>NW_022147287.1:2757131-4135872 GCF_002938485.1 Sitophilus oryzae | reverse complement strand
TTTATAAACATATAAAACATTTTCTTCTTGTCAGCTTCCTCAAGGAACAAGATACGGTTAAAAATCTGCATTATAACGATATCATGGACTCCGTTTAGAGTC
This sequence comes from Sitophilus oryzae, assembly GCF_002938485.1. Classification (NCBI taxonomy): domain Eukaryota; kingdom Metazoa; phylum Arthropoda; class Insecta; order Coleoptera; family Curculionidae; genus Sitophilus; species Sitophilus oryzae. The sequence goes on along the minus strand of NW_022147287.1, from coordinate 4,135,770 downwards.
CAAGAGACTTTTATAAAGTATAACTAATTTTAATAAGCGAGGAAGAGAGTACCTACTAAAAGTTTTAAGTGTGCTGAAATGCCAGTTTTTCCTGGATAAAATATACGGGAACTTCCAAACTTCTTGGCTTCTCATTAAGACTTACATTCTTGGGGACTTCATTATATGTTTTATCTTGTAAAAGTCACGTAATATTCTCTATTGGAGAGAACAATGCACTTTTGACAATACAGGGTGAGTCTTATATAAGTGCAAATATTTAGGTAGCATATTTCGACCCCAAAAATACGATTATGAGGTTCTTTCCGCGATTTTTTTTTGAAAATTTGGATTTTTTTTAGTTTTCAGTTAAGAAACACAATTTGATAATATAGCAACATAGGTAGTAGATTAAATTTACAATAAAGAAAATCCAGAAAAGATACAATGGGTCTCAAAATTTTAGGAAAAATTTTTTTTTTGGAAATTTTCAAAATAAAATAACTCGGTTATTTTAAATTGATTTGAAAAACGAGATCTACCAGCCCTGAAAATACTTACACTTATTTAAGACTGACCCTGTATAACAACTAAACTCTATACATTATAATAGGGAAAGAGAGCATGGGACAAATTAAAAAAATAATTCGTAGTAGATTACAAAATCAGTGATTAAAAAAGGCTTGTTTGTTGGTTTGTATATCAGAGCATTGACTCAAAGCACGCTGTTTGAAAGCTTGACTTAAGTGGTTGTAACCCTCCACGAGGTAGTGATCCTACCAAAAAGTAAACAGGCAACAAAGCAATGAGATTTTTGGATGTCCGGAGTGCGGAAAACAGATAACGTCACGTATCGGACTTTTCAGTCACAGAAAAGCCCAGCCCGAATTCTGTAACTTTGACATAAAAACGTTACGCTTTCAAAGCGGTGAGCGAAAGTATGCGATAAGCGGAACGTCAAGCAGTCGATTTTGGTATTCTCGTTGCTGTGCGAGTCGTTTTCTGGATACGCGTTGAGCACATATTGACAGCATCGTAATTTCGCAGGTATCATAGACAAACTAATAAAAAGAGACTGACAAATCCCATGGTAAAGAGTGGGACCGCGTTCCCGTAGCGCAACTCAGAATAACAATTTTGAAACCAATTAGTAGGACAATGGCAGGACGTACGTCTGTATTGCTATCTTTCTTTATTATGTGTGTTTTATATGAAAAAGAAAGAGATAGGTATAAAACGTATCGTAAGACATTATCGCACATTCTGGCTGGTGGAAAATTTAAATTAGCCATTATTAGTAGTATTCTTTCATTCTGAAACTGAAAATTTTCACTTAAACTGATTTATATTCCCTATACCACGTAAAGGGAACGTGGTGTAGGGAATAAATCAGTGTAAGTGAAAATTTGCAGTTTCTTTCAGAACGAAAGAATACTACTATTATAAGGGAAATTATAAAAAAAGCAAAAATTGTACTGTTTTATTAACATATTTATTTATACATAAAAATAAACAAACTTTTTATAATATAATGACAAAAAATAACAGTGTTTATTCCACCCACCTACCAATTTTAAATGCAGAAGAACTGACTGTTGCAGGAAACGATCGGCCAATTTTTTTAAAGGGCATTAAAAATCTCATTTTCGAAAAAACTGTCTAATTGCAATAACAAAGTGAATATCCAAGCAAAGAAGCCTTTACGAGAATCATGATCCTGAACCATTTTCAAGTTTAGTTTTAATCCTAAAACAAACGTAAAATAGGTATATTAATAAAGTTTCTGGTTACTATAAACCAGCTATAAACTACCTACCCAAAAAATGAAAAAAATTAATTGTATTAATTTGTTATGTTAAGGGACGTTCGAAATATTTTTGACACTACTACTTCTACTTTTTTCTTAATAAGATGATAAATATAACTACTTACTTTTATTTTACCAGGTGTCTTTTAACATATCTATCAGAGAAAGGGGGCACCAATACATATAAAAATAGATGATACTGGCTCCTGCAGCAAATAAAATAACAAATAGTATAACCTAAAATTATAAGTAACAAAATATAAATACCTATATGGAACAAAGGAATTTGTTCCCTATCCATATTCATAAGTCAATAAAATGGAGAGTTTAGAAAAAAAGGTAAATCACCAAAAGAAAAATTAACAAACACGACGAATTCATGGTACAAAGAATACAAGGTATGATATTGCGCAGGTTGGTCGCTACGTCACAGGTGATAACAGGCGCTATTGGTCAGCACGCTCCGCGCGCCAGTTCAAATCGTCAAGATATTGTTATAAACCTGTTTTTTTGTTTATATACCGTCATTGAATTATCGCTAAGCAAGTTACTGTGGAGCAGTGCGTAAGGAGTCGGGCTAGGAAGCGAGAGACCGGAGTTCGAATCTCGGCCGGGATATAACTTTTTATTTATTTTTTAAATACTGTAGTATTCTATAGTTTATTTTGTAGTATAAAAAAAAAAGAACTATTTATTCTGTTATTTTTAATCTCCGTTATTAATATAAATTGATTGTTAGTACAATACCTCATTTAATATAAAATAATATTCTACTTTTGAAATGTATCGGGCCCTAATTGTACCTAAAAGTAATATATTTTTAGTGATATACCATATTGTAAATTATTTAATATTTCAGTCACTTAAAAAGTTAATTTGCATTGAATAATTGCCTACCATTAAAGGAAATTTCAGCTATATAATCCTTGATGGGCATATTCTGGGTATGCAAATACTTCCTTTAAATTTTGGGTGTCGTTCAACCGATTTATTCTCAAAAACCAGAAACATCTACATATAAAAAGAAGCACAGGTCACTAATTATAATAAACTTCACCCTTGGTATTACTTCCACTAATTATAATAAACTTCACCCTTAGAATTACTTCTATCACAATTACAATACGTTCATCTGCATTGGCATTTTCTACTTTTCGATGGGAAACAATAAATGTTGGGAAATAAAATGTTCCCAACATTTTTTAAATGATGTAACAATTCCTCTTGTGGTTACTTTTCCATAGATATCCTCAACTCTGTCCTCATGTGAATTCAGAGGCAATGAAAATGAAAATTATTTACCATAAACATCGCAAACTAAAAACCTAATAAACAATTTTATACCGAATATAGAAATAAATTTAGTATTCTTACCTATCGTCCAAATCCATGTTAATAGATAATTATTATTTTTAAATATATTTTGGAACTGCTGGTTTTAGTAATTATTAAATTAAACGAACTAAAAAGTCTTAAAATAAACAATTCTTAACCATAACCCCAAAAAATGCAGATTATGATGCAGATCTCCTGTCAACTTTCTTTATTTTTTTATTTATTCATTATTTTCCTAGTGACGTCACAGGTGGTATGCGCGAACGAAATTGGAGCCGCTATCGATCATACCTTGTATTCTTTGTACCATGCGACGAATTGTCATGATGTTGTCATCTTGGTTGTCATGATGACGAAAACAAAAGGCGATTGTTCTAATTTCTATTTAGAAATTACGTTTTATATGGCTGCTTCTTTCTCTCTTGTTATATTAGAATGAGATAGTGAGCCCAATAGACGCAATGCGCAGATCAACATAAATAGAACGAAATTTTGCGTTCTGAGTTGCGCTACGGGAACGTTGTCCCTCTCTTCGCCATTTAATTTGCCAGTCTCTTTTTATTTGTTTGTCTATGGCAGGTATCTAATAGTCAAATGTGACTAAAACCTTACTAAAACAATGAAAAATGTCAATGTTACGTGAATTTTATAACCTATTGTTGAGTTATGTCAACCTATTTTTCTATGGATATGTCATTATTCTTATTATACGAGGGAAATGTTGAAGACGCTTCTCAGCATTTTCGATGTTTTGAACAATATTTATAGCTACCAACTTGTAATTTGTCGATTACTTATTTAGGAATTTATAGAACAAGTAGTAGTTTTCATTAAAGAGCAAGATAACGCACGAAATCGCAATTTTTTCGATTTTCACTGACAGTTCGACAAGCAAAACGATCCTTTAAGGCAACCGTTTTCAAAGCGCTTAGCGCAATCAGTAAAGAAAGCGCGTCAGACAAGAATACCCAAATCATTAGTTAAGTGCGCGCTCAGCAAAAATTAACGTCATATACGCTGAGCGTCTAAAAGCGCTTAGCGTTTTCTAAGTTACAGAATTCGGGCCCAGGAAAGAAAACATCTTGCGTAACCATCTTCTGATGCGTGTCAAATACTCGCCAGCGTGTAATGACAGTAGCAGTAGTATATACCATAGATAAAAGAAAATAATCTTCTATGTATATACATTATGTAATTCCACAATTGTGTGTTCTTTGTTACTCGAATCTCTAAACCTGAATGTTTCCTGAAATTCCGTTTTGGCATTTCCAAAATTAGTTTTTTCAAACCGCATAAAATCACGTCACAATACTGCAGTCGTCTACATTTCGATGCTTTATTCCTAATCTCTACCTCCAACACCCCATAATTTCAGCCCAAAGACTCCAAAACCCTTAATTACATCGCGTGTTCTCGCTCTCAGCCACTGCGGCTGTTCTGATATAGGCCTAAAAGCGCCCCTTCCCATTTAAGTGGCCACGGCATTAATGAAAAAGCCTTTATTTATTTTTAAGTACCGCACGAGTTCATCGCTATGCTTTGACCTAACCTCTAATTCAGTCGTCGTCTCTAATTGTATATTAATTATCGAGGAAAAAGGAGGAGGAACAAAGAGAAGACATTAAATAAAGATTTTTGAATACGAGGCTTGTCCCGAAAAAAAGTATTAACTAAATCAATATTTAAATGGGATCGAAAGATCGTTAACCTTAATGATGAGTTTGGTGATTTTTTTGGAGGTTCCAGACCTCAGAAAAATAAGTAAACAAGACAACCCCTAATATCCCAACTAGCAAAATTGAATTTTAAAACGATTGAATTATTCTATAACAGTCGAATAGCGTTGTTTTAAGTTGGTACTGTTTCATTTTATTAGGCGTTTTATTGCGATCATTGAATCAAAAATTGTTGTATTGAATTATAAAGGGTGTCAAATAAAATAGTGTATTTAACTTTGGTGGGTGTAGACAATTTTTATTATCTTGCTAACCAACCTATGTAGACAATTTTTTTATGTAAAGCAGGTGCTCTTCGTTTAGTTCGAAAAGGTGAATGGTTTTCAAGATATTTGCGTTTAAAGATTAGGATGTATGGATTTTAGTATTGGTGAAATGACAAAATGTCAAGAAATCTATACTAATATATAAAACCCTTAAGTGACTGACTCACTGATTAATCTCGATCCTGCGCAAACCACTCAACGTAAGAAGCTCAGTTTTGGCATACAGGTTGATTCTAGGGTGTAGAGGTTCGATAAGAAGGGATTTTTCGAAATTCCAGTTCCAAGGGGGTGAAACTACCCCCCAAATATTACAATATTTTTTATTTAAAAAACGGTCAAGTCTTCTTCCGAAAAAACGCTTAAACACGTATATTTTACTTAGTTTTTTTACATATTTTAAGATTTTTTTAAAAATGTGTACGGGGTGTTTCGAAAAATCTGATCATTGATTAAACACGATCCTGCTTAAAGCTCTTGATGTAAAAAGCTGATTTTTGGAAAACGGATTGACTTTAGGGTCTAGAGGTTCGATAAGAAGGGATTTTTCGAAACTCGAATTCTAAGGGGGTGAAACCGCCCCTCAAATATTAGAATATTTCTTATTTAAAAAACGGTGAGTTTTTCGGAAAAACTCTTAAACACGTATATTTTATTTTGTTGTTTTACATATTTTAAGATTTTTTAGATATTTATATAGGGCGTTTCATAAAATATGACAATTGAGTAATCACGATCCTGCTTAAACTGCTTGACGTTTAAAGCTGATTTTTGGCAAACGGATTGACTGTGGGGTATAGAGGTTCGATAAGGAGGGGTTCCTCGAATCTCAAATTCCAAGAGGGTGAAAACGCCCCTCAAATATTACAATATTTGTTATTTAAAAAACAATTAGTCTTTCGAGAAAACGCTTGGACACGCATAATTTATTTTGTTTTTTACATATTTTGAAATTTTTTAAAAATTAATTGTGGTAATTGATTAACCACGATTCTGCTTAAACTGTTTGACATAAAAAGCTTATTTTTGTCAAACGGATTTTTCAAAAGTCAAATTCCAACGAGATGAAACTACCCCTCAAATATTACCAATTTATATAATAATATTGCCATATTGTTTTTTCTCATGCTGACATAAATGTGAGAAAATCTTATCCAGTTTGTATGGTCATGGAAATTCTTGCTTTACTGTATCATCACCATTACAAATGATTAATTCGATGCGAACGAAGACGCGGGTACACGCTAGTTTTAAATAAATTAATCTCTTGATTTCGCTAATGCTAAAATCGATGTTGGGAACTTTTAAACGCTCTCGAAAAGTATCTCGAAAACCGTTCACTGTTTTGAACTAAACGAAGAGCCCCTTTTTACATAAAAAGTCCTAGCTTTAATTTTCATTTATACACAAAGAATCTTATATCATTATTACACCTAACTTACCAAATGACATAGGCTTGCTTGCCCCACTCTTCGGTGAATGTCGCCCAGCAGTCATAGATACCACTAAAAACTTCTTGATACGAAAATATTGTCACCTATAATACAAATTCGTAAGAAGATTAAATAATATAATGAAAAATCAAAGCAAAAAAGTATACAGAGTGAAATTGTGGTTATAGTTTATTTGTTTATATGATAAAATGTAAATGAAACAAAAGAAATCCAATATAATATTTGGGAATTATATTTTATGTTTTTGCTACGCTCCACTATGGTTTCTAGAAGCTACTTTTTTGGCCAAAATTAAACAACTTACATTTAATGGAAAATATTGACTGTAAATTCAACGTGTGATTAACATTTACCTATGAAGCATCTTCTGTATCTAGTTCCAAAAAAGAAAGTTGATCAATCATCAAATTACTACTGTTCAAAAACAATCTTCTTTAGAAATATCTTCTTGCTCTTCTTCTTTTTGCATTTCTTCTTCTTCTTGCTCTTCCTCCTCGTATTCCTCTTCTTTTCCATGCTTCTCTTCAAATTGTTCTTCATTTAACTTCTTTTCGATAAAGTCAGGTACACGAAGTAATGGATAACTAAATTTACAAAGCAACCTGCACAAGTAAAGTATTTTGCAGCCTGCAAAAGTAAAGCCGAATCCTGCCTATGTTCCTCGGAAACTTTTGAGGCCGTTCTTCTCTGGGTTCTGGAAGATTGTTCCGAAAAAGGCAATCGTGGGCGGCCGGCAGATGATGTGGATGGAAGGGGTTCATTTAACTCAATGATAAAATCCTCCTTTAACCAGTCTTCATTTTGTTTTAAAAATAAATCTTTAAGCCGCGAAGCCGCCTGCCATCTTCTTTCAAAATTTATACAAAGGCGATTTATCTTTTTTCCATTGTGCCTGATAGTTCTCGTTCATTAACTTTTGAGCATTCTTTTCTGAAAAAATACGGCATAATTTACGAGGGGCATTTTTGATTTCGATAAAGTCCAAAATCAAAAATGCCCCTCGTAAATTATGCCGTATTTTTTCAGAAAAGAATGCTCAAAAGTTCAGCCACTTATGTAAAACAACCAACTGGGATACTAGCTCTTATGATGTCGACACCGAATTTTCTATTTTCGTAAAAACATTAACCAGTCTAGCGTTCAAATCCTTTCCTCTTATGCCTATAAAAAATAAGCATAATAAACCTTGGACCACTAAAGGTCTACTATAGTTCTACGCATATCTTCTTACTAAAGTTCTACGCATATCTTCTAAAAACATGCGTTCATTATCTCACTTAAAAAAATTCTCAGACAGTCTCTTCTTCCACAATTACGTAAAACTATACAGAAAAATTTATCATAAGACTATAAGAGCCGCTAAGGACCTTTATTATAATAGGAGAATAGTCAATTCTGGTAATGTTGCTAAGGAAACATGGTCTATTGTGAATGAGTTGAGAAACAAAGCTTTTCTTCGTCTAGCAATATCTCTACCTCGCCTGAGAACCTTAACGATTACTTTGTAAATGTAGCGAAAAACTTAACTAATACCATATGTCCTCCTCATGATCCACTTTCTTATCTCTCTAATGATAATGTAAACTTACACAGTTTCTTTTTTTCGCCCGTAGTTCTTGAAGAGCTTCGGAGTACAATTAATACCATCAAAAATAAATCCTCTTCTGGGACCGACGGGCTAACTTTAAAAATGTTTTCGAATCTGCCAGAAAGCACTCTGAATCACCTAACAACTTTAATAAACATGTCGTTCCAAAATGGTGTTTTTCCAAAATGTCTTAAGACGGCAATAATCATTCCTCTGCACAAAGGAGGAGACAAAGATGAAGCTTCTAACTATCGCCCAATTGCACTCCTTCCAACGCTATCTAAGATCATAGAAAGGTTGGTTAAAAGAAGGCTGGTATCTTTTCTGTTTAAGTACGAAATACTTACTGAATATCAATTTGGATTTCTAAGCAACAAGTCCACAAATGACGCTATGTTTTCCCTCCTTAATAAAGTTTACTCCAGCCTAAACAACCATCATTCTACAGCAACAATTTTCTGTGATTTTTCTAAGGCGTTCGATTGTTAATCATAAGATCTTAATTAATAAACTGCAGCACTATGGGTTCAGGGGATCATCTCTCGGATAGTTTAAGTCGTATCTGAGCAACAGAAGTCAACTTGTGAGGGTGGATACCACGTTGTCTTCTAGAAAGCCAATAGAATGTGGAGTACCACAAGGCTCAGTACTAGGCCCTGTTTTGTTTCTTCTTTTTATTAACGACATTGCTAACATAAACATCAGTGGCAAAATATGTCTTTTTGCGGACGACACTAGCTTCACTTGGAGCAACAAGGACATCGCGGCACTTCATAGGATTATATCAAATGACTTAATCACCATTAAATCTTGGTGCGATTCGAACCTCCTGAGTCTCAACATTTCTAAAACTAAGGCTTTGTCGTATAAAAACTCGTTGCAGCCTTTTGTACTTGACAACACCACCATTGACGTCGTAAAATCCGTAAAATTCTTAGGGCTTGTTGTGGACAATTCTCTGAAATGGGACATACATATCGAAGCTTTGTCGAAAAAATTGAGCTCTGCCTGTTTTGCATTAAGGTCTGTTTCTAAGGAGCTTAACTTGTCAGTGGCTAGAACTGTTTATTATGCACTTTTTGAGTCGCACCTCAGGTATGCCCTTCCATTCTGGGGTACGTGTTGTGCGGCTCAATTTGACCGCATTTTCAAGCTCCAGAAGAGAGCTGTTCGATATTCACTGGGACTAAACAGCAGAACTCATTGCCGGGGCTTTTTTAGAGAATTAAAAATATTGACTCTTCCTTCCTTATTTATATTTGAATCCGTTTGCCTAATACGTAAACATGTATCAGCTTCTCAAGAAAGGCCATCTCACACTTATCCACTCAGGAACGCGGAGCAAGATCTTTATCTACCTACCCCACGCTCAGAGTTAGTTAAAAGTTCAATATTATACAACTCGAAAAAAATGCACAATCACCTGCCATTTGAAATCAAATCCATAACATCATTTTTTTCATTTCGCAAAGCATTGAACTCTTATTTACTAGACAAGGCTTTCTACGCCGTAAATGAATTATATTTGAATTGAAAATCGAATTTGATCTTGAAAACACTGGTCTAATGTTTGCTATTGCTATATTTACTACACTGTTCATTAAAATGTTGTATCCTATGTTATAGGGCTTGTTTCTCTCTACAATTTCTTGTCTCACAATGTACCGTTTGTGTCCAGGAAGGGTTCATATTTTCATAGTTGTCGATTTTCGAAAGAAATCAGTACATTTATTTTATTTCGTATATTTTTCATTTTATTGATTTTATGGAAAGCACTGTTCATTAAAATGTTGTATCCTATATTATAGGGATTGTTTCTCTCTACAATTTCCTGTCTCACAATGTACCGTTTGTGTACAGGAAGGGTTCATAGTTTCATAGATGTCGATTTTCGAAAGAAATCAGAACATTTATTTTATTTCGTATATTTTTCATTTTATTGATTTTATGGAAAGCACTGTTCATTAAAAGGTTGTATCCTATGTTATAGGGCTTGTTTCTCGCTACAATTTCCTGTCTCACAATGTACCGTTTGTGTCCAGGAAGGGTTCATATTTTCATGGATGTCGATTTTCGAAAGAAATCGGTACATTTATTCTATTTCGTATATTTTTCATTTTATTGATTTTAATCGGGGTAATTTATTATTTCGTTTTGAGCCATTTCTGGCTCCAATTCAATCAGTAATCGACACGAAAGACAAAAGAGAATTAAAAAATATTGACATAATATTCACTCAAAACTGACAACTAAAGAGACAGCTTAATTTATTTGTCAAATTACATAGAAACCAACGCCAACCCAGCACAATATTTTTTCTATTCGTGATAAGTTCATTGAAATAATAATTTCTGAGTATTTTTTAAAACGTAACTCGGCTATGGAAAAAAATATTTTTTTTATACACGGCGATAAAATTGCATTATCGTCTTGTATAAAAAATACCTAAATACTAAATTAATAAATTAATATATTCTACCTGAGGTATACAAAACAATAAGCTTGCTAACCAAGCCATGTAAACCATAGCTTTCGATCTCCTAGATGTCCAAGAGCAGTAAGTTAATGGATAGCATATAGCTTGATGTCTATCCAGCGCTGTTGCCATAAGAATATATGAGCTGAGGTAGGGTCCAAGAATTTGGCCGTACTAAAAATAATAATTTTAAATATTATTCTTGTTTTTTTTTGTCTACTCCTATCATGTATATTAAATTAGATATACTATAAAAGCCGTACAAAATCTCCCGACTCTATTAATACAAATAAAATAGATCAAATAAATGTTGTTTTCTTATATTTCTTAAAATTTGGGACTTTAGACTAAGAATAATCCACCCAAGACATAATAAAATTTTATTGTTTCCATTTAATCTAAATTATATCAATGTGATTTTTTCTGAGATACTTTTTTATATAGATTTTTTCCTTAAAGAAATCAGTTTTTTCCTCTTTGCTTGTTTCTATATCTTTCAACTCGAGACTGCCTCTAATTTAGAAAATTGATTTTACGCATCCCACACCAATCTATACGTTTAATGAGGATCTTATAAAAATGTTTTGGGATATTTTTAAATCTTTTATAAGAAGAGTTTTCAAGAATAAATTCTTATTAATAAATTTCTAAATATTTATATTTATTTTATTTTACTTGGTTAATTAAAGGAACATAAAACTTTTTTTTTATGTGTCAAATTCAACGAGTGTAACTATAGTTTCTCGGCATATAATTACTTACAAGGTGTTATACTTTTTATATATATTTTTATATTATTTGCAACGCTTGAAATTGTTTAAAAAATTATTTGTGGACGTTTGAAAAAAATAGCATGTTCTATTTGGAGTAAAATTATCTTTTTGTTTCTCGCCTGTTGTGTCAAACGTACAGCCTTGTCACAAAAGGTATCATTTTTACTCCTAATAAAACAATATACTAGTATTTACTAGATATTATAAAAAAAAGGGGTTGCAGAAAAGACTCTTCTAAATTTGTCTATTTTTGTAGATTATTTAATTTTTGGAGTGATTTTTATTGGTAACTAGTGTTTTTTCACATTTATGAATACTACTTATGAAACCTATCAAAGATCACAGCATTTTTAACTTATGAATTATTTCTAAAAATAATTTAATAAATAATATTTTCTTGCCTTTAGCCGTGTATTTTTTTCTAATTTCGAAAAATCGAAAGTAGAGAAAAAATAAAAAGTAAAAAGAAAATTGTTTTGCTTGTCGTAAAGGGGGGAACCAAGCTCCACTCCCACAACCGGTTTCTGGGCCTACCCTTCATCAGGTGGGCTGTCCAGGGGCTGGTTCTCACCGATACGGCAAGCAAAACCTTTCCAATATCAATACACGATGTAGTAAAGTGTCGGTGAGATATTAGCGCATCTCCCGTCAAAAGATGGTAAAGAGCGTTTTTCGGCCCGCTTGGTTCCCCAGGGTCCTTTACGACAAGCAAAATAATTTTCTTTTTACTTTTTATTTTTTTCTCTCTTCTTTCGATTTTTCGAAATTAGAAAAAAATACACAGCTAAAGGCAAGAAAATATTATTTATTAATATACACTAAAGCTGTAAGAATTTTGTTAATTTCATAAAATAATTTATATTACACATTATATTTATATAAGTGAGCTTACTTTAACTAATTTACACAGAAGGAATCCTCCATAGAATCTGTATGTAATATCCCATGCTAATTGTGGAAGGACTGTAAAAAATGCTACCATCAAATCGGCTACGGACAGATGGAGGATGAAGAAATACATTCGTGACAGTTTTTTTCTTCCACAATATCTGAAAAAGAAAATTAAATGTACATAAAACAATTATTCCTCCAGATCTATTAAGATTAAAATGGGGAACACTGTACTGGCCACAAAATCCTACTTAATAAACCTTTGTGAATAACTATGCAGGCCTACCTGAATATTTTTAAAATTAGGTCATGATAGATGAGATAAGATATCTAGATGGGATAACAGAAAGTTAAAATTAATGGAATTTCTTTTTAGAGAACATTACTGTCAAAAATTTATACGATCTTATTTTTCGCTGACTCTTTTTTCTGATATTACTCGTCGTTAAATTTACTGCTTCTGCTAAATCCTTTACAAAAAATATCATACTTTTATTGCTACTTTTTGTCGTTTAGTTTACTCGTAAACATATATCTCCACTTCCACTTCTTTTTTGCTTTTACGATGATACATTTTTCTAAATGACAGAGTTTTCTTTAAAAAAATCTTACGTTTATAACTTTCAAATCATCATAAGATGAACGTTAAAGGGTCATAAATTTATTCTTTTTTATACGAAAAAAATGGAATGGCTGTTTTGTCAAATCGAGATAATATTAATATGGGTTAGTCTTAGAATGTTATTACTACATTTGATGATAAACTATATTCTATCGGCAAGCGAAGTCTCGGTTAGGGGGTTACAGTCTAAAAGTGAATCGCTATGGCGATCTAGTAAGTCGAAGAGAGAAAAATGCGAAGTATTTATTACATATCCATTTAATCCGATGCTAGATTTCATAGCTTCGGAATATACTTGCTCTTATTTCTTTATTCAAAACATCTTATTGTACTGAACATATTGACCGTACCCTTCGTAAACACGACATTCGGCATCCAAGGCCAGAAATGCAGATCCGGTATATATTCGGTATCCTTTGGATAGTCGTTTGGTTCATACAATATTTTACTTTGAAGATTTATCTTCCAGTAGCGAAAATCCCAGACTTTTTACAAGATATGTCTATTTTACATATCTTCTTCTTCTTCTTCTTCTTCTTTTAGAAGGCGTATCGCCTGTTTAGTTCCGGTTTCCTCCTCGTCTAAGCAACTCTTGCGAGGTTGACTGCCAACTATCTTGCCAACGTTTAGGTGGTCGTCCAGTAGGTCTTCTGCCATGGGGTACGTTGTTGCGAATTATTATGGCCATTCTGTCGGGGCCCATTCTGTGTCCGCACCATATGTCATCACTGGTCGTATGCAGGTTTTGTATATTCTTGACTTACATTCTGTACTCAAATGTTTGTTTTTCCATATGGGATATTTAAGATGTCCTGATATTGCGGCAGCTTTATTGGCTTATTTCCTTACTTCTTCTTCCAGGAATCCTGAGCTTGTAATTTTGCATCCGAGGTACTCGAATGACATTATCTGATCAATAGTTTTGTTTTTTATTACCAATTTGCACCGTAGAGGCTCCTTTGTAATGGTCATGCATTTGGTCTTATTTGTGGAAATTTGCATGTTAAGTTTTTCTGCCTGTCTGTTTAAAGCTTGTAGCATTCTTTGGAGGTCGTCCTCTGACTCTGCAATAAGTACTGCGTCATCGGCATAGCATAATATGTTTACTTTATGCATTCCCATTCGATATCCTAATCCAGTATTCTTGACGGTTTTTATTACTTGATCCATGATTGTGTTGAATAACAGAGGGCTGAGGCTGTCGCCTTGGCGAATACCAGTTGTAGTTCGAAGATGCTGCGTTAAGGTAAAATTTGTTCTTATTTGGGTTGTTGTGTTTATGTTTAAGTCCTTGATAAGTTCTGTGAGTTCTTTCGAGACATTACTGCTTTCCAAGATGGTGATGATGTCTTTTAGTTGGACTCTATCAAAGGCCTTTGTTAAATCTATAAAACATAGGCTAGAGAGTTATATTCTAAGGATTTTTCAACTAGTTGCTTGAGTATGAATAGTGCATCGGTAGTTGATCGGTTTCTTCGGAATCCTTGTTGTTCCTCGCTTATTGGCACTATTGAGGAGATTTTGTCCGTAATGATCTTAGTCAGAAGTTTTAGCGAAAACTAATGTAAACCAGTAATGTTATTCCTCTATAGTTTGCTGGGTCTGTTTTATCTCCCTTTTTAAAAATGGGTATTGTTATACTTTGTTTCCATTCTTCTGGTATTTTCTTATGTTGTAATATAATGTTTGTGTATCAGTTTGTGTATTCTTCTATGAGTTTTGTGTATTCTTCTATGACAGCCGTGCCTGCGTTTTTTATTAGCTCGTTTGGTATTTTATCTTGATTAGGAGATTTTCTATTTTTAAGTTTCCTTATTGTCTCTTCTACTTGCTTGTAAGTGATTTGCGCATAATCTTCTGTATTATCTCTTTGGCTTGTCTCTTGTGCTTCCATTGGATCATCTGTTTCTGCGTATAAGTCTCTGAAATATTTTTCCCACATTGTTTCATTTGTTTCTCGTTTCAAACCCCTCAACATCTTCCAAATACGTTTTTGTGCTCCGTACATATCCGCCTCCATTTCGCTACTAAATCGCTGACAATATTCTTCTTTAATTTCTCGTACTCTATTATTAGTCCTGTTCCTTATTTCGGTATAGATATTGAGGCTGTCGCCTGGGCGAATACCAGTAGTATTGTATTGTAAGTATTTTTCCTTCTTTTCCCTTGTAATGTTCTTGACTTCTAATGTAAACCAAGGTTTAATGTTCGGCCTTCTATTGTGTGATACAGTACGTGTTCCTAAAGCTTCTTTAGCACCTTTGCAGATGTTTTCTTTCAGTTTGTTCCAAGCTGTGTTAGGAGTATCAAACTGTACTATGGGGTTACAGAATTCGGTCAAAATGTGTTTGGCATCTGTTTGAATAAAGTTGTTTAGTGCTTTCGTGGTTGAGGGATTCTATATTTATTATCTTTTCATGTCTTGGTATTTTGTCTATCGCTGACTGTAGATTTTCGTAGAAGTCCATTGACATTTCTTCAGGTTTATTAATGTCGGGTGCGTACACTGATATAATGTGAATGGGTTGATCAAACATAATCTTTACTCTCAGGATTCTGTCGCACACGTATTCTATGCTTTCTATATTCTGTTCATATTTATCATTTATAGCTACTCCAACGCCTGATGTTGGTCTTTTGGTACGCCTGAGTATATTAAAATGTAGTTATTTAGTTTTGTTGTTCCTTTTCCTTTCTTTTTTGTTATTTTACATATTTATGGTAGTAATTATCAGTAATTTCAGCTTTAGACAGAGTAGAGATTGAACTAAAATTTGATTTCTACAAACTACAGTGACATAGTTTCATTATTGTGAGTTTTCAAACAATTACTGTGAATATTATTTTTAATTTTCTAATGGAAGCATGAGACTGTGCAGAAAGAAAGAATAATCAAATTTAACAGAGTAGGAAAAAAAAGAATGTATTATAATGTAATCATATATTTTCGTTTTATACCTATGCTGTTAGAAAAAATAGAACTCTCTCTCGTAGAACTGAAGCGAGTGAGTTCTTAAAATAAAATACTAAAATAGGTTTCCGAAAAATTCGAATTTCAAAACAATTAGCTAATGTATCGTGAAAGGGTTAGGGCTTAGAGAAAATGGCCATTGACGTATAAAAGTCAATTAGGGGGATTTCTAAGCAAAAATTACCGTTAAAAACTTCTGTCAATAAAACTCTTGTATTATCAATAATAAATAAAGGTCTGCTAGCTTTGTTTTCTATTTATAACTTTGTTTGGTGTAGTTATCATATAATGAATTAATAAGAAATGACTTAATAGCCAAAATGTACAGGGTGTTCCATTTTCGTTTGTCTTGCAGGGTTTTTCGTTTCTAGAGATTTAAAGATGCGGTTGTCGAAAAATGTAAAGAGGTCATGCAAATCGCAAAAAACATAAAATCCAAGATGGCGGACCCTTTCCATATCATAAATGGGCAAGACAGCAATTTTGTCATCTGCCTGTCAAATAGAAACAGTTATATGCAAACATAGGCAGTCTTCTTTGCAGCCATCGGCAATCGACTTTAAAAAATGTTTTCGAATCTGCCAGAAAGCAAGTCTGAATCAGGAGAACAACTTTAATAAACATGCTGCATTTTTTGAGGTTATAGTTAAGAATTGTTTATTTTAAGACTTTTTAGTTCGTTTAATTTAATAATTACTAAAACCAGCAGTTCCAAAAATATATTTAAAAATAATAATTATCTATTAACATGGATTTGGACGATAATAGGTAAAAATACTAAATTTATTTCTATATTCGGTATAAAATTGTTTATTAGGTTTTTAGTTTGCGATGTTTATGGTAAATAATTTTTTCATTTTTATTGCCTCTGAATTCACATGAGGACAGAGATGAGGATATCTATGGAAAAGTAACCACAAGAGGAATTGTTACATCATTGGAAAAAATGTTGGAAAGTTTATTGTTTCCCATCGAAAAGTAGAAAATGCCAATGCAGATGAACGTATTGTATTAAATTGTGATAAAGTAATTTCCAAGGGTGAAGTTTATTATAATTAGTGGAAGTAATACCAAGGGTGAAGTTTATTATAATTAGTGACCTGTGCTTCTTTTATATGTAGAGAATAAATCGGTTTAACGACACCCAAAATTTAAAGGAAGTATTTGCATACTTGTCATGCCCATCAAGGGTTTATATAGCTCAAATTTCCTTTAATGGTAGGCAATTATTCAATGCAAATTAATTTTTTAAGTGACTGAAATATTAAATAGTTTACAATATGGTATATCACTAAAAATATATTACTTTTAGGTACAATTAGAGGCCCGATACATTAAAAAAAAGAACATTATTTTATATTAAATGAGCCCTATTGTACTAACAATCAATTTATATTAATAACGGAGATTAAAAAATATCAGAATAAATAGTTCTTTTTTTTTATCTACTAAAATAAACCATAGAATACAACAGTATTTAAAAAATAAATAAAAGTGATGTTCCGGCCGAGATTCGAACTCCGGTCTCTCGCTTCCTAGCCCGACTCCTTATGCACTGCTCCACAGTAACTTGCTTAGCGATAATTCAATGACGGTATATAAACAAAAAAAACAGGTTTATAACAATATCTTGACGATTTGAACTGGCGCGCGGAGCGTGCTGACCAATAGCGCCTATTATCACCTGTGACGTTGCGACCAACCTGCGCAATATCATACCTTGTATTCTTTGTACCATGTCATAAACATAGGCAATCTTCTTTGCGGCCATCGGCTATCGCTTGGCAGTGAAATGATATGTAAATCAAACTAAAACATACAGATTTATATGCAAATTGGACCCTAACATACTTTAAATGAACGGTTTCAGTGAAAACAGCGGTGTATTTCTTTTCGACCTTTTTTGTGAAACCTCAAAATTAATGCATCCCCTTAGATACCTCCACCATGTATGCTGTATTTCCTCAATCAATTTTGAGTTATAAATCCATCCGTATATCCGTATGTCCCGAAAAAGGTCCTTAAATTGATTTTATAAATGTACCGGTTCGAAAGGAACAAAATAAATCCATTTATCCCCGAGGATTTCTTCTCAAATGTGACAAGAAAGGGAGAGTATGTCATAAAATATACCCTTTTTTATTTATTGGGCTCTTCTTCAAAGCTCAAAAAAAGAATAATAAAAAGGATGCGAAGTGTATTATGGAATTCATAGCTTGTGCTCTTAATAAATTTACAGTTTATAAAATAATTTACTAAGGAAAGAAATATTTGGTACACTTTTGTGGCCATTATTGTGTACCTTTCACCTAAGTTTATTTTTCTCTTAATATCTGCCGTTAGAGAGACGATAGAAAACTGCGATTTTCGCTAACTTTTTGGAAATTTTGTGCTCTATTTAAATCTGTAACAAAAACTATAGACTGCCATGTAATTTTTTGTGCAAACGCGCAATATTTGTTATAATGTCAAACAGCGCCCTCTAAGTACCACGACAAAATGTTGACAAATATACCGGGTGCGTCTCGAAAGTGGCTCACCCCTATAACTTATTTATTTTTTCAAATAAAAGAACGAGATTTGGTATGTTAGCATATGATATAAATTAGGATTGATTGACGTATTCAATTGTTTTTGGTCACTTCCTGTTTCACCGGAAATGACTACAACTTTTATTTTTTTTACTTCATTCGATAGAAAATGTAACACTCTTTAAACAAGGAGCCTTGGAAAAATAGTTTTGGTCGTTTAATGTTTTTCGTGTCTTGTTTTAGCCGGCCAAAAAATGCCCAAATAGTATTTTTAATCATATCTCAATTTTTTTAATGGAACAAGGGCGACTCATTAGCCTTTTTGTTAAAACCATTTTTTTACGAATAATTTCGTACCACACACTTGGTATTTCGTGTCAAATTGTCGTTATGAACCGCATGTTACAATATCAAATAAACCATATACGACAATGTTAAAAATTGACATATAATATATCACTCTATTCATAGTGTCATTTTATATCCAATAAAGTAAAAAATACCGCGGTTGTCATTTAAAAATCAAAAGTTGTAGTCGTTTCCGGTGAAACAGGAAGTGACTAAAAGCAATTGAATACGTCAGTCAATCATAATTTATGTCTTACACTAACATACCAAATCTCGTTTTCTTTATCTGAAAAAATAAAAAAGTTATAGGAAAGAGCCAATTTCTGAGTATATCTTGTATCTTTTTCAATATTTAAATTTTTAAATTTTCTATTTCACTTGTGATATCTAGTTCCAAAAATGTCTAAGTAACTTTATAAAGCAAGTAGTCCCCGTAACTCAAGGCTCCTTGTATTATTTATCTTATAAAGCACCCCAAGGCATTAACAAGAAAGGAAAATAGACTTCTTAAAAGCGTATTACCTATAAATCGAATCTCTTGTTAAGTAGAGTCTCGAAAATACTCCGGGAAAGCTTAATTTATTTTCCTGCAAATATTCTTCTCAAATTTCCGCTTCCGATCCGTAAGGCTTATAGTTTGCAATCAATTTTGTTTAGAAAATAGTTTTTTTCTCGGGAAAAATCGTTTGGAAAGTGCCAGTTTTTAATTAAAATTAAACAATATTTTTTTAAGAAATATTAATGGATAGTTATAATTCTATATTTTATGATACGCATATCTTTGAAGTTTATTTTTAATTTTACGAAATAATTCTTTCCTAGTCTCTTAATCAGATTTTAAAAAATACATTTTATTTTTATTCATGGATCCACATATTTTTTATATTTTATTTTTGTCAGTAATTAATAATAACATATGAAAATAGTTATTGCGAATTATTGACAAATAAACTTACTTGTAAGTACTTTTTAGTCATTCTTGACAATTTTTTGTCAATCTTTTTTATTTACTAATCGTGTTACGGATGTTTGATTGACAGCATGATCTGGAATGATTGAGACCAATAGTTTATTTTTTACTTTTTATATTTTTTTCAGATAAAAAAAACGAGATTTGGTATGTTAGTATATGTTGCATAAGTTAGGATTGATTTACGTATTCAGTTGTATTGGGTCACTTCCTGTTTCACCGGTATTGATGACCTAACCAAACTTTTGATTTTTAAATGGCACCCTCGTTATATTTTTACATTATTCGATAGAAAATAACACTCTGAATAGAATGACATATCATATGCCCAACTTTTGACATTTACGCTTAAAAAATAGTATTTTAAATTTCAATCTAGAGGGCCATGGTTGTATTAAAAACGCTAATTTTTAAGCAAGAAACTTGGAAAAATAGGTTTGATCGTCCAATAGTTTTCGTGTTTTGTCCTGACCGGTTAAAAGATACCCAAATCGTATTTTTAATCATACCTCAATTTTTTTCAAATGAAACAAGGGTAGCTTCATTAGCATATTTGGAAAAAGCATTTTTTACGAATAATTTGGTACCACACACTTGGTATTTCGAGTCAAATTGTCGTTATGAACCGCACCTTACAATTTCAAATAAACCACATGCAAAAATATCAATTTCCGGTGAAACAGAAAGTCGTCAAAAACAGTTGAATACGTCAATCAATCCTAATTTATGTCATATACTAACATACCAAATCTCGTTTTTTTTATCTGAAAAAATAAAAAATTATAGAGGTACACTTTTGAGACGCACCCGGTATACCTCAATTTTTGTGTTTATAGTATATTTTAACTCCATGTTCTAGTTAAAATTGAAGGTTTCTAACTAAAACAATACTGATAATAATATCAAGATTACCAAATCTATTACAATTCTGTCCCTACCCAACTATTATTATTTCTGGATACTATGACACAATCGCCCAATCTAAATGAACTAAAACTAACTAAACTACCCCAGCATCGCATTATTGTCTATTCCACCCTATATCTGAAAATTTCTCTGCCCTTAACAGGGATGAAAATCTATTCCAACTTAATCAATTAGCCGCAGAACTTTTAGGCAAAGTTGGGGATTTATGGGGTTGGTTCAACGCCATTGGTGCTAAAGAGTTTCAACCCTTTTACGTTTCTAGATTATCAGTATAGGAAATTATGTTTATAGTTTTAAAACGTTGGGTTGTAATGGTGTAACTATGTAAAATAATTGGTAATTTGCAAAATTGGTTCGATTGGAATTTAAAGGTATCTATTTAAACGTTTTGATAATTTTCGTTTAATACAAATCCGATAAGAAATTATAATTCAGCTGACATATTTCATATACAGGGTGAGTTTCCTACGATATTCTCTATGGGTGTCTCGGGAACTACTGGAGATAGAGAGTCGGTTAAATGGGGAAAGAATTGCAGTTTTGTGGGGTCATAAACATGCGCCTTTCAGATTTTTGAAAAAGTTCATGGCTTACTAGATATTTCGAAAATAAAAGAAATTTTGGCTATTTTAAAAATTGTCCCTAATTCCATTATAATCCATTTTAGACAAAAAGTTTTCAGATAAAAGTTGTAGATAATGACATCCCTAATGAGTTTGTGTTCTCCGATTTTTTCTAAAGTGTGTCATTTTTGACATATGACACAAATATATGCTTTTTTAAATGGAAACCATAGTTGGTCTTGACTTTATAAAAAGCGCCATTTTTAAGCTTTTAAGAGATATAAGCTATAATATGTTTTTTTCGAAAAATTACTGAGTTATAGCCAATTCTTATCTTTCTTGATTAATTTCATTTAGTTGGCATATTATTCTTATTTTGTTATGATTTATAACTTATAACAAAAAGACAAAATATATATTATTAAATGGCTCTTTTCAATTTACATTACACAAACTTAAGACAACTTTACATTACACAAAAAAGACTTAAAAAAATATCACTACATACATTTTAAGTTATTTTAGAAAACGTTGAAAAAATCCGCCATTGTTTTGAGTACATAATTTTTAAAACTGAATTACTAGCTATTCTCATAGAACGGCGGTCGACATTATTAAACTTCTCCTGTACCGCCTCTTTGAGTGCTCCTCTTAATTCATAAATTTTTTTTGGAAACATTGTTGTTAACCATACCGCATAAAAAATCTAAAAATGGATAGGTCAGGTGATCGAGGAGGGTGATGTTCAGTATCTGTATGATCAGCTACGACGATTGAACTTGTTTCCATGGCTAACTAAGTGAAATTAGTCAAGAAAGATAAGAATTGCATATAACTCAGTAATTATGTTTTTTTAACCAAAAATAAAAAAAATCCAAAAATTTTTTCAAAAAATTAATTCAAAATTTTCAACGTTTTTTTTTTGGGGAAAAAAAAATAAAATAGTGATTTTCTGTGGTCGAAATATACTACTCCTAAAAATATTTGCACTTATTTAATACTCACCCTATATAATTTTTCAAGAACTTCACCTAGTTTAAGAACATCTGTCAATATGAAACATAGCAAACTGCAAATTAAAATTGTTATATCTCTGCCTTTTGTCAGTCATTTCGTTCTTCAAACGATTTCACCGTATACTCCAGAAGAAAAATAAATTTTAATTAAAGGCAGTGGGGACATTTTATGGCTTCCTTTAGGATATCTGTCAAAGAAATATTGCCAATATTGCCGATAAAATTATTAAGTGGGTGAAGGCCTTCTGAAATTGGCTTCATTGCATAAGACCTTCACCCCATTAAATGGAATACTGTAAGAAAGGTGATATTTCTAACGAGGCGAGATCATTTAGAAAATGGCGACAAATTTAGAGTCGCAGATTGTGTTATCGTAAGATTTAGTACTTCTAATTAAAGGCACTGTCTCTATATGGGTGAGATAAGACGTTTCATTTAGGGATAAAATGAATTATTACATTTCAAAATATATCCAATGTCAGGAAGATTTATTAGAATATATTTTTATAGATGAATAGCAGTCAAATAAGATGTGGGAATCAGAGTCAAGCATATTATGATATAAATTGATTGTAATGAATACATTTTCCAACTAATTTCAGAAGTAATGATAATCTTGGGAAAAAATAGATGTCGGTGTTTTTTAACATGAGAAATTATCCATGAGAAAAAAAAAAGATAAAAAAAGAAATTAAATACATCTGTATATTTTATGCAGTTACCTATTAATGAAAGTAACATCACGACATCTAAAAGACTGAGCGCTCTTTTCGCATTAGATCTATACAGTTGTTTACTTACAACCATTTGATTTTAGTTATATTTTTAAATGTTCTATAATTTAGAAATATTTGTAATTACCTGTGGTAAAAATATTATACATAGATTATAATTAGAACTTAGTTACAAGAACTTAATACGCAAGAAAAAGAAACCAAAAGTTATCCTAAAGCGTCTAGATAAGAGGGATAATATATTTAAGATGGATTTAGCAAATGGACAAAAAATAGAATAATTTAATCTAATCTACCTTTTAGTTCTAGAGCCTCAGGATGCTGTTCTATTTTACTTGACAGAAGAAGTCTTACTATATCCGAGAAAATTAGCAGAAGTTGCATGATATTCTTGATAAAAGGTGTTCATGCATCATAGACACATTGACACATCTTTGTAGTTTATATTAACAATAATTATTCAAAATTAATGAGATTTCTAATAATATTAAATTTAATGTCATATAAGCACAAAACGAATAAAAACTTAGGGTCAACTGGGAAAAGCTAGTTAAAATTGCACATTAAAAAATTATTTTTAAATTTGAATACCTTGTATATTGAAAATTAAATTAAATAAGAGAAAATATATTACCAATTTCCTTTCTAAAACTAATTAAAAATAACCCACAACAATATTTTACAGCACCTAAGAAACACCAATATACTGTCATACGTAATTTATTTTGGGAAACTAAATCATGGTTTTCGGGAGAGTTAAGCAACCTAAAAGGTATTTGTGGGTTACTGTTGGTCATGAAACTTCGTAGTTATGAAGAAAAAATGCTAATAATTGACCTACATCATATTTAACCTACATCATATTTTTTCGGAGCAATTTGGAGCATTTTGTATTAGCTTACCTAAAATATGATTTTAGATTAAGCAGTTCTTAATTATTACACCATGGTCTTTACTGATTTTTTTATGGTACCAGGGAAGTCAAAACTAGAATTACCATGAGGGAAAATAGTTGAAAACATTGTATTTACTCAGAGTACCATCAGTTTTTAGCTAATTTATCACCAACTTTAAACGCACTAATTTTATTAATCAAAATTTAATAAAAATACTTCAGCTGCAGCTAATAATCTTATAAGGTCGAACATTTCTTTTCAGGGATTAATAATGGGCCCGTTTTAATTCAAAAATCTTCACGATTCTGAAAATATGGACTTTTAGAAAGTATACGAGTGAAATTATAATTAAAAAAAATACTTATGATGTTTTAATTTTTTGTCGCTATTGGGAACTTCTGCATCACTGGGCGCCACCTACACTATTTTTAACTGGTTAGAAGAATAATAATCTTTTCATCTGTACCCGTATAAAACTACTGGGTGAAAAATACATTTAAGACGTTTTTTACGTAAAATAGGCCTCTCTCAAGATATTTGGAATGTAAATTATCAGTACATGTCAATATTAACAAAAAAACATGTTGAATGAATAAGTATTTGACTGAAATGATAAATCTGGAAACTTTTTATTCTTTTAAATTACTCGTATTTTTTTCTAGAAAAAGTTCTGATGAAACAGATTTTTCGAATCTTTGTCATAAAACATTTCAAATTTATGATTTCACTCTACTAACTATCTAGTCAATATGTTATTTTTTTAATGATGATATGGCATTGATGAGTGGATACTGAAGTTTACAAGCAAGGCTCTTCGTCCCCAGGAATCTGTTCATGATTGGATGCACTCAGAACAGGTTCATCCTGAAGACATTCTACAACTGAAAGCTGTTAAATCAAATTGTACAGGCATAGTAATAGATACATTTATGCTTTTCTCTTGGAGGTAAAGACAGCTTTGTTTTGTTTTAATGAGACAGTTTTGAGATATGTCAATTAATATCTTCTCTCACTCCATCACATATTATAGCAATCTTAAACACTTGAGTAGATATAAATAATGAACATCTATTAGGTGTGTTCAGTTTCTTTCTTTGGGTTTTATTCTTTGATAAAAAAATATATATAAATGTAGAAAGTTGAAAAAGTTTTTCAGTCTAACAGACTATAACCTCGTGTTAAAGCCCAAGTGCTTTCCAAACTCGAAATAAATATGGAAGACAAGGTATTAGTAGATGTCGAGAAAAGTTTTTGGGTTGATATAAAAGAAAAAAGGAATAAAATTTCTCTGACACCTGTTCTTTGTTTTTATCGACATAGATGAAAAAAACTGAAACTTTTTGTATTTTTACTTGTGTTTTTTTTTGTTTTCATGAAAAAAAAAGAGTGATTTACTGTGGCACAGTGTACTTCGTTTGTTTCTTTCATTATACAGGGTCTTAAATAAGTGCAAATATTTTTAGGGTTGGTAGATCTCGATAAAAGAAACACTTGTTTTCTCTTTATCGTTTTTTCAAATAACCCCAAAATAAACCGAGTTATTTTACTGAAAATTAAAAAAAAAGTTTTTTGCCTAAATTTTGAAAAGCACTGGATCATTTCTGGATTCTCTTTCTGGTAAATTTAATCTACTACCTATGTTGTTATATTATCAATAAATTATATTTTTTAACTAAAAGTAAAAAAATTCGAAAAGTTTTTTCAAAAAATTCCAAATTTTCAATTTTTTTTTCGCGAAAAAACTTCATAATCGTGTTTCTGTGGTCGAAATATGTTACTCCTAAAAATATTTGCACCTATTTAAGGCTCACCCAGTATAATTTATAATTATTTAACTTCCATAATTTTATTTCAGTTATTAACCATCTATCTTTATACGAATTTTGTTGTTAACTGTATTACATTTATGGTATTACATATTTAATTGCGTTATACAGTTTAAGTACCATAAGATCGAAAAAAAACGACGTCAGAGATAGCTGGGGAATGACAATCGATGATAATTTTGTCGAGGTGAAGCCCTAATTACTGCCGGTTGGCCTTATAAAGGTTTTAATTTATCTTTATATTGAGTAAAAATAATTTTTAATTGGTGTAGTTTACAATTCGAGAAAAAATAATTTTAGGACTCTGTATCTGGAAACGTTATATATCTTTTTTTGCCGACCATACCAATATGTATAGCTATTAAGATAATAGCTATTAAGATCGGCAAAAAAAAAGTTTTTTTAATTTCACTCAAAATTAGTTATTTGGGTCATAAATGACCTAAATACAAAATATTTTCATGGTGTCTGTCTGTCTGTCTGTCTGTCTGTCTGTCCGTCTGTCCGTCTGCCGTCCGTAACGCGATAACTCAAAAACCGCTCAACCGATTTTAACCAAATTTGGCACAAAAATACTGTGGCACCCGAGAATCTGGCCATTAGTTTTTGGTGTTGGTGAGGGGTTGGTAAGGGGGTATGGGAGGGGGTTAAAAATTTAAAAATATCGTAACTCCAAAATTACAGTAGCTAGCGAAACGCGGTTTTCAATTTAAAATTAGGAATAATATTTGCAACAAAATTTGTAATAACATCAAAATCAAAGTCGCAGTTTTTGAGATAATTGATTATTAACATATTATTGTATGGGCTGCTATACGTGCCTCCCGGCGCCAATTTTTTTTAAATATTTTATAATTGTTATTTCAAAGTTTTATGTCAAAAAAAGTATTTTCTTTATAAGTTTAAATTAATTGTTAAAGTACCTTTTATTTACTGTTTTTTAATTATATTTTCTAATAAAATATAATTTGACTTTTTTTTTGAAAATAAATAAATAAATTAAACCTCATAACAATATAATAAGTTTATAATCATCATACACCATAATTTGATTAAAATTGTTAAAAACTCATTTATTATATTTCCCATATCTTGAAGATTGTTCCAGTTTCCCTAGAAAATTTTTAAACTTTTCCAGCTATCTGGAAAATAGAGCTGCCTCACATAAACTCATTTTGTTAAAAAGCAGTTCATAGCTGATTATTTCGATGGTTTTATTCTAGTTCATCGTTGAAATAGTTTTAAAATAATTTGAAATTTCCGTAAAAGTAGTGCAATTTTATGAAATACGGAGACATTTTGTAGTTTTAAAAATTTTAAAACAATTTGAAACCAGTTCATTGGAAAATGGGAACAAAGTTATAATTTTTATTAGTCCTCGACTAAATTCCAGCTGTTCTTTCTTTCTAGATTACTATACAGTATGTCCCATAATCGTTTTTACAAGAGAATGTATATTTTTTTATTATTAACTTCGAGAAAGATGCATTATTTATAAAAGTTTTTGCTTGTTTCAAAATGGTTTATTTCATTCATATTTTTTTCTACCATTTGAAAACATGGTTTTTCGTTGATAAATATAACAGTGTCCCAAAATTCTGCAGGTTTGGTAACGTACTCTCTTGTAAAATCCAATTTTTTTGCGAACGTGTGTATAGAGTAAGAGGAATGTAGCATTGTCAAAAAATGATGGAATTTTAATTAACCTCATACTTTTTGATTTTTTTAAATTTTATAAAAGCCCAAAATTTATTTAGTTCGATGCTACGAAAAGGGTGATAATAGTTATCGGAAAATGTGATACTTAACAACAGCAAAAAATATGACATTAATCAAAATTAATAATAAGCATCTATTAAAGAATGAAATCTAAATGATATTATCATAGAAACGCCTTTTCAATTTTAGGACTTTCAACCATATTTTCACGTATTTTTTAATTTTCTCTAAAACGGAATGGAAATTTGGAAAAGTATAACTGCGATTAACCAATTTAGAAGAAGCAAAATTTTTTATGAAGAATGCATTTTTCTCAAAATGTCAATAATAAACTTTTTCCTCTTGTAAAGAAAATCCGGGGACAAACTGTAGATTGAGAGTTAAAATACTATTTTTTTAATAGAAAATGTAATAAGTTGACATATTTGTTTTTCATTCTATTCAGAATGTAATTTTCAATCAAATATAGTTTAAAATACAGAGGGTACCATTTAAAAATTATAAGATGTGTGTAAAGAAAAATTGCTTGATTTTTTTCATTCAAAATTAATACCCATTCCTACAACCCATCCATTTACTTTTAGTGCATTGCAATTTTCAGCAATCGTGTAACTTTTTTATTTATAAAGATTTTCACGTACTGTCTGCGAAGAAAATATAGCAGAAATATTAAGAAAGATTTGAAAAAACTGATTTCGAGATATATCTATTTTTGAATTAAGAGTTCTAATAGCGCAACCACTGTCGAACACCAACTCAATTCCACTTATTTTTACCAAAACGTGCAATTAAAAATGTACAAGCTATAGGAAAAAGTACAACGACTTGTTAATAAATAAACAAATAAAGTATCACGAGATGTAATTAAATCGTGAAGCCCTGAACACATGATTTACAGTCTTTCCCAGAACTTTAAGTACTTAACTGATATGGTACTGATCTGCTATATCCCCTTCCACGTCTCTTGTGCGCAGTTATTCGTTACTCGGTTTATTTTATACGTTTAGCAACGTTTTTACTGTTCTGTCTTTGTTCAGTACATTATAAACGCATTGTACAGGGTGGGTCAAATTCGGCCCTTTTAAATGGAAACACCCTTCTCTATTGGAGATAGACGAAAACTAATATCGGTGTCTGGAGCTCAATTTTCATCAAAAACATGATGGTGAAAACCGCTCATCAATATCTGTTACCGTTTCGGAGTTACGGGGTGTTTTTCAAAAATATGCATTTTTAACAAATCGCTGTAACTTTTTTGCTATGGAAAATTTTGTATTTCTATGAAAACATTTTCAAAGCACCTTTTTACGTAGAATTTAATGGTTTAAGTATAATTTTTTTAAAATTAATAATTTAAGAGTTATCAACAGAAAAATTGATTTTTTATTGGGATACCCTCTATATTTTTAATTAACTGAAAAGAATTTAAAATTACCATTCCAAAAATATAGCACACTTGATATTTTGTTATAATCCCCTTGGAAATATAGAATTTTTAAAAGTTCGCTACTTTTAACTAGTAGGCTTTGGACCCCTTATTGATGATATGCGCTTAATGGAACTCGAAAACATATTTTTCCAGTAAGACGATGCACCGCCTCTGAACGCTGAAGTTTTCAGCAAATTTTTGCAGCCAATTTTAAGAATAATTGAATAGCTAATCAAAATCCCAGCCCTTTGGCCGTCGAGGCCGCCTGACTTCGTGCCCATGGATCTAATCCTATGGATATATTTGCGGAAGAATAAAGGTTCCTTATTCTTCCGTATAATCTAGACAAGGATTAGAAATACTTAGCAGTTATGAGAGGGTATCTTTCACCCCCACTGAGTTAATGAATTCCGCGAATGTTCCAAAACCTATCTTCCAAAACCTGTCTGTCCATAACAGAAGACGGTAGATATGTCGAATCGAACACCTGTAGCAAAATCTCATGTCTTGGTTTGCTATTTATTTTTATTGTTATTAGATATAGTTTAAATGTATCGATGTTGGTCAAATATATTTTAAATTGTTCTAAAATTCTGCATCTCTCATAGCAAAAATTATTTTCGTTTTAATTGATGCTCACAGCTGGAATTTTTTTACATTACAGCCGGTGCCGTTCAAAGCCTACTTATTTAAAGCGGGCGGATTTTTATATACTCTATATCTCGAAGAGGAATCGAACAAAATATCAAATGTGTTATATTTTTGAAAAGGTAATTTTAAATTATTTTCAACAAAGTAAAAATATACAGGGTGTCCCTTATAAAGAATCAAATTTTCTGTTGATAATTCTTAAATTATTAATTTAAAAAAAAATATACTTAAACCATTAAATTCTACGTAAAAAGGTGCTTTGGAAATGTTTTCATAAAAATACCAAGTTTTCCATAGCAAAAAAGTTACAGCGATTTGTTAAAAATGCATATTTTTGAAAAACACCCCGTAACTCCAAAACTGTAACAGATATCGATATGCGGTTTTCACCATCATGTTTTTGACAAAAATTGAACTCCAGACACCGATATTTGTTTTTGTGTATCTCCTATAAAAAAGGGTGTTTCCATTTAAAAGCGTCGAATTTGACCCACCCTGTACTCTTCTTACATATGGAAATCTCGACCCAAGACTAACCTTTGCCAGCCTTTAGTATACAATAGAAAATATTTCAGACAAAGCATATATTTTATTAAAATAAATTAGTCAAATCGTAGTAATAAATAAAAAAATAGTATAAAAAAGTCTTTTAAGAAAATGACTTTTTTGCAAATTAACTGAAAAAATATGTATATACCTACCATAAAGAGTTGAAATAAACTTTTTGGGATTTAATCTTCTGCGAAGGATCTAAATCGTCCCCAAACTTAAAATAAATATGGAAAACACGCCATTAAGCTCCATTTCGGGCGGACCGGAAAAGATTTTGGAAAGTTTTCGGGTCGGTATAAAAGAAAATGAATAAAAGTTTGGATGTGTTTGACAGCCATTCTCTGTTATACTTCATCGATGTGAATGGAACACCTTAAAGTTTCTTCTAAGATTATTTTATTTTCTATGATTTTCAGATTAAATGAAAATATGTTGCTAGGACTAGATTCTTAAAAGTTCATTTCACTAGCCGAAAAAGTAGCAAATTAATCGTTCGGCATTTAACGTTTTATGTAAAACTAGCTAGGTATTTTTACACAAATCAAAAAGGAAATTAAAGATAAAGGATTATACTATATCCGCATTGTAGCACATTTTTAGACAACTTGTTTATTTTTAAGATTTTGATGGTGAAACATGAACAAAGTATTCCTTATGTTTGGACTAAATTTTCTCGAAAATAAAGACATAATTTAAAATTCCGTTACAATACGGAAATAGATTGAAGTTTTGTGATTACAGTGATATAGAATTTATATGGTTTTGTAACAAATGGCTCGCTATTTTATGGCAAATGTTGAGGCTCTGCAAACCTTAATCAAGCCTTCATCAAAGCACGTGTGTTTGTCTTCGGCAGATTTCTGAAATATAATAATTTATACAAAATTACTCTGTTTGGTACCTTCAAATTTTTGTAAACACAATCTGACATCGAATTTGACAATGACACAATCACATTTCAGTTGGTATTTTAATTGTAGCTTTCTCTGTAGCTAATTAATTAGAAAACGCCAGCCAATTAACTGTAATATCTAAAGAAAATTTTAATAAATGCAAGCTGTCTAATCTGTTCATTCAATATTTATTAATTTAATTTAAAACCCTTTCCCTGCTATTAGCTATATCACAGTTTTATCTTCCTTTGCATATAATTTCAGATACTAAAAGGCGGCGTTTTGGGCGATATAAAGCGGAATATCAGACATAAATTAAAACAAAGGCATTAATTGGATCTAATTTGTATCAGTTTAATTTCGGGGAATAGCTGTGCTCTTTGTAGCCTTTTCTGACTCTTCTCTTTTGACCTTCACACATACCGCAGCGCGTTAAAGGGTTATAGGGCCTAATGGTTATAGCTTTTACAAAAATTATCCCATTTTTTGCATTTTGAAACAAAATCACTAGATTAACCAGATGATTGCTTTTTTAATCTATAGTTATTTTTTATACACAAGACGATAAAATGGTATTTTATCGTCTTTTGTTGTTTTACATATTTAAAAAAATTAAAAATTTATACAGGGTGTTTCATAAAATATGAGCATTAAGTAATCACGATTCTGCTTAAACTGCTTGACGTTTAAAGCTGATTTTTGGCAAACCGATTAACTGTGGGGTGTAGAGGTTCGATAAGGCGGGGTTTCTCGAATCTCAAATTCCAAGAGGGTGAAAACGCCCCTCAAATATTACAATATTTGCTATTTAAAAAACGGTTAGTCTTTCGGGAAAACGCTTGGACATGCATAATTTTACATATTTTGAAGATTTTTAAAAAATCATACAGGGTGTTCCAAAAAGTTGGGAAATTGATTAACCACGATTCTGCTTAAAATGCTTGACGTAAAAAGCTTATTTTTGGCAAACGGATTTTTCGAAAATCAAATTCGAGATGAAACTACCCCTCAAATATTACCAAGTTATATAATAATATCGCCATATTGTTTTTTCTCATGCTGACATAAATGTGAGAAAATTTTATCCAGTTTGTATGTTAACGGAAATTCTTGCTTTGTTTTATCATCACCATTACAAATGATTAATTCGACGCGAACGAAGTCGCTGGTACACGCTAGTGTATCAATAAAGCAATAAAAAACTACTAAAAAAACATTATTCATAAAAATGGCCACTTATATTCGTTCAGATTAACCCAAAACTAAGATATCTAAAATAAAACCAGAAGATAGAAAAAAAGCACTTACACCCTTTTAGTCTGTGCGATGTGATTGGCCAGAAAAAGTAGTTAATAAAGAAAAAAGGTTGAGTGTCTGCAACAAACTTTCCTTTGAAACGACGCGACGTGCGCCTTTTTTAATCCGGGTTTTATTAAATTTTTTGCACGTTCCTGACTAAGGTTTACGGGGGACTCGGGATATATTTGTATGTCCAGAACTTCTTAATTTGGGGATCATCTCTGATTTTATTTTTCTCTCTGTTCTAATTTTAAAACAAGGACAGATTTGATTAAAAGATAGGAAGTTTTATTTGGATATTGTAACATTTTTAAATTAAAGGTATTATTTCTGCAAAGAACATGCGCTCATTATCTCACCTTAAAAAAATTCACGGATAGCGTCTTCTTTTAAAATTACGTGAAACTTTATAGAGGGGTTTATCGTAACGTTATCAACGACATTGCAAATCTAGACATTAGCGGTAAAATCTGTCTCTTTGCGGACGATACTAGTTTCACTTGGAGCGGCCCAGATGTTACGGCACTGTATAATACTATATCACCGTTAAATCTTGGTGCGATTCTAATCTCGTATGCCTCAACCTATCAAAA
This sequence comes from Sitophilus oryzae, assembly GCF_002938485.1. NCBI lineage: Eukaryota > Metazoa > Arthropoda > Insecta > Coleoptera > Curculionidae > Sitophilus > Sitophilus oryzae. The sequence goes on along the minus strand of NW_022147287.1, from coordinate 4,102,928 downwards.
ACTAAAGTTTTGTCATATAAAAGTTCTATACAACCTTTTGTACTTAATAACACCACTATTGACGTCGTGGACTCTTAGGACTTGTTGTAGAAAACTCGTTAAAATGGAACTTGCACATCGAAGCTTTATCAAAGGAACTAAGCGCTGCCTGTTTTGCGCTAAGATCAGTTTCTAAGGAACTTATCAACCTCTAGAATACGCTATTATGCTCTTTTTGAGTCGCATCTTCTTTATGCCCTTCCATTCTGGGGTACTTGCTGCGCAACAAAATTTGATCGTATTTTCAAACTTCAAAAGAGCAGTTCGATATTTATTGGGACTGAACAGTAGAACTCACTGCCAGGAATTTCTTTAAAAATTTCAAAATACTGACTTCCTTCCTTGTTCATTTTTGAATCCGTTTGCTTAATCCGCAAGCACATATCTGGTATTCCCGAAAGGCCACCTCACAACTATCCACTTAGGAATGCGGGCACGACCTTTATCTGCCAACCTCAAGCTCAGAACTAGTTAAAGGCTCAATACTGTACAATGCCAAAAAAATGTACAATCATCTGCCTGTGGATATCAAGTCGCTTTCATTCTTTCCCGCATTTCGCAAAGCTGTGAAATCATACTTACTGGAGAAAGCCCTATATGCGGTAAGCGACCTAACATAACCTAACCTAACCAACTTTTTTTTCACTGCCTTGAATTTTTACTCCTATCGCCGCGTAAAGAAGTTTCTTCAAAAATACAATTATTGTATCCTGTCATAAAGAAATAGTTCAGTATAATACAAACTAAAATAAAACTATAACAAACAACATTTAAAGTAAAATACAAATACAGTATTTCTTTACTCCTTAAACAACGTCTTTTAGAGTAAAAAATATTACAATTATTTCTCGTTATTACATTGTTTCTAAGATAACATCAATTATTATTGAAAAGCCAAGCTTTTATTGATCTAATACTAGCTCTATGTGTAACGATAGAATTAATGCTTGCATTTTAGCTCAAAATTGCTCCTAAATTATTACTAATGAACTTGTTAAATTAATTGGTAGACAGCTAAAGGGCACCTGCTTATGTATTGTGACAGAATAAAGCATAATATCGAATTCATTAATCAAAATAAAATTTGTTGTATTCCCGTTATTTTTAATAATATACAGAATTCTTGGATCTAATTTAGAAACAAATTTCAATATTTTCGATTAATGATATTTATATTTTAATATGAAGTATTTTTTAAATATTTTCACTTATTTTGAATAGATTATCTATATATTTTGTACTTTTTGGAAGGTTGGAAACATTTTTCTTTTTTCAATAGCAACTGTTAGAATTGCATTATATCTATCAAAAATAGTACTTTAACCGCAAGGGTAGATTAAATGATACTTTAACAGCGAGGATAGGTTAAAAACTTTATTTCTTCTCGCACGTTTTTTAATTGCTTCCATTTTCGAAAATTTTTGTATTCCTTTTCATAAGTTATTCGGGATTTAAATGGAAGTAGTTTGGATATGGCGTTTGTCGCGTCAGCCTGAATATCTGTTGGTAATTTACTTATTTCGTTTTGAGCCATTTCTGGCTGCAAATCAATCAGCAATCGACACGAAAGAGAATTAAAAAATATTTCACAAAACTAACAACTAATGAGACAGCTTTATTTATTTGCCAAATTACATAGAAACCATTCCCAACCCAGCAGAATATTTTTTCTACTCGTAATAAATTCCTTGAAATAATAATTTATGAATATTTTTTAAAACGTAACTCGTTACGAAAAAAAATATTTTTTTATAAACGACGATAAAATACCATTTTATCGTCTTGTATAAAAAATAACTATTTTTCAATTTTTAAATAAGGCATGTAAAAAAATAAAACAATTAAACAAATGTTTAAAACGAGTAATGATGTTTTGAAGTTCAAAACACTTGTTTTTAAATAAAATGTATGAAAAATAATAGCCCTGCTTTTTGAATTACAAATAATATTTTAAACATATTTTTTATCCATAAAGTTCAATAGGTATTTAAGTATAATAGATTTTGGAATATTATTAATAGCACTGCATTAAGCAAATTTCTTATTCTATAAATCAAATTAAATTTTGAGTAAATAGATATAGTACAGGGTGAGTCTTAGATAAGTGCAAATATTTTCAGGGTTGGTAGATTTTGATAAAAAAAAACATATTTTATCTTTACCGTTTTTCTAATAAGTTCAAAGTAACCGAGACATTTTACTTCTGAAAGTTTAAAAAAATGATTTTTCGCTTAAATTTTGAGAAACTACTGGATTATTTTTTCTTGGTTTTCTTTTTTGTTAATTTTATATACTACCTATGTTGTCATATTATGAAGATATGTTTTTTAACTAATTTTTTCTTATATACGTGTTTTTGTGTTCGAAATATACTACCCCTAAAGATATTTGCACTTATTTAAGACTCACCCACTGTATAGAGAACGTCATAAAATAATAAAATATCCGTCTTTACCTTTTTCTGGTCCACAACGCTAGTAAAACTGTGGCATTTCCTAAAACTGTGGTTAGGAAAATTAGTGCCAGGGTGGCTATCTCTATCCTTGCCAAATTTTCGTCTCTATCCAGGCTGGATTCCTCTAGTCCTGGAATAAGTTCTTTCGTTGTATCGCTTTCAGTTGAATTCATGACTGGGTTTTCTGATCCTCTTAACATATGGACGAAACACTGAAAAGAAAAACATATTTAGAAAAAGAGTTTTTGAATACAATAGAATTGAGACAATAATAATTATATTTTTTTTGTATTTTTGTTTGTTTATATTGACAATAATAATTATATTATATTTAAATAACAACATAATTATAAGATAAATATTATTAAAACGATAATCGTATTAATCGATAATCGTAACAATACCATTGAAGTACATATAAACGTATAGTTCTTCTCCAAAAGATATTCTGTTCCATGGTCATCGAAAAATACTGCTTACAATAATAATTTATCCAACAGCTACTACTTATACAGACATTACTCGCATGTATACCATGCATATAAAATAAATAATAATACACGCGTAAGTTTTTGAAGTTATAACACACTAGTGTGTTATAACTTCAAAGTCACACCAGTTTATAGAAATTATTAACCTTTATTCATAAATTACTATTTCAACATTGAACTACAGGACATGGAACTATTTTGTGGCCCGCTAGATCACCAGATCTTTCTCCCAATGATTTCTTTTTGTGGGGTTATGTAAAATCCAAAGTGTATGGTCATAATAGGGCTAATAATCTGGATGAGCTTCAAGTAAAAATACGAGAGGCTTTCCAAACTATTAGCCCTAATATGCTAGCCAATGTCAGACGGGGACTTTACCACCGCATAGGCTTCTGTCTAGCAATAATATTACATTTTTTTTGGGGTTTAGAGAATTTATTTATTTTTAGTTTTGGCTTGTAAACACACTCAAATAATAAATATTTAAGTATTTTTATTTTAAATGTTACCTTAAGTGAAGGTAAACACTTAAAATGAAAATAATAAATACACGGCATTCCTCGCGTCATATTCCTAGTCTGTCACGACCGACCCGTCCAAGCACAACTGCAACTGCGTACTTCCTGACCAGCCGACTAGCCGGCAGTGACTCTCGAGTACGAACGCAAAACGGGTAAACGTAAATTCGTCCGGCAACTTGCTATGTTACTAGTAGCCTGGTCTTCTCTGTATATGTAAGATAACACACTGGTATCATAAATAACTATTGATTTCATTTTATAAATTTTATATTTGTGTTATTTTTTAATATTTAAATAGATAACACTAAACAAATAAAACGTTGTATACTAATAAAAAATCAAGATCAAACATCAACATTATTGATTTTTTTACGTAAAAATACTAAAGGGGGCCATTTACCCATTCGAAATTAAATGGATTCAACCCTTTAAAACACACGAGTTAATCCCTTATTTGCCCTTTAATGGTCCCTGGAGACCCGTGTCCCCATAAACAGGACTAATTTGTGTAAACTTGTTTAGGACGGTCCTTTCTACCAATTGAGGCCATCGTCCATGTACTACGACAAGAGGATGGGAGAATTGGTATTAATTATCAATGATATAACTACGTGAAAGCAGTAATTTCCAAATCACTTCTATTTATGAGTCTGAATGACACATTTTTTATTAAAATCATATGGTCATAACTTATGTGACGTTGCACATAGAAATTTAAAAGCGCATTCTTACGACTGGTGTACTTGACAAACATTTGTTATTGGAATATACTTGCCTTTAAGGCGCACTCTCACGACTCTAAACAAAACTCCAAACAAACTCTCACGACTCCAAACCAAACCGAAACAACATCGGCAAGTGAGGCTTGCCTCGTGGTATTTCACAAAAATATAAAAACAATTTTTTTTTTAACAATAAAAAACAAACAACCAATCACGGTGGATCTCGATTAATTTCAGGAAACGTGGGAAATAATTTTTATAACACGGGCTTATATTTATCGTACTATTTCCAGAAATGTTTTGCGAAATGTTTCACGAAATATTTCCAGAAAGCGGCTGTTAAACATGAGTAGTAATGTCTATAGTATATTTTTTAAATCAATATGGTTTTCGTTGCTTCGAATATCCGTTAGTTATAGCTGCCCTAATTTGATTTAAATCTAATTTTTGTAGGTCTGGTTCGTTCAGATGAGTTTTGTTTGAGTTACGCTCATAAATTCTATCCGAAACTATCTTTGAACATGCAACAGGGGGCTCGAATGATTCGTTGAAATACTAGAATAGCGTTGCACAAAATAAAGTGCATCGATTTAAAGAATTTTTAGCATGCCATCGATTAATCATAATTAAAGCAGCAAATAAAGAATAGTTTGTTTCTTTTAAACCGTAAATATATTTTGTGGTAAGAAACTTTCAGTTTTTCTCGAATCCTACTCTATAAAAAATCCATGGAAAAGAAGTAGTTTGGATATGGCGTTTGTCGGCTCAGCCTGAATATCTGTTGGTAATTTACTTATTTCGTTTTGAGCCATTTCTGGCTCCAATTCAATCAGCAATCGACACAAAAGAGATTTAAAAAATATTAACTCAAAACTGACAACTAAAGAGACAGCTTTATTTATTTGTCAAATTACATAGAAACCAAAGCCAACCCAGCAGAATATTTTTTCTACTCGTAATAAATTCCTTGAAATAATAATTTCTGAATATTTTTTAAAATGTAACTTGCTATGGAAAAAAAATTGTTTTATACACTACGATAAAATTGCATTATCGTAAAATATCTACCATTTTATCGTCTTGTATAAAAATTAACTATTTGCACCTTTTTCCATTTCTATGTTTAAAACTGTAGAAAATATGTAGTAATTGTATAACTTTAGATCTCAGAGAGTCGCCTGTACACGTGTCGTGGATATTATGTTGATAAAATCGAGGAAATTTCATAACGTTATAATGGGTTTTCCATTTTATACCGAAGCTGGAATATGCTACCTCTATATTTCTAAAATTAAGACAATTTTAGTTCAAGAAGCGTATAGCAAGATGAAATCGAAATTTAAATCTCCGCATTTTTTTAAATTACGTTCTACGTTTCAAAGTGTTTCATTACCATTTCCCGAGTACTTTTCTCAATTTGCATCATTTTAAATGCATACAGGTGCACTTTATATAAAACTAAGCGAAATATATATCACTATACATCTTCATACAGGGTGGCCCATCGAAAACGTTCCGCAAGACATAACGGCCACTCAGTGTACTATCCATGGCAACTTGGCCCAATACCATGGGCGCCGGAAGAATGAAATTGAGGGGGGGGCAAGGTAAAAATGAATAAAAAATTGACATTTTTGGTAATTATTGGGAAAACTGGAAATCGTCCGATTTTCACCAAAATTGGTATACACCCTATTTTGAAGTCGTAGATTACGAATCTGAACTTTTTTCTTGGCGGTCTCTTACCGTTTTTCAGAAAAACGGAAAATAATTTCAATATCGAATTTTTCTTAATTTCTCATATTTTTAAGGTTTTCTAGCACATATTTTGTTAGGTATTCAATAATCAATAATGTTTTTGCTATTTTCTGTTACTTTTTTATCCAATTCTATGCAAAATAGAGGAAAATTTGCTAAAATAAATTTGTAAACAATCTGAAAATGTTAGGTTATAGCTTTGTTCGGGTTCTTGTTATTACCGATTCTGAACCGTCCAAGAACTCTGCAGCGCATGCGCAAATGAAATAATGTCTTCATATTTCCTTCTGCGCATACGCATCACAGTTCTAGGACGGTTCAGAATCGGTAATAAGAGAAACCCGAAGTAAGTTTATGTGTTTCTGGCATTTAAAGCAACGTTGCCAATGCTAAACCTAAATTTAGCGTGTTTTTTTCGCTCATTCTGGAATTACGAAAGGCGGTCGCCAGAAGAACGGCTCCTTCCCATAACTGCTATTTTACCAACGAGATCTGACTATTTATACCCACGAAGTTGCACGAAAGAGTTTTGATTGCATTGGTTACAACTTCCATGCAGAGGGTGTTAATCTTTTGTTGTTATATTATTAGATTAACTAAAAAAAGATTAACCCCCTCCGCAAAGAAGTTAAAACCAATGCAATCAAAACTCTTCCGCGTAATTTTGTGGATATAGGTGTATATTTAATTATTGTCGATCTCATAATAGGTAATTTATTTAAAATCCCTAATCACCCGAAAAAATAGAAGATATGGCAACGTTGTAAATTTTCAAATTTCTAGATTGGGTCTAGAATATATTTGTCTCTCTTATTACATAGGAGAGAGAAAGAAGGATATATCAAATGTCAAACTTCCATCTGGTCTCAATTTTCTTTGCTATTTTGTTAAGAAAAGTGTTTTTTAGTAAAATGTTGGACACTTTTCTATCCCCAATCAAGTGTAGCTTTTAGATAAACTATAATATAATGAAAATATAGTGAAATTATTACTTTATAGGGCCGAAATAAAGAAAAATTCAATGTTGAAATAATTTTCCGTTTTTTTGAAAAACGGTAAGAGACCGCCAAAAAAAAAGTAGATTCGTAATCTACGACCTCAAAATAGTGTGTATACCAATTTTGGTGAAAATCGGACGATTTCCAGTTTTCCCAATAATTACCACATTTTTTATTTTTTTACAGGTAACACCTAACAATTTCATAATAATGATTATTTTTTTACAGATGGATGTAAGAAGATATAGCTTTTATTTTTATTGTTTCAGTGATCCAGGGGGGGGGGGGGGCAAATGCCCCCTCTTGCCCCCCCTGTCCGGCGCCCATGCCCAATACGAATACCTCCATAGCTTCATTTACTACAGGATTTTCCCTCTACCTCTTTTTATTCATAACTGAACCAGTTTCGTGAAATTTTGCTACTAAATCGCGAACAATTTTGCCATAAAGGTGTTTGTCAGGATGGCGTTCATTGAATATCTGCGCAAACCGATTGCCACATTCATTATTTTAAAAATAAAGTTCGATTATATCCACTTTTTCTGCAAGCGAGTACACCATAATTGTTAAAAAGTTTAACGATATTGAGAAGAATTTCAACGCACAAGTCACAGACCAGCTATCTAGCAACTACCGCACCTGATCGTTCAACCTTGTGGTAAGTGAAAAAATGCGTAAACATCTAGAAATAATAAGAAAAAACAGCAAATTGGTCGAAGGAATTTATCCTTATCATTTAGTCTGATAAATGTTTAAATAAACTTTTCAAATTTCAATCCTTCATATTTTCTCAATGACTCGACCGATTTTCAAAAACGAAGCCGGAAAGTGTAGATAATAGAAAGCCCTTTTCATTGCGGTACCACTTGACCCCCATTCCCATTTGAAAAAAGTTGGGGAATGACACCCCCGCTTAGAAGGTTGAAGATTTCGCAATCATTTTTGGGGCAAAAGTTGTCCCCCTCACAAACAAAATTGACGTATTTTTGGATTTTCTGAAAAAAAAATACCCCGGCCGTTATGCCTTGCGGAACGTTTTCGATGGGCTACCCTGTATATTTATAATTGATTTATTTTTGTTTCCTAAAAAATTTTCAATCATTATCAAGCTTATTAAATTATTCGTTTTTTGTCAAGAAGAAGCCATAAATTTGGGGATTCTCGTGTCCAAGTTCTTTTATAAGGAACCGCTACAGTCATTCATACATCAATTCGGTAAAATAAACGGAAACAAGATTCTACTGAAGCGAAATGAATATTCATTAATCTTGGAGCGTTTTAAAACAGGTTTTCTTTGAAATATTACAGAGAGGTGTCGGTATTATGATATATTAATGTATTAAACATTTTATATTGACTCACTTTATCTTTTATTTCTTAAAAAAAATAAAAGATATATAGATATATAATATACAATTGTTTAAATACAATACAGTACAATATTGAATTTTCTTTTGGATTAAAAATTAGTTATTCCCAGTGTGTGCTAATCTGCATGGTATTGGCTGAATTACTAGTGAAGCTGGCAAATGTTTACCTTTGAAACTAATCTGAAAGCAATTAAATGTCAACATTTGCTTTGCTTATAGAGAGATATCAGCACAGCATATAAAAAATGGGGATATTCTATTTTTTGAATTAATAATTTCATGTACAACGTTCGCCAAAAAGTTCCAGGCAAATGTAAAAATTAAAAATAGTATATACCGAGTAGAGAAATGTTTCATTAATGTCAAAAAAATAAAACACCTACACACCAAATAATTTTAAAACGAACTTTAAAACATGTTTTAAACAGTTTTAAACAAATATCTGAAACAAGCTTAAAAATAATGCTGTTTTAAGAGATATTTACGATACAAGTGAGTTAACAGCGCGTGTGATAATACGCGTGTGAAAGAACCACACAAGTATCTTAATGAGTTATTGATCGAGTTAACTCGCGTGTATTGTACAGTATTTTATCTACGTCTAACTATAAAATCACACAATGAATTTTAAAAATGATTGTACTTAACTATACCGTGCTGGCAACTGTTACTTTTGGGTCGGCATTTACATGTGTGGAAGTAAATCGCATAGGGATCTTATTAAGTCGGAGTGAGAGAAATGCGACCGACCGACGCGACGCGCGATGGTGTGCTGTTGCGGCGTTGCCGATATGCCTTTCCCTATCAAGTAAAGTAAGGACTTTTTTTTTCAAGAGATAACTAGATAAAATCATTAGACATGTTTCTGAGCATCTGAAATGGAATTATAAGGATATCGTTAAGGTGTCATTTTTTTTATAACGAGAAAACGTCAGTAATCGCGACAATTTAAAAACTCAACTTTTTAACACATAACAGGCCATAACTCAAGAACCACTTTAGATATTGAAACTTTTTTTTCATTTTCAAGATCGGATATTTTACAATATGTTTACATAAGAAAAATTCGATAAGGTTGTTTTTTCCATTCAAAAATTGTAAACAATCCATCCATTTACTTTTAGAGCATAGCAATTTTCAGCAATCGTGTAATTTTTTTATTGATAAAGATCCACAAAGAAAATACAGCAGAAATATTAACAAAGTTCTTGAAAACTACACCCATATTTCTAATACGATTTTTGAATTCAGAGTTCTAATAGCGCGACCACTATCGAACACCCACTCAATTCCACTTATTTTTACCAAAAATGCAAGTGTTTCTAGCTTGCACTTAAAAAAATTCAAGCTATAGGGAAAATTACAACGACTCGTTAATAAATAAACAAATCAAGTATCACGAGACGTAATTAAATTGTGAAGCTGAACGCATGACGTACACCTTTCCCTAGAACTTTGAGTACTGACAGAGGTATTAATTGGGTCGACCGGTCAACTGCGACAAATCTGCTATATCCCCTTCCACGTCTCTTAGCGATGTGCACAGTTTCTCGGTTTATTTCATACGTTTGGCAACGTGTTTACTGTCCTCTCTTTGTTCAGTACATTGTAAACGCATTGTACTCTTCTTACATACGGAAATCTCGACCCAAGACTAACCTTTGCCAGCCCTTAGTATACCTATCCTAAAAATCAATTACCTTAATACCTTTGTTCAAATAACACCATGCATGGCAATGTCAATATGACAGTAAATAATAATAATCTCACTAGTTTAAAAAACGAGCGATTCGGAAAGTATTCCCTCTGACATTGAAGGAGAGGCATTCAGAGCCATTTCTGGATTGCTTCCAGCAAGGTCGAAACAGAAGTATGAATATACATATTCTAAGTATGAAAAATGGTGCACCGAAAAAAAGCACACAACTATGGAAATGAAAAGGTAATCATAACATATTTTATCCAATTTAGTGCAAAATAAATGTTTTACAAAATATTTCTTTCTCTTTGGTAGTCATCTAAACAAGGAGTGCGGTAATGAAAATGTATGAGTTAAAAAGCTTTAACTCACTCAAAATGAGTGAGTTAAGAGTTTCTTAAGTTACTGACGTAAATAAACACGTTTAGAACACTTGTTTTGCAACAAAATTTCTGCAAAATGGCAACACTATTGACGACTACATATTTGTTAATTTTAAAATCTCAACTAAATTTTTAATTAAATAAAATAGCTACTTCCTTTGATTTATCTGAATAATACAATTTACTGGACAGAGTTTCATTAACTCCATTTTGTAGCTTTGCTCAATGAACAAAACGCTTAAATAAAATGAACAAGCGTTTAGAACTTTCTAGCTTTATTAGACAACGTAACCGAATACTTTGTAAACAAACGAATCAAGCTTCTAAAAATAATAATAGCTGCAAGGAAATACAACATAGAAAAATAGAACAACAGAATAGGGCTTAGTAGGATTAAAGGATGACTTAGGTGAGACGCTGGTACGAAATCTGACATCAAAAAGACAATATATAAGAGAATTTGCTGTATAATATTTCATTTGATTTAATTTTCGAAAATATATATTAAATTTTACATAATCTTATCAGTCATGATATACGTTTTATATTAAAATTTATAAAATACAGGATAGCGCACCTCATTCGCCTTGGTTGATTATACGAAAATGAAAAGATATAGAAACAAAATATTTTGTGGGTATAGGTGAGAAGGCAATGTGCATAATTTAAAATTATTTTGAAATGTACTGGGTATGTCAGAATTAAAATCCACACTAAAAACTTTTTCTTATGGAACAACCAGTATTTTATTTCATTTTTGGATCCTTGGACATAAAATAAGGCGTTTATCATAAGGGTTACATAAATATGTTTACAAGGTTTGGTTTTTGAAGTATTTAAAGATATTTAAATATGCATGCTATATTAAAAAAGATCGTCAACACCCTGTACATTGCCTTCAGAGTTAATTCTTGTGCTGACTTGTAATCCCGAGAAATAAACTTTACTGAAAAATTTGATTGCTTCGTTTAATGTATACAGGGGTATCAAAAATTGCTGGTCTATTTTAAAAATATATTTTACATAAAAATTTCGTTATTTCAAATACAACACTCTGTATTTTTTAAACAAAATCGATGCAGATTAAAATGCTCTTTCAAACTGTATTAGGATTTTCTATATCTATTTAGCTCAGATTTTGAATAAAGAGCAATTTTTTAATAAAATGGCAACCAAGAGGGCTGGTCAGTAGCTATGTACTATCTATCTATTGTAGCATGAGGCGAATGAGGTGCGCCACCCTGTATATAAGTATATTAAAGAATAATTTGGTTTGGTAAGTATCGTACTGAGTTTTATTAAATATGTAGTTGTTTATAATTGAATAGATTTAAGTAAAACAGTTTAAAATTGCTGTTCAGTTATATTTAGACTAGGCAATTGTACCTAATTCATAATTAATTTCATGATATTAATTTTTTATCAAAGAACACCAGACAAGACTGGTATTTTCATTAGCAGAAACTTCCTAAGATTTCATTGTATTTTAGTTGAATGCATTATTTAAGCTTGCTTTTGCAAGATATTATTGTCTTTCTGTCTTATAGACCAGTAGGTTTCTATAATCGTTAATTATATGCTTCGGGAACATATAGTCTTTGGTGACATTCACATACAGTTATTGTGTTCTTCATTCTTTATTCATTAAAAAATGTGCGTACCTAAATATCCTAAAGTTTTTTATATCACACAATGGTTCCTACGAAAATGTAATAAGTAAATATTAATAACACTAAAAGAATATACAGCGTATTAAAAAAAAATATTAGAATAGTCTCTGGAATATTAATGAACTATTAATTTTAATACTACCAAATCATTAAAAATCATTTAATTAAGATTTCAGTAAATTTAATTAAAAGTCAATGTCAGGGCAAAAAGGTAATATTTTATAAACTTTAAGATTTTTTACTATAATATACTTTTACTATTACTGCAAAAAAACTTTTACCTAGAAACCTATATTCTGTTTCTGCGTCGTGGAGATTTCAGGAATTCCTGGTTAAGCCCCGGAAGAAATCCAGTTTATTCTGTAGGAATAAGCAAAGATGGCGCCTGGTAGGATAAGGAAGGACTTACGGATAAATTGGAGGATGATTGTATCTTTATTTAAGTAAAAATTACAAAAAAATGTAATAGTCTTACACGTAAATATGTATAAAAGATATTGTAATGATTAACATTAATTTGCTTTGACTCACCAACGTGAGTTAAATAAATAAGTATCTATATTGACTCCAAAAGCATTTAGAAGTTACTCAAAAAGAAGATAAATGACATATTTTCACAAAAATACATAGAAAAGTATATAATATTATATAATGTTTATTATATTATATAATTATCTACAACTCTTAATTTTTTTGACATAATGAATTATATTATTTCACAAAAAATGTTGCTAAAGGGTTGGATAATATTACACGCGCCTGTTCCCAATTTACAGTTCCTAAATTTTTCTCTCAATTTGAGAGCTGATTTTGATTCTGTGTATTAAAAAAAAAACCGCTTTGATATTTTTTTGACATCTGTATATAGACGATTGGGTTATAAATAGAAAAGGTTATTCTTAATTTGTCTGGAAAATCTAATTTGATCCCATTTTTTAATTTCCAAAATACGGTAATTTTGTACCTTTGATTTTTTAGTTCTGTTTGTATTTAATTATCTCATAGTAACCGATCCTTTCCTAATAAATACCGGAATTAGGCAGGGATGTGTCTTAGCGCCTCTTCTATTCAACATATTCATGGCGGCGCTCTCTATTATAGTTAACTGCAAACTGCAGGAAAGAGGAATGGACATTAGATACAGACACGATGGCGGTCTGTTCAACTTAAAAAGACTCTCAGGGCAAAATCACGTATAAAATTTATCACAGAACTTTTGAATACGCTGATGACTGCGTTCTAGTTGCAAAAACGTTACAACGAAATGTTAAACACATACCGTGCTGGCAACTGTTACTTTCGGGTCGGCATTTACATGTGTGGAAGTAAATCGCATAGGGATCTTATTAAGTCGGAGTGAGAGAAATGCGACGGTGTGCTGTTGCGGCGTTGCCGGTACGCCTTTCGCTATCAAGTAAAGTAACAAACCGCTTATTTTTAAGAGACTTTTTTTTCAAGAGATAACTAGATAAAATAATTAGACATGTTTCTGAGCATCTGAAATGGAATTATAAAGATATCGTTAAGGTGTCATTTTTTTTATAACGAGAAAACGTCAGTAATCGCGATAATTTAAAAACTCAACATTTTAACACATAACAGGCCATAACTCAAGAACCATTTTAGATATTGAAACTTTTTTTATTTTCAAGATCGAATATTTTACAATATGTTTACATAAGAAAAATTCGATAAGGTTGTTTTTTCCATTCAAAAATTGTAAACAATCCATCCATTTACTTTTAGAGCATAACAATTTTCAACAATCGTGTAATTTTTTATTAATAAAGATTTTCACATACTGTCTACAAAGAAAATACAGCAGAAATATTAACAAAGTTCTTGAAAAAACTACAATCTATTATTTCTAATAGATTTCGAGATATCGAGTTCTAATAGCGCGACCACTATCAAACACCCACTCAATTCCACTTATTTTTACCAAAAATACAAGTGTTTCTAGCTTGCACTAAAAAAATTCAAGCTATAGGGAAAATTACAACGACTCGTTAATAAATAAACAAATTAAGTATCACGAGAGAGTAATTAAATCGTGAAGCTGAACGCATGACGTACACCTTTCCCTAGAACTTTAAGTACTGACAGAGGTATTGATTGGGTCGATCGGTCAACTGCGACAAATCTGCTATATCTCCTTCCACGTCTCTTAGCGATGTGTACAGTTTCTCGGTTTGTTTCATACGTTTGGCAACGTGTTTAGTGCCCTCTCTTTGTTCAGTACATTAAAAACGCATTGTACTCTTCGTACATACGGAAATCTCGATCCAAGACTAACCTTTGCCAGCCCTTAGTATACCTATCTGGGCATACGAGGCTTGGGGCCTTAAGCTGAACATCGATAAAACTAAAATCATGTCCACTACCCCGGATAATCACAACAAAGCTATAACTATTGGAATATGTTCCGAAATTCTATTACCTTGGCAGTTTGATTTCGAGCCTGTCACTTTTGACATACGACACAAACATGATTTTAGTAGACGTGTCTATGCAAAAAATATTGTATCAATTTTCGAAGTAGTTACATTTATACTTAGTTGGTAGGTACTAATTAATTTTTAAGTTAAGTTTCAAGGAGACACTCTATAAATCATCAATAATAATTGTATTTTTTTTCTCAAACAGATAAATTTCAATAAGATCCCACTCTGATATCTTTGTAACTTATAAATGGTTTTGATATTCTATTACCCGCCGTTACAAAAGAATTTTCAGCATAAAAGATGGATGACAGCTTTTGTAACTGTGTGATTTATAGGCTTTGTCGTGCTATTTCTAAAGGTTAAGAGTGGGTCATGGTTAGCCTTGTTGGACCACGTAACTGTACTATAATAGATTTTTTTGTGTATATTAAGGATATTGTCATTTTTTTTCGCTTAAATGGTTTATTATAATGGCCACTCTAAAATATAAAGTTTGGTATTAAAGTTTCGAGATTATGGAGATTTATATTGTATAGTGTGTATTAGCCAAATGGAATTCATTCGATAATAGTGAATATACATATTTCTATAGTTGCAGAGATGTTAATAAATAAATAAAAAATATATATTCTTCAGGCCTTCCTTAAAAAACTTATTGCAAATACAAGAACCTGTCTCTCAAAGGTAGCTGGTGCGTTGCACAGTCCAACAGGCATGACAGTAAATTGCGACAGTCCGGAGCCCACCGAGAACGCTGTCTTCTCTCTGTCTTTAGGCGCCATGTCGACTTGCCAATATCATTTCAGTTCGGACACTTTCAAGTCTTAAAACAATTTTTTTTTATTTATCTAAAAAGAATTTATTTTGAATTTTAGCGCGTCAGCTGTACTCGTCTATTTATTTCTGTCCTCCTCAGACCCCAGCCGTCGGATTTTATACCCACAGCTAAAGGTTTCTCGAATAATCCATAAATCATTAGGTGCATAGAGAAGGTTTCGAATGTTCTCGTATGTACTACTCCAGGCCAGTGGAACTCGTTTTTTCTCGAACGTTCGAATGAATCATTACGGTGTCTATTCTTTAATGCGATGTTAAGGTCACCTGAGGGCGGGATATATAGTTAGGTTAGGTCGAGTCCAAACGGGTCCGCAACAATATTTACTCATATCTTATTATCTTTATTCTAGGGGCTACAGATGCCCGACGCACTATTGCCGGACCCTGCGTAACATTTATCACATTCACATGGTATTTTGTATATTACACGTTTGTTTGTTGTTCAGTCCTCATTGTCTTTTGTGTTGTGAAGGATCTGTTTTCCGCAACACTCTGGCAACGTGACAATTGTTTTTTTGAACCAAACCGGTCATTTGAACCCAAAACATTATTATCAAAACAATGTAAATTATTACAAAATAAACCACTACACTTTTCTAGTAAAATAAAATTATTTACGGTAGTAATTTATCCATAAAACAACGATTCATCTTCTAAATTATTGATAAACTAACAGAATTCCCTAGCAGTTTTCCACGCAATTACTCTATTAAATATTAATCTCCGGAGTCTCCAGATTCCGAACCTTTCGCAAATTTATTTAACATATTTATTTATTCTATTAATATTCACCGTCTCTTGGCTTAATCCTTTTCGGGTCTAAACGATAAATGGGTTCTATAAATCGTTTACGTAAAATGGACCATTAAAAACTAAGACCGTTATCGATATAGAGAATTTGGCAATTTATTTTTCTGATCTTGATAATTTTTTCGTTTTTAATTGACCCCGTAATGCTGCCGGTAGCAGATTAAAGGGTTATTCGATTTATTGGCGAGATTTATTATCTATATTTCGATATAGCTCTGAAAAATTGCATTATTTCCTTTTATATGTTTAGAGAAGACTGCAGACATAGCAACATTGGATAATTTTTAAACACTCATATTGATATAGTCTACATATAGTACGTATAGTTGGACAGACAAGATCCTTGACAGTGATAGATGTGTCTGTCATTGTATTTTCAAAGTAGTTTATTTGGTTTTACAAAGAAATAAGTTGGTACAATTGGAACGCAGAGCACAAAAAAAATATTTAAAATTTGAGTGACAAGAAGTGATTACTTCAAAATATTGTCAAAAAAAAACGGTATAAAATTGAAAAAGTCTAATCGAGTTATTTTATTAAAAACAATATGTGTTAATACAAAACAAACCCAAGGGTTATTAAAAAACACCACATACTAAAATATAAAAAAAGATTTCGTGCATTCAAGCCGTGTTTCAAGCTCAAGCAAGTTCCTGCATTTATTGTTACATTTATCAATATAATTATTCAATATGATTATTATTTATCTATCGCGTGCTGCTATTTTACAGATACTCCAGTTTTTGGTATCATATACAAGGTGCACACAACTCTCTGGCCATAATATCTGGCAAACTGTCTCTGTGCACCGAATATCAACTGTAAACTATTGTCTGGGTCAACACTTAATTTCCCCTATGCGTTTTCCTCCCTTATAACAGAGTATACATTTATTGGAACTCTTACTTATTTTAATCTGCATAATATTGGGACAGGGCCACCCTGTATATTGTATGTATCGAACCTGTGTTGCACATGTACCGGGTGTTGCATCGTCGAGCGGGACATAGGAATTCCCATGTAAATTTTAATGGGGTCAATTATTGGCTTCCCTAATTATTTTAGAGAATAACTCTATTTAGGTTTATTGAAGAGCACTAAAACCCACATTCAAAAGAATAACCTTAGATATTTTTGATTAGCCCGTTTACGAGTTATCGCCGATTTCTTTTTAAATATTTCTCCTTTCTTATGGCCTTGTATTTACTTATGAGCACCAGTCAAGGTAAAAGATAACTGTCAAATGAAGTTGTCATTTCAGAAATTTATCTATTTAGTACTTTATTATTATTATTAAAAACTCATACCTACATCGAAAATATTAGCCATGAATTACACTACCGAAGAAAAAGTATTGATGATTAAATGGTATTATCAAGAAAATAGTTATCAAAAGGTGTCGGACATGTTTGCTGCTCTGTATCCGAATAGACCGATACCTGGAAAATCTACAATCGCAAGGAATATCCAGAGATTTGAGACCAAAGGTTCCATAATAAATAACTGCAGAAGTGAAGCAAGGCAGGAACAAAGAGAAGATACAAGAAATGATACCGACTTGGAAGTTTTATTGTGCGTGGAAGAGAACGATGGAAAGATCAGCACAAGGAAACTTGAGGATGAAATAGGAATAGATTACACTACAGCGTTTCGAATTTTGAAACGACATAAATACTATTCCTTCAAATATGAAAAGCACCAAGAGCTACGAGATGGAGACGAAATACGGCGGCAGACGTTTTGTTTTGATATGATGGAAAGAGCAAACACGGATAGGGAATTTTTAAAAAACATATGTTTCACTGACGAATGCACGTTTGCCTTAAATAATGAACCCAATGTTCAAAATTATTGATATCGGAACATAGAAAACCAACACAGGTTTGTCGAAACAAGGACGCAATATTCACAGAAAGCAAATGTTTGGGCAGGGATATTCGGACACAATATTATCGGGCCATTATTTCTTACGCGAAATTTAAATGCAGAATATTATATGGAACTACTCGAAAATCATATTTTACCTGCTTTACATGATGCCGCTATATATACAATGATTTCAATATAATACAAATGATTTCTTTCTCTGGGGCCATTTAAAAAACAGGAAATACAAGGATAAAAAATACCCAAATCTAGACGAGTTAAAAAATGCTATTTCTGCCGAATGCAATAGAATTTCAGTTTACCAACTAGCGAATGTAAGAAGAGAATTTTATGATCGCCTGGGTTATTGTCTAGCAATCGATGGAGGAATATATGAACATCTTCTAAATCCTAAAGTTCTAACAATTTAATAGTCCCTAAATTAATAAGTTATTGAATATTGTAATAATACTATAATTAACCTTGTAATTGATTACTTTATTTTACTTTAATTCATATTAATTTGTATTTATAAATACATCTTTAAGATTTCCGATGTAGGAATGAGTTTTCAATAATAATAAAGCACTAAATAGGTAAATTTCTGAAATGACAACTTCATTTGACAGTATCTATACCTTGACTGGTGCTCATAAGTAAATACAGGGCCATAAGAAAGGAGAAATATTTAAAAAGAAATCGGCGATAACTCGTAAACGAGCTAATCAAAAATATCTAAAGTTATTCCTTTGAATGTGGGTTTTAGTGCTCTTCAATAAACCTAAATAGAATTATTCTCTAAAATAATTAGGGAAGCCAATAATTGACCCCATTAAAATTTACATGGGATTTCCTATGTCCCGTCCGACGATGCAACACCCGATATAAATTTAAAAAAATAACTTAAGGCTTTTATTTATTTATCGACAGAGTTCTTCCCACGTACGTTCTGATGTTTCAGGTAACGGAGTTGAAAACTTGTTGCCAAATGCACTCTATATAGGTGTATAAGCAGGTGTGTGGCAACACCTCTTTGTCTGGCAACTTTACGCGAAAAATAAATGTCTACACGTGCAGGAAAGGGATTTTAAGGCTTCCTGCTTTTCTGCTGCCACCTGTTGATTGTCGTCTCGGCAAATTCTAGTTTAATATAGTCGCCCTAATTTAGAAATTGTCGTTTTTTAGTAAGACTGCTACAGGGTTAGGTTCTTTGTTAATTATCTCTTGAAAATAGAACAATTTCTCTCATAATCTAATTTTGTTATTCTATTAATTCCCAATTAAACACTTTTCAGTAAATCTCAAGATTAACCGCTAGTTTAAAGCTTTTAAACTAGAGATTTAAGACCCCTAAAGATGTTTGCACTTATTTAAGACTCACCCTGTACATATTATTGTCTACAATGGTTTAAGATGTACGGTGAATTAATTAGAATACAAAACCATAAATTTCATGAGAAATGAGTATATGGAAAATTTTTGGTGCGTGTCAAGAAACCCATTTTGTATTAAGGTAAGTAAAATTGTCTTTAATGGCATGTTTTAACGCAAACGGGTTGCTTCATAAACATTAATATACTAGTTTAAACGCAGCTCGTAGAAGAGTAAAATTTTCCATTACATAATCATGTACAGAGTGTCTTGACTAAAATTCGAGGGTGGCATTGGTATAAAAGGGGACAAAATAACTCTAATTCAAACTAAATCTAAATTATAGTTTCCGAGATCCTAATAGTCACCTTCAAATTTGGGACACCCTGTGGGTGACGTGGGTTTAGCTAGATTTTATATGCCTTTATATTTCTAAATTTTTATGTAATTATACAGGGTGTCCCAGAAATAAGTGCAAGTAGTTTAACTGGTAGTATAGTTCAACCCCGCCCAGAAACGCGCCTGTGAGTTTTTTTTCGCGAAAATTCGGAATTTTTTGAAAAATTTTTTTTTAGTTTTTAGTTATAAAACATAATTTCTTGATAATATGGCAACATAGGTAGTAGATTAAATTTACAAGAAATAAAATCCAGAAAAGATCCAGTGGTTCTCAAAATTTGAGCAAAAAATAATATTTTTTTGCAAATTTTCAAAGTAAAATAACTCCGTTATTTTGGACTTATTTGAAAAACAATAGAGAGAAAATATGTTTCTTTTATTGAGATCTACCACCCCTTAAAATACTTACACTTACCTCTGGGACACCCTGTATATATTACTAAAACGAAAAAAACTACTAAATTTCAAATTGGTAAGTTTTATGAAAAAAATACTAAAGATAAAAAAGTATTTAAATAAATCAGACTATCTAAATTTGACTTTTTCCAAGCACTTGCAAACGTTATTATTTAAATTTTAGTTACCTAATAAGAATAATAAAGGTATTTTATTTAACACTATATATAACTATTTTATCTTTACCAAAAAATCACTACTTAAGGTTTTTCGTGTTTGTTTTTAAACACCCTGTATATCCCAATTTGTATGGGTAAAGGTTTAATCAATCTTATTTATAATGGAATCACAGGTGTCTATAATAATATCTACATAATTGTTTACTTTTTTAATATTTGATTTGCTTTTAGTACTATACAACTGCAAATTTTATTTTATCACTATAGATAAACAATTTGACAAAATATTAAAAGATATTCTGTGAGCAGTCTTTGACACTTAAATAATAATCATAGGGGAGATAAAGCAACTTTAAGTAACATGCAAATAAGTCATATAAACATTATTACATACGCGTGCAGTAATGTAAATAAATTGTACAAAAATAAAAGTATAGAAAGTAAAAAAAATACATATAATTATTTAATTAATATATACCTGTCTATTGTTAAGGTATATATATATTTAAATCTGTTGTTTTAATTTTATTTTAATTGTTGCCTTAATTTTTGGATATAAAATAAATAAAATGTTGTAATAATAGCTATTTTAAGTATTGATATATAAATATTATTTTAAAAATTCTTTGAAACCGACAATAATGTATTATAATCTCAGCAAACATGTCGGATTATACAGGGTGTTAAAAAACAGGCTGTCTAACTTCAGTGGGTGATTCTACAGTTAAAAATAAAACAAGCAGCACTTAAGAGATATGAAAGGTCATTATTACTGCTTTCCCGTTTAAAATATTCTAATAAAAATGAGTTTTTTACGACTACGTACACCCTGTATACATTTTTAAAAAATCTCAAAATATGTAAAACAACAAAATCGAGAACAAAATAAAATATACGTGTTTAAGAGTTTTTCCGAAAACTTACCGGTGTTTAAATAAAAAATATTCTAATATTTGAGGGGTGGTCTCACCCCCTTAGAATTCGAGTTTCGAAAAATCCCTTCTTATCGAAGCTCTAGACCCTAAAATCAATCCGTTTTCCAAAAATCAGCTTTTTACGTCAAGCGCTTTAAGCAGGATCGTGATTAATCAATGGCCAGATTTTTCGAAACACCCCGTATACATTTTTAAAAAATCTTAAAATATGTAAAAAAACAAAATAAAATATGCGTATTTAAGCGTTTTTTCGGAAACTTGACCGTTTTTTTAAAAAAAATGTAATATTTGAGGGGTGGTTTCACCCCCTTGGAACTGGAATTTCGAAAAATCCCTTCTTATCGAACCTCTACACCCTAGAATCAACCTGTATGCCAAAATTGAGCTTCTTACGTTGAGTGGTTTGAGCAGGATCGTGATTAATCAGTGAGTTACTTAAGGATTTTATATATTAGTATAGATTTTATAAGAAAAATATATATTTTTACAAAATAATGAGAAAATATATGTCCATACTTTGGGTTATTTAAATTTATTTTTCAATTTTCTTCTTATTTTTCATTTTATAAAACCATACGACCAGAAACACGTGTCTACCGATTTCTTTTTCATTTTTTATAGGTCATGCCAACAAAGTTTTTTTCCCCTTTTTTTCATTATTGACATATTTCAGATTTCTTTAACAATTTTATTTTTCTGGATAATGAATTTTCCGAGCAACGCGCTTCTTAATTTCATGGAAATCGAGATTTTTTGCCTTGATTAAGAGACATTATTAAAGTTTCAAAAAAACTGAACCGTATTTAAACGAGAATATCTGTTTATGTAAGTTTGTCGCCTTTGGGGTGGTTTTTAGACCTTCAATCAGTATTTATTAATTTTAAATCGGTTTTTGTGTTTAATTCCAAAACACGCTGTCTACGATATTCTTAAACAAAATAATATTCATTATACAGGGTGGTCGGAATTGTATTCCAGAAACTTCGGCAGCATATGCTGCAGAGAAAAATAAGTAAAAAAGTTCGTATAAATGTATGTCCTAAAATGCTTCGTCTCCGATATACAGGGTGCAGAAGTCTCATTTTTATTTCGCTTTTTTCCAAATAATTTCTGAAATAATGTTAATATTTGGATGAAAATTGGTGTCTGGGAGTCTTTTGGCATGAGAAATTTGATTTTGATGTTAATATGGCTTCTCCTTGTAGGGCGCCACCTACATATTTTTTAACTGGTTTGAAGAGTAATAACTTTTCGTCCGTACCTGTATAAAACTATTATACTAAAGAAGACTTTAGTCAGTAGTAAAATAATGTAATTTTTAAATACACATGAAAACGTAAAAAATTCTTACGTAAAAATAGACAAAATAAAAAATAAAAACACTAAATCACCACAATACACCAAAACACTTTTACTTTTACACTGGACGCACGTTTCGCTAACCATATTAGCATCATCAGCACATGATTATAAACTAAAGTACAATCTACAAATTGAGCGTTTATATACTCGCTCAGTGGGCATCGAGTGGGCGTGGCAAAATCTAGCAAACCGAGTCAGAGCCCACTGAGAGCAATGGCTAGATTTCCGCCACTAGAGTAGTAGGAACAAAGAACTTGAAGGAATTGGACCGTTGTCTCTGTTCATACTATCTTTACATTTATTAATTCTGATGCTTTCATATGCATCTAATAGCCTGTAATTTGAGACTTGTTTAATTAATTTTAAATTATTAAGATCTATACAATGTTCTTTATCAACAATATGTTCAGCGACGCAAGAGTTATCCAGTCTACCATATCTTATCTGAGCTAAATGTTCTTTAAATCTAGTTAATATTGATCTTCTAGTTTGCTCAACATATTTCTGATTACAATCTTTACAAGAAATTTCATAAATACCCGACCTTTCCAGTGGAGGTGTTTTATCCTTTGGATTACCTAATAATTGTTGTAATTTATTATTAGCACTATACATAAGTTTATAATTGACATTCTTAAAAATTCCTTTTAGACCACGGGATAACTCTCTACCAAACGGTATCGAAAAATATTTAGACGTATCTTTCTCCACTTGAAAAGTCGAATTTTCAGAAATCATTAACCTATACCTACGTTTTCTAATTAATTTATTAACTAGTGAAGGAGAATATCCATTACACTCAGCTACAGTTACATTCCTAATGTAACCTCTTTCTATTCTTCTATATATTCTATCTTTCGTTGGAAAGTGGGAAACTAAGTAATCTATGAACTAAGAAATTTAAACTAGCCATTTTATGTTCAACACTATGATGTGATTCATTAGGAATATATCTCCGTGTGGTGGTATTTTTCCTATAGATATCAAATTCCAGGCAATTATTAGTGTTAGTGTAGTTGGTCTGGTAAAAGTGGTCTTTTTTTCCGGAAGTTTCAAAATACAGTTCGGGCCACCCTGTATATCTATTCAGATTGTAATAGAAATAGTTTGTGTTAAGAATTAATATAAAATAAATTATGTAATCGTTATTATATATAAATAAATTTAAATAATTATTACATCAATTATTTCAATTATTATTCACAGTGGTCTCTCTATTTAACCGAAAAATGTTTGTAATTCATTTAGCTAATACAATAATTTATTAACAAATCATTTTTATTGCTAAATAAATTAACATTATTAAATAATAGCTTCCTTAAAAATGTATTTAAAGTGATATAGCAATACTTTTTTAAATTTTTTCTTTGTTCTTTTTGAAATTGTTTTGCATGGAGATGGGTTATAAATATACATTACAATGACATAAAATTTATCTTCGTCCTTATTGTCTGATAAAAATATTGGATTTTTTGTTATTCCTAGAAAGATTTAAAAGTCTGAAAGTATTGTTTTAGCTTTATAAAATAATATAGGGTGTTTTTTTCGAAAATATTTTCATATGATTTATTAAAAATATATTTAGAAGAATTTTCTTAATTTATTTTTTGAAATTATTAGGGGCTGTATAGGCTTGGTGCATTCTCCGCCTGTGCTGCCACCATCGGAGGATATCGTAAACAACTAATATATAAAAGTACACAGCTAGTATACGAAAAATTTGTTGTATAATTATAATTATTCTAAAAGTTTTAGGATTTGTGAAAATTTTTAAAAGTCAAGCTTCAAACTAACAATTAGTATCAGAGAACAATTATTACTTAATGAGGTCAAACCAAAAAGCTTCAAACTTACTGTGTAAATGTGATTATTTTTATTTTTACTTATGTTTTTTTTTGTTTATTTATTTTATGTTTATTAAAATCATAGAAGCGATAACCATACATCCTTCAAATACATTTTGTCAATCATACTTGTTACAATGAAGGTATACAAGTAAATTAAAAATGTTCTCTCGTTTATTTTTTCATTTGAGCAGAATTCAACATGTTTTAATTTCCTGTCCATTAAAAGATTTCGGTTAATTCTTTAATCGTTATTTCGTTCATTTTTCCCATCAAAAAATACAAATACAAATACATCAATGGAAGACACTCACTTAAAAATCACCACGTGTACTGTAAATCTTGATTATATTACAAATAATATAATTTGAATGAAGAATATTAATAAGTTATTTATAGATAGATCCATTAAACATTTTACAAATACTGTCAAATGCATATTTTCTCCATTTAATTACTTATATTTACTATATTACTGTAATTACAATATGTAAATTTCAATGTATACAGGGTTGTTCACCACATACGACACGGAGTATTGTAGCTAAACGATGAGATTTTTACAAATTGTAAGTTTTGGGTTCGATGAAGGACTATTAGAGGTACAATTTAAAAATAATTTTACAAAATACAGAGTGCCCCAAATAAGTAAAAAATATCAAAGTTGTATTTTTTTAAATGGAACACCCTGTATATTATTACATTTTTAGTTTCTACGATTAAAATAAAGGTAAATTTGATTAAGGTTTATTATACTTAAACCTTACCGTTCTTGAAATATTTTCAATTTTGTGAAATTGCAGTAAAAATTTTAAGGCTTCATTTCTCCAAGGGTATCAAAGTTTTTAATACTAAATATTTACTGATCAGTTATTGTGTTGCAATAATAAAAATAATACTACCTTATACAGAGTGTCTAAAAATTTATTTTAAATAATTATTAGCTTCAAACGGCAATAACTTGTTTAATTTAAATAGAACACCCTGTATATTTTACGAGAATCAGATGCACAATTTAATTGTCTATCAAATTATATTATACCATTTTTTACCTATCTCTTTAAGTTTCCGTAGAAAATGCATTTTCTTGTAATTTAGAACTTATTTATCAATATACCCATGGACTATTGACATTTTAGATTATTTTTAAAGATGTACCAAATTTTTAAAGAGTACAGATACTAATATTGTCGATATAATTTGTTTATTTCATTAGAAAATAAAAAAAAACTGTTTAGATATTTGTTAAAGAGGGACAATTAATATGATTCCAGTATTCAAACTACATTAACTGACTGTTTGCGTTGATTAATAATAATTGCTCCAAATACTAAAAAACTGAATTTTGTATGGGCATTAGACAGTGTGATAAAAAGTAACACCTTAAAAATGATATTTCATTTTTTAATAAATGCTTATTTATAACAACAGAGACTTTAATTTGATATCTTATTATTATATTGATTTCTGACTCAAATCCACATTTATTTATAATAATTTATTAACGAACAGAATTAAGTATGTAATTAATTAGTATATGGGCGGAAATAATGGTGTTATATTTAATTAATGGTATACTCTTTTATAAAGATTTAAATAGTTTTCTTTTTGCATACAAATGGGCTAGTAATATTATCGTTTTGCTAAAAACGATAATATTACTAGTCTGTACATTTTGTACTTTTGTTGCTTTAAAAACAATCTAAAATGTCAATATTCCATGGATATATTGATAAATGAGGTCTAAATTATAAGACTACGAATCTACGAAAACTTGAAGGGATAGGTAAAAAATGGTATAGTACAATTTGATAGACAATTTAATTGTGCATCTGACTCTCCTAAAATATGCAGGGCATTCCATTTAAATTAAAGAAGTTATTGCCGTTTGAAGCTAATAATTATTTAAAATAAATTTTTAGACACTCTGTATAAGGTAGTATTATTTTTATTATTGCAACACAATAACTGTAGTCATAATAAATTTATAATAAAAGTAAAAGAATAGAGTGGATATGTTAAAAAATATATAAGAGTACGGGCCAAGTAAATTACGTCTAGAGCTTGACCTAGCCAAAATTATTATCAATTCCCAGCCGTCTTTGACACCATTTTTTTTTCGATCTTATGGTACTCCATAGTTAAATAAAAACTCGTACCATCAAGTAATAATTAATTTACCTATTTAAGAAATCTGAAATGAGATCTTTCGACGATATTATTTTATGGTCGTCTATAATATAATTAGACAAAAGCGTTTCGGTAACCCGATCCTGCTGAATTAATCTGTGGTGACCTAATGTCGAGTTTGGCTATAGAGAATACTAATTAATAATCGTTATATACATAGGAGGACCCAGACAATTTATCTAGACCTATCGTCTAGACCAGCAAAAACTTGATAATTGAGTTGTATTTCCTTATCGCCAGTATTCATAAACCTAT
Organism: Sitophilus oryzae; assembly: GCF_002938485.1. Lineage (NCBI taxonomy): Eukaryota > Metazoa > Arthropoda > Insecta > Coleoptera > Curculionidae > Sitophilus > Sitophilus oryzae. The sequence continues at coordinate 4,075,934 of NW_022147287.1, read as the reverse complement.
AAATCACTATTTGAAGATCAAGGTCATTGGAAAATTATCGATAATTTATATCGTTTTTAGTTTTTGAAGAATATAAATCTTATTTTTATATTTTAATGAAGCCTATTTCCTATTTTCATTAAAATATAAAAATAAAAAATTCAAATACGAAGTTTTGGTAAAAATTTAAATTTTGTTACTTTCGAAAGATTCGTTAAGATCGAAAAACGAACTGTGAAAGATTTTTTTAAATTTACCTCCGAGAAGGGGTGAAATAAATAAATAAACTTATTTTTTCAAAATTTCGGAAAAACGGTCAGGATTACAAAAAAAAAATGTTCAAATAAAAGTTGTAGAGCGTGAAATTTTATATAAAAATGATCTCTATACTTTTTTACCCAAATCAAAATTAACCGAGATAGGGTGGCTAGAAGCTAGGGAATGATAATAGAAATTAAAAAAAAAACATAAGTTGCTAAACAATTCATATATTTAAATTTTCTTTTCAATTTTCTCGGAAAATTATAAATTTCAATTTACATTCTTTTAAATTCACCCTCGAGAAGGGGTGATAAATATAAATAAAGTGGGGTTTTCCCAAAAACTAGTGAAAACTGACTTATTGCAGCTCTGTTTCAAAGCAGTGGATATAAAAAAAAAATCATCTGGACAGTATGAAAAAATTTGGTAAAAAAAATACCGGGCTTATTACAGTGAACCCTTATTTTTCTGACTAAAATCAAGTATTTACAGGTGTGTTTTACGATCCAGGTAAGAAATAAATAAATATTAAAAGAAAATCACAAAATCAGATCATTTTTTTTATCAAATAAGACTTTAGACGGCAAAGTAAGTTAATTTGTTTAATTTATCAACATTTACAGTCTTATCACACGCGTCTTCATTCATTAAATTTAAATAAACAATTTAAATACACGCTTGACTATAAAAATAATAGAAAACAATTAGAATGATAATTGCGATTATTCATTGTTTGCGGCATTTGCCAATGCAGAACGCTTTAAACGGTTATCAAAAAAAATTATATTTTTTCTGTAAACATAGTGGCATATAGATATTTTGTTTTATACGGGGTGGCCAAACTTTAGATAGATACTGATCATTTTTTTTTTAATTAAAACAGTTTTAATTGATAACTAACATTAATATCAACAGATTTAATTGATGTGTCTGTGTTAAACACTAAATTGTTCCAGAGTATTACTGATTTAGAAAATTTAAATAGTTTTTTTTCTAAAAAATCTTCTTTTTGTAGTTTTTTCTTTTTTTTCTAGAAATTAGTTAATATTCCCAAAAATTAATTTAAATTTGCAGTTTTATCAGTTTTCAGCAATATACACAGGGTGGTCCAAACTGTATTCCGGAAACTTCGCCAGTAAAAAAAGCTATAAAAAAGTTTGAATGTGTGTATAAATGTATGTCCTAAAATGATTAGTTTCGGAGATACAGGGTGTAGAAGTTTTATTTTTATTTCGATTTTTTCCAAACAACTTCTGAACTTATTACATATTGGCAAACACTAGGCCATTATGAAGATTATTATAAGGGTTATTATGCGTTATTTATTTATTGATGTACATCTTATAACGCCTCTTATGTAATAAGTGGTAATAACAATCAAGAGGGTGCTATTAATGCACAAACTAATAATCACAGAATTTAATAAAACTAACATTGAAAGTGGTATAATGTGCTTATCAATCAAACTTACTTTTCTGGCTGCAGTCAAGGGTAAAAAAGGACCTTTATTGTCAAGTTTTCGTTCAAAATAGTTTGAAAGAAACACGGAAGCTACAACCTCTTTGCTTCGACTGTTTAAATGCTTCGGTATATTTTCAACACACAATTTTAAGAAATGCATTACAAAAACTAGAAAATTTAGTTCTTAAAAGAACTGTTTGTGCTTAAAACTGCAATTTAAAAAAAGACTTTATGAAAATAGGCAAAAAAACGAGAATTACTCACAAAGGTTCAACATCAACAAGGTATTATACAAAATAATGACTGACAGCATACTGACACTAGGATAATTGTCAAATAATAAAGGACAAGATTGCTGAACACGGCGCAATGTGACCAACATAGCGATAATAAATTCGGGTAAAACTAATTTTTGCAGCTTTAATCTAAATAAAATATCTGTTACAATCATTTGCTCTATAAAATAAAATGAAGGGCTGCTCGGTATCCTAAAGTATACAACAAATTTAAACATTTTTGCGAAAATTTCATTTAGTCAGGTTTATAGCTTTGGTTTACAGACTTTAGTGTCAATACTAAGAATAGCTCTCGGCTGTATCTCGGAAAATATTAGCCGTAGGGTTTACGGAAAAAAATATTTATAACTAAAGGGACTATGAGAAATTGCTGGAAATTATTTTTAAGTTTGTAGAACGACCGCTAGGGGGCGCAACTGCAACAAAAAATATGAAAATGGAGGTTTTACACAATTTTGTCTAGATAAGGTGTACTATAAGTAATAGCTTCATAATCTTCAGTAAATTTTGAATATTTTTTGTTAGAGCCATTTTTCCCTATGTACCAAAATAAAGTGGTGGGGGAAGGTTAGATCTGTTTTTAATAAATATTAATAACTCTGGACTGGGTGATCGGAATCCAATAGGCGAGGGCTCGTTTAAAAGAGCGTTTCTTACTGTAGATTGTATCATATAAACAGTAATAATAAGCTTTTGAACGTAGACGCTAGGGGGCGTTGTCTTACAATTTAACAAAGATTGCGCGTGTTTTCAAAAAAATTAAATGCAATAGTATATGTAATTTTAGCTGATAGTAAAGAGTAGTAAAAGCTTAAAAAGTCAGCGAAAACCGCATCTTGATATCTTCTTTCAAACCGAAGATATTAGCAAAATTATAATAACTACCAAAAAATAAGCCCTTAATTACCTTATTTTTACAACACGGTATCAGTAGCCATCTTAATTATGCCCATTCTAACAAAAAAATAAGATAGAAACAGTTAGTTTATTTTAAAATCGACGAAATACCAGAATACCATAATACCAGAGGTATCTAATAATTAAGATATTAATAACACAACTTCAACTATTTCAAATAATAAAGGCATTTTGAAAAAGCAATTAAAAGATAAAAAAAACGCTGATAAGACTATCAAAATGTTGATCTAATAACAATTTGACGTTTATACCATTACGCCAAAAGCAACTTTTTCCAAAGCCTACCATGACTTCACTGAATCATCGTTTCTTGTTCATTGTTATTAATATTTTAATTATTACCTCATACCTATACCTTATTAATACCTCTGGTATTATGATATTCTGGTATTTCGTCGATTTTAAAATAAACTAACTGTTTCTATCTTATTTTTTTGTTAGAATGGGCATAATTAAGAGGGCTACTGATACCGTGTTGTAAAAATAAGGCAATTAAGGGCTTATTTTTGGTATTTATTATAATTTTGCTAATATCTTCGGTTTGAAAGAAGATATCAAGATGCGGTTTTCGCTGATTTTTAAGCTTTTACTACTCTTTACTATCAGCTAAAATTACATATACTATTGCATTTAATTTTTTTGAAAAAAATCGCAATGTTTGTTAAATTGTAAGACAACGCATCTAGCATCTACGTTCAAAATCTTATTATTATTGTTTATATGGTACAATATAGAGTAAGAAACGCTCTTTTAAACGAGCCCTCGCTTGTTGGATTCCGATCATCCAGTCCAGAGTTATTAATATTTAAATAAAAACAGATCTAACCTTCCCCCACCACTTTATTTTAGTAGATAGGGAAAAATGGCTCTAACAAAAAATATTCAAAATTTACTGAAGATTATGAAGCTATTACTTGTAGTACACCTTATATAGGCAAAATTGTGTAAAAACTCCATTTTCTTATTTTTTGTTACAGTTGCGCCCCCTAGCAGTTGTTCTACAAGCTTTAAAATAATTTCCAGCAATTTCCCATAGCCTCTTTAGTTATAAATATTTTTTTCCGCAGCCCCTACGGCTAATACTTTCCGAGATACAGCCGAGGGCTATTCTTAGTGGGACACCCTGTACATCGGGAAATGTTTTGCGACTACAATAGGTAATTTACTTTGTATGCTACTTGCACGTCTTTTACACTTACTACGTAAATAATTAACTACGTAAAAATTTAAAAAATAAATTCGCTAATCACGTTTTGAATCTACGTAACCAAATTATTTACTCACCTTGTACATTTTATCAACTTAAACAAATGATATTGGATAAATTACACTTATCTATACGATAATAGCCCTCAGCTACAGTTCCTGATAAAAAAGCAAAATAAAAATGAAACGGTATCACTTTCGTTAAAACACCCGTCCCAAACCGATCATGTTTATTCTAAAATTCACCGTTTGTATCCTACTATTAAGCAAAATTAACTCTGAACAACTCTGTAGTTTGAGAGAAGTAGAATATGGCACTGTCTGTGTTTGTAATTCTTCCTACTGTGATACCGTTCCATCCATAGAAGATCTTTCTTCCGGACAATACCAGCTGTATACGACTAGTGAAAGCAATTTAGGGTTTCTCTCAACCACCGGAAACCTGTCAACGAATGATAGTGCAGCCTCGGTGTCAGTGACAGTGGCAAATTTACCAAGTACCCTGCAAACGATCATAGGGTTTGGAGGTGCGTTCACTGATTCGGCAGGTATTAACTTAGTGAGTTTGCCAGAGGAGGCTCAGACGAAGCTTGTTGAGAGTTATTTTGGTGAAGATGGGTTGCAGTACAGTTTGGGAAGGGTGCCTATAGGAGGCACTGATTTTTCTACCTATGGGTATACGTACTGTGATGAAGAAGATACGAATTTGACTTTGGCATGTTTTGAGTTGGCTTCTGAAGATTACAATTACAAGGTTAGATTTTTTTTCTAATAACTGTCACTATTGCGCTAAATGAATTTATTAGTTATATATTTAGAACTATATGGATAAAAATATTTTGTAGAAACTAGAGTACATAGATAAGTGAAGCAGGTTTAGATTGGAAAGTGCCCATAAGGACAATGTAAACACTATTTGGCGCTATTCTTGCAACGGTCGCGACCCAAACCCAAGTAGCATTTGGACGTTATCTAACGTCGGGTATACGTCGCATTCAATAAACCCGACGTCGGGTACCAACGTCGGTTCGACCGCCTGACGACCCTTATTTGCACCTAAATGGGGAATACAGATTCGGGTCTGGGGGGGATTTTAGTTACTTAAAATTCGTCGCTAAACACTTACGTTACGTTTAGTTTCATATTCGCTATCAAAAATACATAAAAACCTAACCAAACTACCTAATTACAAATGGATTCATAATCACTCCTCGAATATAACTATAAGTGCCTATCTAATTTCATATTATAATAATTCTGAATCATTAATCCAGACATCAGTTTTGTCAACGGAAGTCACTTTCTTGATATATCTGGTTAAAATACTCCGAAAAACAACGAGCGCCTTCAAAATTAGGTAGATTGATGAAATAAAAATATCTATAAAAAAGTAACTCGCAAAATATTTTTTTTTATTTTCTAGCTGGTTTAATCATAAAACTGTACTGTGGTTCCCCCCAAACTCAACCTTATCAATATTATTCTACTAGAAATCGAAATGTGAATATAGATTTTAAAAACAAAAAACGATTTTAAAATGGCTGACAATCGGATACGTGTTAAGAATGGCGGATTTCTGTGTCCGACTTAATATGAACTACCAATATACCAATTCCGACCGGGTCTCCAACATTAGTCGTCTCACACGACCGAAGTCTCAACCGGACGACCGGCAATCGTATTATGACGTATATAATTCCAACGTACGCCACGTAACCTCACTTTGCGTATCAGTGATTTGTAGATTTGTGCAACTATATTTTAGTTTTTGTTTTCTCCTTAAAAAAAATGGGCAGCCACTTTTTTAAGCCTAACCTCACATGTCGGAGGAGGATGGGGTCTGCTGGTTTTCTAAGCTAAAAAATGAAATTAAGATGCACCAGTGTAATGCAGCATCTCTTTCGGATAAAAAGCATTTACGGGTGGAGGCAAGACATCACTACTACTATTATTATTTTGCAAAAGCCTAGACCTCTTTCTGTAAAAAGTAGATGAATGTCTAAATGCCTTTTAGTGTTTTTTTAGGCATAATAAAAAAATTAAGTTTGCTTACAAAAACTTTTTATTAGGTTATATGTTCATGATGTTCATTAGGTCGCAGATGCTACTTAATGGGTTGTATTTACCGACGTAAATAGAGATACGTAAATTAGGTTATAAATATGAACATAAAATACAACAAAATATAATTGGACGTTACTTTAGGGATTATCAGTGAGACGTATCCTATTCGGACAACGGGTAGACGTCGGGCTAGTTCAAGTATATGTACGTCGTGCAAGCCAACGTGGGAACGACGTTAGGAAATTAATAAAAATGGTACGTTGTTATTTTGTACGTCGACAGATCGTTGGATTTACCGACTCGGATCCAACGACGTCGCTTTTAATAGGAAAGCGACGTCACAGGTCGCATCACCAGCACCCGACCTAAATTTGCACAAAGTCTGACGTCGCTTCAGGTCAGATTTAGTTCGAAGTCAGATAGATGCTACTTGGGAAGCTTTTGAAAATTTCGGAACGGTTCGGCTTTTTCCGGAATTATATCGCCAAATATTATTTGTTCAAATTTATTATTATTTTCTTTTAATTTTATAAATAAACTAGCGTGTACCAGCGACTTCGTTCGCGTCGAATTAATCATTTGTAATGATGATGATAAAGCAAAGTAAGAATTTCCTTTTAGGTATATACTTCTTTAATAAAACTCACCTTTATTTTTCTCCTAGAATTCAAATAGAGAATCAATTAATATATAGGGTGTTCCATTACAAAAAACACAACTTTGATTTGTAACTTTTTTTGGGGACACCCTGTAGAACTCTCTATATTATTAAAAAGTGCTCTGAATGAACCTACATATGCTCACAAAATTTCATTCCAATACAAACTGTCGTTCTCCTTGGAGCCTCCGCGGCGTATGAGAGGCGCCACCCTGTATCTCTATTCACTGTTAAAATTTCACATCAATCGGTGCGGGTGTCAATAATTCGGAGGTAATACCCTACTTTTATCCTCGCTTACTGGCCTAAAATAGTATTTATCTTGTCCTTATGAGCCCATTCCAATCCAAACTTGTGTGATTGATTTATGGTCAAACTTTCTAATTAAGCTCTCCAAAGGATATGTATCGTTTAACATCAATTTAGTCAATGCATCGACTTAATCTAATATGCAGTTTCGGATATCCTCGCCATTCCTAGAGAATCGATGCAACTTTGTGTAAGGGTATTTATTCGCAAATAAGTATATTTGTTGGAATTGGTTTATTTTACAGATCTAGTTTCGTTTATATACTTATTCCCAGTTCCAGTTCCATATAATTAAATTTAAATATTTTTTATTCGCGTTTTTTTTAACAAGTTTTTTTGATGCTGGAGTAAGGAGTTTATATGATGTAATTGCATTTTGCTAGTTTCAAAGGAGATAAAAAAGGAGAAGAGGTTTCATTTTAATATACAGGGTGGTCGGAACTGTATTCCGGAGACATCGGTAGCATATTCGGCAGATAAAAATAAGTAAAAAAGTTTGTATAAATGTATGTCCTAAATTGCTTAGTTTCGGAGATACAGGGTGTAGAAGTTTCATTTTTATTTCGATTTTTTCGAAATAATTTCTGAAGTAACGTCAATATTTGGATGAAAATTGGTATCTAGGAGTTCTTTGATATAAGAAATTTGATTTTGATGTCAATATGTTTCCTATTTGTAGGGGGCCCACCTACTTGTGTTTTAACTGTTATGAAGAGTAATAACTTTTCTCTCGTCCGTACCTGTATAAAACTACTGAGTGAAAAAAATATACATTTCCGTGACTTTTTACATAAAAAAATGTTTCATGGTGACAAAAAATAAACACGATGAGTAGATAGTTATTTGACTGAAATTATAAATTTGGGAACTTTTTTATTTTTATAAATTAATCATAAATTTTTCTTCGAAAAAATGATGATAAAACAGTTTCTTGAACTTTTGATACAAAATCATTTCAAATTTATGATTTCATTCTAATAACTATTTAGTCAACTTGTTTAATTTATGTCAATGATGACAGGTATTGATAATTTCGATTCCAAATATCTCGAGAACCAGTACTCGTAGCGGTTTTTACCAAGAGACCTTTTTTACGTAAAAAACGTCGTAAATGTATATTTTTTACTCAGTAGTTTTATACAGGTACGAAGAAAAAGTTATTACTCTTCAAACCAGTTAGAAAATATATAGGTGGTGCCATTTACAAGTAGGAGTCATATTGATATCGAAATCAAATTTCTCATGTCAAAAAACCTCCAGACACCAATTGTCATCCAAATATTGACGTTACTTGGAAAGTTATTTGGAAAAAATCGAAATAAAAATGAAACTTTTACACCCTATATCTCCAAAACTAAGCATTTTAGGACATACATTTATACCAACTTTTTTACTTATTTTTATCTGCAGAATATGCTTCCGAAGTTTCCGGATCTAACCTGACCACCCTGTATAACAGTTCCGGCTTTTATTTACTTAAATATAAATGAAATATTCTTTCTTAAAAAAAGTTCTCTTTAATTTTTTTTAACAACTGCAATTCAAAAAAATTAACTATTTTAGCAGTATTAATCTACTAATTAATTCTTTTGTCAATTTAATGCTTTGTTTTATTTATTTTTAAGTTTTTTTAGTTTTTTTTTTATGTTTGTGTCATTAACGTAATCAACACGAATATAATTTTAGATTCCTTTCATTAATCAAGCAATATCTTTGAGAGGTAATGGAACTTTTAGGTTGTTTGCCTCAGTTTGGTCATCACCAGCATGGACTAAATCAAACAATGCGCAAGTATTTTTTTTATTATAATAATAATCTATTAAGTAGAATGTATGTGTTCCCCTTTCTTGAGTTATAACGAGTTATAACTCTAAAGAAGGCGTCCATTCTTCTCAAAGAGCCCTGGTTTAAATCAAAAAGAAGACGAAAAAAGACTCAACGTTTATATTAAGTCAAACAGTGACACGTGTTCTGTTTTTTTTTGGCTGATGATGGCTCGTATGAGCGAAACACGTGTGTCACTGTTTAACTTAATATAAACATTGAAACCGAGACTTTTTCGTCTTCTTTTTAATTGAGTTATAACTCGTCATACAGTTCCAGGTCTTTGATAAAAGCAAGTATCTGAGACGGCACCACGGAGGCTAGCTCTCCATCTCCGACATCGCCGTACCAAAGATTATGATACGAACGGTTGTCGTATCGGCGCACTTACTGATTAGGTGTTTTGGTGTTTTTTCCCTACAGAATCTGCATTCGCCGTTGTTTCTCTGCTTCAATCTAATTCTAATTACTTCATTGTACTATTTATACTCATTCAACTGTCTTGTCTATTAACCGTCTTATTTAGGTATTTATTGCATTACAGTTGAAATGCCTAATTTATTTAAGTATTCTCGGTACGTGACAATTAAATACGCTTTAAATAAAACTTCTATTTCTCCAGCCATGCCGTTCATTTTGAATGCACAGCCAAATGCTTTTTAACAAGCGCTTAATTTCTTATTTGGGCGTATTTACGTACGAACAGGGCCTTAATTACTGGTCGAAACAACACTAATAGTCTAAGAGCTAGCAACGTTTTCGAGAAAGTATTTTAAGACGTCTGGCTCTTTGATATATCTTTTACTATGCTCTCTGGAACAGCATGCGGCTGTGATGAATTTTTCACTAATGGTAGCGTGACCTTGACTAAAAAAAATGGTAGCTTAATATTTATTTAAATATTAATGAGCGGGGCACTTGGATATTCAGAGTAACGAATCTTCGTGGCGTTCTTGTAAATTATTACATTAAATTACCAAGATAAAACTTAATCAATAATACGTAATCTAAATTAAACCAGTTATTGCCGTTTAAAGCTAGTAATTATTTAATATAAATTTTTGGACACTCTGTATAAGGTAGTATAATTTTTATTATTGCAACACAATATCTGATCAATAAATAATATTCAGTAAATATTTAATATTAAACCTTTAATACCCTTGGAGAAATGAAGCCTTAACTTTTTTACTGCAATTTCACAAAATTGAAAATAATTCAAAAACGGGAAGGTTTAAGTCTGATAAACCTTAATCAAATTTACCTTTATTTCAATCGTAGAATCTAAAAATAGAATAATATACAGGGTGTTCCATTTACAAAAATACAACTATAATATTTTTTACTTATTTGAGACACTCTGTATCTTGTAAAATTATTTTTAAATTGTAGCTCTAATACTCCTTCGGCGAACCCAAAACTTACAATTTATAAAAATTTATAAAATTGTTTAGCTACAATACTCCGTGTCGTATGTAGTAAACAACCCTGGATATGAACATAGCAAAACAAGCATTAACTGATCTGGATAAAATTGATAATTAAATATTCTTCTTCTTCTTCCTGTGCCTTGTGCTTAGCCGCACGTTGGCGATTGTCTGTACTCTTCATACAATGTGTAGACTGCCGTTTTCGGCTCTTCGAAATATGGTGGCTGCGTCGCTGATGTTACACCAATCCCGTATGTTTCTTAGCCAGGAATGTTGTTTTCTTCCTGGGCCTCGCCGTCCCTCTATTTTTCCTTGTAGAATCAGCTTAGGAATGTAATATTTGTCTCCTCTAAGGATATGGCCGAGGTATGAGACTTTCCTTTCTTTAACTATATTAAGCATTTCTCGTTCATAGCCTGAAGTTCTTAAAACTTCTTCGTTGGTGGCATGTGCGGTCCATGGCACACGTAAGAGTGTAATTAAATTTTAAACAATTAAAACAATCAAAAAAATAAAATTAATGAATAATTAATTTTTTAGCATTGAAGGTACTGGTGTACTAAATTCAGAGTACTACGATTGGTGGGCGAGATACTTCATCAAGTTCTTTGAAGCCTATGAGGAAAACAACATTACTTTCTGGGGAGTTACTCCACAAAATGAACCCATGGATAGCTTTTTGTCCATTACTATACCCAATCTGCTTCATACACCTAGCCAAATGGTAATAACAAAATACTTAAGCATCATTCAGAACCTGCTTTTGAAAGTTAGTTTTTGCATTTTTCTACATAAGTCATGTATATAATTTAGAAAACATGGATTAAAGATCATCTGGGACCCACAATCAGGAATTCAACTTACAGCTATTTAAAAATAATTGCCCTTGATGATAACAGATACCTACTGCCTATTCTAAAATGGGTGAGATTGAAATAAATTCTGTATTATAGTAGTTTCATAAAAATATTCTAATATATTGTTTTAGTTTATACTTTCTGACGAAGACGTTTTGCAGTATGTTGATGGTGTTGGTATACACTGGTATGTAGATTTGACCACACCAGCTAGTGTAATAGAAGATGCATATAATGATAATAAGGAACTGTTCGCACTTGCTACAGAAGCATGCAATGGTAAGATCAAAACATAATTTAGATGAAATATATAAAGAAAAATTGTGTGTGCTCTATGTGTGCATATTTGAAGTGAGACTTCTTTAGAATTTTTTTTTAGAATTTAGAATGAGTGGGAGGGGGGTTAATCACTTCGACCTTACAGATCCATTGTGTCCCCCTTTCTTGAATTATAACTCATCATACAGTCCCAGGGCTTTGACAAAAGCCAGTATCTGGGACGGTTTTATAGAGGGTAGTTCTCCATCTCCAATATCAGTCGTACCAAATTCATGGCACGAATGGTTGTCGTCTCGGCGCACTCAGTGATGAGGTGTACTGGTGTTTCACCATCTTCCCCACAGAGTCTGCATTCGCCGTTTCTTCTTAGTTTCAATCTACTGAGGTGTTCATTGAGGAGACAGTGTCCTGTTAAAACCCCGTGACAATCCGAAGATTGTTCTTACTCAGACCCAGGAAGATCTGTGATTTTTCTTGATCATAAGCCCTCAGAAACTTCTTCGAGTGTCTTAGACCATTGCAAGATTTCCATTCCAGGTTGCGGATGGAATCTTCCAAGTTCTTGAGTTCCGCCTTGAGTTGGTTACCACTTGGAAAGCAGAACGGTTCTGGTCCAGTTAGTGGAGTGTTCGCTCCTTTCCTAGCTAGATTATTTGCTTTTTCATTGCCTTCTATCCCTTGGTGAGCAGGCACCCAGTGTAGGAGGACTTTGTTTTCTTTGCCTAATTTATTCAGCTTCTCTATGCATTCTTTGACCAATTTCGAATTGATTGATACTGAGTTGATCGCCTTTAACGCTGCTTGACTATCAGACAAGATGGCTATTTCTTGTTTCCGATAGTTCCTATCTAAGATAAGTTGTACGCATCTCTCGATAGCGTAGATTTCTGCCTGTAGGATACTAGGGTAAGTGCCCATTGGTTCGGAGTAATTAGCTCTCGGCCCACACATGCTAGTCTCTGGACTTTGCATAGGTTTAGCCTTGCCGTCCGTTGCTCTAGTTTTGTGTACCAGGCAACTGCTCCATAAGTAATCATGGGTCTTACTATCATGGTATACATCCAGCGCAAAATGTTAGGGGAGCAGCCCCATCTATTTCCGGCATATCATGAGAGCCTTTATGGCTTTGCTGGTAGTGTTCTTAATATTGCGGGCCGGTCTGGACTCGACCTAACCTCACAATATGGCCCGCCCTCGGATGACCTTAACATCGCATAGACACCGCAATGATTCATTCGTTCGAGAAGAATCGAGTCCCACTGGAATGGACTAGTACATACGAGAACATTCGAAAACCTTCTCTACGCACCTAACGATCTATGGACAATTCTAGAGTTCTTTACCTGTCGGTATAAAAGCCGGCGGCGGTGGCCTACAGGGGGCAGTTATAAATATACCAGTGCAGTTGACGCGCAAAAATTCAAAATAAATTCTTAGTTATAAATCGTTTGTAAATAGTTCTATAAGTCTTTTATCGTTATTGTTTTTGTTAATTAGTGTTAAATAAATAGTGTTTAAATAAATTGTGACTTTCTATCCACACGGAACCGACGAAAAACGTAACATTAATATGCCTGTTCCACAGGAGTTTACTGTCCAGGGTTATTCCCAGTGAGACTTCTTACTAACAGCTATTAATGAATGATTTGAAGGACACGTTTGAAAAAGTGTAGTTTGAAATGTTGAAAAAGTAATAAATTAAAAATTAATAAATAATATGATTCACTTTCACAACATTTGTATTAAAATTATTGTTTTAGGGTACATTCGAATAACAGATATTATCAAAGCAGTAGAATTGGGCAGTTGGACAAGAGGTGTTAACTATATTAATGACATTTTTGATGTAAGTATAAGTATTTGATAAAAAATCTCATTTTTGACAAAAAATCTACCACTGTATTAAAAACTTCTTTAAAACTTTTATCTAAATATAAAATAACCGAATAATCAAAATCTTCAAAATTTTATTTTTAGACTCGACATACGATTGTTCCCTTTTTTTTCCTTTTTTTAAAAGTTATTAAAACTTTCATTTCCCTTTGCGATAAAAACTTAAAGACTGAAAACTTCACATTTCCTCCAGCAATCGAAATCTCATCTCCGAATCTTGGAATCTTAACTCCAGACTTAATATTACATAAAAAAATATCGAGAATTATTACTTTTTGGTTATTATAATTTTTTGTTATTGTATTTTTATCTTCTATTTTTTTTCATGGAACTTTTGATTCCGATTTCATAAAGTTATCATAAAAATAAAGTTTATTATGTTTATTTATGTTATTGAGAATTGTAAATATTGATTTATTTGTAATTCGCGGTTAGCGCACAATGCATAACAAAGTACCCTTTATTTTTAACAGAGAATCGACTCTTAAAATTCTTTGCATTTGTTTTAAAACACCTTGTATATCGACTGTTAAAATATTTCCACAAATAACCTACTCTATAACTCTATATCTAACCAGCATTTTCAGTAAAAGAAATGTAAATAAATACAATTAAACTGGTCGTAGTTTTCCAGCTTGCGAAAAACAAATTTGGAAAGTAAAATTGCATTCTGAGAATACCGTGCTCCGAATTTTCCGCTCGACAATAAATAAGCAAGTTTGCAAGTCAACAAGCAACATTATTTTCACTTAAACGCAGTTTAATAAGGTGGATAGCAAATTTGTCACATTACTCTGCTTTTAGAAGACACAAATGGTGCACTGCATGATAAATTAGTATTAAGATTCTCCATTTAACATGTCAGTTACGGTGGAGGCACTCTATCTCTTGGTTTGATGATTCAGTTTGATTTTAAATTCTCAGTCGAACCATTCTGAAGCAACCAAAAGAGGTATAGTTAAAACACTACGTCATATAGAGCCATCACTATCTATATGCAGTGACCAAGAATCTCTGAATTCTGAACTAAGTAATATTGAAATTGATTTGCTTCGGAATGGTTATTCTGCAAAATTCCTAGACAATATTATATCCGATTGCAGGTCCGACTCATTGGTATGCCAGCCTGAGGAGGATGCTCTCTCTCTCTCTCTCTCTTGACGATTCCATATGTGAAAGAAACATCGGAGAAGATCAGGCCAACAGCTAATCAATATAAAATTAAAACTAAGACTTTTTAAGTCTAGAACTACTCTAAGAAGTATCTTAACAAAAACAAAATCTGAATCATCAATCCAAGAGAAAGAGTGCATCTACCAGGTACCTGGCGAGTGCGGTGAGTAAGAGACTTAGGGAAAAAAGGGCTCTTAGTGGTCGTAGTTTGTTGCTAAGGGTAGCGACTGAATCAAAATATTTTATTAAGTTTGGTCATGGAATTGCGTGCTATACACAGTCTTCTTTTGACTTCGGCATCCTTTCTTTGAGATTGCTTACTATGTAAACAAAACTTTCAATTGATATACAGGGTGTTTCAGAAAACATGTGCCATTTCTCGTGGGGAGATTCCTCACGTAAAATTAAGATTTATTTTTCATATGAACATAGGTCCAATTCTGTTTTGTTTCGTAGCTACAGGGTGTAAAAGTCTTAATATTTATTCCATTTATTATATTTTTCTTCCAAGTTCTTTGAGCGTTTGGAATGAAATTTTGAGGGTAAAAGTTCCTATAAATGCGACATATTTTAGGGCTAAAAAAGTGTTGCTATGTTCACCAGGGACGTGCATATGGGTTATCACTGGAATATTTGTCTAAAAAAAGCATGTACGCCACTGACTTTTTTTTCTTTTGTTTTGTGAATCTGTTTAATGCCGATTAAAAGTTGTCTCTTGATATTTTGTCGATTTCGGCCTCCTTGATGAGATAAACGCAATTTTATTAATTTGCCTGGATCAAGTCTAATAGCAACCTTTAAAAAAATATTATCATTAACTTGAGAAAGTTTTAAATAAGTACTCATTCATTCCTCATCAAAAAACATGAAAAAAAGTTCCTATAAACATGCGTATAGAAATGCATAGTTTTAGAGTTACAGGATGTTAAAACTTTTTAAAATTAGTTTTTTTTTGTAATTATCTTAAATACCATAATTTTATTATTTGAAATTGCTGTATGTTGGACTAATAGTAATAATAACTAATAGTAATATTATTTAGTCATAAATTAGGTAAAATAATTAATCTAAAGTAAACGCCACGAATGTTTGGGAGTGATTCCAATAATAATTGGAAATTGAAATAAATGATGAAAAAATAAATTGGCCTGTGTTATACAACTTGTAGTCAATCTACACAAATATTATCAAAAACTTTTTTTCTTTTAAAATGTGTTCAGATTTTGTAAAAAGTATAAGTCAAAATCGCAAAACTTAAATTTGATATGAGTTTCTTAGTTTTTAACTAATATAGTGGCGAATTACAAAAATTCCTTTTCAATGAAAATTAATGAGTTAAATAAAATAATTTAATAAATTACTAGCTTTTTATCGCGACTACGTTCGCGTTACACCTCGAATCGTTCATGCATTGATTTAAATGATATTTTACTTCTTTATAGAGAGCTAGTGAGCATACATGTTTTTTATTTTTCATCTTTTTTTTATTTATTAAGAGCACTAATACTCTCTTTATAGGTTATTTTTTATTCTTTGAAGGATAATTGACGAAGATATATTTCGTTATGATGTCACTAAATAAACCCTTGTATAAAATTTTATACTGTCTGGTTTATAATGTTATAGTATTGCATTTTCATACAGCAAACTTTCATTCCCTATTCTACTCCCTAAGGGTATAAATTTCATAAATTCGCTTTACCTTTGTGCCAATTTTTATGATGATGAAAAAATAAATTGAAATAATATAGTAATTTTTACCCTCAAAATTTCATTTAAACCAATAAAAATACGTGGAAGAAAAATCGGTCCTATGTTGATATGAAAAATAAATCTTATTTTTACGTGAGGAATCTCCCCACGAGAGATGGCACATGTTTTTTGAAACACCCTATATACTAACTTTGACTACATTTTATAGAATCTGGAGTACAACGTTACAGGCTGGACGGATTGGAACTTGGCTTTAAACACATCAGGAGGTCCAACTTTCATTGATAACAACGTAGACTCCCCAATCATCGTCAATGCCACAGCCGGAGAATTCTACAAGCAACCCATGTTCTACGCTTTGGGTCATTTTTCCAAGTTCTTGGTACCCGATTCGGTTAGAGTAACATCTGAAGTTTCTGGAAGCAATATTAGAGCCTTGGCATTTTTAAGGCCAGATGAGAAAGTTGCCGTCATTATATATAATGAGTAAGTAAATTTTTTAATGATTTTTTATAATAAATAAGTAAGTAAAATATACAGGAAATATAAATATTTAAAGAAATACATTACAGATAATCGATATTTTAATTGTTTTCATTTTTTTTTAATTTAAAATACCCCTGAATCATATATTTCATGACATGACATGTCATGAAATGGCATTATATGGTTTGACATGAGAAGAGCGTCATGACAAACAATATACAGGTGGTCCGAACAGTATTCCGGAAACTTCGGCAGCATATTTTGCAGATAAAAATAAGTAAAAAAGTTCGTATAAATGTATGTTCTAAAATGCTTAGTTTCGGAAATACAGGGTGTAGAAATTTATCTTTTATTTCGATTTTTTTTTTCAAATAATTTATGAAGCAACGTCAATATTTGGATGAAAATTGGTATCTACGAGTTTTTTGACATGAGATATTTGATTTTGATGTCAATATAACTCCTACTTGTAGAGAGCGCCACCTATACACTTTTTAACTGGTTTGAAGATTAATACATTTTCGTCCGTATCTGTATAAAACTACTGAGTGAAAAATATACATTTTCGTGACTTTTTACATAAAAATTATTTCTTGGTAAAAATCGGTACGAGCAACCGTTCTCAAGATATTTAGAATCGGAATAGTCAATACATGTCATTATTGAGAAAAAATAAACACCTTGAGTAGATAGCTATTTGACTGAAATAATAAATTTGAGAAATTTCTTTTTTTTTTAATTAATCATAATTTTTTTCACAAAAAATGATGATAAAACAGTTTCTGTTGAACTTTTCGCACATAAACATTTCAAATTTATGATTTCAGTATATTAACTTGTAACGTTTTTAGTTCGTTACATGTATTTTTTATATATGATTTATATGATGTCTGGCGTATCGTCACCCGATTCCGTATCGTTTAGGCTGGATAATTTATTTGACGCGCTTGGCGTGATTTTTACGTTCTCTAGTCCACAACCCTGTTATCGTTTGACACAACCCTATTATCGCTTTGTGGAGGCGCTGTCAACATCGCTTCTGTCAACTCTCTCCGTGCTTAACTTCACTTCGCTTTGACCGTCCGACCAAAGCGTCCGACTGTCACCGTCAAAAAAATCCTTGCTTCGAGAAACTGCAATTATAAAAATCTTGCTGTATAATTTGAATCAGCTGCTATTTCGAAGTTACAGGTAAAAATGAGATATTATCTTTGTTGATTCGTTATTATTACTGCGTATTTTTAGGGTAGAGTTTTGGATGTCCCAACTTAACTTGTATTTGTATTTTGCTGGCACGTTGTCGTCCCTTTTCTTTTGTCCTCCAGAATGTTACATGGAAGAAAGGACAGTTTCTTTGTTTATTATTGAGCCCTCGGAAGTAATTCGAGGTAGGTTTATTTTGTTTATTAGACCTTGTTTGGTTTTAAACAAGAGTTTCATATTTTTAGGGTCCAAGGTACGGACTATTTCCAAGGTACGGACTATTTACGGGGTACGGGCATTATCCAAGGTCCTAGTGGTATCCAAGGTACGGGTAGTGTTCCCCTGTACCGTTGTCTTATGGGCGGGATGTGTCCAAGGTTATGGTTCAAGTTACGGACATTATCCAAGGTCCTAATAGTGTTCCAAGGTACGGGTAGTGTCCCCATATTGCTACATCATGGATACAGCGTATGCCCCATGCTGCTTCGTTCCCATTTCTCAGTCTAGTCAGTAGTTACGGCTGTATTGATTCATGGTGTCCTCATTCTGGCCCCTTTTGATGTATTGGCCAACAGGATAGCCGAGAGACAGTGCAGATATATGAGCCCAGCTCACGCTGCTACTCTTCGAAACAGGATTGCCTCAAGAACAGCTAAGTGTAGATTTAGGTTCTGATTTTCAGTTGATTTTCAGTCTTAACTTAACGTACATTTTAAATAATATCCTACAGACTATATTTAGTGGTTAGATTATTAAGAACATTTATGTCGATTTAATAGTTACAATGTGATTTAGATTTTAGGTTTCACTATATTACGCCTTGTAATAGTATTACTTTTTTATAGATATTATTATTGCACTAACATCATATAAAATATATCAAATTAATTAAAGTAATGCTACATTTCATATATTCTCTTAAACTTTACATGTCTTGTATTTTATCATAGTTGTTTTCATAGATATTTAGTACAATTCTTAACACCACTTTCGTTGACATATAACCACTATAATAATTATTAAAATTGTACAATGCTATTTACCATCACAGTCCATCATGAATAAATAGAGTCATGAGTTTTAAGTAATATACAACTGTGTTTTCTTTCTCTGTACATGCCTGGCGCCCAATATCTGTATTTTTTTGTTTATTGTTATTGATTAGTTTTCTCTCTAGTGAAATACCTTATCCACGACTGCTCTCCGATGAAAAGCTGCCGTTCGCAGTGGTAATGTTTTATAAAAAACGCTACAAACTATTTAGTCAACATATTTAATTTATGTCAATGATGACAGGTATTGATAATTTCCAAATATCGATATTCGATTCCAAATATCTCGAGAATCATTACTCGTAGCGATTTTTACCAAGAGATCTTTTTTACGTAAAAAACGCCGTAAATGTATATTTTTTACTCAATAGTATTATACAGGTACGGACGAAAATTTATCACTATTCAAACCAGTTAAAAAGTGTGTAGGTGGCGCCCTCTACAAATAGGAGTTATATTGACATCAAAATCAAATTTCTCATGTCAAAAAACTCGTAAATACCAATTTTCATCCAAATATTGACGTTACTTCATAAATTATTTGAAAAAAAAATCGAAATAAAAATAAATTTCTACACCCTGTATCTGCGAAACCAAGCATTTTAGGACATAGTACATTTATACGAACTTTTTACTTATTACTATCTTACAGTTGAGGGTTAGAACCTTTGGTGTTACACAGCAAAATAAAACACTAAATCACCACAATACACCAAAACACTTTTACTTTTACACTGGACGCGCGTTTCGTTAACCATGTTAGCATCATCAGCAGATGATTATAAACGAAATTATTTTTCAATATTTCTACTAACAAACCTACTGACTGTTAGGTTTAATACACAAATAATATTTATTGCCATATTGTACGTAAAAATATATTTTATACCCCTCTGGAATTTGATATTTTATGAAGATAAATTGTGCAATATATTTGTAAGCGTATTCCAATATTTTATTTACTCTAAATTAAAAACATTTATTGATTTTATCTTTTTGTACACCTATCCAAATTTTATTAAAATGCCTTTATTCCAATATATTTTTATATTGGACTCTAATAGATAGTTTAGATAGATTATCTAAATGTCAAAAAGTCAAAAGTAATCAAGACTTGTTAGTTAATTTTTTAATATGTGTCTTTTTCTTTTTCAGATCAAGTGATGATGTAAGTGTCAATATCAGCATTGAAGGCAACTCTGGAACGATTGAAGTACCTGGAAATTCTATTAATACCTTTTTATATACTCAATAAATTTTAATAAATAATAAATTAATTAGATTATTATTATTAAGATTGTTTATATTTCCTCATACAAAAAAGATTAACTTTAAAAAAAATGAGAGCTACCGGATTTTTTCTGTATTTGCATTCCTTTTAGTGTCGTAACCATAATGTAACATGCTGTTTTTAAGCTTTTCAGCGATATAAGCTATATATTTTTTTTCGAAAAATTACTGAGTTATAGCCAATTCTTTTCTGTCTTGACTAATCTCACTTAGTTGGTATGGTATTCGTACTCTGTTATGATTTATAACTTATAAAAAGACAGAATATATTATTAAACGGTTCTTTACAATTTACATTACACAAACTAAAATTTAAAATATAATATCACTAAGTACAGAGTGGTCGGAATTGATTTGTTTTAACAGAGAAAACCTATTTCCTGACTAGATAGAGCAAAATCAACACAGATGTCATGGGCTCGATTTCTGAAACACGTTTAATGGCATAAACCGCCTATTGATATTTTCACTGCCAACTGAGATACGGGGTCTTTTTGATTTTTTTACCATTTTGAAAATTGACCATACCTTTTTTATTTTGCAAAATAATAAAATTCTATTCTAAAATAACAAAATTTTACTATTAAGTTTCATATCTATCTTAATAGTAGATTATTTTCTTTTATCTATGAAAATAGACACACTTCATCTGACATTGAAAACATTAAATTGATAACCATGTCACTGCTTCCGTCACAGTCAATGTCAAAAATACAACTTTAAATCATGGCGTGTAAACCGAAAATCAAACCTTTCTCTATACATCCGCTGGGCATTATGATGATATGCCTCGGCTGTGCCATAGTGGTGTTCGTGCACAATATGGCGTTGTTGAAGGCCGACGGCGGCGGTGATGAAGATAATAAAGAGGGTGACGATAAGCAAGAGGGTGACGATAAGAAAGGTGGTGGCGCGAAGAAAGGTGGTAGTGCTTGGTGGAACGATGATAAGAAAAAAGGTACAGATTTTATTTTGGATCTGTATATAATTTTTTAATAAAAATGAAAAAAAAAATCAAAGTCCCGGTCTCATACTACATTTATACAGGGTGGCCCATCGAAAACGTTCCGCAAGGCATAACGGCCAGGGTAATTTTTTTCAGAAAATTCAAAAACACGTCGTCAATTTTGTTTGTGAGGGGGACAACTTTTGCCCCAAAAATAATTGCAAAATCTTCAACCCTCTAAGCGGAGGTGTCATCTCCCAATTTTTTTTCAAATGGGAAGAGGGATCAAAGTTGCACCGCAATGAAAATGGCTTTCTATTCTCTATATTTTCCCAGAGTCATTGAGAAAATATGAAGGATTGAAATTTGAAAAGTTTATTTAAACATTTATCAGAGTAAATGATAAGGATAAATTCCTTCGACCAATTTGCTGTTTTTTCTTATTATTTCTAGATGTTTACGCATTTTTTCACTTACCATAAGGTTGAACGATCAGGTGAGGTAGTTGCTAGACAGCTGTTCCTTGAGTTGTGTGTTGAAGTTCTTCTCAATATCGTTAAACTTTTTAACAGTTATGGTGTACTCACTTGCGGAAATAATCGAACTTTATTTTAAAAATAATGAATGTGGCAATCGGTTTGCGCAGATATTCAATGAACGCCATCCTGACAAACACCTTTATGGCAAAATTGTTCGCGAGTTAGTAGCAAAATTTCGCGAAACTGGTTCAGTTATGAATAAAAAGAGGTAGAGGAAAAATGCTGTAATAAATGAAGCTATGGAGGTATTCGTATTGGGTCAAGTTGTCATAGATAGTACGCTGAGTACAAGAAAATTAGCCAATGAGACCGTGAATCGTACAAGCGTCCAAAGGATATTAAAAAAACACAAGTTCCACTCGTACAAAATTCAGTTGGTACAAGAACTCAACGAAAACGTTTTAAAATAAAGTAAAATAAAGTTTATTTTTTAAATAAAGTTCGATTATTTCCACTTTTTCTGCAAGTTGAAAAGATCTTCAACGCAAAAGTCACATTAACTACATGAAAACTACGTTAATAAACTATGTACTGATATTATGAATAATTTTCCTTAGTATGAGGTGTAATGGAGATAATATGATGTAAATATTATATTTAAAGCCATATTTCTTCTGTTTTCTTAAATACATTATGTGTTTTTAAAGCTTCAACTTATTATAACCTCACCTCAAACCTTTGACATTTGAAAGTTACATAAACTACACCCTCCACATAAACTACATTAACTACATGTAATGTAGTTTATGTAGTTTTTAAAAGTAACATGTAGTTTTCCGAACCCTGGTCACAGAACAGCTATCTAGCAACTACCGCACCTGATCGTTCAACCTTGTGACTAAACCGATTTTTACAAACAAAGCGGGAAAGTATAGAGAATAGAAAGCCCTTTTCATTGCGGTACCACTTGACACCCCTTCCCATTTAAGAAAAATTGGGGGATGACACCCCCACTTAGAGGGTTGAAAATTTTGCAATCATTTTTGGGGCAAAAGTTGTCCCCCTCACAAGCAGAATTGACGCGTTTTTGGATTTTTCGAAAAAAAAGTACCCTGGCCGTTATGCCTTGCGGAAAGTTTTCGATGGGCCACCCTGTAGTTTTGATATAAAGGGTATAGCCGGATTAATACAGGAAATCTGCCCCCGGGGGCTTTTTTGACTCGCACTCAGGGGGTCGATTTGGTGTCGAATCAAAATAATTCACCTAAATTTTTAGCTCTTTAACTCAAATGGTTTTCGAGATTTTCAAAAAAAACTGTTTTTTTTTCAATTTTATTTTTATTTTCTGGAGATAGAAAATAATATGATCATGATTCTTAAACAAAAAGCCGATTTTTAGCGAAGGAAAGAAAATTAAAATCTTCATTTTTTTTAACATTTGTGCAATATGTCACTCACTAAAAATCGTCAGAAAATGTCTTTTATACTTCTTTACACTCAGGAATTTTTTTAGAATTTTTTGAAGTGGCGGAACAATATGAAAAAAATTAAAAACTCATTTTTTTCTAAAATCTTCTCGGACTTATTTTTTTTATAATAATCTTTATGTATAGTTCTGACAAGGATGTATTTTTAATGAAAAAATATTTTCTACGCACTTTTTTAAACTAAAAAAAATATAAGTTATTTAAAACAGAAGATTTTATTTCATTTTTTTTTATTTTATTGTTATTTTATGATTTCATATTTTTTGTTTATTCTTCATTTTAGAAGAAGAAGCAGCTGAAGAAGGAGGAAATGAAGAAGCACCGGCTGAAGAAACCGAAGGTGGTGAAGAAGAAGGATAGCACATACAGAATATTAATAATATTTTGGTTTCATCAATAAATTTGGGCAAACAGATAATCAAATAAAACATTAGCATTAGACATATACATGTATGATTTTTTTTGAATGTTAGAGAAAAAATACCAAGATTTTAGATTGCATTGGAGAGGGGAATGAAACCACCCCTGTATGTACTTTTTTAACAAACTGTGGATACTAAAAAAAATAACTACTCCATCTGCATCGATACTCGCCCAAAAAATCTTTCAAATCGGAAGAAAGTGAAAAAAGATCGATTTTGGACGAGAATTTTTTTGAAATTTTCCAAACACACTTTAAATCGTCTCCTTAACGAACACCTCAGTAGGCTGAAGCTGAGAAACACCGGCGAAGGCAGATTCTGTAGGAAAAATGGGGAAACACCAGAACACCTTATCATTGAGTGCGCCGAGACGATGACCATTCGTGCCATGAACTTTGGTACGGCTGATGTCGATGATGGAGAGCTGGCCTCTGTAGAGCTGTCTCAGATACTGGCTTTTGTTAAAGCCCTGAGGCTGTATGATGAATTATAACTCATTATAACGCAAGAAAGGGGAACACACAATCAGGGGTGGATGGGCCATATGGGAAAACTGGAAAATTCCCGGTGGGCCGGTGGGAAAATGGGTCTGTAAGCTGGTCCCGATCAGAGCTCAAAAAACATTGATTTAGCAAAAATTAAATGGTTAATATTCTAACTAAAGTTACCTAAGATTCTTAGTGACAGCCTAACTAACTAATCAGTTAGATCAATATAATCGTCAGTTGCTTTTAAACATAAACACCAATTTCTAAAATAACTATTGTTAGATGTCTTTCTCTGAGACACTTATAATTTTAATAAACATCTGTTTGTTGTTCCGTTTGAAATGTTTTATTATACAAGGTGAGTCTATAAGTGCACTTTATTTGTGCTGCTTTGTGCAAATATTTTCAGGGCTGGTAGATATGAATAAAAAAGCTATATTATCTTTACCGTGTTTCAAATAAGTCCAAAATAACCGAGTTATTAAAGTTTGAAATTTAAAAAAAATGATTTATTTAAAAAAAAATTGTTACCGAAATTTTTCTGTATTTGCATCTCATTTTGTGCCGTAATATCAAAGATTAAGAAACTATACCGTGGGAACATTTGCGGTGAACAGGTTGAGTTCTAAAAAATTTTCTAAAATATACACGAAAATTTAAAAGAAAAAGCACGATTTTCAACATCTTTTTGTGCAAAAACTTCATAGACGTGTTCCTGGGGTCGAAATATACCACCCCTGAAATTATTTGCACTTATTAAGACTCATCCTGTATAGTTTTAGCACTATTCTTTTATTAATAACTAAATAACGAATAAAGACTCCGGCAGGCGTACAGTAGAAAAAAGAGTGAACATCATCTAAATAGTCTCGATCTAAATGTATACTATAAAAAATATGGTAGCGCAGCTTTACAACTGGGGGCTTCGGTGCAATACTTTTCGAGCTCCTCTGAAAAGTAGGTCTCCAAAATCCAAATATTTTTATTACGGGCCGTAACATAGCATCTACCTCAGGGTATTGCCTAGGTTTTTTTCGTTTGAGTCATGGCATTATCATACAAGATGCCAAATGTAGAAACAAGTAAAAGTTACGTGATAAGAATTATACCAAAGATTAAAACACGTATACACGACGAGGCTGCTGCTGTACCAAAAAAGAGAGAATTTCTTTCTACAATGTGTAAGAAAGTATATCCCTGAAAAGCTAAAAATAATGTATTTCACAGAGGATTGGGCCAGCTAAACTGAATGAATCAAGAAGTCCTAAAGTTTCTCAAAATCATAGCATATTCAAGATCAAATTACCGTTATCGATAAAGGAAATAAAACAGTAGAACTCTGTGAAACTAAGCTATTTTTTTGTAGTAAAAATTCAGATGTCCGACCTGATATTGATTTTTATAAAAATTTGATAAAGACAATTTCAATATTTTTAAAAAATCAGAGGCAAAAGAGATTTTTTCACCGTTACTTATATAGGGTGTTCGAGAAATAAGTGCAAGCTTTTACTTTGAAAATTTAAACAAAAAATGATTTTTTGCTTAAGTTTTGAGAACCTCTGGATGTTTTCTGGATTTTTTCCTATGTAAATTTAATCTACTACCTATGTTGCCATATTATCAAGAAATTATGTTTTTTAACTTGAAAATAAAAAAAAATCGATAATTTTTTTCAAAAAATTCCAAATTTTCGCAAAAAAAAACACAGGCGTGTTTCTGAGGCCGAAATATACTACCAATTAAAATACTTGCACTTATTTCTGGGACACCCTGTATATTAATAAATAAAATATGGTCATTTTGTTTTTGTGGATTCGGGCCGGTTGCCTGTTATTCCCGGGCCGGTTTCCACTTCCCTGCACACAATAGATCTGTAACTACAATCCACCCCTGCACACAATAGATCGGTAAGGTCGCGGTGATTAACTCCCCTCCTAAACATTCTACATTCTATATCTCATAACTGTCTACTCTCAATAGTACATTGTATCCCTCAAAGTTTCCAAAGAAAAATCTTAGCGTCTGTAATAAAAAACAAAACAAACAAACTTTTAAAAAGATAATAAAACTCCGGTGTAAAATATCTAATTTTCTCCCAGTGTCGTTTATAAAGTATTAATAAAAAAGTAGCCTGTTCATGCATACAAACTATCGAAACTGTCCACACTTTATGATAATGCAGAGCTGGTTTACTGCCGAGAATATCTCTGCCACAGGAATTTAAATAAGACGCCGACAGATGTTCATAATTCAGGAGAACAAACATTTCTGTATATTTACCGTCAACAGCAAACAAAATAAACAAATATTTTAGAGAATAATACGAGTATAGTCGTTTTTCCGGGGGTTATGTTGCATTAAAAAAACGCGTATATTGAAACGACCTTTTCACTTCATAAACTCTACAGGGTGAGCTTATACAGGGTGTCCCGGAAATAAGTGCAAGTATTTTAAAAGGTGGTGAAAAAAACATTTTTATTTTTTTCTCTTTACCATTTGTTAACCATATAGTTATTTCACTTAAGTATGAATAAATATCATTAACTAAGTAAGAAGCTCAATTTTGGCATACAGGTTGATTCTAGGGGGTAGAGGTTCGATAAGAAGGGATTTTTCGAAATTCCAGTTCCAAGAGGGTGAAACCACCCCTCAAATATTACAATATTTTTTATTTAAAAAACGGTCAAGTTTCCGAAAAAACGCTATTTTAAGATTTTTTAAAAATATATACAGGGTATTTCGAAAAATCTGGTCATTGATTAATCACGATCCTGCTTAAAGCGCATGACGTAAAAAGCTGATTTTTGGAAAACAGATTGACTTTAGGGTGTAGAGGTTTGATAAGAAGGGATTTTTCGAAACTCGTATTCTAAGGGGGTGAAACTATCCCTCAAATATTAAAATATTTTTTATTTAAAAACCGGTGAGTTTTTCGGAAAAACTCTTAAACACGTATATTTTATTTTGTTGTTTTACATATTTTAAGATTTTTTATAAATTTATACAGGGTGTTTCATAAAATATGACCATTGAGTAATCACGATTCTGCTTAAAC
The DNA here is from genome assembly GCF_002938485.1 of Sitophilus oryzae. Lineage (NCBI taxonomy): Eukaryota > Metazoa > Arthropoda > Insecta > Coleoptera > Curculionidae > Sitophilus > Sitophilus oryzae. The sequence continues at coordinate 4,048,705 of NW_022147287.1, read as the reverse complement.
TGCTTGACGTTTAAAGCTGATTTTTGGCAAACGGATTGACTGTGGGGTGTAAAGGTTCCATAAGGAGGGGTTTCTCGAATCTCAAATTCCAAGAGGGTGAAAACACCACTCAAATATTACAATATTTGTTACTTAAAAAACGGTTAGTTTTTCAGGAAAACGCTTGCACAAGCATAATTTATTTGGTTTTTTTTACATATTTTGAAATTTTTTAAAAATTCATACAGGATGTTCCAAAAAGTTGGGTAATTTCTTAACCACGATTCTGCTTAAACTGCTTGACGTAAAAAGCTTATTTTTGGCAAACGGATTTTTCGAAAGTAAAATTCCAACGAGATGAAACTACCCCTCAAATATTACCAAGTTATTTAATAATATCGCCATATTGTTTTTTCTCATGCTGACATAAATGTGAGAAAATTTTATACAGTTTGTATGTTAATGGAAATTCTTGCTTTGCTTTATCATCACCATTACAAATAATTAATTCGACGCGACCGAAGTCGCTGGTACACGCTAGTACCGTATATAAAAATGTAAGCTACTAAGCTACTAGCTAATAAAGAACAAAATAATTTTTCATGGCGACCCAAAAAAAATTCTGTTTCGCCACTGTAACAGCCAAAACGATAAATTCTCATAATCAACTACACTTGCTACAGAGAATCCTGTATAATAACCTTTTCCGTAAAAGTATAACGAAGCCATTGAAAAAGAACTGTTATTCTTTTGTCCCCTTTTAACAAGATATTACAGAAAATATAACGAGCTCTACTTAGGAAAAGTTTTAAGCCAGATATGTATGTCTGGTTTTTATTTTTAAAACGTCTTTTAACTGAAATAAAAATCCAGGTCAACATTTAATTTATAAAAATACAGTAGAAGTTGAAGTACTTAAGTTATTATGAGTAATTTCCAGCATACTGTATTTCCAGTACACTAGTAGTAGTGGTTATCCAGTTCCAATTTATTCAAACGTTATTAGTTATTATACCCCAAGTTATTTCTGTTAATTCACTAATTTCCTAATATAGTTTTGCCATCTTAGATTTGGACTTCTTTTAGTTCTCTTAATTCCTCGTGGATACGATGCTGTAATTTTTTTGGTCCATCTGTTGTCCGCCATTCTTGCCAGGTGTCCTGCCGGTCATGGCTGGTAATACACGTTGGTCAAATATTTTCTTGTTTAGATAAAGTGGCATTCTAGATTTGAATATGATTGAGTTTCTCCAATAAGTACTCCATGCTGTGGTGTTTATCAACGACATTGCAAATCTAGACATTAGCGGTGAAATCTGCCTCTTTGCGGACGACACTAGTTTCACTTGGAGTGGCCCAGATGTTACGGTACTATGTAGTACTATATCCAGTGACTTACGCACCATTAAATCTTGGTGCGATTCTAATCTCCTATGCCTCAACCTATCCAAAACTAAAGTTTGGTCATACAACCTTTTGTACATTATAACACCACTATTGACGTCTACTACTTGTTGTAGAAAACTCGTTAAAATGGGACTTGCACATCGAAGCTTTATCAAAGGAACCTCTGCCTGTTTTGCACTAAGATCAGTTTCTAAGGAACTTAACTTATCAACCTCTAGAATAGCCTACTATGCCCTTTTTGAGTCACATCTTCGTTTTGCCCTTCCATTCTGGGGTACTTGCTGCGCAACAAAATTTGATCGTATTTTCAAACTTCAAAAAAGAGCAGTTCGATATTTATTGGAACTGAACAGTAGAACTCACTGCCAGAATTTCTTTGAAAATTTCAAAATACTGACTCTTCCTTTTTTATTCATTTTTGTGAATATTTTATTTTCATTTTTGTGAATATAATATTTTTTTTATTATTTGTATTAATTTAATATTTGCTGTGCTTTTGATTGTTTTCCAAATGCTTTGTCAATGAAGCTATTTTGGCATTTTGCACAATAAAGCCGTTATTTATTTATTTATATTTATTTAGCTTAATTCTTCTCTTGATTTCTGGTAGTAGAGATCCCGAGCTTGGAGAGCTATTATTTCCAGTGTTGTGTTATTTACTACAACGTTTTTTCTTTCCATTAGTTTGTTGCACATTACTTTAGTTTTTGCTAAATTCATTTTGAGACCCACTTTAATGCTGGCTGTATTTAGTTCGTTAATTTGTGTTTTTATTCTCCAGGACTATTGGCTGTTAGTATTATGTCATCAGCGAATCTTAGATATTTAAGATATTCTCCATCTATTTTTAATCCTTTGTTGGGTCCAGTCTAGTTGACGGAAGATCTCTTCTAATGTTGCTGTAAAAATCTTGCCAGTTGGGAACTCTTGCCAGTTGGTTGTTTTATATATCATTACTCTTGCTTTAGCTTTTTTGTATACAGGGTGGGCCACTGAAAACTTTACAATGGCTATAATTTTTAAACCAAAAAAGATATGAAATAAATAAAAAGTACCGTTTCTATAATATCGAGGGGGAATACATATGACGTATTTTTTGAACCACCCCGATCTACCCCTTAGGCGGTACCCCTACTCACTTGAAAATCTTAAATGGCAACACCTTACTTGTGGCGCCTTTTTAGAAAGCCCATGAAAAATGCTAAACGATGATCATAAAGTTTTTAGGGTGAAATTGGAAAACTACCCCTTACACGAAGAATTATGTGGACATTAATGAAAAAAGTGATTTTTTCAGCATAAGTTACAAATTGGGACCCAGCTAAATGAGGCAAATGAGGTATTTTTCAAACCACTTCGACCCACCCCTAGGTGACACCCCCTCTCTTCTAATCTCAAGATAGCGATACCCCACTTGTAGACTTTTTCTTGTGGGGTTAATCCATAATCTACAAGACAAAACCAGGTTCGTTGCAAGAATTGCGGCAGAGGAGAACTGAAGCATGTCGAGAGACTTTCCAAAAAGTAAGAGAAGAATTTGAAAATCGTTTGTATTTTTGTATGGAACAAAACGGCTGTCATTTTGAGCAATTGTTAAAATAAATTATAATTTTAAATTTCTTTCAAATTGTCACACCTGCATTTCTTATTACTACTTACCAGTAATTAAGTTGAAGTCTGTATGACCATCGTTTAGCAATTTCAATTAGCTTTCCAAAGAAGTGTCACAAGTGGGGTATCGCTATCTTGAGATTACAAGTGAGGGGGTGGAACCTAGGGGTGAATCGGGGTGGTACGAAAAATACCTCATTTGCCTCATTTAGCTGGGTCCCAATTTGTAACTTATGCTAAAAAAATAACTTTTTTCATTAATGTCCACATAATTTTTCGTGTAAGGGGTAGTTTTTCAATTTCACCCTAAAAACTTTACGATCATCGTTTAGCATTTTTCATGGGCTTCCCAAAAAAGCGCCACAAGTGGAGTGTTGCCACTTAAGATTTTCAAGTGAGTAGGGGTGCCACCTAAGGGGTAGGTCGGGGTGGTTCAAAAAATACGTCATATGTATTCCCCCTCGATATTATAGAAACGGTATTTTTTATTTATTTGATATCTTTTTTGGTTTAAAAATTATAGCCATTGTAAGTTTTCAGTGGCCCACCCTGTATATTTGCGAGAATTTCTATTTAAGGCCTGTCAATACCTTGTTTTGCTAGGGCTTCTGTTATGCTTTAGGATATATCGCGTCGAAAGCCTTCTCAAAGTCTACAAAGGCTATGGCTAGTGGAAGTTCGTATTCTTTTGTTCGGCTGATAGTTTCTTTTAGCGTTTGTATTTGATCAATCGTGCTGAAGCCGCTTTTAAATCCTGCTTGTTCTCGTGGTTGTGCAGCGTCTAGCGTGTTTTGTATTCTGTTGTTTATTATTTTTGTGAATTTCTTGGATATTACTTGTAGCAGGCTTATTGATATATAGTTTCTGATCTTCTTTGTTGCCTTTCTTATGAATTAGTATTAGATTGGCGCTATTCCAGTCTTGCGATGTATGTTTTCTCCTTAGGCTGTTGGTGTCCATATTTGTTAGAAGTTCTTCTACTAGCGTATTTAAGTATTTCAGCGGTTATTCCGTCATTTCCTGCTGCTTTTCCATTTTTTAAATCTTTAAGTGTCTTTTCTATTTCTTCCACGAGAACTTCTAGGGCATAGTCTTGTGATAGAGGCAGTCTTTCAGATATATGCTTTCTGGGGCTTTATATAGGTCGCTGTAGAATTTTGTTGAAAGTTTGTGTTTTGTGTATAATATAATCATAGTATAACCTATGATAAATATTTTAAGTACTTGAGTTATTATGAGTAATTTTAATCCAAAGTTCTAAAATATATAAACCAACTTTTATTTTATCTCCATTAGAACTTCCGGTTTACATAACCTTTAAATATAATTATACAAAATTGAAATACATTTTACATCTCTGTGTTCAGTGCTGTGGCTTCTTTGCTTGCCTTCTGAAAACAGGAAAAGCCATTTAATAACAAAATTAAGAATATCAAATTACATTAGCCAGTCTCTTTTGATGTATCCTTATTGTTTCCAAGGCGTATCCGTTACGTCCATTAAATTATTTTAAGAGTTTACTTAACGCAAATGGCCTCGACAACGCGGGACTTTGTATACAGGGTATCCCAATGACTACTATGTATCTTTGGTTTGGTTTGCAAAAGTGCTTTCTTTGCCCATCTCATCAAACTTTAAAAAAATAAACACATTTTTTTCAGATATTTTAAGAATCGTTATTGCGACTTGAATGAGATTTTGAGTGTCTATGTTGTGCCTACTGCTATAACAGTTGAGTTTCACAAAAATCAAGAAAAAGTACGGTAAGTACTATGTAGGTTATGTAGGTACCATACCTACATAAATTGTGTCCAATCAACTTAACTTGATTCGAAAAACACGTAATAGTTCTATGTCCACGGAATATTAGGACACCCTGTTACATTATCATACATCTTACATTAGTGTGCAATGCAACGTACTTTGTTTGGGTTATTAAAAACTTCTTTGAAAAGCGTTATAAGACAACGACAGGTAATCCATTGTACAAATTTACAAGCAAAATGTAAACTTATCGCTATGTGAAAAATATAAATCTATGTTTGTTTGTAATTGTATGTTTTATGCGAAAATAAAAAGTAGAGTTTCATATTCATTTATTTAACAAAAAAAACTCCACACCATCCACAAAGTCATTATTTATTCATCAAGTACCTCGTTAGCTTGTTAATGAGACTTAATTAGAATTTCTATACCATATTCTGCTTTATATTAAAATTTTCTATCTCAGTCACTAAAGAACTATGGTATTTAATATATTAAACAGTAAATTTAATACTCGTAAATTGTTTTTTAATTACGTTATATGTATAATTTTGTTATAATATTACTCATAGGACATTAAAATATTACCATTTAGGTATTATTAGGAATACTAACGTCAGGGCAACAACTTTAAGTAAATTCGATGCCCTATAATATTTTATTTTTATCGATATAATATGTTTTTTATTGAAAATTTCTTCCTATTGATATTTCTAGACATGTACAGGTCATTAGTGCCATAAAAAAAGAACTGTCAATTACTTTTTTTCTATATATAACCAGTAGCAATCAGTCTCCATTATTTTTATATCAATGGAAGCCTTTCCACTAAATCATATAAATAAGTATAGAGTCCCGAAAAAAACAGGCATAGTTTATGGATATAGAATTGGAGAAATCCTTAGATCATTTCATGTATAGATGTGACTCTTCTGTTGGTAGGGTCTGAAACCAAGATAAATTACGTTGTGAAGTAAATTAAAAAAAAACGGAAGTAGAGTAGATACAAAGATAATTAAATTAGAGAAAAATATCGCTTTTCTAAACTCCAAAAGCGTTATGTTTCGAAATCTAAAAATATTATACAGGGTGTCCCAGAAATAAGTGCAAGTATTTTAAGGAGGGTAGATCTCGATAAAAGAAACATATTTTCTGTTTATCGTTTTTTAAATAAGTCCAAAATAACGGAGTGATTTTACTTTAAAAATTTACAAAAAAATGATTTTTTGCTGAAATTTTGAGAACCACTGAATCTTTTCGAAATTGTCTTTCTTGTAAATTTAATCTACTACCTATGTTGCTATATTATCAAAAAAAATATGTTTTTAATTAAAAAAAATTCCAAAAAATGTTTCAAAAAATTCCAAATTTTCAATTGTTTTTTTTTTCGCGAAAAAAAACTCATAATCGTGTTTCTGGGGTTAGTTTACTATATCTATATGTATACCGGGTGTTGCATCGTCGGACGGGACATAGGAAATCCCATGTAAATTTTAATGGGGTCAATTATTGGCTTCCCTAATTATTTTAGAGAATAATTCTATTTAGGTTTATTGAAGAGCACAAAAACCCACATTCAAAAGAATAACTTTAGCTATTTTTGATTAGCTCCTTTACGAGTTATCGCCGATTTCTTTTTAAATATTTCTCCTTTATGGCTTTGTATTTACTTATGAGCACCAGTCAAGGTAAAAGATAACCGTCAAATGAAGTTGTCATTTCAGAAATTTATATGCTTTATTATTATTATTAAAACTCATACCTACATCGAAAATATTAGCCATGAATTACACTACCGAAGTAAAAGTATTGATGATTAAATGGTATTATCAAGGAAATAGTTATCAAAAGGTGTCAGACATGTTTGCTGCTTTGTATCCGAATAGACCGATACCTGGAAAGTCTACAATCGCAAGGAATATCCAGAGATTTGAGACCAAAGGTACCCTAATAAATAAATGCAGATGTAAAGCAAGGCAGGAACAAAGAGAAGATGCAAGAAATGATATCAACTTGGAAGTTTTATTGTGCGTGGAAGAGAACGATGGAAAGATCAGCACAAGGAAACTTGAGGATGAAATAGGAATAGATCACACTACAGCGTTTCGAATTTTGAAACGACATAAATACTATTCTTTCAAATATGAAATGCACCAAGAGCTACGAGATGGGGACGAAATACGGCGGCAGGCGTTTTGTTTTGATATAATGGAAAGAGCAAACACGGATAGGGAATTTTTAAAAAACATATGTTTCACTGACGAATGCACGTTTACCTTAAATAATGAACCCAATGTTCAAAATTATCGATATTGGAACAAAGAAAACCAACACAGGTTTGCCGAAACAAGGACGCAATATCCACAGAAAGTAAATGTTTGGGCAGGGATATTCGGACACAATATTATCGGGCCATTATTTCTTACGCGAAATTTAAATGCAGAATATTATTTGGAACTACTCGAAAATCATATTTTACCTGCTTTACATGATGCCGCTAGGGAAAATCAGGAAGTTTGATACCAAATAGATGGCTGCCCGGCACGTAGTACCCTGGCTGTTCGGGAATATTTAGACAATAGTTTTAACGGAAACGTTATTGGCCAAATGATTTCTTTCTCTGGGGCCATTTAAAAAACAGGACATACAAGAATAAAATACCCAAATCTAGACGAGTTAAAAAATGCTGTTTCTGCCGAATGCAATAGAATTTCAGTTTACCAACTAGCGAATGTAGGAAGAGAATTTTATTATCGTCTGGATTATTGTCTAGCAGTCGATGGAAGAATATTTTAAATCCTAAAGTTCTAACAATTTAATAGTACCTAAATTAATAAGGTATTGAATATTGTAATAATACTATAATTAACCTTGTAATTGATTACTTTATTTTACTTTAATTCATATTAATTTGTATTTATAAATACATCTTTAAGATTTCCGATGTAGGAATGAGTTTTCAATAATAATAAAGCACTAAATAGATAAATTTCTGAAATGACAACTTCATTTGACAGTTATCTTGTACCTTGACTGGTGCTCATAAGTAAATAGAGGGCCATAAGAAAGGAGAAATATTTAAAAAGAAATCGGCGATAACTCGTTAACGGGCTAATCAAAAATATGTAAAGTTATTCTTTTGAATGTGGGTTTTAGTGCTCTTCAATAAACCTAAATAGAATTATTTTCTAAAATAATTATGGAAGCCAATAATTGACCCCATTAAAATTTACATGGGATTTCCTATGTCCCGCTCGAAGATGCAACATCCAGTATATGACCTAGGATATAGCCATAGTATATAGGTTTAAACTATTTGCAAGTAATTTTAGACTCACTATGTATATGAATATCTTAAAAAATATGTTTATTTTTTTAATGTTTGATGCCCTCTAACGGAAAAACGAAGCACTTTTGTATAGAGTTAAATTATGTCTAATGAAATTATTTTCACTCCAAAAACACGTAGTAGTTCTATGTCCACAGAATATTGAGGCACCCCGCATAACAGGACATACCTATAAACTTTAAAACTTAGAACCAATTTCCTAATATTGATTTTCCTATGCTGTGCAAAGAGCAAAGAAAAATATTGTCTTCTCTCTAGAACATCTTGCCACGGGAAATATCAACATTTACAGACGTTTGCGGCGAGTTCAATTTTATTATTGTCTGTAATGCTCCGGGATGGAGCAATTGAACATACTATACGATATATTTTTATTACCAGTAACATGTGCAATTTTTAAAACAAAGCAAAAAACTTTCAAAAGAGAAAAGGGAAATATCAAGTTCAAGATGAAAGAATTTCACGCAAGTGTGGGAAATAAAATCCAATTGATATTCAGGCCCATATCAATTCAAGTGATCGAAGGCATAAAAGAGAGGCATATAAAATTGGCACGTGAAAGTGAAAAGTTCCTTATCCTTTTTTTAGGGAATTTTATTTCTCTTAGGCTATGTGTGTAGTTACTAGACACTCTTTGAACTATTATTTCCGAGATAAATTTTCATTAAATGTATATTTGATACCAATTAAACTTTTAGTTACGTAATCGAGAGCGCGTAAATTCATTGTTGCCAACCATGGACATATTCGGCGCCGGGCTGACTAACTGGAATTTAAATTCCGTCCGCTGGGGATTCAGGTGGTAGCTCTGCTGTAAAAAATGTCAAGTTGCCTCATTTATTTATTTTCTCACATTGTCATTCGTTTTTTTTAGTTTTGTTTTTTTTATTCGATTCATTTTAGTTTTGTTTTAAATAAATGGTGTTGTGGTACTTTAAGCTTAAAAAAATACTAGCAGACCTTGCAGTCGAACGCTGTTCTGTTTAGAATCTCTTTAAGTGCGAAGTGTGATAAAGATACCCAAGTAGCATCGATCTGACCTGAAGCGACGTCAGACTTTGTGCAAATTTAGGTCGGGTGCTGGTAATACGACCGCTGACGTCGCTTTCCTATTAAAAGCGACGTCATTGGATCCGAGTCGGTAAATCCAACGATCTGTCGACGTACAAAATAACAACGTGCCATTTTTATTAATTTACCAACGTCGTTTCCACCTTGGCTTGCACGACGTACATATACTTGAACTAGCCCGACGTCTACCCGTTGTCCGAATAGGATACGTCTCACTGATAATCCCTAAAGTAACGTCCAATTATATTTTGTTGTATATTATGTTCATATTTATAACCTAGTTTACGTATCTCTATTTACGTCCGTAAATACTGTGTGATCGAATAAAAACGGCGTCAGCGATGGCTATGAAATGAAAATCGCTGTCATTTTATATGTAAACTTATATTGGAAATGTCATCGATCGTCATTTCCAAGCCAACTGGACGCCATTTTTTTCGATCATACGGTACAACCCATTAAGTAGCATTTGCGGCCTAATGAACATCATGAACATAACCTAATAAAAAGTTTTTGTAAACAAACTTAATTTTATTTTATTATGCCTAAAAAAACATTAAAAAGGCATTTAGACATTAATCTACATTTTACAGAAAGAGGTCGAGGCTTTTGCAAAATAATAATAGTAGTAGTGATGTCTTGCCTCTATCCACGAATGCAGAGGAGACTGCACATCAGCCAGAACAGATAGGTATACAATACTTATGTTTGTGGTATTAAGAAAGTGTTCTCCTCGTTCAAGGTTAATCCGGAAGAGATGCTGTGATGTGCATCTTAATTTCTTTTTTTAGCTTAGGAAACCAGCAGACCCCATCCTCCTCCCACAATTCCAATACTTTAAAATTTTATATATATACTATCTTAAAAAAGCGGCTGCCCATTTTTTTAAGGAGAAAACCAAAACTAAAATATAATTGCACAAATCCACAAATCACTGATACGCAAAGTGAGGTTAGGCCTACGAAACCGTTGAACCGTCAACCGTCAAACATCTTTTGACAACAAACAATTGACCTATCATAGACCAATAACAGACAACGTCGGGAATCGTTTACCAGGAATACGAAAAATGATATGCTCTGTGGCCGATCGCAAATTTTATGTGGCGTACGTTGGAATTATATACGTCATAATACGATTGCCGGTCGTCCGGTTTGATGACTTCGGTCGTGTGAGACCCGGTCGGAATTGGTATATTGGTAGTTCATATTAAGTCGGACACAAAAATCCGCCATTCTTAACAAGTATCCGATTGTCAGCCATTTTAAAATCGTTTTTTGTTTTTAAAATTTATATTCACAATCCGATTTCTAGTAGAATTTGAATTGAAGAAGAATTTGAAATTTCTAGAAGAATTGAAATTGAAGAAAATTGATAAGGTTGAGTTTAGGGGGAACCACAGTACAGTTTTATGATTAAACCAGCTAGAAAATAAAAAAAAATATTTTGCGAGTTACTTTTTTATAGATATTTTTATTTTATAAATCTACCTAGTTTTTGAGGCGCTCGTTGTTTTCCGGAGTATTTTAATCAGATATATCAAAAAAGTGACTTCCGTTGACAAAACTGATGTCTGGATTAATGACTCTGATGAATTATTATAATATGAAATTAGGTAGGCACTTATAGTTACATTCGAGGAGTGATTATGAATCTATTATGTATTCTTGGTAGCGAATTTGAAATTAAACGTAACGTAAGTGCTTAACGACGAATTTTAAGTGACCGAAATCCAACGTAATATGACGTTGGTAATTGGTAGAATTACATTTCCTATTAGGTCAGATACCGACGTCGAGGCGACCCGAATCCGTATTCCCCATTTAGGTGCAAATAAGGTTCGTCAGGCGATCGAACCGACGCGACGTTGGTACCCGACGTCAGGTTTATTGAACGCGACGTATCGTCGGGTATACGTTATTATATTATACGTTAAATAACGTCCAAATGCTACTTGGGTAGCTTAATAGCCGTAAAAAACTCATCAAAAAATTAGAATATTTTGAACTGGAAAGCGGTAGTAATGGCCCTTTATGTCCCTTAAGTGCTGTTAAGGAGGTGAGTTTTGTTGATGTAAATAATAACTTTTTATATATTTATAATTAATTTATTTTTGTTTCCTAAAATATTTTGATTAAAAGAAAATATATGAAAGTAGGCAACGCTGTGCCGGTCAAGCTTAATCACGTGACTAAAAGTTTATTTGGTATGAACTGTATGTTTTAGTTACAACATATTATCGTTCATTTATAGATATTTTATATTTGTATATAAATTCAGTATTCTATTCCAGGAAAACTAAAACACTCAATACACGCTTAAAATCAAAGAATATCAAAAATATTAAAACTAAACTAGAGCAAGCTATTCAAAAACACACCAAATTGACCCATTTTCAAGAAAATGTCTCATTTTATATTAAAGAATTTAGTAAAGTTATTCAGGCTGCATATGCCGTCGGTTCCCAGACCTATCATGAATTTATATTGCCTCCTGTTGCTACACCATTATCGTTTTAATCAATTTAAAACCTTAAGTTTAATATTTATTACGTTTTTAACCGGCTGAGAGATGCATTAAGAACTTTTATATCCTTGATATTATCTTGAGTTAAATAAAACGTGATTGAATCTATATAAAAGTAATTTAAAGTTGTGATTTTGAACGTGATAAACGTTTAATGTAGAAAATGCTAATCGTAATTTTTTATATTATGTTCTAAAAGAAAATCTATCTTTTGTCTCCCGTTGTGCATTTTTTGTGTTCTCGCTACTGGTATTTCTGTATAGATCACACTTTTTATCATATTTTTATACATTACAGTGAGTCTTAAATAAGTGCAAATATTTTCATGGCTAGCAGATCTCGATAAAAGAAACATATTTTCTGTTTACCGTTTTTCAAAAAGTCCAAAATAACCGAGTTATTTTAGTTTAAAAATTCCCCCAAAAAATATTTTTTACTAAAATTTTAAGAGCCACTGGATCTTTTCTGAATTTTCTTTCTTGTAAATTTATTCTACTATCAACAAATTATGTTTTTTAACTAAAACAATTTCGAATTTCTTTCAAAAAATAACACCAAAAATAACGCCACAAATAATTTTTTTAACAATTTCAAACGTTCCAAATAATATAAAAAGATTTAAAAGTCATAACTTGTATGTAATTATATATCGAAAAACTATGGTTACGCTCGTTAATTTTATGTCACTTTATGTCACTTTAATCATATATTTTCGTACTTTTATGCTTAGGCGTAAAAGTGTTTTACTTTTATGCCTAGGCGTTAAAATGACTTTTATATATTGTCAATCACGTCGAAAAAATTAAAACTTTTGTGACGTTTGATAAAAAAAATACAATTATTCAAACACACTTTTGTTTTTAGCAGATATATCTATTATAAACCGTTGACGTTTTGTTAAAATTCCATTACATGAAGTCAAACTTAAAATTAACAATTACTTCCTGGTTAAAATTACCCAATAAGGTAATTTACGTAACATAAATATAGAAAACAAACATAAATATAGAAAACATAAAAAATTTAACCAACAAGGTATTAATTTTTGATTTGTTTTTAATTTAAATGCATATACGTAAACTAAAATCATGTTCATGAACTAAATAAACTCAAAATAAAAAACCGTAACACTGATTTTTACTATAAGTTTAAATTAAAGTAAAAAAAGCTTTAAATTTAGGATAAAGCGTATTATAAAAAAGCTCTTTAAACTGCTTTCTTCTAGACGATATCCCCCGCTTTTATGGCGAAGGAATTTAGCTAAATTTACATACGCTGCATATGCTGCCACTCCTCCGGGCCCATCAGCAATTCTATATGGCCTCAAGTTTAACCATTATTGTTTTTAATCAAATTACAGCGTATCAACTCAAATCTGTATTGCTTTTTTACTATATAAAGGAAAACAAAAAATTTATGTTTAGAATTTTTTTTTTAGAATTTAGAATCAGTGGGAGGGGGGCCAATCACTTCGACCTTACAGATCCATTGTGTCCCCCTTTCTTGAATCATAACTCATCATACAGTCCCAGGGCTTTGACAAAAGCCAGTATCTGGGACGGTTTTATAGAGGGTAGTTCTCCATCTCCAATATCAGTCGTACCAAAATTCATGGCACGAATGGTTAAAAAAAAAATATATGTTAAATTGATTTAAAATTATTATGAAAAAAGTTTATTGCAACGACAAAAAAAAACATAATTTATTAGTTAATTTATCATCTTACAACTTCTTAATAACTCCTAATTATTATTAATGCAACAAATAATAGTTTTAAAACACTGATAAATTAAAATTCGTAATATAAGGAAATGTCAATCATCCCTTATTATATTATGTTCAAAACATTTATATATTTTTATTTATTTACAAAGAATAGGTTTATTTAATACCTTATATGTTTGGATTACAAGCTAGGATGTATAAGTAATAATATACCGTGTGGTGCATGGGAATGCGGGACATAGGAAATTCCATGTAAATTTTTAAATGGTCAAATATTATCTCCCCAGATGATTTTATGTGAAAATTGTATAATACTTTTTGTATTTGTATAAGACACTATACCAATTAATAAAATATTTGCTACGCTTGGTCGATGCCAACTGAGCACTTATATAAACGTTCAATTTGTAGATATTAGTTTAGTTTTAGTGTTTTTGTGTATTGTGGTGAATTATTATTTTATTTTGCTCTTGTAACACCAAAGGTTCCAACCCCCAACTGTAATTTACGATACAGTATTAAATAAATAATGTTTCGATGGATAAATTGAACACATTAAAAGAAATTAAGCTTCCATAATACCCCTCATAGAATTTGCAAGCGTGTCAGCTTAATCTAGGACGAGTAATTCATGTACTAAATATCGAAGTTTCGATGTAACGCTCTAAAATACCCACGATACAGCTATTTAACAAAATACGTATGCAATTTAAGCGCATATAACACAATTTTAAGCATAATGAAGCTTCAGAATAATTAATACGCTAATTTAATGAAAAGAAACGCATAGTCAATTTTAGTCTTTGCAAAAAAAAAGATTTCATAATTTTCAGTATGATTTTTTAACTCCCTGTATATCGATCGAAAACAGTAAGTGTAAGTACACTAAACTATATATTTTTGAAACTGACAAAAAATTGTCTACCCGATGATGCTAAAATATGTGGAGGTTTACATTTAAAAATTCAAGATGGCGTTATATCTGTAAAATTTGACACTTTAAATAATTTTCAGGTAGAAAATAGGCATGCCCTAGTCTCCAGAAAGTGTACAGAGTGGGTCAAATTCGACGCTTTTAAATGGAAACACCCTTTTCTATAGCAGATACACGAAAACTAATATCGGTGTCTGTAGCTCAATTTTCATCAAAAACATGATGGTGAAAACCGCACATCAATATATGTTACCGTTTAGGAGTTAAGGGATGTTTTTCAAAAATGTGCATTTTTAACAAATCGCTGTAACTTTTTTGCTATGGAAAATTTTGTATTTCTATGAAAACATCCCCAAAGCACCTTTTTACGTAGAATTTAATGGTATAAGTATAATTTTTTTTAAATTAATAATTTAAGAGTTATCAACAGAAAATTTGACTTTTTATTTGGGACATCATTTATATTTTTATTTAACCGAAAAGAATTTAAAATTACCTTTCCAAAAATATAGCACACTTGATATTTTGCTATATTCCACTTCGAAATACAGAATTTTTAAAAGTTCGCCACTTTTAACTAGTAGGCTTTGGACCCCTTATTGATGATATGCCCTTAAGGGAACCCGAAAACATATTTTTCCAGCAAGAAGAGGCACCGCCTCAGAACTCTAAAGTTATCAGCAAATTTTTGCAGCCAATTTCAAGAATAATTGAATAGCTAACCAAGATCCCAGCCGTTGGCCGTCGAGGCCACCTGACTTGGTGGTGCCCATGGATCTAATCCTATGGATATATTTGCGAAAGAATAAAGGTTCCTTATTCTTCCGTATAATCTAGACAAGAATTAGAAATACTTAGCAGTTACGAGAGGGTATCTTTCACCCTCACTGAGTTAATGAATTCCGCGAGAAATGTTCAGAAACGGCCCCGTCTGTCCATAACAGAAGATGATCGATATAACAGAAAACGGTCGAATACCAGCAGCAAAATCTCATGTCTTTGTTTGCTATTTATTTTTATTGTTATCAGATATAGTTTATATGTGTTGATGTTGGTTAAATATATTTTAAATTGTTATAAAATTCTGCATCTCTCATAGCAAATATTATTTTCGTTTTAATTGATGCTCACAGCCAGAATTTTTTTTCATTACAGCCGGTGCCATTCAAAGCCTACTTATTTAAAGCGGGCGAATTTTTGTATACTCTAATATTTCGAAGAGGAATCGAGCAAAATATCAAGTGTGTCATATTTTTGGAAAGGTAATTTTAAATTCTTTTCAATAAATTAAAGATATACAGCGTGTCTCATATAAAAAATCAAATTTTCTGTTGATAATTCTTAAATTATTAATTTTAAAAAAATTATACTTAAACCATTAAATTTTACGTAAAAAGGAGCTTTGGAAATGTTTTCATAAAAATACAAAATTTTCCATAGCAAAAAAGTTACAGCGATTTGTTAAAAATGCATATTTTTGAAAAACACCCCGTAACTCCAAAACGGTAACAGATATCGAAATGCGGTTTTCACCATCATATTTTTGACAAAAATTGAGCTCCAGACACCGATGTTAGTTTTTGTCTATCTCCTATAGAAAAGGGTGTTTCCATTTAAAAGCGTCGAATTTGATCCACACTGTACACTTGAGGTAATCAAAGTCTAAATCACCATACTATCCACCTACGAAAACCACAGTTTTAGCTGTTTTAAAATAGAATTTCAGACCATATTCAGACATTTTTAACATAATGTTATAAAGATGTTTAGTACATTCATGCAGGGACCCTGTATAGAAATACTTCTAATTTAATAGAAGCTTCTATAGAAAACTGGCCAGGTATACGTATAGAGCTATTTGCAAGATTGCATAAAATAGCTACCGTTCAAGTATCTGGTATTTACATCAAGCGAATACATCGAATTCGGCACGTGGCGAACAATAAGCCCGACCAGTGGCGTACACAACGGGAAATGTTGGAGTCTAAGTAACTCGTCTATTTTGGATTGGATTGGAAAAATTGTAAATAGAAAATATACTTTTGTTACCAAAATCTATGGCCTGCCCAACGAGAGGATTACTGATCGTGTGAAACTGACCGTTATGTCTGTCATTTTAGTTCAGAAATACATTTGTGGTTTATATCTGGTTTAATATAATACTAATTTCCTTCCCCCAAAATAATTTCTTCGTACGCCATTGAACTTGGCTATTCCTTTCCTATACATATACACACGTGTCTGACCAAAAATGATTTTATTAAGTTAGGAACTAAAATCGATTTCTGAATTCAGGTTTCTTAATATACAGGGTGGTCCAAACTGTATTCCGGAAACTTCGGTAAAAGTTTGTATAAATGTATGTTCTAAAATGCTTAGTTTTGGAGATCCAGGGTGTAGAAGTTTCATTTTTATTTAGATTTTTTCCAAATAACAAGTAGTTTCTACAAGTAGGAGTCATATTGACATCAAAATCAAATTTCTCATGTCAAAAAACTCCCAGAGCCCAATTTTCATCCAAATATTGACCTTACTTCAGAAATTATTTGGAAAAAATCGAAATAAAAATGAAACTTCTACACCCTGTATCTCCGAAACTAAGCATTTCGGGCATTTCATATAGTATGTATACGAACATTTTTAATTATTTTTATCTGCAGAATATGCTGCTGAAGTTTCCGGAATACAGTTCGGACCACCCTGTATATAAAATAATTAACTTTATAACATAATAAATATTAAGTTATAGCTTTAGGTAATTTTCCCAGAGTTTTTTTTATTATTGAATAGAATAGAAGATCAATATCAGAATCATTTGTGGTGGATTTTGACGTTGATTCTACTTACATTTTAAACTAAATTCATTTATTTATTGATAATTCAATAGCAATTATAAATAAATGAATATAGTTACCATTTCAAGTTTCAACTAGTTATTTTATGTACCCCCGTGTACTAAACAAAAGTATTATGCTACCAGGAAGTAATTATAGTGCAAACAATCTTGTACAAATCCGAATTACTTCAACTAAAGCAATTAAAACTAATATGAGATTGTCCTGCTTTGTCCTTAAAATTAAAGCGGGGATTGGAGGGACACTTCTCCAAATTATTTTACTTTGTTAGCATGAAGTTCGAGAATTGTTAATATCCTGTATAATAAAAATGCAATAGGACCCCCTTTGTAGGTTATGTTGTATTTTAAAAAAAATTGCCGATAATGAAAAAATCGGTTTTTATTAGCCGATATTACCAACAGGCTATTAAGATCGGCAAAAAAAAGTTTTTTTTAATTTCACTCAAAATGAGTTATTTGGTTCATAAATGACCTAAATACAAAATATTTTCATGGTGTCTGTCGGTCTGTCTGTCCGTCTGTAACACGATAATTCAAAAACCGCTAAACCGATTTTAACCAATAGTTTACAGGACGTATTGGAAATAAAAATGCGAAATTTACAGAATTTTTCAAATTTACCTTGATTTTTATTGAACTCAAAAAAATACACACATTTTTTTTTATTCTAAACTGTGAATTAAAAAAAAAAGATAAAACCATTTTTACTTAATAAAGGGTAGGGCCTCTTCTACAGTTCATTACAGCCCTACATCGTCTCTCCATGCTCCTGATCATGTTGTCGATCTCTTCTTGTGGTACAGCCTGCCACGCTGCATTCACGGCCCGAACCAGATCCCTACGAGTTTCACGAGGCATACCCATTGTCGAAATTCTTCTTTGGACCGCGTCCCATACGTGCTCGATGGGGTTGAGGTCATGAGATTGTGCCGACCAGGGTAAGACGTTTAATTGATGAGCATTGATAAACTCACTTACCACTCTGGCTGTATGAGGCCGTGCATTGTCATGCAGGAGAATGAAGTTTCTCCCAAAATCATTGGCATATGGTAACACGACAGGTTCAAGAATTAAATCACGATATGTGATTCCTGTTAGAAACCCTTCAAGAAAAACGAGATCGGTTTTTCGGCCCAACTGGACTCCTCCCCAGACCATAACTGTTCCACCTTGATAAGGATGCACTTTCTAAACATAATCCAACCGAATAAGATTTCCCGGTTCTCTCCATACCCTAAGCCTTCTCGAATCCAGATGAATTCCAAAGCGTAACTCATCCGTGAAGAGAACATTGGCCCATTGCTCAATCGATCACTGAACATGATCTTGAGCCCACAAATATCGTACCTCTCGATTTCCTCTCGTTAGGGGTTGAGCTCTCCAGGGGCGTCTGCTTCTTTAGTTCACCTCTCCTAATCTATTGCGAATAGTGTCAGGACTAACGGTTACATTATGTGTTTCCTGGAGAATTAAACTAAGCTCTGGTGCTGTAAGAGTCGGTCAGCGTCGAGCATTTAATTGTAAAAAATGATCTTGCTGAGGGGTAGTAATGCGATGTCGCCCTGTGTGCCTTTCAGCAACATCACCACTTTCACGGTAGCGTGCACTTAATCGCGATAGTACACTTTGCGTTGTATTTAATGCTCTAGCTTCGTCGATTTGGCGCATTCCAGCTTCGAGCATACCCATGGCCCTTAGCATTTCGTCTCTGTTAAGACATCTACACTCCATAATGTCCTTTAATACTAAACAGATTTATTTGAATGAATTCTGGTCAGTTATCATAAAAACATAGCCAGTACAGGTTAAATTCGAACAATTGATGCTAGGATACATTTGACAAAAAATGCAATTTCACACTTTCAACACTTCTGCAAATATCCCAAATTTAGAAATAACTAGTGTGACTACTTCGTTTCAATCGAAGTAGAAAGAATCGGCCTACAAATATGTGGTTGTTTATTCAAAACATTTATTTTTAACTTTAATAAAATGATATCCCTAGATTTTTCCGGTGTGTGTATATCCATGCATAGAAAATAAATAATAACTCACGCGTGAGTTTTTAAAGTTATAACAAACTATTTATAGTGTTTTATGAATTCCCTATCATATACGCCACGGGACTTTTCTGGCAGTATTTGTGGTGTAGCCGCCTCTTCCTGGTTAATAATTTCTTGCGGAAGATCTTCCTGAATCATTTTTTCTTTAAAATCTGACTTGCTGGTTGATAATTCACTATTTTCTCGTTGAAAAATCGCGATTTATACAAATGACGTCTTAATGCCAGTGCTATTTATTATTTACAAAAAAAAAACGCTCATCTATATTGCATAGTAACATAAGTATACATAGTGACTTATATGTAAGATAACACACTAGTACCATAAATAACTATAAACACAACTTAGTGTGAATTTTTTTTACAGAATATACCATACGAAATTAAATTAAATCTTATTCGCTCATGAATATTTTTGATGATTTTTCAAAAATAATCCTGAAATAATTAAAGCTCTCATGGCATTACCAGTAATTAAAAACTAGATAGATGCAATGATTAAACTGAGATTTCCAATTAACACATTTAATTTAACTACGCTGCGAATTCAATTTGTTTCTCATTTTAACGGAAACGATCTTATCGGCACAGTTCACTACTTTTATTGTCTCCAGCTAGGAAATCTATTAGAGAAATAGAAAGGACATCGCAAATCAAGGGAAAAGCCCGACTGTCGAACGTATCCAGAAATCTGGAGGCCAGGGCCGATTTAGGTCGGGTTTATTTAGTGGATAAACAGGAGGAAGCCTTTAATCTAATTTCGGGACTTTGCAATCGAACTTTTAAAGCCGATAAGACAGATTTGATAAATGTTTGAATTTAAAAGATAAATTACTGACAATTGAGTAATAAATTAAAGCCCTACTGCGTCTTTAGAACAATTATTTTTATTTGCTTTAGCGACTACTACCGTCAGTGCAGTTTGTAGCAGACCAAATTTTATTTGTCGAAAATCCATATAAAAAATTTAAATATTACTTAAAGTTAGTTTATAATCATCTGCTGATGATGCTAACATGATTAGCGAAACGCGCGTCTAGTGTAAAAGTAAAAGTGTCTTGGTGTATTGTGGTGATTTAGTGTTTTTATTTTGCTGTGTAACACCAAAGGTTCCAACCCTCAACTGTAATTACTTAAAGTTAATAATTGTGCGGTTAATTAGCCAATAAAAATTAATATTATTTATTATTAATGATTGAATAGTAAATAAAGGTTAATATTAGGTATTGTTGATGAATGCAAGTATAACTAACAAATCAAGGATGATTTTATGAAGCAATTAATCTATACTAAGGGCTGGCAAAGGTTAGTCTTGGGTCGAGATTTCCGTATATAAGAAGAGTACAATGCGTTTATAATGTACTGAACAAAGAGAGGACAGTAAACACGTTGCCAAACGTATGAAATAAACCGAGAAACTGTGCATATCGCTAAGAGACGTGGAAGGGGATATAGCAGATTTGTCGCAGTTGACCGGTCGATCCAATCAATACCTCTGTCAGTACTTAAAGTTCTAGGGAAAGGTGTACGTCATGTGTTCAGCTTCACGATTTAATTACGTCCCGTGATAATTTGTTCATTTATTAACGAATCGTTGTAATTTTCCATATAGCTTGAATTTTTTTAAGTGCAAGCTAGAAACACTTGCATTTTTGGTAAGAACAAGTGGAATTGAGTGGGTGTTCGATAGTGGTCGCGCTATTAGAACTCTGAATTCAAAAATCGATATCTCGAAATTTATTAGAAATAATAGATTGTAGTTTTTTCAAGAACTTCGTTAATATTTCTGCTGTATTTTCTTTGTAGACAGTATGTGAAAATCTTTATCAATAAAAAAATTACACGATTGCTGAAAATTGCTATGCTCTAAAAGTAAATGGATGGATTGTTTACAATTTTTGAATGGAAAAAACAACCTTATCGAATTTTTCTTATGTAAACATATTGTAAAATATCCGATCTTGGAAATAAAAAAAAGTTTGAATATCTAAAGTGGTTCTTGAGTTATGGCCTGTTATGTGTTAAAAAGTTCAATTTTTAAATTATCGCGATTACTGACGTTTTCTCGTTATAAAAAAATGAGACCCTAACGATATCCTTATAATTCCATTTCAGATGCTCAGAAACATGTCTAATGATTTTATCTAGTTATCCCTTGAAAAAAAAAGTCTTTTAAAAATAAGCGGTTTGCGATCGTGATTTTACTTTACTTGATAGGGAAAGGCGTATCGGCAACGCCGCAACAGCACACCGTCGCGCGTCGCTTCGGTCGGTCGCATTTCTCTCACTCCGACTTAATAAGATCCCTATGCGATTTACTTCCACCCAAATTTTCGTTTAAAAACAAATAGTCTTTTACATTTCAATCTAGAGTGCCATGACTGTGTTAAAAACACCAAATTTAATCAAGGAATCTTGGAAAAATAGATTTGATCGCCTAATGTTCTTCGTCTCTTGTCCTGGCCGTTAAAAAATGGAACAAGAGTGGCTCATTAGCATATTATTTGGAAAAAGCATTTATTTACAAATAATTTGGTACCACACACTTGGTATTTCGAGTCAAATTGTCGTTATGAACCACAATTTCAAATAAACCATAATATGAGAAAATGATAATCGTGATTTTTCAAATTATGCTGTTGACAATAATTATTATTTTATTTACTTGTGTAGTTATAAAAGTTGCTAAGAAAAAACTGAATAATTAATAGAAAATACTGATTTCGTAATTAGCATATTTAATTAAATCGTTCGAAGAAAACTAATTTGTGTTTTTAATTATATTGAAAATCAATAGAGTTTATAAATTATTTAACTTTTAGAACTGGAAAATTTACCAAAACACACAAAATTAACAGAAATGCTTTTTTAGTGCAATTTAAATTTATCTAGTTGAATATTTAATATTATAATTACCACATAGTTTAAATTATGATTTAGTAATTGTTTATTACTAATTAAATTAATATAAAAATAAGTATTTATTTACAAAATGTCATACAAGACATGTAATTTATTAAATAACGTTTTATTGTACAAAAAGCCAAAATAGTTTCATCGACAAAGCATTTACAAAACAAACAAAAGCACAAAAATATACAAATAATAAAAAATATCATACAATACAAATCAATTAAAAAGAAATAACGTCATTAAAATTACAAATAAAATATACATGGACATTGCAGAACACAAAAAAGGCGTATCAATAAAATTTTACAATAGGAACGATTGGAGAAAAAAGGATTAAAACATTATTGCCAAAAAAAAAAGTTTCTCGAATTTTAAACTACACCATTTAAAAATCATTTTTACTCAAGTAAGAAGGGTATGAGCCAAG
Source organism: Sitophilus oryzae (assembly GCF_002938485.1). Taxonomy (NCBI): domain Eukaryota; kingdom Metazoa; phylum Arthropoda; class Insecta; order Coleoptera; family Curculionidae; genus Sitophilus; species Sitophilus oryzae. Next base: position 4,026,080 of record NW_022147287.1, on the reverse strand, counting down.
TAAATGACGTCTTTTTCGAACATACGGTTATTTACTTACAAAATGTCATGCTTATGTTGAGTGAAATAACTATTTTATATAACGGAATTTTAAATCGTTAATATTCATTACAACTATTCATTATCTGCTTTTTTGAATTCGAAAAGTTCGTTTCTAAAATTAGATCCAGAAAATCCAGTAATGATGGCAAAAAAGTATCGGATATTTTACGCCCAAACGCAAATCTGGCTGTAAAACTTACGAAAAATGCATCAGTTATGCTAAAAAATGGGCCTGAAAATCCGATATGCATGTATAAAGCATCGCACTGATAAATTTCATTGCTAAATCTCGTAGCGTTATAGCCTGAATGATTAAACAATGTCAAATGTCAACACAAAATCGAAAAAACCGAACAGTTTTGCACTACGATGTTGTTTTTAATTTTTTTATTGAAGTATTTTGAAAATATAGGCACTGAAAATATAGGTATTCTTCAGCCAATTATGCCCTTTTTTCCCTTTCTCCTTCTGAACATTTTAGACCGTAAAATAAATAATAATAAATACCAAATCTCGATTTTTATCTGCAAAAATAAAAATGTTATAGGGGTGAGCACGCGGAAAGAGATGCACCCGGTATACTATTTTTACTTTATTTATGAAAATAAGGAAATGGTATATTTTAATATTTTTAGTAATGTGAAAGCCGCATCTTTGTACATATCTTTACTCGTAAACGAGAAAGCCCATAAAACACACGAAAATGGGATACCCTGTACAATCTTTGAAGAACTGCCGGTAAAATTTTATAAAAAAGAAAATAAAAAAGGAAACAAGTTTTTATATTTCACAATAAGAAAAAAAATGGTTTTTCTTAAAATAGATCTTGGAGCAATTTTAGGAGTAAATTACCTATTTCTGTGTTCGTTAAGCCACGCCCATGTGTCTCATCTTACTGAAAACGAGCGAAAAACCTCCACAGGAAGAAAAACAGCACGTTTTGTAGCATATAAATAATTAAAGGCCCTAGATAAAAAACTAAGGCTAATTTATTACGGCTGCCCTTTTGATACTTAGGCAATAAAGCACAATTTTGGAGCGCTAAAATCCCTTTCCATTTCGCAGAGTCCTTTATATTAAACCACTTTGAATTATTCAATATATTATCTTTTGGGGAAAATTAGATTTAATTAATATTTAACCGGAGAAACATGACTCAAAACATATGTAAAATTAGGTCTAAAAATAATCCTTAAAACTTTATTTGGTCTTAGAGTCAGTTCAATGATTTTCTTTACTCAGATAATCTTTGTATGCATGGTGTGTTACGATGATGATACAGCCATTATCACGGAGACAGAGGACGATATGCAGAGACAGCTTATAGCGTTTTTTAAACAACTACCACTGCGAACGGCAGCTTTTCATCGAAGAAGGTGGATAAGGTATTTCACTGGAAAGAAAACTAATTAATAACAATAAATAAAAAAAAATATTGGGCGCCAGGCATGTACAGAGAAAGAAAACACAGTTGTATATTACTTAAAAATAATGACTATATTTATTCATGATGTTCTTTGATATAAATAAATACTGCTTCAAACAGTAACAGCGTGAGGTGGCTCGCATCTCTGTACTGTCTCTCGGCTTCGTTGTTGCCCAATACAACAAAAAGGGGCCAGACTGAGGACACTATGAACCAATACAGCCGTAACTATCGATTAGGCTTAAAAACAGAAACGAAGCAGCATGGGGCCTACGCCACATCAACGCTGGGGCACTCTGTACATAGGATAAACTATCCGTACAGTGGACACTCGTCCATCGGACACCTGTCCATAGGAAAACTATACATGGAAACACTTCCCGTACCTTAGAACACTACTGTCTGTACCTTGGACATCCAACCATAGGAAAACGGTACAGGGATACACTATCCGTACCTTGGATAATGCCCGTACCTTGGACCCTAAAAACATGAAACTCGTGTTTAAAACCTACCAAGGTGTAATAAACACAATAAACCTACCTCGAATTACTTCCGAGGGCTCAATAATAAACAAAGAAATTGTCCTTTCTTCCATTTAACATTCTGGAGGACAAAAGAAAACCAATGTGCCAGCAAACACAAAATACGAGTTAAGGTTGAGTCTAATCCAAAACTCTACCCTAAAAATATGCAGTAATAATATCGAATCTAAAAGGATAATATCTCATCTTTACCGGTTGCTTTGAAATAGCAGCTGATTCAGATTATACAGCAAGATTTAAATAATTACCATTTCTAAAAGCCGGGATGGTGTGTTGGTGATGGCTACAGAGCGGCAAAAGCAAAAGTGAGTCCACAGCGCAGAGAGCTTAAAGCGATGTTAACAGCGCCTCCACAGAGCAGTGAAACAATAACAGGGTTGCGGACTAGAGAACGTAAAAATTACGCCAAGCGTGCCAAATAAATTATCAGGCCTGAACGATACGGAATCCGGTGACGATACGCCAGACATCATATATCAGATACAGAAAAAACATGTAATGAACTAAAAACGTTACATATAAATTCTATTAAGTAAGCCGAGAATTAAATATGATTATCTCTACAGAAAAAAACTAAATGCTTAACTTTCTCTAAAGAGCCGGTAAGATGCAAACTGGTAGTAGAAAACAAACTTAAGAGACAGAATTAGAAATACAAATATCAGACAACAATGTGGAATACAGGACATAGTGAGATGAGGTAGACAAAAAAAAAATACAATGGTTCGCAGACGTAAAACGCATGGAAGAACCACGCATAGCTTTTGAAGGAACACCCATGGGTGAGAGACAGCCAGAAAGACCTCCAAAAAGATGGAAACACAGTTGGCAGTCCATCTCCCAAGAACTCCTACATAGGCAACCTTAAAACTACCAGATCGACTAGATCTCAAATAAATAAAAGAAGAAGAAGAGAAGATAATCTTTAATTTTATAGATTAAAAAAATATCAAAGTATTCCTTTAATTCTGACTCAGCTTATCCCAACAAAACTCCTTTTAAAAAAAGTATTCCCTTTTTTTTCTCTAAAACAATAAGGACAAGGGTATCTCCTCAATTTATATCAAACAATAACGACTTCATTATGGCGCTGTTTCACGCCGAAATAGCAGAGAGGAAAATCATTTTCACACAAAAATAACCTTTATATTTATTTTTTCAAGACTATATAAAGGATATAAGATAAAGAGAAAACAGAGTAAAAAGTCTATTATCATTAAATAATAAAGTTCATGCTTATTAGTTATATTTTCTTGTTTCTTTTTACAAATATTGTTTTCCCAGATGTTATCTTTCTAAAATAAAATTTATCATGCCTAATTATTCAAATTTATGACTGTGAAAAAGTCATAATTTTGCTAAGATGGTTTTATCCAATTTGGAGATCTGTATAAAATGGAATTTATTGGATTGTTTAAGTAATTAATGTTTGTGTATATTAAAATAAAATACGGCTCTGCTTAGTTTCAACGGGAAAAATATTATTAGAATTTTGTATAATTTGGTATGGAATAAAACACAAAACCAACGACATACAATTTTCAAAAAAATAAATTACAGAAAAAATAATTTTACCGGGTGAGTCTCAAAAGTGCTCATCCCTATAACTTATTTTTATTTTTTCAGATAAAAAACCGAAATTTGGTATGTTAGTATATGACATAAATTAGGATTGATTGACGTACTTAATCGTTTTTGGTCGCTTTCTGTTTCACCGCAAATGACAACAACTTTTGATTTTTATCATATGACATCCTCGGTATATTTCTACTTTATTCGATAGAAAATGACACTCTGAATTTATAGAATGACATATCATATGTCAACTTTTGACATATTCGTATATGGTTTATTTGAAATTGTAACATGCGGCTCATAACGACAATTTGACTCCAAATACCATGTGTGTGGTACCAAATTATTAGTAAAAAAATGCTTTTTCCAAATATGCTAATGAGCCACCTTTGTCCCATTTGAAAAAATTGAGATATGATTAAAAACACGATTTTGGTATCTTTTGAGCGGCCAGGACAAGACACGAAAAACTTTAGATGATCAAATAAATTTTTCCAAGGCTCCTTGATTAAAAATTAGTGTTTTTAGCACAGTCATGGCACTCTAGAGTAAAATTTAAAATACATTTTTTTAAGCGGGTGTGTCAAAAGTTGACATAGAATATGTCATTCCATTCAGAGTGTCATTTTCAATAGAATAAAATAAAAAAAAATCCGAGGGTGTCATTTAAAAATCAAAAAGTTGTAGTCATTTCCGGTGTAACAGGAAGTGACCGAAAAGAATTGTTAATATGTCAATGAATCCTAATTTATGTCGTATACCTACTGAAAAAATAAAAAAGTCATGGGGTTGAGCCAACTGTTAAAATTGTCTTATATCTATCAAAAATAGTAGATAAAATAGTACTTTAACTGCAAGGGTAGATTAAATGATACTTTAACAGCGAGGATAAGTTAAAAACTTTATTTCTTCTCGCACGTTTTTTAATTGTTTTCATTTTTGAAAATTTTTGTATTCCTTTTCATAAGTAATTCGGGATTTAAATGGAAGTAGTTGGGCTATGGCGTTTGTCCCCTCAGCCTGAATATCTGTTTGTAATTTACTTATTTCGTTTTGAGCCATTTCTGGGTCCAATTCAATCAGCAATCGACTCGAAAGAGAATTCAAAAATATTGACTCAAAACTGACAACTAAAGAGACTTTATTTATTTGTCAAATTACATAGAAACCAACGCCAAACAATATTTTTTCTACTCGTAATAAACTCCTTAAAATAATAATTTCTGAATATTTTTTAAAACGTAACTGGCTATGGAAAAAAATATAGTTTTATACAGGACGATAAAATTGCATTATCGTCTTGTATAAAAAATAACTATAATTTATTTAAGTTAAAGTTAAGTTATTTTTCTTTTAAATAAAACCTTCAAAATGGCACAGGTTTCTATATTATATACATTATTTATTTTTAATTAAATTAAAGTTCTATTTCGATTACAATATTGTTTTCAGTACTTTTTGTTAATATTAAAAAAATCCATAATAATATTACATTAAATTTGCACTATAATTTGATTTCGCAATTCCTTACAATACCAACCTCTCAACAAAATATTGCAAGCTTAAATATGGCGATGTTTTTATGTATTAAATTACTTTAGAAGGTTTATTTTCTGAAATAAAGTTCGCTGCCGACATGCTATTGGGAAAATAACACAATTATACTCGAGCAGGCTATGAAGACCCTACGAGCAGTTTTGTTTTTATTTTCATCATTGTTTGAAGACATTTGAAGATATTATTGTGTCTGCCCGGTATCGCAAGCTCTGGGGATTTCAACAAAATAAAAGCCCCTGTCTTACTGTATTGTAGTGATATCGATTGGTATAAAAAATGTAATTGCGTTATTCTCATTTTCAAGAAGGCTTCTTTCAAGTTTACATTTCAGTTTAAAAAAAAAGCATGTTATTTTTATAGAATCACTGTGTATTAATAGAGTAAAATATAGGGTGTCCCAATATAATTGTAGGTAGATTATTACGTATTTTTGTAATAAAAATAAGTTAGCAAAATAAAAACACTAAATCACCACAATACACCAAAACACTTTTACTTTTACACTGGACGCGCGTTTCGCTAACCATGTTAGCATCATCAGCAGAGATATAAAAGTTTATAATCATCTGCTGATGATGCTAACATGGTTAGCGAAACGCGCGTCCAGTGTAAAAGTAAAAGTGTTTTGGTGTATTGTGGTGATTTAGTGTTTTTATTTTGCTGTGTAACACCAAAGGTTCCAACCCTCAACTGTAAAAATAAGTTAATTGAACACAATTTATATCTACAGTATGTCCCCGGATTGGCTTTACAAGAGGAAAGACTTTTTTATTATTGACCTTTTGAAGAAAATTTTGCTTGTTCAAAAATGGTTAATCCCGTTTGTACTTTTCCAAATTTCCATACCGTTTTAGAGAAAATTAAAAAAACATGAAATTATGGTTGAATTTTAAAAAATCTTAAAAATCAAAAGCAGTTTCTATGATGGTAATATAATTTAGATTTCATTCTTTGATAGATGGTTATTATTAATTTTGAGTAACGTCAATTTTTTTGCTGTTGTTAAAGTATCAAATTTTCCGATAACTATTATCACCCTTTCCAGAGCATTGAACTGAATAAATTTTGTGTTTCTTCAACATTTTAAAACAGAAAAAAATATATGACGCTAATTAAAATTTTATCAAAAAAAAATCTATCAAAGAATGAAAACGAAATTATATTACCAAAGAAACGCGTTATAATTTTTAGGACTTTAAAGAATTCAACCAGATTTTCATGTTTTTTTAATGTTCTCTAAAACGGTATGGAGATTTGGAAAAATATGAACGGGATTAATCATTTTAGAACAAGCAAAAATGTTTATGAAGAATCCATTTTTCTCAAAATGTCAATAATAAATAAAGAGGTTCCTCTTGTAAAGACAATCTGGGGACATACTGTATTTAAAATTGTTTATTTGTCAGGAAATATCAAATTAAAAATAAACACACATCTTTTAAGATATTTTAAAACCCAATTTTACGATTTCAATAGCACTTACGGTACATATCTATGTTTTGCTAAAGCGGGTCCTACACGTTGGAAGGTGTTTGCCACACACCTTCCAATGTTGAACACATGAACATTTGGCACATCGTATACAGCTGGTCCTACACGATGCTTCCAACGTTGTAAACAATATTTGGCACAGTTTTCGACAATATTGCAATTGGTGATTGTGTCTCCTACACGATGTGGAAAATTTTAGTGTGTCCAACGTTGAAATATGTTTGTCACATCGTGTAGGACCAGCTTAAGATACATACTTGTCAATTGCAATATTATCGAAACCTGTGCCAAATGTTAATAAAACCACTATTACTTAAAAAAATTGGCGCCGGGAGGCACGTATAGCCGCCCATACTAAAATATGTTAATAAAAGTTGATAGGCAGTTCTTTTAGTTTCAAAGTAAAGGAATTTTTCCAATTTTTTTATCTCAAAAACTGCGACTTTGACTGATTTTCATGATATTACAAATTTTGTTGCAAATATTATTCCTAATCTTAAATTGAAAACCGCGTTTAACTAGCTACTGTAATTTTGGAGTTACGATTTTTTAAAAACTTTAACACCCTCCCTAACCCCCTCCTATACCCCCTTACCAACCCCCCACCTCCACCAAAAACTAATGGCCAGATTCTACCATACCTGTAGGTATGGTGGGCTAAAAATAAACACTAACAAAACTAAAAGAAAAGACTTCAGAACAGCAAATACGACTCAAAAAAACTTTCATAAAAATTAACAACAGAAACAACCACAAAGAAATAGCACAATTAAATTATAAAAACTTTAAGAAAAAAATTAAAATATGATATTTAATAAAAAAAAATGTTTCAGATGATGAAGGATGTAACCAACAAGTGCAACGAAGAAAAAATCCAATAAAAAAATTATTATAATTATTATTATACAGGGTGTCCCAGAAATAAGTGCAAGTATTTTAACTGGTAGTATAGTTCAACCCCAGAAACACGCCTATGAGTTTTTTTCCCGAAAAAAAAATTTGAAAATTCGGCATTTTTTTTTAGTTTTTAGTTATAATAATAATAGCTCCCGTATATAGCGTTTAACGCCTTGGAAGTTGCAAGGTACAGCTTGCCATACTAGAGCCGTTTATATACCAGCCGGTATACAAGGAAGGAAATGTGGCTAGCATTACAGCTCAGGATTGTGAATCCCAAGTACTTATTTAAGTCTGAGTCAACCTAGGTTCCCAAACTATTTTTATTTTAATAAAAACAGTCGGCTGTTGAAATCCGGGCTGTAGGATTCGAACCCACAACCTTTGGATTGGTAGACGAGAGCTGTACCTCTACGCCACCGGGCACCAGTGGCCAGTAGTTTTTAGTTAAAAAAACATAATTTCTTAATAATACGGCAACATAGGTAGTAGATTAAATTTACAAGAAAGAAAATCCAGAAAAGATCCAGCGGTTCTCAAAATTTTAGCAAAAAATATTTTTTTTGGAAATTTTCAAAGTAAAATAACTCCGTTATTTTGGACTTTTGAAAAACGATAAAGAGGAAATATGTTTCTTTTTTTGAGATCTACCACCTCTTAAAATACTTGAACTTATTTCTGAGACACCCTGTATAATAATTAATACGTATAATAGATTCAACACTTGTATAGGTATAGTTCAGGGTAATAAATTATCAAAATTAAAAAAGAAAGAGAATGCAGCTAGCCTTGTAAGGGTCAATACCACCGCATCACATTTAACTAACGCTCCATGTCTAGAATCTTGTTTTCAACCCCTTTTATGTATATCAAAGAACCCTTTTATGGTGATTCTGTGTTCTGAGGTTAAACTCACTCAGTAATTAATTTACCAATATCCGTTTAATGGCGTATGCATAATCGGCAAATGTCCAGTCATGTCTTATATGTTAATTTTACGAGAAATATTTTTAATAAATATGTATAATGTACAAGCTATATCATGAGAATTCGATTTTCCCATATATAAAATCCAACGGTCTAAGACAGTCAAAGAAAGAAATAATTTAAAGATTTTCCTTGATTTAAACGTAAGAACAATCTTCGGATTATCACGGGGTTTCTTTATTGATTAATACCCCTCCTAAGCATTCTACATTCTAGAATTTCTCCATTTATAGGAATATCGTTTCTCCATTTATTGAAATCTGATATATAGGGTGGTTCGAACTGTATTCTGGAAACTTTGGTAGCATATTCTACAGCTCAAAATAAGTAAAAAAGTTCGTATAAATGTATGTCCTAAAATGCTTAGTTTCGGAGATACAGGGTGTGGAAGGTTCATTTTTATTTCGATTTTTTCCAAATGTAGTAACGTCAATATTTAGATGAAAATTGATGTCTGGGAGTTTTTTGACATGAGAAATTTGATTTTGATGTCAATTTGACTCCTACTTGTAGAAGACGCCACCTACACGCGTTTTAACCGTTTTGAAGAATAATAACTTTTCGTCCGTACCTGTATAAAACTACTGAGTCAAAAATTATACATTCACTTCGTTTTTTACGTAAAAAAGGTCTCTTGGTAAAAATCCGAGTAATGGTTCTCGAGATATTTGGAATCGAAATTATAATCACCTCTCAATTAAACATATTTTGAGTAAATAGTTATTAGACTGAAACCATAAATTTGAAATGTTTTTGTGCCAAAAGTTCAACAAAAACTGTTTTTTCATCATTTTTTTGAAGAAAAATTTATGAATAATTTAAAAAAATAAAAAAGTCATTAATCATTTCAGTCAAATAACTATCTACTCTCAACATGTTTATCTTTTGTCGATAATGACATGAATTGACTAAAAATTTGCCAAGAAACATTTTTACGTTAAAAATCACGGAAATGTAGATTTTTTCACTCGGTAGTTTTATACAGGTACGGACGAAAAGTTATTACTCTTCAAAACAGTTAAAACACATGTAGGTGGCGCCCCCTACAAATAGGAGTCATATTGACATCAAAATCAAATTTTTCATATCAAAAAATTCCCAGACACCAATTTCCATCTAAATAATGAGGTTACTTCAGAAATTATTTAGAAAAAATCGAAATAAATATGAAACTTCTACACCCTGTATCTCCGAAATTAAGCATTTTAGGACATACATTTGTACAAACTTTTTTACTTATTTTTATCTGCAGAATATGTTACCGAAATTTCCGGAATACAGTTTGGACCACCTCGTATTTGATAAGTTATTCAGTTAAAAATGTTACATAAATTTAACAGCTGTTTTCAGAACTTGACGACAAGTTTAGACATTATTTAATAAAAGTAGTTGCAATACAGAAGAAATATACCACGTTCTAATGACCCTGTTTAAAAGAATTTTTAAAACCCCTCATCCAAAGCAGCCAAACTGGAACAAACTTGATATTAAGCTCAAGTTAGTGGCCTACTTAATTGAATCTTTTTACGATCATAGAACTTTAAAACCCACAGGAGAGATTTTATATTTCAAAACCTTATTTCCCTTGTAAGCATAAAAAAAACTGTTATAAAATACTCAAAATAAACCATTGAAAACTACAAGGTGTAGTTTTATGTCCAGCTTTATATGATGTTAGCCTATTTTAAGGTATTAAATTTAAAGAGTCGTAAAGTTTAAATGGCCCTAAAGCTACCCTGAGATCCATTAGTGACATTTTCATTATTGTATTTAATATATTAACGCAGTTCCCCATCTGTGCATATCAAATTGCTAAAGTCGTTATCTAGGTAATAATTTTGGTTGAATTGCTAGTAGCACTGGCATGAATTACATTTTAAAGATAATAAACTGACAAAACCAGTGGTGTCGTTACCCTTATGTGAAGAGGTAAGAATAAATTTAGTACAATTATCAAGTTTTGTCAGAAACTTTTTTTTTTATTATTAAGATAGATTATTTTGGAAAAGTTCGGAGTACCCAACAAATTTCTTACAGTGTGTAAAAGCCTCCATAACAACAACCAGTCAAGAGTGTCACATCATGGATCACTGAGCGATTCCTTCCTAACAAATACAGGAGTTAGGCAGGGATGTGTCTTAGCTCCTCTCCTATTCAACATATTCATGGCAGCGCTCTCCATTATAGTGGACAGCGAACTGCAGGAGAGAGGACTGGGCATTCGATACAGATATGACGGCGGTCTGTTCAACATAAAAAGACTCAGGGCAAAAACACGTACAAAATTCATCACAGCACTTCAATACGCTGATAACTGCGCTCTAGTTGCAAAAACGTTACAACAATTACAAGAAATGTTGAACACGTATACTTGGGCATACGAGGCTTTGGGCCTTAAGCTAAACATTGACTAAACCAAAATCATGTGCTCTCCCTCGGAAGATCATAACAATGCTAAAAAAATCAGAGAAGAACTATTGGAATATGTAGAGGAATTTAATTACCTCGGCAGTTTGATTTCGGAAAAGGCCAATATCGACTCTGAAATTCAGCACAGGATTAGCAGCGCCTCAAGAGCATTCTGGAAATTAAAAGACAGGGTTTTCTACAATCATGACGAGTACAAAAACGAAACTTGCAGTGTAGCGAGCAATTATAATCCCCACCATGTTATATGGGATCGAAACCTGGGTGCCGTACCGCCGACACATGAACGCATTAAACAAGTAGCAACAGAGACATCTTAGACAACTCTTAAGAATAAAATGGTTCCATCATGTCTCAAACGTATCTGTCCTTGAAAAAGCTAATTGCGAGAGTATTGAGGGTCACTACCTCAAACAGTGGTTGCGTTCTACTTTTATACCCCTGCCTAAGAAGACCAATGCCAGAAAGTGTGAAGATCACAGACTTATCAGCCTGATGAGCCATACCCTAAAAATATTTCTGAAAATAATACACCAGAGAATTTACAAAAAATGTGAAAGGGACATAAGCGATTCGCAAATGGGGTTCAGACGAGGGTTAAAAGGCACCAGGGAAGCGATAGTTACAACACAGGTGCTTGTCCAGAACTGCTACGATCAGAGAAAGGATTTGTGCCTGTGTTTCATAGACTACGAAAAGGCATTCGATCGCGTACAGCACCACAAATTAATGCAGCTCCTGAAAAGACTTGATATAGATCATAAAGACATCCGATGCACTGAGAAGTTACACTGGAACCAAACAGCACAAATAAAATTGTCCAATACCATGTCCAATCCCATACAAGTTAGAAGAGGGGTGCGACAGGGTTGCGTGCTATCTCCACTCCTATTTAATTTATACTCAGAAGCTATTTTCCAAGAGGCTCTGGAGGACGTGGAAATGGGGGTCAAAGTTAATGGAGTGTGGATTAATAATATCCGCTATGCTGATGATACGGTCTTAATTGCAGACAATATACACGACCTACAGCAACTGGTCAACAAGGTAGAAGAACAGAGCAAAGCAATGGGTTTAAACATCAACATCAAGAAAACAAATTTATGATTATATCCAGAAACCCAGATGTGTTTAATAACTCCATCCCAACATTTAACTCAAGGCCCATAGAAAGAGTAGATAAATTTAAGTACTTGGGCTTCTGGCTCTCCGAAGATTGGACATCAGACAAGAAAATTAAATGTCGCATCGAACGAGCTCGGCAGGCATTCTTGAGGTTTCGAAAAGTACTTGTCTGTTCTGATTTTGACCTTAGCCTTAGATTAAGATTCGTAAAGTATTATGTGTGGTCGGTGCTCCTTTATGGTATGGAAGGTTGGACATTGAAAGCAGCTACCATCAACAAATTGGAGGCTTTTAAGATGTGGCTATATCGCAGAATCCTGAAGATACCTTGGACGGCTAGATTGACAAATGAGGAAGTTCTCAGACGCGTTGACAAAGAGCGTGAATTATTTGAATTGAAAACCAAACCCAACCACCTCAGCAATTTGATTACTTAAAAACGTGGGATTTTGATCCGCGGTAGCACAAATGAACACTTGCTTTAACTCCTGTTCTTCATTAATCAACACATCAGGCTTTTTGTGTTTTTGTGGGAATATGCACCCATGTGTTTCAAAATTATTAATAACTCCTGATACAGTAGGTAAAGATGTAATTGGCCTGTTTACAAAAGTTTGTGGAAAAATTATTTGTATATTCCGATAAGACCTATTTTGGAAATACCATTTTACAATTTGAATTTTCTCACGAACTTCGTAAACATCCATTATTTTACTTAAAAAATAAATTGTACACGAGAACTGTCGCGAGAATCTATGTATTCGTTTTGGCTATTAAAACACGAATAAATACAAATTCTAAAACATTCTTATCACATATCTACCTCTTTTTGTTTTATCGCATTTTTTCGTCTGCTTTTTATCCGGCGGACGGGTATACGCTAATTCGTCCGGTTCTGCCTATGTTACTACTACAGTGGTCCGGTCTGTACACTACCTATTTTGCCATATTATAAAGATATTACATAATGTTTTTAACTATAAATTTAAAAAAATCCAAATTTTCAACGTTTTTCTTTTCGAAAAAAAAATCTTCATAGACGTGTTTCTGGGGTCGGAATATACAACCCCTAAAAATATTTGCACTTATTTAAAACTCACCCCGTATAAATGCCAAAACATATTCATGTTCCCTAAGAAATTTAATGTGGCAAAAAATTCTGCACAACCTTCCACAAAACGAGGCTTTTCTTACAATATCCCTCACTTTTTTGCTCTCTTCAAAAAAACAAGAACTGTTATTGTCCATCGGAGAATGGCCCTCGAAAATGGGGTGATTTTTCTGAAAAAAAAACGGTTAAAAGGAAAATGCGTGCATAAAAAACACGAAGGTTGAGACTGAAGGTCGGAAAATAAATAACTTCTCGATACACAGTAAATCAAATCGATGTAAAGCTTATAAGATTTATTTTTTACAAACACCTGTTTTTGATGTAGGGAATTTATTTTATCTTGATTTATACCTACATCCCATTCAAAATTGACGCATATTTTAAGAGCAAAATATAAAAATTCATATTTAGTAGTATACCCTATTGTATATTGTGAACATAAAATTTCCTACAAGTGTTGAAGTTATTATAATTTTAAGACACTTACATAATGCATAGTAATCAGAAAACCGCATTTTTGTATCGCAATTCATAAACGAGAAACCCCGTAAAACACTCAAAAATTGAACACCCTGTACTTCAGTCTCCATTTCTCTGGAACTTTAAAAGAGATATTTCAAGAATTAAATGTTATTTATATTATTATTTCTACTCTACTGAAAAATAAGTAAGACCCTAAAGAAGAGAAACTCGGAAAATAAAGCATTTTTGATGTTTTTTTTTGAACAGAAATATTTGAAGAATTTCTAGAAATAATAAGGTCAAAAATTCAACCAAAAAATAATTTGATATTCATACATGACTAAAAAATGGACCTATTACATTTTATAGAAAAACTTTAGAAAAAATATAAAAAATCTTTGTACCATGAACGAAATAAAAGCTGAACTGAATACTTCTTTCGTGCATTTATACGGAATATTTTTTGTATATAGAGACCAATTTTTTGTCTAAGTCTACTAATAATTTTCTAGATTCTGGAATTTCCAAAACAAAGTCTAACTAACCAAGTGGAGAATAATATGAATGCCAGTGAGGCATATATTTTTTTGAAACCCACAAAGACTAGACAGAACGACTAACTAAACAAAACGACTATTGCATTAGACTGTGTCCGGAGGCGTACTCAGGGTTATTATGGAAAGATGTTTTAAGCCTATATATAAGGATGTAGGAGTTTCAAAACTGTCGTATATTGAACTAAAAAGAAATTGATCAAAATTTTTTCCGTTTTTATTGCATCAATTTTTTTGCACATAATTCAACAAACCCAAAACTTGTAAACAATTTGTAAAAATCTAATCGTTTAGCTACAATACTCGGTGTCGTATGTGGTGAACAACCCTGTATAAAAAAATATCATAAATATATTAAATGTCTTTAATAGTTTTACCAATTTAGAAGTCTAAATAAACAAGAGACTAAAAAACTAAATTACTAGATCAAGAGACTAGACCAAATTACTAAAATTGCTTAACTTTAATTTCTGGAAAACTATTATTTTTTGTATAAATTTCTTACTAAATTCTTGAAGTTCATAAGTACTTAAATTTAGACCATTCGATGTCTATTTATTATTCAATAAACTCAAAATGAAGTTGATGTTTACTTGAAAATTTCATAATAAGATTTAAAGTTCTGAGAAATTCTGAAGAATGTTTAACTAAAAATTGATTAAAAGTTTGAGTAACTCTCTAAATTATTTTGCAGAGGAAACTATTCTAAATTTATAGGAAACAAAATAGAATACTGTGAATAAGATAATGGATATAATAGTAAAAAAAAATATAAATATTATTATTTAGAAAAATAAATGAATCTCTTTTTCAGTTCATATTTTAACAATAAAACTTTCTGCCATTTCAACGTACATAACTTTATAATTATACTGAAATAATTTATTCTCGAAAACTTATTTACTTATCTTAATGCAGAATTCTTTCAAAAAGTTACTTTTCCTTTGTGCAATCAACATTAAAAAGTTTGGAAATATTTCGCAAAACACTCTGTGAAGAGATTTACAAGGTTATATTTCAGAATTCTAATAATGATGCACAGTTATTCTTATTTTTGTTTTTGTTTACGTGTGGGTTCTCTTATTTCTTTATAAAACTTTATTTTTAAACAATTTTTAATCTTTCTTAATACTTTTTTATTTACTTTGTTCTGCAGAATTCTTTATCGATTTTCTTTGATATTTTTACGGGGAATATAAGTATCCAGTTTTATGACAACGAAAGGCTTTACGAAAACATTTCTTATAGTTGCCTAAGAAATAATTTTAGTTAAAAAAACTGACAGGGGGATATTTGGTTAGTATGGAAGGTATGGAAATTTGTAAAAGTATAAACGGGATTAACCGTTTTAGAACAAACAAACATTTTTATGGACAATGCATTTTTCTCAAAAAGTCAATAAAAAAAAGTTTTTCCTTTTATAAAGACAATCCGGGAACATACTGTATATTGGCATATTTAAAAATTCTAGTAAATAAAGCTTTAAATAAATTTATTACATAGAAGAGTAACTAATTCATAACCTCGTAAAACACTTAAGAAGAAAAACAAAGCGGGAATTCAATTATTATTAGCTATATACACAAGCTTAAAATATATACAAGATTGAAATATTTTTTTTAGAAACCAGGATTCTATTGTTCGAAATAATGGAATAATACATTTCCTTTGCCATTTTCCACAAAGTTATTACCATAAAAATCAATTTTAAAACGAAAAATAGACGGAGAGAGACCAAGAATGAAAATATAAATGTGGTTTTAGCTTTCTTTGTGCGTGATTTTTCTATAAAGTGAGACTTTTTGTCTGTATTGAAAAAGGTTGAAAAAGATAACGTTATTATATTAAAACTCTACGAGTACTGATGTTAAGGAAATATATACAGTATGTCCTCGGAACAGTCAGATTATTTTCTTTCCATAGCAACTGTTAAAATTGCCTTATATCTATCAAAAATAGTAGATAAAATAGTACTTTAACCGCAAGGGTAGATTAAATGATACTTTAACAGCGAGGATAGGTTAAAAACTATATTTCTTCTCGCACGTTTTTAATTGCTTCCATTTTTGAAAAGTTTTGTATTCCTGTTCATAAGTTATTCGGGATTTAAATGGAATTAGTTTGGATATGGCGTTTTGAGCCATTTCTGGCTCCAATTCAATCAGCAAACGACACGAAAGAGAATTAAAAAATATTGACTCAAAACTGACAACTAAAGAGACAGCTTTATTTATTTGTCAAATTACATAGAAACCAACGCCAACCCAGCTCAATATTTTTTCTACTCGTAATAAATTCCTTGAGATAATAATTTCTGAATATTTTTTAAAACGTAACTCGCTATGGAAACAAATATTGTTTTATACACGATGGTAAAATACCATTTTATCGTCTTGTATAAAAAATAACTATTTTCGGTTGGTTTTGATGCTAGCATCTAGTAGTTTTAAATTTATTACCAACTAAATGAGCAAAATAAATATTTCAATCATTTGCCAAAACGAGAATCTAAACAAGAGAAGAAGAAGTAGTTCTAACTCTATTTTCTCTAATTTTCTGTAAATTCTTTCGTAGCTACAATAACTAACAAAGCCAAGAAAACGATTACAGAACAGAGAAGAACATCGAACATCTCTGATAAAAAATCATTTTTTTCTACATCCTCAGACGAATCGACTTCAAACGGAAAAAGCCGCAAGGGAAAAAAGGCAAAAACCGCAGGGATGACGAGACGATAAAATAGATTAAAGAAAAATTGACAGTCAGTCGATCACACGGACAGAAAGGACGGCCTGTATAAGCGAAACAGATATCAAAAGGCGTTAAGAAAAGATAAGGAAATCGATATTGTCACCTTATTTCGCACTTTCGAACAAATCTTGTTTGTAAAAATTCGTTTAAAAGGCTATTTTTAATTCTGGAATGAAGCATACTTTATTTTATCTTCGAAAAAATATATCTTTTTTTTATTTTTTCCCTTTGTTTTTTCTCGTTGACGAAAAAAAATCATCTTCATTACTATTTAAATCTAAATATAATACTGGGTGACAACAAAATCATAGCGCAGGCCATTGTATTGTTGGTTTTTAACAAATAGATATAAAATTTGGAAGAAAACTACGTGTCATCAAAACTTTCATATTTTTTTCTCATAAAAACAACTGCTACAGTTAATACTACAATTTGTTTTGTAGTTACGAAGGGCATTATAGAGGGCGAGTCTTAAATAACTGCACATATTTTCAATGCTGATAATTCACCATTCACTATTCACCATATTTGAAAAAAGTTCAGAATAGCCAAGTTATTTTACTTACTGGAAATTTAAAAAATTATTTTTGTTTTCTTAAATATTGAGAACCACTAGCGTTTTCTGTATTTTCCTTTCTTTTAAATTAATCTACTACTTATGTTTCCGTAGTATCAAGATATTATGTTTTATAAATAAAAAAATTTTATAAATTAAGAAATAAAAATTAAAACATTTTAACAAAATTTTCAAGAAATTTTTTGCAAAAAAATCTCATATAGTTGGGATTCAAACCTCATATGTTCTTGAGATTGAAATATACCACCGCTGAAAATATGTGCACTTATTTAATGCCCACCCTGTATAATCTATAAGTCCCGATTGGTAAATAAATTATTGCCATTTCTTAGAAGACACAGTTATTAAATTATCTATCATTTCAACTAATTCTGAAATTTAAGAAAAATCAAAAAGCTTAAAATTAAGAAGATTTAAATAATATTCACAATTCCATGGTATATGATCTACATTTTCTAATATATTCTTTTACAATTAGAAATACAGTATACATAAAACAATATATACATCGAAACTATTTAAAATTAATTTAAATTTTTTATACGACAACATTATTGGTAACTTACCTAATCAAGTTTTTGACACCATAATCAGCAACGTTTTTTCGTAGTTTCTGAAAAAAATATCAAAACTATTAATAAATGTGAAACAAATACAAAACCTACAAAGGGAAAACAAAAATTCATTAAAAGAAGACTTTTCCTGTGTATAGTATTTAAATATAATTTATTTTGTCCATAAAATTCAAAAAAAGGTGTCAAACAAATACATATCTCGACTTACACCAAACAAACGAATAAAGTTATTTTCACTTTCTCGTAATAGTGCGGGCGCTAGCCCATGTCTCGTGTGCAGTTATATGTCCCCTAAGTTTTTGTGCGGCGTTTTATTAAATATGTATAAGAGCTTAAAAACCAACTGGCCACACGCTCCAGATCGTGGTCGTTTAGTCGCCATATCTAAAAATGGCCTTCATGATACTAATTTTTTATATATTTTAATGTCTTCCTAACAAACGGTCGGGATTTTAGTTTTAAAGGTTATTATACTTATTTTTTGACCGCAAACAAATTTTGAGAATACATATTTTTTAACTGTAGTTCTTTTGAGGAAAGTATAATTTAAAAATATGGAACCATGGCGCGTTTTTAAGCACTAATAAAAATTCGTTTCAAAATAATAAAAGTATATTTAAACGCATAAGACGTATTGGCAAAAACCGCGCAACAAGTATAATTTTTCAAATAAATTCAAAAAATTAAGATGTTTAAGCAGAAAACTTACTAACTTATGTATAAGGGTTCTTGCATTGGTCTAAAACACTACTTTTACATTAACAAAAGTCGCAACACATTATTTTTAATTTCCTACAAGGATATACACTTTCTCTGCAGCACATCTGGCAACTACATGGACTAGAAAAGTCTTCAGGCTCCTTTGGGTCGTCTGTTACTTGTGGAATCAAAATAACATCTTTTTCTCTATGTAACCGTAGTTCAACGGATTAAGTTTTTCACATGGTTCCAAAGCATGAATCTATTTGTAGCATTGCAAGTAGCACCGTTTTATGTGAAGACGGATTGATCTTGAAGTAGGGGCCAAATCTTGAAAGTTTCGTAATTTTTTATGATGGAACTGATGGAAAGGCCACTTATCCATTGTACTCAAGTTTAATGAAAGTGTACGAACCAATCATTCTTCTGCTTGTTTTTCCATTTCTTCATTTAATGGCTCTTTACTAAATTCTAACAAGAGCTTTTCTGCATACGATTCTGCTGCTTTCAGAGCTGCTAATTTTGTACTAACCTTGCTTGTAGTGTCGCAACCGGTTAAACAAGGAATAGCAGGTAAAGCTGTTTAAACATTAAGTAAGTTAGTTAAGTACTCTGCCATCAAATGAATGAAGTGGAATATACCGCAACGTTTTTCCTACTCCAAAGGCAACATAAAGCTCTTTAAGTCCTGCACTTTTCCACTTCTGCAAGTAGTGGTAAAGTGCACTAACAAAAACATCAGTATCGGTAGAACAAATAACTACGATCTTTACGTTTGTAGTCAGTGTCATGTGAGAAATATTGGTTAGCACTCTGTCATCCGCTTCTTCATGATCAAATTCCAATGTACGTTCTTCTTCAATTCTGCCATTCTTTATACTGAAACACCTTGGCTGACCATCTTTAACAACGCCACTCCGGTAAATGGGAATAGATGCAGTGACAGAATCTTTTTTTCCGGGATATCCAATCAACAAAGTATGACTGCAATAATTCTTTGTTTTGACAGGAGGCCCAGTAAGCATCAAAATCTACAGGAAGGGGTATGTTGTCATTTGGTGCTTCATATGTCACAGGCTGTTTCCGCGATTGGTTAGTCCTCTCAAATCCTTTCACGCTTTTTTCCTTGTAAACGTCCAAAACAATGTCTATACGCTCACTTTTATGAGTAAGTAAGTTGATCTTTAAAAATGCAAAATCTGAGAACTTTTTACGGAAATATAGTCAAAAAAATTTTTTAGAATTTGGCAGCCATTTATAAATATGGCGACCAAATGACCATGTTCTGGACCATGTGACCAATTTTGTCAATTACTCCTAGAGGTGCTTAACAAATCCCCGCAACAAAATTTAGGGGACATACAACGGCACACGTGACATAAGCTAGCTCCTAGACTATAATGTTCTCTAGACTTCACAGGCATTAATTGGGTAGTTGCTTTTTAAGCTTACGCAAAAATTCCTGCAAGAAATGCTTATCATCTGCTTGCATTTTCCCGCTGGGGATTCAGGTAGTAACTTTGCTGTAAAAAATGTCAAGTTGCCGCATTTATTTATTTATTCCATGACATTGTCATTCGTTTTGACACTTTAGTTTTATCTTACGAGTTTTTGGTTTATATAGATCGTGTCATGATACTTTAAGCTTTAAATTGTTTAGTAGCAGACCTAGTAATCGAACATTCTTCTTTCTAAATTTTTTTTTGTGCGAAATGTACAAGACAGCTTAATAGCCGTAAAAAACTCATCGCAACTTTATTAGAATCTTTTGAACGGGAAAGCGGTAGTAATGACCCTTTATGTCCCTTAAGTGCTGTTAAGAAGGTGAGTTTTGTTGATGTAAATAATAACTGTTTATATATTTATAATTAATTTATTTATGTTTCCTTAAAATATTTTGATTAAAAGAAAATATATAAGATTGGGCAACGCTGTGCCAGTCAAGCTTAATCACGTGACTAAGAGTTTATTTGGTATGAACTGTATTAATTTAAAAAACTTTTCTTATTAAACTATTTTAAAAGAATATCTATTCTTTATATTACATGACACCATTGTCACAGTTGTACCAAAATTATATCATTACAAAAACTTGCTCCCTATAGAAGAATAAAGAAAACTTTTTACGCATATTGCTTTGTTCACAAGTTGAAAAATAAAATAAAAGTTTTTCTCGTTTTCCCTAAAGGGAAAACTGGTAATATTTGTGGCCACAACCCAGGACGGTCCAATAAGAATCCAGAGGTCAGCAAACAGGAATTTTTACTTGGGATTATTTTAGCAAATGTTCTCGATATTTCCTCGTTTTGCGTCGTACGGTTTCCTTTTAAAAAGACACGAAAATGCTACTGTTGAAATAAAGAAAATGATAAAAAAAACTTTGTTCATATAGTTTTATACAACCTAGACAAGACTATACAGGGTTGTTCACCACATACGACACGGAGTATTGTAGCTAAACGATGAGATTTTTACAAATTGTAAGTTTTGGGTTCGATGAAGGACTATTAGAGGTACAATTTAAAAATAATTTTACAAGATACAGAGTGTCCCAAATAAGTAAAAAATATCAAAGTTGTATTTTTTTAAATGGAACACCCTGTATATTATTACATTTTTAGTTTCTACGATTAAAATAAAGGTAAATTTGATAAAGGTTTATTATACTTACACCTTACCGTTTTTGAAATATTTTCAATTTTGTGAAATTGCAGGAAAAATTTTAAAGCTTCATTTCTCCAAGGGTATCAAAGTTTTTAATACTAAATATTTACTGAAGTTTATTTACTGATCAATTATTGTGTTGCAATAATAAAAATAATACCACCTTATACAGAGTGTCTAAAAATTTATTTTAAATAATTATTAGCTTCAAACGGCAATAACTTGTTTAATTTAAATAGAACATCCTGTATATTTTACGAGAATCAGATGCACAATTTAATTGTCTATCAAATTATATTATACCATTTTTACCTATCTCTTTAAGTTTCCGTAGAACTTATTTATCAATATACCCATGGACTATTGACATTTTCCTTTCTTTTAAATTAATCTACTACTTATGTTTCCGTAGTATCAAGATATTATGTTTTATAAATAAAAAAATTTTATAAATTAAGAAATAAAAATTAAAACATTTTAACAAAATTTTCAAGAAATTTTTTGCAAAAAAATCTCATATAGTTGGGATATATATGTTGGGATTCAAACCTCATATGTTCTTGAGATTGAAACATACCACCGCTGAAAATATGTGCACTTATTTAATTCCCACCCTGTATAATCTATAAGTCCCGATTGGTAAATAAATTATTGCCATTTCTTAGAGGACACAATTATTAAATTATCTATCATTTCAACTAATTCTGAAATTTAAGAAAAATCAAAAAGCTTAAAATTAAGATTTAAATAATATTCACAATTCCATGGTATATGATCCACATTTTCTAATATATTCTTTTACAATTAGAAATACAGTATACATAAAACAATATATACATCGAAACTATTTAAAATTAATTTAAATTTTTTATACGACAACATTATTGGTAACTTACCTAATCAAGTTTTTGACACCATAATCAGCAACGTTTTTTCGTAGTTTCTGAAAAAAATATCAAAACTATTAATAAATGTGAAACACATACAAAACCTACAAAGGGAAAACAAAAATTCATTAAAAGAAGACTTTTCCTGTGTATAGTATTTAAATATAATTTATTTTAACCATAAAATTCAAAAAAAGGTGTCAAACAAATCGACTTACACCAAACAAACGAATAGAATAAGAAGGTGAGTTTTGTTGATGTAAATAATAACTGTTTATATATTTATAATTAATTTATTTTTGTTTCCTTAAAATATTTTGATTAAAAGAAAATATATAAGATTGGGCAACGCTGTGCCAGTCAAGCTTAATCACGTGACTAAGAGTTTATTTGGTATGAACTGTATTAATTTAAAAAACTTTTCTTATTAAACTATTTTAAAAGAATATCTATTCTTTATATTACATGACACCATTGTCACAGTTGTACCAAAATTATACCATTAGAAAAACTTGCTCCCTATAGAAGAATAAAGAAAAGTTTTTACGCATATTGCTTTGTTCACAAGTTGAAAAATAAAATAAAAGTTTTTCTCGTTTTCCCGAAAGGGAAAACTGGTAATATTTGTGGCCACAACCCAGGACGATCCAATAAGAATCCAGAGGTCAGCAAACAGGAATTTTTACTTGGGATTATTTTAGCAAATGTTCTCGATATTTCCTCGTTTTGCGTCGTACGGTTTCCTTTTAAAAAGACACGAAAATGCTACTGTTGAAATAAAGAAAATGATAAAAAACCTTTGTTCATATAGTTTTATACAACCTAGACAAGACTATAAGTACATATATGTGCAACGAAAGTTGTCGTGTTAGAAACACGTCTACGAATTTTTTTTCTCAAAATAAATTGAAAATTTGATATTTTCAAAATAAAATAGTACCTATATTGTTTTATTAGGAGTGAAAATTATACTTTTTGTCGCGATACTGTACGTTTGGCGATATTACAGGTAAGACACCAAAAGAAAATTTTACTTCAAATGGAACATGCTATTTTTTCAAACGTCACAAATCATTTTTTAAACAATTTCAAACATTCCAAATAATATAAAAAGATTTTAAAGTAATACCTTTTGTAAGTAACTATACAGGGTGGTCCAAACCGTATTCCGGAAGCTTCGGCAGTATATTCTGCAGATAAAAATAAGTAGAAAAGTTCGTATAAACGTATGTCTTAAAATGCTTAGTTTCGGAGATACAGGGTGTAGAAGTTTCATTTTTATTTCGATTTTTTCCAAATAATTTCTGAAGTACTGTCAATATTTAGATGAAAATTGGGATCTAAAATTTTTTTGACATGAGAAATTTTATTTTGATGTCAATATGACTCTTATTTGTAGGGGGCGCCACGTACATTTGTTTTAACTGTTTTGAAGAGTCATAACTTTTCGTCCATACCTGTATAAAACTTCTGAGTGAAAAAATATACATTCTCGTGATTTTTTACGTAAAGAATGTCTCTTGGTAAAAATCGCTACGAGCAACCATTCTCAAGATATTTAGAATGGAAATAGTCAATACATGTCATTATTGACAAAAAATCAACATATTGAGTTAATAGTTATTTGACTGTATTGATTTTGGGAACTTAATCATAAATTTGTCTCCGAAAAGATGACGACAATTTCTTCTGAACTTTTGGCACAAAAACATTTCAAATTTATGATTTCAGTCTAATATCTATTTAGTCAACATGTTTAATTTATGTCAGTGATGACAGGTATTGATAATTTCGATTCCAAATATCTCGAGAACCATTACTCGTAGCGTAATTTTTACTAAGAGGCCTTTTTTACGTAAAAAACGTCGCAAATGTATATTTTTTTACTCAGTAGTTTTATACAGGTACGAGAAGTTATTATTCTTCAAACCAATTAAAAAATACGTAAATGACGCCCTCTACAAGTAAGAGTCATATTGACATCAAAATCAAATTTCTCATGTCAAAATACTCCCAAACGCCAATTTTCATCCTAATATTGACCTTATTTCAGAAATTATTTGGAAAAAATCGAAATATAAATGAATATTTCTACACCCTGTATCTCCAAAACTAAGCATTTTAGGGCATACATTTATATGAACTTTTTTACTCATTTTTATCTGCAGAATATGCTGCCAAAGTTTCCGAAATACAGTTCAAACCACCCTGTATATCGAGAAACTATGGTTACGCACGTTAAATTTGACACTTTGTGTCAGTTTAATAATATATTTTCGTACTTTTATACTTAGGCGTAAAAGTCCTTTACTTTTATGCTTAGGAGTTAAAATGACTTTTTTATATTTGCGACGTGATTGACAACGTCGCAAAATTTAATACTTTTGTGATGTTGGAAACAAAATATTTTTATTATTTGCAACGTTTGAAACAGTTTAAAAAATTATTTGTGATCTTTGGAAAAAAATAACATGTTCTATTCGCAGTGAAAATTACTTTTTTCAAACGTCACAAAAGAATTAATTTTTGTGACGTGAGTGACAATATAAAAACGTCATTTGAACGTAAAAAATACTATGTAATCTAATAATTTTTGTAATTTTTCGGGTAAATTGTATTTTCTTTAGTTTTTTGAATGCCTTCTGTCGAAATCTTTCCTGACTGGTTGGACACACCTTATAAATAATTTAAATCTTTTAGCTTTATATCTATTGAAAAACTCAACCGAAATAATAATTGTTATTTCGTACATCCTAAATATTCATCACGTTTTCGCAATTTTATCCATTGTTCCTTCTATATTCAATTTTATCTAAATAATAATTCGTAACAACTTTACAACATTGTACATTAATATTCGTTTTTGGAGTCTCCCCGTTGTCTTAGTCTACTTGTCCATTTTGCATTCAGAAATTTAAATTTCTAATTAATTTAAAACACGAATTATAGCTGGGAAGTTGCAAGAAAGATTTACTAGAGTGAAAATTAGATAATTTTAATTTTCTTGGCAAGAAATGTTCATGATAAGAATTAATACCTATCTTTAACCGGTTGGGTTACTACAGGATGAGTCTTAAATAAGTACAAATATTTAGAGGTAGTATATTTCTACCCCAGAAACAAAATTATGATTTTTTTTCGCGAAAAAAAAATTGAAAATTTGGATTTTTTTTTAGTTTTTAGTTAAAAAAAAATATTCTCTTGATAATATGGCAACATAGGTAGTAGATTAAATTTAGTTAAAGTTAAATAACTCGATTATTTTGGGGTTGTTTGAAAAACCGTAAAGAGAAAATATGTTTCTATTATCGAGAATTACCAGCCCTGAAGATATTTGCACTTATTTAAGACCCACCCTAATTATTTAGAATGAAGGCCTTTTTCCAATTTTAAAAAAAATAACTAATTATTACACAAATCCTATTCATTACAAATATTTCTCGGCTACTCTACTGTCTAATATACATGTACTGATTTCTTTCGAAAATCGACAACTATGAAACTATGAACCCTTCCTGGACACAAACGGTACATTGTGAGACAGGAAATTGTAGAGAGAAACAATCCCTATAACATAGGGTACAACATTTTAATGAACAGTGCTTTCCATAAAATCAATAAAATGAAAAATATACGAAATAAAATAAATGTACCGATTTCTTTCGAAAATCGACATCTATGAAAATATCAACCCTTCCTGGACACAAACGGTACATTGTGAGACAGGAAATTGTAGAGAGAAACAAGCCCTATAACATAGGATACAACATTTTAATGAACAGTGCTTTCCATAAAATCAATAAAATGAAAAATATACGAAATAATATGTTCTGATTTCTTCGAAAATCGACAACTATGAAAATATGAACCTTCCTGACACAAACGGTACATTGTAGACGGAAATTGTAGAGAGAAACAAGCCCTATAACATAGGATACAACATTTTAATGAACGGTGCTTTCCATAAAATCAATAAAATAAAAAATATACGAAATAATATACATGTACTGATTTCTTTCGAAAATCGACAACTATGAAACTATGATCCCTTCCCCGACACAAACGGTACATTGTGAGACAGGAAATTGTAAAGAGAAATAAGCCCTATAATATAGGATACAACATTTTAATGAACGGTGCTTTCCATAATATCAATAAAATGAAAAATATACGAAATAATATACATGTACTGATTTCTTTCGAAAATCGACAACTATGAAACTATAAACCTTTCCCCGACACAAACGGTACATTATGAGACAGGAAATTGTAGAGAGAAACAAGCCCTATAACATAGGATACCACATTTTAATGAACAGTGCTTTCCATAAAATCAATAAAATGAAAAATATACGAAATAAAATAAATGTACCGATTTCTTTCGAAAATCGACATCTATGAAACTATGAACCCTTCCTGGACACAAACGGTATATTGTGAGACAGGAAATTGTAGAGAGAAACAAGCCCTATAACATAGGATACAACATTTTAATGAACAGTGCTTTCCATAAAATGAATAACATGAAAAATATACGAAATAATATACATGTACTGATTTTTTTCGAAAATCGACAACTATGAAACTATGATCCCTTCCCCGACACAAACGGTACACTGTGAGACAGAAAATTGTAGAGAAAAACAAGCCCTATAACATAGGATACAACATTTTAATGAACAGTGCTTTCCATAAAATGAATAAAATTAAAAGTATACGAAATAATATACATGTACTGATTTCTTTCGAAAATCGGCACAACTATGAAACTACGATCCCTTCCCCGACACAAACGGTACAGTGTGAGACAGGAAACTGTAGAGAGAAACAAGCCCTATAACATAGGATACAACATTTTAATGAACAGTGCTTTCCATAAAATGATTAAAAAGAAAAATATACACAAGATACTGTGTGTGTGTGTGTACTATAGAACCATACAATTTAGAACTTAATAAACCTTAAAACTATTGCAAAAATAAATTTGCTCTAATAAATAACAAAATAAACCAATATTTAATAAAATAAAAAATGGTATAATTAATTTTACTATTATCCTCAAATTATGTATCAAGTCTTAATATTTTATAACACAAAATCAAATTTACAACGGATGGTTTCATTAAGTTACAGGGAAAGATTAATGACCTCGAAGGTAAAGGTTGTGTAAAATTGAAGACAATAACTAGATGTTAGACAGATAGGGCAGAGTTATGATAATTTAAAGCTTACCATAAATTAGACTCAGGGTGGAAAATGAGATTGATAAAGTGTTGACAAAGGCGTGTCGATCTATATTCACTAAAACTTATCCAGCGTTTTGAGGAAAGATTTTTCATTACATTTCATAGATTGATAGATTTACGTAGGTATATATACAGGGCGAGTCTTAAATAAGTGCAAATATATAGATTTTTTTGATTTTTTTTAGTTTTTATTTAAAATAAAAAGTTTCTTAATAATACGGTAACATAGGTTGTAGATTAAATTTACAAGAAAGAAAACCAAGTGGTTCTCAAAATTTTAGCAAAATCTTTGAAAGTAAAATAACTCGGTTATTTTGGACTTTTGAAAGAGAATATGTTTCTTTTATTGAGATCTACCAGCCCTGAAAATATTTGTACTTATTTAAGACTCGCCCTGTATATAAGCAAAGTATAAACAAATCGTTTATTTACTTAAAATTTTATTTGGCAACAAGCTCCTTATTTTTACTATTTAGTTTTTTAATTTGAAAATAAAAAAACCCTAAAAATATTTTAAGATCTTTACACAAGTAAGTTATACAGCAAAAATCCAAAAAAATATTCCTTCTATTTTTAAGATATCTTGCTCTCAACCTAAAATTTTAAAGAAATATTATAATAATAATAAAGAAGTAAAAAAAATCAGGAAATTGAAAAGCTAAAAGTTTTTTCCCATATTATTATAACGTATAATATAACTTTTCAAACATTAAATAGAGTTTACTAAGTTTGAGATTTAATCTAGATTTGATATATTATGCCAACAACATACCTCCAAAAGTTGAGTTATTATTAAATATAACTTTCCCCTAAGCTATTCTACGATTATTCAGTTAGAGATAATGAATGTTCATTACTTGAAAATGTTTAGCTATATATTTGGACATTTTTAAGACATTTACCAAACACGCACGTTTCTAAATTGTTCACCTTCGAGTCATGTTCTATATAATTTCTTTATGAAAAATATAATATAAAATATTTTTTATAAAAATAACTATCTGACCAGGCTAAAAAAATAATCAACGCACATCAGAATGGTTAGGTTCGGCAAATGGACATAATGTTTAATTTGCATAAGTCTGTCACTAGCAAAACGATTTCCGATTTCGAAACTCGCAATTCCTTAAAGACTATTAAAAAAAGTGGTCGGCCTAGGAAAACAACGAAAAAAATTGAAATGATAATTTAAAAAATCGCCTTATATAAGATTTTGAGTGAACTACCTGCTGTCAATATAAGCTCTAAAAAAGACCATCCTAGAAGGCTAAGGGAAGCAGGATTATTTAGCAGAAGGGCAGCCAAAAAACCACTCATCAGTAAGAAAAACCACAAGGTCCGATTTACCTTTGCAAAAAAATATTTGCACTGGTCGACGAATAACTGGAAAAAGGCCTTGTTTTCAGATGAAAGCAAATTCAATATATTTGGATCCGATGGTATATCGTGGATACATCGCCCAGAAGGGAAAACGTTTGATCCAAAGTATACCAAAGCCACTATAAAGCATGGTGGTGGGTCTTGCATGGTGTGAGAATGCTTCTCGGGCTATGGCAAGGAACAATGGTTCGATTTATGTATTTGGACATCTTAAAGAAAGTGATGATTCCGTTTGTTGATGATGATTTGCCTTTAACCTGGATATTTCAGCAACATAATGATCCAAAGCATAAATCGAAAGTCTTACAAGAATGGATTTTGTCTGGACAAATTAGGGTTATGGGCTTTCCTGCCCAAAGTCCATACCTTAATCCCATTGAAAACCTGTGGGAGGAACTAGGTCGCCGGGTAAGACAAAGTCACATTAGCAATAAGAAAGGTTTGATAAGAATTTTGAAAGAGGCCTGGAATTTCATTGGACCAGATACTATAAGAAAACTATTGGACTCCATGCCAAGACGATGTCGTGAAATTGTAGCTAATCACGGTTACTCTACCCATTATTAATTTTATTAGATTAGCATATTAGCAACAACTATGTACTTTACTTTTACTGTTTTTAAGAACTATTTAAGTATCTTTTTTCCATAGCAACTGTTAAAATTACCTTATATCTATCTATCAAAAATAGTATTTATATCTATCAAAAATAGTAGATAAAATAGCACTTTAACCGCAAGAGTAGAATAAATGATACTTTAACAGCGAGGATAGGTTAATAACTTTATTTCTTTTCGCACGTTTTTTAATTGCTTCCATTTTTGAAAATTTTTGTTTTCCTTTTCATAAGTTATTCGGAATTTAAATGGGAGATTTACCTTGCAAAAAAAATATTTGCACTGGTCGACGAATAACTGGAAAAGGTCCTGTTTTCTGATGAAAGCAAATTCAATATATTTGGATCCGATGGTATATCGTGGATACATCGCCCAGAAGGGAAAACGTTTGATCCAAAGTATACCAAAGCCACTATAAAGCATGGTGGTGGGTCTTGCATGGTGTGAGAATGCTTCTCGGGCTATGGCAAGGAACAATGGTTCGATTTATGTATTTGGACATCTTAAAGAAAGTGATGATTCCGTTTGTTGATGATGATTTGCCTTTAACCTGGATATTTCAGCAACATAATGATCCAAAGCATAAATCGAAAGTCTTACAAGAATGGATTTTGTCTGGACAAATTAGGGTTATGGGCTTTCCTGCCCAAAGTCCATACCTTAATCCCATTGAAAACCTGCGAGAGAAACTAGATCGCCGGGTAAGACAAAGTCACATTAGCAATAAGAAAGGTTTGATAAGAATTTTGAAAGAGGCCTGGAATTTCATTGGACCAGATACTATAAGAAACTATTGGATTCCATGCCAAGACGATGTCGTGAAATTGTAGCTAATCACGGTTACTCTACCCATTATTGTATTAGATTAGCATATTAGCAACAACTATGTACTTTACTTTTACTGTTTTAAGAACTATTTAAGTATCTTTTTTCCATAGCAACTGTTAAAATTACCTTATATCTATCTATCAAAATAGTATTTATATCTATCAAAAATAGTAGATAAAATAGCACTTTAACCGCAAGAGTAGATTAAATGATACTTAACAGCGAGGATAGGTTAATAACTTTATTTCTTTTCGCACGTTTTTACTGCTTCCATTTTTGAAAATTCTTGTTTTCCTTTCATAAGTTATTCGGAATTTAAATGGGAGTTTTACCTTTGCAAAAAAATATTTGCACTGGTCGACGAATAACTGGAAAGAGGCCTTGTTTTCAGATGAAAGCAAATTCAATATATTTGGATCCGATGGTATATCGTGGATACATCGCCCAGAAGGGAAAACGTTTGATCCAAAGTATACCAAGGCCACTGTAAAGCATGGTGGTGGATCTTGCATGGTGTGGGGATGCTTCTCGGGCTATGGCATGAGACCACTACATGTAATAGAAGAAGCAATGGATCGATTTATATATTTGGACATCTTAAAAAAAGTGATGATTCTGTTTGCTGAAGATAATTTGCCTTTAACCTGGATATTTCAGCAAGATAATGATCCAAAGGATAAATTGAATGGTTTTTATCTGAACAAATTAGGGTTATGGACGTTCCTGCCCAAATTCCAGACCTTAACCCCACTGAGAGAAAACCTGTAGGAGGAACTAGATCGCCGGGTCAGACAAAGTCACATTAGCAATAAGAAAGATTTGATAAGAATTTTGAAAGAGGCCTGGAATTCCATTGGACCAGATAACATAAGAAAACTATTGGACTCCATGCCAAGGCGATGTCGTGAAGTTATAGGTAATCACGGTTACTCTACCCTTGTCCCGATAGTTTTTTATTTAACTGAATAAAATCTGAGACATTTGATTATTTCATTTAAATAAGAACTATTTAAGTATCTTTAATTTTAACAATGCATAAAATGGCCTCAGTCCCTGCGTTATAAATAAGACACAATTTTAAAATTTCTCTACTTTTGTCCGATCACGGTTACTCTGTGTATATCTAACCCTAAATATACTGTCAAAATGTTTCGTAATATTAATGTATCTCTTACCGTTTATAAGAGAAAGAAAAAAAAACTATTTTTATACCCCCAGACAAGCATAAAAACATATAAAAACTTCCACTTCGACTTCTACAAATTGTATTAAGCCCTGTTTTCGTATTTTTATTTGCCGTCTATCCACCTCAGGCTTGTCAAACATAACCAAGAGACGTGCGATTCGCATTTCTTTGCTTTTTTTTTCTTATGTGTTTTTTTATTTGCAGAAGTTCTTGGTTAAATATTTGAATAAACGAGAGCGGTAGTTTTTATTGGCCTATAAAAACATAGAATCGTCATATTTATAGAAATAAATCTTATCTTTATTTTGGTTGAAATCCACATTAAATACAGTCCATAGCCCTACCAATTCTCCGTGAACATCGGACGACTACTACGTATTATTGGAATCAAAATAAGTTCATTGGATACAATTTATCTTTATACAAAGTATGCTCGTTTCTCCGTTAGAGGGCATCAAACTTACAAAAATAAATACATTTTTTCAGATATTTTAAGAACCGTTAAGTTCTTTAACATTTGACTGTTACAAATATCAAGGAAAGGTACGGGAAGGGTGAAAACTACCCCCACCCCTACAGAAATTTTAGTATAAATATTTTAGAACTCCACTAATGACCGATTTTCATTTCGTACAATGATCCCTCTTGTATTTACTACATTTTTTGTCTCTTTTAAAAAAACGGCCCCGCACATACTTATTTAGAAAAAAATTATTTTTCCAAAGATTATTCGATTAAAGCTGACGATATGTTTGTGTTTGTGGTGAAAGCACAGTTTTCCTTCAGTTCAAAAACTGACAGTAGGGCAATTAACTAGGGTAGTTCAGATCGTACAGTTCTAGAACTGGCGACGAACTGTAGATAAATGGTCACCTTAAAACACTACAAAATTTTTCATAACTTACGACGGAAAAAAGTCAAAGATATAATACAATTACAAAATTACTACGGAACCTTTACTAAGGGTCGGCATTTCTGGTCTTGGGTGCCGGTTTTCATGTGTACGAAGAGTACGGTCAACACGCTTAGTAAAATAAGATGTACTGAATAAAGACAGAAGGCGAGTATTTTCCCAAGCGCATGGAATCTAGCATCAGATTAAGTAGTTATGTAATAAATACTACGTATTTTTGTTCACTCCGACTTACTAGATTGCCATAACGACTCACTCCTATACATGTAAACGCCGACCTAAAGGTTTGCTTGCCAGCGGGGTATAATGTTCAAAATAAAAGAAATAATAAATTTTATATTAATAAAAAATCGTTTAATTAAATCGCGCTCCCAAAGAACAGGCCTTTTTCCATATTTTTTCATTTTCACAGGCTATTTGTTTCATAAATCATACAAAAAATAAAATAAAAACTCTCTTCCTCAAATATTCTGTTTCATTACTTTCGTTTATTATTCACAAGCTCACTTGATTGCAATAAAATTTGTTTTCGCTTGATAATTCATATCATTTAATTAGATATTTTAAAACACCAACAATAAATTTTAAATTTTGGCTAAATTGAAATGCGTTTCGGTTAGATTGGGTATTTTAATTTGCTTCATTATAAAAGGGAGATATTATGCAAATAGGGAAGGGTTAAAGCTTATTATATGTTATAAAAATGGAAATAGTTAAATAAATGAATTTATTATTTTAATTTTACAATTACAGGTTTAAAATAATACCTCCGTGTTTTATTTCGGATTTATTATCAATATTAAAAGGTAAAATAAGAGAAAAAAATTGGCGCCTGGGGGCACGTATAGCCACCCATACTAAAATATGTTAATAAAAAGTTGGTAAGCAGTTCTTTTAGTTTCAAAGTAAAGGTTCAATTTTTCCAATTTTGGTCCGCGGTTATTTTCCCTATCCGCCACCTGGGGTCGCGTCCGATGGAAGTTTGGAGTTCTCCACACGGATTTTCTCAAAAACGGACTACGGAAACACGGAATATCTCAAAAACTGCGACTTTGACTGATTTTGGTGTTATTACAAATTTTGTTGCAAATATTATTCGTAATCTTAAATTGAAAACCGCGTTTCGCTAGCTACTGTAATTTTGGAGTTACGATTTTTTTAAATTTTTAACGCCCTCCCATACCTCCTTACCAACCCCCCACCCCCACCAAAAACTAATGGCCAGATTCTCGAATGCCACACTATTTCTGTGCCAAATTTGGTTAAAATCGGTTTAGCGGTTTTTGAGTTATCGTGTTACACATGGACAGACAGACAGCCATAGACACCATGAAAATATTTTGTATTTAGGTCATTTATGACCCAAATATTGAGTGAAATTAAAAAAACTTTTTTTGCCGATCTTAATAGCCTACCATACCTGTTGGTATGGTCGGCTAAAAAATTAGTCAAGTACGAGTCGGACTCGCGCACGAAGGGTTCCGTACCATTCATTATCTATACAACATTAGACACTATATTATTATAAACTTTTTTCCGATTTAGCTGAAATTTTGAATGCGCGTATAAGTAATTTAAAAAAAAATGAAGAAACACATTACTAAAAATTGTATTAATCAATAATAAATATGTAAAAAGTAATAATAACTATGTAAAAACATGTAAAAATTAAAAAAGTCGCCTTGACTAGGATTCGAACCTGCCTACATTATCTGTAAAAATTTCAACTGTCTAGCTATAACGGTTCATAAGATAGACCTTTCTGACAGACGGACGGACGGACGGACGGACAGCGAAGTCTTAGTAATAGGGTTCCCGTTTTTACCTTTTGGGTACGGAACCTTAAAAATTACAATATAATATTAAAGAAATGTAAATCATAAACAAAAAAGTTATGAAAAGAATTGAAAAAATATAATTGAAGCGTTTTTTATATAATAACTAACTACCCCGGACAACGTTGTTTTGCCATATAAATATTTTTTATGGGACAACAGTCATCTTATTCACGTGGTTGAAAATTGTTGAATTACTAATATCGCTAATTAAAAATAGAGGTTGATGGTAGAAGGGTAAAAATGTATGGTTGTATGTATTTTGCCACATCATAAAAAAATAAATATAAAAAATTTTGTCTAAAAAAAAGTTGGGGATGGACCATCCTTATCACTTAGGGGTATAAAAAATAGATAACAACATATTCTCAGATCTACTAAATATACATATAAAATTTCATCAAAATTGTTCAAGACGTTTCGGAGGAGTACGGTAACTAAAAGTGTGATACGAGAATTTTATTATATTCTATATTGGAGAAATTTTCTTATAAAAAAACAAAAAAACAGGAGATAGTATACTATCTACACTTGCTTTTTTACATTATATTCACCGTTTTTCTTTCACTACTACTCTTTCTTTTACTACCACTATGCGGCAGATGCAATTTTTATTATTTACGAGTAGACGTCATTACAGTCCAGCTAGTAAATTTTTAATACTTTCCTGTAGGCAGTATATAACACAATGTGTCATTTTAATATCTCGTAACTCACTATAATAAAGTATGCTTGAAGGACTGGTTGTCCATAAATCCTTTTATGTTGATATTGCACAAAATGTTTTAAATATCATTTGCTTATGTACTAAAGTAGAGTTATGTAACTAACTTTAATGTTTTAATATTCGGCGGCAAGTTCTGCAGATAAAAATAAGTAAAAAAGTTCGTATAAATTTATGCTTCTTTTAGGAGAGGCATTTTATAGTTATTTGACTGAAATTAAAAATTTGGGAACTTTTTATTTTTTTAAAATAATCATTTCTATATCTTGTGTATCCAAAACTAAGCCATTTTAGGACAAAAAATTTTACGAACTTTGTTACATCTTTTTATATGTTACCGAATATTCCCCATTACAATTTGAACCAATCTGTATATCCCCCCGTCATCAGAAGAAAAAGAAAGAATGAAAAAAAAATTTAAAATGTATACCAGGTGCCTCTCAAAAGTGGTTCACCCCCTATAACTTTTTTATTTTTTCAGATAAAAAATCAAGATTTGGATGACATAAATTAGGATTGATTGACGTATTCAATTGTTTTTGTCACTTCCTGTTTTACCGGAAATGACTAAAAAAATTACAACCTCGGTATATTTTTGCCCAAATGTACCAAGACCCAAAAGTAACAGTTGCTAGCACGGTATATGTATTTTATTCCCATATGAATTTCCTATTTCATACATTCTCATAAAACTTCCTAAATCAAAAAAAAAGAAGGAATGTATAAAATCCGAGAAAATAAATCACCTCAATGACGATTTGATATAAGCAAACGCCAAAATCAGTCCCGTTTTTTATGCGTCCCATCCACCACAGCGAAATGCTGAAAATATGTTCCGGCTTTTGAACTGAACAAATCGTTCTCTATTCATGCAAATCTGCAATGATTTAGAAAGTAAAAACTGCGAACAGGGCTCTCTTATATCTTCTGGCAAAATACGCATAAAAAGGAGATTTTAAAAAATAATCTTGATTCGATTGAATAAATTTTCGAATATTTAATTTCTGAGACTCAAATAGTAATAAACGAAATATTTATAAACTATACAGGGCAAGTCTTAAATAAGAGAAAATAATTTTTTTTTAATTAGGGGTAGTATATTCCGACCTCAGAAACACGTCTATAAGTTTTTTTACACAATAGGAAATAGGATTAATTTAAACGATACACCACTAAAACGCATAGCAGAAAATTAATATATTTAAAATTTGAGTCACAAATGATTACTTCAAAGCATTGTGAAAAAAAACTGTATAAAACTGAAAAAGTCTAATCGAGTTATTTTATTAAAAAAAAATTACGGTATGTGTTAATACAAAACAAACAATGGTGTATTTTAAACCATACATCACATACCAAAAAAATATTTCTTACTTTCAAGCTCAACTTCCTGCATTTATTATTACATTTATCAATATAGTTTATGTACAAATAAAAAATAACAATACAACACAAATACATAATTAAACGTTCAGTTTATATAATTAAACGTTCAGTTTTAGCAAAGAGCAAAAAATAATATTAATATGGGTGATTCTGATTCTTAAAGTGTCCCTTCGGATATTGAAGGCACTGCGCAAAACGTTGTCGATTGCCGACTTCCCGAAAAATCAAGACAAATGTACGAGCAAGCCTATGTAAAACTTGAAGATTGGTGTAAAGGGAAAGGAATCGAGAATAGTAGTAACGAAAAGGTTCTCCTGGCATATTTTGAACATCTTTCAAAACATAGGAAGGCTTCATCACTTTGGGTATATTATTCCATGCTACGTTCAGTTATATCAGTGAAGAAAAATACAGATATTAGTAGGTACGTCCATTTAACTGCATTTCTAAAAAGAAAATCGGAAGGATTTCGGTCAAAAAAATCGAGAATTTTAAGAAAAGAAGACATAACTCGTTTTTTTTTGTTGGAAGCTGATGATAAAACTTATTTCCTGACAAAAGTTTTATTGATAGTGGAACTTGCGGGAGCCTGCCGGCGTATCGTGTTGACAAATCTGCAGCTGCAAAATGTTAAAGATGAAGGACAATGCATTTATGTCATTATTCCATTTACAAAAACAAAGATATCACGAGATTTTTTTTATAACGAAAGGGAATGTTGAAGGAATAAATATGGTGGAAATATGGTTTGAAGATATATAGCTATGCGGCCAAGCAACACAGAGCATATTCGATTTTTTGTGGGGCACAGAAATGGAAAATGTATTAAGCAACCCATTGGCATTAATACTTTAGGGAAAATGCCGTATAAAATAGCATTGTTCCTAAGCCTTCCAAATCCACAACAATACACTGGACATTGTTTCCGCAGATCGTCTGCGTCGTTGCTTGCAGATTCAGGAGTGGATTTATTAACTGTTTAAAAGACATGGTGGTTGGCGCTCTAACACAGTGGCCGAGAGCTATACAGGGTGGGCCACTGAAAACTTACAATGGCTATAATTTTTAAACCTAAAAAGATATCAAAAAAATAAAAAATACCGTTCTATAATATCGAGGGAGAATACATATGACGTATTTTTTGAACCACCCCGACCTACCCCTAAGGCGGCACCACTACTCACTTGAAAATCTTAAATGGCAACACCCCACTTGTGGTGCCTTTTTGGAAAGCCCATGAAAAATGCTAAACGATGATCATAAAATTTTTAGGGTGCAATTGAAAAACTACCCCTTTCACGAAAAATTAGGTCGACATTTGTGAGAAAAGTGATTTTTTCAGCATAAGTTACAAATTGGGACCCAGCTAAATGAGGTTTTTTTCAAACTAACCCGACCCCTAGGTGCCGCCCCCTCACTTCTAACTTCAAGATAGCGATACCCCACTTGTGACACCTCTTTGGAAAGCGTATAAAAAATGCTGAACGACTGTCATAAAAAAGAACGAAAAAAATAGAGCCTAAAAATAAAACAAAAATGTCAAAACGTGTCAAAATCAATAGAATGAATTATTTTTGTATCCATGAACCATTGCGAGAAAAAAAAAACTGGTACAAAGAAATTTATTATAACTCTTAATGAAGCCTCATACACTTTCAGCAAGATGGAGCCCCTTCGCATTATTCTATTATCACAAGGCGGTGGTTGGATAAATATTATCCAAGGCAATGGATTGGCAGAAGGGGTCTAATCGAATGGCCGCCAAGGACACCTGATCTCACTCCTTTAGACTTTTCCTTGTGGGGTTACACTAAATCCATAGCCTACAAGACAAAACCAGGTTCGTTGCAAGAATTGCGGCAGAGGAGAACTGAAACATGTCGAAATATTCCGAGAGAGACTTTCCAAAAAGTGAGAGAAGGATTTGAAAATCGTTTGTATTTTTGTATGGAACAAAACGGCTGTCATTTTGAGCAATTATTAAAGTAAATTATCATTTTAAATTTCTTTCAAATTGTCACACCTACATTTCTTGTCACTAACCAGTAATTAAGTTGAAGTCTGTGTGACCATCGTTTAGCAATTTCAATTAGCTTTCCAAAGAAGTGTCACAAGTGGGGTATCGCTATCTTGAGATTAGAAGTGAGGGCGTGCCACCTAGGGGTGGGTTGGGGTGGTTTGAAAAATACTTCATTTGCGTCATTTAGCTGGGTCCCAATTTGTAACTTATGCTGAAAAAATCACCTTTTTCATTAATGTCCACCTAATTGTTCGTGTAAGGGTAGTTTTTCAATTTCACCCTAAAAACTTTATGATCATCATTTAGCATTTTTCATAAGCTTTCCAAAAAGACGCCATAAGTGGGGTGTTGCCATTTAAGATTTTCAAGTGAGTAGGGGTGCCTCCTAAGGGGTAGGTCGGGGTGGTTCAAAAAAATACGTCATATGTATTCCCCTCGATATTATAGAAACGGTATTTTTTATTTTTTGATAATGATTTTTTGGTTTTAAATTATAGCCACTAGTGTTTTGTGAAACCCATATATAAAATTCCAAAGAAAATAAGAAAAAAGTGTCATGTAATATTTTGGTTAAAACTTCTGGCAATGATGGGTCTTCAACAAGTTGAAGCACTCAGGAAATAAATTTACTTTCTAAAAATTCAACTCACCTGTCATCGTCTGGAATTAATTTAACCAATTGTACTGATATTATAATTAATGTTTACAATAAATAAACGTATTTAGGTACCTTTTTTTGCTTGTTTTTTATTTTAAAATTTGCGTATTATTATGAATTCATAATAGCACTAGTGCTATTGTGAAAGCCATAATGACATCCAAATGACAATATGAAATGTGTCATAATGACATTGTCGTAGATTAAAAAATATTAGAAACTTTTTTTAGTAAAATAAATGAATTGGTTTGGACGTCATCTGCTTTTTTCTGTCAACGTCTGTCGAAATCTTACCTGAGAATAAAACAGGGTATACTAAACGTCAAAGTTAATTTAAATTTTGTTTTTTTTTCTAAACCTACGCAGAATACTAAAAGCGGAAAACTCAAACACGGCGCTTTGCGTTTATATTTATAAAGATGCAGGAGATGTAATTCGCAATGATAAAATTTCCTTTTTCTTCCATTTTTCAGCATTTTAACTGCTTTCTTTTTATGTTTCTTCGTGTTATACTGAAAAAAAAACCGTTCAGTGTACGGTCGTTGCTCTATTCGTGAACTTTTTTTTACTCTTTTATTATATCTCTCTCTCTCTTTTTTTCTCCCTTTGAACACGTAGCTTCAAAATAATGTAATTTGCAGTTTTCTCTGAAATAAATATTTTTCACTTTTTTGTGTACGTGTGTTATGTGAACTGGGAAAAAGCGTCTACTTCAAACTGTCCAGAGCGGAAAATATTATCGCGTAATGCACATATACCTTCCTAGATTTAATTACTATTTTTGTTTATGTTCTCTGAATGCTAATTCTAAAAATATTATAAGAATAAAGAACTCTTTTTACTTCATTCGTTTTTCTTTGTTGGTAACATTAATAAATAAGAATTTATTTTATAAGCGGGTTTATTACTGGAAAACAGTTCAATTAAAACTTGTTACTAACAGCTATTAAATGGAAGGATTTGAAATGCATGTTTGAAAAAGTGTAGTTTGAAATGATGAAAAAGTAATAAATTATAAATAGTAATTAATATTTATTATACTATATTCGAGACTATATTTGTGTGCAACTATTAGTTTTTTACATGTAACAAATAGTTTTTACACGTAAAAAATAATTTACGCGTAAAAATATGACATATCAATGACACATGAATTACATATCATATGTCAACTTTTGACATTTTCAATTAAAAAAATAAC
The DNA here is from genome assembly GCF_002938485.1 of Sitophilus oryzae. Classification (NCBI taxonomy): domain Eukaryota; kingdom Metazoa; phylum Arthropoda; class Insecta; order Coleoptera; family Curculionidae; genus Sitophilus; species Sitophilus oryzae. The sequence goes on along the minus strand of NW_022147287.1, from coordinate 3,985,735 downwards.
ACTTTAATTATGTCATGGTCATAAATGTAACGACAATTTGACTCGAAATTCCAAATGTGTGGTACCAAATTATTCGTAAAAAATGCTTTTTTCAAATATTCAAATGAGCCACCCTCGTATGGGAAAACGGAAAAAAAAAATTTCTTTTGTAGATTTTCTCATATAACCCAAGATCTGTTAGAGATGCCGAAAAACGGTTTGCGGCAGTCAATTCTACGTAAATTGAACTCATCAAGAGTATTTTAGTTGCAATCTGAGCATGTGTAGGCGAGACCAATTTAGATTATTTCTTTCCTTTTTTTATAGTTTCGATGTTCCATGGCCCCTGTATAGTACTTGAAGCTCCAACCCCTGTATATTCCTTTACTTCAAACTTATTTACATATTATGTCACAATAGCCATTTATTCATATTTTTTTCTATAGCAGATTGTTATGCAAAATTCACTTAAAGGAAGCAAAATACATAATTAATTTTGTATTTATTTTTTGTGTAGGGATTCGACAAAACAAATCAACAGCTGTCCAAGACAATTGACTATCAATTTTAATGTATGCTTTGAATTAAAAGGTTAAACTACTGTTTAATATTTATAAATCGGTACTGATATTTCTATTAATATTTATTGTACTGCAACGGGCTAAACAATAAATTAAAAAGAAATAATAACCAATTGAAGTTGTTAAGAATAAAATATATAAAATATTTATTTTTTATAGAAGTAATTTTTTATTTTTCATAGTTAATACGTTATAAGAATGATGATATTATAATAAATAATAAAAGAAATTAGTGGTAGTTCCTGAATAAGTGTGCATATTCAGTGAACCGTAGCGTAGTTTGGCTGGGTGGCGTAATTTACCTGTGTGGCATAGTTTGTCTGTGTGGCACTTTCTCTGTGCGAGAACAGTCTGTGTGACTATCCTATGTGGCATATCGTCGGAGAAATGTGACAAACTACTGCTAACTCCATTATTCCTAATTTTTGGAGGGAGAAAAGAAACGGTACAAAAAAATAAGTACACATATTCATGAGTTAATATGATAAAGAGATAGCAATAATATTTGTTGATAAAAAGTAAAACTCAATATTTCAGTCAAAAATGGAGTTAGCAGGTTAACACTGTTCACTGACAATATTCTCTGCGTTAGGACAGTCTGTGGTGACATATTCTCTGCGTGAGAGCAGTCTGTGTGACTAGCCTGCGTGGCATAAATATTCTCTGCGAGATAACAGTCTGTGTGACAAACTGCTAACGCCATTATTCCTAATTTTAGAGGAGAGAAAAGAAGCAGTACCAAAAATAATGTGTAACAAGTATATTCATGCGTTAATATGGTAAAGAGATAACAATAATATTTGTTGGGAAACAATAAAACTCAAAATTTCAGTCAAAAATAGAGTTAGCAGGTTAACACAGTTTAACACTTTTCACTGACGTTATTTTCTGCATGAGAACAGTCTGTGTGACTAGCCTGTGTTCTCTGTGTAAGAATAGTCTGTGTGACTAGCCTGTATGAGAACAGTCTGTGTGACTGCTTGCCTTTATGGCATAGTATTATTGTTTTTAAACTTATATTTTTATGTTGGAATATTAAGAAACTATTCAAGAACCTGTTTAATTTTAAATTTACCTCATTTTAATAATAACTGGTAACATTGCTTCTCATACCATTTTTCTCTTTAATTGCAGGTAGGTTGTCTCGGTAGCCAGGTCTTACAAGACTTTTGGAGTATTTGCAGCGCTCAGATCAAAGTTTGCAATTACTATTAATAACGTACGTAAAACTCTATACGCAAAACTCTCAGTCGCTATAAAATTTTCATGTAATTTTTTCTAAATAAAATTTATCGCTGTATAGTAAGCGTTTTACCATATTGAATGGATTTCCCTAGCATTATCATTAAAAGGTACTTATTTGAATTATTTTTGAATAATAATAAATAACGGCCAAGATACGCACATAACTACCCACTACATCACGTTGATAACGTTCGTAGCGAAAATAAGTTTTCAAGTACACTTTGTTACACTTGTCTGGTTGTTGAACTCTGAACTAAAGATAGCAGTTGGTTTGGAGAAATAAATAAAAAAAAACTTTATTAGACATTCATCGAAAAGTTTTATTATTTATTACTGAATTTACTTTAGGTAAATGCTTTAATCTAATGAATTTTTTCATGTAATAAATAATGTGCTTCAAACTAAAAGAAATTTTTTTGACCTAAAAGAAAACGACGTTGGTGTAGTCTTTGAAATTACTAATTATTTCTTTTATTAAAACAACCTTTACAGGAATTTTGTGTGCAGTATGTGAATATATGTATACACACACCCAAAATTCCAAACACAGTTTGATTAAGGCTTGATTAAGGTTTGGAGAGCTTCAGCATTTGCCATAAAATAGCGAGCAATTTGTTATACAAAACCATATAAATTATATATCAGTGTAATCACAAAACTTCAGTCTATTTCCGAATTGTAACGGAATTTTAAATTATGTCTTTATTTTCGAGAAAATTTAGTCCAAACATAAGGAATATTTTGCTGATGTTTGATCATCAAAATCTTAAAAATAAAGAAGTTATCTAAAAATGTGCTACAATACGAATATAGTATAATCCTTTATCTATAATTTCCTTCTTAATTTGTGTAAAAATACCTAGCCAGTTTTACACAAAACGTTAAATACCGAACGTTTATTTTGCTACTTTTTCGGGCTAGTGAAATGGACTCTTGAGCTAAAATTGTTACGTAACCATAAAAATTTATTTAAAGACAATTTTTCACAGATATTTTTATATTTAGCGAATGCATTAATGGGATTAGCTTCAACATCAAAGTCAATAAAGGGATTTGTCTTTGTTAGCAGTTAATATACTCTATACTCTGAACAAACCAATCCGCTAATTCATATTTATCTATGATTTATCACCAAATATAATACTGTTTACTGGTTTGGTATTATTCTAATTAAAATGTGTGGAGTTGCATTAAATTTATCGTTTTCAAAATTAGTAATTAACAATTTATCAGTTTTACAGCTATTTACTTTACTTATTTGACATTCTAGTATATATTAAGCATATTGTTAACATATGGGCACCTTAAAATTTTGATGTATTTTAAAATTTAATATATTTTGTTCCAGTGGGCCGATTTTGATGATTTTTTAAGCAATTTGTAGCTAAGTTATTTGACTTTTTAGTATCTCTTTCTAAATTAAAAATGAAAGTTTCCATCTGTCAATTATACGAGGGAAAACATAATGTTGATATTTTGGTGGAAGTTTCAAACACTCTGTGGAATATGTTAACAAAGCAAGGAATTTAAAAATCATTTTATCATCTAGGTACGGCTTTTCTCGATAGTTTGTTTTTTGATTCATCTCAATAACATTATTTTTGTTGTAGATATCTGCTTTTGAGTCAGACAGTAACGATTTACAGCAATTTTAGCATTGATTTTGGGTCCACATCAACACACTTATAAAATAGTGTTTATTGTTTTTATAATGTCACTGTCATTGAAAAGTCATATTATGATTGTTTATTGACGTTTACTCTAGTAGAGATAATTTTAAGTTTTGAAGTATCGCTGCTTTAATTGATCATGGTAGAGATCAACTTTTGGACTTAAAACCACATCAGCTAGACGGTCCACAGTGGGGTATTTGACACAGATAGTTGATCGAAATTTTTTTATGTAGACCTTATATAAATTATTGCTAATTTCAATTAAAGAGGAAATAATATGAACAAAATAAAGGATAATTCGTCGATTCTAAAAAAAGAAAGAAAAATCACTGTTCCAGTGTTTCCACGGACAATGCCACTAGTACCAGTAGTAATATCGTAATCCATCACCACCATGCTACGACTGATTCGCGACAATGCCCATACCACTAAAGTCGCTACTAATGCCAAATTGTGCTATACTGCTAATGGCACTAATGCGATCGCTTTGTACACAACAATGCCATCGCGGTTTACACCTCGCATTAGTATAGCACTGATTGGCAAATTAGAGGAAACCAAGAATGTTTTTCTCATTTTATCTGCAAAATAGCAAAAAGTCGCAGTATTTTATTTTACTGTATGAAAGCCCAATGTTTACTAAGTAAAACGTACATAGACAATATGCTGAATTCTTCGAAATGCGCAACTAAATCTCTAAGTATAATAAAAATGTCACAAATTTAATCAAATTTTCTGAACGCCCAACTTTTAGTTGCAAAAAAAATCGTTAGTATAGAGAATATCAAAAATGTCTTAAGAAAAGTTACTCGAACAAAATTATTGCACAGGGTGTTTAAGGTTAAGGTAAAAAACAATCCTTCAATTAACCTTGTATAATAAGCCAAATACAGGGTGGCGCCTCTCATACGCCGCGGAGGCTCTAAGGAGAACGGAAGTTTGTTTTGAAATGAAATTTTGTGTAAGTAGGTTAATTCAGCGCACTTTTTAAAAATATAGAGAGTTCTACAGGGTGTTCCCAAAAAAAGTTACATACCAAAGTTGTCTTTTTTGTAATGGAACACCCTATATATTAACTGATTTTCGGATTCTGGGAGAAAAATAAAGGTGAGATTTATAAGAGAAGTGTATGACTAAGATGTAAGGTTTTTGACATATTTAACATTTTCTAGAAATAAAGAACAATTTTTAAATTACAATAAAAGCTACCTAAATTGGAATTTACCCGGTATAGCCTAATATGTAGTTAAATTAACTATTGTACTTTAAATCAAATTAAAACTTGATCCAAAAAGTTATACAGGATGAGACCAAATTAATATTGAACATTGGTCACCTTTAAAAGCATGTTAATATTTTATTTTAAATGGGTCACCCAGTATATTATTCCGATATTCAATGGAGAATTCATGTCTCTTCAAAATACTATTAAGGTTGTCCTTAATAGTATTTGTCCTTAACCCCTCAAACAAAGATTTTCCTAGATATTTTAATTTACATGATTTGATCAGAGTAGATCTTTATTATTTGATAAAATCTAGGTGGCTGTGATATGTCTGACGTTACTTCAACATATCTGTCTAATTAGTCCAACTTTAACAACTAGTTATCATTTTGTGTCAGTTAAAACAAAAAAAATTCTCAGAAATTTGCCGAAAATGCAAACCTATCCTACATCAGAGAGAATTGATATGATTCTATTAGTTGGTGAACCACCCCCCCTAGATTTTTTCAAACAATAAAGATCTACTGACGCAAAATCATAAAAATTAAAATATCTAGGATGATCTTTGTCTGAGAGGTAGGCAACCTTAATAATATTTTGAAGAGATATAAGTTCCCCATTTAACACCGGAAAAATATACTGTGTGTACCATTTAAAATAAAGGAGTAATTTGCTTTTTAAAGGAATAATGTTCCATTTTAATTTTGTCTCACCCTGTACAACTTTTCGGGTCAAATTTCAATTTGGTTTAACATACGGTTACTGTAACATATGGTTACGTTAACATATGGTTACTGTAATTAAATATCACGCTATACAAGGTCAACTAAAATTTAGTTAGCTGTTATTGAAATTTCAAATTTACTCTTCATTTTCACAAAATGTGAAATATGTCAAAATCCTTAGATTTTAGGTATATGCTTCTTTAATAAAACTCACCTTTATTTTTTTCCTAGAATCCAAAAATCAATTAATATATAGGGAAAAATTAGAAAAAACACAACTTTGATGTGTAACTTTTTTTTCACACCCTGTATAATTCTATATATTTTTATAAAATGCTTTCAGTTAACCTACATTTGCTGCCAAAATTTCATTTTGATAAAAAACTACCGTTCTCCTTGGAGCTTCCGCAGCGTATGAGAGGCGCCACCCTGTACTAAGGTTTATAAAAAACTGAGTTTGTGTATTAAAGATGATAGATTTATATAAAGTTTGCTAGATAATTCATGGAAATAGAGCTAAAAGTAAACAAAATATAACGCTTTCAACTTGACGAAAAAAAATCCGTTGCTTTTTTTTGCTTCTGAGTGTATAACATACTGAATAACTCAAGCCCAGCGGTTGCTGAAATATTCCATTAATTTTAATTGTATTTTTTTATACATTGTGAATGATCGCAAACTAAAAATCATAACGCTTAATAGAAACTACTAATTTATTCCCAAACTAGACATTTTAATAAAAATCCTAAGTAAATATTGACTAGCTATAATAGTAGTTCTTAAACAAATCCAATAACTTATTAATATAATCACATGTAAAACCTGTTTATTAATTTGTGTCAACAACAACAATATAAGTTCTAAACTAAGCAATAAAGGGATAAAGTTTAGGCAGGTAAATTGGTTTAAGTTGATCCTTGAGGTAAAACTTTAGAGCAAAGGACTTCGAGAGTTAAGTTAGTGTTATAAACAAGTCAGTATTGTTATCGGAGAAGATACAATATCTAAAACCCTATGATTAACACTACAATCTGTTTTGATTATTTAGAATTAGCAGGAAAACAGAAAACTGGAAAATATCAAGGTTTTTCTAAAATTTTTGGATTAGTTGAAATGTGAGATGAAAGTAATTTTCACTATTTCACTTTTAAATATATGTTATCAGCAAACTTTAATTTTCTATCAAATTGTATTACATCATTTTTTACCTATCTCTTCAAGTTTTCACAGAAAATTGCTATAATTTAGACCTCACTTATCAATATACCCATGGAATATTGACATTTTAGATTTTTTTAAAGCAACAAATACAGGTGCCAAAAACGAAAATATTGTAAGCTCATTTGTCTACAAAAACAACTATTTAAACTAATACCAATTAAATATACCACTATTATTTCTGCACAAAAAATAGTTCATTACATACTTAATTGTTTTAGTTAATATATTATTCTAAGTAAATGTGGATTTGAATCAGAAATCAATATAATAATAAGCTATGAAAATAAACATTTCTGTTATTATAAATAAGCATTCGTCAAAAAAAAACAATTTTTATTTATGAGGTACTACATTTTACCACACTGTCTAATACACATACAAAATTCAGTTTTTTAGTATTTGGAGCAATTATTATTAATCAACGCAAACAGTCAATTAATGTAGATTGAATACTGTGATCATATTGATTGGTCCTCTTTAGCAAATGTTTCAAGAGTTTTTTTTAATTTTTTAATGAAATAAGGGAATTATATCGACAATATTAGTATCTGACCCTTTGAAAATTTGTTACATCTTTACAAATAATCTAAAATGTCAATATTCCCTGGGTATAAATGGGGTCTAAATTATAAGAAAATGCATTTTCTACGAAAACTTGAAGAGACAGGGAAAGATAGTATAATACAGTTTGATAGACAATTAAATTTTGCATCTGATTCTCGTAACATATACAGAGTGTTCCGTTTTAAATTAAACAAGTTAATGCCGTTTAAAGCTAGAAATTATTTAAAATAAAATTTTAAGCAATCTGTGTGAGGTAGTATTATTTTTATTATTGCAATACAATATCTGATCAATAAATATACTTCAGTAAATATTTAGTATTAAAAACTTTGATACCCTTGGAGAAACGAAGCTTTAAAATTTTTACTGCAATTTCACAAAATTGAAAATATTTCTAAAACGGTAAGGTTTAAGTGTGATAAACTTTAATAAAATTTACCTTTATTTTAATCGTAGAAACTAAAAATGTAATAATATACAGGGTGTTCCGTTTAAAAAGTACAACTTTGATATTTTTTATTTATTTGGGACACTCTGTATCTTGTAAAAATGTTTTTAAATTGTAGCTCTAATAGTCCTTCATGGTCACCCTCGAATTTAGGTCACCCTATACAAGACTCTCCAAACATGTTCCAGATATCCAATCTGACAAAAACGCTTTGTTAATATTTATACAGGTTGGTCCTATTTCTTGACGCGCAGGTTAAACATTATAACAGAGCCTTGAACAAATATTTATAGTTCATCTCGTGAAAAGCTCTAGAGGTGGAAAATTACTTACTAAACCTAGGACGTAAATAAAGGACGACCTGCTATATTGTCCGGAAAATGGAAAAAAGAAGCCGTGCCGGGGAGTCGCTCGCTTATTTTAAATAAAAATGCCACGCTCCAATAACTCTCCATGATTTCTGACCCGTCGCGTCGGTCGCCGTGTTACAATCTTTCCACTTTATAATCTTTTAAATCAAACAATAATTTCTAAAAAAATAAATAAAGATATACAGGATGCTACAAATTCGAGGTACGAGCATTGGTAACTCGGTAACCGTAATAGATACGAACATGATTAAATTGGAGAAAAGTAGTGCCTTTAGGATGTTCACCAAGATACCATCAAAAATGTTTAAAAAATTTCTAGGATGCTGAGTTTTTTGGAAAAAAACGGATATTTTTGAAAATCAATTTTATTTTTTCTTGTCGTTACTTTTTAGAAAATCAAAAAAACTAATTGCACATTTTCGTAGCCACTTTATTAGGGCTATCTGATGGTATTTTTAGATTTTCAAATCAGCCGATAATTTGTGAGATACAGAGGCCAACTTAATTCCAACAGATCGGTATGTAAAGTTGCTTTTTCAACTTAAAAACATATTTACCTACTAGACATTTGCTGTAAATTAAAACCTGTAATTGTTTTAATTAACAGGATGAGAATATACTCTAGGCAGTGTGCCAGAAAAACTAACATTTTGCACACATTTTAGAAAGTTTATATTAGACATGTATGCTAATAAAGAAAGAATTCTCAAATTTATGTGTTAGGGAAGGTTACGTATATTTTACTACAAAAGCAGGGACTAAGGATGAATTTATATGAGATAAACAAGGTTATGTAGATTTTACAAAATATTATAGTCATTGACTAAATAATACAAAGACATGTAACGCCCATATACGGACTGCAGCAGAATTTGTGACCTTAGACGCCATTTCTTTGGACGCAACGAATGAGTCATCTGATTCAGCTGGTCATCAGCGACAAATTTAGCGATTTTTAATAGTTGGTTGTGTTAGTGAACTTTGTATAAACTCTATTACAATGGTAATTTGTTCAGCTTTCAAGTGTAAAAGCCGCAACGATAAGAAAGAGCCAGGAGTTACGTTTTATAAGGAAATAAACAGTCCACTCCACCTTTTCAGCGTTTTATTTATTGAATTTGGTAATTATTTTTCTCATATTATATGTACTATACGTTGATACTAGTTTTATACCTTTTGTTAACATTGTAATACGTTTTTTTTTCGTAATTAATTATTATAATACCACTGGATACACCATAGGCGTAGTGAAAACATTTATCAAAAATATAAATATCGCTTCAAGCGGCTATGTTAAGAAAAATATGTACCACGGCACTGTTTGGAAGAATGGTCACAGTTTGGCCTCGTGTGCTATTTGTTCTTGTATTGTTTAGTCATTGATTATAGTATACGAGATGACCCGACAAACTTTGTTTTGCCATATAAATATTTTAATCTACGACAATGTCATTATGACACATTTAACATTGTCATTTGGATGTCATTATGGCTTTCATAATAGCACTAGTGCTATTATGAATTCATAATAACACGCAAATTTTAAAATAAGAAACAAGCAAAATAAGAAAAAAAGGTACCTAAATACGTTTATTTATTGTAAACTTTAATTATAATATCAGTACAATTGGTTAAATTAATTCAAGACGATGACAGGTGAGTTGAATTTTTAGAAAGTAAATTTATTTCCTGAGTGCTTGAACTTGTTGAAGACCCATCATTGCCAGAAATGTTACCCAAAATATTACACATGACACTTTTTTCTTATTTTCTTTGGAATTTTCTATATAGTTCACTGCCACTGTGTTAGAGCGCCAACCACCATGTCTTTTAACAGGTAATAAATCCACTCCTGAATCTGCAAGCAACGACGCAGACGATCTACGGAAACAATGTCCAGTGTATTGTTGTGGATTTGGAAGACTTAGGAACAATGCTATTTTATACGGCATTTTCCCTAAAGCATTAATGCCAACGGTTTGCTTAATACATTTTCCATTTCTGTACCCCACAAAAAATCGAGTATGCTCTGTGTTTGTTGGCCGCATAGCTATATATCTTCGAACCATTTCCACCATATTTGTTCCTTCAACATTCCCTTTCGTTATAAAAAAATCTCGTGATATCTTTGTTTTCGTAAATGGAATAATGACATGAATGCATTGTCCTTCATCTTTAACATTTTGCAGTTGCAGATTTGTCAACTCGATACGCCGGCAGGCTCCCGCAAGTCCCACTATCAATGAAACTTTTGTCAGGAAATAAGTTTTATAATCGGCTTCCAACAAAAAACGAGTTATGTCTTCTTTTCCTAAAAATCTCGATTTTTTTTACCGAAATCCTTCCGATTTTCTTTTTAGAAATGCAATTAAATGGACGTACTTACTAATATCTGTATTTTTCTTCACTGATATAACTGAACGTAACATGGAATAATATACCCAAAGTGATGAAGCCTTCCTATGTTTCGAAAGATGTTCAAAATATGCCAGGAGAACCTTTTCGTTATTACCTATTCTTGATTCCTTTCCCTTTACACCAATCTTCAGGTTTTACATAGGCTTGCTCGTACGTTTGTCTTGATTTTTCGCGAAGTAGGGAATTGACAACGTTTTGCGCAATGCCTTCAATATCCGAAGGGACGCTTTCAAAATCAGAATCACCCATATTAATATTATTTTTTGCTTTTTGCTAAAACTGAACGTTTAACACAAAATTGAACATTAATAATTGAGTTTTCAAAGTCAATATAATATGGGCAGCTGATAATTTTGAATTTTAATTTTTATGAGGATATCTCTGATATCTTAAATTAAATCAAATCTCATTGGATCGTCCCTCGTGTCGCATCGTAGATTAAATTTTGAATGATACACGTTCGATACGAACTTTTTAATGAAACTTGTGTAACTAAGCGTTAACGTTACACGCGTTCCATTATGATGTTTGTATCCAACTTGTATCATTAATAACTATTATGGGACAACAGTCATTTTTATTAGGGGGGTTGAAAAATAATGGAATTACAAATATCGCTATTAAAAAATAGGGGTTGATGGCAGAAAGGTGAAAATTTAGGGTTGTGTGTATTTTTTAATACCACATCATAGAAAAATAAAATTAAAAAATTTGGCTTAAGACATGGAAGGTGGACATAAAGTAGAAACGTTTTAAACGCCTTAGCATAAACCAGAAAACATAAAATTACTATTATTAAACATCAGAAATTAGTTTTTTGACACGTAGGCGCGATTGAAAACACCGTATCGCGTTAAACGGCGTGAAACGCATTTTAATAATTGCCCATGGTGACACCGACAACTGCAGCAGCGACACAGACACGGTGACAACGAAAAATGAAATATGCCCCGCGCAATTTTCGAATTCCGCATGCTAATTTCCCCGCTACCTATCGTAGGTTGTCGTGTGTATTACCGTGTGTTTTTTTTTCGTATGTAAACTGCATGTTAATGATAGATATTCGGTTTAATTAGTGATAAAATACTTAACGCTTATTGTTTGGTCGGCGTGGAAGGCGACTAGGAAGGACATTGAAGCGTTTAAAGTGCAATTTTGTTTAATAGATCGTTCCTGACAAAGATGATAGTACGTTTTTTCCAATTACTTAAATGCGGTAATAAGGTGCATTATTAAAGTACGATGTCGTATGGTTCGTTCAGTTCTGTTATGCTTTCTTGAATATATAAACAATTGGTTTAGTTTAGAGACAGAAGAATTAAGTCAGCATGGAGTATTTATGGAAGAAACTCAATCACATTCAAATCTAGAATGCCACTCTAAAGAAGAAAACATTCGACCAATGTGTACCGGGTGGCCAATTAAGAATGGACGCCGGCTGTATCTCAAAACCTACTTATCGTATAACTTTGGGAAAAAAATTCTAATAAGTAAATCAACCAAGAGAAATCGCTGGAAATTATTTTCAAGTTCGAAAAATGCCCGTTAGGGGGCGTTTCTCTAATAGCCAATCAGAAAACAGGGCTTTTCTCAAAAATATGCAGGTGAACAAATATTTTCAATATTACTATTGTAATCATCGAGAAATTTGTATTTTTTTTTGATACAGAGTATTTTGCTCTATCTCATAAAATACAGTGGTGGGGGAAGGTTAAACTTGCTTTTATTAAAATAAAGATAACTCTGGTTTAGGTTACACGATTTAAACAAACTAGGGCTCGTTTAAAAGAGTTTTTCTTCCTTAATGATCTCCAGTATAAATTTTGTTTCCACAATTTTTTTCGTGGTAGCTAGAGGGCGCCGTTTGACATCATAACAGATATTGCGCTTTTCCGTAAAAATTTTAAATAGGACGCAACAGGTATCGGCAGCCAGACGGGCCGCATGCTGTTCCAGAGAGCATAGTAAAAGACATATCAAAGAGCCAGACGTCTTAAAATACTTTCTCGACAACGTTGCTAGCTCTTAGATTATAACCTTACTAGCTCTCTCTTGGTCTAGATTAAATTTACTGTAATAGAATAATATCAAGCTCTGTAAAATTTTATCTTTTTGGTTTGTTATTCTTAGATGGGACCACTTCAGTTTACGAAGTTATCAGTCGACATAGGCAAACGAATTTTAAAAACCTAAGCAAATAATCTAATGATATTCAAGACACATAAACTCTAAATGTACGCATATATCCTGAGAAACTAACTAAGCAAATAATACAATCTTCTAAATAATATAAAGTCACATAAACGAGGGTAAAGTAGAACAAACATTCAGCCTTATTGTCAAAACTCCATTTGACAGAGTGGTACCAGTTGTGTGTACCCTAGGGATATCTCAAAATAAACAACGCAGAAAAAGCACGTAGGCATGCTTAAGGAAATAAATAAAATTAAATCATCCCCTCGCTAGAGGTTTTACATTGAAAATTAAAAGTATTAAATATATGTTTTAAAATCGGAATCCAAATGTTCACGAGATGAATGTCTGAAAATGATAGAAATAGGATTATCTTTTTTTTCCGTTCCTAGAGTTAAATAGAAATAGACAAAAATGTGAAGAAATAAAGAGTTAATTTCTAGGCGGTTTTTTTTTCTAAGGTAATCCTATGGCACGATATCATTTGTATTAGTTAAGGCTTAGATTATGAATATTATTCAGCAAATTGGTAAAAGAGTAAGATTTACACGGAAGGATTTAAAAATTACATTTAATTAATAAATAGGACATGCTGATGCCCTCTCGGGATAAGGACCAGAAACAAGGGTGAAAGAAGTCTAGGGATCTTTCGGGGAAGGAACCCTTCGGCCAATTAAAAAGGTGCGAAATATGCATTTGGATGGGTATTCGAAGGTTCCTCAAACAGGGGCGTGCCGAAGATGTAGTAACGCCTTTCCGAGATAGTACCAGCATCAGTATTTTCATCTTCAAAATTAGTTCGGTACTGACTTTTAAATTAGACGGTCGAATTTACTCCATGTAGATCTTATATTATCCAGTGGTCTTTTTAACTGTTTTAGTAAGTTCTCTATCTAAAGATTTTCTCAAATAAATTCTCAAGTTAGGAAATTCTAAACTATTCATGCTTAAGTATTTTAATTGTTGTTTTTGGATTTTCTGTAATATTTTTCTTGATTAATGATTTAAGACTTTCTGTTTGTTCTAAAGGCTTTAGTAAATTTTAGATGTCATTGCATAAGTGATTATTTTGCAATTATTCTTTTTATTAAATTCTAATTTAAATTTAATTGTTCAGTGAATATTTTTTTTTATATTAATTTTCTGCCAACGATAATTCTAAGAGTGATTTGAAAGTGTGTGCTAATTGTAGATAATTTAAATTGGACTAATAAGAAGAATATTTTGTATTTTTTTTAACTTTATCATCTCTGACTTTTAATTTCAATTCTCTAATTGTCATTAATTATTTTTGATTCAATTTTTTTCTTTTTCATTAATTATAAATGTTTTGTTGTTAAATCTTTTTCTTTATTTTTTATTTATTTAGTTCTTTATATTAAATATAGTTAGTTAAATATAGTTAGGTTAGGAAAAATCGGCATTTTATTTCTTTATTTCACCTTATCACTAAAATATTAAGTTATTTAAAAGAACACTGTGACAACCGGTCGAGTGGTTCAATCCAAAGTACGAGTCCAAGACCGAATAGGTAGATCTACAAGGGGATCAATGAAATCTTCGACAGGTTCTTGTTGTTGATGTATTGCTGATGGATGTTGACGTAATAAGGTAAGTGGCAGTAGAGTTTTATGTTAACTGAATTTAGAAAGAACCTTACCATAAAAGTGCGATGCCTTAATTTCTATTTTTAGCTGGTTGTATTTTGTTTTTATATGTAAACGATAAACTATATTTCCGCTCTGAAAAGACGGTGCTCTCATTAATCCAAGTTCTGCCTACCGCTCAATAAATTATTTTAATTATAATTATAATATAAAGGCCACACTACCATGATAACGGACAAAATCTTGAAAGTTTTGTCACATTACAAAAAAAATAGAAAAGATCCAGTGGTTGTCAAAATTTTAGCAAAAATTTTTTAAAGTAAAATAACTCGGTTATTTTGGACTTATTTGAAAAAGGATAAAGAAAAAATATGGTTTTTCCATAGCAACTGTTAAAATTGCCTTATTTCTATCAAAAATAGTAGATAAAATAGAACTTTAACCGCAAGGGTAGATTAAATGATACTTTAAAACCGAGGATAGGTTAAAAACTTTATTTCTTCTTGCACATTTATTAATTGCTTCCATTTTTGAAAATTTTTGTATTCCTTTTCAAAAGTTATTCGGGATTTAAATGGAAGTAGTTTGGATATGGCGTTTGTCGCCTCAGCCTGAATATCTGTTGGTAATTTACTTATTTCGTTTTGAGCCATTTCTGGCTCCAATTCAATCAGCAATCGACACGAAAGAGAATTAAAAAATATTGACTCAAAACTGACAACTAAAGAGTCAGCTTTATTTATTTGTCAAATTACATAGAAACCAACGCCAACCCAGCACAATATTGTTACTACTCGTAATAAATTCCTTGAAATAATAATTTCAGAATATTTTATAAAACGTAACTCACTATGGAAAAACATATTGTTTTATACACAACGATAAAATTGCATTATTGTCTTGTATTAAAAATAACTATTCTTTTATCTAGATCTACCAGCCCCGAAAATATTTGCACTTATTTAAGATTCACCCTGTATATACACTATAAAGCTTACTCAATATCTCTCGGTGTAATCTTATGTCAAAAAAAATTGGAATACATATACAATTTTACGCATAGCGATCAGCGATCATTTTCAAAATTATCCCTTGTTCTTTTTTGTCATCGTGAATAAAAAACATCCAATTTTGTAACGACAGTCACGAAACGAAATCTAAGGTCGTGACTAAGGGTAAAAGGCAATTTCCACTTTAAAAAAAACTTTTTTTACCGCTATCTCCAGTATTTTTTGTTACGTTCAATATTTCTGGTTAAAATAACTGATGTTGAAGGTTTCCATGACACTAAAACACTTTTACAATAATAAAGGATACTTATAACATATTGTTCAGTGTTATTTCTTATAATCGAATCTATTTAATCCTTTTGCTGTACTTTTAATTTTTCAGTTTTATTGTCAATATTTCAAGTTCTTGTAACGTGTCTTATAAGATATAGCACACGGATACCGTGCTGGCAACTGTTACTTTTGGGTCGGCATTTACATGTGTGGAAGTAAATCGCATAGGGATCTTATTAAGTCGGAGTGAGAGAAATTTGCCGACCGACGCGACGCGCGACGGTGTGCTATTGCGGCGTTGCCAATACGCCTTTCCCTATCAAGTAAAGTAAAATCACGATCGCAAACCGCTTATTTTTAAAAGACTTTTTTTTTCAAAAGATAACTAGATAAAATCATTAGACATGTTTCTGAGCATCTCAAATGGAATTATAAGGATATCGTTAGGGTGTCATTTTTTTTATAACGAGAAAACGTCAGTAATCGCGATAATTTAAAAACTGAACTTTCTAACACATAACAGGCCATAACTCAAGAACCACTTTAGATATTGAAACTTTTTTTTATTTTCAAGATCGGATATTTTACAATATGTTTACATAAGAAAAATTCGATAAGGTTGTTTTTTCCATTCAAAAATTGTAAACAATCCATCCATTTACTTTTAGAGCATAGCAATTTTCAGCAATCGTGTAATTTTTTTATTGATAAAGATTTTCACATACTGTCTACAAACAAAATACAGCCGAAATATTAACAAAGTTCTTGAAAAAACCACAATCTATTATTTCTAATAGATTTCGAGATATCGATTTTTGAATTCAGAGTTCTAATAGCGCGACCACTATCGAACACCCACTCAATTCCACTTATTTTTACCAAAAATGCAAGTGTTTCTAGCTTGCACGTAAAAAAATTCAAGCTATAGAGAAAATCACAACGACTCGTTAATAAATAAACAAATCAAATATCACGAGACATAATTAAATCGTGAAGCTGAACGCATGACGTACACCTTTCCCTAGAACTTTAAGTACTGACAGAGGTATTGATCCACGTCTCTTAGCGATATGCACAGTTTCTCGGTTTATTTCATATGTTTGGCAACGTGTTTACTGTCCTCTCTTTGTTCAGTACATTATAAACGCATTGTACTCTTCTTACAAACGGAAATCTCGACCCAAGACTAACCTTTGCCAGCCCTTAGTATACTCATATACAGGGTGGCGCCTCTCATACGATGCGGATGCTCCAAGAAGAACAACAGTTAGTACTGAAATGAAATTTTGTGGGCAATAATAGCAAATATAGAGCCAATATAGAGAGTTCTACAGAGAGTCCCCAAAAAACGTTACATATCAAAGTTGTGTTTTTGTAATGGAACACCCTATATATTAATTGATTTTCGGATTCTAGGAGAAAAATAAAGGTGAGTTTTACTAGAGAAGTATATGACTAAAATGTAAGGTTTTTGGCATATTTAACATTTTCTAAAAATAAAGAACAATTTTTAAATTTCAATAAAAGCTACATAGATTAGAATTTACCCGGTATAGTCTAATATGCAGTTAAAATTACTATTGTACATTAAATAAAATTAAAACTTGAGCCAAAAAGTTATACAGGGTGAGACAAAATTAATATTGAACATTGGTCACCTCTGAAAGCAATTTACTCTTTTATTTGAAATGAAACACCCAGTATATCATTTTGATATTCAATGAGGAATTTATGTCGCTTCAAAATACTATTAGGTTGCCTACCCCTCAAACAAAGATTGTCCTAGAATTTTTTTTTATGATTTAGTGCCAGTAAAGTTAAAAATAAAAAAGTTTTTCCTCTTATCAAGACATACTCTATTATGTATTATTTTTATGGGAACATACTCTATTATGTATTTTTTACTTTTATGTAACTACATGCCTCAAATACTATGGTATGTATTGATAGAACTGTAGTTCAAAGTTATTTAACGATCGTTGAAATATAAGTGCTTTTCAGACATACATTCATAGGTTGCCAATAATTTCAGGCACTAGTTCTGATTTTACTCGGCGGAAGTGAACAGCAATTTGTATATTTGTCATCGGGTAATGAATCGTCTAAGTACAGATAGAAACATTGTTTGAACAGTACATAACAATTGATATTTGAAATAAATTTCAATACTTCAAAATGTGAGTAGGTATATTGCTTCGACTCCTGTACCACAAGTATTTCCAGTGCTGGATATTGTTTAATATTTCACACACATACACACTTGTGTCACGGCACATAAAACAATCGGCACGCCAACTCTACTCAGATTCCATTGTTTAAAATTTCTATAAAATTTGACCTTGTCGGCGCCATTATGGTTTCCTAGTCAGGGCCGGATTAAAACGTATTAAAAAATTTCTCAGAAAATACGACAGGGTCGTATTAAAAAAATACTGTAATTGACTGAGCGGGGGTGTCATCCCCCAATTTTTTTTTTAAATGGGAAGGGGGTCAAGTGGTACCGCAATGAAAAAGGGCTTTCTATTATCTATACTTTCCCGCTTCGTTTTTGAAAATCGGTCGAGTCATTGAGAAAATATGAAGGATTGAAATTTGAAGAAAGAATAAATATTTTTAATTCGCACTTATTTCTGAGACGCCCTGTATATGCTCTTCAGTGCCCCAAGAGAAATACCCTCCCATTCCTTCCAACTCTGTATGAAATAACTTATAAAGTGGCATTATAGATATACAGGTTGTTAACTGGATAGTTACTTATAGGGGAACAGAATGGCAACACTGCCTATTGAGAACGCATGCATTTATAGGGTTTTCTGCCGACTCGTCCCGTCGCGTCGTCTATCGCCGAGCGGGCCGAGGTTGCCATATTTCAACCATAAAATTCTTGCCGCGAGTAATAAACAAATTAACAACCTGTATATTAATGGCGAGTTTACGTTTTGTAGAAAACCTAACCATCAAGGATTTTTTAATTATTGTAGCTTAACTGATCAATCTATAATACCACTTTTTAAGTAATTTCATACAGAGGTTTCATACATTTCATTCCGGAAAATTTGGCAATATATTCTACACATAAAAATAAGTAAAAAAGTTCGTATAAACTCATGTCCTAAAATGCTTCGTTTCGGAGACACAGGGTGTAGAAGTTTCATTTTTATTTCGATTTTTTCGAAATAATTTTTGAACTAATGTCTATATTTGGATGAAAATTGGTGTCTGTTTTTTTTAACATGAGAAATTTGATTTCGATGTCAATATGACTCCTACTTGTAGGGTGCGCCACCTACATGTTTTTTACTGTTTTGAAGAGTAGTAACTTTTCTTTAATAAAAATTTCTAATAAAGTTTATTTAAAAATTTATCAGAGTAAATGATAAAGATAAATTCCTTCGACCAATTTGCTGTTTTTTCTTATTATTTCTCGATGTTTCCTCATTTTTTCATTTGCCACAAGGTTGAACGATCAGGTGCGGTAGTTGCGAGATGGCTGTTCTGTGACTTGTGCGTTGAAGTTCTTCTCAATATCGTTAAATTTTTAACAATTATGGTGTACTCACTTGCAGAAAAAGTGGAAATAATCGAACTTTATTTTAAAAATAATGAATGTGGCAACCGGGTTACGCAGATATTCAACAAACTCCATCCTAGCAAACACCTTTATGGCAAAATAGTTCGCGAGTTAGTAGCAAAATTTCGCGAAACTGGTTCCGTTATGAATAAAAAGAGGCAGAGGGAAAATCCTGTAGTAAATAAAGCTATGGAGGTATTCGTATTAGGCCAAGTTGTCAAATACGCTGAGTACAAGAAAATTAGCCAATGAGACCGGCGTGAACCGTACAAGCGTCCAAAGGATATTAAAAATGTTCCACCCGTACAAAATTCAGTTAGTACAAGAACTCAACGAAGACGTTTTAAAATAAAGTAAAATAAAGTTCATTTTTAAAATAAAGTTCGATTATTTCCACTTTTTCTGCAAGTGAGTACACCATAATTGTTAAAAATTTAACGATATTGAGAAGAACTTCAACGCACAAGTCACAGAACAGCTATCTCGCAACTACCGCACCTGATCGTTCAACCTTGTGGGAAGTGAAAAAATGCGAAAACATCTAGAAATAATAACAAGAAACAGCAAATTGTTCGAAGGAATTTATCCTCATCATTTACTCTGATAAATGTTTAAATAAACTTTTCAAATTTCAATCCTTCATATTTTCTCAATGACTCGACCGATTTTCAAAAACGAAGCGGGAAAGTATAGATAATAGAAAGCCCTTTTCATTGCGGTACCACTTGACCCCCCTTCCCATTTGAAAAAAATTGGGGGATGACACCCCCGCTCAGAGAGCTGAAGATTTTGCAATCATTTTTGGGCCAAAAGTTGCTCCACTCACAAACAAAATTGACGTGTTTTTGGATTTTTTGAAAAAAAATACCCTGGCCGTTATGCCTTGCGGAACGTTTTCGATGGGCCACCCTGTATTATGTCAAAGACATTTAGAATAGCAGTCCTTGGCAATTAATTGTGCACTCCTTCTTATCTTAGATAAAAAAGTTCCCCAAAATTGTCTTAAATATCCTTTTTTGCTCTAAAAGCAGAAGGAATATATGGCTTGTCTGACTCAGCTGCAGTTTTTGTGAGTAGGGTCCGTGAGAAAAAGTCTGCTTTTTTAAGGGTGTGCCTTAGAGAATTAGTTTGGTGTATAATCTGCCCTAGCAGACATTTAAAAATGGAGAAAGAAAAAAACAATCTATTTTTATATTAAAACTGTCGCTAGTGATATACAGTATGTCCCCGTATTGACGTTACAAGAGGAAAATATTTTTTATTTTTAATATTTTGATAAGGAAATTTCTTATACATAAAAATTTTGATTGTTCTAAAATTGTGAATCCCGTTTATGTTTGCCAAAATGTATGCTTGCAAGGCAATCGAACGACCGAAAGCTCTTTCGATTATCTTGAAGGTCACCGAAATCACGAAAACCATGAATAAAATAAGTAAAAAAAGTTTTTTAATCGAATTAAGATTAAAACATAAAATAGCGAGCAATTTGTTACAAAACCATGTAAATTATATATCATGGTAATCACAAAACTTCAATCTATTTTATTGTAAAGAAATTTTAAATTATGTCTTTATTTTCGAGAAAATTTAGTCCAAACATAAGGAATATTTTGTTGATGTTTGACCATCAAAATCTTAAATAAAAAAAATGTCTACAAATGTGCTACAATACGGGTATAGTATAATCCTTTATCTTTAATTTCCTTCTTCATTTGTGTAAAAATACCTAGCCAGTTTTACATAAAACGTTAAATGCCGAACGCTTATTTTGCTACTTTTTCAGACTAGTGAAATTGACTTTTAAGTTGAACGACTGATTTATAATATTGGCCTTGTATGGAGCCCTGTTCCTTGCAAGGGTGTTTGGAAGAGCCTTATAAAAGTTAAGTTTAATAAATAGTGATTAAATCTAGAATAAAAAAGAAATGTATATGATAGGCAATAAAATAAAGTGTTAATTAATAATTTGTTTCTTTCATTTATCCAGTAAAAGAACTAATAATTTTTTTTATTAGTTACTGTTACCTTCCATGGTCCACCCACTTGAACCCTTTGAGAAAATTAAAGGGTCTGTTCAATTATTTAATTATGTGTAAATTATTTTAGCGAACACCTTATCACACGTGTGTCATTTTTCTTTATTTGATTGTTTTATGTAAACAGTTATGCGTTTGGGTTGGAATTAAATGGAAATTAAAACCGCCTCATTTGTCTTTGTCGTTGGATTCAGCCGCGTTTTAGGCTCAGAAAAAAAACCTATTAGCACATAAATTAGGACGAGAAAAAAAACGAGTCAATTAATTTAAGTGTTCTGTTGACTGTAGCATTTTATGTGTGGACGCGGGGAATAATTTGTTATGTATAAAATGGCAATTGTGGCGAAAAAGAACAAAAAGAATAATTTTTATCTCTTTGACCATAAAAAGTGCGTCGGTAAAAGTCAGGAATTATGTATTTCAGTATGATACTTTTAAAAACACACAAAATGATATGTTAAATAACGAGAAACAAGAAAGTTTAATTATACTTAACAAAAATTAGTGTTTGAAATCACTCGTAATATTAATATTAAAAAAGTTTTTTTAATTTCACTCAAAATGAGTTATTTGGGTCATAAATGACCTAAATACAAAATATTATCATGGTGCCTGTCTGTCCGTCTGTCCGTCTGTCCGTCTGTCCGTCTGTCCGTCTGTCCGTCTGTCCGTCTGTCCGTCTGTCCGCCTGTCCGCCTGTCCGCCTGTCCGTCTGTCCGTCTGTCCGTCTGTCCGTCTGTCCGTCCGTCTGTCCGTCTGTCCGTCTGTCCGTCTGTCCGTCTGTCCGTCTGTCCGTCTGTCCGTCTGTCCGTCTGTCCGTCTGTCCGTCTGTCCGTCTGTCCGTCTGTCCGTCTCGTCCGTCTCGTCCGTCTGTCCGTCTGTCCGTCTGTCCGTCTGTCCGTCTGTCCGTCTGTCCGTCTGTCCGTCTGTCCGTCTGTCCGTCTGTCCGTCTGTCCGTCTGTCCGTCTGTCCGTCTGTCTGTCCGTCTGTCCGTCTCTCCGTCTGTCCGTCTCTCCGTCTGTCTGTAACACGATAACTCAAAAACCGCTAAACCGATTTTTAACCAAATTTGGCACAAAAATACTGTGGCACCTGAGGCCATTAGTTTTTGGAGGGGGTGGGTAAGGGGGTATGGGAGGGGGTTAAAAATTTTAAAAAATTGTAACTCCAAAATTACAGTAGCTAGCGAAACGCGGTTTTCAATTTAAGATTAGGAATAATATTTGCAACAAAATTTGTAATAACATCAAAATCGCAGTCAAAGTCGCAGTTTTTGAAATAAAAAAAAATTGGAATTGGGCGGCTATACGTGCCTCCCGGCGCAAATTTTTTTCATTAAAGATTTACAGATTTTTGTCTACTAATATAAAATATTGGTTAGTCTATCCTACGATACAGGTCTTGTCTGTAATTTTATTTGGAAAATCTTTATCAACAAGTATCAAACATAAACTTTGATATCGAAACGGAAGAACATGTATTTTATTATCAAAACAATTTGTATCAAAGATTCGTCTATATTTTTATTACACTCTCGCCTAAAAGCAAACCATTTTCATTGATGGGATGCTCTTTGTTCAAGCGCACAAACACAATGAAAAGGGATATCTTTATTACAGATAGAATTTCAAATATTTCGCTCGTAAATTTTGATAGATATTACAGTTTTAGAGTCAACGTTTTGATGAAAATTTGAACTCGTACAGTATATAAAGAATGTTTGTTCCAAACGTGAGCAAGTTGCAAAGAAAATATAAAGCCATTAACATTTTCCTGCAAAGAAACAGGATTTTGGGAAACGTGGGTATCAGCGTGATTGATTTTGGAATTTATATGAAGTTTATATCGAAAAAAATCTTTTTAAAATCGAGTGTGTCAAAATTTTATAGCCTAGGTGATAACAAAGAAAAAATATATCCAGGTAATCGTCTTTGTGTGATGGTGTTTATATTATTTTTTAATATTAATATTGCTTTTTCATTTTGCTTAGCGGGCACATCTTTGTGTCCACTTTTACATATATTTTCTTTTAATGAAAACATTTTAGGAAATAAAAATAAATCTATACTAATATATAAAATCCTTAAGTGACTGACATACTGATTAATCACGATCCTGCTCAAACCACTCAACGTAAGAAGCTCAATTTTGGCATACAGGTTGATTCTAGGGTGTAGAGGTTCGATAAGAAGGCATTTCGAAAAGAGATAGACTAATGAAATTTTATGGAAGCATTACTGTTATGAAAACACACTTTCTGGTAATTTTTTCATTTTTTTAAAATGAGTGGAAGGGGTTGAAATAAACTACCCCTATCATTCTTGTTAACGAAATTTAAAGAAAAATCTTATCAAACACATGCAAAAAAAATAATTTGGATAGTTTAGTTTGTTTAGAAACTTTTTTATCTCTTGTATTTTTTTTATAAAACTCACCGATTTGAAATTAAAAAATAAAATGTAAAGCATTACATGTCAGGACTAAAAATATTTTTAGATTAAGAATCTGGTGATAATAATGATAATAATAATAATCTAGATAATAACGTTTTGCAGTAGGGTAATGTCAAATAAAACAATATTAGAAACATCCTAAAAAGTGACAGCGGCCGACTAGATTTTTTCCTAAAAAAAAAGAGGTGTCTTTAAAACAGTAGTTCATAATTCCAAAAAAAAACAATTAAAAAAAATTATCCAACTATATTTCATTTTCTAAATTTGAAATATAGACTAGGTACTATTGTTTGATATATCTTTTACTACGCTCTCTAGAACAGCATGCGGCCCGTCTGGCTGCAGGTAAACGTTGCGTTTTCTACTGCGCATTGAAAGAAGAACCTATATTTTTATTAGTCCTTTAAAGGCCCACTAGATTCTTTATCTAAAAATGTTTTTTGTCCTGACATGTAATGCTTTACATTTTATTTTTTAATTTCAAATCGGTGAGTTTTATCAAAAACACAAGAGATAAAAAGTTTCTAAATAAACTAGACTATCAAAATTAATTTTTTTTGCATGTGTTTGATAAGATTTTTCTTTAAATTTCATTAACAAGAATGATAGGGGTAGTTTATTTCAACCCCTTCCACTCATTTTAAAAAGTGAAAAATTACCAGAAAGTGTGTTTTCATAACAGTAATGCTTCCGTAAAATTTCATTAGTCTATCTCTCTTTTCGTTTTCAAGATAAAAAATAAAAACATTATTTTTCCGCCATCTTTGTACCGCGATATCTCCCTAATGGTTGACTTTTGACCCAACGTTTATAAAGCAAACTACCCTTTATTTTGAACAAGGAATCACCCCCTGAAGTTTTTCGCATTTGTTTTGAAACACCCTGTATAAACAGTTATTATTTACGTTAACAAAACAGCACTTAACGGAAATATAGGGCCATTACTACCGCTTTTCCGCTCAAAATATTCTAAAAATGTTGCGATAAGTTTTTCACGGCTATTAAGCTATCTTGTACACTTCGCACACGCGTGTGCCGTACAAAATATTATCCGCATTATTATTAACAGCAGAACTGTTTCATATCCAATCTCTAAAGAATAATTGTTTTAAAAGGATCTGTCAGTTCTACTTTCATTGTTGCGAATTAATAAATTATCAAGGTGCGTTTATGTTACTCACAAGTCAGATTTTAAAGAAAAATGATTCAGGAAGATCTTCCGCAAGAAATTATTAACCAGGAAGAGGCGGCTACAGCACAAATACTGCCAGAAAAGTCTCGTGGCGTATACGATAGGGAATTTGAACACGGAGGATGGCGATCTGCAACGGTTGCGGAAGGATATATCGAACAGTCCATCAACAATAAAATAGCGATTACGAAAAAGATTCAAGCCAGAGCCTATTCCAAGCAGTGGAGGGACAGCATCTGGAGGCATACAAGGTTGTAGAATTTCTGAATCTACAAAAAAAATCATTTTCATTTAATGTTAATGTTAATTTAAATAAATAATTGAATTAGTAATTTATGAATAAAGCTTAATAATTTCTATAAAATGGTGTGGCTTGGTTTGGTTTTTAACTAGTATGTTATAACTTCAAAAACTGACACGTGTGTTATTATTTATTTTATATGCATGTATACATGTGAGTAATGCCTGTATAAGTAGTGGCCGGTGATGTGAAATGGTAAATTACGGATAAATTACCGAGGTAATTTACGGTAATTTACCGTAAATTAACCATAAATTAATTTCCGTAATTTATTAGTAATTTACCAAATAAATTCTATTCGTAATTTACTGGTAAATTACCCAGGTTTCGAGATAGCAAAAACAGTTAATTCAGGCTGTAATTTACCATATTATTATAATATAATGCGAACGCGCTCAAATTAGTCATACGCTCATACGCATGATAACCCTGTACCTACCCATACATACAGCAACAAATTGTCACCTTTACATTTGTCTATCCGGCATAAAAAAATGTCGGCATAAGCATAATCTCGACTGACGATTCACATCACTCTTTATTGAAGACTGTGCCTGTGCCTGAGACTTCTGATAGCGATGCTGACATCAGTGACATCACTGACTGTTCCAAGGACGACTGTTAGCCTAACCTAACCTAACAAAAAAATAATACCTCCTCTTTTTATTAAAAAAAAAACAAATAATTCAAACAGTAACTACTTATATACCTCACCCTGCCACCTACACCCCACTCCCCGTATTTTCATTCCAAAATCATTTACTGTGTTTTGTTTCGCAAAACATTACAGAAACGTTGTCAATTTTCTTATAATTTCTATAAACTCCAAACTTACTTGTCATTTACCGTAAATTACGGTAATTTATACAGTAAATTACCAAAAATATATTACGGTAAATTGGCACAGTAATTTACCATTAACATTTTATACGATGGTAATTAATTTTGGTAATAGAAACTGGTAAATTACCACCGTAAATTACCAAAATTACAAATTACGGTAAATTTACATCACTGGTAGTGGCTGTTGGATAAATAAATAAATGGGCCTCTTGAAGGAGATTTTTTAGTAGAGCTACCACCTGAAAACCCTAGCGGGAAATTTAAATTCCCGTAAAATTGTTTGGCAACAATGAATTGGCGCCCTCGATTACGTAACTAAAAGTTCAATTGGTCTCAAATATATGTGTGTAGCATCCTTATTTCCATAAAAGTAGAATGATGGTCGTTGTACCTCTACTCATAAACGAGAAACCCTACGGAACACACGAAAATGGGACACCCTGTACTGACATTCTGCAACCGTCCTGTAGTTAGACAAAAACGATAAAAATACTGAAACCTTGAGGGATTTTTCCATGTTCCATTCCAAATATTTTCTATTTTCTACTACTAGATAATGCACTAATTTAGATATTTACTTATACATGCAAACCTTAATGCAAACCATTTTAAGTGCATTGTATGGTGATTAAAAAATTGTTCTGAAGTGTGTATTTAAAACAGTAGTTCATAATTCCAAAAAAGAAACAATTAAAAAAAATTATCCAACTATATTTCATTTTCTAAATTTGAAATATAGACTAGGTACTATTAGTTTGATATATCTTTTACTATGCTCTCTAGAACAGCATGCGGCCCGTCCGGCTGCCGGTAAACGTTGCGTTTTCTACTGCGCATTAAAAGAAGATCCTATATTTTTATTAGTTCTTTAAATTCTAATATTGAATATTAATCGAACATGTCTCCATAGCGCAGTGAGAGTTTCCACGGTCAACGCCACTAATGCCAGTAGTAATATCGCAACTAATACTACTAATGCTAAGACTGATCCGCGAGCAATGCACATACCACTAAAGTCGCTACTAATGCCAAATCGTGCTATACTGATAATGGCACGAATGCGATCGCTTTGTACACAACAATGCCATCGCGGTTTACACCTCACCTTTGTATATCACTGATTGGCAAATTAGAGGAAACCAAGAATGTTTTTCTCATTTTATCAGCAAAGTCGCAAAAAGTCGCAGTATTTTATTTTACTGTATGAAAGCCCAATGTTTACTAAGTAAAACATACATAGACAATATGCTGAATTCTTCGAAATGCGCAACTAAATCTCTAAGTATAATAAAAATGTCACAAATTTAATCAAATTTTCTACGCCTAACTTTTAGTTGCAAAAAAAATCGTTACTATAGAGAATATCAAAATAAATAATACGTTTTCGTAGAATACATACCTACCTGCAGCTTGCTGAGCCATTTTCAATCAAAACAATAATATATACGTAAAAAGAGTACAAGAACAACAACAATTTATAATTTTAAACATAAAATTTAGCCATTTACCTCTTATCTGTGAGAAGTAACAACTTTGACGTTTCGCTGAAACAAATGAATGCAACTAAACACACCCATAGCAACGCCATTCATGGCAGACATGATTTAACTTATCATTTATCTGTTTTTGGGAAATCTTAAACACATTTACTTTTTCGAATTTCGATCACCTTTTTCATGCTAATACCCCACCGTGCGTCGTCTCTAGTTGTTTTTAGCCAGTTTTATTGGTTTATTTCAAACATGACAGATCATATTTCAATTTTATTGGTTTGACGAAACGATGAACGACAAACGGACGCCGATGCATATGAGCCTCTGATATGAACTCGCCTTTAGATTTTTGAGGCTTGTCAAAGTCTAGCCAAATTATAGGTTATAATTTTGTGTCAAACCTATGTCAAATACTCTGCGTTTTGGAAGATAATGCATTTTCATTCGTGTTATTACGTGTGTTTTGTGTCTTTTGAAGTCAAGTGGAGGAAAAATCGAGGGAAAATTAATTGTAGATCCAGAGCACAGTTTATAGTTAAAACTCGCTGCCCAGGCAGAAAGTCTTATACACCAATAAAGTTACAATCATTAAAGTTTGTATACCATCTCGTCGTAGATAAGTGCATCTCGTATATGGTACAAGGATTGTACAAAACATATACTAAAAACTGGAGTAGCTGTAAAATATCGACATCACACGATAGGTAAATAATGCTAAAATCCATTATTTACCTATCACGTATTGCAGAAAAATAATGTCAAAAGGTACTGGTTTAAAAAAATTAAGAATAAAGTTAATTAATCAACCTTTAAGGTATAAAATTTGGTAAGTGTTATTATTAATAAAATAGTTTGTTTATTTATGTTGTTTAATTTGTTCCTGTGCAATATTATAAATTGAAGAATTGAATTTAAGCTTGAAAGTAAGAAATTGTTCTTTTTTACATTTTTTTGGTCTGTTCTTGTTTGTTTACCGTTTTTTTTAATAAAATAACTCGATTATATTTTTTCCGTTTTATACAGTTTTTTTTCACAATATTTTGAAGTAATCACTTGTCAGTCAAATTTCAAATATATTAATTTCCTGCTATGCGTTCCAGTTGTACCAACTTATTTCTTTGTAAATTAAAATAAACTACTTTGAAATTAAAATGACAGACACATCTATCACTGTCAAGGATCTTGTCGTTGGACAGACTATAATATTAGTGTCTAACTAATGCAACTGTGCATTTTAAATTAAACCAAACAAATTAACTACAGTTTAATAGATTTTTTCGTTTAAAACCTACAAATACGAGCTAGACGAAAAAACAAGATCTTGTTATTCTAACTAATAGCATTCTATTAAGACTAGACTAATTTTGCTAGATTTTAAATTAATTGGTCCAGACAGAGGTGCATGTGCTGCATCTAAATTTAAATCAACACGGTCCGTATTACAAGTATCTTTACTACTAATAAAAGGAATAAAGATTTTAAATTTTCTTTAATTGAATTAAATGTCAAGATCTTGATTCATCGTGTACAGGGGATCCCATTCTCATGTGTTTCACAGGGTGTTCCATTTATGAGTAGAGATACAAGAGATATCTCTTCTCATAACCGCGAAACCCCACAAAACACTCTAAAATAAAACACCCTGTACAGGGTGGCGCCCCTCATACGCCGCGGAGGCACAAAGGAGAACGACAGTTTGTATTGAAATGAAATTTTGTGAGCATGTGTAGGTTAATTACTCAGAGCACTATTTAAAAATATAGAGAGTTCTACAGGGTGTCCCCAAGAGAAGTTACATATCAAAGTTGTGTTTTTTGTAATGGAACACTCTCTATATTAATTGATTTTCGGATTCTGGGAGAAAAATAAAGGTAAGTTTTCTAAGAGAACTATATGACTAAAATGTAAGGATTTTGACATATTTAACATTTTCTAGAAATAAAGAACAATTTTTAAATTACAACAAAAGCTACCTAAATTGGAATTTACCCGGTATAGCCTAATATGTAGTTAAATAAACTATTGTACTTTAAATCAAATTAAAACTTGATCCAAAAAGTTATACAGGGTGAGACAAAATTAATATTGAACATTTGTCACTTTTTAAAATCATGTCACTTTTTTTATTTTAAATGGAACACCCAGTATATTATTCCGATATTTAATGGAGAATTCATGTCTCTTCAAAATACTATTAAGATTTCCTACCCTTCAAACAAAGATTTTCCTAGATATTTTCATTTACATGGTTTGATCTGAGTAGATCTTTATTATTTGATAAAATCTAGATGGCTGTGATATGCCTGACGTTACTTCAACATAGATGTCTAATTAGTCCAACTTTAACAACTAGTTATCATTTTGTGTCAGTTAAAATAAAAAATATTTCTCAGAAATTTACCGAAAATGCAAACTAATCCTACATCAGAGAGAACTGATATGATTCTATGGTCTATTACCTAGTCTGGGTTTTTTATGGGGACATTTTAAAGACAGTGTTTACAAAACTCTCGACCAACTATTGTCGACAACACGAGAGAAATTATTGTAGCTGCTTTTCCAGATAGAACTCCACATATGCCTTTTAAAATGAAAAGATCATTTTGAAAAGAAAATCATTTTATGCAGTTAACAGGAAAGGAAGCATTTTGAGCGTTTGATTTCATCTAACTAATTTTTTGTCACATAATTATAAGTTTATATCTAGTTTTAATTCTGTAATAATTAAAATATATTTTAAACGTGTATCTTTTATTCCTGTTGAGTATAGTACTCTACAATCCTTATTTTTGTTAAATTAACAAAAGGTGTATCACACTGCCACTCCAGATTTTTTAATATTATATTATATATTAAGATCTACTGACGCAAAATCATAAAAATTAAAATATCTAGGAAAATCTTTTTGTCTGAGGGGTAGGAAACCTTAATAGTATTTTGAAGATATATAAATTGTCCATTGAACACCAGAAAATATACTGGGTCTTCCATTTAAAGGAGTAACTTGCTTTTTAAAAGTGCCTAATGTTCCATATTAATTTTGTCTCACCCTGTATAACTTCTCGGGTCAAATTTCAATTTGGTTTAACTTACAATGGTTACGGTAATTAAAAATCAGGCTATACAAGGTCAACTAAAATTTAAGTAGCTGTTATCGAAATTTAAAATTTACTCTTCATTTTCACAAAATGTGAAATATGTCAAAATCCTTAGATTTTAGGACATTTTAGGTATATCCTTTTTAATAAAACTCGCCTTTATTTTTTCCTAGAATCCATAAATCAACTAATATACAGGGTTTGCCATTAGAAAAAACACAACTTTGATGTGGACTTTTTTGAGACACCCTGTATAATTCTCTATATTTTTATAAAATGCTTTCAGTTAACCTACATATGCTGCCAAAATTTCATTTCGATATGCTCCTGTACATCAATACAATTTTATTACATCTTTTCAATAAAAATATTGTTAAATATTTTGAAATCTCTAAATCGAGTGTATTTGTTAAGCAAGCAAATAAAAAGAGTCGTTTTTCACTTGTCTGTCAGTTTTATCCACTGGATTAAAGCGGACTGTGCTAAATTTAGCGGAAAATAACCCTACGTATATTCAAATATTTGCTCTGTGGCCATAGATCTTGTCGCCATGACAATACACCACCACTGGGTAATCGAAAAGTGTCAATAAATTGAACGTTGCTGTGCTTGAACGTGCTTTTCTTATCTCGATATCTTTAATCGATATTATAGTCTGGCTATAAAAATAAAAATAAAAACTATATCTTCTACATATTATTTAAAAAAAATATATATTTTTTAATTTCTAACGATTTTCTCTCCAATAAAACCAATATATCCTCTATATCTCGTTACCAAAGAGAAGGGCATAGCCACAGGGGCAAACCTAGGGAGTTTTCATACATAATTTCTTGTAGTTCAAACTAATATTTTTTAAGAATTCAAGAATTCATAAAGGAGGGAGGGGGGGTCAAATCGGAGCTCTCGCAGATTATTTTTTTAAATGAAGTAACGTTTTTGTTGACAGATTTTTAGCCAGATTTTGGTACTGACTTTTGCTTTTTTTGCCACACCTTAGGTCAAATAGACAGCTAATAATGACAACTCAAAAATGAAACGTATTATTTTCAAAAATCTTCGGAAGTATTCAAGACTTTTAAACATTTATGATCATTAAAAATGACAAAAATGTAAATGAGCCTTAAGCTGGTTTTACAACGGAACATAAACTAAGTACCGTATAAACGGAACGAAAAAAAAAACGGCGTCCAGGTGGCTTGGAAATAACGATCAGTGACATTCCCCATATAATATTATATACAGGGTGGGGCACTGAAAACTTACAATGGCTATAATTTTTAAAGCAATAAAGATATCAAAAAAATAAAAAATACCGCTTCTATAATATCGAGGGGGAATACATATGACGTATTTTTTGAACCACCCCGACCTACCCTTTAGGCGGCACCCCTACTCATTTAAAAATCTTAAATGGCAACACCCCACTTGTGGAGCCTTTTTGGAAAGCCCATGAAAAATGCTAAACGATGATCATAAAGTTTTTAGGGTGAAATTGGAAAACTATCCCTTACACGAAAAATTATGTGAAAATTAATAAAAAAGTGATTTTTTCAGCATAAGTCACAAATTGGGACCGAGCTAAATGAGGCAAATGTAGTCTTTTTCAAACCACCCCGACCCACCCCTAGGTGCCACCCCCTCACTTCTAACCCACTTGTAGAATTTTTCTTGTGGGGTTACACTAAATTCATAGTCTACAAGACAAAACCAGGTTCGTTGCAAGAATTGCGGCAGAAGATAACTGAAGCATGTCGAAATATTCCGAGAGAGACTTTCCAAAATGTGAGAGAAGAATTTGAAAATCGTTTGTATTTTTGTATGGAACAAAACGGCCGTCATTTTGAGCAATTATTGTTAAAATAAATTATCATTTTAAATTTCTTTCAAATTGTCACACCTACATTTCTTATCACTACTTACCAGTAATTAAGTTGAAGTCTATATGACCATCGTTTAGCAATTTCAAATAGCTTTCCAAAGAAGTGTCACAAGTGGGGTATCGCTATCTTGAAATTAGAAGTGAGGGGGTGGCACCTAGGGGTGGGTGAGGGTGGTTTGAAAAATACCTCATTTGCTTCGTTTAGCTGGGTTCCAATTTGTAACTTATGCTGAAAAAATCACTTTTTTATTAATCTTCACCTAATTTTTCATGTAAGGGGTAGTTTTTCAATTTCACCCTAAAAACTTTATGATCATCGTCTAGCATTTTTCATGGGCTTTCCAAAAAGGCGCCACAAGTGGGTTGTTGCCATTTAAGATTTTCAAGTGAATAGGGGTGCCGCCTAAGGGGTAGGTCGGGGTGGTTCAAAAAATACGTCATATGTATTCCCCCTCGATATTATAGAAACGGTATTTTTTATTTTTTTGATATCTTTTTTGGTTTAAAAATTATAGCCATTGTAAGTTTTCAGTGGCCCAACCTGTATAAAATGACAGCGATCTTTATTTATACTTGTCATAGTTTATTGTACAATAAAATGCAATGCTTTTGTTTAAAAAAAACAGCAGTTTCAGTTCTGTCACAAACCCTTAACTAGTGGAGGTTGGTCAAAGAATGCCTAGAGAAGCTCAACAAGTTGGGCAAAGAAAATAAAGTCCTCCTACTCTGGGTGCCTGCTCACCAAGGGATAGAAGGCAATGAAAAAGCAAATGATCTAGCTAGGAAAGGAGCGAACACTCCACTAACTGGACCAGAACCGTTCTGTTGTCCAAGCGGAAACCAACTGAAAGCGGAACTGAAGAATCTGGAAGACTCCAACCGTAACTTGGAATGGGTATTCTCCAACGGTCTAAGACACTCGAAAAAGTTCCTCAGAACCTACGACCGAGAAAATCAAAGGTTTTCCTTGATTTAAGTAAAAACAATCTTCGGATTGTCACGGGGTTTCTAACAGGACACTGTCTCCTCAACGAACACCTCAGTAGGCTGAAGCTGAGAAACAATGGCGAATGCAGATTCTGTGGGGAATATGGAGAAACACCTGAACACCTCATCACTGAATGCGCCGAGACGACGACTATTCGTGCTATGAACTTTGGAACGGCTGATGTTAAGGATGGAGAGCTAGCCTCTGTGGAGTCGTTTCAGATACTGGCTTTTATTAAAGGCTTGAGACTGTATGATGAGTTATAACTCGTTATAACTCAAGAAAGGGGAACACACAATAGATCTATAAGGTCGCGGTGACTAACTCCCCTCCTAAACATTCTACATTCTACACAATAAAATAAAGTGTTAATTAATAATTTGTTTCTTTTATTTATCCAGTAAAGGAACTAATAAAAACTTTTCATTAGTTATAGTTACCTTCCATGGTTTTTCTTCCTGCCCTCGCAAGTTAAATTCAGACCCTTGAACCCTTTGAGAAAATTAAAGGGTCTCTTCAGTTATTTAATTATGTGTAAATTATTTTAGCGAACACCTTATCACACGTGTGTCATTTTTCTTTATTTGATTGTTTTATGTAAACAGTTATGCGTTTGGGTTGGAATTAAATGGAAATTAAAACCGCCTCATTTGTCTTTGTCGTTGGATTCAGCCGCGTTTTAGGCTCAGAAAAAAAACCTATTAGCACATAAATTAGGGACGAGAAAAAACGAGTCAATTAATTTAAGTGTTCTGTTGACTGTAGCATTTTATGTGTGGACGCGGGGAATAATTTGTTATGTATAAAATGGCAATTGTGGCGAAAAAGAACAAAAAGAATAATTTTTATCTCTTGACCATAAAAGTGTGTCGGTAAAAAGTCAGAATTATGTATTTCAGTATGATACTTTTAAAAAACAATAATAATGATATGTTAAATAACGAGAAACAAGAAAGTTTAATTATACTTAACAAAAATTAGTGTTTGAAATCATCAA
The DNA here is from genome assembly GCF_002938485.1 of Sitophilus oryzae. Classification (NCBI taxonomy): domain Eukaryota; kingdom Metazoa; phylum Arthropoda; class Insecta; order Coleoptera; family Curculionidae; genus Sitophilus; species Sitophilus oryzae. The sequence goes on along the minus strand of NW_022147287.1, from coordinate 3,951,348 downwards.
TATTAATATTAAAAAGTTTTTTTAATTTCACCAAAATGAGTTATTTGGGTCAAGTAAATGACCCTAAATACAAAAATATTATCATGGTGCCTGTCTGTCCGTCTGTCCGTCTGTCCGTCTGTCCGTCCGTCTGTCTGTCCGTCCGTCCGTCTGTCTGTCCAACTGCTGTCCGTCCGTCCGTTCGTCCGTCTGTCCGTTCGTCCGTTCGTCCGTTCGTCCGTTCTGTCCGTCTGTCCGTCTGTCCGTCTGTCCGTCTGTCCGTCTGTCTGTAACACGATAACTCAAAAACCGCTAAACCGATTTTAACCAAATTTGGCACAAAAATACTGTGGCACCCGAGGCCATTAGTTTTTGGTGGGGGTGGGTAAGGGGGTATGGGAGGGGGTTAAAAATTTTAAAAAATTTAACTCCAAAATTACAGTAGCTAACGAAACGCGGTTTTCAATTTAAGATTAGGAATAATATTTGCAACAAAATTTGTAATAACATCAAAATCAGTCAAAGTCGCAGTTTTTGAAATAAAAAAAAATTGGAATTGGGCGGCAATACGTGCCTCCCGGCGCAATTTTTTTTTCATTAAAGATTTACAGATTTTTGTCTACTAATATAAAATATTGGTTAGTCTATCCTACGATACAGGTCTTGTCTGTAATTTTATTTGAAAAATCTTTATCAACAAGTATCAAACATAAACTTTGATATCTAAACAGAAGAACATGTATTTTATTATCCAAACGATTTGTATCAAAGATTCGTCTATATTTTTATTACACTCTCGCATAAAAGCGAACCATTTTCATTGATGGGATGCTCTTTGTTCAAGCACACAAACACAATGAAAAGGGATATCTTTATTACAGATAGAATTTCAAATATTTCGCTCGTAAATTTTGATAGATATTACAGTTTTAGAGTCAACGTATTGATGAAAATTTGAACTCGTACAGTATATAAAGAATGTTTGTTCCAAACGTGAGCATGTTGCAAAAAAAAATATAAAACCATTAACATTTTCCTGCAAAGAAACAAGATTTTGGGAAACGTGGGCATCAGCGTGATTGATTTTGGAATTTATATGAAGTTTATATCGATAAAAATCTTTTTAAAATCGAGTGTGTTAAAATTTTATAGCGTAGGTGATAACAAAGAAAAAAAATATATCCAGGTAATCGTCTTTGTGTGATGGTGTTTATATTATTTTTTAATATTAATATTGCTTTTTCATTTTGCTTAGCGGGCACATCTTTGTCCACTTTTACATATATTTTCTTTTAATGAAAACATTTTAGTGATCAAAAATAAATCTATACTAATATATAAAATACTTAAGTGACTGACATACTGATTAATCACGATCCTGCTCAAACCACTCAACGTAAGAAGCTCAATTTTGGCAAACAGGTTGATTCTAGGGTGTAGAGGTTCGATAAGAAAGGATTTTTCGAAGTTCCAGTTCCAAGAGGGTAAAACCACCCCTCAAATATTACAATATTTTTTATTTAAAAAACGATCATGTTTCCGAAAAAACGCTTAAACACGTATATTTTGTTTTGTTTTTTTACATATTTTAAGATTTTTTAAAAATGTATACAGGATGTTTCCAAAAATCTGGTCATTGATTAATCACGATCCTGCTTAAAGCGCTTGACGTAAAAAGCTCATTTTTGAAAAACAGATTGACTTTAGGGTGTAGAGGTTCGATAAGAAGGCATTTTTCCAAACTCGAATTCTAAGGGGGTGAAACTATCCCTCAAATATTAAAATATTTTTTATTTAAAAACCGTATATTCTATAAACTCCAAACTTACTTGTCATTTACCGTAAATTACGGTAATTTATACAGTAAATTACCAAAAATATATTACGGTAAATTGGCACAGTAATTTACCATTAACATTTTATACGATGGTAATTAATTTTGGTAATAGAAACTGGTAAATTACCACCGTAAATTACCAAAATTATAAATTACGGTAAATTTACATCACTGGTAGTGGCTGTTGGATAAATAAATGGGCCTCTTGAGATTTTTTTTAGTAGAGCTACCACCTGAAACCCTAGCGGGAAATTTAAATTCCCGTAAAATTGTTTGGCAACAATGAATTGGCGCCCTCGATTACGTAACTAAAAGTTCAATTGGTCTCAAATATATGTGTGTAGCATCCTTATTTCCATAAAAAAGTAGAATGATGGTCGTTGTACCTCTACTCATAAACGAGAAACCCTACGGAACACACGAAAATGGGACACCCTGTACTGACATTCTGCAACCGTCCTGTAGTTAGACAAAAACGATAAAAATACTGAAACCTTGAGGGATTTTTCCATGTTCCATTCCAAATATTTTCTATTTTCTACTACTAGATAATGCACTAATTTAGATATTTACTTATACATGCAAACCTTAATGCAAACCATTTTAAGTGCATTGTATGGTGATTAAAAAATTGTTCAGAGGTGTGTATTTAAAACAGTAGTTCATAATTCCAAAAAAAAACAATTAAAAAAAATTATCCAACTATATTTCATTTTCTAAATTTGAAATATAGACTAGGTACTATTAGTTTGATATATCTTTTACTATGCTCTCTAGAACAGCATGCGGCCCGTCCGGCTGCCGGTAAACGTTGCGTTTTCTACTGCGCATTGAAAAAAGATCCTATATTTTTATTAGTCCTTTAAATTCTAATATTGAATATTAATCGAACATGTCTCCATAGCGCAGTGAGAGTTTCCACGGTCAATGCCACTAATGCCAGTAGTAATATCGCAACTAATACTACTAATGCTAAGACTGATCCGCGAGCAATGCCCATACCACTAAAGTCGCTACTAATGCCAAATTGTGCTATACTGATAATGGCACGAATGCGATCGCTTTGTACACAACAATGCCCCATCGCGGTTTACACCTCACCTTAGTATATCACTGATTGGCAAATTAGAGGAAACCAAGAATGTTTTTCTCATTTTATCAGCAAAGTCGCAAAAAGTCGCAGTATTTTATTTTACTGTATGAAAGCCCAATGTTTACTAAGTAAAACATACATAGACAATATGCTGAATTCTTCGAAATGCGCAACTAAATCTCTAAGTATAATAAAAATGTCACAAATTTAATCAAATTTTCTGAACGCCCAACTTTTAGTTGCAAAAAAATCGTTAGTATAGAGAATATCAAAATAAATAATACGTTTTTGTATAATACATACCTACCTGCAGCTTGCTGAGCCATTTTCAATCAAAACAATAATATATACGTAAAAAGAGCACAAGATCAACAACAATTTATAATTTTAAACATAAAATTTAGCCATTTACCATCTGTGAGAAGTAACAACTTTGACGTTTCGCTGAAACAAATGAATGCAACTAAACACACCCATAGCAACGCCATTCATGCCAGACATGATTTAACTTATCATTTATCTTTTTTTGGGAAATCTTAAACACATTTGCTTTTTCGAATTTCGATCACCTTTTTCATGCTAATACCCCACCGTGCGTCGTCTCTAGTTGTTTTTAGCCAGTTTTATTGGTTTATTTCAAACATGACAGATCATATTTCAATTTTATTGGTTTGACGGAACGATGAACGACAAACGGACGCCGATGCGTATGAACCTCTGATATGAACTCGCCTTTAGATTTTTGAGGCTTGTCAAAGTCTAGCCAAATTATAGGTTATAATTTTGTGTCAACCTATGTCAAATACTCTGCGTTTTGGAAGATAATGCATTTTCATTCGTGTTATTACGTGTGTTTTGTGTCTTTTGAAGTCAATTGGAGGAAAAATCGAGGGAAAATTAATTGTAGATCCAGAGCACAGTTTATAGTTAAAATTCGCTGCCCAGGCAGAAAGTCTTATACACCAATAAAGTTACAATCATTAAAGTTTGTATATCATCTCGTCGTAGATAAGTGCATCTCGTATATGGTACAAGGATTGTACAAAACATATACTAAAAACTGGAGTAGCTGTAAAATATCGACATCACACGATAGGTAAATAATGCTAAAATCCATTATTTACCTATCACGTATTGCAGAAAAATAATGTCAAAAGGTACTGGTTTAAAAAAATTAAGAATAAAGTTAATTAATCAACCTTTAAGGTATAAAATTTGGTAAGTGTTATTATTAATAAAATAGTTTGTTTATTTATGTTGTTTAATTTGTTCCTCTGCAATATTATAAATTGAAGAATTGAATTTAAGCTTGAAAGTAAGAAATTGTTCTTTTTTACATTTTTTTGGTCTGTTCTTGTTTGTTTACCGTTTTTTTTTAATAAAATTACTCGATTATATTTTTTCAGTTTCATACAGTTTTTTTTCACAATATTTTGAAGTAATCACTTGTCAGTCAAATTTCAAATATATTAATTTCCTGCTATGCGTTCCAGTTGTACCAATTTATTTCTTTGTAAATTAAAATAAACTACTTTGAAATTAAAATGACAGACACATCTATCACTGTCAAGGATCTTGTCGTTGGACAGACTATAATATTAGTGTCTCACTAATGCAACTGTGCATTTTAAATTAAACCAAACAAATTAACTACAGTTTAATAGATTTTTTCATTTAAAACCTACAAATACGAGCTAGACGAAAAAACAAGATCTTGTTATTCTAACTAATAGCATTCTATTAAGACTAGACTAATTTTGCTAGATTTTAAATTAATTGGTCCAGACAGAGGTGCATGTGCTGCATCTAAATTTAAATCAACACGGTCCGTATTACAAGTATCTTTACTACTAATAAAAGGAATAAAGATTTTAAATTTTCTTTAATTGAATTAAATGTCAAGATCTTGATTCATCGTGTACAGGGGATCCCATTCTCATGTGTTTCACAGGGTGTTCCGTTTATGAGTAGAGATACAAGAGATATCTCTTCTCATAACCGCGAAACCCCACAAATCACTCTAAAATAAAACACCCTGTACAGGGTGGCGCCCCTCATACGCCGCGGAGGCACAAAGGAGAACGACAGTTTGTATTGAAATGAAATTTTGTGAGCATGTGTAGGTTAATTACTCAGAGCACTTTTTAAAAATATAGAGAGCTCTACAGGGTGTCCCCAAGAGAAGTTACATATCAAAGTTGTGTTTTTTGTAATGGAACACCCTCTATATTAATTGATTTTCGGATTCTGGGAGAAAAATAAAGGTAAGTTTTCTAAGAGAAGTATATGATTAAAATGTAAGGATTTTGACATATTTAACATTTTCTAGAAATAAAGAACAATTTTTAAATTACAACAAAAGCTACCTAAATTGGAATTTACCCGGTATAGCCTAATATGTAGTTAAATAAACTATTGTACTTTAAATCAAATTAAAACTTGATCCAAAAAGTTATACAGGGTGAGACAAAATTAATATTGAACATTTGTCACTTTTAAAATCATGTTACTTTTTTAATTTAAATGGAACACCCAGTATATTATTCCGATATTTAATGGAGAATTCATGTCTCTTCAAAATACTATTAAGATTTCCTACCCTTCAAACAAAGATTTTCCTAGATATTTTCATTTACATGGTTTGATCTGAGTAGATCTTTATTATTTGATAAAATCTAGATGGCTGTGATATGCCTGACGTTACTTCAACATAGATGTCTAATTAGTCCAACTTTAACAACTAGTTATCATTTTGTGTCAGTTAAAATAAAAATATTTCTCAGAAATTTACCGAAAATGCAAACTAATCCTACATCAGAGAGAACTGATATGATTCTATGGTCTATTACCTAGTCTGGGTTTTTTTATGGGGACATTTTAAACACAGTGTTTACAAAACTCGACCAACTATTGTCGACAACACGAGAGAAATTATTGTAGCTGCTTTTCCAGATAGAACTCCACATATGCCTTTTAAAATGAAAAGATCATTTTGAAAAGAAAATCATTTTATGCAGTTAACAGGAAAGGAAGCATTTTGAGCGTTTGATTTCATCTAACTAATTTTTGTCACATAATTATAAGTTTATATCTAGTTTTAATTCTGTAATAATTAAAATATATTTTAAACGTGTATCTTTTTATTCCCGTTGAGTATAGTACTCTACAATCCTTAATTTTTGTTAAATTAACAAAAGGTGTATCACACTGCCACTCCAGATTTTTTAATATTATATTATATATTAAGATCTACTGACGCAAAATCATAAAAATTAAAATATCTAGGAAAATCTTTGTCTGAGGGGTAGGAAACCTTAATAGTATTTTGAAGATATATAAATTGTCCATTGAACACCAGAAAATATACTGGGTCTTCCATTTAAAGGAGTAACTTGCTTTTAAAAGTGCCTAATGTTCCATATTAATTTTGTCTCACCCTGTATAACTTCTCGGGTCAAATTTCAATTTGGTTTAACTTACAATGGTTACGGTAATTAAAAATCAGGCTATACAAGGTCAACTAAAATTTAAGTAGCTGTTATCGAAATTTAAAATTTACTCTTCATTTTCACAAAATGTGAAATATGTCAAAATCCTTAGATTTTAGGACATTTTAGGTATATCCTTTTTTAATAAAACTCGCCTTTATTTTTTCCTAGAATCCATAAATCAATTAATATACAGGGTTTGCCATTAGAAAAAACACAACTTTGATGTGGACTTTTTTTGGAGACACCCTGTATAATTCTCTATATTTTTATAAAATGCTTTCAGTTAACCTACATATGCTGCCAAAATTTCATTTCGATATGCTCCTGTACATCAATACAATTTTATTACATCTTTTCAATAAAAATATTGTTAAATATTTTGAAATCTCTCTAAATCGAGTGTATTTGTTAAGCAAGCAAATAAAAAGAGTCGTTTTTCACTTGTCTGTCAGTTTTATCCACTGGATTAAAGCGGACTGTGCTAAATTTAGCGGAAAATAACCCTACGTATATTCAAATATTTGCTCTGTGGCCATAGATCTTGTCGCCATGACAATACACCACCACTGGGTAATCGAAAAAGTGTCAATAAATTGAACGTTGCTGTGCTTGAACGTGCTTTTCTTATCTCGATATCTTTAATCGATATTATAGTCTGGCTATAAAAAAATAAAAATAAAAACTATATCTTCTACATATTATTTAAAAAAATATATATTTTTTTAATTTCTAACGATTTTCTCCAATAAAACCAATACTATATCCTCTATATCTCGTTACCAAAGAGAAGGGCATAGCCACAGTGGGGCAACCTAGGGGAGTTTTCTTACATAATTTCTTGTAGTTCAAATTAATATTTTTTTTTAAGAGTTCAAGAATTCATAAAGGGGTGGAGGGTCAAATCGGAGTTCTCGCAGATTATTTTTTTTTAAATGAAGTAACGTTTTTGTTGGCAGATTTTTAGCCAGATTTTGGTACTGACTTTTGCTTTTTTTGCCACACCTTAGGTCAAATAGACAGCTAATAATGACAACTCAAAAATGAAACGTATTTTTTTCAAAAATCTTCGGAAGTATTCAAGATTTTTAAACATTTATGATCATTAAAAATGACAAAAATGTAAATGAGCCTTAAGCTGGTTTTACAACGGAACATAAACTAAGTACCGTATGATCGAAAAAAAAACGGCATCCAGGTGGCTTGGAAATACCGATCAATGACATTTCCCATATAATATAATATACAGGGTGGGCCACTGAAAACTTACAATGGCTATAATTTTTAAAGCAAAAAAGATATCAAAAAAATAAAAAATACCGCTTCTATAATATCGAGGGGGAATACATATGACGTATTTTTTGAACCACCCCGACCCCGAAAGGGTGAGGGTGGTTTGAAAAATACCTCATTTGCCTCATTTAGCTAGGTCCCAATTTATAACTGATGTAATATCAAAAAATCACTTTTTTCATTATGTCCATCTAATTTTTCGTGTAAGGGGTAGCTTTTCAATTTCACCCTAAAAATTTTATGATCATCGTCTAGCATTTTTCATGGGCTTTCCAAAAAGGCGCGGCCACACAAGTGGGGTGTTGCCATTTAAGATTTTCAAGTGAGTAGGGGTGCCGCCTAAGGGGTAGGTCGGGGTGGTTCAAAAAATACGTCATATGTATTCCCCCTCGATATTATAAAAACGGTATTTTTGATTTTTTTGATATCTTTTTTGGTTTAAAAATTATAGCCATTGTAAGTTTTCAGTGGCCCAACCTGTATAAAATAACAGCGATCTTTATTTATACTTGTCGTAGTTTATTATACAATAAAATACAATGCTTTTGTTTAAAAAAAACAGCAGTTTCAGTTCTGTCACAAACCCTTAACTAGTGATTACCAAACCCTTGGGGAATCAAACCCCAGTGTAAAACACCTTCTGAATTATTTGCTCTATATACGCATTATACAATCTAAATTTGGGGTGGCAAGTCCAAAAATACACTTATCTTCACGCACGGGTAGATTAGAGGACTGGCAGCAAAAAAACACAAGATAAAAATAACAAAAGCAGACGAAAATATTTTCCCTGAAAAGGCTGTACTTGTCAATAAAAGTCAGTTAAAAATCAGACCATCCCCTCGGGATATGTCTGTGTTTTGGTATATACAAATAAGTATAAAGTTTAAGAAAAATACTCTATTTTTGAATCAAAGAAAGAAACTTCAATGTTATTTACATACAGGGGGTATTGGCAGATCCTGGTAACAAAGAGTTAAGGGAATTCGTTTAATTGCAGACCTAACTGTGTACTGCGGATAGAAGTGACACCCTGTATATTACTTTTATATTAGAAGTAGAATTATAAATAAATGTACTCACTCACCAAGCGTTTGACAAATAAAATAGACTTGCGAACAAGCAGGTTTCCGATCAGGTTACGGAACAAATGACCATCTTCTAACAGTCAAGGTCCTTATCGAGAAATGCATTGAGTATAATAGACCACTAATGCTTGTCTTCGTGGATTTCGAGAAGGCCTTCGATTCGGTAGACCAGCGGAAGCTTCTAGAGACACTAAGTGAGAGTCGCATCGATCATCGATACTCCCCAATCATAAGACATATATATGATAATGCCACGGCAAACGTCAGAATATCGACAAATCAATACACAGATAAATTCAATATCGATCGAGGGTAAGACAAGGCGACACACTGTCCCCTAAACTATTCGTTGCTGTGCTAGAAAGTATGTTAAAATGATAAACTGGGATTCAACAGGAATTAACATCGATGGCAAATTGATAAATCATCTCTGTTTTGGCAGATGACATTATTTTAATAACAGACAACATACAGGAGGCACAGAATATGCTGGATATGCTGAATGATGCTTCGGAAAAGTCGGTTTGAAAATTAACTTGTCAAAGACACAATACATGACAAACCTAGTACTAAGTGGAAATTTAAACATTAATGACATACCTTTGGAACAAGTGCATATATATATAAATACTTAGGGCATGATATCGGCATTAGAAGGGATAATCAGACCCACGAAATTCTACGAAGAATAGGTTTGTCGTGGGCGGCATTTGGCAAACTAAGGCATATACTGAGATCTGATATTCCCATATGTTTAAGAAGAAAGATCTTTAACCAGTGTGTCTTGCCTGTCCTCACGTATGGAGCTGAAACGCTTACTTTGACAAAAAAGAACATACATAGAATACAGGTCATGCAACGGAAAATGGAAAGGTCTATGTTGGGAGTTACACTCAGAGATAAAATACCCAATCATACAATACGAAATCGAACAGGAGTAAATGATGCGGTGATATCTGTCTTACATCTTAAATGGAATTGGGCAGGACATGTGGCTAGGATGACAGATGGACGGTGGACAAAGAGACTTGTGGAATGGAGACCGAGACATATGGCCTATAGAAGCAGAGGACGACCTCCTAGTCGATGGACAGATGACATTAAGAGGGTGGCTGGAAACTGGATTCAAGTGGCACAAAATAGAAGGAAATGGCTAGAGTTAAGGGAGGCTTTTGTTCAGCAGTGGACGGTATAAGCTAAATGATGATGATGATGATGAGAATTATAAAATGAATATTTTCTTGCAAATCATGGTATTTTTTACAAAAAAATTAATTTATATGAAAACCATAAAAATCTGATGTAACGTCAGATAATCTACATTCATACATACCCATGTCATGTAAATTGGTAAATATTTAAAACTATAGTTCATACCAAATTAACTTTTAGTCACGTTATTAAGCTTGACCGGCACATCGTTGCCAACTTTTGCATATTTTCTTTTAATCAAGTTCAATTGGTATCGAATATACATATTTGTATATATTACTGACTAGGAGGATATGTTAAGACAACTGGGTCCAACAATTTGTCAAGTCGTATTACGTTTTGAAAAAAAAAAGAAAACTTACTGCGATTGCTTTTGAAAGAAAGGAATTCTCATAAGATATATTTAGCAGATTTTGCTGGACATATCAGATCTTTTCAAGCTATTTTTATAACATAAAATATGAAAATAATACTAGGCAGCCGGCTATTTGCACAATGTCAACTTTAAGAGATATAAAACATATACAATATATTATAACAAGTTGAATATAAACAATGTTTGTAGAATCAATAAACTTAGAGAATTAATCATTTAAAGTATCTAATGAAATTAATATATCTATACGGGTGTCATCAAAAATATTTGTCTTGATAAAAGAGCAAATTATTGCATATAAAACATAATTTTAGATCTGATCAGGACCTTTGTTTTTATATTGCTTTATTATTGTACAAAAAAAAATTATTTATTTTTTTTTCAGTTATGTATTCAACTGGATGTGTTAAACTTATTATTTATTTATAAGTCGTCCAAGAGCAAAACAAAATAAATATAGCCAAAATTAATTTAATATGAGTGAACCAAACCGCATAATTTTAATTACAATTAATTAATAGTAATATAAGCATTTTAATTATAGGTGTTAAATATTAATTTAACAGAAATACAAAATCGCTATTTTGTTATGTTTGTATACTATAATGCTATAATTAATTGAATTTTATATGATCCAGTAACTTCCATATTACTGTTTTAGGTATAATATTTTATCATTATTTTTATTAAACATTGCCTCAATTTCTTTTAGTGTTTTATTTTTGTTATTATTTTTACAAATTATTATTCTGACCGGGCTAAATTCGCCCTTTCCTTGATTATACAGGGTGAGACTTAAATAAGTGCAAACATTTTTAGGAGTAATATATTTCGACCCCAGAAACACCTGAAAATTTCGAATCTTTTTATTTTTTTTTTAATTTTAAGTTAAAAAAAAACATAAAATCCTCATAATAGTTAGTTTTTAGTTAAAAAACATAAGTTTTTAATAATACGGCCACATAGGTAGTAGATTAAATTTACAAGAAATAAAACCCGGAAAAGATACAGTGGTGCTTAAAATATAACCAAAAAATAATTTTTTTCTTCAATTTTCAAAGTAAAATATCTTGGTAATTTTGGAGTTATTTGAAAAACGATAAAGAGAAAATATGTTTCTTTTAACGAGATCTACCAGCTTTGAAAATATTTGCACTTTCAAATATGATAAAAAGTGTTTTAAGCTGAGATGTATACAGGGATAAAAAAAAATAATTTATATTATTACAATATCAGAGTTATAAATAGTAAAATTTAATAAAGATTATAAAAACAACTAAATAAGGCTATTATGACATAAGATTCTTTTTTACTTAAATTAAATATTTCCATTTGATTGATTTTGAAGTTATTCTATAAAAAATTGGACCATCCTATATTAGCTACATATATCTAAAATTCACGTCTTAATACTTATTTTTCTTACAAAATTCTGGACCACAAATATATTTAACACCAGCTGACATTTTTATTACACATCATTATTTTTCGTTAAATTAATTGTAATGAATAATACGCCAGCATCAGGTTAAAAATATACAGTTCTTGTTTATATCCTTGTTTATCTTCAATCTTTCTTACGTATATGACAACCCAAACGTGTTTTCTTTGTTAGATACTGTTGTTTTTGTGGAAATTTGATGTTTAACTTCTATTTTTGTAAAAAATAATTACAATTGATGTAATCGTTGGACTGTGTTAAAGGATAATGAATTTGAATTAAAAGTTATAAAAAATTCATAATTCTTTAATCTACATAATATATACTACTTAATATATAATAAAATCCTTAAGTGACTGACTGATTAATCACGATCCTGCTCAAACCACTCAACGTAAGAAGCCCAATTTTGTCATACAGGTTGATTCTAGGGTGAAACCACCCCTCAAATATTACAATATTTTTTATTTAAAAAACGGTAAAGTTTCCGAAAAAACGCTTAAACACGTATATTTTATTTTGTTTTTTACATATTTTAAGATTTTTTCAAAAATGTATGCAGGGTGTTTCGAAAAAGTGCTCATTGATTAATCACGATCCTGCTTAAAGCGCTTGACGTAAAAACCTGATTTTTGGAAAACGGATTGACTTTAGGGTGTAGAGGTTCGATAAGAAGGGATATTTCGAAACTCGAATTCTAAGGGGGTGAAACCACCCCTCAAATATTAGAATATTTTTATACGTAAACTTTATTTTGTTGTTTTACATATTTTAAGATTTTTTAAAAATTTATACAGGGTGTTTCATAAAATATGACCATTGAGTAATCACGATTCTGCTTAAACTGCTTGACGTTTAAAGCTGATTTTTGGCAAACGAGGGGTTTCTCGAATCTCAAAATCCAAGAGGGTGAAAACGCGATATGTTAATGGAAATTCTTGCTTTGTTTTATCATCACCATATCAAATAAATCCAAAATAACGCAGTTATTTTACTTTGCTTTCCAAAAAAAATGAGTTTTTGCGGAAATTTTGAGAACAACTAGATATTTTCTTGATTTTCTTTCTTAAATAAAAAAGTAAATTTAATCTATTATCTATGTTCTTATATTACCAAGAAATTATGTTTTTTAACTAAAAACAAAAAAAATCCAAATTTTTTTTTCAAAATATTCCCAATTTTCGATTTTTTTTCGCCAAATATACCTCATAATCATGTTTCTGGAGTTGACCCTCAAATATTACAATATTTTTTATTTAAAAAACGGTAAAGTTTCCGAAAAAACGCTTAAACACGTATATTTTATATTGTTCTTTACATATTTTAAGATTTTTTAAAAACGTATGCAGGTTGTTTCGAAAAACTGCTCATTGATTAATCACGATCCTGCTTAAAGCGCTTGACGTAAAAACCTGATTTTTGGAAAACGGATTGACTTTAGGGTGTAGAGGTTCGATAAGAAGGGATATTTCGAAACTCGAATTCTAAGGGGGTGAAACCAGCCCTCAAATATTAGAATATTTTTACACGTAAACTTTATTTTGTTGTTTTACATATTTTAAGATTTTTTAAAAATTTATACAGGGTGTTTCATAAAATATGACCATTGAGTAATCACGATTCTGCTTAAACTGCTTGACGTTTAAAGCTGATTTTTGGCAAACGAGGGGTTTCTCGAATCTCAAAATCCAAGAGGGTGAAAACGCGATATGTTAATGGAAATTCTTGCTTTGTTTTATCATCACCATACCAAATAAATCCAAAATAACGCAGTTGTTTTACTTTGCTTTCCAAAAAAAAAATGAGTTTTTGCGGAAATTTTGAGAACAACTAGATATTTTCTTGATTTTCTTTCTTAAATAAAAAAGTAAATTTAATCTATTATCTATGTTCTTATATTACCAAGAAATTATGTTTTTTAACTAAAAACAAAAAAAAATCTAAAACTTTTTTTCAAAAAATTCCCAATTTTCGATTTTTTTTCGCCAAATATACCTCATAATCATGTTTCTGGAGTTGAAATATACTACCCCTAAAAATATTTGTTCCTATTTAAGACTCACCCTGTATATTTTTCCAAACATTGGTATTTACAAAAAAATTAGGTATATTTTGGAAATGGGAATTCAAATATCAAAAATTATACGAATATTATTAGTTATTACTATGATCGCGCGATTATTCAAAAAACCGTTAAGACGACTTGTGTACTTGGCAAATATACAGGGTCCGGTGATAGTGCGTCGGGTATCTGTATAGCTCTTATAATAAACAATTTAGAAATTTTTTATAAGTGCAAACCTAAAGTATGTAATGTATAGTATTTATTTCAGAAAAAAATATGTTTTTTTTTATTTATTTATTAATACCTCTGAAACTATCAAAACATATTTAATAATATCTTGGGATTATGTAAAGTGATCAAAAAGGAAGTCAAAAATGCAATAATCCACTCACATATTTTTGAGCCACCCTGTAGAAGTTAAAATATTTTCCTGAAATACATCCTGGTACATATACTTTAGGTTTGCACTTTATATACATATTTGCATACAAAATCTCTAAGTTTTTTTATTATAGGAGCTACAGATGCTCGACGCACTATTGCCGGACCCTGTATACAAATAACAAGTTTGTCAAGTACTCTAAAAAGTACTATTCTAAAAAAATCTTACGATATATATTTTTTTAAAAAATTGTAAAAATTAATAGTTATTTTCATACAAGACGATACAATGGTGTTGTATAGTCGACCGAAAAGATTAATTCACGAGCAATGAAATCGCGAGTGAATTAATTTCGGAAGATAATAATGCAATTTTATCGTCGTGTATAAAACAATATTTTTTCCATAGCAAGTTACGTTTTTTTAAAATATCCAGAAATTACTATTTCAAGGAATTTATTACGAGTAGAAAAAAATTTTGTCCTGGGTTGACGTTGGTTTCTATGTAATTTGACAAATAAATAAAGCTGTCTCTTTAGTTGTCAGTTTTGAGTCAATATTTTTTAATTCTCTTTCGTGCCGATTGCTGAATTGAATTGGAGCCAGAAGTGGCTCAAAACGAAATAAGTAAATTATATCAGATATATTCACGCTGAGGCGACAAACGCCATATCCAAACTACTTCCATTTAAATCCCGAATAACTTATGAAAAGGAATATAAAAAATTTCAAAAATGGAAGCAATTAAAAAACGTGCGAGAAGAAATAAAGTTTTTAACCAATCCTCGCTGTTAAAGTATCACTTAATCTACCCTTGCGATTAAAGTACTATTTTATCTATTATTTTTGATAGATATAATAGATTTTTTTAATACATACATTTATTTTTGTAAGCTGATCCAATAAGACATCGATAAAAGTCTTTAAACTTCAAAAACCAATACACTCTGTATATAGTCACTTAAGAAATAAATAAAAAACAAACTTATTACAGAACTTTAAAACTAAAATATTTCATATCGTCACTTGAAAAAAAGAATCCAAAAAAAAACTCTTTTAAAGTTTCTACTGAGATTTATAGTTTTTCCAACTTGTTGCGAAAACTTTCGCGAGCGCGCGGGAAACTCGGTCCGAGTTTTCACTTGGGAAAAGCCCGTTTTCTCGCACATAAAACGCGCCGACTGACTGGCGAGCGCTTTTCATTCAGTTGGGAGCGAGTCGAGGCGCGAACACATGCGCTTTCAGTTTCAGCTTTTAACGGTAACCTTTACCTTGACGCGTACATCTTCAGATTGAAATTAACAGAATTACAGGCTGTGTTTTCAGCTCTGTCTAATTATTATTAATCATTATAATATGAATAACACGGTAGGCTTCTGTCAACATTAGCCCACGGCCACACAGAAGGCGTTTTCTGCGTTTTTAGCGTGAAGCGTCTTTTGCGACTGGAACAAAAAAAATTGGCACCGGGAGGCACGTATAGCCGCCCATACTAAAATATGTTAATAAAAAGTTGGTAGTTGGTAGGCTTTTAGTTTCAAAGCAAAGAATGTTTTCCAATTTTTTTTTATCTCAAAAACTGCGACTTTGGCTGATTTTGATGTTATTACAAATTTTGTTGCAAATATTATTCCTAATCATAAATTGAAAACCGCGTTCCGCTAGCTACTGTAATTTTGGAGTTACGATTTTTTTGAAATTTTTAACCCCCTCCCATACCCCCTTACCAACCCCCCACCCCCACCAAAAACTAATGGCCAGATTCTCGGTTGCCACATATTTTTGTGCCAAATTTGGTTAAAATCGGTTTGGCGGTTTTTGAGTTATCGTGTTAAAGACGCACAGACAGACAGACACCATGAAAATATTTTGTATTTAGATCATTTATGACCCAAATAACTCATTTTGAGTGAAATTAAAAAAACTTTTTTTGCCGATCTTAATAGCCTACCATACCTGTTAGTATGGTCACAGATTATACAGATTATAAACTTTGTTTTTTCTTTATTGTTCCAATTTTCGGAATCGGGCACTAGTTAGGTTACTAGTTTGCGCACATAGCACGCCCACTTATGGCCTGTAAAATTGTGCACAGCGCCTGACCGGCACAGTTATTAGAGAGATATCAGAAAACCGAATAGCGTCATGCAGTATTTACGCGTACCTTATCATGCGCGAGTCAATTTTTAACGCAACACCCGCTAATAACGTTACCGCCTGACGTAATTTGCGGATCAATTACACCAAGCGCTATTTCTAAATAACGTTTAAAAATTGCTTAAATGGGCATGTGCGGGTATTTGACAACCGGGTCCGGTCAGCGAGATCTTTTATTTTAGGTTATGTTTGAATTGTTTTGAATTATTACTTTAGTTTTATTAGGTAATTTGATATTTAAGTAGCTGGGATTAGTTTTAATTAAATAAATATTGCCCAAAATATGGATCTCTTCCAATAATAAAGAACCTATAACCTATAAAAAGGCTTAGGTTTACAGCAGATGACGACTTAACCCTTCTAAGAGAATTTGTTGCTTGTTGCCCTAATCCCACTGGCAGACGTTAAACAATAAAGCACTGGAAATAAGCACTTTAGCCCTTTAGTTTTAAAATACCTAGTAAACAAAACAATTTCAAAGTTTTAAATTCAAAGTTAGGCTAAGTTTAAATAGCAGACGCGATGCGAACAGAATTCTTTCCGATCCGATAACTATAAATGAAGAAAGTTAATACCACAATACCACCTCACGTAAAGAAAATAACACCTGGCCTTATTAACGTCCATGCACGCTATTCGGTTTAGCGATATCTCTCTATTACGCTGTTTATTGTTATTTTACGCGAGTTTATTTTTGCGCACAGGAAATTTTACTCGTTTGCACATCGTCATAAGGTCTGTTCCCAGAAGAATCTCTGACTAGTCAGCGCGTTTCTGATTGGTTGAAATGCGTAGAAATCTGACTAACAATCAGGGGGGTTTCTACGCATTTTAACCAATGAGAAACGTGCTGACTAGTCAGGTATTCTTCTAGAAACAGACCTATAAAAGACAATTTTCGTACCACGAATTAAAGATCGCGCACACTATACCTACACGGACCAGTACGGACCAGCACAGCACAAACCTGCATCCTGCATGACATCGCACACTTTACCGTCACAGACCAGCAACATAGCGAGAGTTTCGAAAAAAGTACAGTTGTCAAGGCTCAACTACTAGAGCGTGCAACATAGAAGTATTGAAAATGAGTAGTTCAGAGGAAGAAATTATTATTTTAGCCATGTTGTGTGAAGAAGAGGAGGAAGAGAAGGAAGCTAAGAAAAAAAGAAGATTTTGGGTTCACCCTATAAATCAAAAGAGAAAGCAATATGGCGAATTTCATTATTTGTTTCCTGAATTAAAAAGATTCGAAGAAAAGTTTTTCCAATATTTTCGAATGTCACAAATCAAATTTAATTATTTTTTTTTGCTATCGACTCCCATATTGCATCTTTTCTTTCTTGGTCTCTATATATAAAATGCTTGGCTCGTATCGCACAGCTCTGAATACTTTTGTACCAGTAAAATAAGCTTTTTTTCATTCATATTTAAAACGATTTAAAGGTTCGAACAAAAATAAACGAAATCTAACCTACATCATGCAACTTGAGCCAGCTAGCGTACTCGAAATACTGACAAACCCTTCAATATTTGCATGTTTGTGGAGGTGTGCTGGTTCGCCGGTGAGCACATTAGGTCGGACAGCACGACCAGGCATAAATATTGCCGGTCATATTTGTCCCTGACCGACACGACCTGTTTTGACGGTCGTGGCTTGTGGCGGTACGTGCTGGTACTGGTCTAGTGTGCTCTACTCTATTAAATAACACGGTCACCTTCACCGGTAGATTTTACTGGTCTGGTCCGTGCCGGTCCGTGCAGGTATAGTGTGCGCGATCTTTTAGGGATAAGAATTTAATCTGTATACATATAGTATACCTAATCTGTTGTATGGTCGGCTAATAACAGGATTATATAAGAGTGGCCCGACCAAAAGCGTGTAGCGTTCGGCGTGTCTCGCAAAAAAAGCAAATGAAACCAAATCAATTTGTTTTCTGCAGCGTCTTTAGCGATTTCTAGATGATACCCCTTCATAGGCGGACGCTATATTTATAATACAATAAAAATAAATTAAATAGTATGCATTTTTTCATTTTAGGATATTATCTAAAAATATTTTTATAGAGAACATCTTCTGTTTACGAAGATTCTATTAAATTCAAAAATTTGAAGAAAATGTTTGAAAAAGTGTATAGTTTGAAGTATAGTTTGAAATGTTGAAAAAGTAATAAAATATTTTCTAACGCGTAAAAAATAGTTTTTTATATATAATTTTTTTTTCTGCGTAAAAAGTTTTTTAACAAGAAAAAATATATTTTGACGCGTAAAAAATAGTTTTTTACGTGTAACAAATAGTTTTTTACACGTAAAAAATATTTTTTTTTGC
Organism: Sitophilus oryzae; assembly: GCF_002938485.1. Taxonomy (NCBI): domain Eukaryota; kingdom Metazoa; phylum Arthropoda; class Insecta; order Coleoptera; family Curculionidae; genus Sitophilus; species Sitophilus oryzae. The sequence continues at coordinate 3,932,609 of NW_022147287.1, read as the reverse complement.
GTAAGAAAGGTTTTTTACCAGAAACAATAAGTTTTTGAGGGGTAAAAAATAGTTTTTTACACGTAAAAAATAAGGTTTTAAAAGTTTTATTTTTAAAGGTTGGTACTATTAGACTTGGATCAAGACAAATTAACAATTGCATTTATCACATTACAATTGCATTTATCACATTAAGGAGGCCGAAATCGACAAAATATCAGGAGACATCTTTTAATCGGCATTAAACTTCTTACACTATTTCGCTAACAAGAGAAAAAAAAGTCAGTGGCGTACATACTTTTTTTTAAATATTCCTGTGATAACCCATATGCACGTCCCTGACGAATATGTCGACACTTTTTTTGCTTTAAAATATGTGGCATTTATAGTAACTTTTACCCTAAAAATTTAATTCAAAACGCTAATAGTACTTGGACAAAAATTATAATAAATCGAAAAATTAAGACTTTAACACCCTGTAGCTACGAAACAATGCACAATCCGAGGCAGAATCGGACCTATGTTGATATAAAAAATAAATAATATTTTTACGTGAAGAATATCCCCACTAGAGATGGCACATGTTTTTTTAAACACCCTGTATATTCAAATTTGCCAAAATGATAATTTACAGACTAGTCTACTTTCATTCATGCCAATCTCACTTTCAGACGAACACTAAGTTTTACTCGTTTTAGATGGCAAATATTTGCGTATCAAAGAAAATTAGAAATTTAGATGAACTATTTAATTTGAATTTCAACGTTCAAGGCATCTAAAGGCTTAGAGCTGATTTGTGATTTGTCTCACCACTGTCTCTGTGTTTTTTATTTTACATTTGTCGGTAATAGATATACCGTATAATCCAAATCTTTTTGAAAATTAATATCTAAATATCCACCAGTTTCTACCTAATAAAGTAGACAAAGAATTTATAGAATTTTATGCAGAATCTAAAAATAAAATAGGAATAAGATGCTACATTTAAAAAAAAATGTTATATCCGCTACACTTTTCTGGAGCACCTGGTATTTACTCATAAATAATTCGAAATTATACATATATTTTCTATCTTAACATTCTTAAAAACTATCCTGTTTAACATTTTTTTCGGAATATACATAGCCATCGCTGACGCCGTTTTTTTTCGATCATACGGTATTGTTTTTAACTAAAAATAAAAAAATGCAAAACATTTTTCAAAAAATTCCAAATTTAAAAAAAAAATCGCGAAGGAAACTCATATACCTACGTGTTTCTAAGGTCGAAATATTTTCACTTATTTAAGACTCACCCAGTATAAAACAAATGAGCTTATAAATTGAATTATATTTTTACGTTGATCCACTCTTTAAAAGTGTAAAAAAATTAAATAAATAAATTAATTATAACTAATTAATAAACTACTTATTAATGATTAATAATAGGTAATTTTTGGTTTGACATGTAAACTATAGTGTTATAGCGTAAATGAAAAAATAATAATATATAGGTTGCGCCATTAAAAGAAATAAGAATTTTTAATTTGGAATAGTTGGAAATCTTAAATTTATTTTGGTCACCCTGTAGCAGTTTTACATATTATATCATTCGTTTCATCTCTATAAAACTCTAGTACTAAATTTCAGTTGGTACCCTAACTTCAGAAACAGTAATACTATAGGCAGTTTTTTACCATACCGAAATCTAACTTTTCTTAAGTAAATTCAACCATTACAGATACTAAATATCTACTAGATATGATAGTATATAAAATATATAACATGATATATAAAAAAAAGTTATAGAATTTTACACAGAATCTAAAAATCAAATAAAAATAGAATGGTCTATTTAAAAAACATATTATGTTATATCTGCCATACATTTTGAAGCACCCTGTATACTCAAAAACAACTTTAAACCGTGTATCTTAACATACCCTACGCTTTTCCATTTACTTTTTTTAGTAATTCTGAAAAGAAACGTGATGATGAACATTATCACTGGCACACCCTGTATAACAGTGTTTTTATTTTATTATAAACAAAATAAGAAAGTAACTATCTAATATCAATCGAAATACATCTAAATACCTCTAAGTATAAATTTTCTACTAATATTACCTATATTGTAACACTTATTGATGGAAATATAACCTTATTACAAAAAAATATCGATATTGCAGATAATATTGTAAAAATTAGATATGATTACTATGAAAATGGGAGTCACCTCCATCTTGCATAAAATTTATACAAATTTTTATAGAGGTCATCAAAAATATATTATAGAATGATATCAATAACATGCAACTACTTACAATCACTTGTAGACACAATTGCCGTATGTTAATATTAGTCCCATTACACAACAAAACACTATTTTACAAAAACACAGAATAAAACACGGAATTTTTAAAAACATTTTTCAGTTCATGAAATAACACGAATTATATTCCTTCAATAAATTCCGATAACTACATGAACCGTACTTTTTCTATTATTGAGAGTTTTTTTTGTTCTGTTAGCTTGACAGTCATGGCTAACTTTTCAAAATTTCTCAAGCGCTCAGACGGCAATCAGCATGAAAACAGAACTAACGCCGGTTCTAGACTAAATTTTGAATATTTTAATGGCGGATTTACATGAATAAAAGAATTTCTTTTTAATATAAAGTTGTAAAATGCTTTTCTTCAGTTTAGGGTCATGTTTTTAAACAAAATATATAAAAGTATTGTTATAAATAAGTGTTATAAATTACTATAATAAATAAATTAGATAAAAACAATGAAAATATGGAAGTATATTGTGTTCTGAATGTAAATGATTAAAAAAGAAGGTAAATAAATTAATTTGAGTATATATTTACACGAAATGAGTTGAATAAAGCTTGGATTTTTATTTTTTAATAAATTTCTTTTATTTATGTATATGCAAAATATTTTTTAAAAGCTATTTTACGTATCATTTTAAAACAGTTTATTTCAGCTTTTTTAGCGTTACAACAATGTGTTAAAATTTATGGGGACTATATAAATTAAAAACCTATACATATATACTTGTAAAATATACAGTAATTTTGCTAATTATCGTTTAATTGGATAATGTGATAGTATTAATTACCAAAGCTACATATTTTATTAGTTATAGCTCGTTTTTTTGTGCTAGAAAATTGATTCTGGAAATATAATTATATACCGTATGTCCCCGGGTTGTCTTTACAAAAGATTTTTTTTTTATTAACTTTTTGAGAAAAATGTATGTTTTAAAAAAAGTTTTTACTTGTTCTGAACCGGTTAATTTCGTTTATACTTTTTCAAGCTTTTCTAGCGTTTCACAACAAAAATAATCTACAATTATTAATCCCGTTCATACTTTTCCAAATTTCCATACTGTTTAAGAGAAAATAAAAAAACTCGAAAATATAGTTGAATTTTTACCAGTCCTAAACATCAAAACGCGTTTATATGGTAATATAATTTCGTTTTCTATCTCTGAAAGTCATTTTTTGTTGTTTTAAAATGTTAAAGAAGCACAAAACTTATTTGGTTCAATGCAACCACCCTGTATACATTTTTAAAAAATCTTAAAATATGTAAAAAACAAAATAAAATATACGTGTTTAAGCGTTTTTTTCGGAAACTTGACCGTTTTTTAAATAAAAAATATTGTAATATTTGAGGGGTGGTTTCACCCTCTTGGAACTGGAATTTCTAAAAATCCCTTCTTATCGAACCTTTACACCCTAGAATCAACCTGTATGCCAAAATTGAGCTTCTTACGTTGAGTGGTTTGAGCAGGATCGTGATTAATCAGTATGTCAGTCACTAAAGGATTTTATATATTAGTATAGATTATTAATATAAATTTATTTCAAAAACTAGATACAATTAATAAAAATAAAATTACTAAGAATTGTTATTATTATTTGTCATGTGTTATATTTTAGAAATCAAATAAAATAAATCTTTCTCTATAGTTCAGTCGCTAGATGCGGATGTACAAATATTTGTATTTCGAATAATTATACTGTTTTTGTAAAATATAAATTTTCAGAAACCAACGCAAAATCAAAATTTATCGATGCCATTTGCTACTATAGAGGATATTAGTATTATTTTTAAAATACAAAGTTGTCGCAAATAAATAAATTACTTTTTCGAATACTATTTTGATCTGGATATCGTTTTAGGTAATAAGATTTCCTTTAATTAAGGAAAATTTCGATTTGAAGCTATTTTTGGCGGTTGTTTTTTTTTATGCCTAAACCAACATTTCATTTACTATAGGTATAGCCATTGCTTTTAAATACATGCTCTCCAAAATGTTATAATAAACTGCTAATTATTTTCAACATGTTGATATTGTTTTAGGAGTGGATACATTAAGGATTTGCCTGATATTTACCTACAACCCCCAGAGGTAAACTTGGGTGAAGCACAGTTTAACCGTGATATTAATCTTGTTTATACTTGATATTCTATTATTAAAAAGGAGTTTGTCATCATAACTGAAAATAAGTTGGTTATTTTTACCTATAGAGAATACTAAAATTGCTTTATGGTAATTAAAAAGCAAAACAAAAACAACTAACATAAAATTGGGGGGGGGGGGGGGGGGGGGATATACCCCCTTAAACGTTAAGCATTTTTTTTTGCTTGGGTAAATTTGTGTACGAGTCAGTGTTGCCAGAATTGTAAAATTTCGTCGATTGAAGAGCTGGAGGATTTTTATCCAAAAAGAAGATAATATGCCAAAAAGAAGATAATAATAAATAATAATAGTCGCCAATGACAAAGATGATATGCAATATATGCTAAGAAAACTTATTTAAGAATACGGAGAATGGAGCCTGACAGTTAACATAGAAAAAACAAAATATCTATGTATAGGCGAACAAGAAGGAAATTTGAACTTGGACAACGGTCAAGAAATTATTCAGTCTCAATAACTTATGAAAAGGAATACAAAAATTTTTAAAAATGAGAGCAATTAAAAAACGTGCGAAAAGAAATAAAGTTTTTAATCTATCCTCGCTGTTAAAGTATTATTTAATCTACCCTCAGGGCCGTTCCTGGCGAGCGTGCAGTGCGTGCACGCACGTAGGCGCAACATTTTGGGGGTGCAAAATCAAAGGGTCAATCAGTATTTTATAACAAGAAACCGATACGTTTTCTTGCCAATAAACAATTACTTAAATCATAGGATAAAGTTTGCTTAGCGTCTTTTTTGCGTTGGCCGCACCGAATAAACAAGTCTAGGGCAATCTGTCGGCAACACATTGATCTCATCTATTTATTTTATTGATTTTATGGAAAGTACTGTTCATTAAAATGTTGCATCCTATGTTATAGAGCTTGTTTCTCTCTACAATTTCCTGTCTCACAATGTACCGTTTGTGTCGGGGAAGGGATCATAGTTTCATAGTTGTCGATTTTCGAAGGAAATCAGTAGATGTATATTATTTCGTATATTTTTCATTTTATTGATTTTATGGAAAGCACTGTTCATTAAAATGTTGTATCCTATGTTATAGGGGCTTGTTTCTCTCTACAATTTCCTGTCTCACAATCTACTGTTTGTGTCCAGGAAGGGTTCATAGTTTCATAATTGTCAATTTTCGAAAGAAATCAGTACATGTATATTATTTCGTATATTTTTCATTTTATTGATTTTATGGAAAGCACTGTTCATGAAAATGTTGATCCTATGTCATAGGGCTTGTTTCTCTCTATAATTTCCTGTCTCACAATGTACTGTTTGTGTCGGGGAAGGGATCATAGTTTCATAGTTGTCGATTTTCGAAAGAAATCAGTACATGCATATTATTTCGTATTTTTTTCATTTTATTGATTTTATGAAAAGCACTGTTCATTAAAATGTTGTATCCTATGTTATAGGGCTTGTTTCTCTACAATTTCCTGTCTCACAATGTACCGTTTATGTCTGGGAAGAGTTCATAGTTTCATAGTTGTCGATTTTCGAAAGAAATCAGTACATGTGTATTATTTCCGAATTTTAGTTTATTGTTTTTATGTATTTCATATAAAATGGGTCAGTTTTTTACTTTAGGGTACTATTTTTGTTACTATATATTTGTGGTTTTGTTTGTTTTATTTATTTAATAAATGTTTTTATACTTTAATTAGAATAGTTTTCCTTCAAATTTTTGAGATTAAGATTAAAATATATAATTGATTTAAATATAAAAAGGACGCACCAAAGAATGCTGCTAGATACCCCAGGAACGGGCCTGTCTACCCTTGCGGTTAAAGTACTATTTTATCTACTATTTTTGATAGATATAAGGTAATTTTAACAGTTGCTATGGAAAAAAGTTTATTTAAATACATCGGTGTCAAAAAATTACCAGAAATAAGTTTTTAAAAATTTTCTCCTAATTATAAAATCGATGTACTTAAACAGCCGTTTCACAAAATGCCGTTAATAGATATTGTGACGTCGTTCATGTCGGCGGAAATTAATACCTGCCGATAAGCATTTTGCAAGAGCACCTGTGGCTCCGTGGCTGAGGCTATAGCTTCGTGAGCTCATGGTCCGTGGTTCAAATCTCACGCCGACCAAGCCTTTTTTATATTTTTTTGCTTGTAGCGTGATCTTATTGCATTGGTTTCACTCTTTTTGGTTGGATTGGTTTAGTTATTTGGCAGGTTGGTTAGCGTGGTTATTTGGAGGGTGTTAATTCATTGGTTAGGTGGCTATTTGGTGGGGTTGGTTGGTTTTTACTAATTTATATTTGTTTTTTATATTTTTTTATCAGTGTCGAGCTTAGTTGCGTTGGTTAAGTTGGTTATTTGGTAGGGTGGATAGCGTTGGTTAGTCCTTATAAAATTCCTATATTTCATAAAGCCCGTCAAGTGCGTCACATCAACGACGTCATACCTATTAACGGCATTTTAGTAAGCTACCGTTTAACGGCAGTTTAAGTACAGCCTTATAAAATAGGTAAAATACTCGAAATTTGGTGATTTTTCACGATATCTAGAATTTTTTATGAAGTTAAAGGAGTATGAAGGTTGTTTAAGGCTCTGTTGAAGAAATTCGCTTGAAATTTTCTGGCAACAATGGTACGAGTAAAGTCATCTGCTGATGATGCTCAAATAGTTAGCAAAACGAGCGTCCAGTGTTTAGTGTTTTGGTGTACTATGGTAAATTAGTGTTATATTTTGCCCTTGTATTAATATATCTAAAATAAAATTAAAAAGGTGTACAATACATTATTTATCCTATAAAAATACTTTTCCTATTATTACTAATGAAAGCTAATTTTAAATTTTCCAGTATATCTATAAATAGTATCAATTTTTTTCTATCAATAAATCATTCAATCCGCATCATTTTTCAACTATATATTTAAATTAAAAATTATCTATTAATGAATATAATAATGACAGAAAAACATTAATTAGAATATGAATATATGCAAATGTAATTTCATTTAATTCTGATATTGAAAATTTTAGATAAGGCTTTTGGTGTCGTATTAGCGTCAAAATTAGATTTAGCCAATATGATATTTGATATAGAATTAATTTAGTTGTTGATTTATGATAATAATATAACGGATTAATTTAATAAAATTACCATAAACATTATTTAAAAATTAGAAGTAATTTTATCTATAGCTAATAAAAAAATAATTTATTTAAAAATATTTCAAATAATAATATCATCAATTATAATCATCAATTTTGTAATTATTGGACGCATTCTTGTCTATTGTTGGCTATATAATAATAACAAATGCCTTTATTGTCAAAAAATTTTACAATTTGTAGACAAAGGTAAAGTAACAAACAAAACAAGTATACAAATTACATTGTCAGTCTTTTTGTTTAAAAAAACATTTATAAATGTTTACAATGTCAAAGAATAAAAAATAAAAATAAGATTCAAAAATATTTCGTAAGTTTATAGTAAATACAGTAATAGCAAATATTAGACCAGTGTTTACAAGATCAAATTTGATTATCAAAATATACGTCATTTACGGCGTAGAAAGCCTTGTCTAGCAAATAAGATTTCAATGCTTTGCGAAATGAAGAAAATGATGTTATGGTTTTGATTTCAAATGGCAGGTGATTGTGCATTTTTTTCGAGTTGTATAATATTGAACTTTTAACTAACTCTGAGCGTGATGTAGGTAGATGAAGATCTTGCTCCGCGTTCCTGTGTGGATAAGTAAGTGTGAGATGGCCTTTCTTGAGAAGCTGATATATGCTTACGTATTAGGCAAACGGATTCAAATATAAATAAGGAAGGAAGAGTCAATATTTTTAATTCTTTAAAAAAGTCCCGGCAATGAGTTCTGCTGTTTAGTCCCAGTGAATATCGAACAGCTCTGCTCTGGAGCTTGAAAATGCGGTCAAATTGAGTCGCACAACACGTACCCCAGAATGGAAGGGCAAATCTGAGGTGCGACTCAAAAAGTGCATAATAAACAGTTCTAACCACTCACAAGTTAAGCTCCTTAGAAACAGATCTTAATGCAAAACAGACAGAGCTTAATTTTTTCGATATGCATGTCCCATTTTAGAGAATTCTCTACAACAAGCCCTAAGAATTTTACAGGTTTTACGACGTCAATGGTTGTGTTGTTGAGTACAAAAGGCTGCAGCGAGTTTTTATACGGCAAAGCTTTAGTTTTAGAAATGTTGAGACTCAGGAGGTTCGAATCGTACCAAGATTTAATGGTGATTAAGTCAAATAGTAATCCTATGAAATGCCGTGACGTCCTTGTTGCTCCAAGTGAAGCTAGTGTCGTCCATAAAAAGACATATTTTACCACTGATCTTTATATTAGCAATGTCGTTAAAAAAAAAGAAGGAACAAAATAGGGCCTAGTACTGAGCCTTGAGGTACTCCACATTTTATTGGCTTGCTAGAAGACAACGTGGTATCCACCCTCACAAGTTGACTTCTGTTGCTCAGATACGACTTAAACCATTCGAGAGAATAAAAAAATATATGTAGGCCCAAGTTATTTCTGTTAATTTCCTGTTCTCAGGTTTGCTCTTCTTCTAGGTCTGATCTCTCTCTGATGCTAATGTGACATACCCATATAATTTTACATAGGTATTCAATAACAGCAATTTATCTTTCCGAGCCAACTCTGACACCGTTTTTTTTTATTGTATGGCTTATAATTCTATTTTAAAATTAGTAACGTACCTAACAAGTTGCAACAGAGACACCTTATACAACTCTTAAGAATCCGATGGTTCCATCATGTCTCAAACGTATCGATCCTTGAAGAAGCTAACTGCGAGAGTATTGAAGTCATGGTTACAAAATCCCGCTTAAGATGGGCTGGTCACGTATGCAGAATGCAAGAAAACCGCATACCAAATTCTCTGCTTTACGGTGAGCCTGTAACTCAAAAGGTACAAGGACATTTTCCACGAAAATTTAAAGGGGATTAATATGCAGAATGAGTGGGAAGAAACAGCTCACAATAGAACTCAATGGAGAAGAATTGTAAACACAGTTAACAGAGACAACCAAAAAGTAAAGAGGCAACAAAGCAATGAGATTTTTGAATGTACGGAGTGGGTGCGGTAGACAGATTAGACAGATAACATCACGTATCGGGCTTTTCAGTCACAGAAAAGCTCATGAAAGAAAACGCCTTGCGTGACCATCTTCTGATGCATGTCAAATACTCGTCAGCGAGTATTGGCAGTATATATGTAACATACATAAGCGATATAAAGGTGTCCCAGACTGAGCTTGCATTAGAAGTAAAAATAAAAATAAAGAATGCATTTTTGTTTACAATCATCATCATCATCATCACGCAGCCCCCTTTCACGTCCATAGTTGAACATAGGCCTCCTCCAAACGTCTCCAGTTCTCGCGGTTTTTAGCTGTTGCAATCCAGTTACATTGGTTAAATGCCTTTCTTTTCAGGTGTATTGGGATATTTGCTCTAAAGATGTCCCTCATTTTTCCGTAAGCCGCCCATCCCAAGGTAATTCGTCTAGCCAGTTTACAGGTTTGGTTATCTCTGCTTATTTTGATCTCATGGCCCAAGTATACATATTTGTGGACTAATTCAATTCTGTTGTTGTGAATTTGTATGTGTTCGCTGGGCACCATATTAGTCATTATCTTAGTCTTGTCAAAATGTATTGTTAGTCCAATCTCGTGTAATGCATCGTTACGTTCTTGAAGCATGTCTTTGATCTCTCCCAGACTATCTGACACTATAACGATATCATCCGCAAAGCGTAGGTGGTTGAGTCTCTCTCCATCGATAACTATTCCTTTTTGTTGCCAAGCCAGCATTTTGAATGCATGCTCAAGAACAGTAATAAACAATTTTGGCGACATGGTATCGCCCTGCCTAACTCCCCTTTTTATTTTTATCTGGTTAGTTGTGGAATGTAGATTTGTCATATATGTTTTGTTGTAGCATTGTCATATATGTTTTTTATTATGTTACAATATCGATGGTCGATTCTACATTCTTGTAGCGCTGTTAGGATGGCCGGTAATTCTACCGTATCGAACGCTTTTTTAAAATCGACAAATATCAGTGCTAGGGGACGATTGTATTCGATGGTTTTTTCTATTAAGGTTTTTATACACTGCAGATGATCGTTGGTACCAAATTCGGAACGGAAACCAGCTTGCTCTTTAGGTTGGTAGAAGTCCAATTTTGCCTCTAGTCTATTTGTTATAATTCGGGTATATAGTTTATAAAGATCGTTAAAAAGGCTAATTGGTCTGTAATTTTCCAGGTCTGCTATGTCTCCTTTTTTATGTAAGAGGATAATCATTGAGTTATTCCACTTTGTAGGGATATTTTGATTTTCCAGACGGAGATTGAACAGCCTTTGAATATTGGTCATTAATACTGTTCCTCCCATCTTTATCGCTTCTGTGACGACACCATCATCCCCGGAGCTTTATTGTAATAATAATAATAGCTCCCGTATATAGCGTTTAACGCCTTGGGAGTAGCAAGGTACAGCTTGCCATACTAGAGCCGTTCGGTATACAAGGAAGGTAATGTGGCTAGCACTACGCTTCAATCGCCTATTATTACCTCAGGATTGTGAATCCCAAGTACTCATTTAAGGCTGAGTCGACCTAGATTCCCAAACTATTTTTATTTTTTTTATTTTAATAAAAATAGTCGGCTGATGCAATGCCGGGTGTGGGAATCGAACCCACACCTTGAGATTGGTAGACGAGAGCCTGTACCTCTACGCCACCGGGCACCAGCTTTATTGTCCTTCATATTTTTTAGAGCATTGTAAATTTCACTTACAGAGATTTCCGGAACATCCTCAGAACCCTGATTTTGAACCTTTCCTTGTAGGTACTTCCTCGAGTCTAGAGTAGAATGGTTGGTGTATAGTGTTTCATAGAATGTTTCCACAATCTGTAATAAATGTTCTCTATTAGATGTTATATTTTACCATTTTTGTCCTTGAGTTTGACGATTTCTTTTTTTCCATTAGTGAGCTTGCGTCTCATGATTTTCATGCTCTTATTATCCTCGATAGTTTTAATAATTTTTTCGTTTCTGTGCTTTTCTTTTTGTTTACAATACATATATTTAATCGAATTTATGAATAAAATATATCCACATAAATACAGTATTTTATTGAAATTCATTGTTAAATATAACCAATTCTAGGTTGCAATCAATCGAAAACAGATCACCAATCGGCACGTTGCTATTAGTTATTATTAACCCTAACAAGTAAAATGAATTTCGTGGAACACCGATGTCCAATACTATACAAAAAAATACCAGTTTTCAATTAATTTACAGCACATGTAAGCGATAGCAATAATGGGATTCAATTTAAAATAAAACTGCGCTACAAATTTGTTGGTTTATTTTTTTTACAAGGCGAACAAAATTTAAATACAACAGTTTAAATATTTTTATTTAAATATTTATTTTGTTAGACAATTTTGCAACAAATTTGATATTTTTGTCGTCGGAATGTCTACCTATGTATACAGGGTTTTCACTCAACTGGACCTATTGCGTGTTGAAATAACAATATTTAAATAGAAAAAAATAATTTCAGGTCTCAGTTTTTACCTTTTCAATAAGTTATATGATAACCGATATAAGAAGAACGTCAAAAACTGTAAATTTTCAAATTCACCCTGTATTTCAGTAACTAAGTGAGTTAGGACAAATCTGTGTGTAGCATCTTTAGTTTCATAAAAAGTATCATAGTGATGTGAACACCGCATTTTTGTATCTCCGCTCGTAAACGGGAGACGCTGTAAAACACATGAAAATGGGACACCCTGTACAGGGTAGATCAAATTGGGTGCTTTTAAAGGGAAACACCATTTTCTGTAGGAGATAGACGAAAACTAATATCGGTGTCTGGAGCTCAATTTTTATCAAAAACATGATGGTGAATACTACATATCGATATCTGTTACCGTTTCGGAGTTACGGGGTGGTTTTCAAAAAATGTGTATTTTTAACAAATCGCTATAATTTTTTTTTATGGAAAATTTTGTGTTTTTGTGAAAACATTTTTAAAGCACCTTTTTACGTAGAATTTAATGGTTTAAGTACAATCTTTTTAAAATTAATAATTTAAGAGTTACCAACAGAATATTTGCTTTTTTATATGGGACACCCTGTATATTTTTAATTCATTGAAAATAATTTAAAATTACCTTTTCAAAAATATGCACACTTGATATTTTTCTCGATTCCTCTTCGAAATATAGAGTTTTTAAAAATTCGCCCACCTTGAAAAAGTAGGCTTTGAACGGCGCCGGCTGTAATGCAAAAAAATTCGAGCTGTGAGCAGGAATTAAAACGCAAATAATATTTGCAATGAGAGATGCAGAATTTTATAACAATTTAAACTGTATTTAACATCATCGACATATTTAAACTATATCTGATAACAATAAAAATAAATAGCAAACCAAGACATGAGATTTTGCTACAGTTGTTCGACATATCGACTATCTTTATGGAAAGACAGGATGGGGCATTGGCGTAACTACAGGGGTGCCCGGGGGTGCCACCCCCCCCCCCCCGGTTCTACTGGACACCCCAAAGAGAAATCCTGAATTATGACTCTTGGCTACGTACCTATTAATTCTTATTTGCTTGTGATGAAGTAAAAATGACGTTTTGTTTAGTTACTATTATTTTGTTGTGTTAAAAAAATGTGTTATTTTTATTTTTTTAGGTATTTAAGTAATCTACAGAAACACGGTTTGATAACCAAGCCTATGAAATTTAATGATAGAGAAATTCGTGTAAAAGTTTTAATGAAAAAATGTGTTTTTTAAAATTATTTTTCATTTTTAAAAAAACAAAACGTCACAAACGCGTTCACGTTTTGAACATTTCTCGTGGAATTAACTCGGTGGCGGTGAAAGAACCCTCGTATAACCGCTAAGTACTTCTGATTCTTGTATAGATTATACAGGCAATTTAAAAATAAGAACCTTTATTCTTCCGCTAAGATAAAAATCCATAGGCTCTAAGTCCGGCGGCGTAGACGGCCAAGGGCTGGGATCTTGGTTAACTATTCAATTAGTTAACTCTTCAGCATTCAGATGCGGTGCCTCGCCCTGTTGGAAAAATATGTTTTCGAGTTCCATCAAAGGCAGATCATCAATAAGGGGTCCAAAGCCTACTAGTTAAAAGTGGCGAACTTTTAAAAATTCTGTATTTCGAAGGGGACTGTAACAAAATATCAAGTGTGTGATTTTGGAAAGGTACTTTTAAGTTCTTTTCAGCTAATTAAAAAATGTACAGAGTGTCCCCGAAAAATCAAATTTTCTGTTGATAACTCTTAAATTATTAATTTTAAAAACATTATACTTAAACCATTAAATTCTACGTAAAAAGGTCCTTTGAAAATGTTTTAAATACAAAATCCAGCGATTTGTTAAAAATGCACATTTTAAAAGCGTCCAATTTGACCCACCCTGTACAGTTAGCGAGAATTGAAAATAATTTGAACAATTTGCGTCGATTATAAAAACGAGTTGACATTCAAATTCTTTTTAATAATAGAGTTCAAAATTACTTTGATGTTCCAAAGGCTATATGAACAGTTCGACACATCTATGAGGACAAGTGAAAAATACTGTATTTAATCAAAATAAATACTACACAGATCTCTTTAGAAAACAATGTCATTATAAGACTTAACATTTATAACAATTAATTTTAAGGGTATAAAATAGTTATAAAGCATGGTAAAGTTTTTATTATTTATTATCAATAAAATATTTTAGTTTTTCTGGATTTGTGACTATTATTGATATTTAACCATAAATATTATAAGAAAAATATATTTTTTTCCATAGCAACTGTTAAAATTGCCTTATATCTATCAAAAATAGTAGATAAAATAGTATCCACTTCAACCGCAAGGGTAGATTAAATGATACTTTAACAGCGAGGATAGGTTAAAAACTTTATTTCTTCTCGCACGTTTTTTAACTGCATCCATTTTTTGAAAATTTTTGTAGTTCTTTTCATAAGTTATTCGGGATTTAAATGGAAGTAATTTGAATATGTTTGATATTACAAAAAACAGGAAATATAATATATACGAGACACTAGTTAAAAGCATATTACTCTATGGATGTGAAACATGGCGACTCACTGAAAGGAATAAAAGGAAATTAGAGACAACAGAAATGGACGCGATTAGAAGAGCAATGAGAATTTCACGGAGGGATAAGATTAGAAATGAAGACATTAGACAACAGATCGGAATAGAGGGAACAATAGTAAATGATATAGAACAAAAGCAATTAATATGGTACGGCCACGTTCAGAGAAAAGAATTCCAAAACAAGTCATTCATTGGATACCACCTGGTAAACGAAAGAGAGGACGTCCCAAGAAAACATGGATGGAAGGAATAAGAAGGTCGATGAGCGAGAAAAATCTGACCGAAGAGCAATGGGAAAAAAGTTAGGCATCGGACAACGTCGTAGGACGTTCTGACCCGAATTTATATATATAGTTTGAATATGGCGTTTGTCGCCTCAGCCTAAATATCTGTTGGTAATTTTCTGGCTCCAATTCAATCAGTAATCGACACGAGAGAGAATTAAAAAATATTGACTCAAAACTGACAACTAAAGAGACAGCTTTATTTATTTGTCAAATTACATAGAAACCAACGCCAACCCAGCACAATATTTTTTCTATTCGTAATAAATTCCTTGAAATAATAATTTCTGAATATTTTTAAAACGTAACTCGCTATGAAAAAAAAAATATTGTTTTATACACGACGATAAAATCGGGGAAGCATCTTAGAGCACTTTTCATTTTATTTTTATCTGTAGAATCATCCACCAAAAATACACTAGATACACTATTTTTTGACACCTTGTATACTAAGTATTATTTATTAATTAAATTTAACTTTGAAAGATATCTTATTTTGATATAATGTTGACAAGAAATATTAAAACTGAATATCTCAGTGTTCCAAATAATCAAGCTTCACTTCTGCGTCAAATTCCAAACATAATTAGAGGCAAAATGAGTCTGGCGTTAGATAACTAAAACATCATAGACACGCGTCTGACGCGGAAAAGCCACAAGTAAACATGGCTTCCGGCTCGGGACACTTCCTCCGAGTTTATTTGAATTTTCCCCGTCCGGTGTTGTGCGCCGTGCGCGTACCAGTTATTTTTTCTCGACGCCATGTGTGTGCCTATCTATGTGCGCTCCTACTGTATATTTTTCTAGGTTGCGTGTGTTCCGAACAAGCTTAGATAAAGCCAAGGAACTCTACGTGTTTTCTATGTTTGAATATTAACGGGAAATGTATAACGTTAATATTAAAACTAAATTATTAATATAAGGTATATACTTTGAATAAAAATATTAAGAAAAATATATATCAACAAACTTATGCGGAAGACAATGGAGGATTAATATAGCCGAGTTAAATTCCGGTACATCAGTGAAAGCTACAATCAATTCAATAAATTAAAGCTACCTGGATAGCATTATATTCCTTTCTTAACCCTTTTATTTTAAGGTACAATGTAATAAAAGCATAACTAGTACGAAAAAAAGAACAAGAGCCGGAAGACATGTTTACTTATGGTTTTTCCTTGTCAGACGCGTGTCTATCCAGTTAGTTACTTCGCGCCAGACTATTTTCGACTAAATGTTCGTTCAAATTATCACAAATGAGCCGTGACTTTCTCGGAAAGCACAATTTTACTGTTTTGGCAAAGTTTGGTTTTGGTTTGAAGCTATTAGCCGAACCTATGACTAATTGTTTTATTGTTTCTCATAAATACACCTAAATATTCACTTGTATTTTCGGCACTGTAATTGACGAAAATATAGTTATTTAAAGCTCGCTTAGTCTTATGCAGCAGGATGTCTACTAATAGTTCCTGTGATTTTGGCACCAATAGAGATTTTCATGTATATTTGATATCAATTAAACTTTTAGTTACATAATCGAGGGCGCGATTTTTAAAATCATTGTTGCCAACCATGAACATATTCAGCGCCGTGCTGACTAACTGGGGATTCAGGTGGTAGCTCTGCTGTAAAAAATGTCAAGTTGCTGCATTATAATTAATTAATATTTATTTCCTGATGGCATTGTCATTCGTTTTGACACTTTTGTTTTTAAGTTTTGTATTAGGAGTTTTTGGTTTAAGTAAATAATGTTGTGATACTTTAAGCTTAAAAATGTTTACTAGCAGACCTTGCAGTCAAACATTGTTCTTTTTAGAACCTCTTTTAGTGCGAAGTGTACAAGACATCTTAATAGCCGTAAAAAACTCATCGCAACTTTATTAGGATATATTATAGAACGGGAAAGCGGTAGTAATGGCCCTTTATGTCCCTTAAGTGTTCTTAAGAAGTTTTGTTGATGTAAATAATAACTGTTTATATATTTATAATTTACTAGTTGAAGCCTGGCGCATCCGCTTCGACATCAGGAAAAAAAATGCTTTTTATTTTTTTTAATTAAATGAAAAACAAAAAATCCGGCGACAACAGTTTTTAGAAGAGCCAATTAGCTATCTTTTAGTAAAAAAAGCAACTTTCTGGAGTAAGTCGTTACTTCAGTAGAGACGACACAGATAAACATTAGCATTTTATTATATGTAGATTCATTTTTGTTTCATAAAATATTTTGATTAAAAGAAAATATGTAAAAGTGGGCAATGCTGTGCTGGTCAAGCTTAATCACGTGACTACGTGACTAAAAGTTTATTTGGTATGAACTGTACACGAGTCGTCAGAAAGTTCGGTTTAAGGAAGAATTGCATTCTATACTTAAGAGTCTATTACGTTGTACTATTCGGGTCGCTCTCAGGGGTTGGGTAAAGCAAGTGTTTGACAGAAGGAAATATATATTATATTTTAGAAATCTGCCTAAGGCTTTGCCCGATCCTGTTGTGTTATGCCACACCTAAAATTCCAAAAGCACTTGCTTTTATTAAGGCTTGATTAAAGTTTGCAGAGCATTTGCCATAGAATTAGAATTAGAATAAGTGGGAGGGGGTTAATCTCTGCGACCTTAGAGATCTATCGTGTCCCCCTTTCTTGAGTTATAACTCATCATACAGTCCTAGGACTTCCTACGGAGACCCGTGTCCCTCACAGTCGAGGAGCTACGACCCAGGCCGGGTAGGCGAAACGGTAGCTTGTGTCGCCTGTTGGGTTTAGAGGTAGGAGGTAGGCTCCCGACCCTTGGAGGAGGTGGTAGCTTGTATGCCACTTGCGGAGGATGGTCTCACGCAGGATGGCCCCTGTTACTGTTCCTAGTGTCGCTAGGGGGTTTCCCCACAGCTTCACCGGTGATGTTTTTATTACTATTATTATCAGATCTCATAGTGTTCCTATGAGTCGCTAGGGACAGTCGATCCACTTCTACAGAGCCCCCCATATAGAAGTAAGGGGTAAAATACAATGGGGTGCCCCAAGGTTGAGGCTGTCCGTAGCCCCGCCCGGTATCGTTATATGTCTTGGTGCAATTCCCTGGCCACGACACTACAGTCAGGGACAAGATTTTTTCTATTCGTAATAAATTCCTTGAAATAATAATTTCTGAATATTTTTAAAACGTAATTCTCTATGGAAAAAAATATTGTTTTATACACGACGATAAAATTGCATTATCGTCTTCCGAAATTAAGGCAAATAGTAGATTTCAGATAAATATAATTTAATGATCACAGCCTATGTATTAGTCAGCTAGTCGACTTATGATCATTTACATGGAACTCTGCTTACCATGTACTCTTGTTTAGTAAAAAATGTTATTTTATTTGTTAAAAATAGAAAGTCTCCGATATGTTGTACCTTGAGACTAGATGCACTATTGATTCTCCTTCTATTGAAAAATACAAAAAAGGCATTAATTTATTTTAATTTATTTTTTAGGGTGTTGACGGACAAAAGAAAACAAATAAAAGAACATAAAGCGTCCAAAAATATGTTAATACCTTCCATGGACTTTTTTAAAATAACTTTAAGATTTAATCAGTAATTTTGCATATGAAAGCACCAATTTCCTACAAAATTCTAAGCTAGACAAGATACTCGATTATCTTAGTTCATTTTTTATTTAATTTGTCTTAATGTGTCATTATTTAATTTGTCTAATCTTAACAAAATTGGTCAAAAAACAAATAAACAATAGAAAGGTATTTATAATTTGCAATATTAATGGTATACTTGTTTTAATCAACTAGCACTAAATTTTTTATGAACATTTTCTAAAATTATAATTATGTACCTATAAAAAAATTCGTTATAACCAAAATGGCCCCATTTATGTCTCCACTAGCAAAATAGGTGCATAAAACTATGCTAGCTAGCGTAGTTGAACTCATTTAAAAAGTTTTATTAGTAAATTGTACTGAAGCTGTGGTTGGTTCCTTGTGAAACATCGTTGAAATATTAGTATTTTAATAAAGCACGCTTTTAGATGTTTCAAAAAACTTTTAATAAGAGTAACTTTAACTCAACATATATGTTTCGGCTTGTTAGGCCTTTTTCAAGAGTTTTTTAAGAACTAATCGTCTAACTACACTGTAACTATATATATATATTTACTATGGGGGTGGTTTGATTTCTAAACACATTTTTTATTACCCCTATTGTAAACTCCTTAATCCTTGTTGGTCGTTAACGACCAACAAGGATTTCTAAACACATTTTTTATTACCCCTATTGTAAACTCTCTGAACCCACCCCCATAGTAAATATATATATATATAGTTACAGTGTAGTTAGACGATTAGTTCTTAAAAAACTCTTGAAAAAGGCCTAACAAGCCGAAACATATATGTTGAGTTAAAGTTACTCTTATTAAAAGTTTTTTGAAACATCTAAAAGCGTGCTTTATTAAAATACTAATAGTTTTATTAGCTTGAATAATATTATAATACAAGTTAGACCTTCTGAAGATATCAAATATATAGAATTTTCACAAATTTTAATTCCTAATAATTTTTGAATCATTAAATAATAATTTTTTCGTATACTCGCTATATCTCCATGGTGGCAGCACCGGCGGATAATACACCAAGCCTATAACGCAGTATACTCAAAAACGAAAGAATATGAACCAACTGATACTAAATAAGCTGTGGTTAGAATGTCCGTCGTTTATCACATTTGGATGGCTCTTTGCTGCACACATTTTCAAACTTGTATTAACAATAATAATTGTCTATTTTGGTTTTAATAATATATTTCTATACAGGGTTGTTCACCACATACGACACGGAGTATTGTAGCTAAACGATTAGATTTTTACAAATTGTAAGTTTTGAGTTCGATGAAGGACTATTAGAGCTACAATTTAAAAATATTTTTACAAGATACAGAGTGTCCCAAATAAATAAAAAATATCTAAGTTGTATTTTTTTAAACGGAACACCCTATATATTATTACATTTTCAGTTTCTACGATTAAAATAAAGGTAAATTTGATTAAGGTTTATTACACTTAAACCTTACCGTTTTTGAAATATTTTCAATTTTGTGAAATTGCAGTATAAATTTTAAGGCTTCATTTCTCCGAGGGTATCGAAGTTTTTAATAATAAATATTTACTGAAGTTTATTTATTGATCAGTTATTGTGTTGCAATAATAAGAACTTTACTACCTTATACAGAGTGTCTAAAAATTTATTTTAAATAATTACTAGCTTTAAATGGCAATAACTTGTTTAATTTAAATGGAACACCCTGTATATTTTATGAGAATCAGATGCACAATTTAATTGTCTATCAAATAATTTTATACCACTTCTTACCTATTCCTTCAAGTTTTCGTAGAAAATGCATTTTCATATAATTTAGACCTCATTTATCAATATACCCATGGAATATTGACATTTTAGATTGTTTTTAAAACAACAAATGTACAAAATGTACAGGCTTGTAATACTATCGTTTTTAGTAAAACGATAATATTACTAGCCCATTTGTATGCAAAAAGAAAACTATTTAAATCTTTATAAAAGAGTACACCATTAATTAAATATACCACCAGTATTTCCGCCCAAATACTAATTAACTACATACTTAATTGTGTTCGTTAATAAATTATTCTAAATAAATGTGGATTTGAATCAGAAATCAATATATTAATAAGTTACGAAATGAACGTCTCTGTTGTTATAAATAAGCATTTGTCAAAAAATTAAATATCATTTTTAAGGTGTTACTTTTTACCACACTGTCTAATAGACATACATAATTCAGTTTTTTAGTATTTGGAGCAATTATTATTAATCAACGCAAACAGTCAATTAATGTAGTTTGAATACTGGAATCATATTAATTGGTCCTCTTTTACAAATATTCATACAGTTTTTTTTTTTATTGTTTAATGAAATAAACGAACTATATCGACAATATTAGTATCTGTACTCTTTAAAAATTTGGTACATCTTTAAAAATAATCTAAAATGTCAGTATTCCATGGGTATATTGATAAATGAGTTCTAAGTAACAAGAAAATACATTTTCTACGGAAACTTGAAGAGATAGGTAAAAAATGGTATAATACAATTTGATAGACAATTAAATTGTGCATCTGATTCTTATAAAATATACAGGGTGTTCCATTTAAATTAAACAAGTTATTGCCGTTTAAAGCTAGTAATTATTTAAAATAAATTTTTAGACACTCTGTATAAGGTAGTAAAGTTTTTATTATTGCAACACAATAACTGATCAATAAATAAACTTCAGTAAATATTTAGTATTAAAAACTTTGATACCCTCGGAGAAATGAAGCCTTAAAATTTATACTGCAATTTCACAAAATTGAAAATATTTCAAAAACGGTAAGGTTTAAGTGTAATAAACCTTAATCAAATTTACCTTTATTTTAATCGTAGAAACTGAAAATGTAATAATATACAGGGTGTTCCATTTAAAAAAATACAACTTTGATATTTTTTATTTATTTGGGACACTCTGTATCTTGTAAAAATATTTTTAAATTGTAGCTCTAATAGTCCTTCAACGAACCCAAAACTTACAATTTGTAAAAATCTAGTCGTTTAGTTACAATACTCCGTGTCGTATGTGGTGAACAACCCTGTATATTTTATTTTGTTCTAACAGGCAGTATATATTTATTTTTCAATTTAATAGCTACATTTTCAAAAATTAATTATGTTATTTCAAAACATAAAACCAAAATTAATTGCTTAAAAGTAATAAACAACGAGGACTGGCTGAAGGAGTTGTGTTGGAGTTAATAACAATAAAATTGCCCAGGTAAAACATAAAATTACCTACAGCTAAAAATAGATGATTCTTGTAAAGTATTTTTTGCAAGCTAAATTTTGTAACTTTTTTCCACCCATTTATAAAGGTAGCTGAAAGTAAACTAGACCAATTACATTTCTTTTGAAACAACTTAATTTTGTTGCGTAAACAAGTTCATTAAGTTGAAATTAATTGAATTCCAAATAAAACTAAATTAGAATGACTAGGACATTATCAGAAATAGAGTGTATTGCAAACAGAAAATATAAATATAAAAAAATAAAGGTCTTGTTACGATGTTGGTTGACATTGCTTGACTATAGTTCCAGGTCCACCATGCGCTGATGCGTCGATTCCAGTTCCATCTCAAGTTTGGTCTTCTTCTAGGTCTCTTAATTAGTGGGTACCAAGCTAGGACTGTATACAGGGTGTCATTGAAATGGTGTAAAAAAATCTGGGGGTGATAGTACTCGGAAAATGCATATTAAGGGAGTTAGGGGCACTGAAAGGGTGAATTTAAAAAACGGTTGTTTTGAAATTGCAGACTTAAAAAACGAGATAAAATTTCGAAAAAAAATGCTCTGTCATAAATTTTGACCCTAAATTAAATGATGGTACTGAAAAATTATTTGGAAAAGCGAAAAGGGTAGTTTTTGCAAGGGTAGGGGATTATTTCGTGAATAACTTTTTTGATTTTATTTTTTTTGCAACGTGGGTTCATTTTTTGAAAACTACATACTTTTTCCTATAAAAAAGGTACTCTTGTTATACATCGCCCAGAGTGATGGTTTTCGAGAAAATTGAAGGCAGTTTGCTCTGATGGGTTGCTATCAACATAAACTTATCAAAGTTAAGGCGGTTCAAAAGTAACCAAGTAGTTATCAAATAATTAATTGAACAATCAAAATTTTATGATTTTTAAGATATCTTATTGCTTTAAAAACGAAATAATCCACAAGTTTTTTACTTCTGGGGCCACTTTGAAAGTTTGGTTTACTCAGTGCCGATTAATACTGAAGAGCAACTACGGCAACGCATTATTGACTGTTCCAATCAAATTCGGACAAACACCAAGGATATTCCACAGGGTACCCAGATCTTGGAGAAGAAGAGCAGATGTCTGCATTGAAATGAACGGTGGTCACTTTAAACATTTACTATAAATGAATTAAGGAATGCATTATTTTAATAAGGAATTTTGTTAATTGGTTTATTTCGTTTTTAAAGCAATAAGATGTTTTAAAAATCATGAAATTTTTATTTTCCAATTAACTACTTGGTTACTTTTGAACCGCCATAACTTTCATAAGTTTATGTTGAGTTAGCAAGCCATCAGAGCAAACTCTTTGCCTTCAATTTTCTCGAAAACCATCACTCTGGACGATGTGCAACAAGAGAATTTTTTTGTAGGAAAAAGTATGTAGTTTTCAAAAAATGAACCCACGTTGCAAAAACCATAACCTCAAAAAAGTTATTCACAAAAAAAAACCCTACCCTTGCAAAAACTACCCTTTCCGCTTTTCCAAATAATTTTTCAGTATCACCATTTGATTTAGGGTCAAAATTTATGGCAGAGCATTTTTTTTCGAAATTTTATCTCGTTTTTTAAGCCTACAATTTCAAAAGAACCGTTTTTTAAATTCACCTTTTCAGTGCCCCTAACTCCCTTAATATCAGGGTTGGCAAATATCATGATATTTATATAACTATCAAATATCAGATATACAGGGTGTTTCAAAACAAATGCGAAAAACTTCAGGGGGTGATTCCTTGTTCAAAATAAAGGGTAGTTTGCTTCATAAACGTTGGGTCAAAAGTCAACCATTAGGGAGATATTGCGGTACAAAGATGGCGGAAAAATAATGTTTTTATTTTTTATCTTGAAAACGAAAAGAGATAGACTAATAAAATTTTATGGAAGCATTACTGTTATGAAAACACACTTTCTGGTAATTTTTTCACTTTTTTAGAATGAGTGGAAGGGGTTGAAATAAACTACCCCTATCATTCTTGTTAACGAAATTTAAAGAAAAATCTTATCAAACACAGGCAAAAAAATTAATTTGGCTAGTTTAGTTTGTTTAGAAACTTTTTTATCTCTTGTATTTTTTTGATAAAACTCACCGATTTGAAATTAAAAAATAAAATGTAAAGCATTACATGTCAGGACAAAAAACATTTTTAGATTAAGAATCTAGTGATAATTACGATAATAATAATCATCTAGATAATAACGTATTGCAGTAGAGTAATGTTAAATAAAATAATATTAGGAACATCCTAAAAAGTAACAGCGGCCGACTAGATTTTTTCCCAAAAAAATTACAGCAGCCCACTAAATTCTTTATCAGAAAATGTTTTTTGTCCTGACATGTAATGCTTTACATTTTATTTTTTAATTTCCAATCGGTGAGTTTTATCAAAAAAACACAAGAGGTAAAAAAGTTTCTAAACAAACTAAACTATCCAAATTAAGGCATTTGCATGTGTTTGATAAGATTTTTCTTTAAATTTCGTTAACAAGAATGATAGGGGTAGTTTATTTCAACCCCTTCCACTCATTTTAAAAAAAGTAAAAAAATTACCTGAAAGTGTGTTTTCATAACAGTAATGCTTCCATAAAATTTCATTAGTCTATCTCTTTTCGTTTTCAAGATAAAAAATAAAAACATTATTTTTCCGCCATCTTTGTACCGCGATATCTCCCTAATGGTTGACTTTTGACCCAACGTTTATAAAGCAAACTACCCTTTATTTTGAACAAGGAATCACCCCCTAAAGTTTTTCGCATTTGTTTTGAAACACCCTGTATATCCGATATATATCCGATATATATCAAGTTTTGATATTTATTTTTGTTTTTATTTTTTATGTAAAACTTCGTTTAGTATCAAGCAAAATCAAGAGCGCAAGCAAATATTTTTATTTCAACTTAATTATTGTTGCTTTGCACATAATAGGAACAACATTAAAACAAAAATATATAAAAAGTATACAGAAATTCTAAAAAAATAAACAGAACTTCTAAAAAATAATCAGGTATTCTAAGAAATAAACGGAAATTCTAAAAAATAAACGGAAATTCAAAAAAATAAACAGATATTCTAAAACTAACAACAAACAAATATTAATTATATTAATTTTATTAATGGTAATGGTAAATCATCGTCAGAGTCAGGGTGCATCTACACTATCCTAGAAATGGCGTAACGACCTTGAAACGATTTCCAGCAATGAGGAAATGCATGTTTTTAAATAATGGTTTTAAAAAATAGTTCATATAATTACAAATTGAACAAAAAAAAAATCGTTGATATCGGTTAAGAAATGCCTCTAATATAAAATAATTAAATATTGTTAATTTAAATGGCCGGGCAAACGCTCTCTACCGCGCCTTCCGCTGTGACATCACCCGCCGTTCTTCTGGTTGAGTGGAGCCAGACGTGTGTTTATTTTACACAGTTTACTTTTAAACGCTGTTGAATCCGTGTCAAAATTTTAGTTATTTGTGTTAATTAATACATAATTAGTAATTAGTGATATTTATAAATAGTAATGGATGAGCGAAAACAGAAAAAAATGGTCCAAGGCCATGAGAAGAGATGAAAAGAAAAACGTTAAATTATCCTCTATTTTTACGATTTATTGTTGTGAAGATCATTTTGATGTAAGTTTATATATTGTATATTGTCTTACATAGGTATATGAAATTTGAATGTACAAAAAAGGTACTCTTGTTGTACATCGCCCAGAGCGATGGTTTTCGAGAAAATTGAAGGCAAAGAGTTTGCTCTGATGGGTTGCTAACTGGTTAATCAACATAAACTTATGAAAGTTATGGCGGTTCAAAAGTAACCAAGTAGTTGTCAAATAATTAATTGAAAAATCAAAATTTCATGATTTTTAAAACATCTTATTGCTTTAAAAAACGAAATAATCCACTAGATTTCTACTTCTGAGGCTCTGATGGGTTGCTAAAGAGTTAATCAACATAAACTTATGAAAGTTATGGCGGTTCAAAAGTAACCAAGTAGTTATCAAATAATTAATTGGAAAATAAAAATTTCATGATTTTTGAAACATCTTATTGCTTTAAAAATGAAATAAACCAATTATCAAAATTCCTTATTAAAATAATGCCTTCCTTAATTCATTCATAGTAAATGTTCAAAGTGACCACCATTCATTTCAATGCAGACATGTGCTCCAAGATCTGCGTATCTTGTGGAATATTCTTGGTGTTGACCAAATTTGATTGGAACAGTCAATAATGCGTTGCCGTAGTTGCTCTTCAGTATTAATCGGCACTGAGTAAACCAAAGCTTTCAAGTGGCCTCAGAAGTAGAAATCTAGTGGATTATTTCGTTTTTTAAAGCAATAAGATGTTTTAAAAATCATGAAATTTTGATTTTTTAATTAATTATTTGATAACTACTTGCTTACTTTTGAACCGCCTTAACTTTCATAAGTTTATGTTGATTAACCAGTTAGCAACCCATCAGAGCAAACTCTTTGCCTTCAATTTTCTCGAAAACCATCGCTCTGGGCGATGTGCAAGAAGAGTACCTTTTTATTAGGAAAAAGTATTTAGTTTTCAAAAAATGAACACACATTGCAAAAAAAATAACCTCAAAAAAGTTATTCACAAAACAACCCCCTACCCTTGCAAAAACTACCCTTTCCGCTTTTCCAAATAATTTTTCAGTATTACCATTTAATTTAGGGTCAAAATTTTTATGACAGAGCATTTTTTTTTCGAAATTTTATCTCGTTTTTTTAACCTGCAATTTCAAAACAACCGTTTTTTAAATTCACCCTTTCAGTGCCCCTAACTCCCTTAATATGCATTTTCCGCTCTATACTTAGAAGAACTTTTTTTACTATTTTTAGGAATACTATCACCCCCTGATTTTTTACACCATTTCAATGACACCCTGTATATTCTAAAAAGGTCTGTTCGATCGCGTCAAATCGCCGCTATCGTAGTCACCGTGGATGCTTACGTCACGCAGGGACCAGCGCTCCACAGTGCGGCGGATGGTTATTCTAGCGGGACAAAATCTCAGGAGCGATATTATATGGTTGGTTGATAAAAATGTATCGAAATACAAAGAATATATACGACCAAAAAATAATTCATGCATGTTAGAATTTAGAATTTAGAATGAGTGGGAGGGGGGTTAATCACTTCGACCCTACAGATCCATTGTGTCCCCCTTTCTTGAATCATACCTCATCATACAGTCCCAGGGCTTTGACAAAAGCCAGTATCTGGGACGGTTTTATAGAGGGTAGTTCTCCATCTCCAATATCAGTCGTACCAAAATTCATGGCACGAATGGTTGTCGTCTCGGCGCACTCAGTGATGAGGTGTACTGGTGTTTCACCATCTTCCCCACAGAATCTGCATTCGCCGTTTCTTCTTAGTTTCAATCTACTGAGGTGTTCATTGAGGAGACAGTGTCCTGTTAAAAACCCCTGACAATCCGAAGATTGTTCTTACTCAGACCCAGGAAGGTCTGTGATTTTTCTTGATCATAAGCCCTCAGAAACTTCTTCGAGTGTCTTAGACCATTACAAGATTTCCATTCCAGGTTGCGGATGGAATCTTCCAAGTTCTTGAGTTCCGCCTTGAGTTGGTTCCCACTTGGAAAGCAGAACGGTTCTGGTCCAGTTAGTGGAGTGTTCGCTCCTTTCCTAGCTAGATTATTTGCTTTTTCATTGCCTTCTATCCCTTGGTGAGCAGGCACCCAGTGTAGGAGGACTTTGTTTTCTTTGCCTAATTTATTCAGCTTCTCTATGCATTCTTTGACCAATTTCGAATTGATTGATACTGAGTTGATCGCCTTTAACGCTGCTTGACTATCAGATAAGATGGCTATTTCTTGTTTCCGATAGTTCCTATCTAAGATAAGTTGTACGCATCTCTCGATAGCGTAGATTTCTGCCTGTAGGATACTAGGGTAAGTGCCCATTGGTTCGGAGTAATTAGCTCTCGGCCCAACCACTCCGATCCCTGTTCCCGTATTGGTTTTGGAAGCATCAGTATACCAAGTTATGGTATGGTCTTTTAACTGCTGGGCAAGCGTTTCATGCATGTTTATATCAATTGGAATGTCTACTATTTATGCTTATCAGTACACATTTTTGGCTTATTTCTAACCAAACGGTTTTGTCCCGCTAGATTTATCTTCCGCCGCACTCTGCGCTTGTCCGTTAAACCAAGGGTTAAACGCAAAAATAACTGTCACTGTCTAAAATCTTTAGGGCGAACTTCAACTCGGTCCCTAGAAAACGTAAAAAATACTGACAGTACAGGAAGATAGGAATCGAATTTAAAGAAAAATTAATTTTATACGAAAGAATAAGTTCTTTTGTTAAACATAAAATGTGCTTTACGCTTCAAAATATTTTACCGTTTCTTCCGTTTTATTTTATGTTATTATGTCTAGTAATAAGGTATGCGTTAATGATGTTGATACCAGTGTTACAACATTAATTAACTTGAATAAAATTTGTTTTGCAGAAATGATAAACAAGAAAGGCAGTTCCAAACAACAATTTTAACCGGTTCTAATTAAAAATTATGATTTTGGACATTGTAATTATGTAGGAAAATGTAAAATTTGACTTCAAAAATAGTTAAGGTTACTGTAGCGTTAAATGATATTTAAAAAATTCAGAGTATTCATCATGATATAATTATTTTTTATGACAGTTCATACTATTAAAATAATAACAGGACAACAAATAAAAATAAGTAAACTTATTCACACCATACCGGGTGAGTCTAAAAGTGACTCACCTCCATCACTTTTTTTATTTTTTCAGATAAATAACCGATATTTGGTATGTTAGTAATTGACATAATTTAGGATTAATTGCCTTATTCAGTTCTTTTTGGTCACTTCTTGTTTCACCGGAAATAACTTCAACTTTTGAATTTTAAATGGCATCACCCTCGGAATTTTTTTAATTTATTCGATAGAAAATAACACTCTGAATTGAATGACATATCATATATGTCAACTTTTGACAGTCTGACTTAAAAAAATCGTATTTTAAATTTCAATCTAGAATGCCATGGCTGTGTTAAAACACTAATTGTCAGTCAAAGAGCCACCTGGATTCACTGTCAATACCACGGATCCACTGTATTCATCATCAGAACACACAACTATCCTTTTGTTAGCTTTTGTATGGAAGTTATTCTATTTGTACCAATAATTTGCTAATATGTATTTGTTTTCATTTTAGGAATTCGCCATTTTCCTTGCTGTATGAAGATACCGATCAATCGAGTTGCCTTGTTCCCCCATCGTGTCGTAGTCACCAGTGAGTTTGCAGTTCATCATCTAGACGCCTGTGTGTTGCTGTCCATCATGTTGCAGTCTTTCAGTTACCAAGTTTTGTTACCATCGAACTTTGTTTCATTTTAAAAGGTTAGTAACAATTTTTTTGAATGAAAATATATACAGGGTGAGTCTCTTAAATAAATGCACAGTGAGTCTTAAATTCAAAGTAGTTACTGAATTATTTTACTCTGAAAATACATTTAAAACAATATATTTTTTGAAATTTTTAGAACCATGTATTTTTTCCTAAGAGTCTCTGTATATATGTATTTAGTTTTCTACCCAATACAGTTTTCCAACTATTCTCGTTACAAGAATATAATATGCGTCTCTTCCTTAATTTTTATCAAAATAGTTTTTGAGATTTTGAGCATACTAAGACTAATATTGGATAAAATTTTATTTAGAATTCATCACAATTATTCGGAGAAGCCATCATGCATTCATCGTTGGATTTCAAGCCATTTAAAAAACATATTGATATAGTCTTTCCTGTGAAAGAATACACGATTTCGGCGGAACCTATTTTTTAATTAAAATAACAGCCAACTATCACCAATATCGTGTATTATTTCACTGGAATAACTATGTATAGTTCCGAAATTTATCTATGTAAATTGTAAATTGACTGGAAAATATTTTTTTTGTAAATATGTAGTTTAGTTCTGTCTAAAATTTATTTAAAAGAAATTTATATAAAACAACAAAAAATACTTTTGCCATTTTTTTTATGTTTTTTTGTCAAAAACCGCCAAGGTTTATGTTCCTATCAAGTGTATTGAAACATTTATCAATATCTGTAAATTTTGTGGACGATTTTTTTTCAATTTATTATTGTAAAAGTTTATTTCAAGAGTTTATTTTCAAGTAAACTAATTATTGTAGCAGAAAAATTAGATTGATATTTGCTTTGATACAAAATTGTTCAATTTCATATACTTACCATTAGCGATGGGAACTATCGAATGAATTAGACTATCGAATGGTTACTGAATGAATGATTTCAACTATCGAATGGTTTTATTCGAATAAAATCATTCATTCATTTGTATACTAAAGCATATGTGACAACCTCGCCGTGCGACTAAATGGTTATCGTTGAGCCACGACTATCGAATGCTTTTGATAAATGAAATTTAGTATTCGTTTGATTTTTGTGTGTGTCAGTGCATTATTAGTTCTTCCAAATTTTTATAACTTCACCTTATAAATACTGTGCTATTTTGGCGTTTATTAAAATATTTAAAATACTAAAATAGTAGTTTTTTTTTAATTGAATGCACACGCACACAGTGTGCAGGTGTCAAAATTTTTCCGAAAATTTGTGTGATTTTCCGTAGCCCGATCTTTCAATTATTTTATTTTATATGGTATATATGGTCTATTTTTTAATGGGAAATTTTGAGAAGTAGCAATTTTTAAGAGAGATGAGATGAACTTGGAATTAATTTTAAAAATACATATTTGTATTTTAGATGTTTTAATAATACGAATTAGTTGAACTTAATAATCATATTTAAGAAATGTGGTTAAGTAAATGGGGTTCTCGAACTCAAACTATGGGGTGAGAAAATTAAATTGAAAGTTTTACACGTGCCAATTTAAAAAAAAAGTTAGCAATGTTTGTTTTTTGTTTATGCTAATTCTCTTACATGTAGTTTTTTGCGAAGAAATATTTCATTTATTTTTTAATGTAAATGCCAGTAAAAGTAAATATTATTTTTAAATAGTAATATACAGTACCTAATATAAATAATTTTGATTTCTAATTTCTTATTTATATTTTCCATCCATTACACTGCATGCTTAGAAAATTAATAAATGTTTATATTTCATGATTTTAAAGTTTGTTGTTAATACAACAAATTAGTTCTGTAATTATTATTATTTAATAAACCAACGTTGCCACAAAAAATTTAAAGACTATATTATTTTTAAATAGGATCTATTATAAATAATTTTGACATCTAATTTGTTGTTTATATTTTGCTACTACGTAAAAAAATGTTTATATTAAATTATTTTAAATTTTGTTGTTATAGGTATAACAAATTATTACTGTTATTATTATTTTTATTAAACCAGTCTTTGCTTAAAAACATTAAAAATCATTTTCCTACATCCAAAATATTTTATTATCTAACCTAACTTAACCTAACAACAGAATATTAATAAAAAAATGCAAAATATTTATACATACTATCGCTAACTAATTAAAGCCAAACAATAATATTCTTTGCTAATATCAACTAATACCAATATATGGCAACAGCGCCCTTCATAATGTATTTTCTGTGTAAATACTAGCACCTCAATAAAAAAAATGTGTCGTTATCTTTATATGACTCCGCAAAAAATCAAAGATGCCGGCTTCTTTCATATCATTGCCACCGACCGCTATCGGGTTTCTCGGAAAGAAACCTACGTCGCCGGGCGACAACTAAAATCCAATTGATATTTTATTATAATCGATCCTGACGAATAAATGAGTTTGATAAATGAATGAATTTTATAAATGAATGGTTTTTGCTGTCGAATTACTAGAATACAATATTTCAAGGCAGATGGCATGAATCTATTCGATAATTTTTATTCGAATAGTTTTCAACGAATGTTTTTTTACTAGCTATCGAATTATTCGAATGAATTGCAACTATCGAATGTTTCGATAGTATTCATTCGATAGTTCCCACTACTACTTACCATACAATAATAAATAGTTAGGTTTTTTGTTTAAAATATTTGTTTTATTTTTTTCACCCCTTTTTTCACCATTTATAATCTATAATTTTCATTTACAGGGTGTGCCAAAAACTTTATCAGAAAAGGGAAATTTTATTTGAGTTATTGAAACAAAGTTTATCGGGAATTTCTTCAGATAAGAAAAGAAATAATTTTTATATGTCAAAATATTTTTTTTTTGTTATTGAGTATGCCGAAAATTGCTGCATGATTTTTTTTCAAACCCTCAAAATTATAAAAATGTCCCATTTTGTGGCCAACTGTATTTTGGCACATCCTGTATATAGGGCAATCTAATACAGTGGTCCCAGGTTTAAAAAAGCAAGCATTTTATTACAGAAATACCGCATATGATCGAAAAAAAGGCATCAAGTTGGCTTGGGAAATGACGATCGATCAAATTCACCATTTAATTAATTTTAATAATAAAATGACAGCGATCTTCGTTTCCAAACTGACTCATTGACGCCGTTTTTTTTTCGATTGAATGACATTTTTATAGATATACGAGGTAATTCAGATACGTATAATTTTACCCTACAGGTGCACTAATAGGTATACAGTATGTCCCCGGGCTGTTTTTGCCAGAGGAAATTTTTTTTCTTGACGATTTAAGAAAAACGCATCCTTCATTAAAAATTTTGCTTGTTCTGAAATGGTTAGTCGCGTTTATACTTTTCCAAATTTCCATACCATTTTAGAGAAAATTAAAAAAATGTATGAAAAATATCTCTTGGTAAAAATCGCTACAAGTAACCGTTCTCAAGATTTTTAGAATGGAAATAGTCAATACATGTTATTATTGACTAAAAATAAACATGTTGAGTAGATAGTTATTTGACTGAAATCATAAATTTGGGAACTTTTTATTTTTTTATATTAATATTAAATTTTTCTTCGAAAAAATGATGATAAAACAGTTTCTATTGAACTTTTGACACACAAACATTTCAAATTTATGATTTCAGTCTAATTAAAGGTCTAATAACTACCGTATGATCGAATAAAAACGGCGTCCAGTTTGCTTGGAAACGACGATCGATGACATTTCCCATATAAATTTACATATGAAATGACAGCGATCTTTATTTCATAGCCATTGCTGACGCCGTTTTTATTCGATCTTACGGTATTTAGTCAACATATTTAATTTATGTCAATGATGACAGGTATTGATAATTTCGATTCGAAATATCTCGGGAACCATTATTCGGTAGCGGTTTTTAGCAAGAGACCCTTTTACGTAAAATGTCGTAAATGTATATTTTTTACTCAGTAGTTTTATCTAGCGTGACGTCATAAATCTCGCTCCGAGGCTGTTCTATTAGAGACGGCATTGCGTCAGCATGGCCGCAAGTTGCTAACCTAATAAAATTAGCACTAGAAAAGCCCGCGGGAACTCTCAAATTCAAAGTTATTCGTTTCACAGACTATATCTATTTATTATATTTCTATTTTCTCTACTTTAGGTATATTGTTTCCCGAACTAAAACTTTAATTTATTTCGCAAAAATTACTTATACAAAAAAGAAAGGCAGACGATTGGTCAGTCAGATATCAATTAAACTTTCAGTTACATAATCGAGGGCGCGATTTTTAAATTCATTGTTGCCAACCATGGATATATTCGGCGCCTGGCTGACTAACTGGAATTTAAATTTCCCGCTGGGGATTCAGGTGGTAGCTCTGCTGTAAAAAATGTCAAGTTGCCACATTTATTTATTTATTTCCTGAAATTGTTATTCGTTTTGACACTTTAGTTTTTTATTGCGGGTTTTTGGTTTAAATAAATAATGGTGTGATACTTTAAATTTAAAAATGTTTACTAGCAGACATTGCAGTCAAACATTATTCTCTTTAGAACCTCTTTTAGTGCGAAGTGTACGTAAAAAACTCAATGCAACCTTAATAGACTATTTTAAACGGGAAAGAGCAGTAGTAATAGTAATGGCTCTTTATGTCCTGTTACGAAGGTGAATTTTGTTGATAACTCTTTATATAATATTTATAATTAATTTATTTTTGTTTCCTAAAATATTTTGATTAAAAGAATATGTCAAGCTTAATCACGTGACTTAAAGTTTATTTGATATCAACTATATATTGATTTGTCTTAACCCCACATATACAGGGTCCTGCAACAATGCGTCGGGCCTTTATAGCTCTTATAATAAAAAATATACGAATTTTGTTTAACTTAAAGTATGTACTAAGAATGTATTTCAAGAAAATATGTTTACTTCTACTGGGTATAAAATAATGTTTCTTTGTTTTTATTTAAATGGAACACCCTGTATGTATTTTTTTGTTGGACGGAGAATTAAAAAATTAACATTTTTTATATGTAAAGTATTTCAGAATTTTTAACGGTTAAATATTAAAATTTATTATGCACATTCTTACAAATTCTAGAACTATTAGTAATTATTTACACAAAAATTAAAAAAAATATAACGCAGATGTTTCTTATCATCGCGATAAATACGCCCTCCCTTATGAAGTACGTCAATAGTACTATTTGTCAAACCCAAACATGCAGCTCTAATGTTTATATTTTTATTTTTGAATCCTTCAAGGTACGACCTCATCCGCGACCAGCATAATTGACTACTTCCCTTCCGATTTGTGGGCGTCAGCTCAGGCTCGTGCTGCTGCTCTTCATCGGCAGAAGAAAGTAGAGCTGTGTAGTTCACAACCGAACTAGTTCAAAAGATGGAATCTCGTATGTAGAGGTGTGTAGTTCGTGAACGAACTAGTTTCAATGAGCTATTCCCACCCTGGATTGAAAGGAACTAGTTCCAGGTTGTGACTGTGACAACCATAAAACGTCAAACTGTGACCCATATATAATAATATGCGACGCGGTATATTATCGGATTCGGACCTAGAGGAACTAGAGGAACTAAATAAAAGACTAGTTTACGTACGGATCGGCCAGCGTGATCGTAGCCCAATGTTGGGCGGGAATGGAGAGTGCCACCTGTCCCGGACCAAAAGGACTGAGAGGAACTAATTAAAAGACTAGTTCACGGGAATCTATTCAGTCGGCAGATCCAAGATACAATACAAAGCGACTACTATGGATTCGGCCTTGTCTGTTCCCACAGCCGGCGTAATTACCACAGAAAATTGTCGTGGATACTGTTTTTGATTTTTAGTTTGTTCTTTGAATATTTTATGGGAATATTTCACTTTAGGTCCCTAAAATTAAGAAATATCTTATAAAACCAAATAGACATTCTGAATTTTTAGACAATAACGGAAAGCTTGAAGTGAGGAAAAATGCATTTTTCGTAAAATTTTCGTATTATTTGTTCCAATTAATTTGTGATTTGTAAACTCTGATTTGATTTTATTTTTTTTTATCTGCAATAAAACTTACCTATATGTTTTTAACATACACATTTACACGTCTCGTTATATTGTTCGCAAATTTTTCATGGCTCATTTTGAAATATTGAAAAATTTTTAGTTCGTCCTCAATTAAATATGATAATAATTTGTGGAATAATATAATAATAGCTCCCGTATATAGCGTTTAACGCCTTGGGAGTAGGCTTGCCATACTAGAGCCGTTCGGTATACAAGGAAGGTAATGTGGCTAGCATTACGCTTCAACCGCCTATTATTACCTCAGGATTGTGAATCCCAAGTACTCATTTAAGGCTGAGTCTACCTAGGTACCCAAACTATTTTTATTTTATTAAAAATAGTCGGCTGATGAAATGTCGGGTGTGGGATTCGAACCCACAACCTTATAGCGTTTTTTAAACAACTACCACTGCGAACGGCAGCTTTTCATCGGAGAGCAGTTGTAGATAAGGTATTTCACTGGAAAGAAAACTAATCAATAATAATAAATCAAAAATACAAATATTGGGCGCCAGGCATGAACAGAGAAAGAAAATACAGTTGTTTATTACTTAAAACTAGTGACTATATTCATTCATGATGTATTCTGATGGTAAACCCAATTACAAGACGCAATGTAATGAAACCTAAGATCTAAATCATATTGTAACTACTAAATCGACATAAATGTTCTTAACGATCTAACCACTAAACATAGTCTGTACAATATTATTTAAAATGTACATTATTATGTTAAGACTGAAAACTAGAACTTACATCTACACTTAGCTGTTTTTTATGCAATCATGCTTCAAATGGTGCGTTTAGACTTGAGCACGCACGAGCTGAGCGTGCGCGCACGGCATTCGTTCGCGCTCGCGGCTCAGTTCAAATTAAAAACGTATTTTTCGACGAATGAAGTGATCCACTTGTGCGCGCACAGCAGAGTTGTGTTGGCGAAAATAATGGACGACCAAGAAATAGTCCAGGCTGCAGTCATTGTTATGCACAGCTTAATTATTAAAAAGGAGAAAAATCGAAAACATCGTCGCTGGTGGCAAACCCAAATTTTTAGAAATCGATATAATTACTGCAACAACTTAGTGTCTGAGGAGGGCTATGATCAGTTTAAAAACTTTACAAGAATGACCAGGCCCGACTTTGAATATTTACAAAATTTAATAACACCAAAAATTACGAACAAAAGATACAAATTTTAGAATAGCAATTTCATTAATATCGACATGTTCAATATTAATTTTATTTACAAGGTCTTGCCATGCGTTTTTTTTTTATTTTTTAATAATACAAAGAATGTTTAACATCCCATAATATAGGCAACTTTTCATATCCTTCAATTAATAATAACGAAGATTCATTGATCCACTCCATAATTTTAATAAAGAAAACGAAAAAAAATCACACACGCACGCACGAACGAACGACAAAACAAATTGCCGGTGCAAACTGAACGTTCGCGCACACATAAAATCCCTTTGAGCACAGACAGATTCAGAGTGAGCGTGCACGCACAGCCGTTTACACTTGAGCATTCGCGGAGGATCAGTGCGTGCGTGCTCAAGTCTAAACACACCAAAACAGTAACAGCGTGAGGTGCGATCGCATCTCTGGACTGTCTCTCGGCTATCCTGTTGGCCAATACAACAAAAGGGGCCAGAATGAGGACACCATGAATCAATACAGCCGTAACTATTGACTAGGCTTAGAAATGGGAAAGAAGCAGCATGGGCCTCAATCTACATCCACGTACACCCATCCTCTATATATAAGATAAACCCTACATGGGACACTCGTCCACAGGACATCCGTACATAGGGCATCCATCCATAGGATACAGTCCGTAACTTGGACAATAACCTTGGACCTTAAAAATACGAAACTCTTGTTTAAAACCAAACAAGGTCTAATAAGCAAAATAAACCTACCTCGAATTACTTCCGAGGGCTCAGTATTTCTTCCATGTAACATTCTGGAGGACAAAAGCAAAAGAACACCAATGTGCCAGCAAAATACAAATACGAGTTAAGGTGGGTCAATCCAAAACTCTACCCTAAAAATATTCAATAATAATAACGAATCTAATAAAGATAATATCTCATCTTTACCTGTTGCTTTGAAATAGCAGCTGATTCAAATTATACAGCAAGATTTAAATAATTACAATTTCTCTCGTCGGGACTATTGAGATGGCCAAACCCAAAGTAACGTTAAGCGCGGAGAGGCGCCTTGAAACGATCTTGACAGCGCTCCACAGAAGCAGTGAAACGATAACAGGGTTGTTGACAAGAGAACGTAAAAATTACGCCAGGCGCGTCAAGTAAATTGTCAGGCCTGAGCGATACGGAATCCGGTGATGAAATGTAAGCCAGACATCATATATCATATACAAGACATGTAACGAACTGAAAACGTTACAACCTTTGGATTGGTAGACGAGAGCTGTACCTCTACGCCACGGGGCACCATGTGTGGAATTTCCCTCTGAAAGGTAAAATGTTTGCAAATATTGTGAACTTTCGATTCTTTCTCGTGATTTCTTCTTCCTTTATTAGCAAGGAGCTCATAATTATTTCTTGTTCGTCGTCATTCATTGTCGAGAAATATTAAAAAAGACGCTTATCACTGCAGACAGAACTCCGGAAGCGATTGGTGAGAAATTCGATTGGCAAATACAGGTATTGTAGGGGCAAGAAGAAACAAAAGAGCGAATAATGCGATGAGCGACAAGAAAAAAAAGTGCGATTCGTGAGACGCGTGCGACGGGTGCGGCGCTGGTCAGTGTGCGCGTACCTTTAAGTGAACTAAAGTTCCCAGCTCTACTACATTTCATCGGCAAAAGAAAGGATTTCTTGGGCGCCTCAATCATGACACCCGATTCCTATGATGCGCCTTGTTCTTGTGGTCGATGACACAAAGACGTCCAACGACCCATCGTGGTATAAATAAACAGGGAGCGGGCCGGTGGATGACACTGAGTGTTCGATTGAGAGTGTAAACGCGAGTTCCGTTGCAGTGACAGTGAGATCGATTTGATCGATCTAATTTATCGATCGGCAGCGATTTTTATTGAACGGTAGGTAATTGAATAATTTTATGCGGTTAATATTACTATTAAAAATTACCGGTGAATCATAGAAATTATACTGGGTGAGTAGGGTGTCCGTTATTTACCAAGTTGATTATTTCTCTAACGACGCCCTCTAGATTTTTAGCTTATTGTCTAAAAAAAATAACAGACCATTGTAACCCCTAATATTCACAATAAACCTTGCCCCAAAGACGATTCATTTCTCATTTAAATTACATGAGAATTTGCCACTTTCTGCAAATATTTTTTTTTCTCGATCTTGTTCTCTCGCAGCCATGATAATCATATATTTTTGTACAGTATTGAACGCTCTACAGAAAAGGTCTCTTACAATTTTTCGATAAACCTACTCCTTCAAAAGTTATTCCTATCATTTAAGTATAGCTGATTTATTTTAATAAACATTATTTAAAAAAAAATAAATCAGCTTAAATAGTTTAAACTACATTAGACTTGAAGATTTCTTAATTCCCCACCTTAACACCATCAGAATTGTATATTTTTACAGTAATAGACTAAGTTTTTCAAAAATATTCATAATTTTGTCAAAAAAGTTGAAGAATTTAGGAATTTACCGAGTGTGTACCTTCTTTGTAGAGCGTTAAATTCTGTATAAGAATATGTAATTATCATGGCTGCAAGAGAACAAAATCAAGAGAAAAGAACTATTTGCAAAACGTGGAAAATTCCTATGTAATGTAATTTTTTTTTTTATCCAGTTTGTGTGTTAATGGGAATTCTTGCTTTGCTTTATCATCACCATTACAAATGATTAATTCGACGCGAACGAAGTCGCTGGTACACGCTAGTGTATAATATATAAGTAGTGTAAATACAAAATAAGTCCATATAAAGTCTACTCTATTACCACACTTACTTATTTTGAATATCTTTAACTGAACGTTTCAGTTGTTCGTATTTCCATCACAGAACTTCTTAAATTCTCCTTTTGTGAGTTTTTCTGAAACTTTAACGCTTCGACTTCAAAACATATTACTATTTGACCCACTTTTAACTTATAACACTCGCCTTATATGGTTCAAAGATCTCAAATACACGAGTTACAGTCTGACATGTTGACAAACATTTCTGATATATTATATTGTTACATTTTCAAAGCGACATACCGTTCTTTTTATCTCTTTTTGTGTTTTGTAGCGGAAAAGTAATGTTTGAATGGATAAGGATTCATAAAGAACTTTTTTGGCTTTAGTAAAAAGTCTTTATTCGTTTTTATTATTCTGGGAAATCGTTTTTAATGTTTTTTCTTATTTCAAAATAAATCCGGAAATTGTATATATAAAGAGGTTTTTAAATTTTATATGCATATAAATATATCATATAATTCAAACGACCTCTCAGTGATCTTTGTATGAGAAATAATGATGAGAAAAGCTTATTATAGGTATATATGGTCCGTCTAGAAAGTATCCGGAATTGTATATTTTTCCTAATTTTAATGTATTTTTTTCTCTGTAACATTCTAAGACAATAGTAATCCATCACGTAGGTTGTGCCGATAGTAGGCTATGACCAAAATCGCATGGCAACATCATCTATCAAATATTGTTGATTTTAAACCGGCTCAAGATTTGAGAAATAATGTCACAAGTAAAAAAAAAGAGAAATGGTGGAATATTTGTATAGAAAAGGTGTTCGAAACGTTAAAAATTAGTTCAATTGACTGAACTCGGAAAAAGTGCAGTATATGAGACAATAAAGAGGATAAAAAATGGCATAGATATGAAGCATGGACCAGTTTCAGGAAGACCGCGTAAGATTCGCGAAAACAATTTGAACGCTTTAGTGGCATTAGGACAACAGAATCCGCGCCTAGGGTTTCGCAAATTGGTTAGCAGATTTGTAAGTCAGCGAAAATTAAAGGTGTGTCCAGAAAGCGTCCGCATGTCACTGAAAAGACAAGGTTACATATCAAGGAAGCCAAAAAAATCCCTGCAATAACACCTCTACAAAGACAGCGAAGAATGGGTTTTTGTCAACGTTTTCAAGAAGATAATTTTAATAATGTTTTTATTTCTGACGAAAGTTGTTTCCAGCTTGGTGGAAACCACCTGAAAATCGTATCAAAAGAAAATGTTACCGTTCAAGTTTCAAAATTTCCCTCTAAAATATTGGTTTGGGGAGCAATATCTCAGCGTGGTGCTACACCTCTGTGTATAGTTGATGGAACTATTAATAGTGCAAAATATTGTGATATTTTAAATGGTTTTCTTCTTGAAACGGCTCATGTTTTATATCCAGAGGGGTGGTGTTTTCAGCAGGATAATGCAAGATGCCATACGTCTGTCTCTACTCAAGCTTGAATGCAAGAACACCATTTGGCAATAATTCCATGGCCAGCAGCTTCACCAGACCTTAGTCCCATTGAAAATATATGGGGACTAATGAAGATTGAAGTGGAACGAGCAGCTCCACGAAATAAACAAAATTTGATTCGCTCAGTTTTACAGGCCTTGACTACCGCCACTGAACATTTTGGTGTGGACCTAGTTTCGGGTGTACCTGGACGTTTAGTTAAGTGTTTGGAGTTAAATGGAGGTTGTATAAGTAAATAAAATTAATAATTTGTTATAATCTTTTTAACTCAAGTCCTAAAAATATATATCGATAATTGTAATTTTGCTTACTTTTTTCCGGATACTTTCTAGACGGACTATAGTTTATTTATCAGAAATCAGTTTAACATAAGTTTATTTATAGAAAATGCCTTTAAAGAAAGTTTTCCATGATTTTTCCTATCATTGGCAATATTCTCAAGTAACCGTAGTTGATCTGGTTCCCCAGATTATGTGGATTCCTTTAATCTTAGGGCGCCCTCAGCAGCCAGATCTTTACTAGCCAGTCGATTGATTGCAAGTCCAGAATTGCTTCTAGCGCAGCCTGCACTGTGTTGTTCCTTGCTCCAGTTGTACCTAGAACTGCTAATTGTGGTACTTTTATGAGGATTTTTCTATTAGTCCCTTTAAGTACCGCTTCCCACCATCCTAGTGCTCCATATGTAATGATTGGTCCATCTTTTACCAAACATTTTCTTACATGCATGGAATGGATTAGTTCCCTTTATTATCCTTTCTTCCGTGTTGCGTTTCCAGGAAAGCTTTGAGTCTAGTAAGAATCCTCGTCATCGCACTGTAAAAAGAATGAGTTCGGTTTTGTCTGGGTTGATGCCCATTCCGTTAGGTTCTTCATAGCAGATTCCATGAGTCTTCAGTATCACCACGTCCTCTGTATATGCCTTTTTCCTAATTTTTTGTCAGAGAAGTCAGGATCGGAACAATTAGCCACAACAAAGGTTATAATACCCCTCTTTGTGTCTTACCGTCTGTTTCACGTTTTTTGATTGAGCTGTTTCCCATCTCCGATATGATTTCACTAGCAGCCTGAGTAACCGGTGGTACTAGGTACGTTTTTCAGTCAAATATTTGTCTAATCATCATATGTTTAGTTAAATTTTAGTTGGCTTCTAAAGAAATATTGTTTTTTTTTTTGTAAAACATACACTTAAGTGATGTAAAGTATGAATAGCTTGCGTAAATAAAAGGTTTGTCCATCCTGTATACTTTGCACAATAATAAATGTCATAATGTATATTTCATAGCCTACTTATAGAATTGTTTGTTTAAGCATGACTTTTGTGTTGTTTATGATCGAATATACAGGGCCTAACAAAATTTAACTGTTAATTAAAAATTATTTATTAATGTATTCAAAATAAAAAATCTCACATATCTAATGCGTACTTGATCTGTGATACTGTATCTTTTTATTTATTTACCAAAACTAGGTATATTTCTTCAAATCTAATCTATATTTTCTTTTTCAGCCCTCAATATGAAATGGATATCAACTGCCGTTTGGCTTTTGGCACTCCTCTTCCAATATACTGGTAAAATAAATAATAAATATTTATACAATTCATTTTTTTCGGGCCACATCTAAGTTATATCGTCAACAAATATCGCTGGATCGGTTACATTTTCTTTTTTTTGGATTCGATATAAAAATAAAACGTTGGTATTTTTGGATTAAAGGAAAACTTTCTATCAAAAATAAGGTTTCATTTCGTCTAGTGACAAATAATCAATCTCTCA
The DNA here is from genome assembly GCF_002938485.1 of Sitophilus oryzae. Taxonomy (NCBI): domain Eukaryota; kingdom Metazoa; phylum Arthropoda; class Insecta; order Coleoptera; family Curculionidae; genus Sitophilus; species Sitophilus oryzae. Next base: position 3,890,211 of record NW_022147287.1, on the reverse strand, counting down.
ATGACATCAAAATCAAGAAACAACAAAGAAAATCACAAATCTCAACACCAAATAGGTCTAGAAACTTAAAAATACGAACTCCCCAAGATTGTGTCCAAGATTCTCTACATGGACATATCAATGGATATTGTGTCCTATACGCCAACAATCCAAAATACGTAAAATCTATTTAAATGTCGACAAGACAGCTCTCTAGAACAAAACAAGTTAAATTTAAAAAAAAAATCTTATACAAAATAGTATCTCCCCCTCTTATTAAAAATTAAAGAACCTCTGAAACTAATTTTCTGTTAATTTTCCGCTTCCAATCTTTGTTTCTGGAAAATTTTTGATAAGGTTATTCTTTTTTCATTTAATGAGTTGGCAACTTAAAAGTTGAGGAAAGTTCTGTTCGGTATTTTACATCGGAATTAAAAAGCTTTTCTTGCTTCAGTTGGAAAAAAATCAGCAATGTGACATTTTTGCTTGTTCGTGACACTTTTTATAAAAAGTTGGAAAGTTTGCCGCTAAATGAATGTTAAAGTTTTTAACACGTTAGATGTTATTAAAAAATAAAATGAAATTAAAAAAGGATTGGTAATCAGATAAATTAAAAGTAATGTTTTCTTTCTTATAGACATATTAAAAAAATTGGTAAAACATCATAATCCAGTTCAAAAAGATATGTTTTGTATCATGATTACCTCGACCAGTAATGTACACGATGTGTCCCATTTTGGTTGAAATCATACGGTATCTCCGTTATTAGTGAAGATAGGAGGGTGCGGTTTGCACAAACTTATCCCACTTTTTTGTCAAAAGGAAGATGCCGTAAACAAAATGTTTATATTCCTTTTCGTTTCTGATCTACAAGGTCTTTTTAAAAATTTTGCTATTTGGGACACCCCCTGTATCTCTGTTAATTTTAAAGGTATCGAGAAAGTGAAAACTGTTTATTGTAGAACTTTTTACGTAGAATACAGTGGCGTAGTATGTTATTCTACGAAATGAATATTTTTAAAGATATGAACTAAAGTTATGTTTTTTAAATGGAACACACTATATGTATATTTATAAATAACATGATCTAGCTTGCCATAAGCTTCTCAAAAATATATATCACCCTATATTTATTTTTACTATTTACTGCAATATTTAAAAGTTTTCATTAAAATATAATTTTTATTAGTAGGCCATGATTGATAATAAAAGAAAATAAGGGAATATTAAAAGTACACTGCTATCTGTCTTTTGTTTTATTTTGGGAGCCACTAATACATCCTTTATAATATATTAGGGATACTTAACTCTCTACCGCTATTTCTAAATCTTGGAAGCTATCGTACCGGAACTTTCAGATATTCCTTTAGCTAATTTACGCTAAATATACTTTCAGAAAGATGGGGCTTCCTTTCACAACTTTGAAAATATTAGAATTTTGCTAAATGCCTATTTCCCAAATCAATGAATTGGGACAATGGACCCCATACGATGGCCTCCCTAATCCCCAGATTTGTCCGTTATTGATTTCTGTATTTAGGGATTTTTGGAATATGAAATGTATCGTGGCAACTACAACAATATCGAAAATCTGGAAATGCTATCATGCAAGCTTTTAGATATTTGCAAATCCGTCCCGTTACAAAAAAGATGAAAATATATTCAGAATTCAATGGTAACAGTTTAAAAGTAAAATATTTCAGTTCCAATTAAAATTTTACTATATTAATATGGAACATTAGCCACTTTTAAAAGCAAGTTACTCCTTTATTTTAAATGGAACAGCCAGCATATTATTCCGGTGTTCAATGGGGAATTTATATATCTTCAAAATATAAGTTAGGTTGCCTACCCCTCAGACAAAGATTTTCCTAGATATTTTAATTTTTATGATTTTGCGTCAGTAGATCTTTATTATTTGAAAAAATCTATAGGGTGGCTGTGATATACCTTTTGTTAATTTAACAAAAATTAAAGAATGTAGTAAAATACTCAACGGTAATAAAAAGATATACGTTTAAAACATATTTTAATTATTACAGAATTAAAACTAGATATAAACCTATAATTATGTGACAAAAATTAGCTAGATGAAATCAAATGCTCAAAATGCTTCCTTTCCTGTTAACTACATAAAATGATGTCTTTTCAAAAGGATTTTTTCATTTTAAAAGACGTGGAATTGTCTCTGTTGTCTGTTTACAACACTTTACAGTGTTGTAAAATCCATTAAATGTGTATGTCTCTTTGCAAAAATTGTGACGACTTTATTGATATGTTTGTGTTATGTGTGTGGAAACCAATTTGGATATATTTTCTTCGCTAAGATTTCAGAATGAAAATGATAAAGTTGTAATAAGTAAACAATCTACGTTCAAGTAATAAATTTTGATAAAGACCCTACCAGGTCGAAACGTCATGAAATATTTAATATAAAAAAAACCGTTTTCTCATTTTTACCTGACCTAAAGCCAAGAAAAAATTAAATAAATAAAAATAATATATATATATATATATATATATATATATATATATATATATATATATATATATATATATATATATATATATATATATATATATATAAAAAATTAATGTATAAAATAAAATATATATATATATATATATATATATATATATATATATATATATATATATATATATATATATATATATATATATATATATATATATATATATATATATATATATATATATATATATATTTATATAGAGTAACATACTTTATTTATTAGGCTATACCGGTTAAATTCCAATTTAGTGAGATTTTATTGTAATTTAAAAATTGATCTTTATTTCCAGAAAATGTTAAATATGTCAAAAACCTCACATTTTAGTCATACACTTCTCTTATAAAACTCACCTTTATTTTTCTCCCAGAATCAATTAATGTATAAAGTGGTTCATTACAAAAAAACACAACTTTGATATGTAACTTTTTTTGGAAACACCCTATAAAACTCCCTATATTTTTAAAAAGTGCTCTGAATTAACCTACATATGCTCACAAAATTGCATTTCAATACAAACTGTCGTTCTCCTTGGAGCCTCCGCGGCGTATGAGGGGCGCCACCCTGTATAAGCACTTTACAGATTAACATTATTTCTTGTATATTTCCAGGATGTCTACAACCCTGCACGTGTTTACACAAAATCATTTTTCTTGTACGTTTCGAAATAAGTTACTTTACAATGCTTGCATCAAAGAATTTCGTACAATTTATCATAGGAGGCGTGAAACCATGAATAATGTAAAAACCGTGCTCTGTAGCTTTCCCTGAAAGTTATTAAATATTTTTCTAGATGAAAAATCTGAGATAGAGAAAAATCGTGCGCTGGCGCTGGTGCGGGCTGAAATTTTAAACACGTCCTAAAACAATTATGAGGAGGCCACCGCCGATATTTTAAATTAATTTTAATTAACATTCCGAATTTGTGACTAGCATTTTCATATTGTTAACTTAAATGAGTTAGTTATTTTGAGTTTTTAGAAATAATTTTTTTGATAAAATTTAAGTAACTTTTAAGAATAATTTTATACAGGGAGGCGCCTCTCTTACAACGAGGAGGCTCCAAGGAGAACGGTAGTTTCTATTGAAATTAAATATCGCGAGCATATACAGGGTGGCGCGTCTCACACGACGCGGAGGCTCCAAAGAGAACATTATATCAAAATTAAATTTTGGGAGCATATGTAGGTTAACTGCAAGCATCTTCAAAAAATATAGAGAGTTCTACAGGGTGTCCCCCAAAAAAGTTACACATCAAAGTTGTGTTTTTTTGTAATGGAACACCCTATATATTAATTGATTTTCGGATTCTAGAAGGAAAATAAAGGTGAGTTTCATTAGAGAAGTATATGACTAAAATGCAAGGTTTTCGACATATTTAACATTTTCTAAAAATGAAGAACAATTTTTAAATTTCAATAAAAGCTACCTAAACTGGAATTTTACAGATATAGCCTAGTATGTAGTTAAAATAACTATTTTGCTTTAAATCAAATTAAAGTTTGACCCGAAAAGCCATACAGGGTGAGACAAAATTAATATTGAACATTGGTTATATTTAAAAGCAAGTTACTCCGTTATTTTAAACGAAACACCCAGTATATTATTCCGATATTTAATGGACAATTGATATATCTTCAAAAAACTATTAAGGTTGTCTACCTTTTAGACATAGATTTTCTTAGATATTTTTATTTTTACGATTTTGCGTCAGTAGATCTTTATTATTTGATATTAGTTAAAAATTAAAGAATGTAGAGTACAATATCCATCGGCAATAAAAAAAAATGCACATTAAAACATTTTTGAATTTATACAGAATTAAAACTATTTATAAACGTGTAATTATGTGACAAAAATTAGCTAGATGAAAAAATCAAATGTTCAAAATGCTTCCTTTCCTGTTCACTGCATAAAATCATTCTCTTTTCAAAAGATATTTTCTACTGCTACTGTTTTTTAAAACACCCTGTGTACTACTTATCACTGAAACTTTATTTTTTTAGTCTATAGAAATGAAATAAACTTTGAAACTTGAGAGCGGGAGTTTAATGGATGGCGGAACATGTAGAAAAGCTCCTCAGGGTGTCAATCCATTCAAAGTGCTCCGTTAAGTTGAGCACTTCACCTGGAGAAAGCAACACTCGAAAATACTGAACGCGATTTTGGCTAACGTAAAGCTTTCACGAAAAGCGGATTTACAACCAGGGGGTGCCTTTATATGCATAAAAAGTTTCTGAAAAAGCTTTGTAAATATAGATATAATACGAAAACTTTCAGAAATCATGAAATTTGTAAAAATATAACGCATTTTTAACTTTCTAATTTAGGCAGAAAGTTAAAACGCTGTATTTTTATAGTCACTTTGATTTTCTTGACAGTATAATGAAATGATTATTAATTAATAAAAATTAATAAAAAAATAAACACAAAATTAATTTTTGATTTTAAAAAAGTTGCGTTGGTGGTGAACACTCAAAAATCAAATAAAAATCGACTCTCTATTTATTTCGATTACTTGTTTAAAGTTAAAAATGATAGAATTAATCGTGTGCTGTCTAGAGATGGGATTTCTTTTCAAATTTATCGATAACTATCGATAGTTATCGATATACCAAATATTAAGAGGTGACTTTCAAATTATTGATATATCGATACCTATCATTGACAGCAAATTCCATAAGTAATGGTTATTGATAACTACCGATATACAGGGTGGTGCGAATTGTATTCGTGACAATTTGGCAGCATATTTTACAGATAAAAATAAGTAAAAAAATTCGTATAAATGTATGTCCTTGGGAGACAGTCTTGATGGCATATTTTAGCGACATGGCAAGGCAGAAAAAGCCATCTACTCTTTGGGCTACGTACAGCATGATACGAACAATGCTAGAATTAAGAGAAAAGACTGACATATCAAAATATCACAAACTCGTCGCTTTTTTAAAACGCCAGAATGTAGGTTTTAAGCCAAAGAAGTCTAGCCTTTTTACATTCAACAAATAAATGTATTAAAATCTTCAATTTATTATTGTTAATCTTCTTGTTTATTTTTGTTGATGTTAGATAAGTATTTAATAAAGATATTACAAGAATATTTTGGTTAATTAAATAAGACAAGAATTAAGAAAAACCGAGTGAGGGAAATGGGGAAGAGGGAAGAAATGTAGATAATTTGACACTTTCAAATTTTTTAAAAATCGGTAGTGTCAGTATTACATATTATGTGGTTGTAAATAAACTATATTATTTAATAATATTCGATTAAAATGTTAGCTTGTGCAAGAATTTTGTTGTCACTCAGTATAACAGTATTTCGGCACAATAAAAAGTTAATCCACTTAATCTAAAAAAAACAGTATTTGTTTTCGTATAATACAATAACCCATTGACAAAAATTACCAGTTAATCACCTTTATAATATCTTTACTATTGTGATTTCATTCCTTATTGTCATTCTGTGTAGAATAAACTAATTAAAATATCGCAACGCCCGAGTGAGTATCGGGTAGGAATCCAATTTGGGCATGGAATCCATTTCGATTTGCACACCGAAGAACATAATAAAAGATGCAAATTTTTCATGCCAGCCACGTACCACAGATAAATAAATAAATAAAAAGGTTTCCTTTGTGTCGCAAGGTAATAGACGTAGAGTAAACGTATATGCACACGTACTTATATATCATTGTTATGAAAAGAAGCTTTTAAAAACGAAAATTATGTGCCTACAATTCTTTATTAGGAGCTTAAAGGTATATTCACACACGTCAGTCTTTTGGTCAGTCGTATGGAATATAATATGTGAATATGTCCCTTGAAATATAAGGCAACACTATATGTTTTTTATCGTAACTGAGACTGATTGACGGGACGAAACTGTGAATAGAGCTTGCGAAAGTGAATTCGGACTTTATTGTTACTCGTAAAGACCTTCTAAAAGATATACTGAAGTTTCTGGTTTTACTGTAGGTCTTTCAGGAAGAGGTATAAAAAATATCAGAGTTATACTATATTTATTTTCCTAAACCTTATTTTTTATTTACTGTAGTAAAATTGAGATATCTATAAAGAAAGAGGTAAACTTAATAATAAAGTTTTATTTATTTAGAGCCCTTTTGAAAATTCTCTTCTTCAGTTATTCGCTGAAGAAAAAGTATCTTATAAAAATGTGTGATATGATTTAAGACAATAATCGCAAAGTTTAATAATATACCAAGTAAGAAATTGTTTCATTTCTTTCATTTAGTGATTGATTAAAACATCAAAAAAGCCTTAAATTGAGATACAAGTGGCACTAAAATTATTAGTATTTTCCAACTAAATACAAGAAGCAAAAAGTCTTTATCTCGCATTACTTTAGGAATTATAAGGAAATAATATACAGGATGGTCCGAACTATATTCCGGAAACTTCGGCATCTTATTCTGTAGATAATAATAAGCCAAAGGTTGGTTGGTTGAAGTAAGGTTAAAGTGGCAAATGCAACCGCTTTTCGAACTCCAATTAGCAAAATTACCGTTTTGATACCACTCATTTTTAGACCCAATCCCTAGAGATGGTATAGTTGGATTATTATTGTATTGTATTGAACTAAGGTGGGTCCCATGGGACCCTCCCCTCCGGCCGCGAGGGCCTATTGTGGCTCAGTTTCTACAAGCTCTAATATACAAGAGCGTCAAAGTTCACCCTCAAGACCCAGCCTTTTAACATAGGCCGTTATGTCTGAGGGCGATATGTCTCCTATGTCTGATAGGTCTAGCATGGGCTTGCCAAACATCTCAAACCTGGTCCTGCCCCCAGCGGGGCAGGTACACATAACGTGTTCCATTGTTTCGTCATCTTCCATACAGAGTCGGCATTCGGCGTCTTCCACCAGTCCCACCCTCTGTAGGTGAGATCTCAGCCGGCAGTGGCCCGTGTACACTGCAGTGAGCGTACGCGCTCCATTCCTACCGGCCTTTAGGAGTTCTCCTGTTCTATGTTTGGATGGCCCTGCTAGGATTTTCTTGGCATGTTCCATTCCGGGACTGTCATTCCAGTCCCGGAACGTCGCACCCCTAACCCATTCACAGAGCCTGTCTCTTGCGAGATTTTTAGGAACGCTAAGTGTCGGTTCTGGGCCCACGAATGGCGAACCTGCACCAATTTTGGCGAGGGAATCAGCACGTTCATTTCCCTCTAGGCCGACATGTCTCGGTATGCATATTAGCGACACTTTGTTCCTATCTCCCAGTATATTGAGTAGTTTCTTACAATGAACAATCGTCATAGACGTGCTTTTCGTTGCCTCAAGTGCTTTCAGCGCGGCTTGACTATCCGAAAATATGCATATTGTTTTCCCGGTGTATTGCTGTTCTACCAGCAGTTGCACACAGGTTTCAATAGCATATAGCTCAGCTTGGAAAATCGTGGTATTTTTTCCAAGACTGTGGTAGATCTCAGTCTTTGGACTGCTGCAGTAAATTCCTGCGCTAGATCCTTTTTCGTTTTTGGATCCGTCCGTGTACCAACACATTTCCGCACGTAATAAACCGTTTATTATGTAATAAACCGTGGATTATTAACTGTTGATAACCATTCGGTGGCATTGAGTTAACGGGTAACTTCCATCATGCTCTTCCCGGCAACTACAAGGCTGCAGTCACCAGGGAAACGATTGCGGTTCTTATTCAAAGCCGGAGAGCGGTATAGGAGATGTTGGAGCGTTTCCCCTCCTTTCGAGTGCTTGTAGCTTCGGCAAACATTGTTAAAAGGGATGGCCATTCTCGCTGCATGTTTATCAATTGATCATTGTTCCGTATATGCCCCGTTGTGTAGAAGTTTAATTTTTATTTCAATTATTTCCAAATAATTTTTGAAGTAAGATCAATATTTGGATGAAAATTGGTGTCTGTGAGTTTCTTGATATTAGAAACTTGATTTTGATGTCAGTATGACTTCTATTTGTAGAGGGCGCCACCTACATGTGTTGGTGTATAAAACAACTGAGTAAAAAAATATATATTTACAATATTTTTTGCGTCTCTTGCAAAAAATCGCTACGAGTAATGGTTCTCGAGATATTTGGAACCGAAATTATCAATGCCTGTTATTGACATAAATTAAACATGTTGACTAAATAGTTATTAGACTGAAATCACAAATTTGAAATGTTTTTGTGCCAAAAGTTCACAGAAACTGTTTTATCGTCATTTTTTCAAAGAAAAATTTATGGTTAATTTAAAAAAATAAAAAGTTCCCAAATTTATTATTTCAGTCAATTAACTATCTACTCAACGTGTTTATTTTTTGTCAATAATATGTATTGACTATTCCCTATTCTAAATACCTTGAAAATGGTTGCTCGTAGCAATTTTTACTATGTGATATTTTTTAAGTAAAAAGTCACGGAAATTAATATTTTATCACTAAGTAATTTTATACAGGTACGGACGAAAAGTTATTACTCTTCAAAACAGTTAAAATACATGTAGGTGGCGCCCCTTACAAATAGGAGACATATTGACATCAAAATCAAATTTCTCATGTCAAAAAACTCCAAGACCCCAAGGTTCGTCCAAATATTGACGTTACTTGAGAAATTATTTTGAAAAGACGAAATAAAAATGAAATTTCCACACCCTGTATCTCCGAAACTAAACATTTTAGGACATACATTTATACGAACTTTTTTACTTATTTTTATCTGCAGAATATGCTGTCGAAATTTCCGGAATACACTTCGGACCACCCTGTATAAAGGTGCCCTATCTACAAATATTAACTAAAAAAATAATAAAAATACACAACAAAACTTTATTTTCAAGAGTTATTTATTTATTTATTAAATTAATTTTAATTTATTAGTTATCCCTTGGTAACTATCCAAGGGATAGAAGGCAATAGGGGTCGTCATTTTCTTGACAACTTCTTGATCTTGTCTTGATTTCAAGACAAGATCAAGACAAGAAATGATTTTTGATTTTCAAGACAAGACAAGAAATTACTTCTCAAGATCAAGATTTCTTGACAAGAAATCAAGAAAATCTTGAAATTTCTTGAAAATATAAAATAAAAAAGAAATACTCACTTACTTAGGTATTTGTATATTATACGAATATCCATTAAATTGTTGGATAAAAAAATTATTAAGCAAAAAATATTTGTACGTAGCGGCAGTTTGTCGGATGTCCAATGTTCAAAGTTGACATAAGTACGTCCAAAGTCGGATGTCCGAAGTTGGCATACTGAGGGCCAAATTAAATTGGAATCTTTTTAATGCCTAATAAATTTTTAAATTTTAATTTTTTTTTTTATAATTTTTTGGATATGTTATGGCCTACGATATTAGAATAAAAAAAAGCTTTGCAAAGCGGGTCTACTTCAGTGGCATACAGACTTTTTGAATTAATGTAAAACTTTTAAAATAAAAAAAAATAATACATTTTAATGTACGCCACTGAAGTAGAGTAGCTTTTATCATTGTTGTTTTGACTGTTTTTATCTGTAGTAGTATTATCACCGTCACTATACTGCCAAAGTCACTAATTAAACTTCTACGTCCAGGCAAGTCCAGGTGTCTGAGGTGGTAGGTATTCTGAACCAGATTCAATTACGAATGGGTCTGATTTGCTGCTCAACGAACCATCACAGTCACTCATTTTGTTAGATAACAATAATAATAATTAACAAAATTATGTAAATCTGATGATTTTGTCTACTGTAGTATAATGGGCCCAAAGTTTTTGAATTTTTTGAAACCTGACCCTCGATTTTACGCATAAAACATAAACATCACATTAACCAATCTCACCGCGACTTTTAAACAGGGGGATGCCCTTTAATAAAAGAATTTTAAACGGGGGTTCCCCTTTTGTCAAGATATCAAGAAATTTTAAGATTTCTTGAATCAAGACAAGAAATCAACTCTCAAGAAATGGTCAAGACAAGATTTTTTTTATTTCTTGAAAATATTTCAAGACAAGACAAGAAATTGCCGATCCCTAGAAGGCAAGAAAAAGCAAATGATCTAGCTAGAAAAGGAGCGAACATTCCACTAACTGGACCAGAACCGTTCTGTTTTCCAAGCTGGAACCAACTGAAAGCGAATCTGAAGAATCTGGAAGACTCCATCTGTAACCTAGAATGGATGTCCTTCAACCCCCGGTCTAAGACACTCGAACAATTTCCTCAGAACTTACGACCGAGAAAAATCAAAGGTTTTCCTTGATTTCAGTAAAAACAATCTTCGGATTGTAACGGGGTTTCTAACAGGACACTGTCTCCTCAACGAACACCTCAGTAGGCTGAAGCTGAGAAACAACGGCGAATGCAGATTCTGTGGGGAAAATGGGGAAACACCAGAACACCTTATCACTGAATGCACCTTAAGACCATTCGTGCCATGAACTTTGGCACGGCTGATATCGTGGACGTAGAGCTGATGGCTTCTGTGGAGCCGTCTCAGATACTGGCTTTTATTAAAGCCCTGAGACTGTATGATGAGTTACAACTCGTTATAACTCAAGAAAGGGGAACACACAATAGATCTATAAGGTCGCGGTGATAAACTCCCCTCCTAAACATTCTAAATTCTACACTAAAACACATATTCAGCACTATATCAGCGGTTTGGACAAAACACATAGGAAAATAAAGCGTGCATCGAAAGTTGAGCATTATAAAATAAGACACAGCCTGGGGGTTTAATATAATTATTAATCAAAATGTTTGCGCGAGTGTGTTGTGTGTATCAAAGCCTGGATCGCGTTAAGCTGTGTCATAGATGATACACCATTTGCCCTATCTCCTTAAAATTAATTAACTTCCGCTCTGGGCAAAGACAAAGTTTCTGTTATATTATGCATCGTTACCCATAGAGTTAACTTCGAGTGGCTTTTAGATGTAATACAAATAAACAGCGAAATTCGTTTAAATTTTATAAGGTACGTTATTACATTTCAGTCTGCATCGTATAGGATTTCATTTTTGTTAATTAATTTAAATGAAATTTGATTTTGGACTTAAGAGTTAATTTCACTAGTCCAAAAAAGTAGCAAAATAAATAAAACTGGCTAGGTATTTTTACACAAATGGATAGGAAGGAAATTAAAGATAAAGGATTATACTATATCCGTATTGTAGCACATTTTAGTCAACTTCTTTATTTTTAAGATTTTGAAGATCAAACATCATCAAAATATTCCTTATGATTGGACTAAATTTTCTCGAAAATAAAGATATAATTTAAAATTCCGTTACAGTACGGAAATAGATTGAAGTTTTGTGATTACAGTGTTTTGTAACAAATTGCTCGCTATTTTATGGCAAATGCTGAAGCTCTACAAACCTTAATCAAAGCACGTGTGTTTGGAATTTTAGGTGTGGCTCAACACGACATAAAATTTGAATTATTGTTGTTACATTGATATGTAAATAAAATTTTTGTCGACTGGATAATTAGTTACCAGTCGCGGCTAGACACCTAGCTTTCAATCCAGGGATATTTCGAGTTTTTCCTTCTGTTAAAAGCTTAAGCTATAATATCTATTTATATCCTTAAATAAATAGATTCGATAAGAACAACATTATTAAAAATATTATTTAAAAAACATAAAAAAGATTACTTGAATGATAACACAAGTTTACAAATTCGGGTCAACTTTTGGACACGAGCAGATGAGAACGATTCTTAACGTTATTTGATGCCCTGAACACAGATCTTCAATCCGTTTGTCAAGATTGGCTCTAGTTTTCGAGTTCGTGCATGGCAGTAGCACTGCGCTCTTATAACGGCCCTGGTAGTTGACGTACGGTCAGTTGACGACGTTGCATTAAACATCATATGGATTTGTATTGTGAACATGTGAAAATGCAGAGAGAACGTTGCAAAGTCGATTCAAAGCTTCAATCGCGAAGAACCGGCTTTCCAGCACTTAACCAAGTTGTTTCCAAAACTGTCATACGCAAAAATCAAAGAAGGAATATTTGTCGGACCTGATATTTGAAAACTAATGGCTGACGCAACGTTTACAAAATATTTAACGCTTGATGAGGCAGCAGCATGGGCATCGTTTCAAAGTTATAACCCACAAAATTCTAAAAGTTACTGGTTTGTGGAAGTATGCTTTGGAATTAAATAAGACAATAGAAAATTTCACTAATGACTTATATTTAATTTACAATTATAAACAATCAATGTAATTGGTTGTGACAGTCTCGATTATATGAGATTAGATATGCAACTGGAATACTTAAGTGTTTCTGCTTCGGTTGGTTGGGAGAAAGGCCTCACCCTCTTCGCTGCACTCGTCCGCTGGTGGGTAGCGTGATTGTCCGGCTAACGTTGGAGAGCTTGTGAGACTCCACCAGTCTCAGTGCGTGAGCTACTTATGGGGAGGGTCAATTCTCGTATCTCCTAGAAGATAACAAACAGCAGTATTCTACTCAACACAATTGATAAGTACCCAGTTTTGTGGTGGTGTTCTAAATTACCAATTGAACTGTCTGTTGGTTGCCAGTGAAAGTACAATAAAAATAACTTATGATTAAAGAACATATTAGTGATTCAAATAAACAATAATCAATATCTAAATCCAACTACTAATTATTATAATAAAAATTATAATTAAAATTTAAAAAAGAAAATAGGCAATGACAGTTTAAATTAAGTTATAATTGAAAAGATTGTCCAAATTATTTAAAGAATATAAATATAGAATTATAACAAAAATATAAAAGAAAAATATTTTGCTCTCTCTCTCTAGAAAATTCCAGACCACCACAATCACTTCGGTACGACTTGAAAAAAAAAATATATTGTTACAGTAAATTATTTGATTTAATTTGTAGACACGTGTAAAAAGAATAAAAAAAATATGTAAGATTAAAAAAAATAGAAATATAGGAAAATTTAAATTAGAACAAAAGTTAATACTAAAATGCGATATTAAAAGATAAATTAAAAAACTAGATAGAAAGATAAAGGTAAATAGAAAGATAGAGATAAGATACGTAAAACGATAAATGCTCAATTCGACAGATAAAAACTAAAAGAAAAGATATGTCACTCCAGGAACGAAGATAATGCATCCGCTAAATAAGATAAAGATAAGGTAAGGTAAATTTGGCAGATACGAGGTAAAGATACGTTCCCCAGAGTGACCCAAAAACAACAAAAAACAAAAATCTATCTGTCGAATGGCCTGCCAATAGACACCACCACTACAGGGTCCAGATAAAACAAGAGTTGCCTTCTGGCAAGCAAGGATTCGTTAAAGGTGACATAAGTCGTATAATATAAATATTATTAAAAAATCCTTACTTACCAGAGTCCCTCCTGGTTCGTCTCTGAGAGTACTCCTTCAGTGATTGATTCTGTTCATGGCCCCTGAGATTGCTAAATCGAACACCTCTGCGGGTTCCTGTTCGACAGCTTGCGTCTCAGTACATAAATAAGAAAGATAAAAATAATTAGTACTAAATAAAAGTTAAAGGTATTAGAATTTTTTTTTACAAAACTACCATACACGTGCTACTAAGACAAGAAGATAAAGAGATGATGAAAAAAAAAATAAACTGTGAGATAAAAAGATAAAATAGAAAAAGGAATTTAAAGTTACAAGCTAATTAAATAATTAAATCAAATAATTAAATCATATTAGATAGTAAGAAATGTTTAAAAAAAATAAAACTAATAAATCATTTCCAAGTCGTACCTCGTGCCGGTGTCTTGAAAAAAAACTAGGTGTTTAAGCAAAGAAGATCGAGATGAGAGAGAGTGATTCTTGGCAAAACAAAAAAAAAAGTCCCTTTATAGAATTCTCCCACTCATTTAGACATGCGTTAAGTACCAAATGTCAATATAAAATTTATAATTAATAGTAAAAATAATAAATACGATAAAATTTCCTACATACCTTCAAAAAAAATGTGTGTAACAATTGCATCTTAATTATTTAACACTAAACAAAATATTAATAATAAACCTTCGTTTTCATTAAAAATAAACAAATTATTATCGGTAACCCATAGGCAACCAGAAAATATATAAAATATTTAAACAATTTAAACTAACAACCATCGCTAGTGATGTGTACCACTATCGAGGTTCCGCAAAAAATCGATAATATATAAAAAAACGGATAAACGATATAAAACGAAAAATGTAACGAAAATATTTTCGTTACAAAGTGTTGTTCACAACTTTCTCGGTAATCATAAATCACCGGATTACAAGCAAGTAATCGACAATTTGTTGCAAAATTACCACAAGATTGGAGCTCGAATGTCTCTCAAGATACATTTTCTACATTCACATCTTGATTTTTTTCCACAAAACTTGGGCAACACGAGCGACGAGCAAGGAGAGCGGCTACACGAAGATATAGCGAAAATCGAAAGGCGATACCAAGGATTTTGGGACGAAGGTATGATGAGCCCTAGGATTAGGGTCTAGGATTAGAGCCCTAGGATTGAGCCCTAGGATTGAGCCCTAGAATTGAGCACTAGGATTAGGGTCCACTGTTGGACCCTAATCCGTGAAACAGATCCCAAGCAGTATAAAAGATTCAGTTCTGTATAAAAGACTTCTATTCATTCCTGATTTATATTGTTTAATTCAATAAATGACCGTTAACGGTAAAAAAATAGTAAAATAATTAATTTATTGAATATTTAGAAAACTAGAACCAATCTTAAAAAATGGACTGCTGATTTGGATTCAGCTCCAAAAATTATCTTAGAAATTGCTTTTAGTTGCCCATGTCCAAAACCGTGTATACTTGTGTAATTTTAAATATTTTCTTGTAAGTGATAATACTATTTTCCTATTCAAATAAGAGAATCTCATTTCTATATTTTACGTTATGGTGGCTTCAAGTTTAATCTATCTTAAGTTTTACAAAACTAAAATTGACACTGAATAAAAAGCGGAAGAAAGAGTCCTAAAAGTCCATTAATAATGTAAAAGTATTCATCTATCTTTGACATAATCATTATTTGTTCTAGTCAGTTTCTGGCTGATCATTTACGTCAGAAGTTTCTTATTGCAGAAGAGCATTTCCTTTATTTTTATCTACATCTTTATTTAAATGCCATTTATTTTTTTAATTTACAATGTTATATTTATGTACAATTAAATGAATATAGAGTGTACCAAATTCCAGACTCATCACTGGGATCTCTAAAACCATAGAGATAACATGGTCAAACTATGACAAACTTTGAAGTTAAGAAGTTAAGAAATATCTACAGGGAGGAAAAAAGTTCCTATAAACATGAGTATGGAAATTCATAGATTTTTGCATTTTTGCCTACAGCAATTTTAAATAAAAAATGCATTTTTTTTAAATTGCTATATGTTTGACTACTAGTAATAATAACTAATAGTAATAATATTTAATAATAAATTATGTAAAATCTATAATTTACTATTTTTATTTTAATTTTATTAATTGTGATTAATAAAATTGCGTTTCTCATCAAGGAGGCAGATTTCGCCAACATATCAAGAGATAACATTTAGTTGGCATTAAAGGGACTACACAATTCTGATATCAAAAGAAAAAAGTCAGTGACGCACATGTTTTTTTTTGAAAATTATTCCAGTGATAACCCATATTCACGCCCCTAATGAATTAATCAGCACTATATGTAGCACGTATAGTAACTTTTACCCTCAAAATTGAATTCGAATCACCAAAAGTAGTTGGAAGAAAATTATAATAAATATTGAGATTTTAACACCCTCTAAAAATAAGTCTTATTTTTAGGCGAGGAATCTCCCCACCAGTAACTTATTGAAAATATGAAAAATAAGTCTAGTAGAGTTTTTTACGTAGAATTCAGTGGCGTAACTATTTTTTTAGAGAGTAATATAATATTTTATGTTTTTGAGCCATTATTTCACGATAAAATATATATAAAATTGTGAAAGGTATCACCTATAATTTGAAGTTGAACTTTAACCTTCAATAACTCTCAAACGAGTCGATTAAATAAAAATTCATATCGGACCTTTTTTGAAGACCGTTCAATTTCCTACAAATTACGGAAATTTTATGACGAATGAAATGCCGTTTTGCAAATTGAAAATATCCGAAAATTTTAGGGCTAGTTTTTTTAATGGCCAAATACATTTTTATTTAGGCTGTAGCTATTAATATGGTAATTGCGATTTCAGTATAACCTGTTACATTAAATTTACTCATTTTGGGGACAAAATTCCGAAAATAATTCGCTCTAAAATTACGGAACTAATTAATAAACGCCTACATGCGACGTAAATGTGGTCACTCAAAAAACGATTTTCCTACTATCTGGATTACCGGATTTAATGTTTGAAATTGTCTGATTCATTTAATTTATTACAGATATTGTTATTTGAAATTTTTCAATACATAAGTTAAAATACAAAAACTAAATTGTAATTATGGTATTTTTTATGTACAGGGTGGCCCATCGAAAACGTTCCGCAAGGCATAACGGCCAGGGTAATTTTTTTTTTCAGAAAATTCAAAAACACGTCAATTTTGTTTGTGGTGGGGACAACTTTTGTCCCAAAAATGATTGCAAAATCTTCAACCCTCTAAGGGGGGTGTCATCCCCCAACTTTTTTCAAATGGGAAGGGGAGTCAAGTGGTACCGCAATGAAAAGGGCTTTCTATTCTCTATACTTTCTGGCTTCGTTTTTGAAAATCGGTCGAGTTATTGAGAAAATATGAAGGATTGAAATTTGAAAAGTTTATTAAAGCTATTATTATTATTTATTAGCTTATTTATTAAATTATTTTATTTAACTCATTAATTTTCATTGAAAAAGAATTTTTGTAATTCGCCACTGTATTAGTTAAAAACTAAGAAACTCATATCAAATTTAAGTTTTGCGATTTTGACTTATACTTTTTACAAAATCTGAACACATTTTAAAAGAAAAAAAGTTTTTGATAATATTTGTGTAGATTGACTACAAGTTGTATTACATAAATTTCTACGACCGGTCTGCAGCATCGCCTTGTGGTGCAAACGTGGGCCTGTTAATCTGTGACGTGACGCACAACAGCCAAGAAAAACAGAAGCGTGGCTAAGAATTTAGTAATTAAAAAAAAGACTTTTAGATACAGTAGTAGGTATTAAAAAGTTTTGTGTTTAAATGGGGTTTGCCTTTAACAGTTAAAAAATTATATCGTAAAGTGTAACTTTCCGTAAGAATTCTTTATCTGTCATTGATCATGATCTGTCATCATGTTAACCTTATGTTTTGTATGTTATTTTGTTTTTTTCGAGGTTTTTTGGCTTGCTTGTTTTACGGATAGGTGCGATCGCATAATTATTATTGATAATGTTTTATTTAATGTTAACACTACTACTTTTTCAGTGAATCTTTAAATCTGTTATTTTTTGTTAAGTTCGTTATTTAAACATATGTATGTAATACACTCATATTAACACTAATCATATTTTTACGTTTTTATTCATCATTTTCAATGCCTCCCCGGTTGCAACTTTGTAAAGGACTGTGAATTTTTTCTTGTTATTTCTAGATGTTTACGCATTTTTTCACTTGGCACAAGGTTGAAAGATCAGATGCGGTAATTGCTAGATAGCTGTTCTGTGACTTATGCGTTAAAGTTCTTCTCTGTTAAATTTTTTAACAATTATTATGGTATACTCAATTGCAGAAAAAGTGGAAATAATGGAACTTTATTTTAAAAATAATGAATGTGGCAATCGGGTTGCGCAGATATTCAATGAACGCCATCCTGACAACCACCTTTATGGTAAAATTGTTCGCGAGTTAGTAGCAAAATTTCGCGAAACTGGTTCCGTTATGAATAAAAAGAGGCAGAGGGAAAATCCTGTAGTAAATGAAGCTATGGAGGTATTCGTATTGGGTCAAGTTGCCATGGATAGTACGCTGAGTACAAGAAAATTAGCCAATGAGACCGGCGTGAATCGTACAAGTGTCCAAAGGATATTAAAAAAGCAAGTTCCACCCGTACAAAATTCAGTTGGTACAAGAACTCAACGAAGACGATTTTGATCGTCGCTTGCATTTTTGTGAAACTATGAGTGAACGAGTGGCGAATGATAATAATTTCCTATTTAATGTGTGTTTTTTGGATGAGTGTACTTTCTTTTTAAACGGTGTAGTTAATCGGCACAACTATCGGTACTGGGCTGAAGACAACCCCAAGGTGCACAGGCAAAACCCTCAGAAATTGAACGTGTGGGCTGGTATTTTTGAAAATTCTATTGTGGCTCAGTTTAACGATATTGGGAAGAACTTCAACGCACAAGTCAAGGTTGAAGATTTCGCAATCATTTTTGGGATAAAAGTTGTCCCCCTCACAAACAAAATTGACGTGTTTTTGGATTTTTTGAAAAAAATAATACCCTAGCCGTTATGCCTTGCGGAACGTTTTCGATGGGCCACCCTGTATAAGATCTGTAAGTACACTCACTGGCACGAAAAACGGGCACCTTAAAATTTTCATGTATTTTTAAGTTTTATACAGGGTATTTCAAAAAACATGTGCCATCTCTCGTGGGGAGATTCCTCACGTAAAAATAAGATTTATTTTTTATATCAACATAGGTCCGATTCTGCTTTGTTTTTTAGCTATAGGGTGTCATAGTCTTAGCCAAGTGAGACTATGATGAGTTATAACTTGTTATAACTCAAGGAAGGGGTACGCACAACAGATGGACACAAGATAGACGCTGATTA
Organism: Sitophilus oryzae; assembly: GCF_002938485.1. Classification (NCBI taxonomy): domain Eukaryota; kingdom Metazoa; phylum Arthropoda; class Insecta; order Coleoptera; family Curculionidae; genus Sitophilus; species Sitophilus oryzae. The sequence goes on along the minus strand of NW_022147287.1, from coordinate 3,870,987 downwards.
ACCCCTCTTCTAAACTTTCTACGTTCTACATGTTACTGCTTCCTACGACTTTCAACTTCAATGTTACATCATCTTTTCACTATACCTTTCTAGTATTATTTTTAATGTTTAAATTTCGTTTTTATTTAAAATTCATTATTGTTTCAGTTGCTGACCAATCCAGAGTGGTCTGTTACTGGGGAACATGGGCCATCTACCGTCCAGGAATAGGAAGTTACAGTTTAAACGACATTCCAGTGCATTTATGTACGCACGTCATATACTCATTTATTGGAGTTAATAATAACTCATGGGACGTACTTCTCATAGATCCTGAGGTAAGTTTTTTTTTTTATTTTGCTGACTCAGCTATGGGAAAATTAAAATAACATTGGTTGCACATTGCACATCATAAAGCTGTGCACACACTGGTGCGATCACGGCCGGCGATCACGATCTCTACGCGGCCGCGGCCAACAGTTGCTGAAGAATACATATGAGCCGTTTCACATTGGCGCGATCGAGTTTTGGAGACGAAACGGCCTGACGGCCTTCTATTCTGCGGTGGCGATCAAATTCAACTTGTCGAGTTTGATCGCGTGATCGCAACCCAACTGATAGGAATTTTCCTTTATTTTGTTTGTTTTTTCTTGTCGCAATTTAGAAATGGAGTTAACAGAGCAGCTAATTAAGGCTGTAAAAATACACAAAGTTCTATATGATTTATCCGATCGAAGTTACAAAAATAATAGAATTAAAAATAAAAAGTTTGAGACAAAATTGGAATTACAATTGGATTGGATTGTACATATGTATACATTTTTATTGTTTAAGTTTAAATATTGTACGTAAATATTTAAAAATGTTATACATAATTCACATTTTTAATTTGTACTTATGTATACCTACAAGATGGCGCACTACATATAGGTACGGCAGTGAACGTGAACGCGTTGGTGTGTGCTAGAATGATCGCTTATGTTATCGCTGCAGCACAGTTTAGTTCTGTCTAAAATTTATTTAAAAGAAATTTATATAAAACAACAAAAAATACTTTTGCCATTTTTTTATGTTTTTTTGTCAAAAACCGCCAAGGTTTATGTTCCTATCAAGTGTATTGAAACATTTATCAATATCTGTAAATTTTGTGGACGATTTTTTTTTAATTTATTATTGTAAAAGTTTATTTCAAAAGTTTATTTTCAAGTAAACTAATTATTGTAGCAGAAAAATTAGATTGATATTTGCTTTGATACAAAATTGTTTAATTTCATATACTTACCATACAGTTTATAATAAATAGTTAGGTTTTTTGTTTAAAATATTTGTTTTATTTTTTTTACCCCTTTTTTCACCATTTATAATCTATAATTTCCATTTACAGGGTGTGCCAAAAACTTTATCAGAAAAGGGAAATTTTATTTGAGTTATTGAAACAAAGTTTATCGGGAATTTCTTCAGACAAGGAAAAAAATAATTTTTATATGTCAAAATATTTTTTTTTGTTATTGAGTATGCTGAAAAATGCTGCATGATTTTTTTTCAAACCCTCAAAATTATAAAAATGTCCCATTTTGTGACCAACTGTATTTTGGCACATCCTGTATATAGGATAAAAAGCAAGCATTTTATTACAGAAATACCGCATATGATCGAAAAAAAGGCATCAAGTTGGCTTGGGAAATGACGATCGATCAAATTCACCATTTAATTAATTTTAATAATAAAATTACAGCGATCTTCGTTTCCAAACTGACTCATTGACGCCGGTTTTTTTTTCGATTGAATGAATTTTTTATAGATATACGAGGTAATTCAGGTACGTATAATTTTACCTTATAGGTGCAGTAATAGGTATACAGTATGTCCCCGGATTGTTTTTGACAGAGGAAATTTTTTTTCTTGACATTTTGAGAAAAATGCATTCTTCATTAAAAATTTTGCTTGTGAAATAGTTAATCCCGTTTATGCTTTTCCAAATTTCCATACCATTTTAGATGGCTTGGGAAATGACGATTGATCAAATTCATCATTTAATTAATTTTAAATATAAAATTACATCGATCTTCGTTTTCAAACTGACTCATCGACACCGTTTTTTTTTTCGATTGATTGGAATTTCCATAGATATGCAAGGTAATTCAGGTACGTATAATTTTACCCTACAGGTGCACTAATAGGTATACAGTATGTCCCCGGACTGTTTTTGCCAGAGGAATTTTTTTTCTTGACGATTTGAGAAAAATGCATCCTTCATTAAAATTTTTGCTTGAAATGGTTAGTCGCGTTTATACTTTTCCAAATTTCCATGCCATTTTAGAGAAAATTAAAAAAATGTATGAAAAATATCTCTTGGTAAAAATCGCTACAAGTAACCGTTCTCAAGATTTTTAGAATGGAAATATTCAATACATGTTATTATTGACTAAAAATAAACATGTTGAGTAGATAGTTATTTGTTGGGAACTTTTTATTTTGTTATATTAATATTAAATTTTTCTTCGAAAAAATGATGATAAAACAGTTTCTATTGAACTTTTGGCACACAAACATTTCAAATTTATGATTTCAGTCTAATAAAAGGTCTAATAACTACCGTATGATCGAATAAAAACGGCGTCCAGTTGGCTTGGAAACGACGATCGATGACATTTCCCATATAAATTTACATATGAAATGACAGCGATCTTCATTTCATAGTCATTGCTGACGCCGTTTTTATTCGATCTTACGGTATTTAGTCAACATATTTAATTTATGTCAATGATGACAGGTATTGATAATTTCGATTCGAAATATCTCGGGAACCATTATTCGGTAGCGGTTTTTAGCAAGAGACCCTTTTTACGTAAAAAATGTCGTAAATGTATATTTTTTTACTCAGTAGTTTTATACAGGTACAGACGAAAAGTTACTACTCTTCAAACCAGTTAAAAAATATGCAGGTGGCGCCCTCTACTAGTAGGAGTCATATTGACATCAAAATCAAATTTCTCATGTCAATAAACTCCCAGACACCAATTTTCATCAAAATATTAACGTTACTTCAGAAATTATTTGGAAAAAATCGAAATAAAAATGAAACATCTACACCCTGTATCTCCGAAACTAAGCATTTTAGGACATACATTTATACGAACTTTTTTACTTATTTTTATCTGCAGAATATGTTGCCAAAGTTTCCGGAATACAGTTCGGACCACTTTGTATAATAAGTGCTTATTTCGTATTACCAAAAATAAAATTACATTTTTATAACGTCTACAGTTCAAAGGTAAGTACATTTTTGGTTATACATACACTTATCTTTCTTTATAGATAACAAAAAATTACACTATAAGCTGAAATTAATCATTATCTGCACGATAAGTAGACAATCCGTCAGTTCATTGATAAAAATGAGAGAAAAACATAAATTTGTATAAATGTAATTTAATATTTGATTAGTGTCAGTCTGTGTTTGATGAAAATTAGTGTAAAATGGGTGATGTTAATAGTGAATTTTCGGCTGGTCCTTTGGACTACTATCGCAAGCAAGCGTCATTTGATTGGAGGAAAATGAAAGAATTTATTTACTCAAAGGAAGAACTCAACTTTTTGGTAGGGTTATTTTTCATAGTTATACATTTAGTTTTTTCAACTATAGAATGTATAAAGAAAGTCCTCTATCATTTCAATTGTGGCCTATTATTTTAATTCAAAGGAGATTATATTGTCATTTCATAATTCAATTTTTGGATGTCGTCCTTGAATATCGTCGGTGGAAATCGTTTCTTCTTTCATTGAATAGACTCTACCCAAGTAGCAAAAAGAAATTCTAAAAGGAATGAATTATTTTATAACAGTCGAATAGCGTTGTCTTAAGGACTGCTTGATTTTATTAAGCGTTTGGTTTCGACCAATATGTTTTTTAATAAAAGTTGTCATATTAAACTATTTTCTAGTGGTTTTTACAACGTATCCTATAAGGCATTAAACGATAATTTCTTTTAGTATGATATAACACTTAATAAGACAATGCTATATGATAACAAACATATTATTTTATTAGACTCTTATACCCACCATGAAAGAGTTCTATAATATGCATATAACTAGTAGTCACAAGATCATATAATAGTTACTTAAACTTGTCTTATTAAAGTTGTATTACGTTGTATGATAGAATGTTTTATTGCGTTAAACTACGGTACTGTATACAACACCAGTTATATAGCCTTATATATTATTATAAAATTGTGAGTAACAAAATAAATTCGCTGTAATATCTGCATTATAAAACTGGTAATGTATAATATAACCTCATTTTAAATTAAATTGTATACCTAGTTATTTATTTTGTTATTGTTGTTGTTGCAAAAGTAATATCTACGACGAGTATAATCAATCACAGCTATTATGAATTCTGGCCAGAGTTGGAAAAAAGTTAACAAACGCAGTTGTAGTTATAAAGAACATGTAAGAAAAAACTCCTCGAAATTACGGCAAATAATCCCGAGAATTCCGTGGATTCTCAAAAGCCAAAATCTCTCGGGTTGTCTGGCTTCTTCAAAGCATTGTTGCCAGGTTCAAGTAAAAGTTTTACTGTAGTAATGTTTGTATTGTTTTATTGTTGTTTTTCCAAGTCCTTAGGTTGCCGCTCACTCGTCGGGCTCACATGAAATGCATTGCGTTCATGAATTCAAAAAAATCTGATCATGTTGGTTAGTTTAAATACTAATCAAATGAGATTTGGCAACATCTATTTGTCACAAATCTCAATATGTCCAAAATAGTTCTATAGTGCCTCGAAATTCTGCGTAATGATAGATATTTATCCTATAGCGTTTTATTTTACAACAAAGACTTATTTAAGGGGTTCATTTATAATAAAACGGTTGCATTATAATTCGCCATGTTTCAGGCAGAATTTTTGTATGGCCTATGGCCGCCATTATATGAAGCAAAATTAAAAACATCAAAATAAATTGTAAAATGTTATTTTTGAGAACTATTTTGTGAAAAGATTCCCATGACATACAGTAATAAAGTGTTTAATTAAATTAAAAACAAGAATTTATGAAAATTTTATTGCATTTTATTGTTTAAATTTATATGTAAACCTTAATCGAAATTAAAGCGCTTTAATTTTTTGCCAAATACATACCTATAATCTACCAGTAAAATTTTCGGCGCAACAAAAATTGTCCCTACATTTCAAACCCTATTAATGAATTTTTATATTACATATTTGTTATACCTTCTGGCCCTACCCGCCATTTTCATTGTCGAGTAAAGTCTCCATTTTAACAATCCACATCCCCTAGATTCATTTTACGGCACTCTTAAAATATAATTTGCTCCTAATATTCTTCGGTAAAAAATAAAATACTCTTGTACCTCGCTAAATGATCAAATGTTTTTATTGTTCTGTTTCTTAGATGTGACCACGTAATACACAATAAAACTAGTTTTATAATAGTCATATAACGCTGTGTAAAACAGTTGCATAAGAGTGGTATACCCTTTTTATAGAACTTCTATACTACTAAACGGTTGTATAAAAATGGGCCTTTTTTGGTTGTAAAGCTATCATATTACGGCCATATAGCACGTTATATGAATTGAGGTATCCTATCAAAATTATCACATAGCTGTTTATACAGCCTTTATAAAATAAAATTTGCTACTTTACTACTTATTGCTTGCTGCGGTATTTTGAACGTTACGGACAGGGTGGTTGTGTATTATGTGTATTCCTGAGCTGTGTGTGTATTATTTGTCCCAAACTAAAATGGGACATCCTGTACATCTTCAAGATCATTGGCAATTTGGACTAAACCATCAGCGAATCCTAGATATAGTCTGTGAAACGAATAACTTTGAATTTGACAGTTCCCGCGGGCTTTTCTAGTGTAAGTTTTATTAGGTTAGCAACTTGCGGCCATGCTGACGCAATGCCGTCTCTAATAGAACAGCCTCGGAGCGAGATTTATGATGTCCAGGGTTCGGAAGTAGTTAATTAAGACGTAATTTACCTGATTAACTACGTGTAGTTTTTCTTCAAAAACTACGTCTTTTTCCGTTCATTAACTACATGAAAACTACGTTAATAAAATATGTATTGATATTATGAATAATTTTCCTTTGTATGAGGGGTCTGAATATTATGATGTGAATGATTATATTTAAAGCCCTTTTCTTAAATACGTTATGTGTTTTCTAAAGCTTCAACTTATTATAACCTCACCTCAAACCTTTGATATTTGAAAGTTACATACATAGGTTACATAAACTACATTAACGACATGTAATGTAGTTTATGTCGTTTTTAAAAGTAACATGTAGTTTTCCGAACCCTGATGACGTCACGCTAGTTAGATACTACGGATTAATTATGTTGTAGAATACATGGAAAACATAATTATTCCTCGTATATGTAATTTTTTGGATTATATTCGACACTATTTTTTTCATATGACACAACACTGATGAAGGCTATAAACATTAGCTATAACGTTTTTTTTAAACCAAAAAAAATAATGAAAAACCAAATGAAAACTTAATCAGCGTTTTTTCCGAACCTAAATCCCAAGAAAATCAAAAAATTTGAGATTGAAATTGATGAGAGCGATCTTTATATCATAGTCATCGCTGACGCCTTTTTTTCTATGATATTGTATTATTTGCAAATATAATTTTTCGAACATTGATGCTATGTTGAAAATATTTTTTGAAATGATGATGATTAAAATATTTTTTGTGAATGCAAATAATAATATATCACTATTAGTAGATATTGAATGTTTTTTGTTAAATTAGATCGACTTTCAAACCCCAAAATTTAAAATATATTTTACATTTTACGCATTATCTTCTTTTATATTGTATATTCATTATTTGTATAGTATAAAACCTTTGCTGCATTTGTATGGTTCATAGTTTATTTGCTTAAAGGATTTATTACTATAAGTAGGTATATATATATATATATATATATATATATATATATATATATATATATATATATATATATATATATATATATATATATATATATATATATATATATATATATATATATATATATATATATATATATATATATATATATATATATATATATATATATATATATATATATATATATATATTGTATTTATTAACTGTATATTATGTATATTTCATGTAAACTATATCAATTTTAAAATACAAACCAAAAATACGAGGAATAATTATGTTTTCCATGTATTCTACAACATATTTATTAATCCGTGGTATCTAACTAGCGTGACGTCATAAATCTCTCTCCGAGGCTATTCTATTAGAGACGGCATTGGTCTGATATTTAGAAATGTCAAAGGCTGATGACATTTTACTTTTGTCAATTATGACATTTGGCGTTGATTTTTCCAAGAAGAGGAAGAACTGTCACTTGTTTTATTATTTTCCTTTTCTATTTCACGAAAGTAAAAAGAGTTACCTATCTGATTCGTTCAGGTACTCATTTTAAAGAATATCAGTAACTTTTTGGATAGAGGGATTTTATATTTGCCATGTTGGTAAAAAATAACGGTCAAAATTCAAAGTTATTCATTTTATAGACTATAGTTAAGATATTCTTCATCTATTTTCAAATTGTTCGTCCTGTCTAGGTATTAAAAATTCATATACAAGGGTATGATAGAAGAAATGCGATATATGTATTGTATTTTATATATTGAGTTATCAGAAATTGGCATTTATTTATTAATAATGAGTTAACAAATAAGTAATTTATATAATTTAAAGTATAAATCCCTGTATTTAAGTAACAATAATAATTGTAAAATCTAGTTTAATTACTTTTAATTAATATTAATATTATCTGTTTATAAATTACTATTTGCAATGATGCATATTATAAACAATAGTAACGTGTACTATGATGTGTACTTTTCATATTTATTACTTAATAGATAAAAAACTGTGACGAGGCGTAGTCGTACGATTGTTCCAACAATCACACAGATAAAAATTTTATTTATTTACTCATTTTATTTACATATAATGACAAAAATGAGATCACAGGTCAAGACGTTTGGATTTTTGATTAAAAGATGCTAAATTTCAACAATGTGACTAAAGTCTAAAAATGTTTTTGATCTAAGTTCATTTCAAGTTTTTAATGTGAATTTTTATGCAGCTTTTTCAATAAAACTAAAATGTTTAGTCAAATTTAGAGAGTGTTTCAAAATAGACGCGAAAAACTTTACGGGGTTGTTTTTTGTTAAAAAATAAAAACGAGTTTGTTATATAAGGTGTGTCTTAAAAGTGCAAACATTTTAGGGGTGGTTTTTATTTTGATCCCAGAAACACGATTATGAGATTTTTTTGCAAAAAAAAAGTTTTTAGTTTTTAGTTAAAAAACATAATTCGTTAATAACATGGCAACATCGGTAGTAGATTAAATTTACAAAAAAGAAAATCCAGAAAAGATCTAGCTGTTCTCAAAGTTTAAGCAAAAAATCATTTTTTTTTGGAAATTTTTAAAGTAAAATATCCCGGTTATAAAAACAGAAGAGAAAATGTTGTTTCCTTTTATTGAGATCTACCAGCACTGAAAATATTTGCACTTATTTAAGACTCACCCTGTATAGTATTTATGTATCATGGTTATTTTTTATGTCGTGTTTTATTTGTTTCAGAAAAATGCTCATAATAAAATTAAACAGTACCCTGAATTTTTACCGCCCACTACGGCACTGTCTTTTGACGAGGAACGATACAGAACTTATAGACAATCGGCCATAGCTAGAGGCCATCCAGGTGTGTTGTAAGTAAATATATTTTAATAAATTTAATGTTAAAACAAACCAAACAGTGAGGTAAGTAATATTTCTTTTTCAAATTTTCAAAGTAAAATTACTCGGTCATTTTGGACTTATTTGAACAACACTAAAAAGAAAATATTTATATTCTTTCCATCCCTGAAAATATGTGCAGTTACTAAAGACTCACCCTGTATATATTTAATAGAATACTATAAAATATCTATTTGAAAATTTTGAAGATCGTATCTCTACCATTGATAAGTAGGTAAAACTTCAATATTGTCAGTACTGTTTGACCAGCGGATCTGAAGCTACGGAAGGAATGCGAGAAAAAAAAATCGACATTGCCACGTTTATCTATAAAATTGCAAAATTGCCAGACATGAACTATAAATTTAAGATATTTTTATTATATATAATGTGTTTAGCATATATTCTGACGTATATTACTAAGGAATTTTAACGTAGTTCATATTGTTCGATATGTTTCATTTAATAACTTATTTCTTTCATTCTGTATAATCTGCTTATTATGAAAGTTGAAGATTTTTCAACGATATCATTGGCAAACCGGCATCGCCGCACATGGCCGCCTTTTCATCGAACATGATTGGCGAGAGTACGTGACAGGATTTGTTACCACGCGGTTGCCATGGCTTTTACGCCTTTCCTATTCGCTTGCTTTATCCCCAACATCACGGTCTCTTCTGAAAAGAGTAGGAATATTGAATACTATTGAAATATCCAGTGGCGGTGTCATTTTTTTGATCATTATTACTTTATTTCATTATTTTATACCGGTTATCCTAAACTTTATTCCTATATTTTTCGTATATTTGATAGTTAAGTTGTGTTTTATTGTTTTGTTATCTTGTTATAATGTTTTTCGTTCGTAGTTTTTAATTATTAATATCAAGTTTGATCGTATATTTGTGTTTTAAAATGAATAAATTTGTTAAGGGTAAGACGCTACATAGCCAGACAAGAGAAATAATAGCTAATTTATATAAGCAAGTAGAATAATAATAATATAATTAGAATATTAAAATTAAATATTGGCTAAAATAAAAAGCACACATTTTACCTAAATATTTTAGCTAAACTAAAATAAATATAAATAAACGTGGATGAAATCTCATTTGGTGTATTTCCTTGTGTTCATAATAGGGTTTGCGATGAAGAAGCTACAGAGAGTTCGCTTGAGTTGCCGCTTAAACGTAAACTTGAGCGGATATTTCTTTATACCGGAGTTAGCGTATCGGCTATAAAAAAATTCACACAGAAGATAAAAAAAAGGCTGAAAACTAACCCCGATAAAATGATATCCTCTCTGGAAAGAAACGACCACGTGAGACTGCTGTCGAAAAGCTCAACGACTTTTTCGAAGTGGTCAGGAATTTGATAAATAGATTTTATCTCGAATTCAAACTCGTCCCCACAATTAGAAAGCTTTTGCAAAAATTGCAGGAAGAATCGAATTTTCCTTTTGCAGGGAAACGCTTAGGGGGTTATTAAAATCAAATGAATTTTTTTGGCGTAAATGTTAAAATAACAGATAAATATTAATGGAGCGGCCCATTATATTGCAGAGAGAGATATAAATATATATACGCGAAATTCGAAAATATAGCCAAGTATTATCTATTTGGATGTAACATATGGGTAGACAATGACCTAACCTTTAAAAACTGCTGGCGGAGCGATACCATATCTGGTGTAATAGGCAATATTGGATCTACTGGTGAGTAAAATTATGTTTTGTTTGCGCTTCCAAAGTTAACTATTTTTAAGATTTTTTTTTGCTGGAAATAGTTATATCTAAAATTATGTATTATAGAAAAAAATATAGTTAGTACAGCTATATAAATAAATACACCTCAAGACTCAGTCTTGATCATCTGCTGATGGCAGACATGGTTAGCGAAACGAGCGTCCAGTGTAAAATTAAAAGTGTTTTGGTGTATTGTACTGATTTAGTGTTTTATTTTGCTGTGTAAGACCAAAGGTTCCAACCCCCAGCTGTAATTATTTCTTCTATTATATTAACAACACATAATAATAAAATGATTCAAAATATTTAAGGGAGCTTTAATAAAAGCTTTTAGTGTTTATATGCTAACTCAACAGTAACGATTCAAACAGCATAAAGTTTTTTGAAAAAATTATTAATCTGAATATTATATTTATGATACACATTATTTTCATAAAACACCGTACGCCCATGCCTATTTTATGAATGAAATTGGGCGTGTTTTGTTTACAACTGCGTTCCTCTGCCGATACCCCGTAGCTACAGATCCGATGGTCACACTATAATAACTTTTTTGGTTAAATTAAAAAAAAAAATATTTATCAATTTACCAAAAATATGTTAAGAGCTGTTGTTTTTTATCATTTCATTTATATAATTAAGATAATTAAAAAGCATATCCTGCAAGTAATCTGATGGGATCTGGCTTCGGCAGGAGCAAAATTGTTGAACACGAGATAAATGATTATATTTTTATAAATTGTAGGTGCTGGGGTTGTTGAAAGACTATTAAAGCTATTATTTGTAATTATTATTCACATAAGATACAGGGCGTCCCAAATAATTTAGACAGTGTGGTAAAAAGTAACACCTTATAAATTTTATTTAATTTTTTGACCAATGCTTGTTTATAACAACAGAGACGTTCACATGCATAACTTTTTATTGTATTGATATCTGATTTAAATGCACATTTATTTAAAATAATTGATTATAACTAACACAATTAATTAATATGTATATGGACGGAAATAATGGTGGTATATTTAATCGGTAATACTCTTTTACAAAGATTTAAATAGATTCCTTTTTGTTAACAAATGGGCTAGTAATATTATCGGTTTTAGCACCTGTACATTTTGTTTAGGTTATCATTTGTTGCTTTAAAAAAAGATCTAAAAGGTCAATATTCCATGGGTATACAATACTCCGTGACGAGTTATTAAATTAGTTAATATTATTATACAGGGTGTTTCAAAAAACATGTGCCATCTTTCGTGGGGAGATTCCTCACGTAAAAGATTTATTTTTCATATCAATATAGGTCCGATTCTGCTTTGCTTCGTAGCTACACGGTGTTAAAGTCTTGTTATTTTTTCGATTTATTTTAATTATTTCCTTCTAAGTATTTTTAACGTTTCGAATGAAATTTTGATGGTAAAAGTTACTATAAATGCGACATATTTTAAAGCTAAAAAAGTGTCGACATATTCACCAGGAACGTGCATATGGGTTACCAGTAGAATGTTTTTTAAAAAAGCATGTACGCCACTGACTTTTTTCTCTCGTTACCAAAACAGTGTAAGCAGTTTAATGCCAATTAAAAGTTGCCTCTTGACATTTTGTCGATTTCGGCCTCCTTGATGATATAAACGCAATTTTATTAATTTGCCTTGATCCAAGTCTAATAGAAAAAGAACACCCTGTATAATACTAGCTAGCAATAGGTACATAAAGTGTATCATCCATCCTCTGGACCCTGAATTACCCTATATACAGTTCTATTTATAATAAGCATATTGGCAGCTATATCTGTTTAAACAGGAAGTAAAAAATATTGTATAAACAAAATATACCGTGCTGGCAACTGTTACTATTGGGTCGGCATTTACATGTGTGGAAGTAAATCGCATAGGGATCTCATTAAGTCGGAGTGAGAGAAATGCGACCGACGCGACGCGCGACGGTGTGCTGTTGCGGCGTTGCCGATACGCCTTTCCCTATCAAGTAAAGTAAAATCACGATCGCAAACCGCTTATTTTTAAAGGACTTTTTTTCAATAGATTACTAGATAAAATCATTAGACATGTTTCTGAGCATCTGAAATGGAATTATAAGGATATCGTTAGGGTGTCATTTTTTTTTATAACGAGAAAACGTCAGTAATCGCGGTTACTCAACTTTTTAACACATAACAGGCCATAACTCAAGAACCACTTTAGATATTGAAACTTTTTTTTATTTTCAAGATCGGATATTTTACAATATGTTTACATAAGAAAAATTCGATAAGGTTGTCTTTTCCATTTAAAAATTGTAAACAATCCATCCGTTTACTTTTAGAGCATAGCAATTTTCAGCAATCGTGTAATTTTTTTATTGATAAAGATTTCACATACTGTCTACAAAGAAAATACAGCAGAAATATTAACAAAGTTCTTGAAAAAACTACAATCTATTATTTCTAATAGGTTTCGAGATATCGATTTTTGAATTCAGAGTTCTAATAGCGCGACCACTATCGAACACCCACTCAATTCCACTTATTTTTACCAAAAATGCAAGTGTTTCTAGCTTGCACTTAAAAAAAATCAAGCTATAGGGAAAATTACAACGACTCGTTAATAAATAAACAAATCAAGTATCACGAGACGTAATTAAATCGTGAAGCTGAACGCATGACCTACACCTTTCCTTAGAACTTTAAGTACTGATAGAGGTACTGATTGGGTCAACTGGTCAACTGCGACAAATCTGCTATATCCCCTTCCACGTCTCTTAGCGATGGGCACAGTTTCTCGGTTTATTTCATACGTTTGGCAACGTGTTTACTGTCCTCTCTTTGTTCAGTACATTATAAACGCATTGTACTCTTCTTACATACGGAAATCTCGACCCAAGACTAACCTTTGCCAGCCCTTAGTATACCTACTTTAAAATATCCATAGTCTCCTAAATTATTCAGATCTTTATCTAAACTAAATCCAGATTTACAGAAGGGATTGTGACAAGATCCCCGAATAGATACATAACTCGCAACAAAAACAACCGATATATCATCCACATATCTTACCCATCTCTGGCGAATAATAATTGAAACATTTTTTGCGCCCTGCGACCTGCTTACGAATAGTTGAACCAGAAAATGGAGATAATGGATTATATCCAGATTGCCGCCTGGCCCTTTCTGCTGTTCAAAGGGACTGTTATTAAACTGAAAACAATTTTGCTTCAGACGCAGCTATGTAACTTCAATATATTCGGAGATAGTCTCGTTGTCTAGACCAATCGGGTCAAATAATTTAGTCAAGTTATTTAAATTATGTCGAATAGGATAGATAGGTTGGATATAATAACGAAGATGCATTAAAAGAGAATACATTTTTTCTATAATGCGATATCCTTAATTTTCCCTCTGAAAAACTTGTTATAAAATCTAAAATATTTTATTTTATATTAAAATGTTTTTTTAATCACTAAAAGTAAGCTATATGTACAGGGTGGGTCAAATTCGACGCTTTTAAATGGAAACACCCTTTTCTATAGGAGATAGACAAAAACTAATATCGGTGTCTGGAGCTCAATTTTTGTCAAAAACATGATGGTGAAAACCGCATATCGATATCTGTTACCGTTTCGGAGTTACGGGGTGTTTTTCAAAAATATGCATTTTTAACAAATCGCTGTAACTTTTTTGCTATGGAAAATTTTGTATTTTTATGAAAACATTTCCAAAGCAACTTTTTACGTAGAATTTAATGGTTTAAGTATAATTTTTTTAAAATTAATAATTTAAGAATTATCAACAGAAAATTTGATTTTTTATATGGGACACCCTGTATATTTTTAATTTTTTGTAAAGAATTTAAAATTGCCTTTCCAAAAATATAACACTCTTGATATTTTGCTCGATTCCTCTTCGAGATATAGTGTATATAAAAATTCGCCCGCTTTAAATAAGTAGGCTTTGAACGGCACCGGCTGTAATGCAAAAAATTCTAGCTGTGAGCATCAATTAAAACGAAAATAATATTTGCTATGAGAGATGCAGAATTTTATAACAATTTAAATATATTTGACCAACATCAACACATTTAAACTATATCTAATAACAATAAAAATAAATAGCAAACCAAGACATGAGATTTTGCTACAGGTGTTCGAAATATACCGTCTTCTGTTATGGACAGACGGGGCAGTTTTTGAACATTTCTTGCGGAATTCATTAACTCAGTGGGGGTGAAAGATATCCTCTCATAACTGCTAAGTATTTCTAATTCTTGTCTAGATTATACGGAGGAATAAAACACCTTTATTCTTCCGCAAATATATCCATAGGATTAGATCCATGGGCACTAAGTCAGGCGGCCTCGACGGCCAACGGCTGGATCTTGGTTAGCTATTCAATTATTTTTGAAATTGGCTGCAAAAATTTGCTGATAACTTCAGCGTTCAGAGGCAGTGCGTCGTCTTGCTGGAAAAATATGTTTTCGAGTTCCATTACGGGCATATCATCAATTAGGGGTCCAAAGCCTACTAGTTAAAACTGGCGAACTTTTAAAAATTCTGTACTTCGAAGGGGATTATAACAAAATATCAAGTTTTTGGAAAGGTAATTTTAAATTCTTTTCAGTTAATTAGAAATATAGAGGGTGTCCCAAATAAAAAATCAACTTTTCTGTTGATAACTCTTAAATTATTAATTTTAAAAAAATTATACTTAAACCATTAAATTCTACGTAAAAAGGTGCTTTGGAAATGTTTTCATAGAAATATAAAATTTTCCATAGCAAAAAAGTTACAGCGATTTGTTAAAAATGCACATTTTTGAAAAACAGATATTGTTGTGCGGTTTTCACCATCATATTTTTGATGAAAATTGAGCTCCAGACACCGATATTAGTTTTCGTCTATCTCCTATAGAAAAGGATGTTTCCATTTAAAAGCGTCGAATTTGACCCACCCTGTACAGGGTGGCGCTCCTCATTCGGCTCGGTTGATTATACGAAAACGGAAAGATGTAGAAACAAAATATTTTATGGGTGTATGTGGGAAGGCAATGTGCATAATTTAAAATTATTTTCGAATGTACAGGGTGTGTCAGAAGTAAGATCCATACCAAAGTTATAATTTTTCTTATGGAACACCCTGTATTTTATTTCATTTTTGGATTCTTGGACATAAAATAAGGCATTTATTATAAGGGTTTAATATGTTTAAAAGCTTTGGTTTTTGAGATATTTAAATATGCATGCTATAATAAAAAAAGTTTTTCAACACCTTGTACATTATTTTTCAGAATTAATTCGTATGCTGACTTCAAGCCAGAGAAATAAATTTTACTAAAATATTTGATTGCTTTCTTAAATGTATACATGGGTATCAAAAATTGCTGGTCTATTTTCAATATTTATTTTACATAAAAACTTTGTTATTTTAAATGCAACACTATGTATTTTTTTGAATAAATCGAAGAAGATTTAAATGCTCTCTCAAACTATATTAGGGTTTCCTATACCTATCTGGTTCAGATTTTGAATAAAAAGCGATTTTTCATTAAAATTGTATGCAATTTGCTAGTGACAGTTAGTAGCTATTTTCAAAATCGTCATTAATTTTATTGGCTTTATTTTAATTTATAATAGTTTACTATTATTTAATTTACCTACAATAGTTTAATAAGTAAGTATTTATTATTTTACAAAGAAAAATAAAGTAGTTCTTTGATTTATATTACGATGACTTGTAGATATATTGGATTTTCTATAAAAGAACCAACTAAGGCACTTTAATTTTTCAAAAGATGATGGCAAACCTCTTGTAGCTACAAAACCAAGCAGAATCGGACTTATTTTAATATGAAAAATAAATATTATTTTTTATGAATCTCCCCACGAGAGATGGCACATGTTTTTTGAAACACCGTGTACAGGAACAAAAACTTTTATATTAAAAATCTGATTTTGAACTCTAACTTTAAACCACTTTTTATTTGTTGCTTCTGACAACAGGAAAAGATATAAGCCCTAAAATAAAAAATGTAAGTATTCCTTATTCATTAGGCATCTTTTTTAATTTTATTTAAATATATGTAACCTAAAAACTACAATTCTTTTTTAAAACAAAGGTAGAAAAGGCAATGTCTAAATTTCAGGGGTACTAGACACTACAAATAAACATTTTGATGTGGAATGCATGTAATTCAATATTAGGTCCGTTACACACAGATGTCAATGACTTCTACATTTATTCATTAAACTGCATTCATTAGCGTGCCATTGAATTTATAATACGCCCACAAACTTTACTATTAAATAGCTCGAGGGCTTTCAAACTAATTTGCAACGTTTCGACAGATAGAGATATGGCATTACTAATATTGGCGTATGTAACATAATAAATGGACACATACATTATCGTCTGGAGTTAACCGGAAGAAATATACAGGGTGAGTCAACGATAGAATGGAGTTCATTATCTTTTTTGTTTTAAAAATTACGGAAAATTTTTAGGGAATTTTCAGATACACAATTTCAAATTATTTGTGAGTATTTATGTCTTCTTTTTACTGCTGGGGATAATCTAGACAAAGCCTACTTTACGTGGAATACGAACCGTGATTCTCGGTTATATCATCGTCAATAGTCTAACGATTTGATGAGTCTATAAATCGAAATTTTTTTGAAAATTTGGGATTTTTGAAATGTTTCTAATTTTTAATTAAAAAACATAATATCACAGTTTAAAGAATATAAAATATATCAGTTGACCCACTCTAAGGAATTCTATTGTAATTTTGACTTCAAAGGCGGCCCGTGACCCTTCGAGGTGACAAAAAATTTGTACGTTTACCGGGTGCAGCGGAAGTGCTATTTTATCAGTCAGAACGCTGGCCGTATACGAGGGATCAACTAAAAATACTAAAGAATTTTAATACAGCAAGTAGAAAAATAAAAATACAGTACTAGTTTTATTGATTAACAATTTTAGGCGTCCTTAATAATTGATCAATATTTATTTACTTTCTTCTTATTATTATTTAATAACATATCTCATTGTTTACAAATATAAATACGATATGAATTGAAATGTGAAATAAAAAACGGATTTTAATTAAGTACGTTATCTAATAATACTAATTTATTCATGTTAATTTTACAACAAAATAATTTACATATTTTACCATCAATGTTAATATATAACGATTATAAATTCTTATTATATACATATATATAATATATATATATATATATATATATATATATATATATATATATATATATATATATATATATATATATATATATATATATATATATATATATATATATATATATAAGCAGAAAGTAGTCTCGACTGACTAGTGAGAAAGAAAATCTGGGATTTAGTGGGGTTGCAGTCGGAAGGGTTTGACAAAGAATTAATACACTTTGTTAATTGTCTAACAATTCGACAATTAACAAAGTGTATTAATTCTTTGTCAAACCCTTCCGACTGCAACCCACTAAATCCCAGATTTTCTATATATATATATATATATATATATATATATATATATATATATATATATATATATATATATATATATATATATATATATATATATATATATATATATATATATATATATATATATATATATATATATATATATATATATATATATATATATAGTTAATTTTTTAATATATATATATATATATATATAATAATAATCTGCATATTTCTTAAATTATAGCATGTTTTGCTTTATAGATGTTTGCATTTTACTTTAATTACCTACCCGGAAAGCCCAAATTTTATCGTAAGGTAATAAAAGTACCTTGTCATACAACTTGTGTTAACATTGTCAATTTTTTTGCAATTTTTTCTAAATTTTATGATTATCATGAACAGTAATTAAAACCAAACTAAAATAAACTGATATATCACACCAAACCAAACTAAAATAAACTTGGAACGCTGTGTACACGTCGAGCAACGGATGTAGACTGACCCAAGTCTACAAGACAGGCGGGGAGCGGCGGGAGGGATTTTGATACGGGCGAAGAGTGGGTCAACTGATATATTTTATATTCTTTAAACTGTGATAATATCTTAACCAGATTAAATTTACAAGAAAGAAAACCCAGAAAAAATCCAGTGGTTCTCTATTTTCATTGTAAAATAGCTCGGTTATTTTGGACTACTGAAAAACGGTAAAGAAAAAATATGTTTCTTTTATCGAGATCTACCAGCCCTGAAAATATTTGCACTTATTTAAGACTCGCCATGTTTTTTTTGAGAATAGGTCTATCATAGAAATACAAATTATGAGAAACCTTTTTCTTGTGAGACAAAGGTACATTATCATACATTATACTTGGAAAAAAATCAAAGCAAAATGTAGAGTTTTTCAATAAAAAATATAGAGATATTTTTTTAAATTTTTTGAAAACATTGAATTTATTTACTGTATTACACTAACCAACTAAAATATGAACAACTTTGACATTTTTAAATAAATATGTTTCTAAATTTACGAAAACCCTTTTAGTTTGTTTTGATTTATTTATTTGATATATTGTATGTACCTCAATAAATTTTATTTTATTTATATAACAAGCAGGTTGGATTTTGATTAAAATCTATAACTGAATAGACTAAAATTTATCATTCCTATAAAATATATTTTCTAATCTTTTATAGCCTCTATAGAAAATTTTCATTGTTTTTAGGGTTCTGTACCCAACGGGTAAAAACGGGAACCCTATTACTAAGATTTCGCTGTCCGTCCGTCCGTCCGTCCGTCTGTCCGTCCGTCCGTCTGTCACAAAGGTCTATCTTATGAACCGTTGTTATAGCTAGACAGTTGAAATTTTTACAGACAATGTATCTATGTTGCCGCTATAAGAACAAATACTAAAAACAGAATTAAATAAATGTTTATAAATAAAAAAGTACTTTCACTAAACATTATCTTTTAAGTAAGAATTTTACACAGAATCTTTCAAGTCCTCGATGGCCGCGTGGTTAAAGCGTTAGGACTTTACGCTGCTATGACGTTGATTTTTACATATTTTTACATATCTATTTTTACTTTTTACATATTTATTATTGATTAATACAATTTTTAGTAATGTGTTTCTTCATTTTTTTTTAAATTACTTACACGCACATTCAAAATTTCAGCTAAATCGGAAAAAAAGTTTATAATAATATAGTAGTCTAATATTGTGCTAATGTTGTATAGATAATGAATGGTACGGAACCCTTTGTGCGCGAGTCCAATTTTTTCATTTCATTTGTATTTTTTAATTTATTTTTATTTTAGATTCGATGAAGATTTCTTCATGTATTATGATTTTGCTCCATCGACACAAACTAGACTTGCAATGACTCTGACTGTCTTTAATGGAATATTAGGAGCTTTTGGAGACGAAGATCTACAGGAAATTCGAAAGCAGTCAGAACAGGGCAAAGTAATAATAACACACGAAATAATATGCAGTTTTTTAAAAACTCTTTATTTAACATAAAAGAGACTTATTTTATTTTATTTCTTTTTTGTTTAAGATTAGTGGTTGTTTTATTCTCACTGAAATCGGGCATGGCACTAACGTCAAAGGTATCAGAACTAGAGCAACATACGACAAGGAATCAGATGAATTCATCATACACACTCCAGATTTTGAAGCCGCCAAAGCTTGGGGAGGCGGTAAGTTTTTCTTTATTTTTTATAAATAAAATTCATTTTTATAAATAGAATACAATTCAAAATGGCTTCGAAATTCTTTAAATATTTTTTAAAGTTAGTTCCTCTTGTCACTGTAAGTAAAAAAATATCATAATATTGCTTAGCGGTAGGGTTCTCAACTTGAGCATCGGCGATTCCGGGACAATTATTTTTAAGCTTTTAAATAATTGAAACAAAACATTAAATATTAGAAATTAAAATATATTATATGTAAATGTGATTTTTGAGGTCCCGGCCAAGGCAAAATTTTCGCCGGGACAAACTTTCTGATTCCTGGTTGATCCCGGTTAAACCGGGACGGTTGGGAACCATACTTAGCGGTCATATTGACATCAAATTTAAATTTATCATGTCAAAATACTCCCAGACACCATTTTTCATCTAAATATTGACGTTACTTCATAAATTATTTGAAAAATATCTCGAAATAAAAATGGAATTTCTACACCCTGTATCTCCGAAACTAAACATTTTAAGATATACGTTTATACGAACTTTTTTACTTGTTTTTATCTGCAGAATATTCTGTCGAAGATTCCGGAATAGAGTTCGGAGCACCTTGTATACTTGAAATATATGCTTCTAGGTCTTGGAAATGCTGCAACACATGCTTTGTTCTTTGCACAGCTTTATGTGGACGGAAAAAACCACGGGCCTCATATATTCCTGGCTCCTATCAGACATCCAGATACCTTGTTACCATATCCCGGTGTTACCGTAGGAGATATGGGTGAAAAAATTGGTTTAAATGGAGTTGACAACGGGTATACAAAATAGCTATTTATGTAAGAAGTTGCGAAATGAATATGTTTTAAGTACGGGACGCAAAATTGTCCAACGAGGAGCAAGTTGGACAATGCATCGAGTGCTTAAAACACTCTTTTCGCAACGAATTTCATACAAGATTTTTCGTGAAAGCGGATAATTTGAGATTTTCATGCTATTATTATTATTTATTTTTAAACATTTTTTAAAATGTTCTGGTAATCGGTTTCTAAGGCATTGATTATGCCATGTTTATGCATTGTTTAATGACAAAATTCTGTGAGGTTCAAACGTCGCCCGTATTTCCTACAAAGTTTTGTAAAAAAATGAGTGATAATGACTAGTTTTTGGATATTCAACAAGCTGCTGAAATTGCGCTATCCACGTTAGTGCCCGAGAAGTCGAAAAACTTATACGAGACCACCTACAACAACTTTGAAATCTGGGTCAAAGAAAATCATGTTGAGAATTTCACAGAAAAGGTATTGCTAGCCTATTTCCTGAAGTTATCCACTACCTTAAAGCCGTCAATTCTGTGGAGTAAATATTCGATGCTCCGCACCATGATTTACCTAAACAGGAACGTAGGTATTAGCAAATTTACAAACCTTATTGCACTTTTAAAAAGAAAAGCTTCCGGATATCAGGCAAAGAAATCAAAAGTATTTAAATTCCTGTTAGTTAAAGTTGTGTTAATCGTTGGAGTATTTGGAGCATGTAAGAGACAAGAAATCACGTTTTTGACCGTAGGTGCCATTAAAGATTGTCAGTCATTTATTAGTGTGAAGATTCCGAATACAAAAACTCATTTTCCAAGAGTGTTTATGACCACTGAGGGACCAATAGATGGTATCAATTTCTTACAGGTATTTCGTAAGTACGCAAAACTTCGACCACTCAATGTGACACATCAGCGATTTTTCTTGACGTATCAAAAAAATCAATGCTGTACTCTGCCAGGTGGAATCAATACTATTGGGGATATACCAAAAAGGATAGCGGAATTTCTTGGACTCTCCAACGCCATTGAATAAACTGGTCATTGTTTCCTGCGCAGCTCTGCAACTATGCTGGCAGATTCAGTAGCGGACATAACAGTTTTAAAGCAACATGGAGGTTGGTGATCAAGCTCGGTTGCTAAAGGTTACATTAAAAATTCAGTTGAACAGAAAACCGAAATAGCAAAAAGAATCATGGGACGGAAAGATACGCCAAATATGAAATTAAAAGCCGTTTACGTAGAAGCAGAAGCTACCAGCATTGCCAGTACAAGAAATTTCCTTATTCCGACTCCTACAACTTGCATTTCTCTTAGAGACGAAAAGTTGGATGCCTCTTTAATAATTTAAATAATTGTACCTTTAAGATTTATAATAAATAAATATTTTCATTGTTTCTAACGTTTCATTTTTTACTTTTAGGCACTAGTGCCTAATTAAGTGTCACTTTTAGATACTAGTGCTTAGAATTTAGAATAAGTGGGAGGGGGGTTAATCTCTGCGACCTTAGAGATCTATTGTGTCCCCCTTTCTTGAGTTATAACTCATCATACAGTCCCAGGACTTCCTACGGAGACCCGTGTCCCTCACAGTCGAGGAGCTACAACCCAGGCCGGGTAGACGAAACGGTAGCTTGTGTCGCCTGTTGCGTTTAGAGGTAGGAGGTAGGCTCCCGACCCTTGGAGGAGGTGGTAGCTTGTATGCCACTTGCGGAGGATGGTCTCACGCAAGTGTCAGCCACCTCTCCTGTAGTTCCCTTTGGGTTTGGCCCCTTGGAACTTTCATTGTTACTGTTCCCAGTGTCGCTAGGGGGTTTCCCCACAGCTTCACCGGTGATGTTTTTATTACTATTATTACCAGATCTCATAGTGTTCCTATGAGTCGCTAGGGACAGTCGGTCCACTTCTACAGAGCCCCGCATGTAGAAGTAAGGGGTAAAATACAATGGGGTGCCCCCCGGTGCTCCAAGGTTGAGGCTGTCCGTAGCCCCGCCCGGTATCGTTATATGTCTTGGTGCAATTCCCTGGCCACGACACTACAGTCAGGGACAAGACAATGAGTGAGATGCTTTTTAGACCAAGCCAAGTGCTAGGGGGATTCCCCCCAGCACCTGACCAGGAGCTTCCCCATCAACGACAAGGTCTTGCATTTCCTAGGGGAAGATACTAGTGCTTAAAATAATGTCATTTCGAATCTCAAATAAATATCAAAAACTGTCAATTTCGAAACGCTTTCACAAAAATGTTTTTATTATCTATTACTCGTGGTATAGTCCGTCCAACGGGAAGATCTATGACAGTTAATGTTGTGCCTGTCATTTTAATTCATAAGAAAACTGTATTTTCTGTAGTTTTTTGGATGCCGTCTGTTGAAATCTTCCTGTAGGCGTTGGAAAGACTATATATTAAAAAGTATCATAAACACAATATAATTTATAGTACTAGGAGTAAGCATTTCTAGCTACTCTTCAGTAGTTAATGCATTACCACGATCTCTATTTTTTATTATATGTTCTGATATAATTTATAACATATTATTTAAAACAATTAATTATTTTGGTGCAATATTTTCGTAGTAACAAACAACATTGTACATTTCACAGATTTCTAATTTTCAACAACTACCGAGTGCCAAGAAAGTACCTGGTAAACAAGACTGGTGGTGTTACAAGTCAAGGTACTTACTCCACACCCTTTGAAAGTCCTAGTCAGCGATTTGCAGCTTCCTTATTGGCTCTTTCTGGAGCTAGAGTGGGGGTTATAATCAGTTCGGAAACGTTGGGAGGACATGCTGTGACCATAGCCGTAAGGTATTCTGGAGTGAGGAGGCAATTTGGACCTCAAGACGAAGAAATTCCAATTTTGGAATACCAAACTCAGGTATCAGAAGCTTAAAATAATATTTATGAATAGTATTGATATAGGAAATATAATTTGAAAGAACTTTTTTTAGGGAATGCAATCCCGCAAATACTGGATCCCGCAAATGCGGGATCCCTCTGAGATTGCGCGGGATCAAAGTTGCGGGATTTACCGTGCTGGATCCGCGGGATCAACACATTACTATTGGGTAACCGAATCGATCTCGATTAAGATCAAACCGCTTCGTTCCGGGGCGATGCGTCGACGCTCGGAACCCGGGGTATTCCCCTTACGACTTGGCCTTTAAAAATAAGTGAAACAAACAGGCTAGTTGTTAGATTTCTTTCTGGCGTATGTGCGTAAATGAAGAAAAGCGTTTAACTAGTACTTGTGGACAATTTCGTCAAATAAATTGCAGGACATAATTATTGGGGCAAGCAAAATTTTAGGGTAAATTTAAAGTTGAATATCTCTTGAACTAAAAAAGATTTTGAGATGCGGTTTGGACCAGGTTTTAGATGAATCTATTATGATTAAGATCCTGATGTGGTTTTCGAAAATATATTTAGCAAATTCTGGTAAACAGGGTGTTTTATAAGAGTGTGAAAATTTGATCAAGAATCTTTTTTACCGCAAATTTACTAAAAAATGGAAATTTTTACCAAGTACAACGAATCTGTATTGAAATTAAAAAAACAGTTTATCAGTTTTTTATTTTTTTTTTGTTTAAAGGAAAATACGACGTTTTTTCGAAAAATATGCATTTTTAGTCATAGGTATGGCCCTAAATGGTACAAAAAGTTTTGTACATTCTGAATATGCCAAAAAATTATTGATATAGAGTGTATCTAAAAGATAACTAACACAAGTTAAAAAAAACTTTAATCAGAATAATATTTTTATTTATAAAATAAGTAGATAAATTATAATAAAATTTAAATGTATTTAATATTAAATATATTTTTTGAACACCCTGTATACATCGGTGTCCAGATTTCTATACAGCTAGTTTAAGATACACGCTATATCAATATATTGTGGGCCTATGCAAAATGTACAATGCCTTTTGTACCGTTTAGGACCCAATGTATGACTATAGTTTACAGTCCCGCAATTTTGGGGATCCGCGGGATTGATTGCTTTAATCCCGCGGGTTTGCGGGTTTGATATTTTGGTGCGGGATTGCATTCCCTAAGTTCTTTGTTTACTATTTTCAAAATTTAATTTTCAAGTCAATGCCGGGTCCAGACCAAGGCGACAAAAAGTAAACACGATTTTGAGACAAAAACAAGACAAACTTGCAACAAAAAAATGGGGAATTCTGACAAGACAAACTTGAGACAAATTGTCCAGACCGCAAAGTACAACAAAGTCAAAAATTTAGTTGTTGCGACTATGTTTTATTAATCATGTACTATTTCACTCGTTTCCTACTGTTGGCTACACACGCCATCCACACTGCGCTGACAACTTGAACACTTTGATCTTTACCGACTCGAGACGGGGCATTGAAAATTCTCCGAATTTTTAAACAAAACAAAAATGAGACAAAAATGTCGCAGAACTGTATTGGATTTGTCGCAATTCTGTCGTAAAATATGAATGTTTCTGTCTTGTCGTTGTTTTGTCTGCTTGGTCTGGACCCGGCATTAGAGACCACCACAGACGCTCAGTTCTTCAGCAAATACTGACTGTGCAAACCAGTCTGCGCAGTTTATCCAGTACTACTGCCTTAGTTATCCAGTACTACTGCCTTAGCCTCTTAGTTTATAATCATCTACTGATGATGCTACCATGGTTAGCGAAACGCGCGTCCAGTGTAAAAGTAAAAGTGTTTTGGTGTATTTTCATGATTTAGTGTTTTTATTTTACTACTGCCTGTCGCACATACACATGCAGTTTTGTCTACAGTGAACTGAGTAAGTCACACACTAATTTTTGTTGCAGCAATACCGACTTTTACCATACCTGGCTTCAGTATACGTTTTCAAAGTATTTTCGAGGTATCTTAAAGGAATCTTTAACGAACATGTAAGAATAATAAAACAAGGAGATATCCATGATTATATCAGTATGCTGGGAATAGAAATCCACGTGATAACATCGGCTGCAAAGCCTTTATACACCTGGATCATGAGAGATGCTATACAATCAAGCAGAGAAGCATGTGGTGGTCATGGATATTTGAAAGGTACTGCCGATTTAATATGAAAATTACATCAAAAAATTAACTCTTGACTCGAAATAGCATACAATAGTTTACAGGATGTCCACACAAATATGTCTCTTCTAAATATCTTTATCCAACAGCCACTACTTATACAGACATTACTCAGATGTATACATGCATTTAAAACAAATAATAACACTCGCTTGAGTTTTTGAAGTTATAACAAACTAGTGTGTTATTATAATTCCCTATCATATACGCCTCGAGACTTTTCTGGCAGTATTTGTGCTGTAGCCGCGTCTGCCTGGTTAATAATTTCTTGTGGAAGATCTTCCTGAATCATTTTTCTTTAAAATCTGACTTGCTGGTTGATAATTCACTATTTTATCGTTAAAAAATCGCGATTTACCTAAATGACGTCTTAATGTCAGTGCTATTCATTTACAAAAAAACAAAACGCACATCTATATTGCATAGTAACATAAACTGATAATTTATTAATTCGCAACAATGAAAGTAGAACTGGTAGATCCTTTTAAATCGATTATTCTTTAGAGATTCGACATGAAACAGTTCTGCTGTTGGATAAAATGTTATATGCCACTGGCGTGTTATAACATATAAGTCACTATTGATTATTGGCATAAATGTCATGTTGGTATTTTAATAAATATAACTGATTATTATTTTTTCTAGCTGCTGGCATTGGAAACCTTAGAAACGACCAAGACGCAGCGTTAACCTACGAAGGAGAAAACTGGGTGCTGAATCAGCAAACGAGCAACTTCCTCTTGAAAATATGGCCAAGTATTCTTGAAGGAACTACCTTAGCATTTCCTGTTAATTCTGGGGATTACTTGAATGATGCTATAAACATTCTTAATACGTTTAAGTTTTCTGCAAATAACTTTGAAGAACTGTACAGACTTGATGGTAAAGTTATCTAATATATAAAATTACTCCTCTGAAACGGCTTGACTGATGTATTGACTATTACTATTCTAAATATTTTAAGAACGGTTGCTAGTAGCGATTTTTACAAAGAGGTATTTTATACGTAAAAAGTCACAGAGATGTATATTTTTTCACTCGATACTTTTATACAGGTACGGACAAAAAGTTATGACGCTTCAAAACAGTCAAAACATTTGAATAAGAAGACTAAGGAATGAACATAATGCTATCCATGTATTCATGCATGGTGGGCGGAAAAATCACTCTAGGGTGGGGATCCTTGACAGTTCTGTTTGACGATTCATTTGACACATTTGAATTTGATTTGAAATTTTGTAGATTTGTCAGTCTTTACGGAGCTTATTTTATGTTATTTATTATTTATTCTACTACTGATAGTTGTATAAAGGTAGTAAATCTAGATGGAAATTGTGGCAGAACTTAAATTAACAGTGACACTATCGCGATTTATCGAAAAAGACTCTAAAATAGTCGGTTGTGTAGCGTGCGGTAGATCTCGGCAAAAATTGAGTGAAATAATGGAACAACGTTTCGCTAGTAAGTGACTATATAATATACATACGTGTAGTAAACCGATCATTTATGAAATTCACTTAAATTAACTAAATTATATATTTTTCTTGCATTTCAGCTTTTATTTATTACTTGTCAAAGATTAGATGTCAAAGAATTTAGATACGTTAATTTGACTTACCTGCTTCAGTAGCGTGTCGGATGTTTGTGTTAATAAATACTTATTATAACTTATCTATTTTTATTAGAATTATATATTTTTATAACAATTTTAATAACTACCAACATTTATTCACAACGTAAAATAAAACAACAAATTATTGAGTCTACCCCACGTCTACCCTACATCATAGTTTTACATTTTTTAAATAAAATTAAAACGACACTGATAAACCGGAATTTAAGTCGGCCATATTTGAGGCCCATCGCGGTGTACCTAAGATTTTTGATATGCTCCTTCCTTAGTCTTCTTATTCAAAGGTCAAAACACATGTAGGTAGCGCCCTCTACTAGTATGAGTCATATTGACATCAAAATCAAATTTCTCATGTCAAAAAACCCCTAGATACCAATTGTCATCCAAATATTGAGGTTACTTCAGAAATTATTTGGAAAAAATCAAAATAAAAATGAAATTTTTACACCCTGTATCTCCGAAACTACGCATTTTAGGACATACGTTTATACGAACTTTTTTACTTATTTTTATCAGCAGAAAATGCTGCCGAAGTTTCCGGAATACAGTTTGGACCACCCTGTATATCAGATAAGAACAAAATTATTACTGTTTGAAAGTTAAGTGTTATATTAGTCCTTAACGGTTGAAAATAACAAAAATGGGGGTATATATGACCTAAAAAAAGGGCAGAAAAAGAAAGAGGATTTACGATTCAAAAGAATTTTCATTATTAAAAAAGTTTTTTTTTAAATGAGGTTTTCCGCGGTTTCTTTTCCCTCTTTTACAGAAGTTACCACTTAAGAGAACACGTAATACAGGCATAATTTTTGTTTTTGAATATGTTTTTTATGATCTAATATAAAAAAAGGAATTATTAGTATGAAATTGGATGAATATAAAAAAGCATACAGCTCGTACTTTTTGTATATTTTTCTTTTCTCGTGGCATTTTACTTTATTTCATTTTTAACAGAAACTTCTTTGACCTCGTGAAAAACCCAGGGGTTGTCCTCAGCCCAGTACCGACAGTTGTACCGATTAACTACACCGTTGAAAAAGGAAATACACTCATCCGAAAAACACATTAAATGGGAAATTATTATCATTCGCCACTCGTTCACTCATAGATTCACAAAATTGCAAACGACGATCAAAATCGTCTTCTTTGAGTTCTTGTACCAATGAATTTTGTACGGGTGTATTTGTTTTTTTAATATCCTTTGGACACTTGTACGATTGACGCCGGTCTCATGGGCTAATTTTCTTTTACTCAGCGTACTGTCCATGGCAACTTGGCCCAATACGAATACCTCCATAGCTTCATTTACTACAGGATTTCTCATGACTACAGGATTTTCCCTCTGCCTCTTTTTATTCATAACGGATCCAGTTTCGCGAAATTTTGCTACTAACTCGCGAACAATTTTGCCATAAAGGTGTTTGTCAGGATGGCGTTCATTGAATATCTGCGCAACCCTATTGCCACATTCATTATTTTTAAAATAAAGTTCGATTATTTCCACTTTTTCTGCAAGTGAGTACACCATAATTGTTAAAAAGTTTAACGATATTGAGACGAACTTCAACGCATAAAGCTGGATTTATAAACTCGGGAGTTGAGGTTCAGTTGAGGTTCAGTTGCCGTTCAAAATGTTCAACGCTATGAAATGAACGCGCGCATTTATAAAGTCAGTTGGTCGAAAAGTTGGCAGTTCGTTTTACGTTCAGCGGAGTTCAAAGATGGTCAATGTTTATGTCGGCAGTTGCGGGCAGTTGGCGACCGCTGGCGACGTTCGGCGACAGCCAATGAAGAAGCGCCTGTCGATCACATGAAGCACACTACGCCGATGCATTGGAAAATGACCCTTATTGTTGTTTCATTATTTCTGTTAATGTGATGTTTATATTTTGCGTAATCGTGGATTACTGTGTTTGAACTTTGACAAATACCAGAAGTATTTTTAAATCGAAAGAAAAACGTTCGAAATTTTCACAATTCCAAACCTAACCTACAACCGAAACTGACAGTTTATAAATGCAAAAATATTGAACCTCAACTGCCGCGAACATCCAACTGCAACTGAACCTCAACTGAACGCCAACTTCCGAGTTTATAAATCCAGCTATGTCACAGAACAGCTATCTAGCAACTACCGTACCTGATCGTTCAACCTTGTGGGAAGTGAAAAAAAGCGTAAACATCTAGAAATAATAAGGAAAAACAGCAAATTGGTCGAAGGAATTTATCTTTATCATTTGCTCTGATAAATGTTTGAATAAACTTTTCAAATTTCAATTCTTCATATTTTCTCAATGACTCGACCGATTTTCAAGAACGAAGTGGGAAAATATAGAGAATAGAAACCCTTTTCGTTGCGGTACCACTTGACCCCCCTTCCCATTTGAAAAATATTGGGGGATGAGACCCCCGCTTAGAGGGTTGAACATTTAGCAATCATTTTTGGGGCAAAAGTTGTCCCCCTCACAAAGAAAATTGACGTGTTTTTGAATTTTCTGAAAAAAAAATACCCTGACCGTTATGCCTTGCGGAGCGTTTTCGATGGGCCACCCTGTATGATAGTTTGACGACATTTCGTGCACTGTGAAACCCCATCATCAATGAATCAAATCAAAAAATCGGCCGATTTAAATGAAAGTTGCTTTATCGATAGATTGGACTGTACCACTGTGACAGTTAGTTTAGAAGTTATGATGTCGTCCGATCGCGACCAAATTTAGTGGGTAGGCTATGTGAGCGACGGTGCACACGGTCCAACCATAAAATAATAAATACAAGAAGAAGTGTCAAGTCAATGTTAAATTATGGAAACAGCGTGGCTGCCTGGGTAACTAATTTTCAACGGATATACGACGGCTGGGACAGCTTTGACATGACATAGAGCATGACAATTTCAATTTTATGAAATTTATTCAAGTTTCCGGTTTTTAATGGCGGGCTGTACAGGACCGCTTATATCGAGGTTAATTTGAAAAGTCTGTCTGGTAGTAAATAATACAACAAAATTACTCAAACAATATTCTTAGCATTTCTTTCGGCACACCATTTTTCGTATACTTTCAATGCTATTTCATATCGCCCCTACTTTTCTCTGGAAGTAAACTGGCTTCTGCTCTTTTGCAGCTTCTGTAAGTTTTGGTGGAGTACCAATATTAAAGTAGTCTTCATTATCAGAACTTTCCGACAACATTCTGGCTTTTATAGAAATTCGAAAAGCGAACGAGTGCATTCAAAAACAGAAACTTGTTGATAAATAAATGTGTTGAAGCTTCACGGGCATAAAACTAAATAACTGGTAGCAGGAAAGGCAACTATACCCACACAAAACCTCGAATCAAAAATTTTTTAAAAAACATCAAATATAAGTACATAAGACTTTTTGAAATTAAATCAAACAGACTTGAATGAAAATAAAGAATAAAAATATGATACATATACATCTAATAACCTCATTTGTACACGTGTTTAAAATAATCTACATACATAGATTTATAGCATTCCTCATCCAGCATAATAGTGTCCTACGTAATATGTAATTACGCATTTCTGTTCATCTTGTAGAAAATTAATTGTAGGCTAATAATAGTTTAATAATCAGGTTTTAATTGTATAACTTGCTTTCAATTGCTCGAGCCTATTCATTCATTTACCTTGTAGTACGTGTCGCACGTGTGCGGTAAAGCTTTGTTGCCGCTATCTCCCCGGCTGTATTAACGCATTTTCTTAGCTTGTAGTCCTTAAGTGTTTATTTTATTGACTTTTTCTGTTCAAAAACTATAAAATATGGACCGCCAGTGCCAAATTTGCAAGAAATTTGACTTAAATAATCCATTTAAGTCTTGAAACGACTTTTTGACCGGTAGGCAACTCTCAATTTACCCATTGGGAGTCAGTGGCGTTGTTGTAGAAGGCGCTTGGTTTAAAGATAAAAAATTATAAAATGTAAATATATTACCTATTTTTTACATTATAATATGGCCCATACCTACTACACGCAGAAACGTCGATTTCATCATTTTCCTGTTAATTAATATCATATATACTTTTATTAAAAATGTTAACAAGGAACTTTATATCTAAAATTATCTTTGTACTCTATAAATTTCAGCCGAAATATCAGAAACATACCTACATTATCTAAACAATATTTTTAATATAAGTGGCTCACCCTATAACTTTTTTTATTTTTTTCAGATAAAATACAGATTTGTATGTTAGTAGGTATATGACATAAATTAGATTTATTGACTTATTCAAGCTTTGGTCTCTTCCCTGTTTCACCGAAATATTCAGATTTTTTGCCTAGACAGTCTAGAAGCACCCTCGGTATACACCATACAGAAGCGACAAAAAAGATTTGCTTCAAACTTTTTATGAGAGGGCAGTGCTGGTTAACTTTCAACATTGACGTCAAAGAATTATACACCAAAAAAATTCACGACCGCAGGTATAATTATTTCTAGATAAGTATTAATCAAAGACTAAAAAATATATTTCATAATTATTTATTTATTTTTAATTCTAGGCTAAATTAAAATACTGATTTAAATCCTCTAGTTTTTAAAAATTAATAAACCTGTTTCATCATTTTATTAAAATCTAACAATTTTCTTCAGTGTGAAATGCTGGCGCACGGATGTCAAACGTGACGTCACGCAATTAGTTCCCATTTGACCAATGCTATTCAAAGCTCTTTGTCGCTTCTGTATGGTGTATATTCTGTGCTAGAAGGCCATGCTTTCTGCCTGGGTAGAACCGCGCCACAACTGTTTCCAATTTTCCGGTTTACTGTCACCCCCCTGGGTCCAACCCTGCATTTTTTTAAATTAAAGGTCATTTGGTTTATTTTCTAGTTATTTTGGATACTTTCAAATGGTTGGTATGCTATTTGTTAAAACGGACATACGACAAACGACAGGAGCTTTTACAAAATGGAGCCAACAAATTTGATGCGGGAAATAATATTCAAGTTTTCTATGCAAAAAGACTCAGTACCGCATATAATGAGAACAGATGAAAAGTCTGTCGCTAAAATACATAATAAGACATCACTTAGCCAGAAAAAAATTACAACAATCATATTTTTTTTCTCTCCCTGTCGCCGATTCTATTATATCTGTGGAATAGATCCTGTTTAATATTAGGGGTTGTAATGTTTGACTAAAATTAATAATTTATTATTAATTTCAAAATTACCTAATTTCGATTATAAAATTTCTTCTATAACGTGTATTTTATTCTTAGCATTTCTTTCGGCACATTGTTTTTCGTATACTTTCAATGCTATTTCATATCGCCCCCTAAAATTTCCCTGGTTTGAACTAAACTGGCTTCTGCTCTTTTTGCAGCTTCTGTAAGTTCTGGTGAAGTACCAATATTAAAGTAGTCTTCATTATCAGAACTTTCTGGCTGTCTATGTTATATAAATTCGAAAAAGCGAACAAGAAATTCAAAACTGTCACTTAGTTGCTTGTTTTGCTGTTGAAGGTTTGCGCCATAACAAACACTGGTACCAGTCAAGGATACTATAGAGATAAGGATAGTTCGATTCCTATCTTCCTGCACTGTCAGTTTTTTTACGTCATCTACTGACCGAGTTGAAGTTGGCGCTAAAAATTTTAGACAGTGACAGTATTTTTGCATTTGACGGTCGAGCGCACAGTGCGTTGGAAGATAAATTTAGCGGGACAAAAGCGTTTGGTTAGAAATAAGGCAAAAAATGTGTACTGATAAGAATAAATAGTAGACATTCCAATTGATACAAAAATGCATGAATATTCTTTGTATTTCGATACATTTTTATCAACCAAATTTGGTCGTTTTCTGCTCAGCAAGGCAGAGATCATACGAAAACAAAATATTTACAAGTGCTTATACATTTTATTAGAAAGCCAAATTATTTTGAATATTGCCAAAGTTATGTACTTTTCTACTGTACGTATATTATTTGTTAAAATCCTTCGTGCCTTTGTTCTGCAGATATCAAACTTTCACTTTTTTCAAATATCGATATATTGAATGATGTAGATCTTTTGAGTTACCAATAGTTACCAACACAAGTAGTCACAGTCACAGGGAGTTCAAGCTTAACAGGTGAATGCCCAAAAAGATTCATTTCAATCGGATAGTATAAAAACAAAACAACTCCATCAAAAGGCACTGAGTTTAAAAAATTGTCTTAGATACTTACTATATATGAATTTACAATTACCGAGTGTTAAAATTAAAATTAAAATATCTTATCTATTATTTTCAAAATAAAATATATTTTTTTAAAATAAATTATAGAGGGTGTCACAAGA
Organism: Sitophilus oryzae; assembly: GCF_002938485.1. Taxonomy (NCBI): domain Eukaryota; kingdom Metazoa; phylum Arthropoda; class Insecta; order Coleoptera; family Curculionidae; genus Sitophilus; species Sitophilus oryzae. The sequence continues at coordinate 3,836,949 of NW_022147287.1, read as the reverse complement.
TTACAAATTAATTAAAAAAAACTGCTAAAGAGTTTTTTGATATTATAATTTTATGTATTTGGCAACAGTTTACAATACGGTTTTTGTTTGTCATGTATGAATAATATCATAGTTTTATTATCTTGTATTTATTTATTAATAAATTAAGTTGTTAATAAATAAATAAATTTAACCATATAGTTGCTATATATTAAACCATTTCCTACGTTCTTAGATTTTAAGTCCCAAACAATGCTCTTGAGATTTTGTCCCGCTAAAATAACCATCCGCCGCACTGTGGAGCGCTGGTCAGCGCGTGACGTAGCATTCCACGGCGACTACGACAGCGGCGATTTGACGCGATCGAACACTCCTTTAGAATATATACAGTCCTTGGGTACCGGTAACTATAGATATGGAAATGCCAAAACAGAAAACGACAAATTTTCGCATATTTTTTTTTTTTTTTCAAAATAAAATACTGTCCCTATTTTTTTAATTAATGATGTGGTCGGAGGAAAGTTTTCATTATTGTCTCGAGATTTAGTTAATATCGAATCTTGACGCTACTATCTTTTTTTTGGATGGAAATAGATTCCAGAATTTCTCTTTTTTAGTGTTACATTCGGTGCCAATTATTTTTGTATTTTCCGAATATAAGACTAAAAAAAAAAGCGTTTTTCTCTTTTTTTTACCTCACCTAAAGCCAAGAAAAATAAATTAGATAAAAAATATATATCGAGAGGTCAAAGAAATAGTTAAATTTTCTATACAAGACGATAATGCAATTTTATCATCTTGTATAAAACAATATTTTTTTCCATAGTGAGTTACGTTTTAAAAAATATTCAAAAATTATTATTTCAAGGAATTTACTACGAGTAGAAAAAATATTGTGCTGGGTTGGCGTTGGTTTCTATGTAATTTGACAAAATAAAGCTGTCTCTTTAGTTGTCAGTTTTGAGTCAATATTTTTTAATTCTCTTTCGTGTCGACATGGTGTCGACTGCTGATTGAATTGAAGCCAGAAATGGCTCAAAACGAAATAAGTAAATAACCAACAGATATTCAGGCTGAGGCGACAAACGCCATATCCAAACTATACTTCCATTTAAATCCCGAATAACTTATGAAAAGGAATACAAAAATTTTCAAAAATGGAAGCAATTAAAAAACGTGCTAGAAAAAATAAAGTTTTTAACCTATACTCGCTGTTAAAGTATCATTTAATCTACCCTTGCGGTTAAAGTACTATTTTATCTACTATTTTTGATAGATATAAGGCAATTTTAACAGTTGCTATGGAAAAAAATCAAAAGAACATTACTATTTTTTATTCCAGCACTTTATATTGAAGAAATTCGAAGAAAAGATCCTCAGCTGCCTAGATACCTCGCTCAAGACTGTGCTGGAAAGGATACTTTTACTCTACGGTTTATTTAGTCTGGACAAATATCTCGACGTGCTCTATCAGGGCGGATTTATAGCTGGAGATCGGCCCGCATCTCTCATCCAGGACGGGATTACCGAAATGTGTTCCAGATTGAAAAACGACGCTGTTTCGTTGGTGGACGCCATTGCGGCGCCTGATTTCGTGTTGAATTCCGTGATAGGGTCATCTGACGGACAGGTATGTGTTGAAAATTAAATTTTAAATGTAAAGGTGCGTCCTCACTAGAGCATTTTGGACCGAACGAACCAAGCAAGCCGAGCGCGCACGAACGAACTCAGTAAGGAAAAGATCGCGATGTTCTGAGTGCTTGTTGCGTGCGCTGTGTTCCCACGTTCAGTTGTATTTAATTTTTATTCGCGCTTTGAATCTTTAGGTCGCGTTCTGCATCGAGTGTGTTAATGGACCCGGAAGATGCTATTATCGCTGCTTGTGCTTTTTTCGTTATACAAAACATTACCGATAGGGAAAAGAAGAAAACATAAAGAAAATTATAGGCATGAAGTTTGTTTTTACACCGTCATAATGGAAGGCTATTGAGAAAAATTTCCATGTAAATAAAAAACAAGCTGTAAAGCCTGTTTTTTTAATAAAAAATTGACATTTTTCACGTGATTGCTTCTTTACAGCTAGGTTAGAAATCATGTGACATTTGCCAAATCTTTCCATTAAAAAAACAAGCTTTATTGTTATATTCGTTATAATTTGTGTAAATGTACCTTTTTCCGTTCCAACACCGATTTTTTTTCTTTCGCCTTCTCCCTTCTGGAACTTGCCAGAAGACTTTCAATTTTTTTCTTTGCTTCTCCAGAAGCACACCCCATGATCTCATCTATCTGCCTTTACGCATCAAACTTCTTAACTTTATTATAGTATAATCCATCCTTTGGATTCCAATAAAGCACTGGATATTGTTCATAATTGTCTATTAACTGAAGGCACTTTTCTCTATTCCACTCCATTTCGTTTGAGCAAAGAAAAATCAAGACAATGAAATTTTTTAGCCGCGAATGCTCCGAATAGGATGAACACCATGAACGCAACGAACCTCCGTACCCACTGAACAACGCATCCCTTTTGAGCAAAATGCACGTACCGACAAGCCGGCGAAAATGTTTGGCGCGCTCGGTTCGGTGAAATTTTGCTTGCGAACACGTATTCACTTGCCGAATTCGGCCCTGCGCGCTCGGCTCGTTTGGTTCGTTCGGAGCAAAATGCTCTAGTGAGTACGCACCTTTAGATTAGATTTATACTTTGCGACAAAGTACAGTCCATTATATCATTTGTTTCGAGGTTTGCAAAAAAAATATTAAATATATAAAAGTTATAGGGACGATTAAGATACACATTTTAAAATTATTATAGAGTATACAAGATGCTTCAAAAAAGTGTGGCGAGTATAACATATGTTTTTTAATACAATACCCTATTTTTTATTTTATTTTTAGATTCTGCATAAAATTCTATAACTTTCTTATGTATAGTGTTATATACCTAAAATTTGTAGTTTTTGTAATATTTAAAAATTTGTTTAAAAAAATGTTATTGATTGCAGTGTGGTTGTCAGTGATGCCATCGTTTCTGAAGTTGGACAATTAAAATTTTGTATGATAATTTTATAGAGATATAGATAAAGACGTATATCAAGATATTTTAGTTAGATGCTACAGGGTGTTCAAAATATATTTATGAATTTCAACTACTTAAAATTAAGTAACAAATTTTTTAAATGGTACACCCTATATATTATAATTTCTTCTGGTAGATTTTGCGAAGCTCTTCAACTTTTTTTAAGTATGTCGTACACCTATTTTTAATAGTTCGCGATTTATTCCATTTTTTACCATTTTTACCCTTATCTTTAATACAATAATTACGCTATAATATCATAGTCACCATGACAAAAAATTATAATTATCATCTGTTTCAGTCTGTTAAGCAAGTTAAGAAAAAAATGAATGTTAGTTGAATTTGTTGTAATAAATATAAATGATAGAGGTGAAAATAATAGTTATAGATTTTTTCTGAAAATGAATTAGTCAGTGTGACTGATATACACGAACAAACCAAGAAAACATATTTTTTGGTTCAGTATTATATATTATATAGTACTTTATTGCTAAGTACTATAAGAATAGATGTAGATTATCTAGAAAACATTTTCATATTATATTATATTATATTATTTTCAGTGTGTAATGGGGATGGTTTCGCGTCAGTAGTAATATTGGCTTTACGAAATGAATAATAATTATAAACCAGAATTACTACGAGAAAAAAAACTTTATTGTATGTCGAAGAAAATTCCTATATCAGTAGTCGTCAACAACTACGGAATCTAGTATTAACCTAATCTGTGGCTATTCGCCCCGACGGAAAATCCAAGTGTCATTTTTCATAATGTAGAAATACACCTAGAAGTAGTTGTATTAAAACTATAGGTAAAAATAGAACAAATTTGAAATAAATCGCAAACTATTAAAAGTAGGTATATGACATGCTTAATAAAAGTTGAAGAGTTTTGTAAAATCTATCAGAAAAAATGAAAATATAGGGTGTACGTGTACCAAAAATTTTGAGATTTTTTAATTTTAAGTAGGTAGTTGAAATTCATAAATATATTTTAAACGCCCTGTAGCATTTAACTAAAATATATTTACATACCTATATCTTTTTTTCATGTCTATAAAACTCTCATCTCATAATATCAAGTTTTGGTACTTCAACTTCAGAAACAATGGCATCACTGACAATTTTTTACCATACTGCAATTTAACATTTGTTTAAACAAATTTATATATTAAGTATAAAAACTATTAATTTTAGGTATATAACATTGTATATAAAAAAGTTATGGTATTTTACGTAGAATATAAAAATAAAATAAAAAGTATAGTGTTGCATTTAAAAAAACATATGTTATATCCGCCACAGTTTTTTGAAGCACCTTGTATATACTATAATAATTTTAAAATGTGTATCTTAACCTTCCCTATAAATTTATATTTAATTTCTTTTGTAAACCTCGAAACAAATGAGATAATGGACCTTTACTCTATCGTTGACTCACCCTGTACATGTCGCTTTAAAACTTCTGTCTAATACAAAAGGAAAAAGTCGCGTAAACGCTTTAAAACCCTTATTTTTATTTAATATAATATAATTTCTCTCTTAAAATTTTTACATTTATGTTTTTAGGTGTATCATCATTTAGAAAATGCCTTATTTTCATCCCCGTATGGAACAGAAAGGCCAACATGGTGGAAAGATATAGTCAACTGGCAAAATATAGCCTCTACCCCTCCAAACTCTAAATTATAATTACCAAATTTCTTGTACAAAAAAATAGTATTAAATAATATATTTTTATACCATACAATGCAATTTTATTTTATTATAACATTCTTAATTCACCTCATTTCATAATAATTTTTATGATTACCTACTAAGTCAAAAAATATACATGGAGTGCAATATCAGAAATGTGTACAAAAAAACATAATTACACTTTTGTACATATTAAACACCGGTATAATTGCGAAATTATATGTGTATTTAGAGGATTATTAGACTAATTGAGCAAAAAATATATCGCCATTATGTAGATAAACGGCTTTTAAGACATCTATTTCTACCAAACTTAAGTATAGTTAATTCTATGTTAGCCGTGTCGTATTTTAAATTATAGTAGATCGTGTAAATAAATAATTTTCTTTTGTTCTCTCTATCTTGGACGAATTTGTAGCTGGAATTGGCATCAATAAAGTAGGCCACGTCTAGGTTAACCGTAGTACTTAACGCTATACAACAAACAATTGATGAAATAATTTTTTTAGTTAAAAAAAATTATGCGCGCTTCTATTTTCAAAAAGTAATTGCGGCAAAAATGGCAAAAGTACAGTACTGTGGCGCCATCGCTTAAGAAGCAGCTAAACCTCATTAAATTTTTTCATTATCGTCTTTCTGCAACCAGATATACACAAATTAATTAAAGATAAATTTATCAATTTTAAATATTTATTAATTGTTCGATTTAAATTCTATAGAACCTAAGCCTAAAAAATCAAGTCAAATTATGAATAATTTTTAAACAGACTTCTTTTTTAAAAACAAGCGCATCTTGATTATCGATTTTATTCTTTCAAATATATTCAATAATAGATGGCAGATTATTCAGAGAATAAATATAAAAAAACGACTAGAAAAATCGTTCTAGTTTATACTGTTTTGCATAATTTATAAGAAATTTATTTTTTTAAATATATTACTAATTTTCTTTGAATTTGAAAGACAACCAAAAAAATCGTATCGATCTCGATCGCGATTGGTCGATTTCGAAATGTTGCGAATGACGGACGACCAATGATCGAAAACTAGTTTAAATCCACAGAAAAGATGGCTGCCTTACCATCTCCGACACAGGTAGGTTAAAAAATAATCATTAAATCTATTGTTTATTTATATTTAATTAGTGTTTTACGTGTGTGGAGTTTCCCAGTGATATTCTCCATCTAAAAATTTACATTTCCAAAGTTGTTGTGCTTCGATATTCGCAATAATACGATTTTACATTTTGACATTTGAGAGGGCGGTCTAGATTTTAAAAGGTTTTTATCAATAATTTTCCTTTATGGCTATTTTTGAATAAAACTCCATCCAATTCGAGTTTAGAAACGTTTATTTATTACTCCAAAATAAATTATATTGGTATTTAAGAAGCTGTACCTCACAGATTCGTTTTATTTACCAATTTTAGTTGATGTCTTTAATAAGCTGTATATTAAATTAATGTAGTATGTAATCATACAAATAGAATACGATTCTGAGAATTAACAAGAATGTTATTCTTACGCCTTGAAGCAATTCAATACGTTAGCTGTTACCAAAGTGGTGTTAATTCACACATCTTTCAAATTGTAATGTAGTATAACATAATGTTATTTATCTTTCATGTTTTAGGTTGCCGGAAACCATATGAATGTATATGAGGCCTATTATAATGTGGTAAGTACTTAAAACAGTACTAAAATTATTAAAAATATAATTATCTAGCTTTGACTAACAAGAAACAACTTTTAGGTCGATCCAAATGGATTTGGTTCAGTGGGAGGCTTGGATGCAGCCCGATTTCTAAAAAGATCTGGATTAAGTGATGTGATTCTTTCTCGGATATGGGATTTATCTGATCCAGGTGGCAGAGGTAGTCTAGACAAAGCTGGAATGTTTGTTGCTTTGAAATTAGTGGCTCTAGTTCAAAATGGCAAAGATCTAAGTGTGAATAATATAAACGAACCAGTACCACCACCTAAAATGGTATGAATAGTGTTTTTATTATTGCAAGGAAGAGTAATATATTGAGATTTTTAGGGTGACATTCCAATTCCAAAAACTATTCCACCAAGACCTTCGCAAACGCCTCTTATAACCTCACTTCCCCCATCGGCAGTTGATTGGACTATAAAACCAACGGAAAGGGAGAAATATGATAGATTGTTTGATTCTTTGCAACCACTTAATGGTTTGATACCGGGAAATAAGGTAATATTTGCATATATTGGCTAGTGGTTGACTATAGAGTATTTTTTTGATAGGTAAAAAATGTTTTAATGCAGTCAAAATTACCGTTTGATACATTGGGAAAAATATGGGACTTGGCTGACCAAGATAAGGATGGTATGTTAAATAGACACGAATTTGTGGTGGTAAGTACCTTTTTTGATGTTTCAATATGTGCATATCTGTATACTATACAGGGTCCAGCAATAGTGTAGCTTCTAGTCAGAGAATTAAAAAATAAACATTTTTATATTTAGAGTATTTCAAAATTTTTAACGGTTTCGCAGATATTCGCGGTTTTATATTTCATATTGGCATTTTCCACAGTAAATTTTTATCAAAGCCACCCAGTGATTTTTCTCTCGTATTTTACCGTTGAAAGAGCCATATGAAATAATCTCGCGAATATCTGCGAAACCGTTAAAAATTTTGAAATACTCTATACATATACAAAAAATGTTCATTTTTTAATTCTCCATGTACTACAGGAGCTACAGATGCCCGACGCACTATTGCCGGACCCTCATACTATAACAAGTATAAAAATGTCTGAGAAATAGAATATGTGGCTAGAATTCTTGAAACCGCTGCATTGTTTTGTTTCAACAATATAAAAGTATGATTTTCCTATCTCTTTCAGGCCATGCATTTAGTATACAAAGCTCTAGAAAAGTACGCCATACCCAATACTTTGCCTGCTGAACTTTTACCACCAGCTAAGGAAAATTCTATCCCCACCCCACTCGGTACGGCACCCATAATTAGTCGACCTCTAGATGGCGTTAAACCGGAAGTACCCCCACCACCAGTAGTCCAACCAATCGTAAGTATAAATTAGGAAATACAGGGTGGCGTCAAAAAATTTACAAAAGTTTTTTCTCCAACGAAAAAAATATTTTTTTTTGTTTTTTTGTGTCTATCACTATGCTTTTTCAGATTCCACCAACGAAGCCAGTACAATCGGTACAACCGACTATATCTTGGGTGGTAACTCCAGAAGAAAAAGCAAAATCCGACGCTCTTTTTCTAAAGAGTGACGTGGACAAAGATGGATTTGTTTCCGGTGGTGAAATTAAAGATGTCTTCTTGAGGAGCGGGGTACCTCAGCAAGTTCTAGCTCATATATGGTAAGTAAGAAATAATACTATTATATTGTTCTGTCCATACTTGTTATAAAATTACATTCTAACATAAATTGTACTATCTTTTCAAGCTTTTATTTCAGTTGAATGTTTGTCTGTTTGTTAATATTTTTTGCCTTTGTTTTGAAATACCCTGTTGGAGGTGTGTAGTTTGGGAACAAACTAGTTCCAATGAAATATTCCCACCCCGGAACGAAAGGAACTAGTTCCTGGTTTCTTAAAAGATTAGTTCCTCCTTTACCTTACCTTTCAAGGAACTAGAATTCCCATCCCTAGTATAGTAATAGAAAAATGCTCAAAGTTTTTCTCATCTATTAAGAAAGGGAAATGAAATATGTACTTCTTAATGAGTAAGCACTTCTTTTAGGCCTTGTTGAGGCACAAATAAACTCATAATGAATTTTTCGGTGATGTCTGGATTTTGTATGGATTTCAAAGTTTACTTGTCCTGAATTTTCATATTCTTTTATGGAAGGCCAAGGTTGGACAGATTTCAAGCAATTGTTCATTTGTAATTTCCCAATTAAAACTATGTTATTAATAATTAACATTATTTCTAGGGCTCTATGTGACATTAAACAAACGGGTAAACTCAACAATGAACAATTCGCTCTGGCCATGTGGTTTGTAGCGAGGTGTTTGAAAGGAATGGACCCTCCGCCTTCTTTGACACCGGAAATGATTCCTCCAAGTTTTCGATCTACCAAACCAACTGAGGGAGTCACGGTGAGTAAATAATATATTTATGCAATAGAAAAATACAGTGTTTTATATAATTAATTCGGCCTCCTTGATAAGATAAACGCTATTTTTATTAATCACAATTAATAAAAAAAAATAAAACTAATAAATTATAGATTTTGCCTAATTCATTATTAAACATTATTACTATTAGTCCTACCTACAACAATTTCAAATAAAAAGTAATGGTGTTTAAGATAATTACAAAAAAACTAATTTTAAAAAGTTTTAACATCCTGTAACTCTAAAACTATGCATTTCCATACCCATGTTTATAGGAACTTTTTTTCATATTTTTTGATGAGGAATCGATGAGTACTTATTTAAAACTTTCGCAAGTTAATGATATTAATTTTTTTTTTTAAAAAAGTTGCTATTATTAGACTTGGATCAAGGCAAATTAATAAAATTCCGTCAATCTCATCAAGGAGGCCGAAATCAAGAAAATATCAAGAGACAACTTTTAATCGGCATTAAATTGCTTACGCTATTTCGCTAACAAGAGAAAAAAAGTCAGTGGCGTACATAGTTTTTTTTAGAAAAATATTCCAGTGATAACCCATAGGCACGTCACTGGTGAATATGTCGACATTTTTTTAGCTTTAAAATATGTCACATTTATAGTAACTTTTACCCTCAAAATTTTATTCGAAACGCTAAAAGTACTTGGAAGAAAATTATAATAAATCGAAAAAATATTAATACTTTAACACCCTGTAGCTACGAAACAAAGCAGAATCGGACGTATGTTGATATGAAAACTAAATATTATTTTTACGTGAGGAATCTCCCCACGAGAGATGCCCCTTTTTTTTAAAACACCCTGTATTTTATACTTAAAAACATACGATCATTCATATCTAAAAAAATACAATTAAAATTATATCCGAGGAATATTGATTTTGGAAAAAAGTTTAAATTATGAAAATCTTACTATTTTGTCTGACAAAACTATTTACTAAGAATATTCATGGTAGATTAATAAAAAAATGCGTCAAAAAAGCAATTTAAATTGTATTTATTTATATTCTATTTTATCATCTCTTAAGCTTTAGTGGATCTTAACTTCTCATTCCGTGTTTTTCATATGACGATTTTGTTCAATCACTTTGATAAATACATAGAGGAAAGTGCCTGTAACGATCACTATGCCCATCAGCATTATTGTGTGATTGAAGTTGAGTTTGAATTTTTTCTCTACAACTAATCTGATAGTTCCAGCTAATTCTCCTTGCCAGCAACTAGAAAAATAATTTATTAAGACAAGAAAATGGAAATTTATATATAAATTATTCCAATCCTTTGCTTTTTTTCTTTATATATGTTACAGTGAAAGTCGGAAATTCAGTGATTGTTAACATTCACTAGGAAATGCTAACAATTACGCATTGGACCAGTGAATTTGGTATTTTAAAGAGATTTGTCGACTTTTCCTAGTCATTTCTAACATTTACTATAGTGAAAGTAACATTTACTAAAGGTTGCCAGTAAAAGTTATTCCATTGTTGTGGCGAGTGTGATAAGAAAGAATGTTGTTGAAAGTTAGAACAAATAAAACTTTTAAGTATTCAAGCTGATCCACATATCTCAAAATTACAATTTACTTCTTTAGTATATTTATTAAAAATTATAGAAAATAACGACATAACCTTTTAAAAATATTAAAAGAGAAAACATAGTAACATAAGATTACTTATTGGTACACGTTTTTTTTACATCTTCTTCATCGTGGACAAAATAAAGTATGCCCGAATTTTCTTCAATGGGAGTTATTCGTTTTTTCAAACCCGCTACTTCAAGCATATCAAAACGTTTAATAAGTTCAGTCAATATGTTCCTTAATATATTTTTCTCTTGCATGCTTAACTTTTGCTATGATTTCATTATATTGCAAAAAATGCAAAACAAGTACTATTACATTCTTGCGAGTACCTAGTTTGCCTTAATTTTTCACAGAAAATTTCTTCCATAGGGAAAATACCGCACAGCACTTTTTACAACGATAACAAAACAATTATATATAACCACAAAAAAAAACAATGCGAATTTACGCCAGATGTCTGTCAACGTTGCCAATGTTTAGCCCAATTTAATATTATCGTTATATTGCCTATTATTCAACTTATCCTTATATTTTACATGTGACAATCGCGCTAACTGAATCTTTCAAACTCCCTGCTTTTCTCCAGGGAATGTTAGTATTCACTAGTAAAAGTTGGTTTTAAAAATAGCTGTTGACTTTTACTGGCGTAGTCTTAGCAAATCAGTGAATGAGAGCAATTACTAGTAAAAACTAGTAATTGTTAATAATCACTGATTTCCAACTTTTACTGTAACATATACATACCTATAAATGTTTGAGTCAGTCAATCTAGCTTTATTGATATGAACTCTGTCTGTAATACTTATATAAATACGCCCATTGGACTCCTTTGAAATTATCTCCGGTATCAAATTCTTGTCGCCAATTTGCCATTGAATTGGTGCGTCACTATTTAAATTTCTTGAATGAAAATATTGCTCAGTAAACTTTTAAATTTTAAAGTGTGGAGGGGGGTATCCTTTCAATTATGTTCTATAGTTCATACCAAATAAACTTCTAGTCACGTGATTAAGCTTGACTTTCCCCTAGGAGATGCAAGACCTTGTCGTTGGTGGGGAAGCTCCTGGTCAGGTGCTGGGGGGAATCCCCCTAGCACTTGGCTTGGTCTAAGAAGCATCTCACTCATCGTCTTGTCCCTGACTGTAGTGTCGTGGCCAGGGAATTGCACCAAGACATATAACGATACCGGGCGGGGCTACGGACAGCCTCAACCTTAGGGCACCGGGGGCACCCCATTGTATTTTTACCCCTTTACTTCATGCGGGCTCTCTGTAGAAGTGGACCCTGTCCCTAGCGACTCATAGGAACACTATGAGATCTGGTAATAATAGTAATAAAAAACATCACCGGTGAAGCTGTGGAAACCCCTAGCGACACTGGGAACAGTAACAATGAAAGTTCCAAGGGGCCAAACCCAAAGAGAACTACAGGAGAGGTGGCTGGCACTTGCGTGAGACCATCCTCCGCAAGTGGCATACAAGCTACCACCTCCTCCAAGGGTCGGGAGCCTACCTCCTACCTCTAAACCCAACAGGCGACACAAGCTACCGTTTCGTCTACCCGGCCTGGGTCGTAGCTCCTTAACTGTGAGGGACACAGGTCTCCGTAGGAAGTCCTGGGACTGTATGATGAGTTATAACTCAAGAAAGGGGGACACAATAGATCTCTAAGGTCGCAGAGATTAACCCCCCTCCCACTTATTCTAAATTCTAAAATTCTTAAGCTTGACCGGCACAGCGTTGCCCACTTTTACATATTTTCTTTTAATTAAAATATTTTAGGAAACAAAAATAAATGAATTATAAATATATAAACAGTTATTATTTACATCAACAAAACCCTCTTAGCAGCACTTAAGGGTCATTACTAGCGCTTTCCCGTTCAAAATACTCTAAAGTTGCGATGAATTTTTTTACGGCTATTAAGCTATCTTGTACACTTCGCACTAAAAGAGGTTCTAAAAAGAACATTGTTCGCCTGCATGCTCTGCTAGTAAAAATTTTTAAGCTTAAAATATTACAACCTTATTCATTTAAACCAAAAACTCGTAATATAAAACTAAAGTGTCAAAACAATTGACCATGTCAGGAAATAAATAAATAAAGGTGGCAACTTGACATTCTTTACAGCAGAGCTATCACCTGAATCCCTAGCGGGAAATTTAAATTCCAGTTAGTCAGCCCGGCGCCGAATATGTCCATGGTTGGCAACAATGAATTTAAAAATCACGCCCTCGATTACGTAACTAAAAGTTTAATTGGTATGTATAAACATTGTTTTTAAAATATAATATTTACATCATATTATCTCTATTACACCTCATACAAAGGAAAATTATTCATAATATCAATACACAGTTTATTAACGTAGTTTTCATGTAGTTTAATGAACGGGAAATGACGTAGTTTTTGAAGAAAAACTACACGTAGTTAATCAGGTAAATTACGTCTTAATTAACTACTTCCGAACCCTGGTCATGATAGATCTGCTTAGCCCTCTAGTTAAGGTAATTTGTTTTAATTTTAAAAATGCTTAAATATGCAAAATAGAAATGTCAATCTAAACATTCTGAAAATATGACATATTGTAATCGCAAAACATTTTCCGATGCACGTCATCAGTCATATCGACATTGACACTAAAGTCAATAAATTTGACTAAATAAAATTTTGGCAAAAATGTTTAAATTTGTTGTATAATTTAAGATACCGAGCAGCTCTTCATTTTACTTTATAGAGCAAATGATTGTAACAGATATTTTATTTAGGTTAAAGCTGCAAAAATTAGTTTAAACCGAATTTTATTGGCGCTATGTTGGCCACATTGCGCCGTTTTCAGCAAGGTTGTCGTTTATTATTTGACAATTATCCTAATGTCAGTCATTATTTTGTATAATATCGTGTTGTTGCTGAATCTTTGTGAGTAATTCTCGTTTTTTTGCATATTTTTATAGTATTTTTTTTTAAAATTGTATTTTTAATCACAAACGGTTCTTTTAAGAACTAAATTTTCAAGTTTTTGTATTGCATTTCCTGAAATTGTGTGTTGAAAATATGCCGAAGCATTTAAACAGTCGAAGCAAAGAGCTTGTAGCTTCCCTGATAAGTTATTTTGAACGAGAACGTGACAAATCTTTTATAATCCTTGACTGCAGTCAGGGAAGTAAGTTTGATTGATAAACATATTATACCACTTTCAAAGCTATTTCTACGTTAGTTTTTATTAAATTCTGTGATTGTTAGTTAGTGCATTAATAGCACCCTCTTACTTATTACCACTTATGGCGTTGTAAGATGTACATCAATAAATAAATAAATAACCCATAATAACGCTTAGAATATCTTCATAATGGACTAGTTTTTGCCAATTTGTAATAAGTAAAATAAGCTATAAAACAAAGTCACTATTAAATTAAGATTCATCTCATAAATCCATCACAATCTGGCAGCGCTGTCACCATCGCTTGTCAGTCAAAATTGATCACGTGCATCAGAAATTGTTCTGCGATTACCATAAATATCTGAAGCAAGCGTTGGAGTAATATTTTACAGAATGTTAAATTTTCAAAGATATATACTTGACTTAAAATATTTTTTCCAATTTTTAGTTCTGCTCGCATTAACAAACCGCCTTTGTTATGTCACTAGTTCATGTCTAGAAAATTAAAGTCTTTAATACCCTGGACAAATCAGTACTATATCTCTATCTTTCTCCTCATATTGCACTTTCCTTTCCACCGGTGGTTCCAATGGGGGCAAAACTTGAGTTAAAGAATATATTCCCGCAGAATTGTTAGCTGTCTCGATTATTTTACCATGTTTATCTCTAATTTCGAATATTTTCTCGCTGGGGCATTTAATCTGCAATATACTTGATAAAGGTTTGTCAGGAAACGACATTGATTAGGATGGTACGTTACAGAATCCGCTCATTATTTCGTTTTTTCTGTCTATAATTTGAGGATTTTTGCGTAGACTTGCCGGCAGAATGTGGCTCTGGCAAGGGATGCCGAATTTGAATATTTTAAAAAAGTCTTCGTAGTTTTTTTCGTTTCTTTTTGTACGGTTTTGGGGTTCTTCATAGACATTGTTCGTCTATAAAAGAAGAATAATTTAATTACAAAACGGAGTCCAGTTGGCTTGGAAATGAACATCAATGACATTCCCCGTATAATTTTACATATAAAATGACAACGATTACTGGTCAGTGTCAGTCATTAAATTGTACCGTATGATCAAAAAAAGGCGTCAAGTCGACTTGGAAATGACCATCGATAACATTCTTTATAATTTGTATTCAATATCATTTTTAAATTAGCACCTTATAGGAAGAAAGATATACAGGGTGTCCCAGAAATAAGTGCAAATATTTTAAGGGGTTTGTAGTAGGAATATCTCGATAAAAGAAACATATTTTCTCTTTATCGTTTTTCAAATAAGCCTTGAAAATTTTCAAAAAAAAATAATTTTTACTAAAATTTTGAGAACCACTGGATCTTTTCTGAATGTTCTTTCTTGTAAATTTAATTTAATACCTATGTTGCCATATTATCAGGAAATTATGTTTTTTAACTAAAAACTAAAAAAAAATCCAAAAAATTTTTCAAAAAATTTTTTTTCGCGAAAAAAACCTCATAGGCGTGTTTCTGAGGTTGAACTATACTTTAGTTAAAATATTTGCACTTATTTCTGGGACACCCCTGTATATTTTTGATGAAGTCATCAGTCTCTTTAGAGAATAATCAATCATGATTATTGTCAGGTACATATAAAATAATTAATGGATAATTTCTCATATTAAAAACGTTTTCCATCAAAAGTTTTATATTTTTAGACACTTTGTTTGTTGAGTAATTCATATACATAATTAAATTATATGAATATGATACTAAATAGCATGAGTTATTTAGTATCACACAGTATACAGTGTGTTTATTATAAATTAAATAAAGAGGTGTGGTATATATTACGTTTTCTACTGGGGCATTCTTTAACAAAATCTCGCAGTATCCAAATTTGTGCTTTTTTCCGATACCATTACATTTGCTACAACTTGACCATTCTCCCCATTCAGTGTCTAGAACTAGATTTGACCCAAAATTTTCTGGGTTTTTTGGATATGGTCCTATAGGAGCTTTTACATTGTGTACCTTGTAAATTATTAGTTTTGTTATTTAAATGTCTATAGTAATCGCAAAAGAATTTCCGATGCACGTGATCAATTTTGAGTGGTAAGCGATGGCGACAGCGCTGCCAGATTGTGATGAATTTATGAGATGAATCTGAATATAAAATTGGGAAACAATATAATATTTATTATATATCATTTTTTAAAGATTTTTACGTTTTATTTTCAATTTAATAATTAATATTTTAGTAGTTAATTAATTAACAGTAGTCACTAACACTCACAGCAAGAACGGTAAACTAATAGGATTGCTCATCCTCATAAGACGTACGTTCGCCTCTTCCCGCGCTTCAGCTGACAGTTGTGACGTCATTGTAGTTCTTGTCATGAAAGTGCGTATTATTAGTTGCCTCTGGTAAACTTACAAAAATAACAGCTGAGAAATTTTGAGTTAATTATTTTGTCAATTTTAAATGTGAAAAAGGTGTTTCTAAAATTTTTAGAGCTATAGATTGTATAAAACGTTCATTTTATGTTGTGGATTGTGACAAAGTGCTTACTAAGTGCCTAATATTAATTTTTTTTAAAAATGTCCGATTAAATGAATATCTCCGAAACTAAATTTCCAAAAAAATTCGTAATATATCTAGAAATTCATTTACCCACTAGTAGTTATAAAAATCATTTTTGGTAAACTCTGTCTCTAATAGTTTCTGAAAAATAAAATTATTTTTTTAAAAAGGTCCGATTAAATTTATATCTCCGAAACTAAAGTTCCAAAAAAATTCGTAATATATCTACAAATTCATTTACCCGCTAGTTGTTATAAAAAGCATTTTTCGTAAACTCTGTCTCTAATAGTTACTGAAAAATAAAATTCATTTTTTTAAAAATGTCCGATTAAATGAATATCTCCGAAACTAAAGTTCCAAAAAAATTCGTAATATATCTAGAAATTCATTTACCCCCTAGTAGTTATAAAAAGCATTTTTGGTAAACTCTGTCCCTAATAGTTTCTGAAAAATAAAATTATTTTTTTTAAAAAGGTCCGATTAAATGAATATCTCCGAAACTAAAGTTCCAAAAAAATTCGTAATATATCTAGAAATTCATTTACCCACTAGTAGTTATAAAAAGCATTTTTGGTAAACTCTGTCTCTATAGTTTCTGAAAAATAAAATTATTTTTTTATAACTACTAGTGGGTAAATGAATTTCTAGATATATTACGAATTTTTTTGGAACTTTAGTTTCGGAGATATTCATTTAATCGGACCTTTTTAAAAAAATTAATTTTATTTTTCAGAAACTATTAGAGACAGAGTTTACCAAAAATGCTTTTTATATCTACTAGTGGATAAATGAATTTCTAGATATATTACGATTTTTTTTGGAACTTTAGTTTCGGAGATATTCATTTAATCGGACCTTTTTAAAAAAATTAATTTTATTTTTCAGAAACTATTAGAGACAGAGTTTACCAAAAATGCTTTTTATAACAACTAGTGGGTAAATGAATTTCTAGATATATTACGAATTTTTTTGGAACTTTAGTTTCGGAGATATAAATTTAATCGGGCCTTTTTAAAAAAATTAATTTTATTTTTCAGAAACTATTAGAGACAGAGTTTACCAAAAATGCTTTTTATAACTACTAGTGGGTAAATGAATTTCTAGATATATTACGAATTTTTTTGGAACTTTAGTTTCGGAGATATAAATTTAATCGGGCCTTTTTAAAAAAATTAATTTTATTTTTCAGAAACTATTAGAGACAGAGTTTACCAAAAATGCTTTTAACTACTAGAGGGTAAATGAATTTGTAGATATATTACGAATTTTTTGGAACTTTAGTTTCGGAGATATTCATTTAATCGGACATATTGTTTATTAATTATTTTAAAGCAAAATATGGAAGTACTCTTAAAAGAATGCCTGCAAAAGGTGATGCTGGGAACTGCTGTTCTTAAAAATGCATTATCCGAGTATTTAATACGATTTATACAGTTAATTTTCTATACTGCACACATATAAGGTATTTAAATAAATAAACTAAATCATGAACGTTTTGCATCCGGCAACCAATAATGCACGTGTATGTATTATTGGTTGCCGGATAAGGACTAATAACCATGACAAGGACTACAATGACGTCACAAAGCGAGGAGTTTTCGCATGCACCTGGCAGACACTTTTAGCTGAACGAGCAGTCCTATTAGGTTAACTGTTCTTGTATACACAGTAGAGATATTTAAATTTAAGATAGCAGCTACTCGCTGCAAATCTCGTTCTCGTTCAAAATACTTTATCAGGAAAACTACAAGCCCTTTGCTTCGACTGTTTAAATGCTTCGGCATATTTTACAAAAACTCGAAAATTTAGTTCTTAAAAGAACTGTTTGTGCTTAAAGTGCAATTTTTTGTTTGAGAGTTACTCCCAAAGATTCAACAACAACACGATATTATACAAAATAATGACTGACACTAGGATAATTGTCAAATAATAAAGGACAACATTGCTGAACACGGCGCAATGTCACCAACATAGCGATAATAAAAATGGCTTTAAACTAATTTTTGCAGCTTTAATCTAAATAAAATATCTGTTAAAATCATTTGCTCTATAAAGTAAAATGAAGAGCTGCTCGGTACCTATCTTAAATTATACAACAAATTTAAACGTTTTTGGCCAAAATTTCATTTAGTCAGGTTTATAGGCTTTAGTGTCAATATCGATATGATTGATGACGTGCATCGGAAAATGTTTTGCGATTACCGTATATTGATATTTTTTTAAAAAAATATATAAAATATATTATGTCCTAATTTTGATTGATATTGTATTTTATCAAACTTCGAAACACTAAATTTTACTTCTCTTATCGATGAATCAGACATATTGACCACAGTTAAAAAATACGGTGCTGTCACTGTCTGTCCCAATCGGCACCTGTACTGTCCAGTACTGCTAGAATCCAAATTATAAATTCTCAGTGACTTGTCTTCGGGTGCAACGAAGATATGTTCGGTAAATTCGATGGGAACCAAAGCTTTTCTGTCTGGATCCGCCCATTCCCATGTAACCGATTCCATGTCGTCACTTTGTGCAGGACTTAAACATATTTTGCAGTCCATTCTACGGAGATTTGAAAAGTTTTTGAAAAAAAAAACAAAGTGAATTTTTAAGAATATTAAATTCATTTTTGAATTATTAAATACTGCAGTCATACTTGTCTTTTTAATATTTATTGTTATTATTATGTATCATCATTTATATCAAACACCAACTTTATAAAGGATCCTTCAAATCCAAGTATTGCCTCTGGAGTCTCCGTTTTTTGCGACCCCAAAGATTGCTTCTGTTTGTTCAAACAGTCATAATAAAATTGCCATTTTTCTCGATTTTCATTTTTGTATTTTTTGTTTGAACCAGGGTATTCGTTTTTTGGATGACCCATAATATCCAGGTTTTTACCTTAAATATATTTATCAATATTTGAGAATATGTTTTTGTATTTTTTTCTGTACTTTTTCCCAGTTTTTTAGCGTATACTTCCTTAGCTTTTTTCTTAATTTTATCCAAGGAACTGCTAAATATTCCAGCTTCTATTGTGCCTATACAATACAATATTAATAAAAGATATGTGAAAGAAACTAAAATTGTCATTTTGTCATATTATGTCTTTTGTCATAATCTATACTAATATATAAAATCTGACATACTGACTGACATAGTGATTAATCACGATCCTGCTCAAACCACTCAACGTAAGAAGCTCAATTTTGGCATACAGGTTGATTCTAGGGTGTAGAGGTTCGATAAGAAGGGATTTTTCGCAATTCCAGTTCCAAGAGGGTGAAACCACCCTTCAAATATTACAATATTTTTTATTTAAAAAACGGTCAAGTTTCCGAAAAAACGCTTAAACACGTATATTTTATTTTGTTTTTTACATATTTTAAGATTTTTTAAAAATGTATACAGGGTGTTTCGAAAAATCTGGTCATTGATTAATCACGATCCTGCTTAAAGCGCTTGACGTAAAAAGCTAATTTTTGGAAAACAGATTGACTTTAGGGTGTAGAGGTTCGATAAGAAGGGATTTTTCGAAACTCAAATTCTTAGGGGGTGAAACTATCCCTCAAATATTAAAGTATTTTTTATTTAAAAAGCGGTGAGTTTTTCGGGAAAACTCTTAAACACGTATATTTTATATTGTTGTTTTGCATATTTTAAGATTTTTTATAAATTTATACAGGGTGTTTCATAAAATATGACCATTGAGTAATCACGATTCTGCTTAAACTGCTTGACGTTTAAAGCTGATTTTTGGCAAACGGATTGACTGTGGCATGTAGAGGTTCGATAAGGAGGGGTTTCTCGAATCACAAATTCCAAGAGGGTGAAAACGCCCCTCAAATATTACAATATTTGTTATTTAAAAAACGGTTAGTCTTTCGGGAAAACGCTTGGACACGCATAATTTATTTGTTTTTTTTACATATTTTGAATTTTTTTAAAAAATCATACAGGGTGTTCTAAAAAGTTGGGTAATTGATTAACCACGATTCTGCTTAAACTGCTTGACGTTTAACACATTCCTACAGGTATTTTATGGAAATGTTTGTTTTTTTTTCTTGCAGGAAAATAATAATACAAGATACTCGAACCCGGAGCTGGACATGATCAGCAAAGACATCGAGGAACTGTGCAAGGAAAAACTTGCCTTAGAAACGGACATAGCACAAAAAGAAGCCGACATCAAGATCAAAGTGGGCGAAATAAAAAATCTACAGGTAACACTTGATATCTAATCTGTAGGCTTGGTGCATTCTCCGCCGGTGCTGCCACCATCGGAGAATATCGTAAAAAATAGCATATAAAAATATACGGGTTTAAATAGCGAGTATACGAAAAATATATTATTTAATTATTTTAAAAGTATTAAGAAGTATAATTTGTGAAAATTCTAAAAATAAAAATAAAAAGTAAATATTTTGATATCTTCAGAAGGTCTAACTTGTATTATAATTTATTATTCCAGTTAAAAAAAACTTTTTTGATGAGTTCAACTGCGGTAGCGAGCATATTTTTTTTAAATCACCGGTTTTGCTAGTGGGGAATAATTGGGGCTATTTCGGTGTAACGAAATTTTTTAAGGTACATTATAATTTTAGAAGATGTTCATAACACATTTAATCACTAGTTGATTAAAAAAGTATACCATTAATATTGCCAATTATGTTTTATCCTCTCATAGTATATATCTGTTTAATTTTTTGATTATGTACGAGCACTTTGTTTACTCACTTGTTTCGTCGAACTGCTTGAATCCATTTTTGGTATTGATCAAATCGGCGTGAGAAACTATGAAGCTATAAAATAGTTTCGGGAGAGTTGAATATCCGGTTAAGTTGAGTTATTGAATGTTATTGCACCTAACAACGCCTTAATTACGCTCTTCTTTACGCGTTACTTTTTTTTCGGCAATTTTATTAACATTTGAAATTTTCACAACACAACACGACACCTAATTCGAATTTTTAGTGAAAACTTACTTTTACTACCCGAAACGGCGTTACATTACACAAACCTCGTACCTGAGTGTTATAGTCTCAATAACTGCACTAGCAAAAAACTAAAATACTTAAATATTATGACAAAACCACGATTTCAATGTTATTTTAAAGCAATCGACATGACGCATGACGCCGCACAGTGCTTCGAACATATGGCTCTAGAGGACAAAAATGCAAAAAACTTCTCTTTTATAGTAGGCAATTTATTCAAACTAGGTTTATTTGACACAAATGATGAGTACTCTCATTGTACTAAATGATGATGTTCTTAGTCCCACGTTTATGAAAAAAATCTTATAAATAATAAAAATGTTGGAGCTGTGTTCCATCTAAGGAAATAATAATTTATAGTATGAAAACGGTGTAAGTATTAAATAAATCCCTGTGATAAAAAAAGAATTGAAATAACATTAGAACATGATTCCTACAATATAAGCCTAATATAAGATAAATATGTTTTTCTTTAATGAAAAAGAAACATTAATGTTATATTTAATTAAAAAAAAACTTAAGTTTATGATACTATAAATTTACTTTAGGACAACAAAAAGCATAGATCGTAACTACTCTGATTCATAAGAATCACTGCTGACAGAATCTTCCAAATTTATAGTATCCAAATCACAGGTAGATGAAGTATCCTCACATAAGATATTTCTGTACATCATTTTCTAATAAGTTAATTTTTCGCGTTGTTACTGTTCTTCTTGCTGGTATGAGGGGTTCGGATATTAATAGTTACCTCTTTAATAGACCATATCCATATATTATTTTTTCCTTTTCTTGGGTATGAGGTTTTATAATTGAAAGTTGGAAAATTTTTATGCGACGTTTCGCTCCAACATAGTGGGCTTTTTCAGGCACAAGTGGTGTCTCATTTGACTGGAAGGTTCATCAATATCTAATAAAGAACACATTTTCTGAAATACAAATAATTTTGAGTTCTTGTCCTTATGATCAAGCCAAGTATTAACCAGATCGGCATTGCTTATCAATTTTACTCCATCTGAAAAGTATTATAAAATAAAGTTCGTCGCAAGCAGACGCAGGTGAACTATACAAAAATTAAAAGTGTATGAATATGACAACACATATATTCAATAAATACGTTATGTTTTGATATGTTTTTTTAAATGCCTTTTTGAAGTTTGAAAACGTAAAATTTTTATACCCATTTAAGAATCATCTTAAAAAATAAATAAAAACTAAACAATCACGAACTTGTTTAGAAATAAATTTAAAGTACATTCCTTGTTTAACAATATCCATAGTGGCTTTCAATTAAGTACGTACCGTTTAACTCCATAATATACAGAACTACTATGAATGTTATTCTTTTCACTGATAAGATAATGATCGCAAAATTTATTTTTAGTGAAAATATTTGCTAACAAAAAACGCTGTTTATGAAAAATAATATACAGGATGGTTGAACATTGCTATAAATATATAATTACATATTCAGATATTAATAAATTTTAACTTTTTTTTATGATTTTTGTCCATGGGACGAAGCACTGTGCGCCGGCGTGAACTATACGATGATCATTTCTGATATTTCTTGTCGTAGTTGAAATCAACTGAAATGCACCAAGCTTACATATAAGCTTACTTCGGGTTTCTCTTATTACCGATTCTTTATTACCGATTCTCTTATTACCGATTCTTATTACCGAAGGAAATATGAAGACATTATTTCGTTTGCGCATGCGCTGCAGAGTTCTAGGACGGTTCAGAATCGGTAATAACAAGAAGCCGAATACAGCTTTAGAGAAATCTCAACTAGTTTCATATACAGGATGGTCCGAACTGTATTCGGGAAACTTTGGCAGCGTATTCTACACATAAAAATAAGTAAAAAAGTTCGTATAAATTTATGTCCTAAAATGATTAGTTTCCGAGATACAGGGTGTAGAAGTTTCATGTTTATTTCGATTTTTTCCAAATAATTTCTCAAGTAACGTCATTATTTAGGTGAAAATTGGTGTCTGGGAGTTTTTTGACATGAGAAATTTGATTTTGATGTCAATTTGACTCCTACTTGTAGAGGGCGCCACCTACATGTGTTTTAACCTTTGAATAAGAAGACTAAGGAAGGAGCATAATGCTATCCATGTATTCATGCATGGTGGGCGGAAAAAGCACCATAAAGGCACTCTAGGGTGGGGATCCTTGACAGTTCTGTTTGACGATTCATTTGACACATTTGAATTTGATTTGAAATTTTGTGGATTTGTCAGTCTTTGCGGAGCTTATTTTATGTTATTTATTATTTATTCTACTACTGATAGTTGTATAAAGGTAGTAAATCTAGATGAAAATTGTGGCAGCACTTAAATTAACAGTGACACTATCGCGATTTATCGAAAAAGACTCTAAAATAGTTGGTTGTGTAGCGTGCGGTAGATCTCGGCAAAAATTGAGTGAAATAATGGAACAACTTTTCGCTAGTAAGTGACTATATAATATACATAGGTGTAGTAAACCGATCATTTATGAAATTCACTTAAATTAACTAAATTATATATTTTTCTTGCATTTTAGCTTTTATTTATTACTTGTCAAAGATTAGATGTCAAAGAATTTAGATACGTTAATTTGAATTACCTGCTTCAGTAGCGTATCGGATGTTTGTGTTAATAAATACTTATTATAACTTATCTATTTTTATTAGAATTATATATTTTTATAACAATTTTAATAACTACCAACATTTATTCACAACGTAAAATAAAACAACAAATTATTGAGTCTACCCCACGTCTACCCTGCATCATAGTTTTACATTTTTTAAATAAAATTAGAACGACACTGATAAACCGGAATTTAAGTCGGCCATATTTGAGGCCCATCGCGGTGTACCTAAGATTTTTGATATGCTCCTTCCTTAGTCTTCTTATTCAAAGGTTTTAACCGTTTTGAAGAGTAATAACTTTTCGTCCGTACCTGTATAAAACTAGAGAGTTAAAAAATAAACATTCACTACGTTTTTTACGTAAAAAAGGTCTCTTGGTAAAAATCGCCTCTTAGTAATTCACCTCTTCTTGGTAAAAAAGGCACCTCTTAGGTAAAAATGACGAGAAAAACTATATTTGTGCTCAAATAAACTTATTGTTAACTAAAGTTGTCTTGCCTTGCATACTTTTGTTTTTAAATTAATTAATGTTTTAAAATCGCGAAATTTCTAGAAAACTTACAATTAGGTTTTAAAACAGCTTCAGTTGCATCTATGATACTAAAATGTCTCAAAAATTATTAGTTTAATTAAATATCTTTCTAGTGAAAATCTTTAATTTTTGTCATGGATGACATATGTTTTGATTATTAAGAATCCAAATATCTCGAGAACGGTTGCTCGCAGCGATTTTTACCAAGAGACATTTTTTACGTTGAAAACAGCACAAATGTATATTTTTTCACTCAGTATTGTAGTACAGGGACGGACGAAAAGTTATTATTTTTCAAACCAGTTAAAAAGCTGTAGGTGGCGTCCCCTACAAGTAGGAGTCATATTGACATAGAAATCAAATTTCTCATGTTAAGAAACCCCCAGATACTCATTTTCATCAAAATACCGAATTTAGTTCAGAAATTATTAGGAAAAAATCGAAATAAAAATAAAACTTCTACACCCTGTATCTCCCAAACGAAGCATTTTAGGACATAAGTTTATACAAACGTTTTTACTTATTTTTATGTACAATACTCTGGCCGAAGTTTTCGGAATACAGTTCGGACCATCCTGTATAACTATTTTTCAACTGATAACTTCTTTTTTTATATACAGAGTGAGCTAGACACCCTTTCGGCCACGCTAAAGCAACTGGAGAACCAAAAAGGCGAAGCACAAAAAAGACTGAACGATCTCAAGGCTCAGGTGAGGTCCACCATTACACTACTAACTAGAAAACTTATTAGACAGGTGGAAGACACGGTGTAGTAGCTTGTAGTAGCTTCTTCTTTAGTTAATTAATTATAGTATTCTTGCCGTCTTACTTTAAACTAGTTCAGCTTATTTTGTTATGTGCTTGTGTTTTTTTTTTCTTTTATTTTATTTTCTTGTTAGAGCGATGATCTCGGTTCCGATCGATTTAACACTGAGCTGGAGGTGGAGGTCAATCAGGTAGGCTTTGACTTTTCATTTTAACACTTTTGCTTGGGAGAATAATGCTTTATCTTGTTGGTACTTTCGTAAATTATTTACATTTTTTTTTGTTCATAATAAGTGCAATGTATAGATCATACCAAATAAACTTTAGTCACGTGAATAAGCTTGGCCGGCACAGCGTTGCCGACTTTAACATATCGTCGGTGAAACGTGTTAAACTGCTAACTCCATTATTCCTAATTTTACAGGAGAGCACAAAAACGGTACACAAAAATATGTACACATGTAGGAAGTATTCTCATGCGTTAATATGATAAAGAGATTAGAATTTTATGTGCTAGGGAACAATAAAATATACCTATCTATTTCTAACACAATCTCTGTTGCTTGAAAACTTGGAATAAAATATCTATTAGACTTATTCTGTGGTCAATTTCTTTCAAATAACTATTTACTCAATATGTTAATTTTTTGTCAATAATGACATGTATTGTTTATTTCGATTCTAAATATCTTGAGAATGTAGCGATTTTTACCAAGAGACATATTTTACGTAAAAATCACGGAAATGAATATTTTTTCACTCAGTAGTTTTATACAGGTACGGACGAAAAGTTATTGCTCTTCAAAACAGTTAAAACATATGTAGGTGGCGCCCTCTACAACTAGGAGTCATATTGACATCAAAATCAAATTTCTCATGTCAAAAAACTCTTAGACACCAATTTTTATCCAGATATTGAAATGACTTCAGAAATTATTTGAGAAAAATCGAAATAAAAATGAAACTTCTACACCCTGTATCTCCGAAACTAAGCATTTTAGGACATACATTTATACGAACTTTTTTACTTATTTTTATCTGGAGAATATGCTGCAGTTCGGTATAATACAGTTCGAACCACCCTGTATATGGAATATATGGATATAATTCTAGATTCTCCAGTCATTTTTAAATCACATAGAAATATTCACTGGTTTGTTTAGATTAGTTCAAAAATAATGCTAGTAATCGTATTTTAATGTGGAAAGGTTTGTTCTAAAACTACATTGTGTCGCGGGCTACACCCCATAGAACCAATATAATTCATACTATATTCAAACAACTGTCAATTTTGACTTTAGTTACTAAACTAACAACTATGATTGTTTGTTTTTGTGGTTTTTGCCAGCGACATAATCTACTTCTGAGACCGAGGCTTAATAAGAGTTTATTACAGCTGTAGTAAAATGAGTAACTGATTTGGAATTAAAGATCCAGTCCTAGATGTTCTTCCTAAGCTTGTTCTTGGGCGATTTGAATTTTTGATGCAAAATCGGGCAATACCGTATAGAAGAGAGATCTCCGCAGAGAATACCGCATAGAAGAGAGATCAATACTTATACAGTTGATTCTTGATTAAGATGTTTTGATTACTGTCTTACTTAATTTATACTTTAGAATTATTGAAGATTTATTATGATATTGATGTTATACTAATATATCTGCATATCTCTATACTAAAAAAATCTGCATTAAAATTGCCACTGTTCTCATTGGCATCTCTTTATAAAAATAATATTTTGTGTAAATTTCCTCATCAGAAGAGGGATAAACCATTTATTGTTTCATAATATTTGTAACTAATTTGATAAAATGTAACCTAAAAGACTTCTAGAGACTCAGATATGTATTAAAGGAACGTACCACAGTATATAACAAGCGGTAGATCCGACCACCAGATGACAGACAATTGTCTTGTATTCTTTCATGGAATAAACTATATATGTTCTTTTGATATACAGGGTGGCCCATCGAAAACGTTCCGCAAGGCATAACGGCCGGGGTATTTTTTTTGTCAAAAAAATCCAAAAACACGTCACTTTTGTCTGTGATTGCAAAATCTTCAACCCTCTAAGCGGGGGTGTCATCCCCCAACTTTTTTCAAATGGGAAGGGGGGTCAAGTGGCGCCGCAATGAAAAGAGCTTTCTATTCTCTATATTTCCTCGCTTCGTTTTTGGTCGAGTCATTGAGATCGTGTCATTGAGAAAATATGAAGGATTAAAATTTGAAAAGTTTATTTAAACATTTATCAGAGTAAATAATAAGGATAAATTCCTTCGACAAATTTGCTGTTTTTTCTTATTATTTCTAGACGTTTGCGCATTTTTTCACTTGCCACAAGGTTGAACGATCAGGTGCGGTAGTTGCTAGATAGCTGTTCTGTGACTTGTGCGTTGTAGTTTTACAAAAACCTCACAAACAAAATTGACGTGTTTTTGAATTTTCTGAAAAAAAATTACCCTGACCCCGTTATGCCTTGCGGAACGCTTTTGATGGGCCACCCTGTATACCTCAATATCTGGAATAATATAATAATAGTTTAAAACAATCCTAGGTACAAGCATGAAAAATTTCTGCGGTATTATTATTATACCCTGAGATATTATTACCTTTGGTATAGTGTTTCCAAAGTCACTTGGATTGTTTTGAGACCAAATATTTTTATTGGGATTTTCCAAAGCATTGTTACTTATGCTATGTTGGATTAGGTATGTCAAACCCTAACTAAAAAAATATTTGTGTGGAAATACTTCTGTAATAAATAACAAACCTTGTATACTGTCGTCTTTTAATATGAATCTGTTAGTTTCTAGCTATCATTTTATTACTTTGCTATAAAAAAATGCTAAAATTTTTGTAACTAATATGGTAAAATACTCTAGGGCGGATTTTCATTGGTCAGTCTGACTGATTCAGAGTTAGCAAAATAAAACACTAAATCACCACAATACACCAAAACACTTTTACTTTTGCACTGGACGCGCGTTTCGCTAACCATCATCAGCAGATGATTTAAACAAGTTTTTAATCATGTGTTATATTGGTGTATTCTGGTGATTTAGTGTTTTTATTTGTAATGATTCAGAGTTACCGAAAGACGGGAAACGACGCTTGTGTTGACACGCTTCCTTCTGCTAGTACATTCAGTTTGTCTATAAATATTTTGTTAATCTAGAAAACATAAAATAACTACAAAATTACAACCAATTGGCATGTGAGTTTAGAAATAACCTGAATAAGTCGTCATACTGCTTCAATGAGACTGATAGATGAAAACCCGCCTTAATATGCCATTTTTATTTATAATAATACTTTAATTTAGGTCGACAAGCTCAGAATTCAGGCTGTCGAACAGGCTGAACTGCTTACTACTCAAGAGAACGAACTGAGAAGCAAAAAAGAACAACTGGATGGATTGAAGCAGGAAGAAGAACGCCTAGAGCAACAGATTAGTGAGAGTATGAAGAAACTGGACTCGATTACTACCAATTTACAGGACACTCAGCTTAGAATAAGCCAAGTAAGACTTGAGAAATAAATACGACTATACGTTTTTGAAACAACATATTTATTATATCATTTTTTAAAGAGTTTTACGTTTTATTTTTAATTTAGTAACTAATATTTTAGTGATTAATTAATTGATTTATTTGTTTTATAGCTTTTATTTTACTTACTTATTACATATTGGTCAAAACTAGTCCATTATGAAGATTATTATAAGCGTTATTATAGGTTATTTATTTATTGATGTAAATCTTACAACGCCATAAGTGGTAATAACAAGAGGGTGCTATTAATGCACAAACAATCACAGAATTTAATAAAAACTAACTATGAAAGTGGCATAATATGCTTATCAATCAAACTTACTTTTCTGACTGCAGTCAAGGGTAATAAAGGACATTTATTGTCACGTTTTAGAAAGAAATCGGTACATTTATTTTATTTTGTATATTTTTCATTTTATTGATTTTATGGAAAGCACTGTTCATAAAAATGTTGTATCCTATGTTATAGGGCTTGTTTCTCTCTACAATTTCCTGTCTCACAATGTACCGTTTGTGTCCAGGAAGGGTTCATATTTTCATAGATGTCGATTTTCAAAAGAAATCGGTACATTTATTTTATTTCGTATATTTTTCATTTTATTGATTTTATGGAAAGCACTGTTCATAAAAATGTTGTATCCTATGTTATAGGGCTTGTTTCTCTCTACAATTTCCTGTCTCACAATGTACCGTTTGTGTCCAGGAAGGGTTCATATTTTCCTAGATGTCGATTTTCAAAAGAAATAGGTACATTTATTTTATTTCGTATATTTTTCATTTTATTGATTTTATGGAAAGAACAGTTCATTAAAATGTTGTATCCTATGTTATAGGGCTTGTTTCTCTCTACAATTTCCTGTCTCACAATGTACCGTTTGTGTCCAGGAAGGGTTCATATTTTCCTAGATGTCGATTTTCAAAAGAAATCGGTACATTTATTTTATTTCGTATATTTTTCATTTTATTGATTTTATGGAAAGCACTGTTCATTAAAATGTTGTATCTTATGTTATAGGGCTTGTTTCTCTCTACAATTTCCTGTCTCACAATGTACCGTTTGTGTCCAGGAAGGGTTCATACATATTTTCATAGTTGTCGATTTTCGAAAGACATCAGTACATTTATTTTATTTCGTATATTTTTCATTGTATTGATTTTATGGAAAGCACTGTTCATTAAAATGTTGTATCCTATGATATAGGGCTTGTTTCTCTCTACAATTTCCTGTCTCACAATTTACCGTTTGTGTCCAGGAAGGGTTCATATTTTCATAGATGTCGATTTTCGAAAGAAATCGGTACATTTATTTTATTTTGTATATTTTTCATTTTATTGATTTTATGGAAAGCACTGTTCATTAAAATGTTGTATCCTATGTTATAGGGCTTGTTTCTCTCTACAATTTCCTGTCTCACAATGTACGGTTTGTGTCCAGGAAGGGTTCATATTTTCATAGATGTCGATTTTCGAAAGAAATCAGTACATTTATTTTATTTCGTATATTTTTCATTGTATTGATTTTATGGAAAGCACTGTTCATTAAAATGTTGTATCCTATGTTGTAGGGCTTGTTTCTCTCTACAATTTCCTGTCTCACAATGTACCGTTTGTGTCCAGGAAGGGTTCATATTTTCCTAGATGTCGATTTTCAAAAGAAATAGGTACATTTATTTTATTTCGTATATTTTTCATTTTATTGATTTTATGGAAAGCACTGTTCATTAAAATGTTGTATCCTATGTTATAGAGCTTGTTTCTCTCTACAATTTCCTGTCTCACAATGTACCGTTTGTGTCCAGGAAGGGTTCATATTTTCATAGTTGTCGATTTTCGAAAGAAATCAGTACATTTATTTTATTTCGTATATTTTTCATTTTATTGATTTTATGGGAAGCACTGTTCATTAAAATGTTGTATCCTATGATATAGGGCTTGTTTCTCTCTACAATTTCCTGTCTCACAATGTACCGTTTGTGTCCAGGAAGGGTTCATATTTTCATAATGTCGATTTTCGAAAGAAATCGGTACATTTATTTTATTTCGTATATTTTTCATTTTATTGATTTTATGGAAAGCACTGTTCATTAAAATGTTGTATCCTATGTTATAGGGCTTGTTTCTCTCTACAATTTCCTGTCTCACAATGTACGGTTTGTGTCCAGGAAGGGTTCATCATATTTTCATAGATGTCGATTTTCGAAAGAAATCAGTACATTTATTTTATTTCGTATATTTTTCATTGTATTGATTTTATGGAAAGCACTGTTCATTAAAATGTTGTATCCTATGTTGTAGGGCTTGTTTCTCTCTACAATTTCCTGTCTCACAATGTACCGTTTGTGTCCAGGAAGGGTTCATATTTTCATAGATGTCGATTTTCGAAAGAAATCGGTACATTTACTCTATAAAGTAAAATGAAGAGCTGCTCGGTATCTTAAATTATACAACAAATTTAAACATTTTTGCCAAAATTTAATTTAGTCAGCTTTATAGACTTTAGTGTCAATGTCGGTATGATTGATGACGTACATCGGAAAATGTTTTGCGATTACAATAAATCAGTTTAAGTGAAAAATTTTAGTTCGTTCAGAACGAAAGAATACTAGTATTGTTTTTTTTTCTATAGACTAAGGCTCTGATCACACAACTGCAAGAACAGACTAGGCAAATCAACGACGCAATAGCGCTATGCGACACGGGTATAGAGAGCGGCGACGTCAATCACGTTCCGGACACGGCGCTCAGGATCAAACCGGAATTCCGGGACCCGGAGTATTCTAAACTGATATCGACCAACGGAGAAGCCAAGCAGGTCAGTTGATATTGTAGACTATTCCTAAGACTAATAATTATAAGTATTATTCTACTATACCGTGCTGGCAACTGTTACTTTTGGGTCGGCATTTACATGTTACATCTTATTAAGTCAGACTGAGAGAAGTGCGACCGACCGTCGCGACGCGCGACGGTGTGCTGTTGCGGCGTTGCCGATACGCCTTTCCCTATCAAGTAAAGTAAAATCACGATCGCACACCTCTTATTTTTAAAAGACTTTTTTTCAAGGGATAACTAGATAAAATCATTAGACATGTTTCTGCGCATCTGAAATGGAATTATAAGGATATCGTTAGGGTGTCATTTTTTTATAACGGGAAAACGTCAGTAATCGCGATAATTTAAAAACTCAATTTTTTAAGACATAACAGGCCATAACTCAAGAACCACTTTAGATATTGAAACTTTTTTTTTATTTTCAAGATCGGATATTTTACAATATGTTTACATAAGAAAAATTCGATAAGGTTGTTTTTTCCATTCAAAAATTGTAAACAATCCATTCATTTGCTTTTAGAGCATAGCAATTTTCGGCAATTGTGTAATTTTTTTATTGATAAAGATTTTCACATACTGTCTACAAAGAAAATACAGCAGAAATATTAACAAAGTTCTTGAAAAAAACTACAATCTATTATTTCTAATAGATTTCGAAATATCGATTTTTGAATTCAGAGTTCTAATAGCGCGACCACTATCGAACACCCACTCAATTCCACTTATTTTTACCAAAAATGCAAGTGTTTCTAGTGTTTCACTTAAAAAAATTCAAGCTATAGGGAAAATTACGACTCTTTAATAAATAAACAAATCAAGTATCACGAGACGTAATTAAATCGTGAAGCTGGACGCATGACGTACACCTTTCCCCAGAACTTTAAGTACTGACAGAGGTATTGATTGGGTCGACCGGTCAAATGCGACAAATCTGCTATATCCCCTTCCACGTCTCTTAGCGATGTGCACAGTTTCTCGGTTTATTTCATACGTTTGGCAACGTGTTTACTGTCCTCTCTTTGTTCAGTACATTATAAACGCATTGTACTCTTCTTACATACGGAAATCTCGACCCAAGACTAACCTTTGCCAGCCCTTAGTATAAAACATAGTATAGCCGCAAAGAACACATTTTTGAAGATTTTCTCTCAAAACTATACATACCGTGCTGGCAACTCTTACTTTTGGGTCGGTATTACATGTGTGAAAGTAAATCGCATAGGGATCTTATTAAGTCGGAGTGAGAGAAATGCGACGGTGTGCTGTTACGGCGTTGCCACATTTCTTCAATACGCCTTTCCCTGTCAAGTAAAGTAAGATCGCGATCGCAAACCGCTTATTTTTAAATGACTTTTTTTCGAAAAGATAACTAGATAAAATTATTAGATATGTTTCTGAGCATCTGAAATGGAATTATAAGGATATCGTTAGGGTATCAATTTTTTTATAGCGAGAAACCGTCAATAATCGCGATAATTAAAAAATTCAACAACACATAACACGCGGTAACTCATGAACCACTTTAGATATTGAAACTTTTTTTTATTTTGAAGATCGGATCGTTTGCAATATGTCTAAATAAGAAAAAATCGATAAGGTTGTTTTTTCCATGTTCCACAATTTTCAGCAATCGTGTAACTTTTTTATTTATAAAGATTTTCACATACTGTCTACGAAGAAAATATAGCAGAAATATTAAGAAAATTTTTGAAAAAAACTACAATCAATTATTTTTAATAGATTTTGAGACATCGATTCATTTTGAATTCAGAGTTCTAATAGCGCGACCACTGCCGAACACCAACTCAATTCCACTTATTTTTACCAAAAGTGTAAGTGTTTCTAACTTGCACTTAAAAATTTACCAGCTATAGGGAAAATTATAACGACCCGTTAATAAATAAACAAATAAAATATAGCGAGACGTAATTAAATCGTGAAGCTGAACGCATGATGTACTCCGTTCTCTAGAATTTTAAGTACAGGGTTGGGTCGACCGCGACGAATCTGCTATATCCCCTTCCACGTCTCTTAGCAATGTGCACAGTTTCACGGTTTATTTCATACGTTTGGCAACGTTTTTACTGTTCTCTCTTTGTTCAGTACATTATAAACGCATTGTACTCTTACATACGGAAATCTCGACCCAAGACTAATCTTTGAGGTTTTCTTAACCTTTAAAAACCCTTAGTATATAAGATTTTTTTAAGTTATTTATTGTATTATCTGGATATAGAACTTTCAGAATGGATTTGGCGACGATGCGTTCAATCACCGCGCATCGAATGGTGGATTTGAAGCTGATCCATTCAAAAGCGGTAAGTATTTTTAATTTTGAACTTATACAATTGCGATTTTTCTCATTTTATTTTAATACAGATCCGTTCAAACCAAAGAACTCTTTAACTGGTAACGATCCCTTCACTGCGGCCTTTACGAAACCTATAGACGTACGTATTTTGTATGTTAATATTCAACTGAAATTACTTTATTATCCTTATTTGAGAGAGAGAGCAATATATTTATTGTGAGTAACTATATTGCAGGATGGATTTTCGGCAGATCCATTTGGAGGGTCTTTTGCCACCACCAACCAAGCAGATCCGTTTAATTCCTTTGATAACCCACAAAAACCCCAACCAGCAGCGGAGGTAAGAAAAAATATAGAGCGATACCGATTAAACTTTTAGTTACTTAATCGAGGTCGCGATTTTTTAAGTTAAGTTAAGATCAAAGACATCTAGATGGGTAGACAGAACACTCCATTCATAAAACTCATTTTTTTAGAATCATACATGGTTTGACACTTTTATGAGAGTTAGTAAGAGATGGGTACATAAATATGACAACACGGTTGAGTTTCGTCTGTCTTTCTGTCATTTGGCTCTATCAGTGACGTGACGGTGGCGTGATGTTTTTTTTATCAAAAATTGATGAATTCTATCAAAAATTGATTGGGATTGCCTCAGACCAATTTTCCATTATAACTAGTTTTGCCTGAGGTCTAACTGAGGGTAACTCTAATTTCACAGTCGAAAGCGCCAACAAATAAGAAAATATACGTATTTTTGTAGTAATCTTCTTATAACTAAAAGTATTTAAATACGCTACTGTAAGCATGGCTAAGGGTAAAAAAACGTAATGACACTTATCAATTCCGGGTTAGAATCGTCCACCTTTTTACAAACTATGCACTGGCGAACCATCGGTAGATAGTTAAAAACTACTTTAAATAGTTTTTTTGCAATAAACACTAATAATTATTAAAAAGTTGTTCAAAAGCTACAAAAATTTTCAACTACCATAGAAAACTCACAACCGCGCGCTGTCAAATATAAGTTGAATAAAAACAAATGAAAACGTCAAATGTCAGCGTAATTCCTACAGATTTCGACAATTTCGTAGTAAAGATGAATCCACGGCGATGCCGCTAGTTGTCATTGTAATTTCCCTAATATAATTTAATTAGTAGTGAGAACTATCGAATGAATACTATCGAAACATTCGATAGTTGCAATTCATTCGAATAATTCGATAGCTAGTAAGAAAACATTCGTCGAAAACTATTCGAATAAAAATTATCGAATAGATGCGTCATCTGCCTTGAAATATTGTATTCTAGTAATTCGGCAGCAAAAACCATTCATTTATCAAATTCATTTATTATTGGTCAGGATCGATTTTAATAAAATATAAACTAGATTTTAGTTGTCATCCGGCCACGTAGGTTTCTTTCCTAGAAACCCGACAGCGGTCGGTGGCCATGCTATGAAAGAAGCCGACATCTTTGATTTTTTGCGGAGTCAAATAAAGATAAGGACACATTATTTTTTTTATTGAGGTGCTAGTATTTACAGAGAAAATACATTATGAAGGGCGCTGTTGCCATATATTCGTATTAGTTGGTATTAACAAAGAATATTATTCTTTAGCATTAGTTAGTTAGGGATAGTATATCTATATATGTTTTGCATTTTTTTATTAATATTCTGTTGTTACACTGCAATAATACTTTTTATTTTGGATGTAGAAAAATGATTTTTAATGTTTTTAAGCAAAGACTGGTTTTATAAATAATAATAGCAGTAAAAATTTGTTATACCTATTAACAACAAAATTTAAAATCATTTAATAATATAAACATTTTTTTAAGTAGTAGCAAAATATAAACAACAAATAGAAGTCAAAAGTATTTATATTAGATCCTATTTAAAAATAATATAGTCTCTAAATGGCAACGTTGTTTTATTAAATAATAATTATTACAGAAATAATTTGTTATATTAACAACAAATTTTAAAATCATGAAATATAAACATTTATTAATTTTCTAAGCATGCAGTGTAATGGAAGGAAAATATAAATGCAAAATTAGAAATCAAAATTATTTATACTACTTTTTATTACTTTATATTACTATTTAAAATAATATTTACTTTTACTGGTATTTACTTTAAAAATAAATGAAATATTTCTTCGCAAAAACTACATGTAAGTGAATTAGCATAAACAAAATACAAACATTGTTAACTTTTTTTTAAAATTGGCACGTGTAAAACTTTCAATTTAATTTTATCACCCCAAAATTTGAGTTCGATAACCTTTTACTTAACCACATTACTTAAATATGATTATTAAGTTCAACTAATTCATATTATTAAAACATTTAAAATACAAATATGTATTTTTAAAATTAATTGTAAGTTCATCTCATCTCTCTTAAAAATTGCTACTTCTCAAAATTTCCCATTAAAAAATGCAATCTAACCTAACCATAATATACCATATAAAATTAAATAATTGAAAGATCGGGCTACGGAAAATCACACAAATTTTCGGAAAAATTTTGACCACTTCGCACACAATCGTCAATTAAAAAAAAACTACTATTTTAGTATTTTAAATATTTTAATAAACGCTCTGACGCATACAAAAATCAAACGAATACTAAATTTCATTTATCAAAAGTATTCGATAGTCGTGGCTCGTGGCGCAACGATAACCATTTAGTCGCGGCGAGGTTGTCACATATGCTTTAGTATACAAATGAATGAATGATTTTATTCGAATAAAACTATTCGATAGTTGAAATCATTCATTCAGTAACCATTCGATAGTCTAATTCATTCGATAGTTCCCATCGCTAAATTTAATTAGAAAACTAAAATTAATTTCAAAAGTATACTCCTGGCACAATCTATGTATATTAATTGAAGTTATATACCTATACAAATATTTAGTTTAACGCTCTGGTTTAACGTTTCTATAGGTACCCGAAAAACATTAATAACAATAATAACATTTGGAACTAAAACCCTATTCTATCGCATACCGCGTAAATGTCATCATCGATTTTTGCGGAACACGGTTCGTGATCGCGATAAAATGTAAATTGTTTTGTCTCCCTTTATTTAGATGTCCTTGGTTAAGATAATGGTTTGAAAATTATCCATCAAAATATGTTTTATGTTTATGATCTAGTAACACCTGTAACCAGTAAACAAACTAAACATTTTACCCTTGTTCTTCAGCCGGACAAGGACCCGTTCGGCTGCGACCCCTTCGCGGTCCTACACGCCCCCACCCGCGCCGAACAGATCACCACCGGCAGCGGCGGAGCGCCGCCTCCTCGGCCTTCCAGTCCCAGCCCCGCGCTGCCGCCCAAAAAGAGCAAGCAGCCGCCCCCGCGACCGGCACCTCCGAGACCCTCGCAGCCTCCAGCCCCTGTAAAAAAGCAACAGGACGCGTTCGGTAGCGATCCGTTCGGAGGTGAAGGTGGGGATGGATTCGCTGACTTCGCCAACTTCGATTCGAAGGTAAAAAGTAGTTAATGTTGATTGGTTGGTCGCCTGATCAGGCGTTAAATAATCGTATTATGTTCTTTGTATGGTACTTAGAGTAAAATTGCAGACAGAAAGTGTTTGATTTTGATATAATATTACTAATTTTTAATATTCAAATATGTAGCTTTATAAATTTACGGTACATAATTATCGATTTTCTGATTTTTATATCAATTTATTTTTCGTACATATACCGGGTGCGTCTCAAAAGTGGGTCACCTCTATAACTTTTTTATTTTTTCAAATAAAAATCGAGATTTCTTATATTAATATATGACATAAATTAAGATTGATTGACGTATTCAGTTGTTTTTTGTCGCTTCCTGTTTCACCGGAGATGACTACAACTTTTTATTTTTAAATGGTACCCTCGGTGTTTTGTTGCTTTATTCAATAGAAAATTACACACTGAATAGAATGACATATCATATGTCAACTTTGACATTTTCTAATATGGTTTATTTGAAATAGTAACATGCGATTCATAACGGCAATTTGACTCGAAATACCATGTGTGTGGTACCAAATTATTTGTAAAAAAATGATTTTTTCAAATACGCTAATGAGCCACTCTCGTTCCATTTGAAAAAATTGAGATATGATTAAAAATACGATTTAGGCATCGTTTAACCGGCCAGGACAAGACACGAATAATATTAAACGATCAAATATATTTTTCCAAGGCTCCTTGATTAAAAATTAACGTTTTTAACACCGCCATGGCACTTTAGATTGGAATTTAAAATTCAGTTTTAGTTTAAGCAAAAATTTCAAAAGTTCACATATGATATGTCATTCTATTTAGAATGTCATTTTCTATCGAATAAAGTAAAAAAATACCGAGGGTGCCGTTTAAAAATCAAAAGTTGTAGTCATTTCCGGTGAAACAGGAAGTGACAGAAAACAATTGAATACGTCAACCAATCCTAATTTATGTCTTATACTAACGTACCAAATCTCGTTTTTTTATCTGAAGAAAAAAGTAAAATTGTAGATACAAATGAGACAGAAACCACATAAAATAAAATGGTTAATTTTCAGAACTACAAACACAAAAATATTTTTTTCTATAAAATTTAACCAATTTTGTATGTAACATGTCTATTAAAAAGTGATGAGTGGTGATGTGTTTTGATCACTAGAGAGATATGGCAAAGTCCAATACTGCCGCAATTCCGCTGTTAGCGCTGACGTTATTTTGACATTTGTGTCTGTCGAACAGTGGCAACGAGTTATGGCAACACAATATAGCGTTGATTGATTTTGACGATTATGCCAACATTTTTAAAAATTTAGACTTAACCTAGTTTTCTCATTTTGTCAATCAAAAGAGCGTTTATATTCATAATTTTTTTTTATTTCTATAAAAAAAATAGCTATTAAATATATCAGGAGTTTTAATTAGTGTCTAAAAGAAAGTGTGTCTAAAAAAGAGTACAAGTTAACCCAATAAAGAGTTATCTCAATTTTTATAAAAAATACAAAATACAGTATCTCAACTGATAAAATAACGTTCCGAAACTGTCAAATTACCGCACGGCGCGGCGCGGCGTTTTCTCTACCTAAATACGGGGATGCAGTAACGTTAATAGCGCACAAACGCTTATTATGACACTTTAACTTTCATAGCTGCCAAAATAACGTCTCCGTTAATACCGCATATCGTTGCCATAATAGAGAGTTTTTAGGTCGCCTATTTGGTAAATGACGTAAAACGCTAAACGTTATACTGATCATGCACAGTTTGTGAAAAATAACCGACAAAATTTGTTGGCCAGGTACTGTCATTTTAGATTTTGAACCGTTTATGTAACACGTCATCTGTCAAACGTTAACGTTGCCAAATAACCCCACAAATTGAGTTTTGTTTTTCTCTTTTTTCAGACTTAAATCCTTTTAATGACTTAAGTCTGTTCTAAAAAAAACTTAAATCTTTTTCTATTTCGGAATAAAGATTTAAATCACCAAATCATTTGCAAAAAGACTTAAATTTTGAGCCTTAAATCAGCTTTCGAAGAATAAATTGTGACGAATGTGATAAATTTTATATTGGTGAAACATCTAGACCGTTAAATGTTCGAATTCAATAAAGATTATTAAAAAATGGCAATTTTCGCAAAACTAAAATTTGTCAGCATTCGTGGGACACAGGACACAGAGTGGATTTTAACAACGCAAAAATTATGATGAATGAACCGATGACCTCTAAACGAAAAATAAAAGAGTTTATTTAAAAATTTTAATACAGTCTAATAAATAAATGATCCACACTGAACGAAGGTAAAAATATCAAATTATCCGGTTAATAATAGATTATCAGTTTCTGTCTGTAATTATTTCTTTGGAGTAGACCAGCATGAGTATTTTTATTAGTGTTTGCACCGTAGTTACCTCCTGGATATCATTTCAAATTCCATGTCCTGTCCTTTATTCAAGTCCTGGTTCTCAGACTGGGATCATCCCAAGGTATGTTCCAAAACACCTCTCTACACCATTACCTTTTGATTAAAGTATTAACAAAATATTTATATTTTCGTAATTTTGTAAGCACATTAAAGAAAGTATAAACATTTCTATTTATTACTGATTGATATTTTGATGATTTTTTACACTAATATATTTAGTTTTTAATATTTAAACGACATTTCTGATAATATTTTTTAAATGTGTTTATGATAAATATACTACTAAACAAATTTTACAAAAAACGTGTATATTTCTCTAAATTCTGCTTTAACAATTCCAAAATTCCTTTGTAGCATTCCCGAAATTTCGTTATTTACATGTACTTATTTTTTATGATTATTTTAATGTTTTCTTTATATTTTATTTAGTTAGCCCACTGGTTTCGCATGATAGACAGTCACAGCAGCAAGTATCACAAGCAGTTTTTTGCCAATAATCGTTTTATATTTTGCAAGTTCTATAACATGCAATAATAGTGATTTTTTATATTTCAAACTCACGATCTGCAAACCTATCACCAGAAAAGTCAAATAAAATTTACAGAAAAGAACTTTCCTTGTCCAGTGTGTGTATATAGGGTGTTTCAAAAAACATTTGCCATCTCTCGTGGGGAGATTCCTCACGTAAAAATAAGATTTTTTTATTTTTCTTGTCAACATAGGTCCGATTCTGCTTTGTTTCGTGGCTACAGGGTGTTAAAATCTTAATAATCTTTCGATTTATTATAACTTTCTTTCAAGTACTTTTAGTGATTCGAACGAAATTTTGAAAGTAAAAGTTACTATAAGTGCTACATATTTTAATGCAACAAAAGTATCAATAAATTCATCATGGACGTGCACATATGGGTTATCACTGGAATATTTTTCAAAAAAAAAACGTGCGCCACTGAGTTCTTTTGATATCAAAATTGTGTCGGCCGTTTAATGCCAATTAAAAGTTATCTCTTGATATTTTGTCGAATTCAGTCTCCTTTATTGTGGTAAACGCAATTTTATTAATCACAATTAGTGAAATTAAAATAAAAATAAGATTAATAAATTCTAATTTTTTGATGGGAAATCCATGAGTACTCACTATCCCCAGAAAAGTTAAATAACAAATCTATCACCAGAAAAGTCAAATAACATTAGCAGAAAAGAACTTCCTTTCTCTAGTGGGTGTATATATAAATTTCTATTTACACAATTATTTCATGATAGAACTTGCAAACTGTAAAACGATCTGTACGCTATTTTTTTATTCTTTCTTTAGCTTTAGAAAAACTAATCAATCATTTAGGTGCAGCCCCGGAGGACACAGAATCCAACCTACTAACACCCGGTTTTCTCTCGCTTCCTTTTTACAGCCTTAATAACTTTAAACGTATCTTCAGTTCCCGCCAGCGCCGCCACCACCACCAACAACACGATCAACCGCCAACCTTCCACCTGTCAAGCCTGCCCCTCCCACCAAAGGCCTGGATTTCTCCGATGACCCTTTCAAGGACTATCGTTACGAGGATCCTTTTAACATCACCTTCGAAGACGACGACGATGATAAGAATGGTAATTCCTCGAAACTTGACCCTAATGCCACAACTTTCCAGCCTTATTCGTCGAGATCTGAGGCTAAATTCGATCCATTCGGCGCTTTCGAGCTGGGCGGTCGCCAATCGGTCCCTCTACCGAAGGACGCGGGTAGTTTATCGTTCAGTAGCGGTCGCGCGTCTGCGCCGATCGATCTGGCCGCGCTTCCGACGGAGGACCAGCAGATGGCGTGGGCGGCGCGGGAGAGCTTGGAGGCGGAACGGGAGCGACGCGAGCGCCGGAAGCGGGAGGAGGAGGAACTAGAGATGGCGCTCAGTTTGAGCAAGATCGAGGTGGCGAAGCGCTGATCGAGGTCGGCGATTAAAATGTAATAAAGGGTAGGTCTGTGCGGTTTTAAGTGGTTGAAAATGTGTGTGCAATGGTATTGATACTTCGGGTTCTAACCAACGCAACGTAAAAAGCATATACAGGGTGGTCCGAAATGTTTTCTGGAAACTTCGGCAGCATATTCTTTAGATAAAATAAGTAAAAGAGTTCCTATAAATGTATGCCTTAAAATGCTTAGTTTTGAAGGTACAGGATGTAGGAGTCTGATTTTTATTTCGATTTTTTCCAAATAATTTCTGAACGTCAAAATTTGGATGAAAATTGATGTCTGGGAGTTTTTTGACATGAGAAATTTGATTTTGATGTCAATATGACTCCTGTTTGTAGAGCGCTCGACCTACATGTGTTTTAACTGTTTTGAAGAGTCGTACCCGTATAAAACTACTGAGTGAAAAAATATTTCGTAATTTTTTACGTAAAAAATGTCTCTTGATAAAAATCTCTAGGAGCAACCGTTCTCAAGATATTTAGAATGGAAATAGTCAAAATTATTTAACTGAAATGATAAATTTGCGAACTTTTTAATTTTTTTTAAATTAATCGTAAATTTTTCTTCGGATAAATGACGATAAAACAGTTTCTGTTCAGCTTTTGGCACAAAAACAATTAAAATTTATGATTTCAGTCTAATAACTAATAACTAATTAGTCAACATGTTTAATTTATGTCAATGATGACAGGTATTGATAATTTCAACTCCAAAATCTCGAGAACCATTAATTGTAGCAACGTTTACCAAGAGACCTTTCTTACATAAAAAAACGTAAATGTATATTTTTTTACTTAATAGTTTTATACAGATACGGACGAAAAGTTATTACTTTTCAAACCTGCTAAAAATATGTAGGTGGCGCCCTCTACATATTATAAGTCATATTGACACCATAATCAAATT
This sequence comes from Sitophilus oryzae, assembly GCF_002938485.1. Lineage (NCBI taxonomy): Eukaryota > Metazoa > Arthropoda > Insecta > Coleoptera > Curculionidae > Sitophilus > Sitophilus oryzae. The sequence continues at coordinate 3,794,337 of NW_022147287.1, read as the reverse complement.
TCTCACGTCAAAAAACTTCCAGATACAAACTTTCATCCCAGTATTGACGTTACTTCAGAAATTATTGGGAAAAAATCGAAATAAAAATGAAACTTCTACACCCTGTATCTCCGAAACTTAAGCATTTTAGGACATACGTTTATACGAACTTTTTTACTTATTTTTATCTCCAGAATATGCTGCCAAAGTTTCAGGAATACACTTCTGACCACCCTGTATAAAATGCAGGGTATTTTGACGAGTACTTTAATTTTTAAGTATTTTCCACTTCCTGGCTAGATATACTACTATACCTAGATACCTCATTAAAAAGTATCTGAAATACAATTTACAAAATGCTTCTAAGCAAAGTATTTCAGATATCAGTTACAAAATGCTTTTGAAAAAGGTATTTGAAATACTAGATATAAAATACGTATTTTATAAATACTTTTATTAAAATAAAATACAACTTTTTGAAAAACTTAATTTTTATTTTTTATTTTTAAAGTTATTTAGCTTATTAAATTAATAATAATAATGACCAAGAATCTTGTAAATTTGAGAATGACTTTATTACTTAAATATTGCATTGTTTCTAACAAGCGGTGCTGCCAGTAGACCCCATGTTGTCACTACTCGCAACGGACGAATCAGAGTCCTCTAAAAACATGCAATAAGATTGGTTTTTGGTCTTTCTTTTTATTTATTCACCATTGTTGTTTAAAGTGTTCAAATTTTGTTTTTCATTTCAATTAATTTTACGTGTTTCAGTCAGGACAAGATCTTTGACATGTTCTTTAAATAACTTGGCACCCATTTCATTTTAAAGAACGTCAAGTTAACGTCAGAGGGAAACTTCAGTTATCACGCATGTGCGGTTTCAACCACTTAAAACGCCGGATTAAACCGTACTAAGGTTAGATTTAGCGTGAGGATAGGACTCTAGCTTCGTCTGTGTTATATTTTTTATTGAAATTGGGGGATGGATATCCTGTCTTAGTGATTTTTCGTGACGCGTATGTTCTCTCGGTTTGGTTTTTATTTTATTTCTTATTACGTTTTCATTTCATTTTGATGTGTCAATTATTAGTAGGCTCGCTGCTGTTCCTATCTTGCGGGAAAATCAGGGATTTATAGACATAAACAAATCGGTTGTTAACGAGAATTAATAAAAAAATTAAACACATAAAGAACTAAAAGTCACTTTAGTATGTTTTATTTTAAAAATTATTTTGACCTTGTTTTTACTTTTTTCTAGATGTTATTGTGATTTAATGTAATTTACGTGTTTTCTGCGACTAGAATTCAAATAAATGCCCTATAGAGCTGATTTTTATCAAGGTTTATGACAAACTACACGATATTTTAGGAATGATAATAAAATTACTGAAACATTCAAAAAAATTCATACAGGGTTATTCACCTCATTCGACACGAATACTGTAGCCAGATGATTAGATTTTTACAAGTTGTAAGTTTTGGGTTCGTTGAAAAACTATTAAAGCTACAATTTAAAAATATTTTATAAGATACAGTGTCCCAAATAAATAAAAAATATCAAAGCTATAATTTTTTTAAATGAAACACCCTGTATATTATTACATTTTTAGTTTCCACGATTAAAATAAAGGTAAGTTTGATTAAGGTTTATCACACGTAAACATTACCGTTTTTAAAATATTTAGGTTTTTGTCAAAATACAGTAATAATTTTAATGCTTCATTTCTCTAAGCATATTTAAGTTTTTAAAACCAAATATTGTACTGAAGTATTTCTATTTACTGAATTTTGTGTTGCAATAATAAAAATTATACTACCTTATACAGAGTGTCTAAAATTTATATTAAATAATTACTAGCTTTAAACGGTAATAACTTGTTTAATTTAAATGGTAACTAATGATTTAAAAGGGTAAACACCCTGTATATTTTACTTTAGTCAGATGCCCAATTTAATTGTCCATCAAATTATACAGGGTTGTTCACCACATACGACACGGAGTATTGTAGCTAAACGATTATATTTTTACAAATTTCAAGTTTTGGGTTCGATGTAGGACTATTAGAGGTACAATTTAAAAATAATTTTACAAGATACAGAGTATCCCAAATAAGTAAAAAATATCAAAGTTGTATTTTTTTAAAAGGAACACCCTGTATATTATTACATTTTTAATTTCTACGATTAAAATAATGGTAAATTTGATTAAGGTTTATTATACTTAAACCTTACCGTTTTTGAAATATTTTCAATTTTGTGAAATTGCAGTAAAAATTTTAAGGCTTGGTTTCTCCAAGGGTATCAGAGTGTTTAATACTAAATATTTAATGAAGTTTATTTATTGATCAGTTATTGTGTTGCAATAATAAAAATAATACTACCTTATACAGAGTGTCTAAAAATTTATTTTAAATAATTTCTAGCTTTAAACGCCAATAACTTCTTTAATTTAAATAGAATGTCCTGTATATTTTAGGAGAATCAGAAGCACAATTTAATTGTCTATCAAATTGTATTATACCATTTTTTACCTATCCCTACAAGTTTTCGTAGAAAAAGCATTTTCTTATAATTTAGACCTCATTTATAGATATACCCATGGAATATTGACATTTGAGATTGTTTTTAAAGCAACAAATGTACAAAATGTACAGGCTAGTAATATTATCGTTTTTAGCAAAACGATAATATTACTAGCCCATTTGTATGCAAAAAGAAAACTATTTAAATCTTTATAAAAGAGTATACCATTAATTAAATATAACACCATTATTTCCGCCCATATACTAATTAATTACATAGTTAATTGTGTTGTGTTAATAAATTATTCTAAATAAATGTGGATTTGAGTCAGAAATCAATATAATAATAAGTTATCACAATTAAAGTCTCTGTTGTTATAAATAAACATTTATTAAAAAATGAAATATCATTTTTAAGGTGTTACTTTTTATCACACTGTCTAATACCCATATAAAATTCAGTTTTTTAGTATTTGGAGCAATTATTATTAATCAACGCAAACAGTCAGTTCATGTAGTTTGAATACTGGAATCATATATTAATTGGTCCTCTTTAACAAATATTTAAACAGTTTTTTTTTATTTTTTTAATGAAATAAACGAATTATATCGACGATATTAGTATCTGTACTCTTTAAAAATTTGGTACATCTTTAAAAACAATCTCAAATGCAATATTCCACGGGTATATTGATAAATGAGGTCTAATTTATAAGAAAATGCATTTTCTACGAAAACTTGAAGGGACAGGTAAAAAATGGCATAACACAACTTGATAGACAATTAAATTGTGCATCTGATTCTCCTAAAATATACAGGGCGTTCCATTTAAATTAAACAAGTTATTGCCGTTTGAAGCTAATAATTATTTAAAATAAATTTTTAGACACTCTGTATAAGGTTGTATTATTTTTATTATTGCAACACAATAACTGATCAATAAATAAACTTCAGTAAATATTTAGTATTAAAAACTTTGATACCCTTGGAGAAATGAAGCCTTAAAATGTTTACTGCAATTTCACAAAATTGAAAATATTTCAAAAACGGTAAGGTTTAAGTATCATTAACCTTAATCAAATTTACCTTTATTTTAATCGTAGAAACTAAAAATGTAATAATATACAGGGTGTTCCATTTAAAAAAATACAACTTAGATATTTTTTACTTATTTGGGACACTCTGTATCATGTAAAATTATTTTTAAATTGTACCTCTAATAGTCCTTCATCGAACCCAAAACTTACAATTTGTAAAGATCTCATCATTTAGCTACAATACTCCGTGTCGTATGTGGTGAACAACCCTGTATAATATCAGTTTTTACCTATCTCTTCAAGTTTTCGTAGAAAATGCATTTTCTTATAATAGAGACCTCATTTATCAATTACTCATGAAATATTGAAATTAAAATTTGTAAATATGTCAAAAAAAGTGCGGTAAACCTTTATTAAATTTACCTTTATTTTAATCGTAGATACAAAAAATGTAATAATATACAGGGTGTTCTGTTTTAAAAAAATACAACTTTGATATTTTTTTTTATTTACTTCAGACACTCATTAATTTCAAGTTGTAGCTTTGTAGTCCTCCAAAGATCTCATCACTAACAATTTTTAAAAATCTAATCGTGTGGCTACAGGACTCCGTGTCAAATGAAGAAAATAACCCTGTAGATAGCTTTAAATGCTAAACGCTTTTGTGTCGCATTAATGGCGTTTCAGTGTGGCCGTACACTAAGATGTAAGAATATACAGGGGGATTTAAAAAAGATAGTGTGATTATAGCTATAGTCTGTGAAACGAATAACTTTGAATTTGACAGTTCCCGCGGGCTTTTCTAGTGCTAATTTTATTAGGTTAGCAACTTGCGGCCATACTGACGCAATGTCGTCTCTAATAGAACAGCCACAGAGCGAGATTTATGACGTCATGCCAGTTAGATACTATGGATTAATAAATATGTTGTAGAATATATGGAAAACATAATTATTCCTCGTATTTTTGATTTGTATTTTAAAAATGATATAGTTTACATGAAATATTCATAATATACAGTTAATAAATACAATATATATACCTATTTATAGTAATAAATACTTTGGCAAATAAACTATGAACCATACAGATGCAGCAAATGTTTTACAATATGGCTGAAATCGTACTCTATAATAATAATAATAGTCAATGTAGATAGTTTTAGTGTTAAGAATAATAATTTTTAAAAATATGTGGTCATCTTTTGACAAGTTTATATTAGTTTATTAATTGCAGTAAACATTATGTGGTGTATGGTGTGAATATTTTATACGTAATTTTTTGAATTATATTCGACACTATATTTTTCATATGACACAACACTGATGAAGGCTATAATGTTAGCCGAAACGTTTTTTTTTTAAACCAAATAAAAGTAATGAAAACCCAAATGAAAACTTAATCAGCGTTTTTCCCGAACCTAAATCCCAAGAAAATCAAAAATTTTAGAATAATTTTACATATAAAATGACAGCGATCTTTATTACATAGCCATCGATGACGCTTTTTTTTCTATGATATTGTATTATTTGCAAATATATTTTTTCGAACATTAATAACAATACATCACTATTAGTAGATATTGAATGCTTTTTGTTAAATTAGATCGATTTTCAAACCCCAAAATTTAAAATATATTTTACATTTTACCCATTATCTTATGTACCTATTCATTATTTGTATATTGTAAAACATTTGCTGCATTTGTATGGTTCATAGTTTATTTGTCAAAGTATTTATTGCTATAAATAGGTATATATATTGTATTTATTATCTGTGTATTCTGTATATTTCATGTAAACTATGTCATTTTTAAAATATAAACCAAAAATACGATTAATAATTATGTTTTCTATGTATTCTACAACATATTTATTAATCCGTAGTATTTAACTAGCGTGACGTCATAAATCTCGCTGCGAGGCTGTTCTATTAGAGACGGCATTGGTCTGATATTTAGAAATGTCAAAAGCTGATGACATTTTACTTTTGACAATTATGACATTTCGAGTTGATTTTTGCAAGAAGAGGAACGCCTGTCACTTGTTTTATTACTTTCCTTTTCTATTTCACGAAAGTAAAAAGAGCTGCCTATCTGATTCGTTCAGGCACTCAATTTAAAGAATATCAGTAACTTTTTTGATAGAGGGATTTTATATTTGCCATGTTGGTAAAAAATAACGGTCAAGTTATTCATTTTATAGACTATACTTAAAATAGTAACTAAACAGTAATTCTCCATAAATTTCTACTATAAGACACTTGTACACTTGAATAACCCTGTATACACGAAATATTTTGTTTTATCTACTTTCGATTTAACCCAAAAATATCGTGTGGTATATGTTATTGGAGACCCCTGAATGTGCCCTTCCTCATGTGCTTTAACATAAGAAAAGCATCAAGTTCGCCATTTTCCACCATCTAAACTACCATATCTTTTCTCTATTATTGACGTGATTTCAAACCACACAACATAAATTAATATTAGTCATTGTTATACCCGTTGTTGAGCAACACTGAATTTATTACTAAACAATTAATATGTAATAAAAAAAACTTAAACATAATTAGAAAAAATAACTAGGTTATTAATTATTGTTATTAAGAAGAAATATACTAATTTTTTGCTAAAAGAGAACAAACAAAAAAACGCGTCTTCTAGAATGATAATCATTGCTTTTCGTGTTATATTATAACGTAAAAAAAGGCAAAATAATCATTTATTTCGTTTACTTTTCCTCGTTATGGACGATTACAAGAGTTACCTTATAATGTTGCAATATATTATTTATATTTAAATAGTATTAAATACTCTGTAGAGTTTAGGTTAAAAAACAAAGGGTTTTTAACAAAATTATAAACGATGATATAATACAATATACGTTTTTGTACATACTGTTGTTAGTTTTAGGTTAGGTTTTAGTTCGCGCGTAGTGCGTTTTGTGTACTGTTTCTTATGTTCAGTTAAGGTCAAGTCTTGTCAGATAATGATACTGTCAGGAAAGTCAAAAGAACAAGATGGGGATTGAAAGAACTGTAGTTTATTCAACTGGAGGATACTTGACAGTGACAGTTGGGTCTGTCATTAAAATGACAAAAGCAAATATGTATGTAGTCTGTTGAAATCTTCAAAAAAAATCGACTATCTTTTTCACTTTATACACTGCAAATAAGGTTGGCACAGACACCTCAAATAAATTCTCTGCAAGTATGAGCTCTTAATTTTAACACCGATTAGGTATACTATATGTATACAGATAAAAATCTTATCCCTAATTCGTGGTACGAAAATTGTTTTTTATGACGATGCAAAAATAAACTCGCGTAAAATAACAATAAACAGCGTAATAGAGAGATATCGCTAAACCGAATAGCGTGCATGGACGTTAATTAGGCCCGGTGTTATTTCCTTTACGTGAGGTGGTATTAACTCTCTTCATTTATAGTTATCGGATCGGAAAGAATTCTGTTCGCGTCGCGAACTTAACCTAACTTTGAAATTGTTTTGTTTACTAGGTATTTTAAAACTAAAGGGCTTAAGTGCTTTATTGTTCAACGTCTGCCAGTGGGTTTAGGGCAACAAGCAACAAACTCTCTAAGAAGGGCTAAGTCGTCATCTGCTGTAAACCTAAGCCTCTTTATAGATTCTTTAATATTGGGAGAGGTGGAATCCATATTTTGGGCCATATTTATTTAATTAAAACTAATCCCAGCTACTTAAATATCAAATTATCTAATAAAACTAAAGTAGTAATTCAAAACAATTCAAACATAACGTAAAATAAAAGATCTCGCCGGCCGGCCCCGGTTGTCAAATACCCGCACATGCCCATTTTAGCAATTTTTAAACGTTATTTAGAAATAGCGCTTGGTGTAATTGATCCGCAAATTACGTCAGGCAGTAACGTTATTAGCGGGTGTTGCGTTAAAAATTGACTCGCGCATATCGGAACCATGATAAGGTACACGTAAATACTGCATGACGCTATTCGGTTTTCCCATATCTCTCAATAACTGTGCCGGTCAGGCGCTGTGCACAATTTTAGAGGTCATAAGTGGGCGTGCTATGTGCGCAAACTAGTAACCTAATTAGTGCCCGATTCCGAAAATTGGAACCAGGAAAAACAACAAAGAAAAAACAAAGTTTATAATCTGTATAATCTATGATTTTAATATAAGTAAGTATAATATATAAAGTGAAAAAAAACATGGTCAATTTTTTTGACACACCCTAATAATAATTATATTATTTTTCTGACAAGAACTTGACTATTTCCCCCAAAAAGGCTGCAAAACATATTTAGGATATTCTGTTTATATAGTATATATGTTATTTTTGTTTATATATTATTTTTTTAAATATATATGCCTTCTTCAAATACACTCACTATAAATGAATCGAAGTAATTGTGAATATAATTGTTAAATTTACCTGTAAACGTGACATTTACACCTAAAACATGTCATCATATGACAATATCCTTTATATAATACATATTACCTTTAGGTGTGTAGCTTTATTATTATTATTATTATCATCATGTAAAAAAATATGTATTGATTGTTAAGTTTTCCGTGCCTCTTCTGTATAATAAAAAAAGAAATTTGGTGTATCTCTAGATCGTGCTGTTTCATTTATGACCAAAAAAAAGTTTTAAGCACTCATTAAATAAAATTGAAAAATATTGATTTGTGTTTTATTCCAACCTTGATTGATATAATGATTTTTTCCACTCTTTTCAATAAAATAAAGAAAAAAGCATCAAAATATATGCGAGTTTGTCAAATATATTTTATTTAATAAGTATTTCAAATGTACTGATTACTTTCAAGCCTAAAATGGCATTTACAGACGATTTGTAATATTTTATTTCTACATTTGGTAATAGTTGTAAAACAAATATAGAACTGCTATTAGAAAAACGGTATAAACATTTAAAAACATGTTTTAAATATAAACAGACAATAGATGATTATATGGATGTTTAAAATCCTCAGTTTTTTGACAAAATTATTTTTAAAACAATATATGCAACCAATAATTTCATAAAGCTTAATGGTGAATGCGCCAGGACACACAGTTTTAATTTAAGAGTCAATTCAACTAGTCCAAACAAGTAGCAAAATAAGCGTTCGGCATTTAAAGTTTTATGTAAAACTGGCTAGATATTTTTACACATATGAAGAAGGAAATTAAAGATAAAAAATTATACTATATCCGTATTGTAGCACATTTTTAAACAACTTCTTTATTTTTAAGATTTTGATGGTTAAACATCAACAAAATATTCTTTATGTTTGGACTAAATTTTCTCGAAAATAAACCCAAATTTAAAATTCCGTTACAATACGGAAATAGATTGAAGTTTTGTGATTACAGTGATATATAATTAATATGGTTTTGTAACAAATTGCTCGCTATTTTATGGTAAATGCTGAAGCTTTGCAAACCTTAATCAAAGCACGTGTGTTTGGAATTTTGGGTGTGGCTTAACACGACACACGACAGGATCAGGCTAAGCCTTAAGCAGATTTCTGAAATATAATATATATTTCCTTCAGCCGCACTGAATTCAAACAGAAACCAGCTTTTGTCAGTGATTTTGTACTTAGTAAAACAAATTTGTCTTGTTTTGTTTTTGTTTACATTTAGATTCAACGAAGTGGTATTTACAAAAAATAACTCTTTATTTTGTATCTATATATTCCTCTTCCTGTGGTAAAAAACAGATTTTTCTTAAAGATATAGTTCTTCCTCTATAACTTCTGCTAATATGACGGACAATAAAGAGACAGATAGACAAATTAAAATTAGCAATTTTTTAACAGAAATAAGAACAAAAGAGAGCGAGAAGAAATTCAAAATATTAAAAAAAAGTACAAAAGAAATCTACCTTTTTTAATTTAAATAGTTCGTAATTTTAAAATAAAGTATTTATACTTTATGTTGGGATAAATTTTAAAAGATATTTTATTCTAAATGAAGAACAAAATAGCTTATAAACATATTACTAAGGAAAAACAACAAAACTATCGGACCAAACCCCTTAAAAAGTATAAGTATATTATAAAGACTATTTTTTGCCTGAAAATATACTTAGTCCTAAGAAACTGCCGATAAAATTCAAAATAAAACTCAAAGTTATATTGTGATAGGTTTTTGTAGGTTTCTATGTTTTCAAATTTCCAAATAGTATTGCAAATTCCAATTTTCCATCATGTGTGTGTGTACGGTCTACAAGTTTAATCTAAATCGGTTAATATATATGCAGAAATTAATTAAAACCTATCTGCGAGATTTAACAGGTTCGCATTGTCATCTCCGACTTCCTCTGTCGATATAATATACATATCTCTATGCAGAGTCACAAGTTTATTATTGGATCTCACTGTATCGTCGTAATAGACCCATGGATATTAAAACCCATAGATGAAATACCTAGGATGTTTAAATAGAGTATAGTATATACAGTTAATTTATTATTAGAGTATAGTGTTTCTACAACACTACATTCTTAAGGCTATAATGCTTATTCTGTAGTTTAAAATAGGCCCAAAAAGACCTGGTTTATAAATACAAAAGACAAAGCAAAAAAACTCAAAGTCTCGGTCTCCACGCATTTACGTGTTTCGCTAATAAGAGCATCATCAGACAAATATACAATAATTAAGGTCACACCACACACGTGCACATTTTACATAGTAAAACAACACGTGTAGCTATCAAAGCATTTTCTATTGACCAGTATCATACAGTATTAGAAAAAATACGTCTTATCGTATTTGCTTCTTCCTTGTTGCATAGTTTTAATAAATATGTCCATAAATCAAGCTCATCTAATAGTTTTTTTTTCATCATAACATGCTATGTTATGATTCGCATTTTCTATAAATAGTAGATAAAGTACGCCAAGCGAAAGAAGTTAAACGATTTTGACAAACAACATTCAAAAATTAACAGAAATAGTTTAGGTATTACCTTGCAGGATGGCTATCTTCTTAAAGTATCTCTCATATAGATACTTGTGCAAAAACGTGCAGTCTACTCTTTAATTCGTTGAGACCTTTGAATAAAAAGGTTAAGGAAAGAGTATAATGTTATCCATATATATTCCTGCATTAGAAAAGGAATCGACACATCTGATGACAAACTGATGGAAACTGTTAAGAGTCTATTATGCTGTACTGTTTGGGTCGCTCTCAGGGGTCGGGTAAAGCGGGTGTGTGGCAGAAGGAAATATATATTACATTTCAGAAATCTGCCTAAAGGGCCGGCTACACGTACAAGCTTTACCACGAGCTTACCTGCGCAAACCTGTTTGTATCGGGAACTCGCTGTGTGTAGACGGTAAAACGGTAGCACGCACAAACTAACAAGCGCGGCCTGCGTAAACGTCGCGCTGCTAAAGATTTTAGTTTGCGCAAACCAGTTTGTGCGGTGATATCATACTTGTCGTAGATGGTATCAGCGAGTTCAAGGTACAGTTTTGTAACTTTTGTGGGTTTTGTGTTATTAGTTATCAATGTCTGATATTCGTACTTATTCCAATAAGGAGTTTGTGACGAGTTTTATTGAAATATATTGATCGTTGCCATGTCTATGGAAGATAAAATAAAATTGAAAGATTATTCCGATAGAAACAGAAAAAATGATGCGTACAAGAAAATGGTTTTATATTTAAGTCAGTTTTTACTCCACTTCGATCTATACCGTTTATTTTGCTGTTTTTTCTTTAACAATAAGCAATAAAATACAATAATTCGTCACTTGACATTTCCACAAACGGAACCACAAATTCAGAATAAAAATAATGATGAATGTACTCTCTTACTTGCATCGTGTGGACACCGCACAGTGTTCCTTCTAGTTTGCGCAAACTATACCGTGCAGGCAAGTCGCTGTCGTGTAGCCGCCGCTTAAGGTTTAGCCCGATCCTGTCGTGTTAAGTCACACCCAAAATTCTTAACACACGTGCTTTGGTTAAGGCTTGAGTAAGGTTTGCAGAGCTTCAGCATTTGCCATAAATGAGCTAGCAATTTGTTCCAAAACCATATAAATTATATATCACTGTAATCACAAAACTTCAATATATTTCTGTATTGTAATGGAATTTTAAATTATGTCTTTATTTTGTCGATGTTTGACCGTCAAAATCTTAAAAATAAAGAACTTGTCTAAAAATGTGCTACAATACGGATATAGTATAATCCTTTAACTTTAATTTCCTTTTTCATTTGTGTAAAACTACCTAGCCAGTTTTACATAAAACGTTAAATGCCGAACGCTTCTTTTGCTACTTTTTCGGACTAGTGTAATAATCTATATCTTTTAATGTCTATGCATAGATAGTATAATTTAATTTGGACGCCACGAAAGCTGAAAGAGGGATAGAACTATTAAAAACGAACGAATAAGAGAGAGGGACGAAGAGAAATATGTGAGGTATGCGAGGAGGGAAGGAACATCTGAAGAATCCGGGGTTTCCCTGCTCGCCACAAGTCTGTCATTCTCTGTGGCGAGAAAATAGTGGCGAAAAATATTTCATCGGGTGCGTAACAAGCGAAGGCGAATGGGATGTGGATATTCTCTGTTTATTTTTATTATAAGAATTTCCACAGGAAGTATTTGAAGATATTAAAACAGGGTAAAATGTCAAAATGCCTTTTGAAATTTTATTTAAAACGGTTTGGTAATAAGTACCTAAATGGTTCTCATATTCGCATGGTATTTTGTATATCATATCCTTTTGTTGTTCGGTATTCCGTTTTTTGTAGATCAAAATGAAAGAAAAAGATGTTTTAAACAATGATCGTCTATTACATTTTCATGTTTTCTTAAGGATAGGAAAACATACGAGGATCAGACTTACTAAATGCATTTAGTCCATTTTTAAGATTTCCAACAAAGGATGGCATTGCAAACTACATATACAGAGTTACAATATGATGCCAGAAACAACGTGTTAAATACATTTTAATCCAACAGCCACTACTTATACAAACATTACTCACATGTATATGTTACGGTTAAAGTCCGATGTCCGGTTAATGACGACTTTAGAAAAAAGGTTGGACTAAAAATGGTATTGAACAGCACAACAACCAAACCATGAGCGCAAATGACAGGACAATAAAAAATATTATCATTAAATAACCTAAATAAAGTTAAATCTAATGCAATTAAACAATCTGAACTCTATCAAAACACCGTTTAAATCGAAAATGCAAATTTTTAAAATCCGATCCAATATTGTTTGCAAAATGACATTTTTTCTATGGCTATCGACTAGAGTGGACATTTTTGAAATTGGCCCTAGAGTTAGCGCTTTATCGAAAAATTTCCCGCAATCCCCAAATATTAGTTTTAATTGTTTTCAAATCCGGATTTAAATAAATATTGCGGGCGAGATATTGAAACTATACGGCAATTTTTGATGGAGTACTCTCGTTTTTAGGTTATATATTATTTTATATTAATAATTTCCATATATATTTGAATAAATAAATCAATATTTCGTGAAATATTACGCCGGGTTTGAAAATCTCGGATATTTATTTTAAATATGAAATATAAATGTAGTAAAATATACCGTATGATCGAAAAAAGAACGGTGTCCAGTTGGCTGGGAAATGACGATCGATGACATTTCCCATATAAATTTACATATAAAATGACAGCGATCTTCATTTCATAGGCAACGCTGACGCCGTTTTTTCTCGATCATACGGTACTTTTTTGCATAGCAACTGTTAAAATTGCCTTATATCTATCAAAAATAGTAGATAAAATAGTACTTTAACCGCAAGGGTAGATTAAATGATACTTTAACAGCGAGGATAGGTTAAAAACTTTATTTCTTCTCGCACATTTTTTAATTGCTTCCATTTTTGAAAATGTTTGTATTCTTTTTCATAAGTTATTCGGGATTTAAATGGAGGTAGTTTGGATATGGCGTTTGTCGCCTCAGCCTGAATATCTATTGGAATTTTACTTATTTCGTTTTGAGCCATTTCTGGCTCCAATTCAATCAGCAATCGACACTAAAGAGAATTAAAAAATATTGACTCAAAACTGACAACTAGAGACAGCTTTATTTATTTGTCAAATTACCTAGAAACCAACGCCAACCCAGCACAATATTTTTTCTACTCGTAATAAATTCCTTGAAATAATAATTTCTGAATATTTTTTAAAACGTAACTCGCTATGGACAAAATATTGTTTTATACACGACGATAAAATTACATTATCGTCTCCCGAAATTAATTCACACGCGATTTCGTCGCTCGTGAATTATTAATCTTTTCGGTGGACGATAAAATACCTAATATACAAGGTGATGATGATAATAATTAGAATAATAATAAGTGATAATTAGAGAAAAAAAATGGGTAATATACATGGTGTCAAAAGAAAATAGTGTATGTAGCTTTGGTGGTTTACATTCTACGTCTTCCGATGCCATCTCTCCATGCCTGTCTGTCTCTCCATGCACCGTCTCCGAGAGCTCTTTCCTCCATAAACTTGTCAATCCCTTCCTGCCAACTTCTTCTCGGTCTACCCGGTTTTCTTCTTCCTGCAGATTTCCAGTTTATAATTTGCTTTGGGATTCTTATTAATGCCATTCTTTGGACATGCCCGTACCAAATGAGTTGTCTGTTCTTTATCTCGTCCACTATTGTATGTTTAACTTCCATAATCTGTCTCCTGCGTTCATTAGTTATTCGTTCTAGTCTTGATTTGCCTGCTGCTCTCCAAAAATCCATCTCTGTAGCTTCCAGCAGTCGTTTTGTTGTTTCCTTAATTGGCCACACTTCACAGCTGTATGTTGTTATACTCTTGAGGATGGTATTATATAAAACCATAAAAAAGGTCACTTGGTAAAAATCGCTACGAGTATGGTTCTTGAGATATTTGGAATTGAAATTATCAATATCCGTCATCATTGACATGTTGACCAAATAGTTATTAGACTGAAATCTTAAATTTGAAATCTTTTTGTGCAAAAAGTTCAACAGCAACTGTTTAATCATCATTTTTTCGCAGAAAAATTTATGATTAATTTAAAAAAAATAAAAATTTATTATTTCAGTCAAATAACTCAACAACGTGTGCTTATTTCTTGTCAATAATGACATGTATTGACTATTTCCATAAAAAGTCATGGAAATGTATATTTTTTACTTAGTAGTTTTATACAGGTACGGACGAAAAGTTATTATTCTTCAAAACAGTTAAAACCTTTGAATAAGAAGTCTAAGGAAGGAGCATAATGCTATCCATGTATTCATGCATGGTGGGCGGAAAAATTACTCTAGGGTGGGGATCCTTGACAGTTCTGTTTGATGATTCATTTGACACATTTGAATTTGATTTGAAATTTTGTGGATTTGTCAGTCTTTACGGAGCTTATTTTATGTTATTTGTTATTTATTCTAATACTGATAGTTGAATAAAGGTAGTAAATCTAGATGGAAATTGTGGCAGAACTTAAATTAACAGTGACACTATCGCGATTTATCGAAAAAGACTCTAAAATAGTTGGTTGTGTAGCGTGCGGTAAAATCTCGGCAAAAACTGAGTGAAATAATGGAACAACTTTTCGCTAGTAAGTGACTATATAATATACTTACGTGTAGTAAACCGATCATTTATGAAATTCACTTAAATTAACTAAATTATATATTTTTCTTGCATTTTAGCTTTTATTTATTACTGTCAAAGATTAGATGTCAAAGAATTTAGATACGCTAATTTGACTTACCTGCTTCAGTAGCGTATCGGATGTTTGTGTTAATAAATACTTATTATAACTTATCTATTTTTATTAGAATTATATATTTTTATAACAATTTTAATAACTACCAACATTTATTCACAACGTAAAATAAACAACAAATTATTGAGTCTACCCCACATCTACCCTACATCATAGTTTTACATTTTTTAAATAAAATTAGAACGACACTGATAAACCGGAATTTAAGTCGGCCATATTTGAGGCCCATCGCGGTGTACCTAAGATTTTTGATATGCTCCTTCCTTAGTCTTCTTATTCAAAGGTTAAAACACATGTAGGTGGCGCCCCCTATAAATGGAGTCATATTGACATCAGAATCAATTTTTTCATGTCAAAATGATACTTCAGAAATTATTTAGAAAAAATCGAAATAAAAATGAAACTTCTACACCCTGTATCTCCGAAACTAAGTATTTTAGGACATACATTTATACGAACTTTTTTACTTATTTTAATATGCAGAATATGCTGCCGAAGTTTCCGTAATACAATTTGGACCACCCTGTATATATCTGTGCTATTGTATATTAACATTTTTTTTTATATTCATACATATAAAAATTCTTTTAAAGATCAAACTACAAAAAGAAGTTGTATATAATGGGTCTTCAAATCTATAGGTAGACTTTTAACATAAAGTACTAAAAAAATAAGCAAAATATCAATGCCTTCCGATTCTCCTATTCACGCATATCCGTATCTGTCTTTCCCATCGAACTGAAAAAAGCCCCACAATGAAATATTACCTGATCGGAATCAGTGTTTATACCTCAATGGTGTGTGTTTTGATTTCTATCGCTTCGTCCAAACAACATTACTGACGCATCGGCGCATCTCAATGCTCAGATCTGCTTTTTTCCTCTTCCTTCGCTTATTATTTAGTTCAATTTGAATAAATCGTATGCACTTAATGATGAATGGAAGCAAGTAATAATAAAAGAAGTTATACACGCAGAGGTTTATGAAAAAAATATCGAGATATGATACGCTGATGACGTTTGAATTCGGGTTTTGATCGTTGTTTATTCTTTTGAAAAGATATATAGACAATCGTTTATAGTCTGATAAAAAAAGAAAAAAGGGTAGTCTTTGATTGAAATTAAACGAAAGTTGGTTCTGTAGGTTTAACGGTATTTGTTTGAATATTGTAGGGAGTTTTTTGATCAAATTTAAAATGTTATATTTTTGTTATTTTTAGACCTATTTTTATGAATTTTTTAGCAAGCTCTATACAGGGTTGTTCACCACATACGACACGGAGTATTGTAGCTAAACGATTAGATTTTTACAAATTTTAAGTTTTAGGTTCGTTGAAGGACTATTAGAGCTACAATTTAGAAACAATTTTACGAGATACAGAGTGTCCCAAATAAGTAAAAAATGCTATAGTTGTATTTTTTTAATTGTAACACCCTGTATATTATTCTATTTTTAGATTCTACGATTGAAATAAAGGTAAATTTTATTAAGGTTTATCACACTTAAACCTTACCGTTTTTGAAATATTTTCAATTTTGTGAAATTGCAGTAAAAATTTTAAGGCTTCATTCAACTTTGATACCCTTCAAAGTTTTTAATACTAAATATTTACTGAAGTTTATTTATTGATTAGTTATTGTATTGCAATAATAAAAATTATACTACCTTATACAGAGTGTCTAAAATTTTATTTTAAATAATTACTAGCTTTAAACGGCAATAACTTGTTTAATTTAAATAGAAGGCCCTGTATATTTTAGGAGAATCGGATGCATAATTTAATTGTCTATCAAATTGTATTATGCCACTTTTTACCCCTCCCTTCAAACTTTCGTAGAAAATGCATTTTCTTATAATTTAGATCTCATTTATCATATACCCATGGAATATTGACATTTTAGATTGTTTTTAAAGCAACAAATGTACAAAATGTACAGGCTAGTAATATTATCGTTTTTAGCAAAATGATAATATTACTAGCCCATTTGTATGCAAAAAGAAAACTATTTAAATCTTCATAAAAGAGTATACCATTTATTAAATATACCACCATTATTTCCGCCCAAATACTAATTAATTACATACTTAATTATATTCGTGAATAAATTATTCTAAATAAATGTGGATTTGAATCAGAAATCAATATAATAATAAGTTATAAAAATGAATGTCTCTGTTGTTACAAATAAGCATTTGTCAAAAAATGAAATATCATTTTTAAGGTGTTACTTTTTACTTTTTACCACACTGTCCAATACACATAAAAATTCAGTTTTTTAGTTTTTGGAGCAATTATTATTAATCAACGCAAACAGTCAATTAATGTAGTTTGAATACTGGAATCATATTAATTGGTCCTCTTTAACAAATATTTAAACAGTGGTACATCTTTAAAAATAATCTAAAATGTCAGTATTCCATGGGTATATTGATAAATGAATTAAAAATTACATAAAAATGCATTTTATACGGAAACTTGAAGCTATAGGTAAAAAATGGTATAATACAATTTGATAGACAATTAAATTGTGCATCTGATTCTCATAAAATATACAGGGTGTTCAATTTAAATTTTACAAGTTATTGCCGTTTAAAGCTAGTAATTATGTAAAATAAAATTTTAGACACTCTGTACAAGGTAGTGTAATTTTTATTATTGCAACACAATAACTGATAAATAAATAAACTTCAGTAAATATTTAGTATTAAAAACTTTGATACCCTTGGAGAAATGAAGCCTTAAAATTTTGACTGCAATTTCACAAAATTGAAAATATTTCAAAAACGGTAAGGTTTAAGTGTAATAAACCTTTATCAAATTTACCTTTATTTTAATCGTAGAAACTAAAAATGTAATAACATACAGGGTGTTCCATTTAAAAAAATACAACTTTGATATTTTTTATTTATTTGGGACACAATTTAATAGTCCTTCAACGAACCCAAAACTTACAATTTGTAAAAATCTAATCGTTTAGCTACAATACTCCGTGTCGTATGTGGTGAACAACCCTGTATAATTATATCGCCTTTTATTCGTAAACTCAGTTTTTTATAAATTTTAGTATTTGTCATAATATACAGGGTTAATCGAGAGGAATTATTCGCCTAATTTCTTCTTTCAATTGTTACATTTTGTAATGTTGTTTGGAGAAGAAAAAACTTTATTCTATTATCGAATTATAGCTCAAGGTTGTGGTTTATAATTAGCATATCTTTTATCAGTTCCCGATCAACAAAAATCTTCAAAAATCCGAACAGAAGACATCATCCTCATCCAAACCTCCCGATCTCTCTGCTCTTGTCATCCCAAAATCGATAGGATCGTGACGCCAAACAAGCGACGAGTGAGCGAGTGTTTTGTGTAGGGACACGAGTTTATTCGGAAAAAGGGTGCTTAAGGGTAATTGTAATTCATTTTTAAGTGTGGCCGCTGATAGGAAATCTCGGTGCGGAATAGAAAGGCAGCGAGAGAACACAATGTCTGTCAGAGACAGAAGCAGAGGAGGAGGAGGATGAGCTCGGCGTTGCCTCGGGATTGCCAGTCGCTCGTCGATCGCCCAAGTTAATAAAATTGATAAAGAAAGGGTGATTTGCATTTAAAATACACCAGTCGCCGAAGGGAAGAACTATAAAAATCGTGAGGAACGTCGTCTCGTCACCCCTTGATCTTAAAACCAGATGTTTAATATAATTTTTCGGGAACTGTGGACAATAAACCGGGTAAATGACACTTTGGAGAACCCTTTTTTCCATATTTTTTGTTTATTACTCAAGTCGGAGACAAAGAATTTTTATTTTCTACTTTATGTCGAAACCTGATATACAGCGTTATAGAAAAACGTATCCGGAAAACTGACTGAATAAAGAAAATTGATCGTAAGATATGGGCTGGTTACGTATGCAGGATGCAAGAAAACCGCCTACTTAAATCTCTTTTTTACGGTGAGCTTGTAGACGGTAAGAGGAAGCCGGGTTGAGAACACAAGAGATACAAGGATATTTTCCATGAAAACTCAAAGGGGAGAAGCATGTAGAATCAGTGGGAGGAATCAGCGCATAACAGAACGCAATGGAGGAGAATTGTAAACTCGGTTAGCAACGACAAACAAAAAGCAAAAAAGCAATGAGATTCTTGAATGTCCGGAGTGCAGAAGAAAGATAATATCAAAGAAAACGCCTTGCGTAACTATCTTCTGATGCGTGTCAAATACTCGTCAGCGAGTAATGGGTAATGAATGATGAATGATGATCCTAAGCAAATCACGGAGCAAATTACTCTTTTGTTTCAAATGGAACACCTAGTATATGATTCCATATTTAATGGAGAACTCTTGTCTATTCAAAATATTATTAAGGTTCAATTAAAGATTTTCCTAGATATTTTCATTTTTATGATTTGGTATCAGTAGGTTTTTTTATTTGATAAAATTTATGTGGTTGTGATATGTCTGACGTTACTTGAACATAATCTATACCAATATATAATATTTAAACTAATCTATACTAATATATAAAATCCTTTAAGTGACTGACACACTGATTAATCACGATCCTGCTCAAACCACTCAACGTAAGAAGCTCAATTTTGGCATACAGGTCGATTCTAGTGTGTAGAGGTTTGATAAGAAGGGATTTTTCGAAATTCCAGTTCGAAGGGGGTGAAACCACCCCTCAAATATTACAATATTTTTTATTTAAAAAACGGACAAGTTTCCGAAAAAACGCTTAAACACGTGTATTTTATTTTGTCTTTCTACATATTTTAAGATTTTTTAAAAATGTATACAGGGTGTTTCGAAAAATCTGGTCATTGATTAATCACGATCCTGCTTAAAGCGCTTGACGTAAAAAGCTGATTTTTGGAAAACAGATTGACTTTAAGATGTAGAGGTTCGATAAGAAGGGATTTTTCGAAACTCGAATTCTAAGGGGGTGAAACTATCCCTCAAATATTAAAATATTTTTTATTTAAAAACCGGTGAGTTTTTCGGAAAAACTCTTAAACACGTATATTTTATTCTGTTGTTTTACATATTTTAAGATTTTTTATAAATTTATACAGGGTGTTTCATAAAATATGACCATTGAGTAATCACGATTCTGCTTAAACTGCTTGACGATTAAAGCTGATTTTTGACAAACGGATTGACTGTGGGGTGTAGAGGTTCGATAAGGAGGGGTTTCTCGATTCTCAAATTCCAAGAGGGTGAAAACGCCCCTCAAATATTACAATATTTGTTATTTAAAAAACCGTTAGTCTTTCAGGAAAACGCTTGGAAAAGCGTAATTTATTTTGTTTTTTTACATATTTTGAAATTTTTTAATAAATCATACAGGGTGTTCCAAAAAGTTGGGTAATTTCTTAACCACGATTCTGCTTAAACTGCTTGACGTAAAAAGCTTATTTTTGGCAAACGGATTTTTCGAAACTCAAATTCCAACGAGATGAAACTACCCCTCAAATATTACCAAGTTATATAATAATATCGCCATATTGTTTTTTCTCATGCTGACATAAATGTGAGAAAATTTTATCCAGTTTGTATGTTAAAAAAAATGTTGTATGTGTGTGTATGTTGGAAATTCTTGCTTTGCTTTATCATCACCATTACAAATGATTAATTCGACGCGAACGAAGTTGCTGGTACATGCTACTTAAGTTATAAAAAAATATACCTAAATAGAATTTCTTCAAAAAAAAACTTCAGGGTTTTTCGTCACTGGAAGAAAATCTACAAAATAAAATAGTTATTTTCTGTAAATACCGCTTGCTTGTGTGTTGATCCAACGCACACCAATTTTTAAGCGGTATTTTACTACTAAACCCCGTTTGCCTTTATTGCCGACTCACCCCGTAGATTCGTTAGCAAATAGCAAAATAATTCGATCTTAAAGGGCAGATAGGGAATTCTTGCCGATTTCTCCTCGGATAAACTAACAAAAAGAAGCGCGCAAAGGAGAGAGGCGCGCGTCCTTACCCCTATTCCTTTCATCTGCAGTTGTCAGACGATCTCGCCAATTGATTTCTAACACCCGAATAATTATCAGACCGCAGGGGGTGCGTGGGGGATGGAGTAACAGGCTGGTGTGGGGGAGCAGAGGGCCAGAGAGTATAAATTGAAAAACGGTTACGGGAAAAGATCGTAGTGATTGACTTGATTTAATCTAATTTGAAAATAATGTCTATACCTTTGTGGCAGGTTATTTCTTGAAAAGATTTCTATTTTTTGCCACTGGAAGAGAATCTACAAAATATAGAAGGTATTATCACAGTTTAAAGAATATAAATATATCAGTTGGCCCACTCTTCGCCCGTATCAAAATTCCTCCCGCCGCTCCCCGCCTGTCTTGTAGACTTGGGTCAGCCTACACTTTGAATTCTCTGTCCCCCCATTTTAGCATTTTGTATCTTTCTTCTACTGCGTGCTGTAGGCTGGACTTTTATTAATTTTGTTTTTCGTTTGATACACTGCTTGCTAGCTAGGAATGAATCCAACTGACTACCTGTGTCAATTGCTCTTAGGCTTCCAACAAACTTTTTTATTAACTCTGTATTACAACTCTCATGTTTTGCTAAATCTGCAATACGGCTAAACTCCCTTTTCAGACTTTTCACTACATTTTTATGTTCTTCGCTACCTAAAACAAAAAATATTAAGCAAGTAACAATATTATAACTTTTAGATTAACTTACAAGGTTTACTTTCAATATTTTCAACATCAGTTATAGAATCCGATTGGGTTTGATTACTTGCGTTTAAAGTGGTATTGCATTCCCCAAATGCAACCGAATCGTCATTTTCGATCATGTTTTTAACAAATGAACAGTTTTTTTACCAGTGGCTAGATAAACAATTATTTGTCGGTCATTTTCCGTTAACTGGGGACTCGATAAAATATTGATGCTAAACGAATTTTCTACAGCACATAAATGTTTGCAAAAGGCCCCTCCTGTTCCACTAGCGCAATTGCATAAGGCGGAATTTTTAGAACAGTATAATGCATATTTTTGTCTTCAGCTGAAGAAACTAAAAAAGTTTCATTATCTATTTTCTTAACTGTTAGATTTCTAATTTTATCTTTAAATTTTAAGTAGTTTAAATTAATTTTCGTTTTTCTGTTGCTAGCAAATGATATCAGACGTCTTTTATGGTAACATTCCAGAATATTGGTTATAAAATCTAATACCACAGCATTAAAGGATTTACATCTTTCCAGTATAATATCTTTCAGTACTCTGGTAGATGCTTCAACAAAGTTGTTTGTGTTGTGTCCTTTAGTACACAATGATTTTCTATAAAAGTGACACCACTCGTCCTTCTTTCCCACAAATTTTTAAGATAGTTGATAAAATTTGGGTATTTGCATTTTCACATAAGGTACCAAATAATTCCTCTGCTTCTTCTTCACTTTGTGCATAAAGTATATAACGGAATTCCATCATAAGTTTTTTTCTTTCTTTAATATCTATGTGATTTTTGCATCCCACAACCATCTCCACACAGCCTGACACACGTGAAATGAACATAAAATTAAATTTTCCAACGACGTATTGTTGTGCTGCAAACGTTTAGATTTTGGAGGAATGTGCTGAGATAGATTATATTTTCCAATGACGTATTTGGGGGCGTGTCTTGTGCTGTAATAGTATATATTTAGTAAAATCGCCACCCGGTAAACGTACAAATTTTTTGTCACCTCGAAGGGTCACGGGCCGCCTTTGAAGTCAAAATAACAATAGAATTCCTTAGAGTGAGCCAACTGTATATGTATATATTCTTTAAACTATGGTATTATTGATAAACACGCGTTGGAATCCAAACAAGCGTTGACAGAAATTTCCGAGCGAATTTCTTCAACGGAGTCTTAATTTTTTAAGAATGAAGATTTTTCTTCATATTCTTTCAACGTCCCAAAAAAAACCCAGATCTTGTGAAAAATCCCCAAATTTCTTGTATTTTCCTATTTTATAATTAGGAGAAAATGTTTAATAGTTATTTTTTATACAAGTCGATAAAATGGTATTTTATCGTCGACAATAATGCAATTTCATAATAATAATAAAAAATATTCAGAAATTATTATTTCAAGGAATTTATTACGAGTAGAAAAAATATTGTGCTGGGTTGGTGTTGGTTTCTATGTAATTTGACAAATAAATACAGCTGTCTCTTTAGTTGTCAGTTTTGAGTCAATATTTTTTAATTCTCTTTTGTGTCGATTGCTGATTGAATTGGAGCCAGAAATGGCTCAAAACGAAATAAGTAAATTACCAACAGATATTCAGGCTGAGGCGATAAACGCCATATGCAAACTACTTCCATTTAAATCCCGAATAACTTATGAAAAGGAATACGAAAATTTTCAAAAATGGAAGCAATTAAAAAACGTGCGAGAAGAAATTAAGTTTTTACCCTATCCTCGCTGTTAAAGTATCATTATTTAATCTACCCTTGCGGTTAAAGTACTATTTTATCTAGGCAATTTTAACAGTTGCTATGAAAAAAAAACATATAATTCATTATACAAAATACAGAAAAACATTGTGGATTAAAGCAGGTAAATAGACAGACATTTCAATAACGTCACAAGACAAAACCCTTTATACAAACCAAACAATAACACGCATAGGACATATCATGTTCGCTAGAATAAGAAAATGATATTATTTTTCCAAACTAAATCTTCGTACAAAACCGTCTTTTGTAGTCGCATTGACCCCTCGGGGTGCTGCGGATCACGTATCGAAACACTTATATATATTTGTATAAACTTAACCTTACTCCGGTATACAGGTAACACATCTTTGAAATCCTAAACACCCCTAAAAGCGACTGCCAAGAATAAAGGAGAAACGGATAGGATAAAACGGCTAAGAAAGAAGAAAGAGAAAAAAAAAAGAATTTTTATTAAGGTATCATATTAACCTACCGGAAACCCAACGTTAAAATGCAATTATTCCAAAAGTTCCCTCCTCGTCTTTCTTGAATCTTACGAGGGATTGTCAAAAAATACTTTAATAAATTTCACTTAGGTAATGAGTTTTTAATTTATTAAATCACTAGCGTGTACTAGCGACTTCGTTCGCGTCGAATTAATCGTTTGTAATGGTGATGATAAAGCAAAGCAAGAATTTCAATTAACATACAAATTGGATAAAATTTTCTCACATATATGTCAGCATGAGAAAAAACAATATGGCGATATTATTATATAACTTGGTAATATTTGAGGGGTAGTTTCATCTCCTTGGAATTTGACTTTCGAAAAATCCGTTTGCCAAAAATAAGCTTTTTACGTCAAGCAGTTCGTGGTTAAGAAATTACCCAACTTTTTGGAACACCCTGTATGATTTTTTAAAAAAATTCAAAATATGTAAGAAAACCAAATAAATTATGCTTGTTCAAGCGTTTTCCCGAAAGACTAACCGTTTTTTAAATAACAAATATTGTAATATTTGAGGGGCGTTTTCACCCTCTTGGAATTTGAGAATCGAGAAACCCCTCCTTATCGAACCTCTACACCCCACAGTCAATCCGTTTGTCAAAAATCAGCTTTAAACGTTAAGCAGTTTAAGCAGAATCGTGATTACTCGATGGTCATATTTTATGAAACACCCTGTATAAATTTATAAAAAATCTTAAATTATGTAAAACAACAAAATAAAATATACGTGTTTAAGAGTTTTTCCGAAAAACTCACCGGTTTTTAAATAGAAAATATTTTAATATTTGAGGGATAGTTTCACCCCCTTAGAATTCGAGTTTCGAAAAATCTCTTCTTATCGAACCTCTACACCCTAAAGCCAATCTGTTTTCCAAAAATCAGCTTTTTACGTCAAGCGCTTTAAGCAGGATCGTGATTAATCAATGACCAGATTTTTCAAAACACCCTGTATCATTTTTAAAAAAATCTTAAATATGGTAAAAAAAACAAAATAAAATATACGTGTTTAAGCGTTTTTTCGGAAACTTGACCGTTTTTTAAATAAAAAATATTGTAATATTTGAGGGGTGGTTTCACCCTCTTGGAACTAGAATTTCGAAAAATCCTTTCTTATCGAACCTCTACACCCTAGAATCAACCTGTATGCCAAAATTGAGCTTCTTACGTTGAGTGGTTTGAGCAGGATCGTGATTAATCAGTAAGTCAGTCACTTGGAAAAAAATTGAAATAAAAAATGCAGATCTGTATTCAAAAAAAAAATAATTTGGACTCTGTATCTCACAAACTATCAGCTAATTTGAAAATCTAAAAATACTACCAAATAGCCCTAATAAAGTGGCCGTAAGAATGTGTAAATAGATTTTTGTTTTTGTAAAAAGTAACGAAAGGAAAAAATAAAATTTATTTTCCAAAAAATTGTTTCTTTCCAAAAAACTCAGCAATCCTTAAAATTTTTAAAACTTTTTTGATGGCATCTTGGTAAACATCCCAAGGGCGCAGCTTTGCCCCAATTTAACTATCTTCGTATCTATTACGGTTTCCGAGATACCAATGCTCGTCCCTCGAATTTGTAGCACCCTCTATAATACATTAATTAAATTTCTTTTGTCAGCTAGACAAAATTTTTATTTGTTTATGGACTAAGACTACTAGATGGCAGGACCGGTTTCCCTACAGAAAAATATTTTTTGTTACTCTGAATTTTGAAGCTACCAATAAAAACAGAAAATAAAAATCGATAATTTTCGGACAGTGCCAATTGGTTACTATTCGACCAGATACTTTTTGTCTATTAGATATGCTATAAAAGCTGGCAATTATACAATACGACCATTGTAAATACCCGACAAATTCTTCAAGGCCGACAAGGCCGCTGCTTCTCACTGATAAGAAATAAAAATATTTGTTTAGATAATTTTCGAGGTATTTTTTCTTTCTGAATGCACATTTTAAAATATTTTATATTCTTTGTCCCCTTGACCTATTATCCTGGTTGCACGTATGGAAGTTCTGTTTCTTCTAGTTTTAGAAAATGTTCATATTTCTTTTTTCTTTGAAGGTGTAGTGTAAAATTAGATTAATTTATTAAGTTTAATTATAGTGTTTAGTGTAGCATGTTAGTGTAGTCTACCAAAAATAGTTTAGTAGTGTTTTTATAGTTTATTTTGTAGTTAAGTAGTAGGTGAAGGGATAATTTTGTTATTTTTTCTTTTTGTTTGATAAATTAGTAAGTTTGATAATTTGTTCAGTGTAGAATACAAGAATAAGTAGTTGTGTAGTGTTTTTAAGAGATTATATTCGTTTATTTTGTAGTTGAGTAGTAGGTGAAGGGGTATTTGGGTATTTCTTCTTTTTGTATTTCTTGTAATAATTGTAGTAGTTCTATTAAGTATTGTGATAGATACACTATATCTTCCTTCAACTTCGTTGAAAAGTGCTTTATCATATAATCTTGGTTTTATGATAGGTATCTGATTTATGATAGGATCTTGGTAGCAGAATATACGAAAAAAAATCTGATCAAATTTATTTGAAATTAAATTAATCTAGCCTTATTAATCAAATTAAACTAGTCAAATAATAACAATAGTTAGTTTCAAAATACTATACAGGGTGAGTTTCCTACGATGTTCTCTATGGGCATCTCGGAAACTACTGGAGATAGAGAGTCGGTTAATGGGAAAAGAATTGCAGTTTTGTGGAGTCATACATATGCGCCTTTCGGATTTTTCGGAGAAGTTCAAGGCTTATTAGATATTTCGAAAAAAACAAATTTTGGCTATTTTAAAACTTGTCTCTAATTCCATTATAATCTACCGTATGATCGAATAAAAACGGCGTCAACGATGGCTATGAAGTGAAGATCGCTGTCATTTTATATGTAAAATTATATGGGAAATATCATTGATCGTCATTTCATAGCCATCCCTGACGCCGTTTTTATTCGATCATACGGTATTTTAGACAAAAAGTTTTCAGATAAAAGTTGTAGATAATCACATATCTAATGAGTTTGTGTTTTCTGTTTTTTTTTCTAAAGTCTGTCATTTTTGACATATGACACAAACATATGTTTTTTTAGTAAACCATAGTTGGCCATGACTTCATAAAAAGCACCATTTTTTAAGCTTTTCAGCGATAGGTATAATATGTTTTTTTCGAAAAATTACAAGTTATAGCCAATTCTTTTCTTTCTTGGCTAATTTCCATAACAATAATACCATGCCAATTAGTTAGCATCAAAAATGTAAAAAGTTTTATGTTTTCAAAAAAGAAAATATCGTAAAATTCGTAAAGCACTCAATTTAGAATAAAATAATCTAAGAATGAAATGATTCTTTTATAAACCTGCATTAAATCGACTTAAAATAGGTAGGTATGTAACTTTTTTTTAAATATTAATTAATAGCCAATTAGCATAAAATTACCATAAATTATAAATAATGTACCAACATATCGAAATAATAATTTCTTTGTTAATACTGTTTAGAATTCTTAAAATAACAGACAAAAATAATCCACAGTTTACAGTAAAATAAAAGTTTCGTTTAAATTTCTTAATCAGCTGATCACATTAAAGTTC
The DNA here is from genome assembly GCF_002938485.1 of Sitophilus oryzae. Classification (NCBI taxonomy): domain Eukaryota; kingdom Metazoa; phylum Arthropoda; class Insecta; order Coleoptera; family Curculionidae; genus Sitophilus; species Sitophilus oryzae. The sequence continues at coordinate 3,766,481 of NW_022147287.1, read as the reverse complement.
GCAGATACCCGGGCTATATTATTACATTACTCTGAGGAAAATAACGAAAATAATCGATATTTTGGACTCCGCCCCGAAAGCTTCACGATTTGTCCTCCAGTTAGCAGCACATTTTGTCTAGTCGGTTGACCAATGGTTGACCAACTTTAAGAATATATAAACAAGGATGAAACTAAACAAGTTTAAAACTACACGAATGCCCCTCGTACATCTACGATACGAGTAAGTCTCCCTTTTATTTCGGTGAGTTTGTCGAGTTCTTCAAACGAACCCCGGAGATCGCGCAGCTTCCGTGGAAGTCGAGTGTACCTTTTCAGTAACAATCGCCTGATACGCGTATCCCTATTGAGCCTTAATCAAATAGAATAGGTCGCATTATTGTCGCAGCATGTGCACCTACCTCCCACCGGCCGCCTCCTTTGTTTAGAACTTAGTTCCAAAGAGGTCCACCTTTTTGTTCTCTATCCGTTTAGTTTTTATTCGGGTATTGTGCGAACGCGACCCGAGCAATATAGGCATTATATAGGCTTTATATTGAAATAAAACAATGCGTGGGCCATATACAATCGCCATCAGTTGAAATGAAAGGAATGGGAGGAAAAAAAACGGTGGAAAAAGAAAAGAAATAGTCGCTGTGGTGTGTCTTTGGTTTCTTTTGAAAATTTCGTTAAACGTATACCTTTTATTTGATTGGATCATGTGTAAGGGGATATATTATAGAGTGACGTTTCTTAAAAACGATTGTGGGTATTTCGTCATTGAAACAGAACTGTAATAAATAAAAAAATTAGGTTTATTTATTTTTTGTAAAATGCCACTGACTATAATACAAACGGAAACAAAAAATAAAAATTGTAAATTTATTTGCTCAACTCTACGAACAAGTACTACTTTTAAAGCGTACTTTGCGACTACAAACAAAATAAGGGTGGCTCAAAAAAGTGTGAGTGGATCGTGCTGATTTTTTAAATGGAACACCCCGTATATTATTGCATTTTTGGCTTCCTTTCAGATCACTTTATATAATTCTAAGATGCGAGTAAATATATTTGGGTTAATTTCAGAGATAATAATAAATAAATATATATATTTTTCGCAATCTTTCTTAGAAAAAATATTAAAAATTGCAAGAACTGGTCCTGAAATAAAAACTATATTAGGTATTTACTTTAGATGGTTTGTACTTACTTTGCTATAAATATCGTAATCTTAAATTATACAGGGTGTTCAAAATTCTACGCCAAAGTGTCTAAAATAATTGTTATTTTTATTCTTTGTTTTTTTTTAAACGGAACACCCTGTATTTTATTTTTTTATTAGATGGAGAGTTAAAAAACGAGCATTTTTTTATATTTATAGTATTTTAAAATTTTTAATGATTTCGCAGATTCACGCATATTCAGGCATTTCATATTTTTCTTTCCAGAGAGAAAAATCATGGGGTGGCTTTGATAAAAATTTACTGTGGAAAATGCCATATGAAATAATATAAAACTGAGAATATCTGGGAAGCCGTTAAAAATTTTGAGATACTCTAAATACAAAAAAATTAAATTCTCCATTTATTGAAAAAATAATATGTAGCGTGTTCCATTAAAAAAAAAGGAAAATTATTTTGTATTTTAGAAAGTTTCGCGTAGAATTTTGAACTTCCTGTATGATTTACGATTACCATATTTATAGCAAAGTAAGAACAGACCATCTGAAGTAAATACCTAATATAGTTTTGGTTTCAGGACAGTTCTTGTATTTTTAATATTTTTTTCTAAAAAAGGTTGAAAAATATATTTTTTTATTTATTTATTAATATCTCTAAAATTATCGAAATATATTTGCTCATATCTGAGGATTATGTAAAGTGATCTAAAAGAATGCCAAAAATGCAATAATATACAGGGTGTTCCATTTAAAAAAAATCATTCCGATACATTCACACTTTTTTGAGCTACCCTGTAGAAGTTAAAATATTTTCTTTAATACATCCTAATACATACTTTAGGTTTGCACAAAATTTCCAAATTTTTTATTCTAGGAGCTACAGATGCCCGACGCACTATTGCCGGACCCTGCATGCTTATTCGTGTTATTTTGTTTATTTTTATACGTTTTGAATAAAATTAGAACAGCACTGATTTAAATCAGCCATATTAAACCTCCATGGCGCTCTTCTAAAGGTTGTTGTTTTGGTCCTTCCCTAAATCTTTTATTCAAAGATTTATCGTCTATAATTTGTTTTATTCTAAAACCTCAGCAACAGGACTGTAAAGGGAGACATCTTATTCTTTTTCCCTGAGATTTCTTACTCAACCAAGCGGAAAAATCACTTAATACAACAGAAAAACACGAACGGAAGTATAAAAGACCCGAAAAAACGGAAAATAAACCACCCGATTGTAAATAAAATGGCGCAAAGCATTTTCTGCGCGTTTTCAAAAGATACTTGTTCGATTTTGGGATCAGTGATACTGTTCGGGTTTGCCTTTTCAAAAAGCTCGTCGATGGCACTTGAGCGCCCACCGCAACCGACGGAATAAAAAAGAAATACCCACATTTTTGACCAGCAGCAACCTTTTAAATTATAATCGCTATCTGTGTGTATACTCTGCCTTGGTCCTTGTCAAAAGGGAGATATCCTTTTTTTAGATATATGCACTTATTCGTAGGGAGATGTTTTGTGATTTTTTTCTAGAGGTCTAGAGGATGTTTTTTTTATTTTGTTCGTGTAGTAATATGTCTCTGGTAAGAATAGAAAGGAGAATTTAGGTTTATGTTAGTCAGGAAACTTTATATTTTTTACTAGACTGGGTTTTGAAGTACTGCATTTCTTTGAATTGAGGCTAGTAAAATGTTTTTTAACTTTAAAAGATGTCTCCCGTTTAATTATAGCCAGTTTTTCTTATTATTGGACAAAAACAAGTAAAATAAATGCAATAGTAAAACAAAATAACAACTAACAAAACAAACTAACAAAAACAAAAAAACTAAACTAACAAAAACAAAAAAAAATAATAACAAAAACACTAAATAACAAACATGCCGATTGGATTTATTTTGATTGTATTGAAAAAAAAAAATTTTTAAATCATTTGTATCCAATAAAAATGCTAAAATATCCAACTTTTCTATTTATTGTTAAGTACAGCTAAAATGTATAAAACTCTTTGCTAAGGGTTGTTATTGTAGTTTTACTAAATCTTTTGTGTTGAAACAATGCTATAGGGATTAACTCGAAGAGGTAGGTAAGCTTATTTAATAAGCTATGTTAGTTAATTGTCCATTATATTGTAAAATCCCCTGTGAGTGATTCTAAAATAACAAATATATTCCAATTATTTATACAGGACGTTTAAAAACAGATGGGAAAACCCCTCAAAAGTCAAAAAATAAAGCATAACGTCGTGCTTTATAGAGGGTGAGTCTTAAATAAGTGCAAATATTTTCAGGGCTGGTAGATCTCGATAAAACAAACATATTTTCTCTTTACCGCTTTTCAATCAGTCCAAAATAACCGAGTTATTTAGTTAACTTTGAAAATTTACAAAAAAATGATCTTTTGCTTAATTTTTCTTTAAAAAACCACTGGATCTTTCTGAGTTTTCTTTATTGTAAATTTAATCTACTACCTAGGTTGTCATATTATCAAGAAATTAAGTTTTTTAACTAAAAAATTTTTCAAAAAATTTCAAATTTTAAAAGCTTTTTTTTCGCGAAAAATACCTCATAATCGTGTTTCTGTAGAGTCGTTATTTGACATAATTTGACACAAATTATAACAGCAAAATGTAATTCAAGTAATGCAAGTAAAGTAATTATTGGCAAAAAATAAACATGTTGAGTAGATTAGAGTAGAGAGTTATTTGAGTGAAATGATAAATTTGGGAAATTTTTATTTTTTAAATTAATCATATTTTTTTTCGAAAAAATGATAAAACAGTTTCTGTTGAAATTTTGGCACAAAAACATTTAAAATTTATGATTTCAATCTAATAACTATTTAGTCAACATGTTTAATTTATGTTTATTGACAATTTAGAATTTAGAACCATCACTTTTGGCGATTTTTACCAAGTGACTTTTTTTACGTAAACAACGTCGTAAATGTATATTTTTTACTTAGTAGTTTTGTACAAGTTTGAAAAGTTATTACATTTCAAACCAAAAAAATATATAGGTGGCGTCCTCTACAAGTAGAAAGTAGAAAGGAGTCATATTGACGTATAAATCGAATTTATCATGTCAAAAAACTCCCAGACACCAATTTTCATCCAAATTTTGACGTTACTTTAGAAATAACTTGGAAAAAATCGAAATAAAAATGAAACTTCTACACCCTGTATCTCCGAAACTAAGCATATTAGAACATACATTTATACGAACTTTTTTATTTATTTTTATCTGCAGAATATGCTGCCGAAGTTTCCGGTATACAGTTCGATACAATTCAAAAATCATATCTACTTTTTTCTTGAAAAACATGGATTGGTATGGCCATCATTTGCCTTTTTCTTGTCATCGTCTGTCGATATCTTCCCTGAGCCGTCGTACACACTATATTTAGTTTTCCCAGTAATACACTACTCAAAACAATTATCGCATATTAGAATAAAAATAATTATTACATATTTGTAAATGAAGCATGCATTTTTCTGCCTTTCTCTTGTAAGTTTTTTTAGGGTAATTAGGGTACGCACTGGTAAGTAATTTTTAGTCGGCCGACTATTTAGTTGCAAAAGTGAAAACAATACATTCTTATGAAGCCGATCGACCCAATATTTGATTACATTGCGTAGCCTAGGCTATGCGCTGACAGGCAATTTTTAATCGGCCGAATATTTAGTTGCATATATGTAACCAATGTATCCTTATGGAGCCGGATCACATGCAATCAAATAGTCGACCGATACACTTCATAAGTATGTATTGTTTTCACTTTTGCAACTAAATAGTCGGCCGACTAAAAATTACAGGTCAGCGCGTAGACTTATTGTATCGAATTTCCCTTCACGTATCCATACTATTTAAAATCGTAAGTCAGAGAATTCAAAGTGGCTTGTTTTTCAAATTAATATTTTTTTAGAAAATACGCGATCATTGTTTTGAGTAGTGTATATAGTTTTATTTCCAATCCCTTTTTACACAGATCATAACAAACCCAAATCTAAATCAATCATCAAAACCATTCCCCGTCCACTAAGTCCATTACTTACAATCCCTCTCGTCGATGTGCACCAAAGCGTCAAAGAATATTTTAAAAAGAGGGCGTGTTTCTCGATCTTTCGGAACAATTAAATTTTCGGCAAGGGCCAAACGAAAAACGAGGAGGGTGAGGGGAGGAATTATAGCGAAAAACTTCCGCGCGAACAGTCGCATCAAAATTTAATTATAAAATACATATTATTATGAATCGAGCCAGGAGAACGGGATGGTAGTCATTGCCATCGTTTCTATTCATCGGACAATCCACATTCGAAACGAAATGAATGAATGGGTCACCCTATCGTTCCGTTCGTTGTTCACTGTTCACCGCTGTTCTCTGTCTCTTTATTTCCCCGTGCATCCTGTATTTGTAGCCAAGGATGGGTAAGAAATGTCGTTTATTTTCGTACTTCTATATTTATTACACGTTACGTTTGGTAGCGTTCATAATGTGGCGATTTTGAGGACTTTTTAGGTGGGAATTCTAGTTCCTTAGTTCCAGTTTCTCCAGAGGAATAGTTCCTTGAACTAGGTCTTTAGTTCACAGTCACATGGCGTGTCGCAGAACTACGCCGACAGGATCCAGAGGTTGGAAGCGTCTTGAGGCTAACCGACAATGTACATGGTCAAGCAAGGCCTGGTCACCAAGGAATGGTCCCCGAGTAAGCCGACTTATCCCAATCTATGGAATACCCTGATTGAACTGAGAGAAGCCCTGCTAAACAACAACATTACACGAAGCTGGCGTGTGGACTCGATGGTTTTAGTTGTGTTGGTGTATAATCCGGAACATGATTGAAGTCTTGTTCAGATTTACGGGAATCGAGATCTTCTTATGAAAAAAAAATTCTTTGCCTCCGGTACAGATACCGCCACGTTTTGGAAATAGCTCAAAACAAAACAAAATTGAACGAGACAACAAAAAATGCCAAAAAAATCCCCCCTCGCCCTCCTCACGAGTAGTTTTCAGGCGCTTTTAAGAATCGAAAGTAGGTCGAGGCAAACCGAAGTGGGGCTGTACTCCGTTGCAAAACCAGGCGAACCAGACCGGTAAACTACGGTAAAGAGCGGTTCCTGAAAAACATCGGTTTCATACGGAACGGTTTGGTAAAATACTGGAAACATCAAATAATGTTGACGTTTTCTAAATTTCAATACCTCTATTATAAAATGTATCTTTTATGCTTTTTTAATGTACCTGTTCTCTCCTTTTACGTTTGCTTCTTCTTTTCAATGGAGTTTAATATTGAAAAGTACTTTATTAATAAATTGTTAAACTCGTTAGACAGCTCAAGTGAGGATCTGCAGGTCCAATATTAAAACAGATCAATAATAAATAAACAAATCTAATCAATATTTATATTTTAAAATTATATAAGGATTCTTGCCACTTAACTGCTTATATAGAAATTTAATTCTACCCTGTCTTTGTCATAATGTGGATCAACCTGCTCTCACTACCGGTTTCGGAGCCCTACTCCATGATCAGGTGAGCCTGGGCAGATCCACAAAATGACAACCACAGCGCAGAGATAGTTAATTCCGACTTGTCGGAAAGTGTCGGTTAGATATTAAGTCCCGAACGGGAGATAGCGGCCTGCGTGCAATGGTAGAACTTTCGTACCACCGGGGCGCAACCATCGCCCAACCAAACCAAACACAGCGTAGAATTAAATTTCTATATAAGCAGTTAAGTGGCAAGAATCCTTATATAATTTGATTATATACCTATACTGCAAAAAATTTGTTTTCTATTTTATTTATTTTTTATAGCTTACAAAACATTCACGATTCCTTGTTGTCTTGTTTTTTATGTTTTCTTAAATGTTCCTGACTTTAAGAAACAATAGCTGCATGATAAGTTTAAATGGTCCTAAAAAGTCATTCTATTTAGTTAATGAAATGTATTTACCTTTACTGCCTACCTCCATTGCTTTTGGATGTAAATACAAAATATTATTACAAATTTTAGAAATTAAATGAGAATTTTACTCGAACTTTCAATATTTGCTTGATTTCTGTCACATAAATGACATTGATTGACAAACAAAACCAGAAAAACCAGCCTTCTCGCGCTGGTTAGTTTGGTGACAGTTGTAACCGAATTTTTCAGGAACCGTGTTCCGTAATAAGAAAACTTTCCGGAAACCGATAGAAACGGAACATAAAACCATAACCAAGGTAAGCAACGGAATACACCCTGGGTCAAGACAACTGGAAATATACCGAAATGCGTCAAAGTTGGGCAACAAAATGCCACCTTGGCATGTTTCGAAGAGTTTCTCAGATAGTGTAGACTATGACTGTTTAACGTAGTAAATGAGTAATAAATACCAATCTTACTACGTCGTCCCAACCCTTCCTTGCAGACTCACCCCGTGTTGCTGCTGCGTGGCATTACGGTCTCGGCCCGGCCGTATTGAATACATGAAGCCAGTTATTAGGTCCCATTGTTAGCCTGTAGCTAACAGATCGTATAAATTATATTGTAAACAGTGGCGTGTGTTTAGTTTTATTGTTCGAATTAAACTGCGGTCGGGCTCCCCTTCCGCGCCGTGTGCCCTCTATGGGGGACGACGTGACCAGTAATTGATGACGATTTAATTTGGAAGATGAGCGGTTTAATTGAGACTAGCGGGGGGAGGTCATTGTGGAGTTTCTTTTATTTCGGTAGTAAGAATGATTTGAATTTAATAGTGCACAGATAGGAAGAGGAAAGAGTCTTTGACATGTGACGTGTAAAATTAAAATAATGTGGATGAGGATAATGGAGGATTTTAATATAATGTAAACTCGGTATAAAAAGAAAATTAAGACTAAACTCGTAACTGGCAATACAGACAATTCCGGTTATGTTACTAAAAGATGTTATTAGATAATAATTATCTACAGTTTTTGTAGATGTGGACGTAGATAGATGGGTGGGCAGAAGTTAATCACCGCGACTTTATACAGGGCGGTCCGAACTGTATTCCGGAAACTTTGGCAGCATATTCTGCAGATAAAAATAAGTAAAAAAAGTTCGTATAAATGTATGTTCTAAAATGCTTAGTTTCAGAGATGCAGGGTGTAGAACTTTTTTTTTTTTTAATTTTTATTGCGATTTTTTTGAAATTATTTCTGAAGTAACTTCAACATTTGGATGAAAATTCGTGTCTGGAAGTTTTATGATATATGAGGGATTTGATTTTGATGACAAATGACTCGAAACTATGATTCCTACTTGTAGGGGACGCCACCTAAATATTTTTTAATTGGTTTAAAGGGTAATAACTTTTCGTCCGTACCTGTAAAAAACTAATGAGTAAAAATATATATTTACGACATTTTTTAAGTAAAAAAACGTTTCTTAGTAAAGGTAATGGTTCTCAAGATATTTGAAATCTAAATTATTAATACCTGTCATCATTGACATAAATTAAAAATGTTGAGTGAATAGTTATTAGACTGAAATCATAAATTTGAGATGTTTTTGTGCCAAAAGCTCAACAAAAACTGTCTTATCATCATTTTTTCGAAGAAAAATTTATGATTAATTTAAGAATAAAAGTTTCCAAATTTATCATTTCAGTCAAATAAGTATCTACTCGACATGTTTATTTTTTGTCAATAGAATTATTGACTATTTTCGTTCTAAATATTTTGAGAACGGCTGCTCGTAGTGATTTTTATCAAGAGACATTTTTTACGTAAAAAACCAAGGAAATGTATATTTTTTCACTCAGTAGCTTTTATACGAGTACGGGCGAGAGAAAAAAGTGATTACTCTTCAAAACAGTTAAAATACATGTATGTAGATGGCGCCCCCTTCAAATCTCACAAAATCAAATTTCTCATGTCAAAAAATAGATAATCTTCTATAAGAAAATAAACCTACAAAATAAAAAAGGTATTTTTTTAAACACCACTGCGTTGAATCCAAAGGGAATCAGTGGATTTCTACAAGGGTTCAGGAGGTACCGTATATGATCGAAAAAAAAACGGCGTCTATGGCGATGAAATGAAGATCGCTGTCCTTTTATAAGTATGTAAATTTATATGGGAAATGTTATCGATCGTCATTTCCCAACCAACTGGACGCCGTTTTTTTTTCGACCAGATGGTATATCCTCCCGTCCGCAAAAGCAAAAAAATCACAACGAAAAAAATTAAAATTATATTTAATGTACCTATCTAAATACAATTCAAGAAAATTTTAGTTATAAGCAGATAGATAAACCGTTGACGTTCTGTTAAAATGATATTACATGAAATCAACATTACAGTGGTGGAGTGTTGGAACTTCTGCTGTTACAACAGCAAAATAAAACACCAATTCCCTCCTTTTCATGTGGAAAAATAAAGTTTAAAATTTCATTTTAACGTTGTTCGATGTAAACCATTCGTCCATTATTTCAACATTAAAGTAAAATGAAATACATCCCTATCAGCTAAGGAGGTCATAGAAAACTATTTGAGACGCCCTGTATAAAAAGAGTTTTTGGAAAAAAGTAAGAATACCAATGGGTCGATTGGTTAAATAATAATAAAAATATTAATGATTTTAGATTAGAGAAGGTTACACACAATAAGACAACAGTTCTTAATCAGACAAAAAACATGTATTTCTTTAATAATACTAATATATACATTTGCTAGTGTTTTATCAACGATTTTGTATATTATGAGATATTAAAACATCTTTATTTAAATCTTGATAATATACATTTCTGGACAATAAACATTTTTAGTACTAGAGTGTACCTAATCAAAACATAGATACATAAATACAAATTTAATACATTAATTAATTGTCTTGATATTATAATACATATACAAATCACTCACTATTCATTCCTAGACTTAAATATTAATATAAAATCAGGTTATATATATACATGTCATAAAAAAACACCTCCTCAAAGTAGTTTATATATTAAAGCAAAATCATATATCATAATGAAGCATTGTGATACCAAATTTATTGAAATTAATGGCCATTATTTAATTTTTAAGATTTTTTTATTGTATTTATGACTCAGTATAACTTTTGACAGTCTTGTTGGGTTTTTTTTACCCAACAGGACCCCTCTTACCTTATTACTTACCATTACTAACAGTTGTTATTGACATCTAAGAGGATTTGAATGATTGATGTATTGTTTTTAATTCAAACTCATCTGATTTTGCCTGGAATCTATAAATAGTATCGTGGCGAAATATTTAGTCGTTTTGATATTATACCCACTTTAGTATATTCCAGAACAATTTTCGAAGCATAAATGAATCATACTGATCAATTTTTGTTTTATAAAAGTTCATAAAATCAGTTTAATTTAAAGTGCACTAATTTGAAAAAAAAATTAATTAAAAGGTAACAGAAATTTTACCTAAAATATGATTAAAATTTCACAGTTTAAAAACAAGGTACTTCTTGATTTGGACCATCCCTTATCTACCTTTACACTAACCAAACATTACAATTTGCTCCCCCTGAAAAAAATACCCAAAAATCATCCAGACTTTCTACGTATTCCTCATGGGTAAATTTAATTAAGTATTGACAAGTCTCCAGTTACCATGTAATATAATGGCATAGTAACCCGTATAATAAGGGCTCTAGACGTTGAGATTAGTGCGGCGGGATAATAGTCATACGTGTACCCTCCTCTTGACGCTCTGAAGATCGGGCTATTGTTTACCCATGTTTATTAGCATATTGCAAACGCTGAAACTTAATAATACAAGGACAATAGCAGACAGTAATGTTTTCTGTAGTGATACATTGAATAAGAAGACTAAAAAAGGCTTCAAATATGATTTTTATGTTTGTATGAAAGATGTAGACCAAGAGGAAGACCAACCAAAACATGCAATGACACAGTAGAGAAGTAATACCGTATGATCGAAAAAAATGGCGTCCAGTTGGCTTGGAAATGAAGATCGATGACATTTCCAATATAATCTATACTAATATACAGGGTTCTTCACCACATACGACACGGAGTATTGTAGCTAAACGATGAGATTTTTACAAATTGTAAGTTTTGGGTTCGATGAAGGACTATTAGAGGTACAATTTAAAAATAATTTTACAAGATACAGAGTGTCCCAAATAAGTAAAAAATATCAAAGTTGTATTTTTTTAAATGGAACACCCTGTATATTATTACATTTTTAGTTTCTACGATTAAAATAAAGGTAAATTTGATTAAGATTAATTATACTTAAACTTTACCGTTTTTGAAATATTTTCAATTTTGTGAAATTGCAGTAAAAATGTTAAGGCTTCATTTCTCCAAGGGTATCAAAGTTTTTAATACTAAATATTTACTGAAGTTTTTTTACTGATCAGTTATTGTGTTGCAATAATAAAAATAATACTACCTTATACAGAGTGTCTAAAAATTTATTTTAAATAATTATTAGCTTCAAACGGCAATAACTTGTTTAATTTAAATGGAACACACTGTATATTTTACGAAAATCAGATGCACAATTTAATTGTCTATCAAATTATATTATACCATTTTTTACCTATTTCTTTAAGGTTCCGTAGAAAATGCATTTTCTTGTAATTTAGAACTTATTTATCAATATACCCATGGACTATTGACATTTTAGATTATTTTTAAAGATGTACCAAATTTTTGAAGAGTACAGATACTAATATTGTCGATATAATTCGTTATTTCATTAAAAAATAAAAAAAAACTGTTTAAATATTTGTTAAAGAGGATCAGTTAATATGATTCCAGTATTCAAACAACATTAACTGACTGTTTGCTTTGATTAATAATAATTGCTCCAAATACTAAAAAACTGAATTTTGTATGGGCATTAGACAGTGTGATAAAAAGTAACACCTTAAAAATGATATTTCATTTTTTAATAAATGCTTATTTATAACTACAGAGACTTTAATTTGATAACTTATTATTATATTGATTTCTGACTCAAATCCACATTTATTTATAATAATTTAATAACGAACACAATTAAGTATGTAATTAATTAGTATATGGGCGCAAATAATGGTGTTATATTTAATTAATGGTATACTCTTTTATAAAGATTTAAATAGTTTTCTTTTGCATACAAATGGGCTAGTAATATTATCGTTTTGCTAAAAACGATAATATTACTAGTCTGTACATTTTGTACATTTGTTGCTTTAAAAACAATCTAAAATGTCAATATTCCATGGATATATTGATAAATGAGGTCTAAATTATAAGAAAATGCATTTTCTACTAAAACTTGAAGGGATAGGTAAAAAATGGTATAATGCAATTTGATAGACAATTTAATTGTGCATCTGATTCTCCTAAAATATACAGGGCATTCTATTTAAATTAAAGAAGTTGTTGCCGTTTGAAGTTAATAATTATTTAAAGTAAATTTTTAGACACTCTCTATAAAGTAGTATTATTTTTATTATTGCAACACAATAACTGATCAATAAATAAACTTCATTAAATATTTAGTATTAAAAACATTGATACCCTTGGAGAAATAAAGCTTTAAAATTTTTACTGCAATTTCACAAAATTGAAAATATTTCAAAAACGTAATGTTTAAGTATAATAAACCTTAATCAAATTTACCTTTATTTTAATCGTAGAAACTAAAAATGTAATAATATACAGGGTGTTCCATTTAAAAAAATACAACTTTGATATTTTTTATTTATTTGGGACACTCTGTATTTTGTAAAAATATTTTTAAATTGTAGCTCTAATAGTCCTTCAACGAACCCCAAACTTACAATTTGTAAAAATCTCATCGTTTAGCTACAATACTCCGTGTCGTATGTGGTGAACAACCCTGTATAAAATCCTTAATTGACTCACATACTGATTAATCACGATCCTGCTCAAACCACTCAACGTAAGAAACTCAATTTTGGCATACAGGTTGATTATAGGGTGTAGAGGTTCGATAAGAAAGGATTTTTCGAAATTCCAGTTCCAAAGGGGTGAAACCACCCCTTAAATATTACAATATTTTTTACGTTATTTAAAAAATGGTCAAGTTTCCGAAAAAACTCTTAAACACGTATATTTTATTTTGTTGTTTTACATATTTTAAGATTTTTAAAAAAAATATACAGGGTGTTTCATGAAATATGACCATTGTATAATCACGATTCTGTTTAAACTGTGTACAGTAATGTTAGTGTGTACAGTATAGTTACCGACTGTGTATAATTGCCACAACTAAAATATCTCAAAAATTCGCTCATTAATAAAATATTCTTAAAAATACTTAAAAAAAATAGAGAATATTGTATAAAAGATACACTTTAAAAAAAGTATATTATCAATTAAAGTTATTAAAGCTTTCATTATTTAATTTTTACGCAAAAAAAATCATACATCTTATTCATTTAATGGTTTCACCTTTTATTAATTATAATATCATCAACTATGTATACATTTTTACTATGTTATTCTATTACTACATCTAGGTTTTTTATATACAACATTTATAAAATGTAATAATATGTTTTGTTCTTTTTCCTAATACACAAATTTCATATAATTATATATTTTTGTTTGTTCATGTACAAGGAATCCCTAAAAAGTATTCTCTCTAAAAAATCTATTTAGTTTAAAAAACGTAGAATTTTTGAAAGTATGGATTTTAAATAATATCTTTAGAAATCCCTTGTAAAAAATATTATAACAAATGTAAAATTTTTCGATATTATATTGAAATAATAGTTTTATAAGTTTAGGTACAAAAATAACTTAAAATAAGTGATTATAAAAGTAATAAAAGCTGATTAAAAATATCTAAAGTTCTAAATAAGGTTCTTAAGGAAAAATTAAATTTATTTCTTGACTAGATTGTTATACAGGGTGGTCCGAACTGTATTCCGGAAACTTCGGCAGCATATTCTGCAGATAAAAATAAGTAAAAAAGTTCGAATAAATTTATGTCCTAAAATGCTTGATTTTGGAGAAACCGGGTGTAAAAGTTTCATTTTTATTTCGATTTTTTCCAAATAATTTCTGAAGTAACGTCAATATTTGGATGAAAATTGGTGTCTCGGTGTTTTTTGATATGAGAAATTGGTTTTTGATATCAACATGACTCCTACTTGTAGAGGGCGCCGCCTACTTATTTTTTAACTGTTTTGAAGAGTAATAACTTTTTGTCTGTACCTGTATAAAACTACTGAGCAAAAAACATACCTTTGCGAGGTTTTTTACGTAAAAAAGGTCTCTTGGTAAAAATCGCTACGAGTAATGGTTCGCGAGATATTTGGAATCAAAATTATCAATATCTGTCATCATTGACATAAATTAAACAAGTTGACTAAATAGTTATTAGACTGAAATCATAAATTTGAAATGATTTTGTGTCAAAAGTTCAGCAGAAACTGTTTTATCATCATTTTTTCGAAGAAAAATTTATGATAAATTAAAAAAAAATAAAAAGTTCCCAAATTTATTGTTTGAGTCGAATATGTAACTATCTACTCAACATGTTTATTTTTGTCAATAATGACCTGTATTGACTATTTCCATTGTAAATATCTTTAGAACGGTTGCTCGTAGTAATTTTTACCAAGAGGCGTGTTTTACGTAAAAAATCACGGAAATATATATTTTTTCACTCAGTTGTTTTATACAGGCACAGACGAAAAGTTATTACTCTTCAAAACAGTTAAAACACATGTAGACATCAAAATTAAATTTCTCGTGTCAAAAAACTCTCTCTCTCTCCCCCAGACACCTATTTTCACCCAAATATTGACGTTACTTCAGAAATGATTTGGAAAAAATCGAAATAAAAATGAAACTTCTACACCCTGTATCTCCGAAACTAAGCAATTTAGGACATACATTTATACGAACTTTTTTACTTATTTTTATCTGCAGAATATTCTTCCGAAATTTCCGGAATACAGTTCGGACCACCCT
Source organism: Sitophilus oryzae (assembly GCF_002938485.1). Taxonomy (NCBI): domain Eukaryota; kingdom Metazoa; phylum Arthropoda; class Insecta; order Coleoptera; family Curculionidae; genus Sitophilus; species Sitophilus oryzae. The sequence goes on along the minus strand of NW_022147287.1, from coordinate 3,751,374 downwards.
GTATATTATTGTATAATAAGTACAACAAATTCCGATATTTTTTAATATTATCCTATATTTTGCATGTGCGTTTGAGTCATGAATAACAATTTTTCGAAAAAAAAAATTAATCCAAATTAATCTCAGAGAAAAACAATAAGATCAAAGTAACCATTCTGACACTCAACAAGCACATCTCCAACCCAAGTCCGACCAACATCAACAAAGTCTATCCTATTCAAGGTAAAGCACATTACCTTTACCTGTAAAGCTACTCAGAGTACGACGTCTTATCCGAACTCGTATTGGAAGCAGGTGATGAGGCTGTGGTGTCATGCAGCGACCCCACCAGAGAGATGTAATCCGCTGGAGGTCGGATAACGGATGACAGGTATCCGGTACCAGCGTAGGGTGCGGCCAGGAACCTCCTGGGAGGGCTGTACCTTTGTAGGTGGTACGGTACGCCCAATGGGGAGAAAGCGGATGGTATGGAGGGTTCGTCGGATACTCCGCCGATCATTAGTTCCATGGCTTGGAGGATATCGCCTCGACATCTGGAAGTAAAGAAACAATAACATAGTAAAAGAAAAATAAAATGCTCATACTAATATATGTTAATAAAAAGTTGGTAGGCAGTTCTTTTAGTTTCAAAGTAAAGGAATTTTTCCAATTTTTTGATGTTATTACAAATTTTGTTGCAAATATTATTCCTAATCTTAAATTGAAAACCGCGTTTCGCTAGCTACAGTAATTTTGGAGATTTTTTAAAAATTTTAATCCCCTCCCATACCCCCTTGCCAACCCCTCACCCCCACCAAAAACTAATGGCCAGATTCTCGGGTGCCACAGTATTTTTGTGCCAAATTTAGTTAAAATCGGTTTAGGGGTGTTTGAGTTATCGTGTTACAGACAGACGGACAGACAGACACCATGAAAATATTTTGTATTTAGGTCATTTTTGACCCAAATAACTCATTTTGAGTGAAATTAAAAAACTTTTTTTTGTCGATCTTAATAGCCTACCATACCTGTTGGTGTGGTAGAGGAGGTAAAAGAGGATGGTATAGTATGGTATAAGAGGATGCATTTTCTATAATCGCGTTGCTTGGCTAATAAACTAACATCATTTAAAACAAGCTTTGAATTAATGTTCGGTATAAACTGAGCCCAAACAGCTTAAAACTTGATATACAGGGTGAGTCTTAAATAAGTGCAAATATTTTGAGAATTGGTAGATCTCGACAAAAAAAACATATTTTTTACCGTTTTTCAAATAAATTTAAAAAAAGTAATATATTGCTTTATTGTACGAGGCTGTACGTTTGACTGTTACCGCTGGCATACAGCCAAGGCACAAAAAGTCATTTTTACTCCGAATAGAACATGCTATTTTTTTCAAATCCCACAAATAAGTTTTTAAACAATTTTAAACGTTCCTAATAATATAAAAAGATTTCAAACTCATACATTGTATGTAATTATATAGATATATATATTGAGAAACTATGGTTACGCTCGTTGAATTTGACACTTTGTCAGGTTATTAATATAGTTTCGTACTTTTATACTTAGGCGTAAAAGTGCTTTAGTTTTATGCCTAGACATTAATATTACTTTTTATATTGTCAATCACGTCGCAAAAATTAAAACTTTTGTGACGTTTAAAAAACAATGTTTTTTTGGTTAAATTTTGAGAACCACTGTATCTTTTTTAGGTTTTCTTTCTTATAAATTTAATCTACTACTCTATGTTGCCATATTGTCAAGAAATTATATTTTTTAACTAAAAACTAACAAAATTTTCAAAAAAATATCAAAATTTCAAAAATGAATAAATCTCTAAAAATATTTGCACTAATTTAAGACCGAGTTTAAGACTGACCCTGTATAATCTGAGACACCACTGACCGACAAATAATTGATTTCTGAAGGTATTATAACCATTTTCACAAACTCGGGACGCCATTTTACATAAAAATTAGCAGGAATGGTGCCAGTGCTTCAGGTTTTTTTTTTACAACCAGTATTATTAAACAACGCGCCTTCACTGAGTTTATTGACACTTGATCAAAACCTACCTTTGCAAAATAGCCTCTACGTCCGACCTCCTCCTCCCAGGAAACACCCTCATCAGTATATTCACCGGCGACCTCTGCGACGGAGGCTGAATCTGCTGCAACTGCTGCGGCGTCGGGAACTGCCCAATAAAAGGATTATGATGGAACCCGCCGAAACTCCCCTCCTGCCCCCCACTGACCGGTTCCGGACTCTGCATCTTCTCCCGCTTCAGCGACAGGTTCTCGGGCGTCTCGTGCTGGACGTCCTCGTCATCCTCCTCCACGTCCAGGTCGGCATCCGGGCTGGCCGTGAGTTCTTCGGGTGGCGAGGGGCACATGGTTATTTGGGGCGGCTGTTGATGAGCAGAGAGCATAGACGGAGGTGGAGGGGGTGCCGGACTGCGTGAGGTAGGCCGGCGGTGGTCTTGGTCTTGGTCGGAGTCGGAGTCGTCGGGGGTGGTGCGGGAACGTTTGGTTGCTGGAAGAAAAAAAGGAAAATTTAGTATAATTTTGTAGTATCATACTGTTGCAAAACTCTTATAAGGGTTTCAAAGAAAACACTTCGAAAAGAACTCACGCAACATATATGACACGGAGTGTTGTAGCTAAACGATTAGATTTTTACAAATTATAAGTTGTGGGTTCGTTGAAGGACTATTAGAATTACAATTTAAAAATATTTTTACAAGATACAGAGTGTCCCAAATAAATAAAAAATATCAAAGTTGTATTTGTTTAAACAGAACACCCGGTATATTATTACATTTTTAGATTCTACGATTAAAACAAAGGTAAATTTGATTAAGGTTCATCTTACGTTTATGAAACATTTTCAATTTTGTGAAATTGCAGTAAAAATTTTAAGGCTTCATTTCTCCAAGGGTATCAAAGTTTTTAATACTAAATATTTACTGATGTTTATTTGTTAATCAGTTATTGTGTTGCAATAATAAAAATAATACTACTTCATACAGAGTGCCTAAAAATTTATTTTAAATATTTTCTAGATTTAAACGGCAATACCTTGTTTAATTTAAATAGAACACTCTATATATTTTTGGAGAATCAGATGCACAATTTAATTGTCTATCAAATTCTATTATTCCATTTTATACCTATCCCTTCAAGTTTTCGTAGAAAATGCATTTTCTTATAATTTAGACCTCATTTATCAATATACCCATGGAATATTGACATTTTAGATTGTTTTTAGAGCAACAAATGTACAAAATGTACAGGTGCTAATAACTACAATATTACTAGCCCATTTGTATACAAAAAGAAAAGTATTTAAATCTTTATAAAAGAGTATATCATTAATTAAATTTACCGCCATTATTTCCACCCAAATATTCATTAATTACATACTTAATTGTGTTAGTTGATAAATTATTCTAAATAAATGTGAATTTGAATCAAAAATCAATATAATAACACCAATAAAAGGCTATTAATTTCACAAATTATTTTTTTAGAATCCAGTGCCGTAAAAAAATCAATCAAATTTATAAAAATTCGTTTAATTTAAATCAAAATGAAACCATAAATGCAACCCCAAAGGAACAAACATCCGTGCCGTTTAGTCTGGACCGAAGAACAACGTACGTAGCGGAAAAAGCAAACCCGAAGCCCTTAAGAGGACTGGTTTAGGGGTAAAGTGGGGGGTGGGTGTAGGTCCGGCCTTCGTCGGACGCCCTTTAATCCGGGACCCTGCGCGCAGCCCCAACAATACCGGAAACAAACTCTGGAGTGTGCGGTGGCCACTGCGGGATAATTAATAAAAAGCCGTGTCGAGTGGCCGGAGCGGCCATTAAATTAAAAAACAGTTTACATTGGCTTCGACTCCCTCGAAAACTGTTTTCACGTTTTTAAACTTCTCTCGTTTTTTTTTTTTTTTTAATTAAACGCTGAAATTTGCGGGCCGCTTTTTTTCCGTTGGTACTCGAGTTATTCATTTTTTGCAATAATGAACATAATTATGTTCATTTCTCGATAACTCTATTAATATACAGGGTGGTCCGAAGTGTATTCCGGAAACTTCGTACAAAATTCACCCGTACAAAATTCAGTTGGTACAAGAACTCAACGAAGACGATTTTGATCGTCGCTGCAATTTTGTGAAACTGTGAGTGAACGAGTGGCGAATGATAATAATTTCCTATTTAATGTGTGTTTTTCGGATGAGTGTACTTTCTTTTTGAACGGTGTAGTTAATCGGCATAACTGTCGGTACTGGGCTGAGGGTTTTTTCACGAGGTGCACACACAAAACCCTCAGAAGTTGAACGTGTGGGCTGGTATTTTTGGAAATTCTATTTTGGGTCAGTTTAACGATATTGAGAAGAACTTCAACGCACAAGTCACAGAACAGCTATCTAGCAACTGCCGCACCTGATCGTTCAACCTTGTGGCAAGTGAAAAAATGCTTAAACATCTAGAAATAATAAGAAAAAACAGCAAATTGGTAGAAGGAATTTATCCTTATCATTTACTCTGATAAATGTTTAAATAAACTTTTCAAATTTCAATCCTTCATATTTTCTCAATGACTCGACCGATTTTCAAAAACAAAGCGGGAAAGTATAGAGAATAAAAAGCCCTTTTCATTGCGGTACCACTTGACCCCGCTTCCCATTTGAAAAAAGTTGGGGGATGACACCCCCGCTTAGAGGGTTGAAGATTTTGCAATCATTTTTGGAACAAAAGTTGTCCCCCTCACAAACAAAATTGACGTGTTTTTGGATTTTTTGGAAAAAAAAATATCCTGGCCTTTATGCCTTGCGGAACGTTTTCGATGGGCCACCCTGTATAATAATTAATATTGAAAATTGCAGTGTTGATACAATATATTCCAAGAAAGAAACAGAGGGTGTTCTGAAAAACTATTTGTTCTCAATTTTCTTCTTCTTTTTGTTTCAAATAAACTGAAAACTTATTTTCTCTCCAATAAATCAACGATAAAAACGGGAAAATACAGATAAACATTTATAAAAGTTTTATATAGTGGGTTAGTTTTAGTTTAAATTAATTTAAAATATTAGTTTTTTTTACGAAAAATGATGAAGTAAAGTGTTTTTCATAGTGAAAAATCTAGAAAAGTGCGCTGCCAGCTAACGAAGTATTTTGTTAGTTAATCATTAAATTGCGAGTTAACAAATAAAAAAAAACAACTTTCAAGTAGTCAGTCACTAATTAAAACAGTTTACAATGACTTTACCTTCAAACAGATTAATTAACAGGTTTTTTAATTTTGTTTTATTTTGTAATTAAATTCTGAATTTTTTTCGCTTTTGCTGTTGCGCGCGAACTTATTTTTCTCACTGAATGAACCCGTTGAAGTGGAAATATTGAAAAGAAATGCTAAATGTTACACGGTAGACGCTTTTTCTTTTTGTAAAACCAAAAGCCAAAAATAAGTGGATAAAATGACACTAAACCCCGAAAAATATTTTATCCACAAACATATGTATATATTTTTTTGTTAAAGATTGATATCCCACTAGAGGACAAAAAATTAAAGTAAACGCTTCATATGAGGCTGTTAACGGGAAAGATATACAGGGTGGCCCATCGAAAACGTTCCGATAAATGTTTAAATAAACTTTTCAAATTTCAATCCTTCATATTTTCTGTATGACTCGACCGATTTTCAAAAGCGAGGCGGGGAAATATAGAGAATAGAAAGCTATTTTCATTGCGGCGCCACTTGACCCCCCTTCCCATTTAAAAAAAGTTGGGGGATGACACTCCCACTCAGAGTGTTGAAGATTTTGCAATCGTTTTTGGGGCAAAAGTTGTCCCCCTCATAAACAAAATTGACGTGTTTTTGGATTTTTTGAAAAAAAGAATACCCTGGCCGTTATGCCTTGCGGAACGTTTTCTATGGGCCACCCTGTATTATATTCCATGTTTCAGCACTGTAGATTTTAGATTGTGTGGAAGGGGGAAGAATTAACCACCAAGACCGGACCTTAAAAATGTATTGTGTCCTCTTTTCTTGAGTTATAACTCATCATACAATCTCAGGGCTTTGACAAAAGTCAGTGTCTCAGACGCTTTTATAGAGGTTAGTTCTCCATTATTAGTCGTACCAATGTTTAAGACACGAATGGTTGTCCGTGTCAACGCACTCAGTGATGAGGTGTTCTAGTGTTTCCCCATTTTCCTCCCAGAATCTCTATTCGCCGTTGTTTCTTAGCTTCGATCTAGGTGTCTCTGAGGTGTTCATTGAAAAGTATCCTGTTAAAAACCCCGTGACAATGCGAAGATTCTTCTTGCTTAAATCGAGGAAAATCTTTAATTTTTCTCGGTCGTAAGTTCTGATAAATTTCTTCGAGTGTCGTGGACCGTTGGAGGGTTCCCATTCCAGGTTACGGATGGAGTTTTCCAGGTTCTTGAGTTCCGCTTTAAGTTGTTTTCTACTTGGGAAACAGAACGATTCTGGTCGAGTGGAGTGTTCGCTCCTTTTCTAGCAAGATCGTTTGCTTAGAATAAGATTGCTAACTTTCAAAATTAAAAATAGAGGACCCGAGTGTAAAAAAGAGGACAAGCAAAAAATGTTTAAACCTCGCTCAACTGTCAAAATTTTATCCAAAAGCTATGTAAACGTTATACCGGATAATGGCATTTTTACTTTCTCAGCGCATCCACCAATATTTCTTGTACGTAAATATTTATTTTCTGAATGAAGGAGTGGAGCTAGCAAAAGGCATGCTGTTGCCAGATTAGCAATTTTATTAGGCATTGTTGCGATAGACGATAATTTTATACTTAGATTTTGAGTTTGGTGTGTAAAAAAGAGGTCTTGCGGGATGCGCCAGAGAAAAGAGGACGGTACGATCAAAAATAGGGGGGGAAGGGACTGTCCTCTGAAATAGAGGACGGTTGGCAACCCTAGTGTTAGAAGGACTTTACTTTCTTTGCCTAATTTGTTCAAGTTCTCTAGGCATTCTTTGATCAACTTCGAATTGGATGTTACTGAGTTGATCGCTTTTAATGCTGCTTGACTATCACATAAGATGGCTATTTCTTGTGCCCGATATATTGTTTCAGACCGACTGTTCAAGCTCCTACGCTATGTTCTTGAGCTCACTCATATTTTTATCCACGTCGCGTCAGTGAGTTAAGAAGCTGTTAACTCACGCATTTTGAGTGAGTTAAGAGCTTCTTAACTCACGCATTTTCATTACCGCACTCCTTGTTTAGATGACTACCAAAGAGAAAAAAATGTTTTGTAAAACATTTATTTTGCACTAAATACAAATAAACTGTTCTATTGATAATAATTATAAAAACATGAAAACTATTTTATTATAAATGTTAATGATACAGTTTGAACAATCTTTCAAGTAAATGCCGATGAAGCATATATATATTCATTTTAATAGATATCATAGTACGTATCATTGAATAGAAAGCCCAAAGAGACGGAGGCTTATGAGTATCGGATAAATTGAAAAAATATGTTATGAGTACCTTTTCATTTCCATAGTTGTGTACTTTTTTTTCGGTGCATCATTTTTCATACTTATAGAGTATGAACTTCTGTTTCGATCTTGCTGGTAGCAATCCAGAAATGGCTCTGAATGTCTCTTCCTCAATGTCAGAGGAAATGCTTTCCGAATCACTCATTTTTTAAACTAGTGACATCAATATTATTTACTGTCATATTGACATTGCCATGCATGGTGTTATTTGAACAAAGGTATTAAGGTAATTGATTTTTAGGATAGGTATAGTTAAGTACAATAATTTTTAAAATTCATTGTGTGTTTTTATAGTTAGACGTAGATAAAATATTGTACAATATACGCGAGTTAACTCCATTAAGATACTTGTGTGGTTACACAACTCGTCCTCCGCACTCGTGCAACTTTCACACGAGTATCTTAATAATGCTGTTAACTCACTTGTATCGTGAATATCTATTATATCTCTATTTTTTTAGAAATAGCAACAGCTGCAAAATTTCTTATCAAAAAGATTCAAAATAAAATGGAAAGTTAAAAATACCGATGTGATTATTAAAACCGAAATTATACAATTATATATTATACAATCATTCGCGTTATTCAACTTAAAGCAAAGTTATCTCCACAAAACCTGTTCCCAATATTGATTTAAACATATAGTAAAGTGTCTAAGTTCCATCTAGCTCAAGGTATACCCACTTAAAAGCGTAATCTATGCTCGAAGCGCTTGAAAAAAGAAAAGGAACAACACAATTCACTAACATATATTTAAACGTTCATCGGCTATTAACTTTACATGTCGTCGATTGCTGCGACCAATCGGGACTGTAAGCAATAAGTAATATTCTTGTTTGCCCTGCCATTACCTTCAGCAAATGTTTCTTATTTTGAGTAACAGTTTCACATGGACAAATATGCTTTTCCCCGGCGAGCAGCATGGGCAAACATGGGCTTTTAAAAAGGCGACTTCCAACTGATCATCGCTTTAGATCAATATTTGCACTGCAGCGTTGTGGTTAAGAGGGGTTGTGTTTAATCGAAGATTTGGTTTCGTTTAAAGTATTTTTAAAAGGATATTATTTTTCAATTTTTTTACTGAATTTGAATATTACTTCAGGTATATATTACATATTTTTAGGGTTAATGTATATTATGTTTCATAGTAGTCCTAAAAATATTAAACTTTTGTGTCTTTTATTTAATTAACTTTTATCAAAATAACTCATAACCGGTAACAGATATCGACGCGACGTGCGGTTTTCACCATCATGTTTCTGATAAAAATTGAGGTTTAGACACCGACATTAGTGTTCGTCTATCTACAGAAAAGGGTGTTTCCTTTAAAAGCGTCCAATTTGACCCACCCTGTTCAAAACGTAGACGTAAGTTGTTGAGAGAGCTTACATAACAGTTTTCTTATTTGATTTTAAACATTGATCAGAGTATAGAAAACAAAAAATCAAACTAAACCATTTAAAATGATTTTAAATTACAACGTAAAATTGAGGCGATAGCAGTTTATTGTGATCCGCACAATCAACCTCGACTTTCCTGCTCAATGTTTTTTTCTCTCCCTCTTAACCAAAACAACCCCTATCTCTAATTGATCTCTCCGTTGCTCTACACACTTCTTAACCTCTCCGCGCCACACAACGGAGAAACAGCTCCGGCAGCCGCTCTAACGACTCTCGAAAACGATACAGAGGATTCGTTAACGGCGGGGCACACGGCTCTACATAGTTTTCTGAGCGGTTTAAGATGAATATTATCGAACTGGGTTTTAATTGGAGCCGGATAGATTGTACACAGTGTGCATTCGACCGAGCTGCGCTTTTGTGCGCTGTGACGTGGTCGAGGGTGCCGTTTTATTTCGTCCTTTTTTATTATTTCGTTTTTTCTCAATTAAAAAGTGGGAGATTTGAGTTTCGGACAAGTCTATAAGTTTAGGGTAAAATTAAGTTTTTAAAAATTTAAGAGTCTTAGATAGTTATTTAGTTTTTGAAACATCATTATGGGGATAGACTAGGGTTGCCAACCGTCCTCTATTCCAGAGGACAGAGGACATTCCCCTTTTTGATCTCACTGTCCTCTTTTCTCTTACGTATTTAATAAGTCATATTTTTTTAAATACCAAACTCAAAATATAAAAAAAATATTTGCCTATCGTCACAGTGCTTTAAAAATTTGTTAATTTCTCTCTTTCGCAAGTAAGTAAGAAATATTTGTAGAACCGACAAACATGTTTAACTATTTTATGTTTCCTGACTGTTAACTTATGTTTTAAAAAAATTCCCAGATTTTGCTACATGCGCAACCATCATAGGCGTATTGAAAATACCACACACAAAAGTCGACGGTGGTCAGCAATCACCTGTTTTTACATTTTATATTAACTTGTGACGTCATTTGGAAGAGCTCAATAGAAACATAAAAGAACTAAAGCTTGTTTGGAAACCAATTTGACATTCGTGACGTCAGCACTCCGGCAGTCTAACGTATAGCTAATTGCCATTCGCAAATATATTCCAGATACGTATAGTGATATTGTATTAGTATTTTGATATTTCATTTTTAACGTGATGGCTTTTTATAAAAGTGAAGAATTTAGTAAGAAAAATATTAATGATGGAGATGAACGTGTACGGATTCATGAATGGTCACGATCATGGTCACGACACTATAGAAATGTGAGGTATGTATGTATATATATACATAGAATTAATGGCATTAATTTGCAATAGCACCTCGAATCCACAGTTTCATTATGGAGCCAGATTAAACCAATCAGAATGAGTATTATGTTACCGTAAAAGCCCGAATATTGGTAAAACGTAGGGTTACCTTAAAAGGTCACTTTAGGTTAAGTTTAGATTAGGCCTATATTTTTATTAATGCAAAACCAACTAAAACCTAATTCTAATCTAACCTTAACTCACTCTCTTTTTTGCATATTTCGAGCTATTATCTGGGTATTTCTAAGTTTAACCAATATTCGAACTTACGGTGTAAATTTATGGACTGTCCATAAATTTAAATTCGCCGCACAAAAAATAAGTAATAGATACTGTAGATCAAAATAAATTAAAATATAGTTCCAGGATAACTTAGTTGGCAGCTTCTTTTCATCATACCTAGTTAAAAACCCGTCACTACCACTACTCATAGTATGTATACCTATGTATTTTTAAACATCATTATGAGATTTAAGTCATAGGTGCCCATAATATGAGTAGCGGTATTGACGGTTTTTTGTTATGATGAAAATGTTGTGTGATATGAAAAAGCAACAAAATATATTATCGATTGCAGCAACTATACCTAGTTTACATTCAGTATGTCCAATTAATATAGAACATTATAGCTATGCATGATTTTAAAAATTTGCTACCATTATATTTTCATAGTTGAGTTTTTGAAATTATTTGTTAGCTTCTTAAACAAAACAGACCCATAATAATTCAAATCTTTATCATCCAAAACTTCCAAGAATTATAAAGTAATCTCAATTTTTTAAAATTATTGCATGCCTTAAATGTTTGCAGAGTTAACAAAAATATGTCTTTGATTACCTGCAATTAATATATTTGGTCCAATTTATCAGTTCTGCATCATATCCGAAATTCAGATTGTGTGTGACACAACGAAGAGTCAACGTGCAACGTGAACGACAAGAAAATGGCAAGCAAAAAAAAATGTAAAGTCTTAATTACTAATTACACAGTCGTTCTCTTGAGTTCTCCTGCCTAAAATCTATATTGCCTTCCCGAAGATTTTAAATATAAATGATTGAAACTCATACAAGTTTACCACAATTCAAACTTAAGATAATTATTTAATTATTAAATCCATAATTATATTAAAATATAACACTTACGAAGTTACTAAATATTAACTATTTCTACTTAATCATTTAATAATTGTGATAAAAACACGCTTGATTATTTATTTTAGAAATCATACGGGCTATAATCATTAATATGACTTTATTAACAATACTTAAATCAAAATTTATTTGAAGGAATGCTACTGTATTACAATAATTGTAAAACAAGTATGTAATAATAACTCGGAATAATTATTAAAAACTGCTCATCTTGTTATAGATGTCGACGTCTTTTCTCTATTATTTTATTAGCCGTTTAGCTATAGTTTGATTTCAGATAATGCAGATTTTAATGTGCCATTTGTGTTTTGTTATTGGAATTATTATTTTTAGCATATTTGGTATACTCTATGAAGTTATTTTTAAGTGCTTCTGTCCATTTTTCAATTATTAAAGTGCCTTGAGATACAATTAAAATTAATTAATTGGTGTATAGTATTCGTATTATGGGTTTGTTTATTTTTTATGAAATGATTTTTTTTCCTATTAAAATAAACATAGCTTACTAAATCACTAGCTAGCCATTTTTAAATACAGGATGTTAATTAAGTATTTGGCCAAACTTTAGGAGGTGATTCTTTGAGTGTTTTTAAGGTAAAAAGTTCATATAAACATTTGTCCGGAAATGGATAATTTTAAAGATACAGGGGTGTCAAGGTATTTTCTAATAGACCTTTTTTATTAATATCTCAAAGATCCGTTAACCGATTTTGTTGAAATTTCGCCGTGTTGTGAAATTTAATAAGTTAGCACTAATTAAATGATAATTATTATTTACAACAATATTTAAACGATAAAAACTTATCCCAATAAATATTTGGCACCGTCTTGAATTCATTTGTTTTACGTTATTTTTTATTTTAAAAAGTTTGGCGTAGAATTTTGAACATCCTGTATGATTTACGATTACCATATTTATATAGCAAAGTAAGAACAGATCATCTAAAGTAAATACCTAATATAGTTTTGATTGATAGAACAATTCTTGTATTTTTAATAATTTTTTTAAGAAGGGCTGAAAAATATATATTTTTGATTTATTTATTATCTTTGAAACTAACGAAATATATATAAGTGATCTGGAAGGAAGCCAAAAATGCAATAATATGGGTGTTCTATTAAAAAAAATCATCCAGATCCATTCATACTTTTTTGAGCCACCCTATAGAAGTTAAAATATTTTCCTGAAATACATCCTGGTAGATACTTTAGGTATGCACTTAAACAAATTTCTCAAGTTTTTTTATTCTAGGAGCTACACTACCCGAAGCACTATTGCAGGACCCTGTATAATATACGCATTTGCCAAATGCATCACCCGGTATTACTTTAGTAATAATGATTAACTTTTCTAATGCGAAGCATTGCCATTCTTTTTTTGCTTTAAAATTGAACGAGAAACCTTGTCACGAATACTAATGCCATAATTTAAGAGGCCATGAAAGGCACTTTATTAACAGCTCCTCCTCTATTAAACTGTTACTCGGGCATTTACTGCAAACAGTCAACCGCACATTCCGACTTTATTGCGAATTCTTCAAGTATCATTTATGGATAATGAAAAGAGGCACGGAGAAGAGAAGCCCTCTTTTACCATTTACGGCATTACGGTTTTGTCTTTTGGGGCGCATCTCTATATCTTCTTCCCCATCTCTCCCTTTCTTTCTTCTGTCTCTGTCTTGCGCGTTTCGTCGCTTTCAAAATCATCCACTTAATAACCTGTTGAGTGGGAGGGATTTTGCGGTTTTTAAGTGACAAATTGATGGAGTAAACGTATCGTTTCGGTTGGAGTGGTGGTTTGTTTGCGAAAGGGGCGGATCGAAACCTTTGACGAATCATTTCCGAAAATGTGATTGTAATTTTAGCATACACTCCAGGTGAAAAAAATCCGCCAAACCAAATTTTTTGTCATTTTTTATGTTTTATAACTGTTTTATTATTAGTGTTCCGTAACTCAAAAAGAAAAAAGAAACTGTATGTGCAACTTCTTACTAACAGCTATGAAATTGAAGGATTTGAAGGATATGTATTTTTTTATGAATGCTTTTTATAAACCTCAAAAAAATTGGAGTTAATTTAATATAAAACCGTATACTATCCTAGCTTCATAATATTATAATGTTTTTTTCTTAATTTTTATTAAAAAACTAATTAATAATAATTCTATCACTCGGCCGGATAGCCTGGCAGATGTGACAATTAAACAAAATACTACTATAGTAAATGCCACGAATGTTTGGGAGTGATTCATCGGTCGCTACCATGTGAACTAATCTGTTCAAGGTCACATAAAACTTAATTCCAGTGCCGTAGTGTTTCAAGTCATATAATAATCAATATATAATCTGTTGTAATTTGTTGTTTTAACTGTCAAAGTCTTGTCAAAACATATATTTGGTTATAAATATAAAATGGAATGCCCCATTGGTCGCCCTGCAAGCACACCAATGGACTGACGCACAAAAACGAATCAATCAAAGAAACGCGATATAGTATCGTCTTTGTCAATCACGCTAACATTTTAGAATAAGTAGGAGGAGCGCAGGCAGATGATTAGACCGGACCTTTAAAAACCTACGTCTGCGGTAAAAATTTACGTTTTTAATGTAAAAATGATAGCGAGCGTGTCGATTCTAACTTCATCAAGCGATGAATCACTCCCAAACATTCGTGGCGTTTACTTTACATCTATATCTCCGACTACTAGGTACTAACTGTTACTAACCAACAATTTGTTTTGTCTGGTCTGTGGTCTGTTTTTGTTTAGATATTTGGTTCATTATTCATGTTGGAGATTTATCTTTAAATTAATGTTAATGGTTAGGCAAATTCATAGAATATGTATTTCTTTTGCATAATCAAAATGATCACTCTAAATTTTACATAACCAAATTATCACTCTAAATCGCTGTCTTTTTTAGACAGATGTCACTTGCCTTGTCATTATTCAATTCATTATTCGAATTCTCAGAATGTTGTTAACAAAAGTTTTATCTTGAAATAAAATTTGAGTCAATCACAATTGTTTATCTCCATCAGTTACCGGATTAATAATACAGAAACTACAGTTCGATTACAGACATTCATTACTTATAGTAATTTACAGTAATTTTACTAAATTAAAGGAATATTCTCGTCGATTATTGGTTTGAAATAAATATAACAGTGTCCTCCAATAAAAATGCGAGTTACTAACTCTAAATTCTAATTCTGAGCTGGCAAATAAGCTAGATACTTTACCTAGACCGTTATTCAGAAGCTACGAGCCTATCGATGAAAATATGCATGAAATCAAGGCTTACAATATACAAAATTAATTTTCTACGTCTGGACGTGTCTGTCTATCTGAGTAAAAAATGTAAAAAATTAGTTGGTGTAGAAAATATAAAATTTTCTATCTACCCAGCCCTGCTGTCAACTGAACCTACCTGGACTGGCTGGTTCTGCAGCGCCCGGTGGTGTTTTTCTCTGATGCAAGAACGTCGTTTGACCTGCGCCCAATTCCAAGGGAGCGTTAGGTTCTGGAGGGGTTAGAGGGGGCAAAGGACCCTCGGTCAATGCCGGGGCTGGCGTGGGGAAAATTATACCCAATTCTCTGGCTTCGTTCTCTTCCTGTGCTTGCTGACGTCTGAGAGCTACCTGGGCGGCCATAACTCTTTGCCGTTCGGCAATAAGGGTGCATTTGGCGCAGTTGCAATCCCTCCAACGGCAGTACCTGGAATAAAAAAAATACAGCTTCGATCTACATGTATTTTTTAGGACCCTCTGTGAAGCTACTTAAAAACATTTTGAAAATACGAAAAAAAAATTTTGATATACAGGGTCGTCCGAATATTTTGCAGATAAAAATAAGGAAAAAAGTTCGTATAAATTTATGTCCTGCATCCTTTCGGAGATACAGAGTAGGTATAGAAGTTTCATTTTTATTTCGATTTTTTTCAAATAATTTCTGAATTAATGTCAATATTTGGATGAAGATTGGTATCTAGACGTTCTTTGACACAAAAAAATTGATTTCTATGTCAATATGGCTCCTACTTGTAAGGCATGTAGTACTATCTAAATGATTTTTAAATGTTTTGAAGAATAATAACTTTTCGTTCGTACCTGTATTACACTACTGAGTGAAAAAATATACATTTACGCCATTTTTTACGTAAAAAAGGACTCTTAGTAAAAAATCGCTACCAGGAACCGTTCTCAACATATTTGGAATGGAAATAATCAATATGACTAAAATTATAGATTTGAGAACTTTTTATTTTTTTTTAATTACTCATAATTTTTTCTAGAAAAAAAAATATGATCAAACCGTTTCTGTTGCACCTTTGCCACAAAAATAAAAATTAAATATACCATATGATCGAAAAAAAAAGACGTCAGCGATAGCTAGGAAATGAAGATCGCTGTCATTTTATATGTAAAATTATATGGAGACGGATAACATCGATGTTCATATCCAAGCCAACTGGACGCCGTTTTTTTTTCTCATACGGTATTTATGACAAATCATATTATGTCAACTATTGACATTTTTGCTTTAAAAAATAGTATTTTAATTTTCTCGAAATATCGAGTATATGATACCAAATTATTCGTAAAAAAATTATCCTTACAAATATATCGACGAGCAAGCCTGGTTCCATTTTCAAAAATTGAGTTAAGATTACAAATACTATACAGGGTAAGGTATAAATAAGTGCAAATATTTTCAGGGGTGGTAGATCTCAATAAAAGAAACATTTTTTTTTATTTCGTTTAAAAATTAAAAAAAAATGATTTTTTTTTGGAAAAATTTTGAGAGCCACCGGATTTTTTCTGTATTTTCATCCCTTTTATTACCGTAACCGTAGAGTAAAGCCGTAACTATGGTAATATCAGAGATTAAGAAATTATACCGTGGGAAAATTTGCGGTGAACAGGCAGTTCTAAAAAGTTTTCGAAAAATATACAGAGAAATTTAAAAGAAAATGCACGATTTTCAACATCTTTTTTTAGCGAAAAAACCTCATAGACGTGTTCCTGGGGTCGAAATATGCCACCCTTGAAAATATTTGCATTTATTTAAGACTCACCCTGTATAGGCATCTATTAACCGGCCTGAAACAGACACGAAAAACATTTTACGATCAAATATGTTTTCCAAGGCTTCTTAATTAAAAATTAGTGATATTAGCAGTCATGGCGCTCTAGAATTAAATTTAAATAATATATAATAATACTATTTTTTTTAATTAAAAATGTCAAAAGTTGGCCTATGATATATCATTCTAACCAGAATGACATTTTCTATCAAATAAAGAAAAAAAATACAGCTGGTATACCATTTAAAAATGAAAAGTGGTAGTAATTTCCGGTAAAACAAAAAGTGACCGAAAGTATAATGACGTATTTAGTCAATCAATGTCATACACTAACATACCAAATCTCGTTTTTTTTTATCTGAAAAAATAAAAAGTTCTAGAAGTGAGACATTTTTGAAAGACACCCGGTATACAATAAGATGTACAGAAACAGAAAGATGATATTTCTTGAAAATATTTAATTTAATATTTATCAGATTATTCCGTGAAAGCTTCTTTTAATATCCATACCCCGCGGAAGAAACCCTTCGTTCGAAAAGCAATTAAAGTAAAATTTTACTGCTCAACTTTTCCAAAGAGTCTGCAGATTATATCTTCACCGGGAGAGAAGAAAAAAAGCAGGGATAACTCCAATTAAGAGAAGCTATTTGTGATTTTTAATGGATTTTTGGCCGCGCAGTATAATTTGTATAATTTGCAAATATAATATCGATGAAAAATCACCACAAAACAGTGGCGGCTCGTGCTAGATGTAGATATAGATTGTATGGGAGGGGCAAAGTTAGTAATCGCAAAACAATTTCCGACGCACGTGATCAACTTTGATTGACAAGCGATGGCAAGAGCGCTGCCAAATTGTGATGGATTTATGAGATAAATCTTAGTCTTTTTTTTGATTTTATGGAAAGCACTGTTCAATAAAATGTTGTATCCTATGTTATAGGGCCTATTTCTCTCTACAATTTCCTGTCTCACAATGTACCGTTTGTGTCGGGGAAGGGATCATAGTTTCATAGTTGTCGATTTTCGAAAGAAATCAGTACATGTATATTATTTCGTATATTTTTCATTTTATTGATTTTATGGAAAGCACTGTTCATTAAAATGTTGTATTCTATGTTATAGGGCTCGTTTCTCTCTACAATTTTCTGTCTCACAATGTACCGTTTGTGTCGGGGAAGGGATCATAGTTTCATAGTTGTCGATTTTCGAAAGAAATCAGTACATGTATATTATTTCGAATATTTTTAATTTTATTGATTTTATGGAAAACACTGTTCATTAAAATGTTGTATCCTATGTTATAGGGCTTGTTTCTCTCTACAATTTCCTATCTCACAATGTACCGTTTGTGTCTGGGATGGGATCATAGTTTCATAGTTGTCGATTTTCGAAAGAAATCAGTACATGTATATTATTTCGAATATTTTTAATTTTACTGATTTTATGGAAAACATTGTTCATTAAAACGTTGTATCCTATGTTATAGGGCTTGTTTCACTCTACAATTTTCTGTCTCACAATGTACCGTTTGTGTCGGGGAAGGGATCATAGTTTCATAGTTGTCGATTTTCGAAAGAAATCAGTACATGTATATTATTTCGAATATTTTTAATTTTATTGATTTTATGGAAAACACTGTTCATTATAATGTTGTATCCTATGTTATAGGGCTTGTTTCTCTCTACAATTTCCTGTCTCACAATGTACCCTTTGTGTCGGGGAAGGGATCATAGTTTCATAGTTGTCGATTTTCGAAAGAAATCAGTACATGTATATTATTTTGGAATATTTTTAATTTTATTGATTTTATGGAAAGCCCTGTTCATTAAAATGTTGTATCGTATGTTATAGGGCTTGTTCCTCTCTACAATTTCCTGTCTTACAATGTACCGTTTGTGTCCGAGAAGGGTTCATAGTTTCATAGTTGTCGATTTTCGAAAGAAATCAGTACATGTATATTATTTCGTATATTTTTCATTTTATTGATTTTATGGAAAGCACTGTTTATTAAAATGTTGTATCCTATGTTATAGGGCTTGTTTCTCTCTACAATTTCCTATCTCACAATGTACCGTTTGTGTCGGGGAAGGGATCATAGTTTCATAGTTATCGATTTTCGAAAGAAATCAGTACATGTATATTATTTCGAATATTTTTAATTTTATTGATTTTATGGAAAACACTGTTCATTAAAATGTTGTATCCTATGTTATAGGGCTTGTTTCTCTCTACAATTTCCTGTCTCACAATGTACCGTTTCTGTCTGGGATGGGATCATAGTTTCATAGTTGTCGATTTTCATAAGAAATCAGTACATGTATATTATTTCGAATATTTCTAATTTTATTGATTTTATGGAAAGCACTGTTCATTAAAATGTTGTATCCTATGTTATAGGGGTTGTTTCTCTCTACAATTTCCTGTCTCACAATGTACCGTTTGTGTCGGGGAAGGGATCATAGTTTCATAGATGTCGATTTTCGAAAGAAATCAGTACATGTATATTATTTCGTATATTTTTCATTTTATTCATTGTATGGAAATTCACTGTTCATATTTATTATAACATTTCTTAAAGAGTTTTTACGTTTTATTTTTAATTTAATAACTAATATTTTAGTAATTATTAATTGATTTATAGCTTATTTTACTTATTACATATTGGCAAAAACTAGTCCATTATGAAGATTGTTCTAAGTATTATTATGGGTTATTTATTTATTTATTTATTGATGTACACCTTATAACGCCATAAGTGGTAATAAGAAGTAAGAAGGTGCTATTAATGCACAAACTAATAATCACAGAATTTAATAAAAACTAACTTTGAAAGTGGTATAATATGCTTATCAATCAAACTTACTTCTCTGACTGCAGTCAAGGATAATAACGGACCTTTATTGTCACATTTTCGTGCAAATTGTTTATCAGGGAAGCTACAAGCTCTTTGCTTCGACTGTTTAAAGGCTTCGACGTATTTTCAACACACAATTTCAAGAAATACGTTACAAAAACTCGAAAATTTAATTCTTAAAAGAACTGTTTGCATGTGCTTAAAAGTGCAATTTTTAAAAAGAGACTACAAAAATTAGTAAAAAAACGAGACTTGCTCACAAAGATTCAACAACAACACGATATTATACAAAATTATGACTGACATTAGGATAATTGTCAAATAATAAAGGACAACATTGCTGAACACGGCGCAATGTGACCAACATAGCGATAATAAAATTCGGTTTAAACTAATTTTTGCAGCTTTAAACTACATAAAATATCTATTACAATCATTTGCTCTATAAAGTAAAATGACGAGCTGTTCGGTATCTAAAATTTAACAACAAATTTAAACATTTTTGCCAAAATTTCATTCAGTCAGGTTTATAGACTTTATTATATAATTAATTATATTTTTATTACCCTGTACTGTTCGGGGCGCTCTCGGGGGTCGGCTAAGCGGGTATGTGACCGAAGAAAAAATATATTATATTTCAGAAATCTGCCTAAGGTTTAGCCCTATCCTGTCCACACCCAAAATTCCAAAAACACGTGCTTTGATTAAGGCTTGATTAAGGTTTGCACGGCTTCAGCCTTTACCATAAAATAGCGAGTAATTTGTTACAAAACCATATAAATTATATATCACTGTAATCAAAATCTTAAAAATAAAGAAGACTAAAAATGTGCTACAATACGGATATAGTATAATCCTTTATCTTTAATTTCCTTCTTCATTTGTGTAAAAATACCCAGCCAGTTTTACATAAAACCTTAAATGCCGAAGGCTGATTTTGCTACTTTTTCGGACTACTGAAATGGACTCTTAGTTTTTGGAATAAACAGAAAAAATAAAAAAGTTATAAAATTTATAATAGCATTAAATTTGGGGGTTCACGTGCACATGTGTCACCATTAGGGTTACGCCACTGGGAATACGTAAACAGTTTGGAAATCTTTGGTCAAATATTATTAAAAGCATTAAAGTAATAACTGTCGATAATGCTTTCTATTTGATTTATGGATTTTTACATTATTTTTTCGTTATTCTAAGTAGTTTTATGCTAAATACCTGGCTTTTAAAATGTTGCGTCAATATATCTACATTAGATAAATATTTGAATACTGTTTCTCAATTAGTAACTTAATTTGAAAAAAATACAAATAGTATTTTAGAAATCACTTTACTATTAACCTCTTCACAAACATAATACGCATATATGAATACAAAAACATGAAAAATATAGAGATAGATATTTATTCTTTAACTGACTGACATTTCTTACAGAAAAAAGACAGTCGTTATAAATTTCCATTAAACTCTTCATCCATTTTCTAATATCTGCATATTAACCTAAATATTTATCAAGATGTGATTTATTATTATAACACTAGTTTACATGGTTTTCATACCCCAGCTGAAAGTTGTTATTTTATTATTTATTTAGGTAGAATTATCCAGAAAAAAATAATAGAAAATTCTGTCACATCTGGTTTAAGAAACATTTATTTACTTATCTGAAATACATAATGTTGGTATTAATACTAAAAAAATTAAAAATGACAAATTTTTGCCTTCTTTTTATAGCTATTTGAATCAGTTTCTCTTATAATGAACCAACAGTAATCCCCTAACATGTTTTCATCCCAAAATCCTTGATGTCGTTCTTGGTGGAAACGTTCCCCTTGTTCGTCACTCATACTTCCTAAGTTGTTAGGAAAAAAACTCAGATGCGAGTGCAAAAAATGAATCTTTAATGGCATGTTTACTCCCATCTGTTGAAAATTTTCCAATAAATCGGTAACAATTTCTTTGTAATTTTCACTTTTTTTATTTTCCAGAAAAAGATTCTTCCACAGCCATTTGGAATGACTTCCAAGAAGATTTTTCATTGACAGATAAAAGGCTTTCAAACTGAGAATCTTTCATAATTTTACGGATTTCTGGGCCAACAGTGGAACAACATATCCCAATGTCTTCGTAACACAAAAGTAACAATCATTTTCATGATTACTAGGTTCTCTCCATAGCATTGGTGAACCAAATGGAAGGTGATGACCACGAATCTACAGCTTTCGCAAAACACATGAGGCACCCACTTTTTATCTTGGTTTGCAACAAGAAATCCAAAATAATAAAGATATGCAAATTTTAACGAATCTACAATGGGTCTTCTCTTCTTTGATAATATATATTTTCCACAAACATACCAAAAACGATCAGAACTTTGTTTACATATTCTAGTCGACATTTTAAATCAAGCCGAAACAAGATAATTCTTATCGTTTGAAGCGAACGAATAACACTAAACTGTCCTCACTATGTCAGGCATTTGACTGCAGCAAGAAATTGTGACGTGATAGAATATTTATTCTAACACTTTTAGATTTAAGGAAGGTAGATTAACATATTTGTGTGCATTTACTTCGGGGTATATAAAAAAAGTTAAACTTTGTAAACTAGGGTAATTATTGTCAAAAAATATGGTAAAAATATTTTTTTTTACTTTTTTTATTTTTAAGTTCATGCTGTTTCAGTAGCAAAATATGAATATCCTGTTTTTCTCAGAAAATGCTTAGTGTGGAGTTAAAAAATATAGTCAACACACAAGAGAGCATTTAAAATATAATCTAAAAAAGTATCTATTAGGTAATTCTAGAAATCTTTTTAAAATTAATGTATGTTTAAATCTTTGAATAAGAAGACTAAGGAAGGAGCATATTGCTATCCATGTATTCATGCATGGTGAGCGGAAAAAGCACTCTAGGGTGGGGATCCTTGACAGTTCTGTTTGACGATTCATTTGACACATTTGAATTTGATTTGAAATTTTGTGGATTTGTCAGTCTTTACGGAGCTTATTTTATGTTATTTATTATTTATTCTACTACTGATAGTTGTATAAAGGTAGTAAATCTAGATGGAAATTGTGGCAGAACTTAAATTAACAGTGACACTATCGCGATTTAACGAAAAAGACTCTAAAATAGTTGGTTGTGTAGCGTGCGGTAGATCTCGGCAAAAACTGAGTGAAATAATGGAACAACTTTTCGCTAGTAAGTGACTATATAATATACATACGTGTAGTAAACCGATCATTTATGAAATTCACTTATATTAACTAAATTATATATTTTTCTTGCATTTTAGCTTTTATTTATTACTTGTCAAAGATTAGATGTCAAAAGAATTTAGATACGTTAATTTGACTTACCTGCTTCAGTAGCGTATCGGATGTTTGTGTTAATAAATACTTATTATAACTTATCTATTTTTATTAGAATTATATATTTTTATAACAATTTTAATAACTACCAACATTTATTCACAACGTAAAATAAAACAACAAATTATTGAGTCTACCCCACGTCTACCCTACATCATAGTTTTACATTTTTTAAATAAAATTAGAACGACACTGATAAACCGGAATTTAAGTCGGCCATATTTGAGGCCCATCGCGGTGTACCTAAGATTTTTGATATGCTCCTTCCTTAGTCTTCTTAGTCAAAGGTATAAATGCTCTAGAAAATCATTTCATAACCTGTGGTCCGCGACTATGAACATTTGATTTGTTATAATAATGTATTTTTTCCATAGCAACTGTTAAAATTGCCTTATATCTATCAAAAATAGAAGATAAAATAGAACTTTAACCGCAAGGGTACATCATTAGATTAGAATGCTCGTCAAAATTTTGGGTCGCGACCGTTGTACGCGGTCTGGCGCTGCTATAGCGGTTGCTAAGAACAACCGCAAACAAAGACAGAAATAATTTTCTCTGGTCCATATCTCTTGAAAAAGTCAGAATCTTCAAAATTTATAAAACCTTTCAAAATCTAAACTGCTCTCATTGAAAAAAATCCAAAAAGCGTTTAAAGCGTCCATTTTCAAAGTAATTACTGCTATCTTGTGAGTTTAATTTAAGTTTTATTTAGTCAAACCCGTGATAATTGTGAAAAAGTGGTATTAAAAACTTAAAAAGCTGTGCTGTGAACTGTGAACTACAAATACCATCGTGGATCGTGACATAACGTCGGTTTCCAATGATTCATAGATATTTCATACATGATATAAATCCTTATATAAATTAAAGTTTCTTGTATGCAACACACTCTATTTAATTTATAAAATTAAAAGAAAATAATAAAAAATTTGAATAAATAATATTTGCCAAACCGTTTCGAAATTTTCAAAAGATTTGAGTCGCGACCGTTGCAAGAATAGCGCCAAATAGTGTTTACATTGTCCTTATGGGTAGTTTCCAAACATGGGGTAGATTAAATGATACTTTAACAGCGATGGTAAGTTAAAAACTCTATTTCTTCTCGCACGTTTTTTAATTGCTTCCATTTTTGAAAAGTTTTGTATTCCTTTTCATAAGTTATTCGGGATTTAAATGGAAGTAGTTTGGATATGGCGTTTGTAACCTTTTCCTGAATATCCGTTGGTAAATTACTTATTTCGTTTTGAGCCATTTCTGGCTCCAATTCAAACAGCAATCGACACGAAAGAGAATTAAAAAAATTGACTCAAAACTGACAACTAAAGAGGCAGCTTTATTTATTTGTCAAATTACATAGAAACCAACGCCAACCCAGCAGAATATTTTTTCTACTCGTAATAAATTCCTTGAAATAATAATTTCTGAATATTTTTTAAAACGTAACTCGCTATGGATAAAATATAATATTGTTTTATACACGACGATAAAATTGCATTGTCGTCTCCCGAAATTAATTAATTATTAAATTTAAATCTTTTCGGTCGACGACAAAATACCATTTTATCGTCTTGTATAAAAAATAGTATTATTTCATAATACATTGTCTAGTCCACCATTCAAACAAACGTTAAAATACGTCTATGGAGTGTAGAGGTAAGGAGAAATATCTTCGTGCATTAAAAATAGTCAATACAAAAGGGAAGACTTAAGATGGCGCTGCTGTAGCAAAACCTTAAAATTTAAAATATGCGCCGAAAATTTTTAGAACCGGAAATGATTCAAAAGAGATAAATATTTGACGTGAAGGCGCGGGTTTCAAAAATATCCAAATTTTATTATCATGTCAAATAAAATAAATTATCGATTTTTATTCAGCAGCAATAGACTGGGCCTCTAATATATAAAAATAATTGTTTTATATTCTAAAAAATAAAAACAAAACTTTTTTGGTAATGTTTGGTTATGTTACTTTTATTCTCTTATCTATATGGTTACTTTTTATTTTTTAGATTTGTGCGTCATTAGCGCCACTGTGGTTATTTGGTGAACCCTTATTCTTCCCATTTTCGTGACCGCTTAAGTAAAGTCCCATAAGAGATATTTCTTGTAACGTTTTAATAAAACGATACTATTGGCAACCCAACATACAGCCTACCAAATTAGTTCTGACTAATTTCGGATACTCTGTTGATCGTACTTGCCCTTGACGGCGCCATAACTAGAGCATCTTTTTGACTATCGGAAGTCACCATTTTAGATTCAGATTTCGTGGCTTAAACATCGACATACTTATCTGAAGTCATCCGAAAAAGTTTAAACTTTTTAATTCTATTAACCTTTGGAATGTAGTCCTAATGGTTCCTGGCATTTGGGGAAGGGATCAATTTTAAGTTTTCATGGGTATTTTGGTGGTAAGTTTGATCTTCATCATATTTTTACTCTTTTGGTTCAACCTTATCTCTTTACAGATTTTCTAAACGTGGTTTTGGTTGTCCTGTCATGAGTTTAATTTTTGGGTAAACCCTCAGCATCGTGAGGTAAGTTCTAAAATTGCTAAAATGCATTTTGTGCATAAGTTGTGTCGTTTCCAGGGTTTTACCGTCCAGTTACATGGCGAGTTATATGTCGTGATTGGTGGTTTGAGGTACGAGAGCCTGTATCTATGATCCATGTTTGATTTCCATATGGCTGGTGGTATTGTAAGGGGCTGTTCGAGGTGTGGTAGATTGGAGATGAGCTCCCACACCTAGCGTCCACACACCATCCAGAGGGACGATCAGGCCAGATTTCATATTTTTTTATTAATTCATTTCAAATCTATTTACTTACTGTTGACGAATTACGTAATTAATTATGTAATTATTAGAAATCATTTTTGAATTTAATTATTAAAACATAATTTTCTTAATTTTAAATATACAAATTTTTATATATTTTAATATCTTGTCAAGTATTTTGTGATGGTGTCACTTGACATATTTATTTAATTAACTTTTGATTGATTTACGGCATTATGTGCGCATACAACAAGGTTCATGAACTGCGTTAGTTTGAGGTATATACTTATTTAACTTTTTAGTTTGCGTAATTTAATATTAATAATGTCAATGATTTTTAATCAACAGAACAAGTGATACTATGTTTTTTATGTCATACATTTAAATTTTGATTACTTATTATTCTTAAGTATTAATTCATTTTAAAAACCTAACTTCATCCATCAATTACTGTCCTTGTCTAATATTTTTTTAATTATAAATAAATTTAAGTTGGGGTAAAGAGATCTATTATTTCTGAGTGGATGTCCTGGCGCCCAATAATTATTGTTTAATTGATTAATTATAACACCTAATAAAAAAATAAAAAACGAACCTACGACTGCTCGCAAAGACGAAAAGCTGCCGTTTGCATTGTGTCAAGAAAACGTCACATTCTTCTCATCTCTATACACTACATAAATACGTCATAAACCGATCTAGTAGGAAAGTAATAATCCTGTAATGTAATTGGGTCATAATAAGGGTAAATATAGGGGAGATGGAATGGACTGATAGAAGAGGCAGACCTAATGAAATATACAGGGTCCGGCAAAAGTGCGTCGGGCATCTGTAGCTCCTAGAATAAAAAACTTGGGAATTTTGTCTAAGCTCAAACCTAAAGTACTAAGATGCATTTCAGGAAAATATTTTAACTTCTATAGGGTGGCTCAAAAAAATGTGAGTGGATCGGGATGATTTTTTTTTAATGGAAAACCCTGTATATTATTTTTTTATTAGATGGGATAATTTTTAGTGGTTTCGCAGATACATTCAGTTTTATCTCATATGGCTCTTTTTACAGTAAAATACGAGATAAAAATCGTTGGGTGGCTTTGATAAAAATTTACAGTGGAAAATGCCATATGAAATATAAAACCGCGAATATCTGCGAAACCATTAAATTTTTGAAATACTCTAAATACAAAAAATGTTCATTTTTTAATTCTCCGTTTACTAAAAATACATTAAGGGTGTTCCATTTAAAGAAACAAAGAAAAATTATTTTATATTTTAGAAAGTTCGGCGAAGGATTTTGAACATACAACATACTGTATGATGTACGGTTACCATATTTATAGCAAAGTATGTACAGACCATCTAAAGTAAATATCTAATATAGTTTTGATTTCAGGACAGTAGATATACTTATATTTTTAATATTTTTTTTAAGAATGGCTGAAAAATATATATTTTTTATTTTAATATCTCTGAAACTATCGAAAAATATTTACTCATATTTTAGGATTATGTAAAGTGATCTGAAAGGAAGCCAAAAATGCAATAATATACAGGGTGTGTCATGAAAAAAATCATAATAAATCGAAAAAAATTGAGACAAAGCAGAATCCAACCTATATGTTGATATAAAAATAAATCTTAATTTTACGTAACAAACGAGAGTTGGCACATGTTTTTTGTATCACCCTGTAGAAATATCATGCCGCTGGATCACGGTATTTTTTTGTATACACCAATTAGGTTTTATTTAAACTAAATCAAACATACCTCTTGTGGCCTTTAAGTGCTGACACCACTCCATGATTCCTGCACCTCGCGCACTTGGGCGTTCTCTGGTACCGCTCCGAAGCCCTGAGAAAAAACGACGGCGGTATAGCGCCCAGCACCGGGTGCTGCGACATTATCGCCGACATGTTCACGCCGCTACCCGGTAGGCTCATGCTCAACGCGAAACCTCAACAAAATCGCCACAAAACATCGATCGCATCCGCACGCTACAAACAACGGCAACTGTGAGATAGACACTCCTCTCCATCCGCTAGCAAACTTACCACACGGTGGCTACACTGCTGAAACTGTTGGTTGTCACCGAACTAACCCCTCGGCCAATCCGAGCGCCGCATACTTTAGGCCACGCCCGCATTCTGGGTGACGTAGAGAGAAAAGAGGCGGAGCAAAGGCGTCCGGTGTGTTTACTGTATTATGTGCCGAGGCACAATGAGCGCTTGAATAGGAATACAAACTAGTTTTCAATGGCAAATATATATTATATTATGTTCGGGATGGTATAATGGGTTCTTGAGGAGGAGGAGGAGGAGGACGGGTTTGCGAAGTATAAATGTGTATAGAAGTTGCGCCCCGCGCCATTGTTGTCGACGGTGTGTTGAGTGGATGGAGAGCGTTTTTTTTTCGGGAAGGGGGTGAGGGGTATAAATTAGAGTTAAATAGAGTTTGTATTGAAGCGTGGGATCGGGGTTTAGCGTTATTAAAAAAATATATAAAGTCTGCTTTTTTTCTTTATGCCTAGGTTTCTGTTTAATATTTTAACGGATTTTCTGCCCAACTACAATAATGAGTTTTAAAACTTTTATTAAATGTTTCTTTTCAAGCTAGATTTTCATAAACCTATTAGAGAGTTAGGTAGAAATTTTTGTGGATTCTTCAATTTTCCATTGCATGAAACTACTCAGATAAAGAGCATTTTTTTAAGAAGACATCAAAAATATTGTTCCTACGATTCCTTAGTCCAGAAGGAAGGTGATAAATAGGAGACATAGTAGTTTTTAAATAAATACTCTCATTTATAGTATACCAACATTCATCATTCATTGAACTTGTTTTTGCTTTTGGTGAATTGCATACAGCTAGTTTACGAAAAATTGGGTTACAAAGAACCAGCACTTTAGAATTGGAATTTTACGAAGCGATAAGTCAATTTAAAATGAAACTGTAAAATATCAAACAAAGGCTACATCCATTCAATACTGAAAAACTAAAAATAAATATAAAAATTTTAAATAAAATATCATCTAATTAGTTATTTTTTATTTGTAGGGATGATTGTTGCTTGTTCGCATAATGAAAGAAAATTAATGAAGAAAGGTAGTTCATATACTGCCTAATTATGATGAGAATGAAAAGACAGACGAATAGACATATGAAAAGGCAATTCAGGCACCCCAAATCTGAACGTCTATGCTTATTTTTTAAGTTTATATTTAATTTTACACAAATAAATAAACAAAATTAACAATTAAATAGATATTCTAAAAGTGCTATAGGTAGTAATAGTAAATTTGGAGTTTAAATTTATGTAATGTCAGTTTAAAGTTTGTACATAGTATATGCTAGCAGATGCTAAAAAGGAATGTAAATAAATGTTTAAGTACAAAATCTTAGTGTAAAAATAGAAAAATAAACCGTAGTTAAAACAAAACTTTTAAATTTGGCCTAGCAAAATACTCTTTCCTGTCAAAGAAAGTATATGTAGTAAAAATAACAGATATTGTTAAGAATTTTTTTTACAAGAATAGAAGTCGAGGCATGTTTTAATTACTTAATTGCCTCTAACGAAGTATTAAATAACTAAACACTTTGTCAATATAGAAACACTTAATATTTAATTAATAAACGCATAACTAGTTAAATGGAAAATACGAAAATAATTTAATCAGGTCCTGTATTATGTTTACACTTACCTGTGATTCAACACCAATTTCAGTGGATTTCTTCCTCTCTACACGTTGTCGACTGCAACAACTACTTACAGCACACGAAGACATGTTCGGAAAGTCCAAATATTCAAATAAAAACACAGGAATAGTCTTGGAAAATTAAAAAAACACTCGCAGCAACGCACTTAACCTCGAAAAGTGAACTGTCAGAATTGCCAGTACCAATATGGCGTAACTGGGTAAATTTCTCGATAGCTTATGTCGCCTCCCCCCCTTATAACCTCATTGCGTTTCACAGACTATATCACTGTAATCACAAAACTTCAATCTATTTCCGTATTGTAACGGAATTTTAAATTTTGTCTTTATTTTCGAGAAAATTTAGTCCAAATATAAGGAACATTTTGTTGATATTTGATCATCAAAATCTTAAAAATAATGAAGTTGCCTAAAAATGTACTACAATATGGATATAGTACAATCTTTTATCTTTAATTTCCTTCTTCATTTTAGTAAAAATACCTAGCTGGTTTTACATAAAACGTTAAATGCCATATGTAATGTTAAATGTTTTTCTCAAGAGATAATTTAATGATTAAAATATAAAAAAAAACAATTAAACTTTAAATTAATAAACATATTATCAAAACTAAAAACGATCCATTGTTATATCGAATAAAGGGGTGTGAAATATAGCCCCGGCTCGTGGGCAAAGTGTTAGAAAAACGAGAATTTCTCAACTTCGACAGCTCCCCAAAACCATAACTTTCGTGAGGGTGTGGGGAGGGTTAAAGTGAGGCGTGAGGGGCGAGAGGTAAAAGAGAATCGATAATAGATTCGGTTAAATTGCAGAGTTGCACTCGAACGAGCTCAGAGCTCTCTCTCACAGCGAATTCCTGCTGGTTTCTATTCAGAACAACTTCGATATTGAAAGAATAAAATTTTAAATTTTACTTTAATTTATTTCTTAGGATGGTAAAAGCTGTTTTTCTTCATAACTTATTATTAACTATCAGTTTTTATTAAAAGATGCTAGAGAATACTAAAGGTGCCCATTCATATACAGTTCGCCGGCAGTTCTATACTGAGAGAAAAAATGCTAATGAATCAAATTAAGTCAAACATATTTTGGCCTCATTAATGGTCATAATTGAATTAATAAGATCTATTGATTTTATGCATATACTCGTACATATAAAATATACATGATCATTATTAGTGGTATATCAGATTTAAAATAAAAATACTGCCTATTTGATTTAAAGAAATATATATTTGTTTATTAGTGTTTTCCTTTTGTTTTTCAAATACATTCCTTTCATTTCGAGCCTTTCTCTTCAAAATATAAGTGCAATGCTTGATGATTTATTAATATGTATCTTTGTTTAAAGCTTGAGTCGATTTTAATCGAATAGGATCAGTACTAACAATTTAAATTAAATAAATATTAAATTTATTAGTAAAATAACTTTACTTCTGAATTAATTTTTTGGTGATAAGTAGGTAAATACAATGAGGAAAATGCATGTTTTTAAATAATGGTTTTAAAAAATAGTTCATATAATTACAAATTGAACAAAAAAAAATCGTTGATATCGGTTAAGAAATGCCTCTAATATAAAATAATTAAATATTGTTAATTTAAATGGCCGGGCAAACGCTCTCTACCGCGCCTTGCCGCTGTGACGTCAGCCGCCGTTCTTCTGGTTGAGTGGAGCCAGACGCGTGTTTATTTTACACAGTTTGCTTTTAAACGCCGTTGAATCCGAGTCAAAATTTTAGTTATTTGTGTTAAATAATGCATAATTAGTAATTAGTGATATTTATAAATAGTAATGGATGTGAGCGAAAACAGAAAAAAATGGTCCAAGGCCATGATGAGAAGAGATGAAAAGAAAAACGTTAAATTATCCTCTATTTTTACGATTTATTGTTGTAAAGATCATTTTGATGTAAGTTACTATGTATATTGTCTTACATAGGTATATGAAATTTGAATGTGTGTACCGGGTTATTCATTATATTTTGACACCCACATATAGCCTTAACTGCAAGTTTTAGAAGAAAACATTATCAATAAAAAAGTTGCATGGTTTTTCATATACTCTCTTTTAAAACTAATTCTAGTTATACAGGGTGTCTCAAAAAAGTTGGTGCGGAAAATTGTAGGTATTTTTCGCTTTTCAACTGTCAATATTTCGTAAACATTTGAAGATAGGTATAGGATATTATACATGAAATATATCTAGAATATTTAGATATTTCCGAAGAATCCAAAAATATATAGGGTGTTTCACTTAAAAAAGTAACTTAATTTTGGCGTTTGCTTATGGGACACCTTGTATAATATTTTCATTACTGATAAACAATTTATTTTCTATAAATTCGTAAAAAAACAATATTTAAAAATAACAAGGGTAAGGGGGTGTCAATACATAAAAAAAACTTTCTTTTTCACGCTATGCTCTAGAGTTATTTTTCCACGTACTAAACAAATATTTTTGTCACTTTTCACTTCTACATAACCTACAGCATTATCTCCATACGTCTCCCTACCTGATCTGAAAAATAAGTTTATAACATAATATTTATAACTATATAAAAGTTCGTAACAGTAGGTACCTACTTATACTTAAATATGCCTCAGTATTACAAAGAATAAATGTTACATACCTCTCTGTGTTTTTCCTCGTAATTCAGCACCAATAAATTGGGAATTTGTATTTATAAAAGCAGCCAATATAAAAGCATCGACTTTTGGCAAGTTATCTTATTGTGCTTTTACAAACCCGGAATCTGCCATTACTTAAAAAATTCTCAGAACACACAACACATACAAATAATAACTGCACAAAAAAGCATAAAAAGCTCCTTCAATCAACGCTAAAAGCAACAAAAATGTCTTAGTACGCCACATAAATACGTACATAAACGGAACACGTCTGGCTGCTGCTGGCCATCGCGCGTCGACGAGAACGGCGGGTGACGTCAAACCAATAGAATATCGTTTCAATTCGCGAGGCGTCGCTTGTGTTATCCATAGTATTTTAATGGCCCATTTTATAAAATTGTGGTACTGCTTTCAAGAAAAAAGTTTTTTTTGCATTTACACATATTTATTCTAATAAATTGAACAGTTTCCGGCAAAAAATAAAATATATGCATCTTCCTCATTGTATTGAATGTCTTCCAAAATAAAAAATAATAGATACAAGGGTATTCCGGTGAATTTTGTCTAGTGAGGATTGGTTTTTGTAATGTCCTGGAATTGATCTGCCTTTATTAGGTTCCTTCAAAGATCACAGAGATTCTAAAAAAAGAAAAAGCAACATTTAGTTAAATATATGACATACTTTTCTCCATCTTAAAACTGGACTTAACCTGAAAGAGAAAATTTGTCTATACAGAGAATACAGGAATTGCAGGTTTCCTAAATCGTATAATTCCAAAAAAACAGTATTTTTTTAGGTTCCTAACGTCACTATAGATGAGAAAACCGCGCTATGTTGAATTTAAAAAAGTGTTCTTAAATTACTCGAAAGACTCGAAAGTCAATCACTCCTTCTTTAGCGAAAAAATATTGTAATTGCGTAATACATTAAATTTTCCACCCTCTTCAAATTTCTGTTCTCTACAGGATGAGCCAATGATAGAGTAAAGTCCATTATTTCATTTGTTTGGATGTTTACAAATAAATGTTAAATACAAAAGTTATAGGGAGGGTTATACACATTTAAAAATAGGGAAGGTTATACACCGATATATACATTTTAAAATTATTGTAGAATATACCTACTGTAATGTTCAACAATATATTTTTTTACCTTTTATATTGGTACGAGCTGTAGTAAGTTCCACTTTTTTCGTATTCCTCTACATCTGAATTTTCATCATCTAGCGAAATATTACTTTGCAAATTTGAATTGTTGAATTCGTCCAGCGTTATGTGTAAATATAGAGTGATATATAATTTTGACAAGCTTATGACAAGCCCGATCATATAATTTATAAATATATCTACAAGGTATCATATTTAAGAAAACATAACTTTAGTTCATATCTTCAAAAATATTCTTTTAGTAGAATAACAGACTACGCCACTGTATCCTACCTAAAAAGTTCTACAATAAACAGTTTTCGCCTTCTCGATACCACAGATTAGGTATCTTATAAGTATACAGAAAAAAATCTTGTCCCAAATTCGTGGTACGAAAATTGTTTTTTATGACGATGTGCAAACGAGTAAAATTTCCTGTGCGCAAAAATAAACTCGCGTAAAATAACAATAAACAGCATAATAGAGAGATATCGCTAAACCGAATAGCGTGCATGGACGTTAATAAGGCCAGGTGTTATTTCCTTTACGTGAGGTGGTATTAACTCTCTTCATTTATAGTTATCGGATCGGAAAGAATTCTGTTCACGTCGCGTCCGCTATTTAAACTTAACCTAACTTTGAATTTAAAACTTTGAAATCGTTTTGTTTACTAGGTATTTTAAAACTAAAGGGCTAAGGTGCTTATTTCCAGTGCTTTTTTGTTCAACGTCTGCCAGTGGGTTTAGGGCAACAAGCAACAAATTCCCTTAGAAGGCCTAAGTCGTCATCTGCTGTAAACCTAAGCCTCTTTATAGGTTCTTTAATATTGGAAGAGGTGGAATCCATATTTTGGGCCATATTTATTTATTTAAAACTAATTCCAACTACTTAAATATCAAATTACCTAATAAAACTAATGTAATAATTCAAAACAATTCAAACATAACCTAAAATAAAAGATCTCGCCGGCCGGCCCGGGTTGTCAAATACATGCCCATTTAAACAATTTTTAAACGTTATT
This sequence comes from Sitophilus oryzae, assembly GCF_002938485.1. NCBI lineage: Eukaryota > Metazoa > Arthropoda > Insecta > Coleoptera > Curculionidae > Sitophilus > Sitophilus oryzae. The sequence continues at coordinate 3,717,385 of NW_022147287.1, read as the reverse complement.
TAGAAATAGCGCTTGGTGTAATTGATCCGCAAATTACGTCAGGCAGTAACGTTATTAGCGGGTGTTAGGTTAAAAATTGACTCGCGCATATCGTAACCACGATAAGGTACGCGTAAATACTGCATGACGCTATTTGGTTTTCCGATATCTCTCTAATAACTGTGCCGGTCAGGCGCTGTGCACAATTTTAGAGGCCATAAGTGGGCGTGCTATGTGCGCTAACTAGTAACCTAACTATAGTGCCCGATTCCGAAAATTGGAACCACGAAAAACAATAAAGAAAAAACAAAGTTTCTAATCTGTATAATCTGTGTCGATACCTTTCACAATAACAGAAATATGGGGAGTGTCCCAAATTACAAAATTTTCAAAAATATTCTGTAACTTAGAAATATAGAGAGCTATAAAAATTTTGTTTACAGCATCTTCGGTTTGACAAAAAACTGGAGTAGGTTTGTGCAAACCGCACCCTTCTATCTTCACTAATAACAGTGATACTGTATGATTTCAACTAAAATGGGACAACCTGTACAGAATTTTCTACCACTATTCCTTCATTATAATAATTGATTAAACAAATTTAAATAATTTTTCTCGAAGTATTATTCCTCTTTACTTCATCATATCTTCATCAAGTTTCCACCTTTATCATCCAAATGAAATTATACCGACAATGTCCCCGATCCGTACATATAAATTACAAATTCCCCAGCTCCAGCGTCTCCGCACCAACTCAAACTATTAATTATACTTCTCTCTGACGAATACCGAGGAAGCACAGTAATTAATAAAGTGACGCCAAGCAAATTTCCACGTCGCGTAGAATCGGCAAGACAGAAGAAACAGAATAAGACGCATCGGCGGAGTGGGATAACTGTGGAAAGCGGTGGAAAATGGAAAGAGAAAGAACAAACGTCGACATAGTCTTAGAAAGAGGAGATAAGGTCTCCTCCCCCGGTCAGCGGAGCGTGAAATATAAAGTCTGTCTTTGGTCGGGGCCACAAAGTTATTGTGAGAACAATATTTTACTCTGCCTTTGTGGATTTTCTTTCTTTAACTGGAGAGTTAAAAGTACGCCATCAGGCGCACACACCGAGAGAAAGGGTGGGGGAGGGGAGGAATTAAACGTCGAAAAGTTGTGCAGGGTTGGGTGTGTAGTGAATTCGGTATTTGTTACAGTAGTAAATTGAGTTTAGTTGTTTTGACGACGTACACACGGATCGAGCAGGGAGAAAATGTGGGAAGTGGGAAAAATAGACATAGGAAAACAAGGTTAGGTATGTAGTAAATTATTTAATTTACTACATACCTAACCCTGATTTTTTATGTCTATTTTAATAAATCTCTAATTTTTCTAAAATTTAATAAATCTAATCAGGGTTAGGTAGGTATGTAGTAAATTAAATACACACACCGGAAAAGTCTAGGGATATTACAATTTTATCCAGCCATCGTCAGTAATTTTATTATTTGCTTTTCTGATATAATAAAATTAAAATAAACAAATAGTTTACAGGACGTATTGGAAATAAAAATGCGAAATTTACCGAATTTTTCAAATTTACCTTGATTTTTATTGAACTCAAAAAAATACACACATTTTTTTTTATTTTAAACTGTGAATTAAAAAAAGATAAAACCATTTTTACTTAATAAAGGGTATGGCCTCCTCTACTGTTCATTACAGCCCTCCATCGTCTCTCCATGCTCCTGATCAGGTTGTCGATCTCTTCTTGAGGTACAGCCTGCCAAGCTGCATTCACGGCCCGAACCAGATCCCTACGAGTTTCACGAGGCATACCCATTCTCAAAATTCTTCTTTGGAGCGAGTCCCATACGTGCTCGATGGGGTTGAGGTCAGGAGATTGTGCCGGCCAGGGTAAGATGTTTAATTGATGAGCATTGATAAACTCACTTACCACTCTGGCTGTATGAGGCCGTGCATTGTGATGCATGAAAATAAAGTTTCTCCCAAAATCATTGGCATATGGTAACACGACAGGCTCAAGAATTAAATCACGATATTTGATTTCTGTTAGAAACCTTTCAAGAAAAACGAGATCGGTTTTTCGGCCTAACTGGACTCCTCCCCAGACCATAACTGTTCCACCTTGATAAGGGTGCATTTCCTGAACATGATCCAACCGAATAAGATTTCCCGGTTGTCTCCATACCCTAAGCCTTCTCGAATCCGGATGAATTCCAAAGCGTGACTCATCAGTGAAGAGAACATTGGCCCATTGTTCATTCGACCACTGAACATGATCTTGGGCCCACAAATATCGTACCTCTCGATTTCCTCTCGTTAAGGGTTGATCTCTCCAGGGGCGTCTGCTTCTTAAGTTGACCTGTCTTAATCTATTGCGAACAGTGTCAGGACTAACGGTTACATTATGTGTTTCCTGGAGAATTAAACTAAGCTCTGGTGCTGTAAGAGTCGGTCGGCGTCGAGCATTTAATTGTAAAAAATGATCTTGCTGAGGGGTAGTAATGCGATGTCGCCCTGTGTGCCTTTCAGCAACATCATCACTTTCACTTCAAGGATATTACACTTTGCGTTGTATTTAATGCTCTAGCTACGTCGATTTGGCGCATTCCAGCTTCGAGCATACAAAAACATAGCCAGTATAGGTTAAATTCGAACAATTGATGCTAGGTGCTTTTTATACATTTGACAAAAAATGCACAAACACTTCTGCAAATATCCCAAATTTAGAAATAACTAGTGTGACTACTTCGTTTCAATCGAAGTAGAAAGAATCGGCCTACAAATATGTGGTTGTTTATTCAAAACATTTATTTTTAACTTTAATAAAATGATATCCCTAGATTTATCCGGTGTGTGTATTTTACTACATACCTAACCCTGAGTAAATACTACAGTATACATTTTTATTACCATAAAATTTTCAATTTATTAGATAATGCATTAGAGAGTACAGTTACCGTAAGATTTTGTATTATACATACAGTATGTCCACTGTCCACGGATTGTCTTTACAAGAGGAAAAACTTTTTTATTTTTGACATTTTTAGAAAAATGCGTTCTTCATATAAAATTTTGCTTACTTCAAAATGGTTAATCCGGTTTATACTTTTCCAAATTTCCATACCGTTTTAGAGAAATTAAAAAAAAAACATTAAAATATAGGGTATTCGCAAAACATTTTCCGATGCACGTGATCAATCATATCGAAATTGACACTAAAGCCTACAAAATAGGACTAAATTAAACAGTCATTAGTGTCATTCCTGTCATTCAAGTTTGTTGTATAATTTAAGATACAGGACAGCATTCTTTTGTTTTAGTTTATCTAACTTCACAGTTTGTATTGACATATTTTATTTAGATTAAAGCTGCAAGATTTGTTCTAGAGCAAATCGAAAATATTCGCCATGTTGGTCACATTGCGCCGTTTAGTTTCGTTGTCGAAGTTCAATTTAATATTTCGGCTGAAATTTATAAATATAATGGTAATAAAGTATATAAAATATATATTACATGAAGAATCCTGGAGAAAACGACGTTTCTGCAGTAGTAGGTATGTCCCATGTATATGAAAAATAGGTAGTAAATAAACACTGTTTTTACATTTTTTAGATGCAAGAATATGTGGTATTATAATATCTTTGATCGGCGATTTTTCTGAAAATGGAAGCAATTTACAGCAAGGTAAGATCATTTTTAACTATAGCCAACATTAGTTATCTCAGTATGTGCGATTTATTGTCAATAATGCAATAAATCGGACTGATAATCTGATTATGTTATCCGACTAAAAGTCTCTTTTGCTTCTTTTTGATTTATAAGCCAGGCCTCTTTGGGAATAATGGACGCTTTTTAAACAGTATATTTATATTTTATACCTATTGATATTTTTACATTGTTAATTTTAGTATAAAAAAAATTGTTTTTTCTGTTTTCAGGTTTTGTATAAGGCTCCGTTTTCATGTTCCTGTGTCCGTTTTCTGTCCTTGAAGTCTGCGAATACGTGTGTTTATTTACAAAATACTGTAAGTCATGCTTATACCTTAACTAATTTACGTTAAAGTACATATAATTAACTAATTGGTACAAACCTGACTAAATTAAATTTTGGCAAAAATGTTTAAGTTTGTTGTGTAATTTAAGATACAGAGCAGCTCTTTATTTTAGTTTATAGAGCAAATGATTGAGTTTAACGAACAGATATTTTATTTAGATTAAAGCTGCAAAAATTAGTTTAAAGCGAATTTTATTATCGCCATGTTGGTCACATTGCGCCGGATTCAGCATCGTTGTCGTTTATTATTTGACAATTATCATAATGTCAGTCATTATTTTGTATAAAATCGGGTTGTTGTTGAATCTTTGTGAGTAATTCTCGTTTTTTTGAAGATTTTCATAGTCTTTTTTTGAAAAATGTACTTTTAGGCACAGAAGAAGAAGAAATTTAGTTATCAAGCCGCATCAGCGTCAAAGGCTATTTAGCGTCGTATCACCTGCTATTTTAGTACGGTACAATATTTGACATATTACTAAGCAACACGTTTATAGACAGATTGTATATGTTGTATATGTTAAGAGTACAGACAGTGATTTCGTACAAATAAAAAGTAAATGGTACAGACAACATAGAATAAATCAATAAAACGTAAAAATTAGTAGTGGGAACTATCGAATGAATACTATCGAAACATTCGATAGTTGCAATTCATTCGAATAATTCGATAGTTAGTAAGAAAACATTCGTTGAAAACTATTCGAATAAAAATTATCGAATAGATCCGTCATCTGTCTTGAAATATTGTATTCTAGTAATTCGGCAGCAAAAACCATTCATTTATAAAATTCATTCATTTATGAAATTCATTTATTCGTCAGGATCGATTATAATAAAATATTAACTGAATTTTAGTTGTCGCCCGGCGACGTAGGTTTCTTCCGAGAAACCCGACAGCGGTCGGTGGCAATGCTATGAAAGAAGCCGGCATCTTTGATTTTTGCGGAGTCAGATATAGATAAGGACACATTTTTTTTTATTGAGGTGCTAGTATTTACACAGAAAATACATTATAAAGGGCGCTGTTGCCATATTTTGGTATTAGTTGATATTAGCAAAGAATATTATTGTTTGGCTTTAGTTAGTTAGGGTTAGTATGTCTATATATTCTGCATTTTTTTATTAATATTCTGTTGTTACACTGCAATAATACTTGTTATTTTGGATGTAGGAAAATTATTTTTAATGTTTTTAAGCAAAGACTGGTTTAATAAATAATAATAACAGTAATCATTTGTTATACCTATTAACAACAAAATTTAAAATCATTTAATATAAATATTTTTTTTAAGTAGTAGCAAAATATAAACAACAAATTAGATGTCAAAATTATTTATATTAGATCCTATTTAAAAATAATATAGTCTCTAAATTGTTTGTGTGTGGCAACGTTGGTTTACTAAATAATAATAATTACAGAACTAATTTGTTATATTAACAACAAATTTTAAAATCATGAAATATAAACATTTATTAATTTTCTAAGCATGCAGTGTAATGGAAGGAAAATATAAATAAAAAATTAGAAATCAAAATTATTTATATTAGGTGCTTTATATTACTATTTAAAAATTATATTTACTTTTACTGGCATTTACTTTAAAAAATAAATGAAATATTTCTTCGCAAAAACTACATGTAAGAGAATTAGCATAAACAAAATACAAACATCGTTAACTTTTTTTTTAAATTGGCACGTGTAAAACTTTCATTTTAATTTTCTCACCCCATAGTTTGAGTTCGATAACCATTTACTTAACCACATTACTTTAATATGATTATTAAGTTCAACTAATTCATATTATTAAAACATCTAAAATACAAATATGTACTTTTAAAATTAATTTAAGTTCATCTCATCTCTCTTAAAAATTGCTACTTCTCAAAATTTCCCATTAAAAAATAGACCATATACCATATAAAATTAAATAATTGAAAGATCGGACTACGGAAAACCACACAACTTTTCGGAAAAATTTTGACCACCTGCACATGCACACAATCGTCAATAAATAAAATTAAAAAATAACTACTATTTTAGTATTTTAACTATTTTAGTAAACGCAAAAATAGCACAGTATTTATACGGTGAAGTTATAAAAATTTGGAAGAACTAATAATGCACTGACGCATACAAAAATCAAACGAATACTAAATTTCATTTATCAAAAGCATTCGATAGTCGTGGCTCAACGGTAACCATTTAGTCGCACGGCGAGGTTGTCACATATGCTTTAGTATACAAATGAATGAATGATTTTATTCGAATAAAACCATTCGATAGTTGAAATCATTCATTCATTAACCATTCGATAGTCTAATTCATTCGATAGTTCCCATCGCTAAGTAAAAATATATACAGTTGAATTAGTAATTGTTGCTTTAAATCAAAATGTAGCTTTTTAGATACCTATATTTTAGATATATTCCCGATCTTTCCAGAAAATCAAAAAGTTTTGGTTGCTCACTTGTAGAAAAAATAACTGACATGTTTGACGAAAGATTGCAGGCCTCTCTTAGGTTAATTAGCAGACTACATTCCTTAAGGATATGTTTGAGAGTTAAAGGATTACTCCATTTATCACATAGAGTTACAGCTTACTAACTAAGCTATTAAATTAAAGGATTTGAGGGACATGTTTGAAAAAGTGTATTTTGAAATGTCGAAAAAGTAATAAATTAAAAAAATATATATATTTTTAATTTATTACTGGTTTTTTTATGTGTAACAAATAGTTTTTACATGTAAAAAATTCACAGTCCTTTACAAAGATGCAACCGGGGGAGCATTGAAAATGATGAATACAAACGTAAAATTATGATTAGTGTTAATATGAGTGTATTACATACATATGTTTAAATAACGAACGTTATGGATGAATGTTAAATAACGAAGTTTATGGCGCTCTTCTGTGACGGCTTTTTATGTCTTAATAATTATATATAGGGTGTTTTAGAACTCGAACCAAAGTCGAAATTTTGCAAAATCTCAAAAAAGAAAATCTCTCGAAAATAATAAATAGTAAAATGACATTTACCCTCTATGGATAGAACCCTACCTATGGTCCCATATAAACTGTATACTAAAATAAATATCTTTGACATATAATTGTCGTTTTTCTTGATATACTCCCCTGATTTTATTTTATTTTTCCACTACTCTCTTTATGTTATTTTTTATTCCTAGAAGGATGATTTGAAGAAGAAATATTTCGTTCATATTATTGATGTCACTAAATAAACCCTTGTCTAATATGTTATACTTCTAGATGTTATAGTAATGCATTTTCGTATAGCAAACTTTCATTCCCTATTCTACTCCCTAAGGGTATGAATTTCATAAATTCCTATGTCCAAATAATTAACTCATGTCTTTTAAATGATAATTTTTATGTGTATAATCCAGAGGTTACGAAGGTTTATATAATGTTTTACTAACTTTACCCATTTGGTTGATGAATTTCAAAAATCTCTTCTTATTCTTCTTTCTGTAGAATTTCATTCTTCTAGTAAATGATTTTCATATAACAAATCGTTCGACATAATTTTACACTCTAAGAGGATGAATTTTCTAAAATCGCTTTGCATAACTAATTCACTAATCACTAATGTCCTGTAAACGAACCTTTGTGCTAATATTGATGTATCTAAAGCTAGTGGTATGAACTGACCCCTAAAATATCTAAAAACTTGATATATAATCTCTATAATCTAACTGACACACCATTGACAATGACAAATAATTGATTTCTGGAGGTATTTTGTGTAGGTGTTTTTCAGGTATGTTTTAATATTTATTCGTTTTACATAAAGAAATACCGATTAAACGATATAATAATACTTCATAACAAATCTAGACACATATACCTTTCATTTAAAAAAAGAATCATCAAGATTGGTGAGGCGGTTTCGGCGGATGGATGTAACAAAAAAACCCTTTGAGTTTTTATATATGTATCCCACTTCGGTGTCACAAGCTGAATTTTTCAGGGAAGGAAGTACAAGTACGTGATATGGGGACCCTTATTCCAAAAGTAGTACAAAATTAGACCGGGAAAAAGGGCACTATCATCAAAAATCGATATATTAATACCACCGTATAGAGAAAACAAATACTTTTTTTGATCCAGTACAAAATAAAGTCTTCGTAGGGAGTAATTTTTTATAATTATTTACAAAAAACATTTCCATTAGCGCTTATGACCGAAAAAACTTTAAACATGAATAACTCATTTCAATCATACGAAAATTTGGTTTAAAATGGACTTTTTAAATATAACTTTCATTTAACGAAAAACGAAGGCCTAAATGAAAAAAAAGAAACAATTTATAAGTTTCGCTTATGTCTTGACAAGGTAACAAAGCAAACCCCATATTTTTTGCTTTTAAACTAATAAAGATATATCAATAAACAATTAGCGATGTCCGACTGCCGCCGCCGCGCCGAGATGTCCTATACGTATACGCGTGATGACGTCATGGTGTGGCAAATGTAGCATTTTAATTCGATTTGGGCTCCCTTATATAGGATAACAGAAACATTTTCAATGTTAAAATATTTTTTACGTGTAACAAATAGTTTGATACACATAAAAACAGTTTTTTACGCGTCGAAAATATTTTTTACGTATAACAAATAGTTTTATACGCGTAAAATACAACACGTGTCACAACTTTTGCTCCCATCGCGTTGAAGAAGTTTCGCTTCAAAAATGTAAAATTTCGATCACCATCCCTGAAAGTTAAACCGTGAATAGAGAAGAGGTTGAAAAGTGAGGAGGTGCCGCGCGAACCGAGGATGGCATGGTGGTAAGGAGGAGGAGGAGGAAAGAAATTATCTGTCGCCGCGGGATTTTGTACGTTTTGGCCGTTGACCGCGATTTGGGGAGACAAGTCGGGCATAAAATCGACACAGAAGCTCTTGGAATCAGTTTAAACATGTTTATTCAATTTCTTGTTTCACTTCCACATTTCCTTCCGTATACTTGTTAAGAACTCTATTGTTCAGAACGTTGCAGTATAAATATAAATTAGAATTAGATAAATAAAAATTAGTTTATGATATTTTCTCAATTTGGTATAAACATTTATTTTTTAATTTCACTTCATTTATTATACAATTCACCTATATTTACAGATCAAAGAATATACCTAGCTAGAAAAAGAATGGACTCTGCCATACTGAAAAATGGTCCTACAGAAGTGGCGCCATCTATTGAGTAGGGCTTGTTTTAAATGGATCGAAGCGCGGGCTTTTTAAATGAGCGTATTTATTGAATTTTACTCTAAAATAATTAAATTTGATTATTATATCTTATTTTTTACACAAATTCAACAATTCTAGTAACAAGTATCGTTGTGATGTGTAAAAAAATAAGATTTAACAGTATAATTTATACAATTATTAAATAAAATTAAAGCCAAACGTGTAAATATTATTTATTATTTAAAGTTTTTATTTATAAGTCAAATATTGAAACATCGTTTATTATAATAAAACAAGACCAACGTAATACGCCCAAAGTTTTGTAAATGGAGTAAATATAAATAGGTACTTAAATAATGGCAAAAATAAAAGACTTACATTATATTTAGGGCCACAAACAAAAGGAATTGTCTAATTAAAACACATATAACAAATTATAGTTTGAAAAACGTTTTGATACTCATATATGGATAATCATTTCATAATATTATGATTGGTGCTATGACGACGACAATATTTTTTGAGAATTTGACAATAGTATGACAATGGCCGTTGGAAACTATGGAAACTACAAAAAATTCTGATTTAACGCCATCTGGCAATAACTAGTAGCAACTTCTTAACCTAAAAATTAATTGCACTACCATCTAGCGCCTGAGGCTGGAACTATTTTATTTGAAATTTCCGTGGAAACGGTGGAACCGCTTTTGCTATTTCACTTTCCCGCCCCTGTTACAGACTATAAACTATTGTATTTTCAACGAGAGGATACACGACAGTGACAGTTATTGCTTGTCATTTGTTGGATGTTGTCAGACTTTGCTTGTCAAAAATAATTAGGTTATATCAATATTATCACCAGACTCAGACTAACTTTATTTATCTCGATTTTACCGAGATCAACCGCATGCTACAAAGCGATAATTATTATCAAACAATTTGCGCAACGCAGGCTGTTGCGCAACGAGTTGCCAATGTATGGTAGTGTTTGATGCGTTGCGCAATTGTTTGATGAGTTTCAAGAATGTTTGAATTCTTTTGTGCATCAGGACTGTTTGCGCAACGCGTTGTGTAGTGTATGTGTGTGTTGCGCTTCGTTGTGCAATATTTTAGTTCTTGCATCTAAATTCTTTGTTTTCTTTTTCGTTTTTTGGTATCATCGACATCATCTAGGGTATATACGATAATAATTGACGCAATGGCAATTGAGGACATGATTGTTTCTCAAACAATGCACAACTTTTAATAAGAAGTTTGATCAAAATTTTACTAAGTGCATGGATGATGCAGTTATACAACGGAACGATGCGCATCGCTTTGTTACGCAACTTGTTTGATAGTGTATGGACCGCTGAATCAGTTGTGCAACGCAGCGTTGCGCATCGCTTTGTTGCGCAATTTGTTTGATAATGTATGGGCCGCTTAAGTAATTTACAGTCTTTTTGGAATTCGCAATATTGTCACTATTAATTTAATTTCTGACACAATATCTTTCTAGATTTACTACCTCCGAACAAAACCAATCATAGAATAAATAATAAATAACATATAATAAACTCAGAAAAGCTAAAAAAATATGCCACTTTATCCAGAGAGTCATTGTCTATTGAATAAAGTAAAAATATACTGAGGGTGTCATTTAAAAATCAAAAGTTGTAGTCATTTCCGGTGAAACAGGAAGTGACCAAAATCTATATATTTTTTTTTCGTAAAAAACACATTTCCTTTTTTTATTTGAAAGAATAGAAAAGTTATAGGGGTGACGCATAGATAAATGAAACAAGTTTAGATTGGAAAGTGCCCATAAGGAAAATGTAAATACTATTTGGCGCTATTCTTGCAACGGTCGCGACCCAAAGCTTTTAAACATTTCGGAGCGGTTCGGCTTTTTCCGGAACTATGTCATGTCGCCAAATATATTATTTATTCCAATTTATTATTATTTTCTTTTAATTTTATTATTAAAACACAGTGTGTTGCATATAAGAAACTTTATTTTATATAAGGACAGTATGAAATACCTATGGAACATTGGTTTGGTTAGGTTAGGATTTTTGCAGTTCACAGTTCACACAGCTTAAGTTTTTTAATGCCACTTTTTCATAATTATCAGGGGTTTGAGTAAATAAAATTTAAATTAAACTTACTAAAACTTAAGATTAGCAATAATTACTTTGAAAATGGACGCTTTAGACACTTTTCGGTATTTTTTAAATGCGGGCGATTTAAATGTTAAAAGATTTTATAATTTTTGAAGATCCTGACTTTGACAAGACTTTGTTGTTCTTAGCAACCGCTATAGTAGCGCATGATCCCGTACAACGTATGCGACCCAAAACAATTACGTTTTAGCGGAAAGCCGAGCTTTCCAATCTAAATTTATTTCCTTTTTTCCATAGCAACTGTTAAAATTGTCTTATATCTAACAAAAATAGTAGATAAAATAGTACTTTAACCACAAGGGTAGATTAAATGATACTTTAACAGCGAGAATAGGTTAAAAACTTTATTTCTTCTCGCACGTTTTTTAATTGCATTTTTGAAAAATGTTGTATTCCTTTTCATAAGTTATTTGGGATTTAAATGGAAGTAGTTTGGATATGGCGTTAGTCGCCTCAGCCTGAATATTTGTTGGTAATTTACTTATTTCGTTTTGAGCCATTTCTGGTTCCAATTCAATCAGCAATCGACACGAAAGAGAATTAAAAAATATTTACTCAAAACTGACAACCAAAGAATATACCTAGCTAGAAAAAGAATGGACTCTGCCATACTGAAAAATGGTCCTACAGAAGTGGCGCCATCTATTGAGTAGGGCTTGTTTTAAATGGATCGAAGCGCGGGCCTTTTGAGCGTATTTATTGAATTTTACTCTAAAATAATTAAATTTGATTATTAAATCTTATTTTTTACAAATTCAACAATACTAATAACAATTATCGTTGTGATGTGTAAAAAATAAGATTTAACAGTATAATTTATACAATTATTAAATCAAATTAAAGCCAAACATGTGAAATATAATTTATTATTTAAAGTTTTTATTTATAAGTGAAATATTTAAACATCGTTTATTATAATAAAACAAGACCAACGTAATACGCGCAAAGTTTTGTAAATGGAGTAAATATAAGTAGGTACTTAAATGATGGCAAAAATAAAAGACTTACATTATATTTTTAGGGCCACAAACAAAGGAATTGTCTAATTAAAACACATATAACAAATTATAGTTTAAAAAACATTTTGATAATCATTTATTTGATATATTATGATTGGCGCTATGACAACGACAATATTTTTTGAGAATTTGACAATAATATGACAATGGCCGTTGGAAACTATGGAAACTACAAAAAAATTCTGATTTAACGCCAACCGGCAATAACTAGTAGCAACTTCTTAACCTAAAAATGAATTACACTACCACCTAGTGGCTAGGGCTGGAACTATTTTATTTGAGATTTCCGTGGAAACGGTGGAACTGCTTTTGCTATTTCACTTTCCCGCCCCTGCTGACAACTAAAGAGACAACTTTATTTATTTGTCAAATTACATAGAAACCAACGCCAACCCAGCACAATATTTTTTCTACTCGTAATAAATTCATTGAAATAATAATTTCTGAATATTTTTTAAAACGTAACTCGCTATGGAAGAAAATATTGTTTTATACACGACGATAAAATTGCATTATCGTCTTCAGAAATTAATTCACTCGCGATTTCATCGCTCGTGAATTAATCTTTTCGGTTGTATAAAAAATAACTATTATCTATAGGGTGACGTTCCACTTTTGAGACGCACCCGGTATAATATGACACTTTCATACTTTTAAAAAGTGTTCTCTTCAAAATTTTTTCAAATTTGTTCTCTTCAAAATTCATTTACACTCTATAAAAATCCCTCCAACAAAACTAATAGAAAAAAACCTTGTTCGATCAAATTAAAACAGGGCAAATCAACGGTTCTAATTGAACACATATTTCTAATTCGCGTCCAATTTAACGCGGCAAACAAAAAAACCACACGCCAATATTCGCGCGCGGAACAAAAAAAGGCGTCGCACAATACCTTTAATTAATTAACCTCGCGACGCGGTAGAAAATACACAATGTACCATGGGTTAAGGTTTTTCCATTAGGGGTGAGAAAAAAAGCGGACGATAAATTTCCAAGCTTTAGTAAAAGCGTCTGGAAAAAGTGGGATATATTAATAAAGACGTGTGAGTCTGGCAGGCGCGGTGGAAATAGCGTAGATTTATAATATCGGCGGAATAATAGTGTCCGCCGGCTGGACGATGGCTGGTCAGATATTTTTTACTTTTTCCCCTTTTCCACCCTTTTTCTTCCGTCCGTTTTTCCAATGGCCACCGATCAACGTCCGGACCAGTTCTTTGAGAGTTCCGGATTAATAAAAAGAATGATGTAGCTGGAAATACTTTGTCACTGAATTAATATAAGCTTATATCGCCTTGGTTAGATTAGACTAACCATAAATAAATGTATCTACGTCAGTGCGTTAAGAAGCTCGTAACTCACGCATTTAGAGTGAGTTAAGAGCTTCTTAACCCACGCATTTTCATTACCGCACTCCTTGTTTAGATGACTACCAAAGAGAAAAAAATATTTTGTAAAACATTTATTTTGTACTAAATACCTACTAAATACAAATAAATTGTTCTTTGTTCTATTGATAATAATTATAAAAACATGAAAACTTATTTATTATAAATGTTAATGATACAGTTTGAACAATCTTTCAATTAAATGCCTGATGAAGCATATATATATATATATATATATATATATATATATATATATATATATATATATATATATATATATATATATATATATATATATATATATATTTATATAATATATAAATAATATAAATATAATTTTTTGCAGTAGAGGTATATAATAAAATTATATAAGGATTCTTGCCACTTAACTGCTAATATAGAAATTTAATTCTACGCTGTGTTTGTCATAATGCGGATCAACCTGCTCTCACTACCGGTTTCGGAGCCCTACTCCATCATCAGGTGAGCTTGGGAGATCCACAAAATGACAACCACAGTGCAGAGATAGTTAATTCCGACTTGTTGGAAAGTATCGATTAGATATTAAGTCCCGAACAGGAGATAGCGGCCTGCGTGCAATGGTAGTACTTTCGTACCACCGAGGCGCAACTATCGATAGTAAAGGGATGGTAAAGGCTTTTTTTCAGGCAAGCCAAATTATAAAAATAGAAAACAAATTTCTTGCAGGAGAGGTATATAATAAAATTATATAAGGATTCTTGCCACTTAACTGCTAATATAGAAATTTAATTCTACGCTGTGTTTGTCATAATGCGGATCAACCTGCTCTCACTACCGGTTTCGGAGGAGCCCTACTCCATCATCAGGTGAGCTTGGGAGATCCACAAAATGACAACCACAGTGCAGAGATAGTTAATTCCGACTTGTTGGAAAGTATCGATTAGATATTAAGTCCCGAACAGGAGATAGCGGCCTGCGTGCAATGGTAGTACTTTCGTACCACCGAGGCGCAACTATCGATAGTAAAAAGGATGGTAAAAAGGCTTTTTTTCAGGCAAGCCAAATTATAAAAATAGAAAACAAATTTCTTGCAGGAGGGTATATAATAAAATTATATAAGGATTCTTGCCACTTAACTGCTAATATAGAAATTTAATTCTACGCTGTGTTTGTCATAATGCGGATCAACCTGCTCTCACTACCGGTTTCGGGCCCTACTCCATCATCAGGTGAGCTTGGGAGATCCACAAAATGACAACCACAGTGCAGAAGATAGTTAATTCCGACTTGTTGGAAAGTATCGATTAGATATTAAGTCCCGAACAGGAGATAGCGGCCTGCGTGCAATGGTAGTACTTTCGTACCACCGAGGCGCAACTATCGATAGTAAAAGGATGGTAACAGGCAAGCCAAATTATAAAAATAGAAAACAAATTTCTTGCAGGAGAGGTATATAATAAAATTATATAAGGATTCTTGCCACTTAACTGCTAATATAGAAATTTAATTCTACGCTGTGTTTGTCATAATGCGGATCAACCTGCTCTCACTACCGGTTTCAGAGCCCTACTCCATCATCAGGTGAGCTTGGGAGATCCACAAAATGACAACCACAGTGCAGAAGATAGTTAATTCCGACTTGTTGGAAAGTATCGATTAGATATTAAGTCCCGAACAGGAGATAGCGGCCTGCGTGCAATGGTAGTACTTTCGTACCACCGAGGCGCAACTATCGATAGTAAAGGATGGTAAAAGGCTTTTTTTCAGGCAAGCCAAATTATAAAAATAGAAAACAAATTTCTTGCAGGAGAGGTATATAATAAAATTATATAAGGATTCTTGCCACTTAACTGCTAATATAGAATTTAATTCTACGCTGTGTTTGTCATAATGCGGATCAACCTGCTCTCACTACCGGTTTCGGAGCCCTACTCCATCATCAGGTGAGCTTGGGAGATCCACAAAATGACAACCACAGTGCAGAAATAGTTAATTCCGACTTGTTGGAAAGTATCGATTAGATATTAAGTCCCGAACAGGAGATAGCGGCCTGCGTGCAATGGTAGTACTTTCGTACCACCGAGGCGCAACTATCGATAGTAAAAGGATGGTAAAAGGCTTTTTTTCAGGCAAGCCAAATTATAAAAATAGAAAACAAATTTCTTGCAGGAGAGGTATATAATAAAATTATATAAGGATTCTTGCCACTTAACTGCTAATATAGAAATTTAATTCTACGCTGTGTTTGTCATAATGCGGATCAACCTGCTCTCACTACCGGTTTCGGAGCCCTACTCCATCATCAGGTGAGCTTGGGAGATCCACAAAATGACAACCACAGCGCAGAGATAGTTAATTCCGACTTGTCGGAAAGTATCGGTTAGATATTAAGCTATCTCCCGTTCGGGACTATATTTTATACAAGACGATAAATCGGAGTTATATTTTATACAAGACGATAAAATGGTATTTTCGTCGACCGAAAAGATTAATTCACGAGCGATGAATTAATTTCGGGAGACGATAATGCAATTTTATCGTCGTGTAAAAAACAGTATTTTTTTCCATAGCGAGTTACATTTTAAAAAATATTCAGAAACTATTATTCCAAGGAATTTATTACGAGTAGAAAAAATATTGTGCTGGGTTGGCGTTGGTTTCTATGTAATTTGACAAATAAATAAAGATGTCTCTTTAGTTGTCAGTTTTGAGTCAATATTTTTTAATTCTCTTTCGTGTCGATTGCTGATTGAATTGGAGCCAGAAATGGCTCAAAACGAAATAAGTAAATTACCAACAGATATTCAGGCTTAGGCGACAAACGCCATATCCAAACTACTTCCATTTAAATCCCGAGTAACTTATAAAAAAGAATACAAAAATTTTCAAAAATGGAAGCAATTAAAAAACGTGCGAGAAGAAATAATGTTTTTTAACCTATCCTCGCTGTTAAAGTATCATTTAATCTACCCTTGCGGTTAAAGTACTATTTTATCTACTATTTTTGATAGATATAAGGCAATTTTAACAGTTGCTATGGAAAAAGGTTTTTTTTATATCCCTTTTGGTAAATGGATTCATTTTTATGTGGAGGTAACACTTGTCGTGCTTCATTTTTTTTTAAATATTTCCTCAATTTTAATGGAAACGTACCGTGTGCCGTATTCGTGCAAAAGACGTTTTTTTTTGACCAAAAAACTGAACTTGATTGACACAACCGTCAACAGGTACTTTAATACAATAGTAACCTGGCAACAAGCAAAGTTTCTACCTGCATTGGCAGCATTAATACAAATATACCGGAAGATTAATAAATGCAACATTTGTATCGTTTTGAAATATGACAAAATATACTAAATTCAGCAAGAAATAGAATTATCTATGTACCGGCATTATAAAGTGTTAAAAACTGTTTAACCAATTTTTTTTTAAATGTTCACAGAGGAATCTTTCTTAGTTCTTGAGATCTTCAAATTTATTTAATATGCAAAGATATTGTTGCTTGGAGCAAGTTGACATCCAATTATCCCGATAAAAGATTTCCAATTAGTTCGAAATTCTCCAGAATTTCGAATTTAAATTGGTTTTCTTTATTGAAAACTGTCTATCTTGGAATTATTCAAGTATTTTTTACCGTTTTTAGATATAAGAATTATATTAGATCCATGTTTTCACTTCAGTCCGATTGTAATAGGATAAAATTTCGAATTATTTGGTACTGCATTAAAATTTAAAATTAATATTTTAAAATATTGTAATTAAAAGTAGAATGTCTTATTGGCTATATTTTAATTAAAATGTGTTTTAAATTAGCCGGCAACAAAACAAGAATGTCTGGCCCTGACAATATTCCGGGGATTCTTCAAGAAATACTTTTATTTGTATTAATTAAGTCTTTTGTGTCCTTAATTGCTAAACGGTTAACTTTTCCTCGGCTCGATAGATTGTCTCGTTCTTCTTCGAATTTTTAATTTTAATTTTATTTTTGTTCCTCCAACTTAAAGATATTTCATTAGATAATTTTTGTTGTAAGTACCTAATGTTTATATATTTGTTACGTTTTTCTTGAAACAAGCCTTGATATTTAGCCACTGAAGAATTAAACAACATAATGCGGCACTGTATTTAGAAAATACCGTGCTGGCAACTGTTACTTTTGGATCGGCATTTACATGTGTGGAAGTAAATCGCATAGGGATCTTATTAAGTTGGAGTGAGAGAAATGCGACCGACCGACGCGACGCGCGACGGTGTGCTGTTGCAGCGTTGCCGATACGCTTTTCCCTATCAAGTAAAGTAAAATCACGATCGCAAACCGCTTATTTTTAAAAGACTTTTTTTCAAGAGATAACTAGATAAAATCATTAGACATGTTTCTAAGCATCTGAAATGAAATTATAAGGATATCGTTAGGGTGCCATTTTTTTTATAACGAGATAACGTCAGTAATCGCGATAATTTAAAAACTCCACTTTTTAAAACATAACAGGCCATAACTCAAGAACCACTTTAGATATTGAAACTTTTTTTTATTTTCAAGATCGGATATTTTACAATATGTTTACATAAGAAAAATTCGATAAGGTTGTTTTTTCCATTCAAAAATTGTAAACAATCCATCCATTTACTTTTAGAGCATAGCAATTTTTCAGCAATCGTGTAATTTTTTTATTGATAAAGATTTTCACATACTGTCTACAAAGAAAATACAGCAGAAATATTAACAAAGTTCTTGAAAAAACTACAATCTATTATTTCTAATAGATTTCGAGATATCGATTTTTGAATTCAGAGTTCTAATAGCGCGACCATTATCGAACACCCACTCAATTCCACTTATTTTTACCAAAAATGCAAGTGTTTCTAGCTTGCTCTAATCCTTTGTTCTTTTTCTGCCACTTTATATGACCTTGTTCTCGCCTCCCGTGACCCCTGACGTAGCTGTATAGTCGTGGTATTTTAACTAGGCAAAGTATAGTCGTGGCACTCGCCATAGTTTCACAGATATGTATTTAGGAAAATATGAGTTCACAATAAAATAAAATAAAAAATATTAATCATCGAGTAAAAACTTGCTTGAAAACAGAATATTTTCACATTTCGTGTAGGTAACAATAATTCTTCTGTATCTGAAAATCTTCTGATGGGAATAAATGCGGAAAAAATATATAATGACATATTTTTATATTATTATCTATTTCAGAGATTTTCTACAACTTTTTTTTATTTAAAACAAGTTTAATTTTCTGTAGATAACTGGATTCGGCATAAAATTCTGCATATAGTACACTGTCTTTATTTAACGCACACTGCGGTGTTGCCATTCTATTTCTTATTGACTAAAACTTTGGTTAAAAACATTATCTATGTATATACGAAAAGTGGTAAAAAACTAGAGTGAATATAACTTTATTAATACTTAGCTATGTTTTCTTAAACATGAAGGATACCAGAATAAATTCGTGTAAAAAAAATACTTTATCGTATACAGGATATTTTTTATGGCGTCACCAAAATCGTAATATTTAAAATGTTGTATCTCATTTTTTTTAATGCAACACCTTGTATATTATTTTTCTTTCAGGTGTAGAATTAAAAGGTGAACATTTTTTGTATTTAAAGTGCTCTTAAATTTTTAACCTTTTTGCAAATATTTTCTGTATTTCATTACATACGGGATTTTCAACGATAAAATATCAGACAAAGATCATATTAGGTGCTTTGATAAAAATTTACTGTTGAAAGAGCCATATGTAAAAAATGTATAATACTGCGAATATCTGCGAAACCGTTAAGAATTTAGAAACACTTTAAATAAAAAAATGTTTACTTTATAATTCTGGATCTGACAGAAAAATAATACACAGAGTGTTGCATTTAAAAAAATTGAGATATACCATTTTAAATATTCCGATTTTGGTGACGCCATAAAAAATACCCTATATAGAATAATGTATATAGAATCATGTAAAATAATTTAAAAAAACTCACTTTACCATAACTTTTTTTGTCACACCCTGTATATAACAAAGTATTTTAGGATACGCCCCTTTATAAACCTTGAAACGTATGAATAAAACTTTTTTCACATCTTCGACAACGACAAAGATATTGGACTTCCTCGCACTAATGGGCCACCCTGTATATTTACGGTGGTTTAAAATTAGGTATGGCACTTTTCTTCCCTCAAATATAAACTCACTATTTTGTTTATAATATTTTGAATATTGTTATAATAAAAATAAATTGAAAAAAAAACATAAAAAATACAGTCCACTAAATTTATAAGAGATTATGCTATTATAAAATTCTTTCAATTAAAAAATATGAATAATTTGCGGAGACTTTAGATGTACAAAATATTTACTCTAAAATTGTTTAAAAACCAATCTATATAAATTATCTCGTAAATTATTATTGGAATGAAAATTTTATGGCAAATCCCCTGACCAAAAAATATTTTCATGCGCATATTTGAGACAACCTGTATATCTAAAAAACTATTTTTAAAATCTGCCCACATGCTAAAAAAATAATAACATTTAATTAATTACATAATATCTCAGCTTCTATAATAAACAAATATAATTAAATGTTTATTGATAATTACTATCAGCTTGCCGATTTTTATCCGATGGAAATCTAAATAAACTCAAAGAACAACTTTTTGAATTATTATTACAATTAATAGCAGCAAACAGTAAGGCACTCATTTTTTGTCAATCCGTCTCTGTGCTGGAACGCAACGCTCGAACCTCGCAGCTCGACGGACGGAATTCAACTGAAACGCTTTGCAAGCTGCCGATATTCGACAGCTTGCAAAAACTGGCAGAAAATATTTGCGAGAGTGCAACTACTCTTTTCCTTAAACAAGGCTTTAACTATGGTTCCATCATGTCTCAAACGTATCGGTCCTTGAAGAAGCTAACTGCGAGAGTATTGAAGTCATGGTTACAAATTCTCGCTTAAGATGGGCTGGTCACGTATGCAGAATGCAAGAATACCGCATACCAAAATCTCTGCTTTACGGTGAGCTTGTAGACAGTAAGAGGAGGCCGGGTGGACAACTCAAAAGGTACAAGGATATTTTCCACGAAAACTTAAAGGAGATTAACATGCAGAATGAGAGGGACGAAGCAGCTCACAATAGAACGGAATGGAGAAGAATTGTAAACAGTGACAACCAAAAAGTAAAGAGCCAACAAAGCAATAACCGGGCTTTTCAGTCACAGAAAAACTCATGAAAGAAAACGCCTTGCGTGACCATCTTCTGATGCGTGTCGAACACTCGTCAGCGAGTAATGGCAGTATGTATGTATTTTTCAAATTGCCTGAACCCATCGATAAATTAAGTTAATGCAATATAATATCGAACCCCTCTAATATAGATATAGACGCCTCTATACAATACACAACATTATACAACAAAATTATCTTCTTTGACGGCCCCGATGCGGACAAAGCGCCCGGTATGCGAAACGTTATATGTAGAATAAAAGATCGGGATAATGACATCTCCTCTCGGGCAAAGAAGTCGAATGTCGCGCCCTCTGGAATTTAATTAAAGCGGGATTATGTCGAGAGTGGGAGCGGGAACGGGCACGGGATCGCTCGACGCCGCCTCAGATACATGTACCGTCGTAGAGTAATAATCTGGAACGGGTGGGAGGGGTGGTAGTAAGGAAAAAAGGGGGAGAGCGGGAAGAGGGAGAGAAGGTCGCGCCTGGTAAGAAAAACGTTTTAGGGAAGCGTTTATTTCCTTCGTTATTCCTTTTTTAGTTTTTTCCATTGCCGACACAGGTTTTATCCTCTATGAGTTTCAGAGCGTATTTTGTATTTACTTACCTCTAATAATATTGTTATCATCTTTTGCAGTTTTTCCATTGAAATAGTTTAATAGTGTTGCGGACCCGTGTGAACTCGACCTAACCTAACTATATGTCCCGCCACAAAACACATACACAAGAAGAAGTGCGAGCGCCTTGCTAAATATTGGAAAGTGAAATTGACGTTTAAATTTGACACTGTTGACAAGTCTACTGCTACTAGCGCCCCCAATATCGCTTGTAGGAACTACCGACTAGATTGTCACGCATGGCGGGAAGTTCAAAAAAATAAAAAATTTTAATTTTTCATTTATTTTTAATTATGACACATAAAAACACAAAAAATACACCATTTTTTAAAAATATGTTTAATATCAATATCAAATATACAACAGAAATTAATTTCACCACAATAAATTAATAAAATTAAAAGAATAATGTTACAAGTAGATCAAGAGACAAAATTAATTATAACGAAACTGAAAAAATGGCGTCATAGATGGCTTAGAAATGAAGATATATATCATAATTTTGAAAGTAAAATTATATGGGAAATGTCATCGATCATCATTTTTAAGCCAACTGGACGATTATTTCAAACATACAAGCTGAGTTCGTTCATAGTGCTCTGAGAAATCTAGATAAACAAAGAATAATAAATTAAAAGTATTCCAGGGGAAAAGAGAGGAAAAACCTATATCGTCTCTGATATCTGTCAGGGTATTATTGAAAGTGTCATCTTTTTGCTCGAAGTTTTTAGGTCGATCAAAAAGATGACATTTACAACAATACTTTGCCGTAACTTTCACAAATATCAGAGAGAGTACAGGTATTGCCTCTCTTTTTCTCTGGGATGCTTTATATCTGTTGTTCTTTGTTTATCTATATTTCTCAGAGCATAATGCTGAACACGACTACAGTATATAATAATTTCAAAATCCTAAGTGGAAAGAAAAAAAATCACCTTTCTATTTTGTACTATAGTCCCTTTCTTCCGATGGCTCATCTCGTTGATATTTAGAAAGGTATCCATAAAATATATATTTTACTATCGGTCCTGGGATGAAAAAATATAAAATTCAATTTGATTTGATGATCCTTTTCTGTCACCTAAATCAGAAGAATGACAATGAGCATGTTAAGATGAAAAAAAATTATTTATCAACACTTTTACCTACACGTTAGTCCGAGGTGTTTTATCAAAAACCTATATTTGCCTAAATAAATTATGTATTAAATTTGCAAAGCAAACTGCAGCGTGTAAACAAAAGAAATAAAATGGCGACAAGTCAACGACAACGACCCGAAGAGAAAAGTGGTGTTCGAATAACAAATTATGGGTCACCAAAAATTGTTTTTGTCTCCTTTCAACGCACACCTTAGAAAGAAAAAGAGATGAACTGTAATACTGAGAGAACGTCAAGGTTTTATCTGTCACTCTTGTCAATAATTTATCGGTAAAGAAGATTCCTAGAAAATCGCTTGTAGTCAAGTTTTCAACCATTGCCAGTTCTCCCATAAGAAGTGTCATCCACCTGTGTCCCGCCCTCAGATGACCTTAACATCGCATTAAAGAATAGACACCGTAATGATTCATTCGTTCGAGAAGAATCGAGTCCCACTGGAATGGACTAGTACATACGAGAACATTCGAAAACCTTCTCTACGCACCTAACGATCTATGGACTATTCTAGAGTTCTTTACCTGTCGGTATAAAAGCCGGCGGCTGTGGCCTACAGGGGGCAGTTATAAATATACCAGTGTAGTTGACGCGCTAAAATTCACAATAAATTCTTAGTTATAAATCGTTTGTAAATAGTTCTATAAGTCTTTAATTGTTATTGTTTTTGTTAATTAGTGTTAAATAAATAGTGTTTAAATAAATTGTGACTTTCTATCCACACGGAACCGACGAAAAACGTAACAATAGTTATTTTTTATACAAGACGATAATGCAATTTTATCGTCGTGTGTAAAACAATATTTTTTTCCAAAGCGAGTTATTTGCCTTTATTTGCCTGGGGTTGAGCCCAGGTGGGGCCTAGGACTTTTGTTTTTTTAATAATAATAATAATAATAGCTCCCGTATATAGCGTTTAGCGCCTTGGGAGTAGCAATGTACAGCTTGCTATACTAGAGCCGTTCGGTATACAAGGAAGGTAATATAGGCTATTATTACCTCAGGATTGTGAATCCCAAGTACTTCATTTAAGGCTGAGTCGACCTAGGTACCCAAACTATTTTTATTTTAATAAAAATAGTCGGCTGATGAAATGCCGGGTGTGGGAATTGAACCCACACCTTAAGATTGGTAGACGAGAGCCTGTACCTCTACGCCACCGGGCACCTTATTTTGTTTTGTTTTTTTTTTTTAAATGAAAAATAATTTAAAAAACACATTTTTGGAATAAAACGTTTACACTAATTTCCCTATCAATAAATTTCATAGACTTGGTTATTAAACCGTGTTTCCGTAGATTACTTAAATACCTACAAATTCTCTAAAAAAAATAACACTTTTTTTGAACACAACAAAATAATATTAACCAAACAAAACTAGAAAACGTCATTTTTACTGCATCGCAAGCAAATAAAAATTAATACGTAGCCAAGAGTCATAATTCAGGATTTCTCTGGGGGGTGCCCAGCGGTACCTAGGGGGGGCCGGCACTCCCGGGCACCCCTGTAGTTACGCCAATGAGTAGTGATGCTATCTCTTACTGTTCTTACTTCTGAAGTTATTTTGAAGTTTCTATAATGTTTATTAGCAATTATTGAACTTTGAATATGTTATTTTATTATTTAGTATAATATTACTAAATGTATTAGGTAGTTATATTTATTTGTGTTATGTTTTTATAGGCATTTGCATCTTTAATTGAAAATGTTATTTTTTTTAAGTTGGTTTATATTGTTTGATGTGAAATTTAAGTTACCTATACTAGTTTTCTTTACTTGTGTTCATATTAATTTTCTCATGACTGTTTACTTAATAATTTGATATTATTTTCATTAATAATCTCAATTTTTTATTCATTTTACTTTGAAAAACCATCCCTTGCTTTCTGATTGATGAACTACACCACCATTGAACAAAAATTAGTCAGTACCGAAAGCACCGAAAAAAACGGGAAATCCCAAAGTCGCCAAAAAAAATCCCCCACGCCTTTCTCCGCAATCTCACAAGTAGTTTCGAGATGTTTTTAAAAAATGAAAGTAGGTCAAGACAAGCGGAAAATTCGCTTTTAAGAAATAAAATAGGTCAATACAAATGAAGGTAGGTCAAGACAAACAATGATACGAACTGTTTTCCGCATAGTGCAGAAGGTGTATCAATGAACTAAATAATATTAAAACGGATTTGCTTCAGCATAACTGGTAGTCATATGAGACTCAATTTCTCTTCTAAGGTTGTGTACCCCTAAAATATAGAATCACGTACTGCCACTGAGTTTACTATTTATGTTTCATTTTTTTCTGCCTATGAAAGAGTTCGTGAACTCTATATAGTTTTTAATTACCTATTAAGTAAATAACTAAAGTCTTTTCTACTGTAAATATTCACCAAAAATTATGTCTTCACCTACTTTTGACTCCCTACGAGCCACCCCTGATCCCAAGTAATAAATCCACGCCTCTATTGATTGATATTGATGCGTCACACAGATATAGACCAAGATAAAAGTCCGATATAGAGAACAATCTGCCTCTCGCAGCGCCAAAGCACCCGCCACAGCGGTCCTCCAGTGATTTAACATATCATCGCCGGCCCATAATATGTGTCAAGTACAGCGTTTTCAATGGAGTGCGAGTCTCCATTGCCTTAAATGGAATAATGGATAACTCGGCTATATAGCGGGACCCCATTCACGTGACAAGGAATGCAGGTTTGATTTGACACGTTATTATTTGTCCACGTACAATGTCGAATATCGGCTGTGCCGATGATGAGGACGAGAGTCCATTGTGGCATTGTTTTATCGGCGAGGCGGAGAGAAGGACCGTTCATCTCGGCTATACAGGGGGTGGCAGAAGTAGCCCCAGTCGAGTTTGGGTAAAAGGTGTGAGAAAAAACAACGAGTATCATTGAAATTCAGACAGATTAATGTTAAGTATTTCGCTGTAAAACTAGCTTGGTTAAACTACGATAAAGATGCGGGTTCCTGTTTGAAAAAAATAGTAGATATTTAAAATAATGTTGAAGTTTTTAGGGTTCCATTCCGTACCCAAAGGATAAAAACGGGAACCCTATTACTAACTTCGCTATCCGTCTGTTCGTCTGTCACAAAGGTCTATCTTATGAACCGTTATAGCTAGACAGTTGAAATTTTTACAGATAATGTATCTATGTTGCCGCTATAAGAACAAATACTAAAAACAGAATTAAATAAATGTTTATAAATAAAAAAGTACTTTCACTAACCATTATCTTTTAAGTAAGAATTTTACACAGAATCTTCCAAGTCCTCGGTGTCCGCGTGGTTAAAGCATTAGGACTTTACGCTGCTATGACGTTGGAGCCGTAGTAAGGCAGGTTCGAATCCTAGCCAAAGCGACTTTTTTTTAATCGTTTTTTTTTAATTTTACTTTTTACATATTTATTATGGATTAATACAATTTTTAGTAATGTGTTTCTTAATTTTTTTTTAAATTACTTATACGCGCATTCAAAATTTCAGCTAAATCGGAAAAAGGATTTATAATAATATATATAGTATCTAATGTTGTATAGATAATGAATGGTACGGAACCCTTCGTGCACGAGTCCGACTCGCACTTGATTTTTTTAAATTTCAATAATCCTATTATAGAATTTTAATTTTATGCTTGATTCATTACTTCAATGGGATTTAATGTTCAAAAATACCATATGATCGAAAAAATCGCAAATCTATTTCAGAAAAATTATTTTTTCTGAAATTTTAAATTACACCATGCAAAAAGCATTTTTACTGAATATAAAAATAAATTACAAAACCTTCTTAAGGCCAACTGGTAGTAATAAAGAAGAGTACGGGTCAACTAAACCTAGGACTTGACCTCGCCAAAATTATCATCGATTGTCATTCCCAGCCGTCTTTGACGCCGTTTTTTTTTCGACCTAATGGTATTTTTTTAAAAAAATCTACTTTTCTTGTTATTAATTCAAAAATACTGAAATATCGAAAAATCAGGGTATTCATTTTTTAACACAATTAAAAACGATTTTAAAATTCGATATCAATCAAAATCTCACCAGTTATAGTCATATAACAGTGGCACTTCTTGTCTGTTATTGGGTTTTAACCCTTATAGATTACTATCGGTTATAACCATTGGCGTAACTACAGGGGAGCCCGGGGGTGCCCCCCCCCCGGGTACTGCTGGGCACCCGCAGAAAATTCCTGAATTATGACTCTTGGCTACGTATTAATTTTTATTTGCTTGTGATG
This sequence comes from Sitophilus oryzae, assembly GCF_002938485.1. Classification (NCBI taxonomy): domain Eukaryota; kingdom Metazoa; phylum Arthropoda; class Insecta; order Coleoptera; family Curculionidae; genus Sitophilus; species Sitophilus oryzae. The sequence continues at coordinate 3,690,328 of NW_022147287.1, read as the reverse complement.
CAGTAAAAATGACGTTTTCTAGTTTTGTTTAGTTAATATTATTTTGTTGTATTCAAAAAATGTGTTAATTTTTATTTTTTTACAAAATTTGTAGGTATTTAAGTAATCTACGGGAACACGGTTTGATAACCAAGTCTATGAAATTTATTGATAGAGATATTCATGAAAACGTTTTATTCAAAAATTGTTTGTTAAATTATTTCTCATTTTTAAAAAAACAAAAGTCCTAGGCCCCCCTCGGCTCAACCCCAGGATAAATTGCTTTGTTACGCTAATAGTTATAACGTGTTTTGGTCATTTTTACGCTATTTGAAGTTATAATTCGTTATGACAAAATGGTGAATAATCAAAAAGTATTCTTATTAAATGCCCTTTCAAAATACACAATAATTAATTATAAAGATATTCTTTTAAAACATATTCAAAATACATATCTATTATTATAAAGATAACTATACCGTATGATCGAAAAAAAAACGGCGTCCAATTGGCGTGGACATGAACATCGATGACATTCCTCATATAAAATGACAGCGATCTTCATTTCATAACCATCGCTGACACCGTCATACAGTATTCTCCCTATAGAAGTTTTTAGCAGAATAGTTTTTTTCTGTTAAATTTTGAGTAAGATTGTTGAAATATATGTGTGAGTTTAATAATAAACAATTATAATTATTGTTGACTTTGAAAAATATAACACTTTTTTCCAGAAAAATAATCCATGACAAAATGGTGAACGTCTAAATAAGAACAGTAAGTTTAACAAGTCTTACAGTAAGTATTTTTTTAAATATTTATTATTTATGGCAAATGGGATGATAGAATATTTAATAATTTCAGTTCAAAACAACTTTGATTATTCTGGATAACTGTCTATTTCGGTTATTCATAAGTTTTGAATTCTTTTTAATACAGAAAAAAATAATTTTTAATATAAAAAAAAACATTTAAAACACACATATTTATTTTGACAATAAATTACAAAACACATTTTGTTCTACAAAATACTAAAACAGTCTTAAACAATAATAAAATATCTACATCATTTTATTCAGCTTATCAATACATTTTTCAACCTGATGGTTAATGCGAATAAATAACAAATATCCTAATAAAACAGAACCCAACGTGACAAACATGGCGACTCCTTCAAAAATGAACTTCGGTGCAAAGATATTCCAAACCATTAAATGTCTACAGTGAATTGTAGCTGCCAACATACTGGCAAATACCTAAAACCAAAAATAATATAGAGATCGTCCCGATAGAAATTGTCATGTATTATTATTTCACAGGCTACTGTGACGCCTTTTTTTCGTCGAATTATATACAGGGTGTTTCTTAATGATATGATAATATTTAAGAGGGTGATTCTTGGACTTATTTTAAGAAAAAAACTTCATATGAAAATTTTATACCCTGTATCTCCGAAACAAAGCATTTTAGGACATAAGTTTGTACGACCCTTTTTACTTATTTTTATGTGCAGAATATGCTGCCGAAGTTTTCGGAAAACAGTTCGGACCATCCCGTATATTAAGAGGTGGGTATTACACTATAAAATTTCTTTGTCAAAGATCTTTTATAAAAGATATATTATGAAAAATTTGACATTGTTAATATAGGATATTTTATAAAATCACACATATTACACTGTCAAATTCTTCATAAAATATATTTTAAATAAAATCTTTGACAAAGAAATTTAAATTAAAATAGTGTAATAGTAGCCTAAGAGACGCCTTGTATAGCATTTAAACTAGTCCGTACCTTAATACCAAATGTAGAGATGTATTTACAACACAACGAAAACATGGATGCAGATACTATTTTACTTCTTTCATACAACATCATTTCCCCTTTTTGTGCGTGTTGCAAAAAGTCCTTATTTTTACCAAGTACACTGGGCATCATGATAAATAGAGTAAAAGGGGTTATAACCAACAAAGGTAGCGTCATTCCCATTATAATGTATGACCCGAAAGTGTTGATTATAATCAACACCCCTAGAATGTAACGGTGGCTGAAGATTCCTGAGGTTCCCACAAAAGCGGCATCCCAGGTGATATTGGGAAAGGCAGGTTGATGTCCAGTAGCGTAGAAGAAGTATTGGGCTATTAAAGCCCATCCTATAATGGCTACTGTCGGCACATTGAACAAATCCTCTAAAGAAATAATAAATATATTAAAACTACTACATATTTTATTACAAATGGCACACAATATTCTTATTTTTTCAAACGTTACAAAAGTATTAATTTTTGCGACCTGATTGACAATATAAAAAAACATTTTAACGCCTAGGCATACCGGGTGTTGCATCGTCGGACGGGATATAGGAAATCCCATGTAAATTTTAATGGGGTCATTTATTGACTTCCCTAATTATTTTAGAGAATAATTCTATTTAGGTTTATTGAAGAGCACTAAAACCGACATTCAAAAGAATAACTTTAGATATTTTTTATTAGCTCGTTTACGAGTTATCGCCGATTTCTTTTGAAATATTTCTCCTTTCTTATGGCCCTGTATTTACTTATGAGCACCAGTCAAGATTAAAGATAACCGTCAAATGAAGTTGTTATTTCAGAAATTTACCTATTTAGTGCTTTATTATTATTGAAAACTCATTCCTACATCGGAAATCTTAAAGATGTATTTATAAATACAAATTAATATGAATTAAAGTAAAATAAAGTAATCAATTACAAGGTTAATTATAGTATTATTACAATATTCAGTAACTTATTAATTTAGGTACTATTAAATGACAACTTCATTTGACAGTTATATTTTACCTTGACTGGTGCTCATAAGTTAATACAGGGCCATAAGAAAGGAGAAATATTTAAAAAGAAATCGGCGATAACTCGTAAACGGGCTAATCAAAAATATCTAAAGTTATTCTTTTGAATGTGGGTTTTAGTGCTCTTCAATAAACCTAAAAGGAATTATTCTCTAAAATAATTAGGGAAGCCAATAATTGACCCCATTAAAATTTACATGGGATTTCCTATATCCCGCTCGACGATGCAACACCCGGTATAAGTTAATTACTTTTACGCCTGAGCACAAAAGTAGGAAAATATATTATTAAACTGAAATAAAGTGTCAAATTCAACGAGCGTAACCATAGTTTCTCGATATATAAATACTTACAAGGTATTACTTTTAAATCTTTTTATATTATTTGGAACGTTTAAAATTGTTTAAAAAAATTATTTGAGACGTTTGAAAAAAAATAGCATGTTATATTTGGAGTAAAAATGACTTTTTGTGCCTCGCCTGTAATTCCAAACGTACAGCTTCGTCACAAAAAGTATTATTTTTACTCTTAATAAAACATACCGGGTGTTGCATCGTCGGACGGGACAGGAAATCCCATGTAAATTTTAATGGGGTCAATTATGGGCTTTCCTAATTATTTTAAAGAATAATTCTATTTAGGTTTATTGAAGAGCACTAAAAGCCACATTCAAAAGAATAACTTTAGATATTTTTGATTAGTTCGTTTACGAGTTAAATTGCTCGCTATTTTATGGCAAATTCTGAGCTCAGCCTTAATCAAGCCTTAATAAAAGCACGTGTGTTTGGAATTTTGGGTGTGGCTTAACACAACAGGATCGGCCAGATTTCTGAAATATAATATATATTTCTTTCGGCCCCTGAGAGCAACCCGAACAGTACAGCGTAATAGACTCTTAAAAACTACGTCAGAACGACTATATTTTGACTTTACTTTACCTATCGTTTCTGCCTGTTTTATTCTCATCATTGACGTCACGACCAATAAAAACACAGCAGCTATCACCATAATACCAGTTGAAGAAGCAAAACCTTCCCCCAACAACAAACCAAACACCAATATCAAATACAACGCCAAAATAACATACACAGCACTATACGCTGTTGCCAAACCATACACTATAGGCACATCCCTAGAATTTTTCTCCATATTCGATTTTAACTTATTGTAAATGCTTGGAATCAAATTCTCTTCTTTTTCTGAGAAACCTTTGTCCCGTGGTATTAAGCTTATGCATAAGGGTTTTATAACAAGAATAACTAAAGAAATTAATGAAAGAATGTACACTGATAAGGGGAGGTAACTTATTCTTCGTTTGTTTGATATTTTTGAGAATTTCTGTAAGACCCAAAACCCGGCAGAAAGGACTACCATACACATAGGGATGATTTTGGTTAAAAATTGCGTTACCGAGTAACCACTTAAGTTTCCACAGTGTCTTAACCACATTTTTGCGGCATTTACTGTCAAAGAGAGTGACACAACTGCCAAACTCCACTCAATTTTAGTAGGCTGAGTTTTTGAGGATGTTCCAACTTCATGAGGAGATGAAAAGCACCATTGTTGTTCAACGCGGCACCTCCAAAAATAGCCTGTAATCCTCAAAGAACAAAAGACAAACAAAACAAAGAAAACTGGTTTTAAAAACTGTTTTTTGTAAAAGTTTCTTCTGTACCAAACCAGGTGAAGTAAAGCAGTTAAAAGAACTGTCACAAAAGAAAATAATAAAACACTCGCTTCTTCATTGATGAAACTATTAGAGAATGGGACTAGAACATTGAAAACCAAAACCAACCTACATATCACACTAATTACGTTTATTTTCCTCTTATACCACTTTGTACTGATAAACTCCCAGTTCTGAAATATCGGCACCAAGAACATCAGAGGAGAAATCATATTTGCCACAAAAACAAAAGAGTAAGAAAAGTTATCTGCAAAACTTGACAGTTCCAAAAACCCTATCAGAATAAATGAAAAAACTAACACCAAACAGAACACTGAAATAAACGACGTTTCAATGACATGTGACAGATGCTGTAAAGGTATCCCGTCGCAAATAATATACATGAAGAATACAGCAAGGAAGAGAAAAGTTAGTCCATTGCTTATTGAGAATGGGTCAAACTGTATCCAGACCTCTTCACATAAAAGCCTCAATTTTTTCAAAAAACCTTCAGCTTTTTCGTAGAAATGTACAAATTGCTCTTCTGAATTTACTGAGATGATTTCTTGGTGTAATGAGTCATATTCTTTGTAGTATAATTCAAGATATTCCTTATCAAAAATTTGAGTGCTTTCAGAGTAAACTTTAATGTAATGAACAATTTGTTGGACATTGTTCCAAAGCCAGAACAACGAAAGTTTCCAAGAATTTGAACTGGTACTAGGCAAAGCAGTGTTTATTAAGATTCCTAAATTTTGAAATGGAATTGGTACTCCCAGAAGAGCTGACAATGTTGGAACAAGATCAACTTGTTTAACTGATTCCTTATTTGAACCAAATGATAGTAACGGTTGTTTGGAATAAACAAACATGGCTGCTGTGACTTCTTCAGTGCTTTCTCCACCATGATCCCCTTAAAAAGTCACAAATAAATATTTTTATTTAATAAAAATTATAAATTTCAATTACCAGTTACTGTCATACCATGATCGCCAATAACAAAAAGAATTGTATCATTATTCATTTCATTTATCACATGTCTGAAAAAAATATATATTCAATTAGAGAGTTTAAATATGGACTAAATCATTTATTTATTTACACTTTATGTTTCAAAATAACTTACTGAAGTACATTATTAATTTCTGACAACTTTCTGGACATTTCCGGATGGTTTGGTCCATATCTATGACCGCAATGATCCACTCCAAGAAAATGCCCAACCAGCAAATTCCAATCATCCTTCTTCAACTCCGGAAATATGCTTTTTTTCACTCCATTATCCACTGTATCCAGATCCCACACATCAAACGATGGATATGGATAATTTCGTAAAAACCTATTAGGATACAAAGATCCCCAAGTATCATCTCCCAGGAACACCACAGTGTAGTTATTTTTGCTGACCTGGTCAATAATATTGTCTTCGTTTATTTCTGATGTAGCAAAATTCGAACCGGCATCAATAAATGTCGGAAGACTGCCTGTGGTCAGTGCTTTAAGCCTTTGCATTGTTGTTGTTGGTGGGTCTGCAATAAATTTATACAATCTCGAAGACTCTGGGTGATTTAATAAGGTATCTTTTATGATTGGTAACTTGTTCTGGTAAGGTAAAGGATTCTCTCTGTCTTTGTAAACAGTAAAGTCATATCTAAGTGCATCTACTATCAATAAAATCACTTTGGAGGTAGGTTTCAAGCAAGTATTCAAAGCCTCGTTACGAAAGTCACTAAATACCTCCTTTCCTTTAATAAAACAACTTTCTTCATCGTTTGAATCACAGAAATGCTCAAGTTTTGAACTGCAAGTAGCATTATTGTCTTGTACTGTCCTGGTCAATAAAAACCCACGAGAAAACAGCAAAATAGCCGAGACAACCAAGTAACAAAACCAGACGAACGTTATCACATATTTTAATTTCTTTTTCATCTTAAAAAGATTGTTTTAAAGTCTTATTTAAAAATGTTCATATTTATATTTACGTGACTAATTTTTGAGGTTAGCTCTTTAAAACTGGTGTATTTTGAGTTGCCTATAAACAAAGTTCAAGAATATGAATTTTTTTCCAGGACAAATTTATTAAAGATAATGCGCTCAATGCAAGAAAAATATTATCGTATGGAATATCGATATAAAAGAATATTTATTGAATGCAATGTTGCAAAACAAAGAGTTTTTATCGGTTAAAAAACATTTGTCAAAGTTCAAGCACGAGAATCCGTAGTAAATATCAGTGCGGATCCCTTTTATTTTAATCTCGGCATGAATTCATTCATGATAGTCCATATAAAATAGAAATGCATCAAGTTGCCTGTGCCTTTGTGTTGTATATTTTGTTTTATTCGAATGTCAGTGCAATTAACGAAAAGTGAGCATGGTTTTAAAAAAAATGTAAAATTGTTCCATTTTGTTGTAAGATTTTCGCAAAAAAAGACGTATACAGGGTGACCAAGCGTTCTTGCATTCTACTTGATATATTATCACCTCAATGTTTGAAGTTTGAATCTCTATAACGTGTTTTTTTTTTAATTGTATGTGCCTTATTTTTACCAGGCTGTTTTTATTTCTTTAGTATTTTGATTATTATCTGTTTTTGAAGCGATGGAGACAACTTGATAAGAAAACATGGAGGATTCTTCTTTAGCATGCCAAAAACTCTTTCAGCTGGCAAAAATGAAACTGTATGTTTATCTTTGCATCATATAAATACACCATCCAGAGTTTTAGTTGATCTAAAATGGAAAGGACATCATTTTCTGACCGAAAGAAATTTAGGAACAGGTATATATTTTTTCCATTAATCTTTAAAAAAAATAAAAAAATCGGTCCATTCTTATATATAATAGTTATTACTTATAGTTCTCGTACTTCTAATACCTTAACTTTGCTCTACATTCTGAATATATGTATATTCCGTATGGTCGAAAAAAAAAACGGCGTCCAGTTGGCTGGGAATCTTCATTTCATAACCATAGCTGACGCCGTTTTTTTTATCATACGGTATATAGTTAGGCTCGGTAAAAGGGCCAATCGTATGCCTATATAAAAGTAGATCAATTTTAAATAAGAATATATGATTTTTATCTGCTGATAATGGTTCTGTCTTTTGTCACATTTTTACTGTTTTTCGCTTTTTTGTAGAACACACATGTTTCAATATGCACGTTCCAGACTTTGATTTAATTGAACCACAATACGTCAGTATCAAAATCCAGGTTCTTGACGGTAATCAGGTACAATCAGCTCACAATCAGGATCCTATCCTGATGTACCCCAAGGAAAGTTGTAAAATATTTCTTGAAACTGACAGGGCAATGTACAAACCTGGCGATTTGGTTAAAATAAGAGTGTTGTGTTTGAATGAGAGATTTTTACCCGATGATTCCCAGGTATAGAAAGCTATTTTTTTCTAATACTAATAACGTTTTTTGTATGAAAACTTTGATCGAAAAAATGACATCTAGTTGGTTTTGAAATAAAAAAAAAAACGGTCACTGACATTCGCTATGTAAATTTATATATTAAATGACAGCGAGTTCATTTCAAAGTCAAGTCTGACGGCGTTTTTTTTTGATCCTATGGTATTTATAGAAAGAAAATTTAACGGGGTAAAAAAATGGCTGAATTAGTGTGATTAGTCACAGAAATACTTATCCCGCCATTTATTTAATCCTATATCACCATTTTATCACATTTAAAATAGCTGAATATTTAGGTCTATTATCGTGACGTCACTGGGGCCTACTTTGAAACGCAAATAGGCCTGTATTTCTCTTAGTCCCGCATCAATATTGAAACTTTTTAAACAATTAAATATTCTATTTCTATGTTTATTATACATTTAAATATATATGAACTTGTATCAATTTTTATGAAATAAGAAATATGAAAATTTATGTCCAATTTTATAAAAAAATTAGATATCCGAAATCAAGATAAGAAATCCCATGGATGTTGGTGTTTTTGTCTGGAATAATATGTCTCTAGACCACGGATTGGTCAACTTGGAATATCCACTGGTTGAAGAAGCGTTAATAGTAAGTAAACTTTTGAAAAGTACTATCTAAAAATTCAACTTCTAATAATAGTACCCTGTCTGCATCAACACAATTTTTTCAAAAGTTAAATCCTTTATTATTATTATTTAGTTTATTATTATAAAATATGTATTCTTGATAATCTCAGATAAAATATAAACCTTCATAAAAAATGTTTATAATGTATGTATATGACCTTAACCGTAACATAATATACAGTACCGGCGAAAAGTGGAGAAACTTTTAATATTTTTACTGTGTCAAAATACAGTTTACTCTCTGCACATAAAAAAAATCATAATTGAGAAGTATCATTCGGGAATTAAACAAATTGATATTGCTAGACACTTAAATTTACATAAAAGTGTTGTTTGCAAACAGATTATTTTGTATAGAAATCGTGGAACAACTGCCAGTATACCCAAGCCCGGAAGACCCAAAAAATCAACTTTGGCGACAGATAAAATAATAAGAAGATATTCACTTAGAAATCCATTTTGCACTGCGGAGGATATAAGGAACGAATATCCCTTTATTTCAATATCTGTAAGGTCCATTAGACGGCGTCTGAAACAGGCACAACTTAATGCCAGAAGACCTGCCCGAAAGCCGTTTATTTCTAAGAAAAGAGGCAGGCCCGACTACAATTTGTATTGGAACATGCAAATTGGACATACAAGCAGTGGAAAAATGTACTCTGGTCGGACGAAAGCAAGTATAATTTGGTTCGGATGGTATTAGGTGGGTGAAACGTCCTGCCAATGAGAGATTCAATCCCAAGTACACCTTAACCACTATAATAATAAAGGCTTTTTCCAAAAAAATCTTGTGTGTATTTTTATGAGACAGTTATCCTATGTATAAATATATATGCTTTATAAACCTTTTCGTTCTTGTAAAACGGCAGTAAATAAATTTAAAAAGTTTCTCCACTTTTGGCCGGTACTGTATATCTTAGAAATTAATTATTTTTGAAAGATTCACAGTAAAAATATTTTCTTGAAGTGATAGTGACACTTGTGTTTGTCACTTTAATTCACTAATTGGTATAGATACTAATTGGTGAGTACCAATAGTTTTTTGTTCCAAGTTTATGAAGTTTGAATTTCAATACTCTCTTGAATTCAAGAGAATATTTTTGAATTGAAAATGAAATAGAATTTTCCCAAATTAAAAAAGTCTCCTAAAATACCCAATTTTCGTTCATCCTGTATAAGAAAATATCTTGTCATACGGAAATATCTTTTAGAACATCGAAATAAATCTATAGTCTGTTCAACGAGGGGATGCCTGATAGTGACAGTTGTGTCTGTCACTGTCAGGCATTCACCATTTTAATTCAAAGGCAAATTGTATTTTCTGTCATTTTTTTTGGATGTCATCTGTCAAAATCTTCCCAGATTCATTGGACAGACTATACCTGTTTTTAGAGACGATAATTTTGGATAGGTCTTATAATTTTTTTTCTTATTGTAGGGAAAATGGAAAATAGAGGTGGATAAATTAATGAAAACCTTCGAAGTTGCCAAATATGTAGTACCAAGGTTCAAAATCGACCTGATCCATCCCAAATCCGTATTTTACAAGACAAATTCGATCAATATTACCGTTTGCGCTAAATATTCTTACAACAAACCAGTTGCGGGTACTGCTTTTGTAAAAATCCACGATTCTGTGAACCATATGAAAGTGTTAAATATTTTACAAGAGGTGAGAAAAAATCTGCTTTTTATACTACAGGGCGAGTCTTAAACAAGTTCAAATATTTTTAGAGGTTAATTATTATTTCGACCCCAGAAACACGATTCGTTTTTTGTGTAATTTTTTTTGAAAATTTGATTTTTTTTAGTTAAAAACATTATTTTTTGATAAGATGATAATATGGCAACACCAGGTAGTAGATTAAATTTACAAGAAAGAAAACCGAGAAAAGATCCAGTGGTTCTCAAAATTTAAGCAAAACATTTTTTTTGGAAATTTTCAAAGTTAACTCGGTTATTTTGGACTTATTATTTGAAAAACGTTTTGAAAAAGAGAAAATATGTTTCTTTTATCGAGATCTATCAGTCCTGAAAATATTTGCACTTAATTAAGACTCACCCTGTATATATTTTTCCTCGTGTTTTTCGCTTAGTGGATTTACCTAACAATTCGTATTCAGAAAACATTATAACGTCATAATCTACATAGTTTTGAGAATATTAGGATACCCTGTATATAGAAATCTTTGATATATTAGGACCCTGTATAATTTATACAGGGTGTCCAAAAAATTCACGGTCAAATTTTAGATTCCCCGTCAAAAAATCTAAAAAAAAATATTTTCTTCTTTTCTACTTCTTAACATTTTTTTAGATGGAAAATGGATGTGCCTACTTCGATATCAGTAAATACGAACTAAACTTGAGCGATATAAGTAAAGAATTCTCTTTGGCGGACCCTAGAATTTTTCTTCATATTACGGCCACAGTTACTGAGCAAGGAACAACAAAAATGGACATTGTTACTGGAAAATCGGAAATCCATGTAAAGGTAACTTAATTGCCAAACAAAGAAAAAAGAACGTGTAATATTTTCCGTTTTTTTGCTCATTATTTACTTAATTTTAACACATTTTTTGTTAAAAAATGTTAGACGAAATAGTTTTCAATAAATAACAGACCTACTGTTACTCTTAGGGCTATACTCTGAAAATCCAAAGCAGCCCTATATTCATCCCTGGAGTACCTTACGAAGGGCAAATGAAACTCATCAACGCAATCACTGATATTACTGGCGAAGTGATAAAACTTTGTTACAATCTAGCAATAAAGAAAAGTTGGAACTACTTTAAGAATGAAGAATGTAGAAACTATACTGTTCCAGAAGATGGGATTATTCCTTTTAAATTATGGCCACTAAAAAATAGTGTTCTTCATATACATTTAGATGTAAGTTTGTATAATTTACATGATGTGCAATAAGTTACTAAATCATACATAAAATAGTTTTATTTAAAAAATGTTTTATGAATAGCATTACAATAGCATTACAATAGCATTACAATAGCAATACAATAACAATACAATAACAATACAATAACAATACAATAACAATACAATAACAATACAATAACAATACAATAACAATACAATAACAATACAATAACAATACAATAACAATACAATAACAATACAATAACAATACAATAACAATACAATAACAATACAATAACAATACAATAACAATACAATAACAATACAATAACAATACAATAACAATACAATAACAATACAATAACAATACAATAACAATACAATAACAATACAATAACAATACAATAACAATACAATAAAAGTACAATAGAAGTACAATATCAATAAAATAAAAATACAATTACAACACAATAAAAATAAAATTACAAGACAATAACAATTTTCTTTTTTAAGGCAAATTCTATCAACAACACTAACATCGAGGACAGTTTTCTAGCTGTTAGACTCTACAGTCCCACTTCTAGTTACATTTACATTGAAAGGGACACGAATATCAACAAAACTTGCGATACACCGTTTCAGTATAAAATTTTATATACCACTGACCATTTCAAAGAAGGAGAAAATATTACTTTTTATTATATGGTAAGACTGTCATAGATTATAGATATAGTATACAAATAAAATTTGCATTATATGGGATGTTTTTATTAATGATTTTTGATTTTGCTTGAAAATAACCAGAAATAGTTTTAACTTAACTAACGTGGCTTTCAAGTCAAATTTCACATTGGGTGGTTGGATTTTAAATATAAATATATTAATAACAAAATCCCATATAATACAAACTTCAATGTAACACTCTGTATATGTTATTTATTGTAAAACTATATTGTAGGTAAAAATAAATTCAGAAATAAATAAATTAAAGAAAATAAAACACACTGTCAGAAAGCACAATGCAATAAGCTCAGAAGATAGTAAAAGTTTTTTAGGAAATGAACACAGATTTGTCAAGTTTGGATCGAGTGTAGATCAGTTTGTTATAAAAATAAAAATGGAGAAAATTGTTTACAAATTCCAAATTTTGGTGTATTATATTACTAAAGATGGGGAAACAGTAGCAGCTAGTAGAACACAAGAAGTAAAACCCTGTTCTTACAAGGTATGTGAAAAATGAAAATAATAAAAAAATAATAAAAAAGAAAAAAAGCGAAGAAAAAAATAAAAACAAAAAAAAAAGAAAATAAAGTTTGATTAAAGTTTTTTTTGTATTTTTTTAAATTAGGTAGATGCTTATTGGAACGAAAATCAGCTAGTTCCAGGCAAATCAGCAACTCTGACTATAAAGTCAGACAAACAAGCTTTGTGCGCTGTAACAGCTACTGATAAAGCTACTAAATTCATATCATCCAGCCAATCACAAAATCTCAATTGGGAAAGCATCATCAAAACGATGTCTCAGCATAAAGATGGCGCTAGATCTTCTAGGACAAGCTGTATATCGAATAATAAAAAAATACTAGGTAAGTAATATAGAGTCTTTACAGAGTGATAGAGCTTATTTAAAGTTTGAAAAGTTTTTTGTATACACGAAGTAAAATTATTAAAAACTAAATTAATAGCATTAACTACCATATGAAAAAAAACGGCGTCAAAGACGGCTGAGGAAAGAAAATCGACGATAATTTTGATGAGGTTACTAATTCGTTTTCTAAAACAATCATTTACTAAAAATTGATATAAAACTTGTCAAAAACTAATTATATAAATACTTACAAATCTATTTCCAAAAAAATATTTTTTCTCGAAGAAGCCATTTTACTCAATACAGGGTGGTTCGAACTGTATTCCGGAAACTTCGGCAGCATATTCTGCAGATAAAAATAAGTAAAAATGTTCGTATAGATGTATGTCCAAAAATGCTTAGTTTCGGTGATACAGGGTGTAGAAGTTTCATTTTTATTTCGATTTTGTCCAAATAATTTCTGCAGTAACGTCAAAATTTTGATTAAAATTGGTGTCTGGGAGTTTTTTGACATGAAAAATTTGATTTTGATGTCAATATGTCTCCTACTAGTAGAGGGCGCCACCTACATATTTTTAACTGGTTTGAAGAGTAATAACTTTTCGTCCGTACCTGTATAAAACTACTGAGTAAAAAAACATACATTACGTAAAAAAGGTCTCTTGGTAAAAATCGCTAAGAGTAATGGTTCTCGAGATATTTGGAATCGAAATTAACAATACCTGTCATCACTGACATAATTAAGCATGTTGACTAAATAGTTATTAAACTGAAATCATAAACATGAAATCTATTTGTGCCAAAAGTTCAACAGAAATTGTTTAATTATGATTAATTTAAAAAATAAAAATTTATTATTTCAGTCAAATAGCTATACTCAACGTGTGCTTATTTTTTGTCAATAATGACATGTATTGACTATTTCCATTCTAAATATATTGAGAATGGTTGCTCGTAGCGATTTTCACCAAGAGACATTTTTTACGTAAAAAGTCATGGAAATGTATATTTTTTCAGTCAGTAGTTTTATACCGGTACGGACGAAAAGTCATTACTCTTCAAAACAGTTAAAACACATGTAGGTGGCGCCCCCTACAAAGATGAGTCATTTTGACATCAAAATCAAATTTCTCGTGTCACAAAACTCCCAGACACCAATTTTCATCGAAATATTGACGTTACTTAGAAATATTTGGAAAAAATCGAAATAAAAATTAAACTTCTACACCCCGTATCTCCGAAATTAAGCATTTTAGGACATACATTTATACGAACGTTTTTACTTATTTTCATCTACAGAATATGCAGCTGAAGTTTCCGGAATACAGTTCGGACCTCCCTGTATATTGAATAAAATTATCAAATAATAAGTTCATAGAATGATTTTATTTTTTTGCATTAACTTATTTTATATAATATAACAGATATTTTTTTAGCATTACATCAGTCTGCCAATTCAACCTCTATGAGGAATAAAAGACATGTTTTTACATTCTCAGAGGATTATGATTCTTACGATGTTTTGAATGTAAGTGAGAAAGTTTTATTATCTTAATGAGAATTCTGTATCGATTTTTGGATTATTCGTACCTACAGGGTGGCCCATTAGTGCGAGCAAAGTGGTTAAAAACTGCAGTGAATTTAAGTTTATTATTGGTTAGAGCTATGCTTTTCTATCATGGTTAACACAGTAAATTTTTATCAAAACCTATACTTCTAGGATATACATAAACATGCAACATTTATATAGAACTTTTTTTCATATCTTTGTAAACAACCACGGTATTGAACTTTCGTTGACTAATGGGCCACCCTGTATATTATGAAATAGCATAGTTCGAATGAAAAATCCTCACAATTCTTACAAGTTTTTTTAAAAATCCGCATTTCTCTAGAAATTTGGAGTGATTACTATATCCAATTTGAAGATAGTCACAAAGCCTTGTTACAGCGGTAAGAAATAATAAAATTAACGCAAAAAATTACAAAGTTATTATGGAAAGACATTTTTTCGTTTTAGGTCCCTTGTTTACCGACGCCAATGAAGGTATTTTAACTTTTCTTTCTATTAATTATAACTAAATATAAACAAAACTTTTTTAAAGCCGAATTCATGACTGATCAGTACAATAATGACATTGATGAAACGTCAGAAGTGACAGTTCGCACATATTTTCCCGAAAATTGGTTGTGGGAGTTTGTTCCAGTGGAGTAAGTGTCTAATGATATACAGTAAAAAAAAATTAAAGTTAAACTCTTTAGGAATAGGGTCTACTATTACGATTGTATACCTTATCTATTAACAAGCATTTTTATAGAAATTCTACACAAATACATCGAGACCTACCACATTCTATAACGACCTGGACAACCAACGTTTATTGTGTTTCGACAAAAGATGGCGTGTCGTTCGCTCCCCAGACAGAAGTGATCAGTATCCAACCGTTTTTCATTCAAGTCATCACACCGTACTCCATTAAAAAGGACGAAAATTTCTACTTGCCCATCAATGTTTTCAATTATCTCAACTACTCCTTCCCCGTAAGTATACCTTGAAGTATTTTTTAGTTTTTAACTATTAGTTATTAACCCGTATAGTAATCATAAAGTTATGTAATGAAACCAATTTTGAATGCCGATATACATCCAAAACCAAAGACATCCAAAAAATGACAGAAAATGTATATTTTACTTCAGAATTTAAATGACACACACATCTGTCACTGTCAGGGTCTGTTAAACAATTTTTATAAAGAATTTGGTCTATCAAATTCCAAAGTTCGCTTAATAATAAAATTATTTAGTTGTACGAAGTATTTCATCTTAATTTTAATATCAAACAGTCAAATAATAGAGTGTGATCAAATAAAAGCGGTGTCATAGTGAGTCTAGAAATAACAATATAGTTCAAATTGTACTAAAATTAGTTATTTATTACAGAAACTTGAATTAATGTATACTGTGTACACACTGCTGTTCTTTATTGGAAGAAAGATATGCGAATCATAGTCTAAGAAATTATGATAAATCGGGTTAAGGGATCTTTTTTACGTGTCGATAGGAGCAAAGTTTATACAAAATAAGGATAGCACAGCTTTCTGAATTATATACTTTTTGCAATCATATTGTTTGTTTATGCCAGATTAGGGTTTCTATAAGACTGACCGGCAATCTTCAACTGACCAATCCACATTCGTTTCTCAGTACTTCCTACTGTCTCAAGGAAAGCAGTACCTTAACTCATAACTACCAGATATCCGGTACAGAAGTTGGTATAGCTCACGTGACTGTTTCTGTTGAAACGGATAACCAGTATGCGTTGCCATGTGGTCCAGATACTATAATTTCAAAAAGGTAGGCTAGTAAGTTCTGTCCATTGAGAAAATATAACATTTCGACAAACAAGATAAAAATATTACAGAAAAATAATTTACTTTTGAATTTAAATAACAGACAAAACTCACTGTACACAACAGACAACAGTCACTTATGTCACTGATATAATTTATACTGTAAAATAAAGATATGTGTATCAGTGTCTAAGAAATTATGATAAATGAAGTTGAGGATATAATAGTCTGATTCTTCACTACAGAATTTTCTGCATGAGCGAACGCATTTAAAAAATACAATTTGTTATGAAAAAATGTTACATAGATATAGAATAAAACTCTTTAAAATAAAATTATTTTTCTCTAAGTATAAAGCTGAGTTAACTTTTTGATGCTAGGGTTAATCTTAATGTGGCGTACTTTGTTTACTACCACATATATCTTGAAATTATGCCAATGACATTGTCAAATTTTAAAAATAGGCTATATATAATAAGTCCGTGGTCAAATCAAACTGTAAACAAACATAAGGGTTTGTTTACATTTTGCATGTATATGTTTGGCCAAAACTAATCAATAAATATTGTTAATCTCTCCCTTAGACGTGTCTATGAGAGCAAAGTTTATGCAACATTAGGATAGCCCAGATTTTTTGAATTATATGAATTATTCACATCATCATATTGTTCATTTATTTTTTAATTAAAATATCAGACAACAGACAACTCAAATATACACAGACAGCCACATATGTTACTAATGATAGAGTATACTCGTTATTACTAAAGATATTTTATAAATTTATATATTTGCCTTTAACTAGGGATGCTGTATTAAAGTCTTTAATAGTTGAAGCAGAAGGATTTGAAGAAGTTCAGACAAAATCAGCGTTGATATGTAGTTCAGGTAAAAAAAATAATAAGATAATTTAAAATTTATTTATTAAGTACTTGTATACAATTGTAGATAGTGAACCAACTAACTTAACGATTTGGAACTTCAACATACCTGAAGATATCGTATTGGGTACTAACACCACAATTGTTACTGTCAATGGAGATTTGCTAGGACCTACCATTGAGGTAGATCATCTATATTTATGTGTAGATATTTAAAAAAATTGCTGTGATTCTCTACATTTTTATTAATATTTCTTAAAACTAATTGTACTACGATCTTTTAAAAAATGAAAACGGCGAATTTCCATAAGGAATTTCTTGCGTGTTTATGTTTAAAAGAAAGTTGTAAGTGCGATTTCAGTTCTTCTAGAGTTACCACTACTTTATTTCAAGATAAAAAAAAAATTAATTCAATATTTCCGCAAGAAGTTTTTTGTGTATTTTTGTTTAGAAAAGTGTTTATAACGTAAAGCAGGTACATATTTCTTCATGTAACTGATTTCAGTTATTCTAAAGTCAGAAAAATGAAAATGGTGCGTTTTCGCAGAGAAATTTTTATAACTTTGTGTTAGGGGAGGCTTCTACAAATAATAACCATCTATCAAAAAATGAAATCGAAATTATATTACCATAGCAACGCCTTTTTATCTTTAGGACATTTTATTTTTAGGAAAAAATTCTACAATATTTTCATGTTTTTTCTAACTTTCTCTAAAGCGGTATAGGAATTTGGAAAAGTATAAAGGGGATTAACCATTTTAGAACAAGCAAAAATGTTTATGAAGAATGCATTTTTCTCAAATTGCCAATAATAAAAAAGTTTTTCCTCTTGTAAAAACAATCCAGGGACATACTGTATATACTAGATATTTTTTTGTTTCTTTTCTTTTTTGTTTGTTGTATTTTTATAAGTGATTTGAGCTAAAACACAGCTACATCACCAACTGCATTACCTTTGACATTTTTAGAATCTGAAACAATTACTGACCATTCCAACCGGTTGTGGGGAACAAATTATGGCATCCCTAGCTCCAAACATCTACGTTCTGCGTTACTTAAACGTAACAGGAACTTTAACACCCCTAGTTAAGCAACGTATACTGAGAAATTTCAAAATAGGTTTGTTTTTGTACCCGCAAAATACATTTTTTTAATAGATTTAACTATATTTATTTTGTTCTTCATAGGATATCAAAGAATCCTTAATTACATGCACAAAGACGGATCTTTCTCAGCTTTTGGGTACTACGATCCGGCAGGTTCCATGTTTTTGACAACTTTCGTGGTTAAAATACTCCAACAGATAAAGGAGTTCGTATACGTCGATCAAAAAATTATCGATAAGGGCATAGAGTGGATTTACACTAACCAGCTTGAGAATGGTTGTTTCGATGCAGTGTATCATGTTTTTCAAGATATGGTGGGTATAAATTGTTACTGTTATTATACAGTTCATACCAAAAAAACTTTTAGTCGCGTGATTAAGATTAACCGGCACAGTGTTGTCCACTTTTACAAAAATCAAAATATTCTTTCTATTATCTATTTATATATTTCTATTCTGAATATCTATTCTACAGGGTGGTACAAACACAGAAAGGAGCACAGCAGCCTTGACCTCCTATGTTATTCTAAGCCTATTAGACGCCGGAATTTCAGTACCTGAAGAAGTCCAAACAAATGGAAAGTACTGCATACGCAGTCAAAACAATCCTGATAAGTACTCTCTCATCATCAGTTGTTACGCTTTGTTCAGATTAAAGTGGATCAACGAAGGTACCAGGTTTTTGGAGAGAATATTGTCTGTATCTCGACAAGAAGATTATATGATGTGGTGGAGCTCAAAAGGTAACAGTATAATTTATCAAATAATGTAGTATTTTTATTTAGCCCAATCAAATTAGAGAAATCTGTGGAAAAAAAATCCAACAGTTGTGAAAATGGATTTAAATGATTTCTCTAGACTTGGGCTGATATGTGTCAAAAGTCCCCGAAGTTAGACGATGAGCTCGAGAACTGGGGAGGGGTTAAATGACACTTTTATGACTTTTTAGCTTATATCTCGGAAAATATGACACCTACGAAAAATACCCTAGACAGAAAATTAAAGCCCAGAAAATTCTCTACAAAATTGGTTGAATGCATTTTTTTCATAGGTCTAAACCATTTAAGCGTTAACAATATTCTTCATATTGTATTTTCGCATTTAAAATCCAATTAAAGTTTAAATTTAACCTTTCATATTAATAATTAATTAATTTAATGATAATATACAAGGGGTCCTTATGTTATCTTTCAAGTCTTCATCACTAGTGCACACAGAACTTAACAATAACTGCAAGTTAAAGATTAATGCATGCCTGCTTTACGGTAAAAAAAGTATAGCACAGCATTTAGCGCAGCTGCAAATATTGTAAGGTATACGAAAACCAAGAATCATGGTTTATGGTCAACGCATCACGTCTAAAATTTATTAGATCATAGTATATACTAAAAGTTATACTTAATACTTAAAAAATCATGGGGATATCGTACTTCTTCAAGGTTTAATTTTTTCCACCGATGTGCCTTTTTTTTAACTAATTTGACTGGGGTATATCATAGGTATTATTAACTCAATTAAAAGGTAGAACATCTGATTTCATTACTGTAAGCTTCTAGAAATATGGTAAATACAAAGCGCGTTCAACGTTACGTCATCAATCAAATATCCGTTTTAGGGTGTGTCTTGTATATAATTTCAAGTACGTTCCGAAATCAGTAAGCGGGCGCGTTCCGATTTTATTAATTTTAAGTATCTATGCTTGCCCTTTATTAATTTTGGTTGTATTTCAATTTACAGTTCTAGGAACACATACCAAATTTAGTAATAAACATTTTAGTAACAAAAAGTCTTTTTTTTGACACAACTAATCGATATCTGTCAATAGAATCATAACTTACTATACCAAAAATATAATTAATAATTTCATTTCAGATGATAACGAGTTTCATGCTTCAGACATAGAAATCACAAGCTACGCTTTATTGGCTCTAATGCATCAGAAAACATCAACCAATTTAGCGCATGCTCATTCCGTTGCCAAATGGTTATCCTCCAAAATAGGACCGACTGGAGCGTTTAAATCAACCCAGGTATTACACAAAATTAAATAAAACCATGTTTTTATAGATCTATTCTATTGTGTCCTCTTTCTTGAGTTATAACTCATTATACAGTCTCAGGGCTTTGACAAAAGCCAGTATCTGAGACGGTTTTACGGAGGTTAGTTCTCCATCTCCGATATCGTCTTACCAAAGTTTATGACACGAATGGTTGTCGTCTCGGCGCATTCAGTGATGAGGTGGTCTGGTGTTTCCCCATTTTCCCCACAGAATCTGCTCTACTGAGGTGGTCATTGAAGAGACAGTGTCCTGTTAAAAACCCCGTGACGATCCTAAGATTCTTCTTACTAAAGACTATGTTAGTCCCAAAGAAGACTTTTACGTTAAGCGGCCCATACATTATCAAACAAATTGCGCAACGCAGGCTGTTGCGCAACGAGTTGCCAATGTATGGTAGTGTTTGATGCGTTGCGCAATTTTTTGATGAATTTCAATAATGTTTGAATTCTTTTGTACAACAGGACTGTTTGTGCAACGCGTTGTGTCGTGTATGTGTGTGTTGCGCTTCGTTGTGCAATATTTTAGTTCTTTCATCCAAATTCTTTGTTTTCTTTTTCGTTTTTTGGTATCATCGACATCATCTAGGGTATATACGATAATAATTGACGCAATGGCAATTGAGGACATGATTGTTTCTCAAACAATGCACAACTTTTAATAAGAAGTTTGATCAAAATTTTACTAAGTGCATGGTTGATGCAGCTGTACAACAGAACGTTGCGCATCGCTTTGTTGCGCAACTTATTGTTTGATAGTGTATGGACCGCTGAATCAGTTGTGCAACGCAGCGTTGCGCATCACATTGTTGCGCAATTTGTTTGATAATGTATGGGCCGCTTTAAAAACAAAAAAAAAATAACTCAAATCCTTGGTCTCAACATTTATATTAAATTAAACTGTGACACGTGTTTCGCTCATACAAGCATCATCAGATAAATATACAATTTAGGTCACACCACACACGTTCACATTTTATGTATTAAAATAACTCTACTCAGTGTTGTTTTATCATGTAAAATCTGAACGTGTGTGGTGTGACTTGAGTTATTTTTCTTCTGTTTTTATAGATTTACTAGCGTGTACCCACGATTTCGTTCGTGTCGAATTAATCATTTGTAATGGCGATGATAAAGCAAAGCAAGAATTTCCATTAACATACAAACTGGATAAAATGTTCTCACATTTATGTCAGCATGAGAAAAAACAATATGGCGATTTTATTATAAAACTGGGTAATATTTGAGGGGTAGTTTCATCTCGTTCGAATTTGACTTTCGAAAAATCCGTTTGTCAAAAATAAGCTTTTTACGTCAAGCAGTTTAAGCAGAATCGTGGTTAATCAATTACCCAAATTTTTTGAGCACCTTGTATGATTTCTTAAAAAAATTCAAAATATGTAAAAAAACAAAATAAATTATGCGTGTCCAAGCGTTTTCCCGAAAGACTAACCGTTTTTTAAATAACAAATATTGTAATATTTGAGGGGCGTTTCCACCCTCTTTTGGAATTTGAGATTCGAAGAATCTCTTCTTATCGAATATTATATATCCTCTATACCCTAAAGTCAATCCGTTTTCCAAAAATCAGCTTTTCACGTCAAGCGCTTTAAGCAGGATCGTGATTAATCAATGACCAAATTTTTCGAAACACCTGTATACATTTTTAAAAAATCTTGAAATATGTAAAAAAACAAAATAAAATATACGTGTTTAAGCGTTTTTTTCGGAAATGTTTATTTAAGAAATATTTAATTAGTATAGATGATATAAAACCAGGTCTCTTTGAGAATAATGGACGCCTTTTTTAAAGATATTTTACGTCATAGTTCATCACTGTTTATCACTTTCAAACGATTTCATTCTTTTACAGGACACTGTAGTTGCACTTGAAGCACTAACCACATATGCCGAATACATTCAAGCGCATGTCTTGGATTTAACTGTAGATTTAAAAACGTCAAACGAACGTCACTTGGTAACCTTAACTCAGAGTGACAGATTGAAAGCAAGACGTATACCTCTGAAAATGTCATGTGGACAAATTGAAGTTGCTGTCTCTGGAAGGGGATGCGCTTTAGTTCAAGTAAATTTGTTATGTTTTTATAGTTTATATTATATTTTAGATTATTGAAATTGACTGTATGTACAGTATTAAAAAAATTAATGATTACTTAAGTATATTTTTCCATAGCAACTATTAAAATTGCTTTATATCTATCAAAAATAGTAGATAAAATAGTACTTTAACCGCAAGGGTAGATTAAACGATACTTTAACAGAGAGGATAGGTTAAAAACTTTATTTCTTCTCTCACGTTTTTTTAATTGCTACCATTTTTGAAAATTTTTGTATTCCTTTTCATAAGTTATTCGGGATTTAAATGGAAGTAGTTTGGATATAGCGTTTTTCGCCTCAGCCTGAATATCTGTTGGTAATTTACTTATTTCGTTTCGAGCCCTTTCTGGCTCCAATTCAATTAGTAATCGACTCGAAAGAGAATTAAAATATATTGACTCAAAACTGACAATTAAAAAGACAGCTTTATTTATTTGTCAAATTACATAGAAACCAACGCCAACCCAGAACAATATTTTTTCTACTCGTGATAAATTCCTTGAAATAATAATTTCTGAATATTTTTTAAAACGTAACTCGCTATGGAAAAAATATTGTTTTATACTCGACGATAAAATTGCATTATCGTCTCCCGAAATTAATTCACTCGTGATTTCATCGCTCGTGAATTAATCTTTTCGGTTTCGGTCGACGATAAAATACCATTTTATCGTCTTGTATAAAAAATAACTATTAAAAAATAATTTACTTGTAACTACAAATATCACAATGAGTTATTTTAGTTGACAATGACATACAACTCGAAAAACTTGCCGAAAGCTCAAGACTTCAAGTTGGCAGTTGACGTATCTTCAGTGTCGAATGTTGACGAATGTTCCGTCAGAAAAATATCACCCTGTGTGACGTACAAAGGAAGCAGTCCACTGGCAAATATGGCGGTTATGGAAGTCAGTTTGCCGTCTGGATTTATTGCTGACAGGTCCTCGCTAGACAACTTGATACAGTCAGGAAATTATACAAGTACATTGTTTTTATTTGTTCTTTTTGGCATACACTGTATGTTATAAAATACATAAATATAAAAGAAATGTAACTAAAAAAAATCTGAATATTTTTTTGCTTGTAGAGATTAAAATGTTTGAAGAAACTGATAGGCAGATCAACCTCTACTTCACCAAGCTTGACAAAAGCGAAGTATGCTTTTCTTTCAGCATTATGGAAAATACAAAACTGGATTATAGGAAGGAAAATCTCATAAAAATATACGATTACTATAATCCGGAAAGAAGTATATTACAGTTCTATAAATTAGCAAATAATTGTACTGAAGAACATATACAAGAGATTGATGAAAAAGGTACAAACAAAAAAAAACCTTGTAAAATTTTACACCTTGTTTTAATTATTTTTCTAGGTCATCACACGAGTCAACTTAATAAAACTGAAAATTTTCTAAAAGCAAATGATACGAAAAATAATATTTCATAGAAATATCTAAGTTATCTTTTAAAAATATACAGAATCCTGCAACAGTATGTCGGATATCTGTAGGTCCTATAAAAAAGAGCCTAGAAATTTTGTTTAAGTGTATACCTAAAGTATGTACTAGGATGTATTTATTAAAATATTTCAACTTCTACACGATGGCTCAAAAAATGTGATTGGATCGGGAAGATTTTTTTGAACACCCTGAATACTATGGCATTTTTAGTTTCGTTTCTGATCACTTTACATAAACCTAAGATATTATTAAATTTCTTTTGATTGTTTCGGATAATATTAATAAATAAATAAACAACATAATATGTTGTTTAAAAATATATTGTAAAATTATATAATTATATTATATTATTTAAATATATTATATTTTCAGCCCATTTAAAAAGAAATAATTAAAATAAAGAAAATTTCTAAAGATATCTATACAAGGTACAGTACGATCGAAAAAAACGGCATCCACATGACTTAGAAATGAACATCGATGACATTCCCCATATAATTTTACATATAAAATGACAGCCATCCTCATTTTATAACCATCGTTGACGCCGTTTTTTTTCGATCATACGGTATTTACTATAGTTGATTTGTACTTACTTTGCTGAAAATATAGTAGGCAATCTTAAATCATACAGGATGTCCAAAATTCCATTTTTCTTTTTATTAGACGGAACACCCTGTATATTATTTTATTGTCAAATGCAGAATTAAAAAATAAATATATAGGTATATTTGTTGCATTTAAAGTATTTCGTTTAAAGTTTACACTTAAACAAAATTCCCAAACTTTTTATTATAAGAGTTACAGGGTGACCAACGACTAACGCACTGTTGCAGGACCCTATATACAGGGTGTCCAACACACTGTGTATCAATATTATATAAATAAATATATACATATAAATAATAGTAATATAACAATAAATCACATCAAAATTTTAAATATATTTAAATTAAATAAAAATAAATAACTACAGTGATATAAAGAAAAATATGATTGAAATGAGCATGAGTTGAGTGAGCTGAACTAAATCTATGATGGTGAGTCAGAGTACGATTCTTCTTTAATTCTGGTGGTACCGGTATAGAACGACAGTCGATTAAATACCCGCAACCTTTACAGCCTCTTGGTTGGTACGTGACACAGACTTGGTCTTCTGGGCAGTACCGGTCTTGGCATGGGTCATTTAATGAGTTTAATCTACAATCCAGATAAGCTAAAACAAATACCAGTTTATTTTCAATATAATAGTTTTTCAATTAAAAGCAAAAATTAATAATAATTAATTTTGAACGTATTTTAAAAGGCATTCAGTTATTAAAAATAATCATCAAAAATTTAGTACGCCACTGTATTTTTGATGGGATATATTATTACATTAATAAATCTATTGAAAATGAAAATGGAAAACTTATTTCCATAAATACAATTTATTACAATGTATCTAGTATATTGTGATTATTAAATTAAAATTTGACTAAACTATTTTTTGTTAAATACTGTAAAAGTTTGACGTCGAAAACAAGTCTAGATAATTAGCATCATAAATTATTTTTATATTTTAATCTGTTAGCACGGTTAATAAAAGATTGTTAGAAAATATCTGTAAATTAATACAGGGTGGTCCTGCTTGTAATATTCGAACTTTAACAAAAAATAATCATTCATTTTTTAAACATAAAAACCCATACAATTGCTAGAGATATTTAAAGAAAATTTAGTGTACAGGGTGTGTCATGAATGTCTCATGTGAATTATTGAAAAAATTTCATGAAAAATTAATTCAACATATTTAATAACAGAAAAAAATCATTTTGATATAATATCATGCCGGTCAATTAAAAAATCCTCTTCAGATATGCAAAAAGGGGGGTTAGGTGATAAAATATCAAAAAAAATCATAAAGAAAAGTTGCTTATATCTTGATTTTGCGTCTTTGTGCCAAGTTTTTCTGAACTTTTTCCAAAAAAAGCTTTTTTCGATAAAATTACACAAAATAAAGTAAATCCAACAAGAATAATTCGTAATACAATATTTTATTTTACTATATGCCGTAAATAATCATAAAAATCATCAAAATCAATTTTTAAGATACCTAACTGGTTGCAATGGCTTATAGATAAAAAAAAACTTCAACACACCACAAAATATTATTTTTTTCATCTAAACCTTAGTACTAAACAAGTTATAAAATCTATAGTCATTTTGAATCTGTCAGTTTCAATTTGTCTTTTATACAGGGTGTCCCAGGAATAAGTGTAGTATAGTTCAACCCCAGAAACACGCCTATGAGGTTTTTTCGCAAAAAAAATTGAAAATTCGAAATTTTTGGAAATTTTTTTAGTTTTTAGTTAAAAACATAATTTTTTGATAATATGGCAACATAGGTATTAGATTAAATTTACAAGAAAGAAAATCCAGTGGTTCTCAAAATTTTAGCAAAAAATCATTCTTTTTGGAAATTTTAGTAAAAGTAAAATAACTCCGTTATTTTGGACTCATTTGAAAAACCATACAGAGAAAATATATTTATTTTATCGAGATCTACCACCCCTTAAAATACTTGCACTTATTTCTGGGACACCCTGTATAGTTAGAACATTGCAACCGCGATTGCAACGAAGTTGGTAGTGTGAAAATGAACATTTTTAGTTGTGTATAATGTCTGACAGAAAAGTACAATTAAATTGCTACATTAGAAATTATTTTTATTAGATTTGCTTTGTTATATGTTATTTTAACAATAAAAAACATAATTTTTTATTTATTTTTCAAAGAAAAATAGATTAACTGAATTTTTGATAGTCTCTGTATAGTTATAACACTTCGTGGTTGATTGTACTATATTTCGCTGAAACTTTTTTCGCAAAATTAAATAATAAAATAAATTCTCATTTGTGCAGAAACTTTATGGCACACCCTGTATAATTTTTAAGGTAAATTATCGATGATACTTACTGTCTGTACAGGATCCCTTAAAACAGCAACCCCCGCAGCAATCGTAATCGTCCGAGCACTAAAACAAACGGTTTAAACATTTTTTTCTACGGTACAAATGAACTACTCACGGTTTGCCCGTAAAACCGACAGTCCTGAGCCCAAACGGCACTGGCAAACGCACAAATACCCAAAACCACCGCACGATATACCATGTTCCTTGCTTTTTTCCCAACGAATACCGTTTTTTTTTCTCTAAATCTATCACAGAATCGATAAAAATGCTAAAGCGCCAAGGATTTTGGCGCTACTCTACTAATTAGATATATTAAACTTATCCTCAAACACACGATCCTCTTTTGAAAATATTTACTCTACATATTTACAGACACTGATACCATGTAGGATCGGAAATAAAACGGCGTCGCAGTGTCCTTCGATTTTTTTAACTGTCTGAGGAAGGAGTATAAACAAAACTAGCGAGAACGTGTTAAGCTTGATTTTCATGCATCCGTTGTCCGACGATACGTTGATACGATATTAATTTTATTGATAGAATTTAAAGACTTTGATTGGTTAGAAAATAACGCAGTTTTTAAATTTATTGCATTTTCATGCCTCCGTTTATCGGATATACGTTGGTGTCATTTTATATTTTTGTTTCCATAACGATTTTGCTATTTTACCTTTGAATAAGAAGACTAAGGAAGGAGCATAATGCTATCCATGTATTGATGCATGGTGGGCGGAAAAAGGACTCTAGGGTGGGGATCCTTGACAGTTCTGTTTGACGATTCATTTGACACATTTGAATTTGATTTGAAATGTTGTGGATTTGTCAGCCTTTACGGAGCTTATTTTATGTTATTTATTCTACTACTGATAGTTGTATAAAGGTAGTAAATCTAGATGGAAATTGTGGCAGAACTTAAATTAACAATGACACTATCGCGATTTATCGAAAAAGACTCTAAAATAGTTGGTTGTGTAGCGTGCGGTAGATCTCGGCAAAAATCAAGTGAAATAATGGAACAACTTTTCGCTAGTAAGTGACTATATAATATACATACGTGTAGTAAACCGATCATTTATGAAATTCACTTAAATTAACTAATTATATATTTCTTCTTGCATTTTTGCTTTTATTTACTACTTGTCAAAGATTAGATGTCAAAGAATTTAGATACGTCAATTTGACTTACCTGCTTCAGTAGCGTATCGGATGTTTGTGTTAATAAGTAATTATTAAAACTAATCTGTTTTTATTATAATAATATATTTTTATAACAATTTTAATAACTACCAACTATATTTACTCACAACATAAAATTTTTTAAATAAAATTAGAACGGCACTGATAAACCGGAATTTAAGTCGGCCATATTTGAGTCCCATCGCGGTGGACCTAAGATTTTTGATATGCTCCTTCCTTAGTCTTCTTATTCAAAGTATTTTACTTATATTTTTATCAAGGTTAGATTAAATTTGTCAAAAAAGTGTCAAAACGTCCGTTATCGTATGAACGGATCCGTTGACGGGCTGAAGTAAAATATTTACGGATGAAAAGTGGCGCGAAAACGCTATGACCAATCAGAGCACCGTCGGACCATCGTATCAACGTATAACGGACGCATGAAAATCAAGCTTTAGTATTTCAATATGGCTGACTATTTCTGGGGTTTATCAGTGGTATGATAATTTTGTTTAAGACTCAATAATATTATTGTTTTGTTTTATGTTGAATCAATAAATGTTATTAATTTTTAATAATAATTTATAATAATCCATCGATGACATTCACCATATAATTTTACTTTTAAAATGACAGCCATCTTCATTTCATAGCCATCGCAGGATTTTTTGAACATCAGGAACATTTCAAACTACACTTTTTCAAACATGTCCTTCAAATCTTTCAATTTAATAGCTGCTAGTGAAAACATTTTTTTTCCATCATATTGTATTTCAAATAAAAATAAATAAGTTGTCACTTTATAAGTCACTATGACACTTTTTTTTTCTCGATTGTGTGGTATTTATCAAACCGCACGTCAAGTTATATGGCTAGTTTGTTTTTTTGTACCTGTGCAAGCAAACAACAAACAGATTAAGTTACAATTTTTAGTTTATTAAACCACGTGACTAGTACATTGTTTGATTTTTGCGCACTATCGAGCAAATCCATTACTTTGATGAAATAATTTTCAGGGAGATCGTTCTTTCTGGACGTTAATAATCGTGTAAGCATGGCCCAAGCTTCGGAAGAGTTCGGTGTAGCATGTACAGCTTTCTGAGCGTAGATCAGAGCTTTCTTTGAGTCTCCAGCCATATAAAACGATAAAGCTACCAGATATAATACCTGAAAAAATGGACAAATATCTAAATAGTTTTTTTGTACGAATTTGAATAAAAAAGAAATTAAAATAAGAGGGTATAGCCGAATTAATATGGGAAATCTGCCCCGTGGCTTTTTTGACTCGCACTCAGGGGATCGATTTTTTGTCGAATCAAAATAATTCACCTAAATTTTTAGTTCTTTAACTCGGTTTTTCAGATTTTCAAAAAAAACTGATTTTATTTTTATAGTTAGAAGTCTAAGACATGAAAAAATAATATGATCAAGATTCTTAAACGAAAAGCCGATTTTTAGCAGAGGAAAGAAAATTAAAATCTTCATTTTTTTAACCTTTGTGAAATATGTCACTCACTAAAAATCGTCAGAAAATTTCTTTTATACTTCTTTACACTCAGGAATTTTTTAGAATTTTTTGAAGTGGTGGAACAATTTTAAAAAAATTAAAAACTCATTTTTTTTCTAAAATCTTCTGTTTTAACTAGGGAATGCAATCCCGCACCAAAATCTCAATCCCGCAAACCCGCGGGATTAAAGCAATCAATCCCGCGGATCCGCAAAATTGCGGTACTGTAAACAGTAGTCATACATTTGGTCCTAAATGGTACAAAAGGCATTGCACATTTTGCATAGGCCCACAATATATTGATATAGCGTGTATCTTAAACTAGCTGTATAGAAATTTGCACCGATGTATACAGGGTGTTCAAAAAATATATTTAATATTAAATAAACTTAAATTTTATTATAATTTATCTACTTATTTTATAAATAAAAATATTATTCTGACGTTGAAGTTTTTTTTAACTTGTGTTAGTTATCTGCTTTTAGATACACTCTATATCAATAATTTTTTGGCATACGCAGAATGTGCAAAGCTTTTTGTACCATTTAGGACAATACGTATGACTAAAAATGCGTATTTTTCGAAAAAACGTCGTATTTTCCTTAAAACCAAAAAAATTAAAAAACCGATCAAACTGTTTTTTCTAATTTCAATAGATATTAGTCGTACTTGGTAAAAATTTCGATTTTTTAAAAATTGTAAATTTGCGGTAAAAAAGTTTCTTGGCCAAATTTTCATACTCTTATAAAACACCCTGTATACGAGAATTCGCTAAATATATTTTCGAAAACCACATAGCATCTTAATCACAATAGATGCATCTAAAACCTGGTCCAAACCGCATCCCAAAATCTTTTTTAGTTTAAGAGATATTCAACTTTAAATTTACCCTAAAATTTTGCTTGTTCCGATAATTATGTCCGCCAGTTTATTTGACGAAATTGTTCACAAGTACTAGTTAAACGCTTTTCTTCACTTACGCACATACGCCAGAAAGAAATCTAATAACTAACCTGCTGTGCTAACCTGTTTGTTTCACTTATTTTTAATGGCCAAGCCGTAAGGGGAATCCCCCGGGTTCCGAGCGTCGACGCACGGCCCGAAACGAAGCGGTTTAACCTTGATCGAGATCGATATTTCGGTTAGTAATGTGTCGATCCCGCACGGTAAATCCCGCAACTTTGATCCCGCGAAATCTCAGAGGGATCCCGCATTTGCGGGATCCAGCATTTGCGGGTTTGCATTCCCTAGTTTTAACTAACTTATATTTTTTTAGTTTAGAAAAGTGCGTAGAAAATATTTTTTTACTTCAAATTCACAATGATATTGCTTATAGTTATTACGTAAAGACTGAGTTTTTGAAAAATTCGCGTCAAGCTGAATAAATAATAATATATCTTCATTTTTTTATAACAATCTTTATGTTTATGTCTGGCAAGGATGTATTTTTAATGAAAAAATATTTTCTACGCACTTTTTTAAACTAAACAAAAATATAAGTTAGTTAAAACAGAAGATTTTAGAAAAAAAATGAGTTTTTAATTTTTTTTTATTGTTCCACCACTTCAAAAAATTCTAAAAATTTACTGAGTGTATAGGGGTATAAAAGAAATTTTCTGACGACTTTTAGTGAGTGACATATTTCACGAAGGTTAAAAAAATGAAGATTTTAATTTTTTTTCCTCCGCTAAAAATCGGCTTTTCGTTTAAGAATCATGATTATTTATTTTATTTTTTATTTTATTTTAAACTACTCCTTACAAACACCAAAAGAATAGTTGTTACAGGTAAGGGACTTAAATCTAAATAAATTAACTTAACAAAACTAAAACTACTGTACATAAAATGAATGCAATAAATAAAAAAAAATAGTTGAATTGAAACTAAAATATACAAAGTAAAAAAACAAAAATGTGCAGGTATAATATCACTTCACTGTGGTGAAGGAGGTATGATTTAGGATCTTATTTATTTCTTTTACATTTGTATGGAAAATATCTATATTAAACTGACTTAACACTGCATTACATTCGTCCAGGATGTGGCACATATAAGAACTGACCGTATATATATTAAATGTTTTATTTGAATTTGTTGTGCGACGTAGGCTAATTTTTGGGACATGAAATTTGATATTATTTATTAGATCTGAATTATTGAGTTTATAATTATTTATTATGTTATATAATATTATTAAACATTGTACGATTCTTCGGGCGTGTAGATCCTGGAAGTTGAATGAGCTTAACATGTTTTTATATGATACCAGCAGAGGGAAAACTGGATAAACACCATTTTGTTTAAAATATAGATATCTTAGAAATTTTTTTGGATTTTCTCAATCAGATCGCGATTGCATTCCGCTGTAGGAGTCCATATAATTGATGCATATTCTAAGTGAGGCCTAACTAAGCAATTGTACAGTTTGGACAACGTACTAATTTGTTTGAAATGCTTAGAGTTTCTAATGAGAAAACCCAGCATTTGATATGCTTTATTAACCATGTTTCGATAGTGTAGATTAAACCTTAAGTTAGATTCAAACGTTATACCCAGATCTTTGATAGCCCTACTTTCAGTCAGAGTTTCACTATGTATACGATATTCAAAATTTATCCTGGTTGATTTACGTGTAAAGCTCACAAATGAACATTTTTCGATGTTAAGAAACATTTTATTGTTTGTAAACCAAGTCATAACATTTGTCAAATCACTCTGAAGATCAATACAGTCACTCTCGGAGGCAACATTTTTGTAAATCTTGAAATCGTCCGCAAACAAAAGACACTCGGAGTGCATTATGCATTCCGGAAGATCATTCACAAAAAGAATAAACAGCAATGGCGAAATGCTGCTCCCTTGTGGAACTCCTGAAGTGACAGTAAATGCGTCAGATGTTTCGTTGCCTATTCTAACAGTACAGGTTCGATCTGTCAGATAGCTTTTGAGCAGCTCAAAAGCTTTTTTGGAAAGACCAAAATGTATAAGTTTGTTAAGTAGTAGTTTGTGGCTTACTTTGTCGAATGCTTTTTCAGCATCGGTATAGATGACATCTAATTGCTGCTTATTATCAATCGCAAGGGATGCTGAATTTGTGAAAACGCTTAAATTAGAAATAGTTGATCTATCTTTAAGGAATCCATGCTGTTCTTTCACAATGTGTTCATTGATTAAAAGTTGCAAATTCTCATGCAGTATGATTTCAAAAACTTTAGCAAGTGGACTAAGTAGATTAATAGGTCTGTAATTTTGAATTTTATCAATTCCGCCTTTTTTGTAAATTGGAACCACTATTGATTTTTTTAATGTATCGGGAAATACTCCCGTATTAAGAGCGCAATTGAATAAATGAGTCAAAGGCTTTGCTAGTATTTCGGCACATCCTTTAAAAATATAAGAAGGGATATTGTCAGTGCTAACGGACTTTTTCGATTTTAATTTCTTTATAGCTGCTAGAGTCATGTCATTTGTTATTTCAACGAAGTCAAAATTGCCCCAGAAATCACCGAAATCCGAATAGACATCGATTTCAGACGGTTCATAAACTCCTTTAAAGTAGTTTGCAAAAGCGTTAGCAATATCCAGACTTCCCTCGTAGGATGTATCGTTGTGAATAATATGTTCAGGTACCCCGTTGCCCTGCGATTTAGACTTTATAAACTTCCAAAACCCACTCGGATCGAGTGACGCATTGTGTTCAATGTTTTTATGATATTCCCGAAATTCAACCTTTGTTTGAGCTTTAATACTGGTCCTGAGATCTCGGAATTCAATAGAAAATTTATTTCTTCTGTGCATTTTGTTTTTAATATTTATCTTTTTTATAAGATCTTTAGAAAACCAATGCGGAAATTTTCGTTTGTGGAAGCTTTTAGAGGATATTTTCTTTGGAATTGTTTTATCGAGAACATTATAAAGTTTACAATATAATTCAGACATACAATCATTAGGATTAGATATGTTTAAGAGGGAGTCCCAATTAACATCCCTCATCATACTATGCAATAGCAAGTAGTTGCCTTTACTATAGTCATATGTATAGACAGAATTTATCTTTTTAACATCAGTTGTTTTGACACTAAAATCAATGCGTAATGATGGATGATAATTGTCTCCACAATCAATGAAGATACACATTTTTGTACGGCTAAATTATTTATATTACTTATCACTAGATCTAACCTACGACCGAG
The DNA here is from genome assembly GCF_002938485.1 of Sitophilus oryzae. Classification (NCBI taxonomy): domain Eukaryota; kingdom Metazoa; phylum Arthropoda; class Insecta; order Coleoptera; family Curculionidae; genus Sitophilus; species Sitophilus oryzae. Next base: position 3,656,512 of record NW_022147287.1, on the reverse strand, counting down.
AAAGTTATAAACACTATTCACTTGAACTAAATTATTAAAACATAAGAAATGCATCAGGGACGAACTTATGTCACACATAACAGCAGGAAAAAAAGGTAGATTGAAATCGCCCGCTAATAATATATAGGATCACCATCTTTCAATATGGAATCCAGATAATCAAAAATAGAAGTGTAAGTTGCGATATCGGAATTTGGCGGGGCATATAGACAGCACACGTAAAATACATAGTTATTGAACTTACATAGTATTAAAAGAAAATCACTGGCACCAAAACTTTGTGAACTAATCAGTTGAGTGCGGATATTTTTATTGGTAGCAATTAAAACCCCTCCGCCTCTTCTATCTGAATTGCCGTTCTCTCGATCTCTGCGCATTACTATATACCGGTCATCAAAGAGTTCTGAGTCACGAAAACCATCAGTCAACCACGTTTCAGTTAACAGGACAACATCATAATCATCGGCGATTATACTAGTGTAGAGTACAACGGTTTTAGTTCGTAAGCCACGTACATTTTGGTAGTAAATGTGTAGGTTCAGGTTACTTAATTGGTTTGTTGTTCTATATTGGGGTAGCGTTTCCGAAAATTTTGTTGTATGTCGGTTGGTAGTGGGCTATCTAAATGAACTGCAGGCAGAGTTGGTCCCCTTAAGGCATCAGACGGCAGCGGAAATGTCTCCGGAAAAGTTGTAATTTTAGGACGCCAATTATCCTGTTTACCACCCAGAAGCTTCTTCAGTCGTTCTTCGAAGGATAATTTGGCCTGTGGCATTTCCTCAGTATGCTCTAGATAATTTTTATATATAAAATTTGCCAAATTCTTTTTAATCATGTAGTCTGCTTGCTGCCTCCGTAAAGAAAACATGTCATCTGGTGTAAACTGATCAAGCGATACAAAAATTCCACCACGTTCCACAGCATGTATGCTCTTTTTCATAAGGAGGTTATACTCATAGACAGCCTGTTTTTGTTTATATGATGTCATACTTTGACATGCCCCTATAATAATTAGATTTGTATGTTTGTACAGGTCCATCATCCCTTTTACAGCTGAACTGGTCAGAGTCGTTCTTTCTTTAGCACTGCGTGGGTCTACGAACAACATGACATGGTCCTCCCTACCAAAAGCTTCACTAAGATTAGTACCCATTTTGGCCATGGTCCCAATGGTAAGGGGTTCTGCGGAGAACTGACAGTTGATATCACTTCCCGCGTTCCTTTTAAGTTTAAGAAGCTTCGGAATATTCTTCACGCTATAATAACTTCCCATCACCAGCAAGCGCCGGAACTGACAGGTTTTCTTTGGTAAAATTGGTACTGGATTCTTTGGTGAAACTGGTACCTGCATTGTCGTAATAGAGCAATCAGGAGTGAATCTAATAGAACTCTCCACAGCTGCTTCCAGAGCCAGTGGAGGAGTAGAGTCTTCCATTGTCTTCCATTTTATCAATTCAAGATTCAGTTCTTCTACTTTAGCCTTTAAATTGGAGATCTGGTCTTCATATTTCTTTACCCGGTTTTCCAGTTCATCCTCTATGACAGAGAAGTCTTCCTGGCAAGCTTGGGAGTTTCTTTTTAATCTACTTATATAGGCGTTTTTTGTTGCAGCTCTGTTTTTAATTCCTGTACTAGACTTTGCAGTGTTTTAGTTGTATCATTTTCTTCATCCTTCAAAGCTTCCCGACAGTCAGATGAACAACAGATAAAATTTTCGGAGATTATCTCGTAATTTTTTGTACGTTTACAGCAGCTTGGATGGAAAATGTTGTTACATACAGTACATATCCAGTTGTTATTTATTTTGTTTTTACAGCATTTGAATACTTTAGCCATTATAGTCTAATTATTTTTGTTCACAAAAACCAAACACACCGATTTATTGCCGAAAGATAAGGTGGAAAAAAGATTCAAGATAATGTTCAGAGCAAAAACGCAGAGCGACGCCCGTACGGTCTGAGGACCCGTAGTGTACTGTGAGTGATTATATTATTTTTTCATGTCTTAGACTTCTAAAAATTACAAAAAAAATCATCATTAATTAATTTTGTATTTTACTATAAAAATAAAAATAAAATTGAAAAAACAGGTTTTTTTGAAAATCTGGAGAACCGTTTGAGTTAAAGAGCTAAAAATTTAGGTGAATTATTTTGATTCAACACCAAATTGATTCCCTGAGTGCGAATCAAAAAAGCCGCGGGGCAGATTTCCTATATCAAATCCGGCTATGGAGAAAAAAATAAAAAAAAACGGTTTCCAAACAAGTCCACCCAAAATTTTCTTTCTTACCTTACACACATTTGTGTTGGTTCTGCCTAATTTGATAGCAGTTTGGGCACATCTTGCCGCTATTTCAAGAGCTTTTTTCGCAGTTTGCAGTCGAAATATTGTCATAGACAATGTCAGCCACGTTGAACTCTCATTGGGGTACTTATGAACTAGTTTGCTTAGTTCTACTATAGCTTTTTTCTTATTATCCTATAAATTAAAAAAAAAATATAATGCGCCAAACCTATTTTATTTGTCCAGCGAGAAAATATGACAGTTTTGCCAGATAGACTATAGTTTTGTTAAGGATATTTTAATAAAATAGTTTTATTTACCGTAATTATGTAGTAATAAGCCAAAAGTGTGGCGTAATGATACACGAACTCTGTCTGTTCCATTTCTACTTCTTCCAAATGTTTTTCCACGTCTGCCAACTCCTTGCAAACCAACTGAGCCAATTTATCATCATTGTGTAACAGTGCAAGTGAAAAAGTGGCAAATAGACTCCATGGTGATGGAGGTTTTAGTTCAATACTAAAAAATAAAGATAGCCCTATCAACTGATGTTAGTGTCTGTCTTGTCAATTTGAAGGTACGATTTTGGAAATTAAATTCAAGAAGATTTTAGAGGAAGATATATTATAGTTATACATATTACTCAATTCTACAATTAAACAACTTTTTATAAATTACTAGCGTGTACCCGCGACTTCGTTCGCGTCGAATTAAAAAAACAAAATAAATTATGCGTGTCCAAGCGTTTTCCCGAAAGACTAACCGTTTTTTAAATAACAAATATTGTAATATTTGAGGGGCGTTTTCACCCTCTAGGAATTTGAGATTCGCGAAACCCCTCCTTATCGAACCTCTACACCCCACAGTCAATCCGTTTGCCAAAAATCAGCTTTAAACGTCAAGCAGTTTAAGCAGAATCGTGATTACTAAATGATCATATTTTATGAAAAACCTTGTATAAATTTTTAAAAAATCTTGTAAAAGAAATATGTAAAACACCAAAATAAAATATACGCGTTTAAGAGTTTTTCCGAAAAACTCACCGGTTTTTAAATAAAAATATTCTAATATTAGAGGGGTGGTTTCACCCCCTTAAAATTCGAGTTTCGAAAAATCCCTTCTTATCGACCCTCTACACCCTAAAGTCAATCCGTTTTCCAAAAATCAGTTTTTTACGTCAAGCGCATTAAGCAGGATCGTGATTAATCAATGACCAGATTTTTCGAAATACCCTGTATACATTTTTAAAAAATCTTAAAATATGTAAAAAAAAAACAAAATAAAATATACGAGTTTAAGCGTTTTTTCGGAAACTTTACCGTTTTTTAAATAAAAAATATTGTAATATTTGAGGGGTGGTTTCACCCCCTTAGAACTGGTATTTCGAAAAATCCCTTCCTATCGAACTTCTACACCCTAGAATCAACCTGTATGCCAAAACTGAGCTTCTTACGTTGAGTGCTTTGAGCAGGATCGTGATTAATCAGTGAATCAGTCACTTAAGGATTTTATATATTAGTATAGATAATGACATATTACTCAATTATATTGTTTTAAATATAGAAAAAAATATTTGTTTTAACAGATGCATTTCTCTTCCGATGTCCATATATTTATTTATATCATTATAAATTATATTCATTAGCGAATCCACGTTAAAATCCATACCGAACTAAAAGGTTTCAAAAAAACTTGTTTCATTATATAAATTTAAAATTTTGAAATAGTATTGGCACACGTTTTCTCAGAGATGGTAAACATTACATTCAATTAATAATATTCAAAATCTAAACAAAAATGGAGATTTGAAGAAATACCTTTGAAATAGCAGTGTTTTAGCAGCTTCGGGACCTTGAAACTTATATGCCATTGATGCCAGCGCCACCAGAACGTCTGATTGGTTGGTTTGTTTGTCGGTCAGCCAATGGAGGGCCTGTTCGTATACCGCGTAGGATTCTTCGAAATGACCACCTGAAATATTGTAAGTTTTTGCTAATATGTATTGTTCTAATATATGAGACTTCAAAATAATCAAAAACTTTTAACAATTTTGCAAAGGAAATTAATTTTCAAATAACTTAGGTTTTGGAACTTTTTAAAGTTAAAAAAATAATAAACGTTATAGATTGTTTCTGGTATATTTATTTGTTGTAAAAGTAGTCAAAAATTAAACCCCAATATAAAAAGTATTTTGTGATTCACTGTATATTGCCCTAAAAAATAACTTTCTTAATAATATAAATAAATATTAGAACTTATCTCATCACAAACGTGTAAAAATTATAAAACTGTTATAGAAAAATTTCGTTAAATCATATTATCAAGACGTGTGTTATTTTTAACACATTCGAATAATTTATGTCAAATTATTAACGACATGAGTGAAAAAAGTTATAATAAACTGGCAGAAAGAATCAATTGTTAGAAATTTTAAACAAATCAAGAAATATTTTTTTCCTATTTTTCACTGCTCTTCGTCTGTGAAAGTCATTTTTTTTGCTGAATAAACTACAGATGCACTAGCTGAACCAGCTAATTTTTCATACCGTCTAACAGTGAAGCGAAGGCTTTTTTTTCTAACTTTTAGTACGGATGACTGATTAACTGAATGATCTGGACTGATTGAGAGCAACCGAAGCTTGACGTGAGCTGTCAATTGCGGACGATAGCGGAGTTCCAAACCTAATTTATTTAAAAGTTAATTTTCTTTGTAATTTTATTTTTTCGTGAACGCTACCGATGTTTTATTTAATATATGACAGAATTATATACCAGATAACAAAAGGCTTTAAAAAATGAGTATTATCGATGAATGAAAAAATAGTATATTACATACCGAGGAGGAAAATAATGAAAACTTTCCTCCGAGATTTGTATACTATTATATTTACAACCACATCATTAATTAAAAAATAGGGACAGTATTTTATTTTGAAAAAAACATAAATATGCGAAAATTTGTCGTTTTCTGTTTTGGCATTTCCATATCTATAGTTACCGGTACCAGTGGTTGTTATGGCGCAAACCTTCAACAGCGAAACAAACAACTAAGTGACAGTTATGAATTTCTCGTTCGCTTTTTCGAATTTATCTAATATAGAAAGCCAGAATGTTGTCGGAAAGTTCTGATAATGAAGACTACTTTAATATTGGTACTCCACCAAAACTTACAGAAGCTGCAAAAAGAGCAGAAGCCAGTTTACTTCCAGAGAAAAGTAGGGGGCGATATGAAATAGCATTGAAAGTATACGAAAAATGGTGTGCCGAAAGAAATGCTAAGAATATTGCTTCGGAGACAGTCTTGATGGCATATTTTAGCGACATGGCAAAGCAGAAAAAGCCATCTACTCTTTGGGCTACGTACAACATGATACGGGCAATTCTAGAATTAAGGGAAAAGACTGACATATCAAAATATCACAAACTCGTCGCTTTTTTAAAACGCCAGAATGTAGGTTTTAAGCCAAAGAAGTCTAGCATTTTTACCTTCAACAAATAAATATCTTCAATTATTATTGTTAATCTTCTTGTGTATTTTTGTTGATGTTAGATAAGTATTTAATAAAGATATTACAAGAATTTTATGTAATAAAGAGATTTAAATAACACAACTCAGCAATACAAGTAATAAAACTAGTAAAACTACAAAAGTAATTAGATTGAAATCAATTATCAATCAATCTCCACTCTCCTAATTTTTTTTTCTTTCAAAAATTCAATCAACTATATTCAAAATCTGAAATCGTACTTAGTATATCTATAAGCACATTTAAAAATATGAAAATTTCTATTTGTTCTGGTAAATAAAGGACTCCCTATATACAAATTAGACCGGTAAACACTATTGTTTGATCACCTTAAACATAGATAATTACATCGGAAAACATGTAAAAAAGTCATACTCTCACTTTGTGAATGAATGATTATATATGCATACCGATATATATTTTCAAAATCTGTATATAAACAAATACACCATATTAATTTTGATCTGCCACATTATTTACTATTGTTTTGCTTATTTGGTGCTGAAAAATATTACTTTGTAGTTCGAATTTGCGCCTTTAGTAAATATGATGTTTTTATTATTATGGATAGGCTTAATTTGACAAGCAGATGTAAATTTCAACATTATTCTGTCAACACCACAAAAACAAATATGTTTTATTTTAAATGGAATAATCTACGCGTTTCTGCATTAAATACTAAATACTAAATACATTTCATGTATAATATTCTATACATAAGTTGTTAGTAACTGTTTCTGAAATATTTTTAATTTCAAAATGACATTTGCAGAGCCTTTGAATAAGAAGACTAAGGAAGGAGCATATCAAAAATCTTAGTTACACCGCGATGGGCCTCAAATATGGCCGACTTAAATTCCGGTTTATCAGTGTCGTTCTAATTTTATTTAAAAAATGTAAAACTATGATGTAGGGTAGACGTGGGGTAGCTCAATAATTTGTTGTTTTATTTTACGTTGTGAATAAATGTTGGTAGTTATTAAAATTGTTATAAAAATATATAATTCTAATAAAAATAGATAAGTTATAATAAGTATTTATTAACACAAACATCCGATACGCTACTGAAGCAGGTAAGTCAAATTAACGTATCTAAATTCTTTGACATCTAATCTTTGACAAGTGATAAATAAAAGCTAAAATGCAAGAAAAATATATAATTTAGTTAATTTAAGTGAATTTCATAAATGATCGGTTTACTACACGTATGTATATTATATAGTCACTTACTAGCGAAAAGTTGTTCCATTATTTCACTCAATTTTTGCCGAGATCTACCGCACGCTACACAACCAACTATTTTAGAGTCTTTTTCGATAAATCGCGATAGTGTCACTTACACAGTGTTAATTTAAGTTCTGCCACAATTTCCATCTAGATTTACTACCTTTATACAACTATCAGTAGTAGAATAAATAATAAATAACATAAAATAAGCTCCGTAAAGACTGACAAATCCACAAAATTTCAAATCAAATTCAAATGTGTCAAATGAATCGTCAAACAGAACTGTCAAGGATCCCCACCCTAGAGAGCTTTTATGGTGGCTTTTCCGCCCACCATGCATGAATACATGGATAGCATTATGCTCCTTCCTTAGTCTTCTTATTCAAAGTGCAGAGCAAAAGTTCTTTCTACCAAATTTGATTCTTTTTACTATTTTTTTTTTAGTAACCGATATACAGGATGTTCACAAAAATGTGATAACAATTGCATTAACAAGAAATACAAAATGCCTTAACATTTTAAACGAAAAAGTCCATTTTTAGTCTTTTTATTTCATTAAGCTGCAAATATAAGGCAACTGTATAAAGCAAAAATAGCTTTTAGTGTTACCCCCGGGTGTTACCTCATTAGATAAAATCTGCCATAACGTAGAAATTGACAATAATTGCAAAATTTCTAGAAAAAAAATAGTTTTTGCTTCATTTAATGACTACCTATAAAATAATATTTAATCCACAACACTTGTGATAATATTAGAAAAACTTCTTAATTTTTAATGCGCTTGCGCAAAGTATGGTCCTCCGAAAGAACAAATATAAATAAATAAATAAATGCCTTTATTGTCAAAAAATTTTACAATTTGTAGACAAAGGTAAACTAAACAAACAAAAGAGAATACAAAACAAATAGACAAATTACATTGTCAGTCTTATTGTTTAAAATAAACATTTATAAATGCTTACAATGTCAAAGAATAAAAAAAATAAAAATCAGATTCAAAAATATTTAGTAAGTTTATAGTTAATATAGTAATAGCAAACATTAGACCAAACATTAGATTATCAAAATATAAGTCATTTACGGCGTAGAAAGCCTTGTCTAGTAAATAAGAGTTCAATGCTTTGCGAAATGAAAAAAATGATGTTATGGATTTGATTTCAAATGGCAGGTGATTGTGCATTTTTTTCGAGTTGTATAATATTGAACTTTTAACTAACTCTGAGCGTGGAGTAGGTAGATAAAGATCTTGCTCCGCGTTCCTGAGTGGATAAGTGTGAGATGGCCTTTCTTGAGAAGCTGATAGATGCTTACGTATTAGGCAAACGGATTCAAATATAAATATGGAAGGAAGAGTTAATATTTTTAATTTTTTAAAAAAGTCCTGGCAAGAGTTGAGTTCTGCTGTTTAGTCCCAGTGAATATCGAACAGCTCTCTTCTGAGCTTGAAAATGCGGTCAAATTGAGTCGCACAACACGTACCCCAGAATGGAAGAGCATATCTGAGGTGCGACTCAAAAAGTGCATAATAAACAATTCTAGCCACTGACAAGTTAAGCTCCTTAGAAACAGATCTTAATGCAAAACAGGCAGAGCTTAATTTTTTCGACAAAGCGTCGATATGCATGTCCCATTTCAGAGAATTGTCAACACAAAAAAATCAATTGACAAATCAACAACAACTCTATTGACAAATCAAACAAATCTATTGAACGCTTTATAAGTGACATAAAAAAGGTTTCAAAATGGATGTCGTGATAATAGATATACCCCTTCCAATGCTAATCTCGTGGCCTAAATATATTCACGAGTTCAAACGGGTTTATACTTACTTTTGTATAATGCCAAAGCAAGTCCACTTCCGCTGCTAAAACTTGCTTCATCTGCGTCATGGAACATCTCAATTGATTTCGGCAGGTTTCCTGTATGATACAGCAGCCTGCCAAAATTTATCCTGGCTTTCTCTCTGTCTTCTTTTCCAGAATACCTAAAAGCTTTCTCAAAGGCGTCTCTAGCAGAGTATTTGAGCCCCATTCTTTCCAGGAGTATCCCGAAAAGATTCCAGGCACAACCATCTTCCGGGTGCTTTTCTAGAAAAAAATAATGCTGCAATAAGGATTATAAATAATAAGAAAGATAGGGAAACACTATAACATACGAACATGTTTCAAACACATAAAATACACTTAGATCAATTTTAATTGATATTGATCATTTAATTGATTGAATAACAAACAAAAAATGTGATATACAAAATAGCATGTGAATGTATCAAATTTTATATTGGCGAAACATCTACACAATTTTTGCAAATCTAAAATTTGCCAGTATTCATGCAACCCAGGGCATAGAGTAGAGTTTAACAAGGCAGAAATGTTTATTTTTTCTATATTTCTGTTTTAGTGGCAAAATGCTGAGAAACAAAAATTATCCCTTAATCGGAATTCCTTTCTAGAAAGTAAAAACGTAAAATTTTTTGACCGACTTTTGACCGCCGCGTCAACATCAGTGAAACTTTTTTTTCTGTACTTTCGGTTTTATCCAACCAATTAGCTACAGGGTGCGAAAAACTAACATAAACAACGAGATCTCTTCGCTTCTTGCGTTTAACAACGATCGACTCTTATAAATAGGAAGTCTATCTATCGAAAGATCAAAGTGGAACAATTACCGGATCGATAAGATGATTAATCTGAAGAGTTTGATAGTGATTTCGGCAATTTTGGCGGTCTGTTGTGCCCAGAGACCTGTTATTTATAGGAAGAAGCATCATCATCATCATGGACTTCGTAAGTTTTTATATTTTTTATAATATAATTATTATTGGAGATTGGTATTGATATAAACTTTTTTATTGTGACAAAATAGGAATATTAAAATTAAATTATATGTTATCATATAAATTACAATCTTTTATTGTAATTTTTAATAAGTATAATAATATAATTTTAATATACCTATTTCGTTACAATTAAAAAAAATGTTTCTGTAATATTTAAAAAAAATTGGGATCGATATTTCATGAATTTAGTTCGCGAACAAACTCAAGGGGGCGTTTCTTTTACTTTCATTTTATGACATATAAGTCAAAATTCTAAAGGGGGATGTTTTGTGCCAAAGATATAATAGTACATCGAAATTCTGCTAGCATATAATCTGTTAAATTTCTAAATAATATGAGACTTTACATATTTTTAGATCACCTCCATTTCTTATACTACTTGACGTTCTTAGCTGTCAAACTAAAAATAGTATTCTTCCTTGGAACTATCTTCACCATCAGTGCCGTTGCCGCTAAAATTTTTGGTATCATAAAACTAATGGACTACATGAAACGTAAGTACATATTTAAATCAACTTTGCGGATTTGGGTTTTAATAATTTGAATCTTTTATTGTTTAAGGCAAAGATAAAGACCATCACCATGAAGAAAAGATCGTCTATGTCAACCCTCACGAACACCACTTCGATCATGGTAGTTGGGGTGGTGGACCTCCTGAATACGCGTCTAAAGATTTCTCGTCATATTCACCAGGTAAAAAATGCATTAATTAATAGAGTATGATCTAGAAAATGCCATTGCTCGGTAATTCTAAGGTTACTTGGCACCTTTTTTTTCCGATAATATAGTACATATATTAAAATAACATAGAGGTGTCTTTATAAGTGTCTATATTAATTCCAACTGCATATATGTGTTCTTCATAGATTTTTCTGTTGACCATCCTCCAGAAGATGCATATGGACAACACGAAAGATACTCAACGATCAAAAATACACATGCCAGAAAAATTAATAGTATATATGATTACTTTTCTGATATAGTAAGGAAAATAAGAAGGTACTGTGTATAAAATGTGATATTTCTCAAATTCGTATCAGTGATATCTCTTAAAAACATATCAGCTCTACAATATTTAAAATGTATCTGTAATTTTATATAAGCAATTTTTGATTTCAGTTTAAATATAACAGACATGGCTTTGAATGAAATGGGCATCAAAGATGAAAACTGCAAGAAGAAATTTGTCTGCGAGGCAGATTTCAACTCAAACCAAAGTGTGATTCTTCGAACTGGTTTGGACTTACTAAGGTAAATCATAGACTTTAATTCCTTCTTTAATATTATTTTACACTGTCCCAATCTACCATTAACCATACATATATAACAGCTCTTAAGGACCTATATAAGGACGCAAAATCAAAAATAAAGGTAGGAAAAGAGCTTACAGGAAACGTTTATAACCAATAAAGGCCTACGTCAAGGTTGTTGCATCTCCCCTACTCTCTTTAAAATATACGTTGCAGTCACATTAAAAAATTGGAAAATAAACATCCGTGGTATGGGCATAGAGATTGACAATGAATGTTTGTTCACACTTTCACACAACTCGCAGACGATCAAATAATAGTCGCAAATGACAAAGATGATATGCAATATATGCTAAGAAAACTTATTGAAGAATACGGAGAATGGGGCATGACAGTTAACATAACATAGACAAAACAAAATATCTACGTATAGGCACACAAGAAGGAAATTTGAACTTGGATAACGGTCAAGAAATTATTCAGTGTCAAGAGTATGAATACCTGGGAATTACACTTGATAACACTGGAACTGATGGCAGAGAAATAGAGAAATGTATTATCAACGCGAAAAAAAAAATAATCGTATGTCTAAATGTAATCTTACGGAGCAAATCAATAACAAAGCGAAGAAAACTCAATATATATGAGACCATGATAAAGAGTAGCCTCTTATATGGGGCAGAAACATGGAGAATAACTGAGAAATACAAGAAGAGGATAGAGGCCGTAGAAATGGATGCCATTTGAAAAGCAATGTGAATTTACAGACAACAACGAATAAGAAATAATACCATAAAACAACAAATGGTTATAGATGGTACGATAACACAGGACACATACAAGTGTTTAGATATTCCAATATGTATTATGTTTTTAGTCTCTTTTCTAAGCTTCACAATAATATTATCAAGTCCTGACACAATTCAAATTTTAACACTTTATCTACAACCAATAATAAACCAAAGAAGAAATAATACAAAATATAATTTCTCAAAATTGAAATGTGTCTAAAGAGATCATAAAAATATTATTTTATTAAATAATCTCTTCTTTAGTTTATTTTTATTCAATGGTTTTATCATTATCGTTATAACAATTTTTGTCTGTTTAGACCTAATCAAAATAGGAGCAAACTCAAAATCTGCCAATTATTTTAACTAATTCCATTTTAATTTTCAGAGACAATTCATATCAGGAATACAAACCCAACGTCACAATATCATCAATACAAGACTGCAGTCAATTGTACGAAAGCTGTAAGGAATCGCGATAAAACTCAACAAAATGTAGTAGAGATAGTTATTTATTTAATTAATTTATTTATTTATGTGATAAAATGTATATAACGTGTGATCAAATAAAAGCTTACTTACCGATATACCACTGTATTGCGTCACAAGCCACAGGAATCGCGTGCATATCGTAAATTAAGTAGTGAAAGGTTCGGTCCTTCAAAGGTCTGTTGATTAGGGCATCACAGACAGTGTTTGCGTAACCCAGGCAGCCTTGATCGTGATGACGTAGCTTTACGCTGTGCCTAAACAGACCCATGGTGTCTTTGTGTTTTAGATTTTCAGCTATCAGTGCCTATAAATAAAATACTACTAGAATTGTAACCAGGATTGTATTGTTTTAAAAATTTTGTTACAACATGTTAAAAACACCAGTACTTGTTTTAAACATTTGGTTTTTGTATTAAAAACACACCAGATTTTATAGAAAAAAAAAAATCAAAAATTAACATAACATCGAGTACAGTATGATCGAAAAAAATAGGCGAAAAGTCCACGAAATCTGTAAGAATACTTTAATACCTGTCCAATCCAACTGTTCACATAATCAGGATCTGTCCTCTGACCTTCAGCAAAAGCCTTATTCGCCAACTTTATATCACCTTTGAGTAAGTATAACACGCCTAAATTCGTCCAAGATATTGCGCTATTATGATCGACAGTCACGGCTTTTATAAAATAATGTTGGATCATACCAGTAGAAGAACCTAAAAAACATAGTGCAACTAAAATAATAATCCATTGAATCAAGGATTATTTTCAACTATTGGCAACACCGTTTCTTTACTGCGTTCCATAAGATATCATGAGTTAAATCAACTTAAAACATTAAATAGTGAAATAAATATGTAAAAAAATATAAAAGTATAATAACTAATTCCCTATAGTCGTTCATTCTCAGATATTTCTCTTACCTTTGAAGAAATGGATGCAGCCAAGTAGATTCCAGTGTTGCCAGTTCGTTGTGTCAAGGTCGGCAGCTTTCTGCGCGGCTTGTATTGAGTAATTTGTCAATTTCTCTTTGACGTTTTCCTCAGAAACTTGTCTGGCGTGTTCTAGATAGCAAACGGCTAAATCATGCCAAAGGTATGGGTTGTCTTCGGCCAGACTAACTGCTTTGCAGAAACATCTAAAAAAGTTATCTTTATATTAGGATTTTCGAAAAATTCATTACAACTCTTCTATGTTTACTTATTTCTATAAACATAAAACGAATATTTACATTTCTAAAAGTGTGCTAAAGTGTTTTTTTAGTGATTTGTTTGGAAAAAAATTGTAAAAAATGTAAATTTTAATATAAATATATTCTTACTTTGTGGCGAAATTAAATAATTCATCTTTCTCAAGATATCGTCCGTATCCGGTTGATTCTTGTTCAAGAAATTCTTTGGATATGTTCAAACAACAGTATTTTTCGGGTAATTTAGCTACAAAATAAACACAATCGCCGAAAATTTTCCATAGACATGACAACTCGCTTCTTTGTAAGATGGCCCTAAAAATAATAGTTCTTATTTACAATTTTTTTTAAATGATGCGAACGTTTTTATCAATGATGGAAGGGTCAATATATTAAACTGTCTAATAAATTTTTTATATTTTTGTAATAACCAAGAAAAAAAATGCGATAAAAATGCAAAAATTCCTGCAAAAATGTGAACAACTCTTAGAAAAAAATAATAATTTAAAACTTATTAGTTGATACTTACAAACTAATTTTATTGGTTACAAGTTGGGCACACTCCAAAGCCGCTTCCAATCTTTCTTCTTTGAAAAAAGCTCTAGCTTGACACAAGGCTGTTTCAGCTAGGCCTTTCAACGCAGGAACATACTCCCTGTTTACCTTGAGAATATTCTCAAATTCCACTTTAGCTTCTGGATATTCCTTTAAAATCTTTAAAAGACCAAAAAAAATCATACAAAATTTTGTTAAAAACAGTTAATATACTTTAACCTTCATTCTTAAATATTTAATTACAAGGAAAGGAAGTTTTTTACTAGAGAAAAGAGAAGAGAACATAAGAGACTAGACTAGACGAGAGGGGAGGAGAGGATAGGTGAGAAGACAAGACGAGAAGAGACGTAACGTGACGAGATGAGACAAGACAAGAGAGAGAAGAAATAGACTATTCGAGACTAGTTAAGACAAGTTGAGACTAGGCGAGACTAGTTGATATTATGCGAGACTGCGAAGAGAAGAGAAGAGAAGAGAAGAGAAGAGAAGAGAAGAGAAGAGAAGAGAAGAGAAGAGAAGAGAAGAGAAGAGAAGAGAAGAGAAGAGAAGAAAGAGAAGAAGAAGAGAAGAGAAGAGAAGAGAAGAGAAGAGAAGAGAAGAGAAGAGAAGAGAAGAGAAGAGAAGAGAAGAGAAGAGAAGAGAAGAGAAGAGAAGAGAAGAGAAGAGAAGAGAAGAGAAGAGAAGAGAAGAGAAGAGAAGAGAAGAGAAGAGAAGAGAAGAGAAGAGAAGAGAAGAGAAGAGAAGAGAAGAGTTTTACGAGAATAATTTTTATTTTATTCAAAAAAATCAATTTTCCTTGCAAAATTTACAAGATTAGATCTTACTTACCTTTTTAATATATGCTATTTGCAGAGTAGAATAAAGTGTATCTTCCGACAAACTCGATGCTTTCTCATAACATTTTAGAGCTGATGTAAAAGAGCCTCTGGTAAAATAGGCATCTGCCAACGATTCCCAACAATGACTAAAATATTAATATAATCTTGCAGAAACCATCTTTTTTCTCTCTTATTTTTTACTTACGCGCTTTCTGGATTGTAACGCACAACAGTTCTCAGATATTTTATACTGTTCAGGATGTCTCCTTGTTCAAAATAAGTCAGTCCTAGCTGTAACCACGCCCACAAGTTCTTTTTATTGATAACGTCCTGTGAGATGCTTAGTAAAAGTTGCAAATTTGCATCCTAAAATATACAGTGTGATTTTTTTTAAATATTCTTTATTCTTTTGTGGTTATGACTTGATCTATCAGAGCTTCTATCAGAGCTAAGCTCACAGAAAGCTTATAGTCTAAGAGCTAGCAACGTTTTCGAGAAAGTATTTTAAGACGTCTGGCTCTTTGATATATCTTTTACTATGCTCTCTGGAACAGCATGCGGCCCGTCTGGCTGCCGATACCCGTTACGTTTACTACTGCGCATCGGAAGAAGGTCCTATATTTTTTATTAATTTAGTCCTATAAATTCTAGTATTGAATATAAATCGGACATGTCTCCATAGCGCAGTGCGTAGAGTTTCCGACCACGAACCGATGATTCAGAGTTCGAATCCGGGTCAGGGTAAAGACTTTTTTATTTTATTTTCGTTTATATTCTGATAGTAAAGTATTAAATAAATCTGGTGATTAAAAAACACAAATATTTAATACTTTACTATCAGAATATAAACGAAAATAAAATAAAAAAGTCTTTGCCCTGACCCGGATTCGAACTGTGCTATGGAGACATGATCGATTTATATTCAATACTAGAATTTAAAGGTCTAATAAAATTATAGAATCTTCTTTCAACGAGCAGTAGGGAACGCAACGTTTACCGGCAGCCAAACGGGCCGCTTGCTGTTCTAGAGAGCATAGTAAAAGATATATCAAAGAGCCAGATGTCTTAAAATACTTTTTCCGACGTTGCTAGCTCTCGTACTATTAGGTAAGTATTTTTTTTTATTTAAATCATTTTAAAGACTTAAGTCATTAAAAAGATTTAAGACTTTTTCAAAAAAGCTTAAGTCAGATTTTTATATATTTTTATGATAAATTTTTAACAGCACTATTATTATTAGGTATGTGTGCACTATGTGATTTTTATGATAAATTTTTAACATCGCTCCTGTGTTTGGCATCAAAAATATGGCGTCCTATAATTTTACATCACAGATTTTGATCCAGCCAGTATATGCATATGCGCGTTACGCGTCCTTGTATTCTTTTAGTCGTTGATTCATACCCAATTTTAAGTAACCCTATTTTACATGTTCTTGCCTTAATAAAAACACATACCCAATTTTTCAGCTTCCTGTACACCTTGCTTAACTCACAACTAGTCTGTAATGAACTTGGGTAAATACTAAAAGCTTTTTCAAAACATCTACGCGATTTATCAAGTTGATTAAACTGATTATAAACATTACCCAACCAAAAGAAACATTTGTAATTATCAGGATTACTTTTTGCAGCCTAAAAATTCAATAAAATTAAAATAAAAATACTATGATTCCTGTTAAAAGTTACTTTTAAAAACGGTTCTAAAGATTTTTGATATTCTTCCAATTTCCAGTAGAGCTTTCCCAATTCCATCCACCATTCAGCTGAGTTAAAATTAAGTTTTTCAAACAGTTTTAATGCTTCAGGATATTTTTCCTGTTTAACTAGTAACTTAATTTTCAATAAGTTATATTTTTCTTCATCTTTGAACTCAGAAATGTACAAAGAAGCTTCGGAATACCTCTCCAAATTAATGCAAATATCAGCAACATAAAAGAGACACTTTTCTTTTACAAATCCCTTCAAATTAAAATAAAATTAAGACACCCAACTAAAATTAAGTTTATATAACTTGCCTCACTAGAGAATAAATCTGCTGCTTGTTCCCAATCAGAAAGATCATTTGACATGCTCAAAACTTTTACTTCTTGAGCAGGTATGTTTTGAGAAATAAGTGAATTTTCCATTTTTTGTGATAATTTCTTGGTTCTTTCTAGACTATTTAAAGCTTCTTCAAAGTATTCTAAATAAATTAATACTTCTGTATATAAAAACCAAGCATATATCAAACCAGGGCTTTTATTTGTAACTAAAAAAAAAAACATGTGTGCCTTTAATAAAGAACTTACATTTTTGGCATCTTTTTAGATGACTTTACATAACCCTAAGATATTTCAGAGATATTAATAAATAAATAAAAAAATATTATATATTTTTCAACCTTCTTGCAGCAAGAATCAAGCACATATCTTAATAATATTATAGTAAAGATATCTTAGATCTTTTTGCTGTATTATAAGAAAAAAGTACACTCACATACCTTTAAAAAGCTTCTCTTTTGCCTCTAAATACTTGTTAGTTTTTAAAGAAAATATCGCAGATGTAAAAAGCCCCATAGAATTATCCTGTTCCAATTTCAAGACATTTTCAACATATTCTTCAATCTTGTCTTCATATTTGTTCACATCAGGATTTTCTTCTATCCAAAGCTGATTATATATTTTACATATCCAATAAAATGATACAATGTTAGTAGGATAAAGCTTATTCATCTCAATAGCTGTATCTAATGTTTTTATGTAACTTTTTTCTTTGTATAAAATTGCAAGAAAATTAGAAAAACATTTTTCACTTATACATCCATTTAAAATCAATTCTGGAATATATTTTTCGTACTAAAAATTACCAAAAGAATCCTAAGAAAGAATTTTTATAATTTTCATTTCAATATTACCAAAATTAAATAATTTGGATCGCTGTTTTTTGTTTCATCTTCTAATATAACTTTTATTTTATTTATAATACTAAGTTTAATTTCGTCTTCACACTTTTGACAAGCCTGGTATAAAGCATTACAAATATCAAGAATATCACCAAAACTTCTAATATCAACTAATTTAGTACAATACTTTTCCAACTTAGATTCATTACTACAAAAATCAATTTTAGTCTTATTTCTAGTTAGAAACATTGTAAAATTTACCTTTCTACATCCAAATAAGACAAAATAGTTTTAATCAACTCAGTTTTTGCATCTTCTTGCTCAATTTTCTCGTAATAATTGATCAAACCTTGCCATGCTAAAGGATTCGTTGGAGCTAAATTTATAGCCTTCTGAAAAGCTTTGGGGGTTTGTTCAATAGGTCCTACTTCTTGTAAGGAAAATCCCAGAAAGACCATAGCCATATAATTAGATTTATCTTCTTTAAGAATCGTCTGTGAATTGATAGTGTGGATTCCTTTTGTTCTTTAAGTTATAAAATACTATTATTTACCTTTGATAATTTTAGAGCGTTTTGAAAATCCTTTTTCGCTATTGCCTCGCGAGTTTCTTTCAATAAAACCTTTATGTCTTTCATAATTACGGAAATAAATATGTTTCTCTTTAAAGTTTAAAAAAATTCAAAACAACAATAAATAATTGAGGTTATAAAGAATTGACATTTATTGATTGTGTATATTTAGTTGCATACGTATGAAAGATGTATGATGTATATTTAGTTATCTAAATTCTATCTAATTTATTTTATTTTAAATTTTTTAAATAAAAAAAACTATAAAAACTGTTTAAATATTTTAAATAAAGTTTATGTAAATATCTGTTCGTAATTATTTCCTTCTTACTAGCAGTTTATCTAAATTTTATTGTTATAAAGAAATAAAATATTTGTTTTGATTATAAACTCAGGTTGGAGTATTTTGTTATTTTTTTGTACTTTGACTTGTTTTGCTGGCATCTTTGGACTTTGAACTATTTGGGTTTTAAATTCTAGCTTTCTAGATAAGTATTTAAGTTCAAATTTAACTGTGGATTATAACAGAAAGTTAAAAACAGTTGCTCTGAAATTTTATTATTTATATAACAGTATTAAACCATTATTTTATTCAACATGGCTTTGGTAAAAGGTAAATATCAGAAACATTCCTAATATTATCGTATATCAGGCTTAATAAAGTTATTAAATTAATTTGATCGGTCTCTACAGGTGTTTTTATTGTTGGTGCAAGAAGAACAGCTTTTGGAACTTATGGTGGCAAGCTCAAAGACATTTCCTTGGCCGATCTACAATCAGTAGCAGCAGTAGCAGCCCTAGAATCAGCTAAGGTCAAGCCTGAATTAGTAGATTCTGTAATAATTGGTAACGTTGGATCTGTAAGTATTACTTTTACAAATCTTACATTAGAAGGTTTGTTCTGAGCCTGTAATTTTTTGAAAAGGTGGCCTCTGCTGATGGAATATATGCAGCCCGGCACGCAGCCCTTAAAAGTGGCATTCCTAAAGAGAAACCTGCATATAACATTAACAGATTATGTGGTTCTGGTTTTCAAACCGTTATTAATAGTGCTCAGGTAAGCTATTCTTCCAAAAAAATGTTTTTCTTCTAAATTTGTTGTTTTAGGACATTGAAACTGGATTTGCTCAAATCAGTTTAGCTGGTGGTGTTGAAAATATGTCTGCTTTTCCTCATGTTATTAGAGGAATAAGATTTGGTGTTCCTTTAGGTCAGCCACCACCATTAGAAGACTCTTTATGGTTGGGATTGACCGACTCATTCTGTGGTCTTCCAATGGGTGTAACAGCAGAAAAATTGGGAGCTCAGTATAAAATTACCCGTGATGAGGTTGATGAGTATGCTATCAGGTCTCAAAAACTATGGAAAGAAGGTAAAAAATATTTCTTTCTAATGTTTTAAGTGTATATTAAGTTAGGTTATTGTTATAGCACAAGATGCTGGTAGATTCAAAGAAGAAATTGTACCGGTTCCATACAAGGTGAAAAAAGCAACTCAAAACCTTGAAGTTGATGAACATCCCAAGCCTCAAACTACTCTAGAAGTTTTGAAGAAATTGCCCACAATTTTTAAGAAAGATGGATTGGTTACAGCAGGCTCAGCCTCAGTAAGTTATTGTATTGTATACACAGTGTTTCAAAAACGGTTCCTGGTTATAATTGATTTGTTATTTTACTTTTAAAGGGTGTCTGTGATGGTGCCGGTGCAATAGTCCTAGCAAGCGAACAAGCTGTCAAACAAAACAGTCTTACGCCATTGGCTAGAGTGGTTGGCTACTCTGTAGTAGGCGTAGAACCTTCCATCATGGGTATTGGTCCAGCCCCAGCAATTAAAGCTCTGTTACAAGCCACTGGAAAAACGTTGAACGATATAGATTTAGTTGAAGTAAATATATTTATATACCTTGTAAAAATATGAGGTTTCTACGTAATATATTTTCAGATTAACGAAGCTTTTGGTGCTCAAACATTGTCATGCGCCAAAGAACTGAATTTGGACATCAACAAACTTAACGTCAACGGGGGTGCTATTGCTCTTGGTCATCCTTTGGCTGCGTCAGGCAGCAGAATTACAGCTCATCTTGTACATGAATTAAGGTATTTTTTTTAAACATTTTTATATATTTCACTTTTTTAACTCAATTTTAATACAACTGACTTAAAAATACGCTTTTGACGACAAATTAATTGATATAAATGTCACCAGAGATGTCACTTTTCAATTTTAAACAAATGAATGTTTTCATATTTTATTTTTCTGTGTCGTTCAAGGAGGATTAAGGATTTATTTATTTATTTAATAATAAAATTTACAAATACTAATTCAAATGTATAAAATATGCCTAAATATGTTTGTTATGTTTATGGGTTGTTATTAACGACAAAAACAACTTAATTAATAAGCAAAATACATTGAAAATAACGCTTTTCAGGAGAAGGAAGGCTAAATATGGTATTGGTTCAGCCTGCATTGGTGGAGGTCAAGGAATCGCAATTTTATTGGAATCACTGTGATAAAATAATATTAATTTTGCAACGTTTTATCAATGTATATTTATTGTTTAAGCAAGTCGAATGCATTGTTGTTTAAACAAATAATTGTCTGGTAACAATATTTTGATAATTGTAATCAATTGAACTTTATTACAATTATTGCTTTTTATTTTTATACACCTATTTTTTAATAGTTATTAAAGATAATCCTATTTGATAATTTACAAATATTTTTAGAAAAACAGTTACTTTTGTACTTTTTCTAATGTTATATAAAGTATTTTACTGATATGTCGGTATTTTTATTTACTAATAATGATGATACATATTTAGTAATGACTGATTAATATTTTATGTTGCTGATTAAGGTGCAACATATGTACTTAATATTTATTATGATAGCTAAAGTCACAGGTATAGATGTCGAGAATATAGATCAGAATAAATACATAGATAATTATTTCCTATGAGAATAAATTAAATTAAACTAAATTAACCCCTTAGGCAGAAATAATGTTCATATATAGGCAGCCAAGATTACATCAAAAGTTAAAACATACCTAACTACAAATTTTGTTGTCAAAAAAGTCTTCTCGCGTATTTTTGTAATTTTTTATAACATCTAAACAGGTAAATTGCTTACCTTGGGAACTGTATAAATGCTTGCCTTGTTCTCATTTAGGGCTTTTGATAGCTCTTACTCTAAAGATTATTTATTTTAGATTGGTTTATTTAAGTAAAACCTTATATTCAGATGACTTACATTATTGTAAAGGGTCAAAAAGGTTACTGTGATATGATCAGGTATGAAAAAAAAGCGTTAAACAACTTCTACAATTGGTAAGTTTCGTATTTTATGCTATTAGGCATGTATACAGTGAAACTTTTACAAGGAAATCTTCATTTCTTTATCAAAAAACGTCCCGTCTATTCAAATTTTTCTTTTGGCGCGTTTAATTGATTACAGCGCCATTCTTCTCTAGTGAGAATATTTGGAACTATTGTATAAACGATAATGGCGCCACCACGCGGGAAGTTCTAAAAGTAAATAAATATAGATTTCTGTTTTTACTACGTATATGTGGCGCCATCATGGACTGAACATCTAAACTACTCAGTTATAGATTTCTATAAAAAAAAAAAGGCAGCTAGTGCTCTCTAACGTTAAATAGCTGAACTTCGGTTAAAATTTTCTTAGAATTTTAAAGAAAACTGTAATCTTTAGTTCCCAAAAAGTGTTGAATGAGAGTCATCTATGAATAAAATTTTATACTAATTTTGATTCTAACCCTAGAAAATATATTTTTTTGTATATTTTGTTTTGTATAAAAGTAAAATAAATGAGTTTATTTTCTATTTGATAACAAATCCACTGGTTGAATTGAAATCTACGAGCTCTGTAATATACTTTATAACTAGTTTTATTTATCTACTATTCGTATTTTTAAGTGTAATCTGTGAAAACAATGAGTATGTAGATGTAACATTTTTTATTACAGATACAGATATGGTAATAATACAGTGATACGAGCTTCGGTAAGCTTCTTATGAAGATAGGAAAGGAGAATACACCCAGAAAAATGGAAGAAAATGATGTTTTCCTTTGGGAAGATGTGTGCTTGCGTAGAATTTCATAAGAAAACCTCACCGATTGTACTCTGCTTTTCAATGAAGGTGTGTGCCAACAAAGAGAAGCTGGAACAACAAGATTGGAATCGTTAAGATGGTTTCTGATTCTAATTGTTGCCTTCAAATCATTCCTCCAATTAGCTCTTCATAAAATTATACCCTTGAACATTCAAATCCATGGACTCTATGCTGCACCTTCCGAACTTGCTTTTTTCTTTGGTATAAAGATAATTTAAATCTAAATTGTTGTTCTACACTGTTAGAAATTTATTATGGTTATGAAGAAATGCAGTGTATAAGGTAAAATTGTATTTTTTGCATTGTTTCAGTATGCTTTTTAATTTGTTACAATTTCCTGTAAAAGAATAGCGAAAAGACACAAATGAAATAATAATATGCAATAAAACACACATATATTTGTGTTCTTTCACTGTATAAATATTTTTCAAGAGATTTTAGTATATATATTTAGAAAAAAATTGCTTTTAACAGAAAAATTTAAGCTTGCATATATTTTTTTCCTATTTATTTTAAATCGTGTTTTTTTAAATCTAACATATTTATCACTATCATTTTTGTTATAAAATATGAAGACAGTAGTAGCCTACATCAAGCCTACATTTTAAAAATGTTTTTGGAAATATACAAGGTGAGTTAAATATATGTTTACTTTGAAATTTTAGTTTTTCAATGGAATGGCTGTTTTTTTTTCACAGTAGTTTTTCTGCTAAATTTTCTCTTCATTTAATATTCTAAAAAAAAATAAAAATAGCTATTTATTCTATTGGAAATATTTTTCTCTATTCGCTTTTGACTTTAGCTTAAAATATATTTGATTCGCCCTGTATATCTGTAAAAATTATAAATATGAAAATAGTTAAAAATGTATGTTACAATTGTCCTTTTATTGTTAAAAACATCTGAGTGAAAATATCGAACAAGGACCTGATATGGAGCGCTCTTTCTTAAAACTGGATCACCCTGTATAAATATTTTTTATTTTTTTTCAGAAATATGCGCAAGTTACTGGAAATACGAACATCCGGTATACATCAGAAAGAAAATTCTAGAGAAGAATCAAGGAACAATATCCCAGGACGACAATTTGGGCCGTATATGTCTAACAATAAATGTATAATTAATTATTGTGTCAATTGTATTTTTAAACTATTCTTTTTCTAATAAATCTGATTAAATTTTTAATGTGGTTTCCTTTGAATCCTTTGAATAGACTCTAATTTTAAGCAGCGCAACTAACATTAAATATTAATGTATTACTGGTTGCCAAAATTAATTAAAAATAAATGCAATGAATATTAAAATATTATTAATCTAGTTGCCTTTAATTTTAGTACATTAATTTAATAACATATAAACTCTTTCATAGTCTAGAACCATACGATATTATATAAAGATTTGATTTCTTTTCCCTCAAACAAGCATGTCAAGCACCAAAAATGAGCATTTTTAAAAATATTTTCCTTGTCTGAATTAAATATGAAATCGTTGGCCAACGAGCTCAAACAGTTAGACTCATTTAGAAAAACGTTAATTACTCAAAAACTAATTAAGATATCGGAACGCGCTTGGTGGCATTCGATAGGGAATTCAACCCTCTATCTGTACACAAACTTGCAACCCCCTAAGACAAACTTTATTTTTTGGAGCAAAAATGAGCAAAGGGGTTAACCTTAGAAAATTTTTGGCCTGAAAAATAAAGGGTGTCGCAGGGGGTTGTAATTTTGTGTACAGATAGAGGGTTGAATTCCCTATCGAATGCGACTAAGCGCGCCCCGATATCTCTTTTAATTACGGAGTTATTAGCGTTTTAATTTCGAAAACGAGGTCAAAGTCTTAGAGTCGACAAAATTCAGCGTTTCTGTGCGGTGCTAAAAATTTGTTGGAGATGTTGAAAAATTTCGCACGGGGCAACCAAATCTTGTGGATTTTTGTCATCAAAAATTTAATTTTGAACAGAAGTGAAATACATTTTTCAGAATCATATTTCTTAACGGGTATATATTTTATATTGCGATTATATTTTTAGTTTGCCATTCTTCTTTTTCTTGTTATATTTATTAAGAAGAATTTCTATATTTCCTTTAATTGTTATAGTAAACGAATATGGCTATAAATAAAACACAGGTATACATTTAATATATTGAAATATTTATTAAAGATATTTGAATAGGACAAAGGAATAGGACATTCGTGTTGATTGTTTAGGATAGCTACATATTTTATTTTTTATCTAATAAAAAGAAATAAACTAAAACACATTCTTACAAGATTTTTGCAAATTATAAATAATATTTTGTACTTATTAACTAAAAAATATCTAGAGATAATTTTTTTTTGTTATCGTTGATTACTATTTTTATTTATTAACATATTACATTTTATTTACAATAGTAATATAAAAATATGTACATTTAAAAACCAAGATGTTGACGGACATGCTGATGATGTCTATGTGGAAGTAATTAAATCTTCTAGCTACCCTTCTGGAAAGTCTTGATTCTGTAATAAAAGTATAAAGAAACAATTAATTATTTGTTAACTAACAAGCTTGAGTAAAAAACTATTCGATAATCTATAACTTTAAATAATCAGTTAGTTGATAGGGTACGTAAAATATTATAAGATATATAAATAGTAATCTTCGTAACATAGAGACCTTTTTTTAATAGTAATACAAGGAAAAAATACACGGTTAATTTAACTGTATCAGTAATTAAGAAATATTTTAATTATAACAATTAAAAAGGAGTTAAACTTGAATTAAAAAATTCAAACTCTTTATATAGGCAACTCTATATACACGTCAATGTATTTCTAGTTGCCTAAAAACAGAATTAAAAATAATTTGAGCGCCAAAATATTTAATTTGAAATTAATCATTCATATGTACATATATTATAAATATGGCAAAATACAATAACATATTCGATTTAAAAAACAACACCTTTTAGTTTAATTTATTCAAAATTATTTAGATTCCTCTTCAATGATGAATTTCATTCCCAATCCACTGTTAATGAATGTTGAATAAAATCAATCTAATGGCATCTTGAAGAGGGTGGTTGAATTGAAGCACAGCAGCTGTCCTTGTTCCAAAGCAGTACAATATCACAGTCAAAAAATCAATTTTAACAGGGATTACAAACAGAATGAAAAAATCAATTTGAAAATGAATCCTAAATTATACAATTTTATGTAGGTGTCACAGAAATGAAATTAAGAAGTGAAATAAACAATAATACAATAAGAGAGAAGATTTAGAAACATATTCAATATAGCAGAGATATAACAAATTACATTTAAAAAAAATTAAATTAAGTTTTACTCTGTATGGGGTAAGAGCACACAATATGGAAGTCAAGCTATTATACTGATTTGGTCTGTGATAATAATGAACCATAAAAATGTAACTTAGAGACCAATAGGATTCCTTTCCTACTTAATTAAATTTAAAAATTATGTACTTAGGAAAATTCATTGGAAAAAATGCTAGGAAAGATACACAGAACTGATATCTTGTGGCCTAGCCAGATTTTGAAGTGCGTTTAAAAGTGGGAAACCACAGGAAAATCAAAACAACAAAATCCTTAAATTTATAGTAATTCATGGCATATGATCTGAGAAAACTGACATAAAAATATCCATAACGATATTGTATATGATTTGAAAAAAAAAATTACATGAAAATAAATCCATGAAAACTAAACTTCAGTGGAAGAGATTACACAACCAAAAATATATTAGAAGAAAGACACCACAAAGAAAATAATAAAAACAAAAAAAAGTCATGAAAATTAATCCAATATTATAACTCTATAGAGACAAGAGAAATAAAATGCCTTAGAGAAGTCTTGACATAGAATGGCACAATACAAATAAAAGAATAATAAAATAAAAAAAGAATAAAGAAAATTTGAGAGATAAATAAAGACACAGAGGTATGCATATAGAATTGAAAAAAATTGCATGAAAATTTGTGATGGATTTATAAAAGTCTCAGAAGAATGACACAAAAAATTACACAATTAGATACATATAAGATTTAGAACTAAAACCAATACAATGACAGAGTTTATAAAATTGATGAGCGATGATATTTCCATAAGGAAGAAAATATAGGGGACATGATGAAATGATGATGAATTAAAAAAATGGCATGAAAACGGGGTATGAATTAGAAAAAATGGCATGAAAATTAAAAAAATGCTATAATTCTATGTATAGAAATGATAAAAATATATCATAGAAAAGCACCAGAGCAATGACAAAAAAATATACAAATATATAAGACAAACATTGAAATAGTCTATAGAATTGATGAATGATATTCCAATAATAAAGAAAATATGGGATAAAAATATGGTGAAATAATGTGGTCAATAAGAAATGGAGAACTGAATTGATTAGCCTCCTCTAACGAATATTTAGTCAAACTTGACAATCAAACACAAAGAAAAATCCTCCAGAGCATATAAGTTCGCCTCCCTTCATCAGATTTAACCCTTGTCCGACGATTAAGCCTCGCCAGTCAGTTCCCATCCCAGCTAAGCAGCCTCGTCTCGGGTCACCCTCGTCACCCATCGAACAGACATCCACCGGGACCCCCTACAGGCGGACCCCCCTCATCATCTTCAATGTGTCCGATATCCCGCCCCCTCTACTGTCGAGACGTCACGGGATACGTGCACGAAGAAGTCTCGTAGCTTGGGTGCCAGGTCGTATCCGGCCGAAGCCTCTAGCGTTAGAACACCTAGCTCGTAAACCAGAGGGTGGTGACTCCCTTGGGTACCTATGCATGCTACATAGGTCATCGATGGCCGAACATCAGGGTTAGGGGGTGACCCAGGTTTCCTCCTCTTAGGGGAGGCTAGTTATGATGCTCTGGAGTTGATAGTACACAGGAAAATCATTGGAAAAAATGCTAAAAAAGCCAGAAGTGACATCCTGTCACTTTTATTGAGTCAGATTTATTAAATATATGGCGAATGCGCCAGGAATTGATTGGAACCCGTGGAAATTAATCATTAGGAGACTTTTAGAAGTGTTATTGTGTGTTTAAATTATATTTAAACACAAGCAAATCAACCCAACAATTTTTTAGAAAAGCAAAAAAAAAACAGAAGAATGACACTATAAAAAAAATAATACAAATATAGAAATACAGCCAATCGAATATTTTATAGAATCATATTATTCCCACAATCACAGAATATCTAACTACGCAAGCTACGCGTAGCTAGATATTCTGTGCCACAATGAAGAAAATATGGGAGTTAATCTATTATAAAAAAATAAAAATTAACCATAAACAGCATGAAATAAAATTATTCTAAAGTCCAAGTTCCAAGTAATTTTACCAAACAAATAAAGCATAGCAATATATTCAAAGGGATATTTAATAGAATTGATAAATGGAGAGATTATTCTCACAAACAAATATATACAGGGCGAGCCTTAATTAAGTGCACACAATATGGAAGTCAAGCTATTATACTGAATTGGTCTGTGATAATAATGAACCATAAAAATATAACTTAGAGACCCATAGAATTCCTTTCCTACTTAATTAAATTTAAAAATTATGTACTTAAGAAAATTCATTGGAAAAAATGCTAGGAAAGATGCACAGAACTGATATCTTGTGGCCTAGCCAGATTTTGAAGTGCGTTTAAAAGTGGGAAACCACAGGAAAATCAAAACAACAAAATCCTTAAATTTATAGTAATTCATGGCATATGATCTGAGAAAACTGACATAAAAATATCCATAACGATATTGTATATGATTTGAAAAAAAAAATTACATGAAAATAAATCCATGAAAACTAAACTTCAGTGGAAGAGATTACACAACCAAAAATATATTAGAAGAAAGACACCACAAAGAAAATAATAAAAACAAAAAAAAGTTTATAGAAATGCAGACAATAAAATATTTTGTAGAATCAATGAATGATGTTATTATTCCCACAATGAAGAAAATATAGAAATTAAGTTAATTATAGGGAAATGAGAGTTAACCATAAGCATAAAATAAAATTCTAAGTAGATACTGTATTTTACACAAAAATACCTGTAAAAAGACTAAAATCTAAAATCAAGAATATGTGGGAGTCCAGCTATTATAAAAAATGAAAATTAATCATAAACAACAGGAAGTAAAATTCTTCAAATAAATAAAGCTTAACTGAAATACTCTTTAATGGATATTTTATAAAATTGAATATTTCCACATTGAAAAAACCTGGGAGGCAGATCTGGCAAGCTATTGTAGAGGAATGAAATTCTACTAATAAAAAAGAAGTAGCCCAAAGCCAAAAAATGTCAAATTAAAAATAGCTGGTCGGAACTTCTCACTGATAATAAGAAACCATCAAAATGTAACTCAGAGACTTATTGGATTTTTGGATTAAACCAGTAAAAACATATTCACCCAAAATTTAGATATATACTTATAAGTCCTAATGCACTGTTGGTAAGATTTGTGAAAAAGATAAATGTACTGCCCTGGAACTGTATAGATCCATCCATTGATTTGTTGTAGAAAATCTGTAAAAAAAATAAATAAATAATATATTACGTTTCATTAATTATGTTTATTTTTATTTTTTGTTTTATATTAAGATTAAGTACATAATATATCTTAAAGATATAGTTAATCTGTTAATAAACATTTAATGAGTTTATTAAAATTGTTTTTCCTTAATAATATAAACTTACTTTTAACCGGATAGTGTAAAATCCATTTCGTAATAATCCAGATTGATAGCCAAACATCAGGATTATATAAGGAGTGACTCAAAGTCTCTTCCTTTATGTGGTCTTCATGTGCTGGTTGTGAATAATTGTTAAAAACACTCCTAAAAGGGAAAATTATAATTAAAGAATTATATTAAAACAATGCAAGAAAAATTGACTAACATAACATGAGGACAGAGTATTAAATCTGAAAAACGTTTCCATCTGAAAGTATTATATAACTGTGAGGAATGAGGGCACCCTTGGGTATACTAACGCATTACTTATTCTAAAAGACGTAGAAAATACTATACTCAAGGAACAAACAACTAAACAAAAACCCTTTAAGAATAAAAAACATCTCTATTACACTCTACAAAAAATGGCCAAAAAAATACCAAGTATTTCTAAATATGAAGGAATATTCAAAGTAACTTTTGTTTTTATTGTACAATAGAGACATCAAGAAATGCATCTATATTTCCCGATACTCGATTTTGAAAGAGAAAATTATAAAAATTGGAAAAACATATTTGCCTTTAATGGTGATGTAATTGAAATGTTTGAAAGTGAAAAAATCTATAGAAAACAGGCAAAATAATGGATACTTACATTTTCAGAAGATCACACAAGCCGTAAGGAACAGAATAAACTCAAATAGTGCACAGAAAAATCACTTTTTCTATCAAACAATCAGAAAAATTGTAAGAGCCACATAACAAGCTCCTTTTAACAACGGAAAATGTTGCACTGCCAACGTTGTCAGATTGAACACATGTAAAACAGAATGGTCAATATTTTGTTGAATAAATACCTACCGCTGTGTCGAAAAGAAAATATATTATTTTTTCTACTCAAACAAAGTTTGTATTAAATGTTTATTAGATTTTTTACGATTTTGTAACGGTTTGATTCATTTTAAATTTACAAAAATATTGTTTTAAATTAGTTTCAAGATTTTGCTAATACCTTGGCAACCTTGGAAACAATTTAGTTCAAAATTTTCTCACTTTTTCCACTATGGCGCCACCTGCGTTCTTCTTCTTTTTGGTATTTCAGGTCATAAAAGAACCGTAACCACAGACTAGATGTAATCTTCTTCTTCTTTTTTAAACTTAGGGTTCTAATCATGGACACCCACAGATCGACAATAATTTATCTTCTTTATTTTTTGCTGGCTTGAACTTATCAGAGCATATACAAGTCATTTGGTCAGTGTCCTGAAAAAATAATTAAAAGATGTGTGATCGAATTATATATCTATGGTTAATTATTAGACAAAGACAACAAAAAAAACAAAAACAAAGAAGTACATTTTTTTGTGGTTAATTTTATTTCTTTAAATTAAAATATTGTTTATAATTTCATAAATAAAGCGTATTGAATCATGATTTGAGTTGTTTTTTGACGTGTTAATTCCACGTTAACTTTATGATAGTGGAAGTTTTGTTGTATTTATATCTGACGCTGGTAGTTATTGCTTATTATTGCAATATATTATTATGATATGCACAACTTATATTTAAACCAGTACCAGCTCCTAATAGTACTCATTTATCTACAGACACCTGTGTTTTAAATTGTGATTGTTGAGATAATACCTGACATTCTTAAGTGGTTATAATTTCTAACAGTCCTTGCACGCTAAATGTAAGTTTGATTTCTATCTATATTTCCGGATATATTCTCATTTTTACTCTTTCTCACAGTGATAATGGCTCCAAACACTTGGAAAGAAGCTGTTATAAACCTTTTGGAAGTACACAGAGGCTTGGTTGTGTTATTTTTCTGTCTTCCTGCTAGTTTTGTTTTTGATATCGGCCTTTTACTCTACACAAGGTTTCAGAGGTTTTTCTTTAGCAGTCCCGAGAATCATAACAATCGGGTTGCAGAGATCCAGAAAGATGTTTTAATTTACAATAAATCACCTAATGCAGACAGGAAACTTCTATGTACAGCAAGACCAAATTGGCTAAGCTTATCCACCACTTTCTATCAGAAGAACCAATGCCACAAAATCAAGGTAAATTTATTTGATATCCTAGAACTGGACGAGAAAAATTTGACTGTAAGAGTGGAACCAATGGTAACAGTTGGTGATATTACTAACTACCTTATTCCAAAAGGCTATACTTTAGCTGTAACGTTAGAAATTGCTGATGCAACATTAGGGGGTTTAGCTATGGGTACAGGCATGACAACACATTCACATAAAGTAGGATTATATCAGGAAAGTATAGAATCCTTCGAAGTAGTCTTGGGTGATGGAACACTTGTCACTGCATCCAAGCAGGAAAATCCTGATCTATATAAATGTCTACCTTGGTCTCATGGTAGTTTAGGGTTCTTGGTCGCTCTTACTTTAAAAATTGTTAAAGTAAAACCCTATATTAAGATGACTTATATTCCTGTAAAGGGACAAAAAGGTTACTGTGATATGATCAGATTGTTATCAGGAGATTCGGGTGGAGATTATGAAGTATCAAACTACATAGAAGCAACTATTTTTAATAAAAATGAAGCCGTTATAATGGTAGGTGATTATTCAGATTACAATGAGAATTTACCAGTGAACCATCTGACCAAATGGTATAAACCATGGTTCTATAAGTACGTAGAAAGTTTCTTAAAGAAGGGAAAACATACTGAACTTATACCTCTAAGAGAGTACTTGCTGCGACATAATAGAGCTATATTTTGGGTGGTCGAATCCATGATACCTTTTGGGAATCATCCACTGTTTCGACTATTTTTTGGCTGGCTTTTACCACCAAAGCCAGCGTTTTTAAAATTCACTACGACACCAGGAATTAGAGCCTTTACCTTTACTCGTCAAGTTTTTCAAGATATTGTTTTACCAATAAGGAAATTAGAGGAACAGATTGAACAATCTGACATATTATTTGATGCTTATCCTTTGTTAGTATATCCTTGTAGGGTATATGACCATGGAGAAAATTCTGGACAAATAAGAGCTCCGAAAAAAGAATATTTAGTTGAAGGCACAAATTACGCAATGTACAATGATCTGGGTATTTACGGTGTGCCAGGATATGTTAAAAGGAAGGAAAAATATAACCCAGTCAGTACTATGAGGAAAATGGAGAAATTTACTAGAGATGTTGGAGGATTTTCCTTTTTGTATGCCGATATATTCATGGACAGAAAAGAGTTTGAGGAAATGTTTGATCTAACTCTTTATGAAGTTGTCCGAAGGAAATATAAAGCTGAGGGGTGTTTCCCTCATTTGTATGATAAGGTTAAACCAGAGATAGATGTTTTTAAAGTTGGAGAACAATATGAAATAAAATAGTTATTTTTTTAAATTTACACTACTGTTTAAACATCAAATATAGTCTATTTTTATGGTTTTTTAACTTTTTAATTCCTGTCCCCAAAAAGAAAACAAATAAGACACACGGCAGTTATTAAAAGAGTTATATTTTACTTAATACATACTAAGCACGTCTATTGTATGAACTTGTTGTAGGTTGGGTCAGTTGTAATCCAGAAATATTGTTGAATTCCAGCATTTTCAACATTTCCTTAGTTTCTGGATCGACTTCAATTATATCGTGCTCCAAAGCGGACACTTCTGGAACATAGTTGTCCCTCCTCTCCCTTTCTTCTTCCTGCAGTTTGATCGAAATACCTCTGACCTGAGAGTGCCTCAGCCTCTTCATTAAGTGCGTAACGAAACCGGCGATTTTGTTACGCAGCGGTTTAGTGGGGATGATTGCGATTTCCTCGCAGATTCGCTTGTTGGTGTGGAAATCCAGGGTTAACCTGGTGTAGTACTTCTCGATGATGACTTTGGACGCCTTCTTTACGGTCTTTGTACGTACACGACCCATGGTGGCTAAAAGACACAGAAAGTCAGAAATTATGTATTTTTAACTTACGCGTTATAATTTATCACCTTTTTAGAGCAAAATTTTCTAAAAAACCAAGAACACACGTGTTTCTATCGGCGACTTTCACAAAAGAGACCTGTCAGAAAAGTGTCAAATAGATGGCGCTGTTGTTTTTTAAAAGAGCGTTCAAAATAATTTTTTTTATAATTTTAAACTGAATAGTTATTTGACAATAATGGGATCTAGTCAAAAAATTTGTACCCTACTGTATTATTTCTAAACGCTATAATTGTTTGAGAGGTGTATTTTATTATATTTTAAATATAAAAAAAATTAAGTACATATTTTCTGATCATCCTACTCTATGTCAATCTTCATTATTGTGACAGTTCCATGACAGTTGTTTTTGAAGTTTATCTCGATAAATTGTTGATACTAATTTGTTGTTAATTATCTAAGTAAATCAAATGTCTTCAGCTAAAGAAACGATGGGGTAAGCGATAATAAACCTTTACTTACCTAAACACTTATTGCCGACAGAATACGTAGTCTATAACCCTTAATTGCATTAAGAAATCACACCCAATTTTCCTTGACCCTACCCTAAAGCCCATTTTTTTTATTATTTATTAATATTTTCAGTGAACAGCCGATTTTTACGTGCAAAGCGCACGTTTTTCACATTGATCCTAAGACGAAAAGGTCCTGGATGCCCGCCTCAAGTACTGCAGTTAGTGTATCTTTTTTCTATGACTCTTCCCGAAGTCTGTACAGGATTATTAGTGTCGAAGGTCAAAAAGCGGTAATTAATAGTACTGTAACGCCTAATATGACTTTCACGAAAACGTCCCAGAAATTCGGACAATGGTCTGATGTTAGGGCAAACACAGTTTACGGTTTGGGCTTCTCTTCTGAGGCAGAATTGCAAAAGGTAAATGTATTATTATTGAGACAAGGTAAAGTATTGTTTGGGTCGTGTAAATTCTAAAAATACATATTTCTTTATAGTTTATTGATAAATTTAATGAAGTTAAGGAAGCTACCAGATCGGCTATTAGCAAAGTTACAGCAAATGGAGGAACTCCTGTAACTCCTGTTACAAGTGCTAATGCCAGTCCGATCAATGCAAGAGCAGCAAATGTTTCAACAGAGAATGCAGAAAATTTATTAGAACCTCCAGGTGAGTTTAAAAAAAAAATATTATCGACATATTATCTAAATGCTTTTATTTACATTTCTTATCTTTATAAAGTGGTTATAAATAACTCATTTATTACCCAATCTAGGGAGTGTCACCCTTTCTACTTCCAATATGAAACAGGATTCTGATGACATAGTCCATGCCAGGAGCCATTCTCTTTCAGCTATTCAGAGTAATGAAAGCCCTAGCCATCAAATTAAAATGGATAAAGGTAGTTACGGAGGTAGTTCAAGTTCCAACCCTGTAGATATGCAGTTGAAGTATGAAAATGACCGACTGAAACTTGCTTTAGCTCAAAGGTACTCAATTTTATTACAGTTTACTTAAATATGTATTCCAATTTTATGTTTCTGTTATAACCTTGGTATTAATTTTACTAGTAACTTTAGATTATATTAGGGTGGATCAAAAAAATCAACTATTTTTTTTTCACTTTATACTCTGAAAAAAAGGTTAGTAGACACCTCAAAAAAATTCTCTCTAAATATATTTTAATAGGAAGGTCCTCCGCCTTTCAGTTTTTTATTTTTTCCTTATTATTAGAAAGAAAAGTTCATATCTCGGTATCTACTATTTGGAAAAAATATCTCGTCTCATATATTTGTAGGAAATTGAATTCTCTACAAAAAAGGTCCCTGGCAATTTTTTTGTAAACCTCACCTTTCGAAAGTTATTAATGGTTGAAGTTTGATTATTTTAATGCAGATTTATTTTTTCTTGTGAATTTTATAATTCGTTAACAAAAAATCATTATGATACGCGCAACCATCAAGTGGTATAAAAATTTCATATGTATAACCAAAAAAAAAACAACAACAAGCAACAAATTCTCTTAGAAGGGCTAAGTCGTCATCTGCTGTAAACCTAAGCCTCTTTATAGGTTCTTTAATATTGAAAGAGATGGAATCCATATTTTGGGCCATATTTATTTAATAAAAACTAATCCCAGCTACTTAAATATCAAATAAATACCTAATAAAACTAAAGTAATAATTCAAAACAATTCAAACATAATGCCCATTTAAGCAATTTTTAAACGTTATTTAGAAATAGCGCTTGGTGTAATTGATCCGCAAATTACGTTAGGCGGTAACGTTATTAGCGGGTGTTGCGTTAAAAATTGACTCGCGCATGATAAGGTACGCGTAAATACTGCATGACGCTATTCGGTTTTCCGATATCTCTCTAATAACTGTGCCGGTCAGGCGCTGTGCACAATTTTAGAGGCAATAAGTGGGCGTGCTATGTGCGCAAACTAGTAACCTAACTAGTACCCGATTTCGAAAATTGGAACCACGAAAAACAATAAAGAAAAAACAAAGTTTATAATCTGTATAATCTGTGGTAATAGTAACAATTAATTAAAAAAATATATATGAAGAAGTTAATATGTTTTTATAATGAATAAAAAAGAAGAGGTGTCAAAATTGTTTATTTTATAACTGACTTTATGTAAAGTGTTTAAGTCTGGAAAGACTGAGTGTCAGGGTCTTGAATTAGAGCAAGAATTTTGTATGTATTTGTTTATTCAAAGTGTTTTTTTAGGGTTCCGTACCCAAAGGATAAAAACGGAAACCCTATTACTAAGACTTCGCTGTCCGTCCGTCCGTCCATCCGTCCGTCTGTCACAAAGGTCTATCTTATGAACCGTTATAGCTAGACAGTTGAAATTTTTACAGATAATGTATATATGTTGCCACTATAAGAACAAATACTAAAAACTGAATTAAATAAATGTTTATAAATAAAAAAGTACCTTCACTAAACATTATCTTTTAAGTAAGAATTTTACATAGAATCTTTCAAGTCTTCAGTGGCCGCGTGGTTAAAGCGTTAGGACTTTACGCTGCTATGACGTTGGAGCCGTAGTTAGGCAGGTTCGAATCCTAGCCAAGGCGACTTTTTTTTAATCGTTTTTTTTTAATTTTTACGTATTTATTTTTACTTTTTACATATTTATTATTGATTAATACAATTTTTAGTAATGTGTTTCTTCATTTTTTTTAAATTACTTATACGCGCATTTAAAATTTCAGCTAAATTGGAAAAAAGTTTATAATAATATAGTGTCGAATGATGTATAGATAATGCGCAAGTCCGACTCGCACTTGACCAATTTTTTTTTCTATTTCAGTTCTGCCAATGCAAAAAAATGGGAAATAGAACTGGCCACATTGAAAAGCAATAATGCAAGACTGACCAGTGCTCTCCAAGAGAGCACTGCGAATGTGGACGAGTGGAAGAGACAATTAGCTAGCCTTAAGGAGGAAAATATGCGAATGAAGGCAAAATATCAGTCGGATTTAGAAAATAGCAAAGGTATAATTACAATAAGTCTTTATTTAGCGTTTTATTATTATAATTATTGATATTAGGTGGGGGAGACTTAGGCGATGAACTAAGAAAAGAGATTCAATCGTTAAGATTAAGAGTGGAACAGCTGGAAATGGATTTGGAGAATAAGAACGATGAGGTCAAAAGGCTAACGTCTGGAAACAGATTGCCGGAAGTTCAAGTAAGAGCTCGTTTTATTTTATGCATAATACTCAAAAATTAAACAATATAATTTGCCTGCATTGTTATATTACAAGTTAGAAAGTCCACCTAGATGAAGTACAGTAGTAAAATTCGAATATTGCATATTTTATTTCCATAAAACTAAATTATTATTACAAGACTTTATTATACTTTTGGACAGTGATTTAGTTAAATTAAAATATACAGTTGGGGGTTGGAACCTTTGGTGTTAGAACAGCAAAATAAAAACACTAAATAAAACCACAATACACCAAAACACTTTACTTTTGCACTGGACGTGCATTTCGCTAACCATGTTAGCATCATCAGCAGATGATTAAAACTAAACTAATATCTACAAATTGAAAATTGAATAATACGAAAAAAATTAAAAACTTTTTTTTTTCTAAAATCTTCTGTTTTAACTAACTTATATTTTTTTTAGTTTAAAAAAGTGCGTAGAAAATATTTTTTTACTTCAAATTCACAATGATATTGCTTATTACACATTTTCAATCATATTGCTATGCAATGATTATGTAAAGGCTGGGGTTTTCAAAGATTCGCGTCAAGCTGACGCATTATAACGCCATCTACTGTAGCACTGTTTAACCATAGAAAATAATATCTTATGACAATAATAGAACATAAAATAAAAATAATTATATTTCTGAGTTATTTGATCGTAAAATGTAGATATAAATGTCAATATAAATGTACTGAAATTATTAATGGGTTAGTTGCAATTTAATACATACAATG
The DNA here is from genome assembly GCF_002938485.1 of Sitophilus oryzae. Classification (NCBI taxonomy): domain Eukaryota; kingdom Metazoa; phylum Arthropoda; class Insecta; order Coleoptera; family Curculionidae; genus Sitophilus; species Sitophilus oryzae. The sequence goes on along the minus strand of NW_022147287.1, from coordinate 3,618,874 downwards.
ACAACAAGAATGAAGTTTAAAACTAGTTTATTGTTAAGTTACCTAAATAAGCCAAACTTTAGAGGAATATGATTGCTGGTGACTGAAAATCCCAGTAGATGGCGTTATAATGCGTCAGATTGACGCGAATTTTTGAAAAACCCAGTCTTTACGTAATCATTGCCTAGCAATATGATTGAAAATGTGTAATAAGCAATATCATTGTGAATTTGAAGTAAAAAAAATATCTTCTACGCACTTTTTTAAACTAAAAAAATATAAGTTAGTTAAAACGGAAGATTTTAGAAAAAAAATGATTTTTAAATTAATTTTCTTCATATTGTTCCCCCACTTCAAAAAATTCTAAAAAATTCCTGAGTGTAAAGAAGTATAAATTCTCAAAGGTTAAAAAAATGAAGATTTTAATTTTCTTTCCTCTGCAAAAAATCGGCTTTTAGTTTAAGAATAACGATCATATATATCAAACTGATTTTTAGCCTCTACTACAAACCCCTACAGATCCCCTTCCATCTTTTGCAGGCCCTTCAAAAAGAGAACGTCGAACTCCAGTCCACGATCAAACTGGCCCAGTCCGAACTAGAGATCGCCCTGAGCGCTCACGACTCCCAAAAACAGATCCTGCTCACGCTCAACCAGCAGTTCGCCGCGCGCATCCACGAGCTGGCCAACATCCACGACGAAATGACCACGGCGCTGCAGACATGAAACACCGAGCGCTTCCGAGGCTAGCCGGCCGTTCCCGAAGCGCGTCGCTGTCGTCGATTCGCCGCTTGCCGCAGCAGTTTCGGGTGAGTCGCCGCGTCGCGTCGCGTCAACCCGGCGTAACGTCGAAAAGGCTGGTGTGGGCCGGGCTACTACTGCGTCAGTTCTTTGATTTTCTTTTTGCTGTGAGACTGAATTTGTTGTTACTTTATATGTATTTTTTTGATGCACAATTTTTTTGGAATATTTTTGTGGCCATATAATGGTTTTTTGATTTCGAAAAAGTAGAGAGATTTCGCATTATAGTGGGGTAAGTTAAAAAGTCTAAAGCCTCTTCTACATATGATGTTTTACTGACAGCTGTGTATTTTGATTGCTTGGACTGACAGGTAAAAGGATATGTGTAGGCGGGGCTTTTAAAAAAAACAGTTTTTTCATAGTCACAGAAAAATAAAATAGAAGTAATTTAGAGATGCTTTTAATACAGCTTTTTTACAGGGTGGTCCGAACTATATTCCGGAAACTTCGGCAGCATATTCTGCAGATAGAAATAAGTAAAAAAAGTTTAAAAATGCTTAGTTTCGAAGATACAGGGTTTTGAAGTTTCATTTTTGGGAAGAATGGGAGTTTTCTGACATGAGAAATTTGATTTTGATGTCAATAACAGTTTCTGTTGAACTTGGCACAAAAGCATTTTAAATTTATGATTTCAGTCTAATAACTATTTAATCATGACGTTTAATTTATGTCAATGATGACAGGTATTGATTATTTAGATTCCAAATATCTCGAGAACCATTACTCGTGGCGATTTTTACCAAGACAGCTTTTTTACGTAAAAAAAGTCGTAAATGTATATTTTTTTATTCAGTAGTCTTATACAGGTACGGATGAAAAGTTATTACTCTTCAAACCAGTTAAAAAATATGTAGGCGGCGCCCTATACAAGTAGGAGTCATATTCACATCTAAATCAAATTTCTCATGTCAAAAAACTCCCAGACATCAATTTTCATCCACATATTGATGTTACTTCAGAAATTATTTGGAAAAAATCGAAATTAAAATGAAACTTCTACACCCTGTATCTCCGAAACTAAGCATTTTAAGGACATGCATTTATACGAACTTTTTTACTTATAATATCCTGCCGAAGTTTCCGGAATAGAGTTCAGACCACCCTGTATAATGATCATTAAAAAGTAATATACTAAAATAATGCTAAATTCGAGGGAGATCATTGGTATTATACAGGATGTGTCACGTAACAATGGCTAAAATCGACTTTCTTTTTGATTTTAATTGCAACACCTTGTATAATCTGTACTTATTTTTTTTAAATAACAAAAATGCAAACAATATCAATTTTTCTATGACTCTGCCAAAAACTTTGAAGACATTGGTATATAATTCCATAAAAATATTAATTTTTCACTCATATAATATAGAATAAATCACCAAATATAATAAATAAATTCGTCATTCCATCTATTAATAAACTATTAAAATTAGTGCCATTTTTCAGAAATTGTGCTACTTATCTGTCCACTATAATGCTGTTTCATTTATTTTAAAATATTATACAGGGTGGCGTATATAAACAAATTAGCTAGTTTTTATCAAAAGACTCGAATATCACGAAATATAAGTTTATCGTTATTAGCTTGTTGCTTTCTGTACAGGGTGCGCCAGTGCGTTTTTGTCCAACTTTTTTGTACAGGAAAATATGTAATCAATCATAATTCACTGCCAATTGGTTTAAATTCGTTTTATTCCGTCGATTCTCTTTGTTTATTTTATAAATGATTTACAAAATGTATATACCAGTTAAATAGAAACACTACTGACGTACCCTGTATATTTTAGGTTCGATAAGTCCTAATAAATATGTAAGATATAAAAATGTGTCATTTCCGAAATAAAATCAAAAATTGATTTTATTACATTTTTAATCTGTACGCAATAATAAATCTCGTAGTAGCATAAAAATATTTAAAAATAATGATAAATAAAAGGATCTTCTAGGGTTGGTTTTAATAATCCATATGTTTCTTCTACCATACTACATGCTAAATACAGTCAGAAGCTTGAAAATTCAGTTATGGTAATCCCAAAACAATTTCCGATGCACGTGAACAACTTTGAGTGACAAGCACGTCACAACTTTGAGTGACAAGCGATGGCGACAGCGCCGCCAGATTGTGATGGATTTATGAGATGAATCTTAATTTAGTTTTGACAAAGAAACGATAAATAACTAATATTTTAGTGATTGATTTATTTGTTTTATAGCTTATTTTACTTATTACATATTGGCAAAACTAGTCCAAGATTATTATAAGCGTTATTCTGGGTTATTTATTTATTGATGTACAGGGTGGGTCATAAATTCGACGCTTTTAAATGGAAACACCCTTTTTGTATAGGAGATAGACAAAAACTAATATTGGTGTCTGGAGCTCAATTTTTGTTAAAAACATGAAGGTGAAAACCGCATATCGATATCTGTTACCGTTTCGGAGTTACGAGGTGTTTTTCAAAAATATGCATTTTTAACAAATCGCTGTAACTTTTTTGTTATGGAAAATTTTGTATTTTTATGAAAACATTTCCAAAGCAGCTTTTTACGTAGAATTTAATGGTTTACGTATAATTTTTTTAAAATTAATAATTTAAGAATTATCAACAGAAAATTTGATTTTTTATATGGGACACCCTGAATATTTTTAATTTATTGAAAAGAATTTAAAATTACCTTTCCGAAAATATAACACACTTTATATTTTGCTTGATTCCTCTTTCAGATATAGAGTATATAAAAATTCGCCCCCTCTAAATAAGTAGGCTTTGAACGGCACCAGCTGTAATGCAAAAAAAATTCTATCTGTGAGCATCAATTAAAACGAAAATAATTATTTATTCTTCCGCAAATATATCAATAGGATTAGATCCATGGGCACTAAGTCAGGCGGCCTCGACGGCCAACGGCTGGGATCTTGGTTAGCTATTCAATTTTTCTTGAAATTGGCTGCAAAAATTTGCTGATAACTTAAGCGTTCAGAGGCGGTGCGTCGCGTCGTCTTGCTGGAAAAATATGTTTTCGAGTTCCATTAAGGGCATATCATCAATAAGGGGTCCAAAGCCTACTAGTTAAAAGTGGCGAACTTTTAAGAATTCTATATTTCGAAGAGGATTATAACAAAATATCAAGTGTGCTATAGTTTTGGAAAGGTAATTTTAAATTCTTTTCAGTTAATTAAAAAATAGAGGGTGTCCCAAATAAAAAATCAATTTTTCTGTTGATAACTCTTAATTTATTAATTTAAAAATATATATTTAAACTTGAAAGTGGTATATTGTGCTTATCAATCAAACTTACTTTTCTGATTGCAGTCAAGGGTAATCAAGAACCTTTATTGTCACGTACTCGTTCAAAATAGTTTTCAAAAAACAGGGAAGCTACAAGCTCTTTGCTTCGACTGTTCCAATACTACTTCGGCATATTTCCAAAACACAATTTCAAGAAATGCAATACAAAAACTCGAAAATTTAGTAGAACTGTTTGTTCTTAAAAGTGCAATTTTTAAAAAAAGACTATGAAAATAGGCCAAAAAAAAACGAGAATTACAAAGATTCAACAACAATACGATATACAAAAAAATGACTGAAACTAGGATAATAATTGTCAAATTAAAAAAAAGGACAACATTGCTGAACACGGCGCAATATAACCAACATAGCGATAATAAAATTCGGTTTTAAACTAATTTTTGCAGCTTTAATCTAAATAAAATATCTGTTACAATCATTTGCTCAATAAAGTAAAATGAAGAGCTGCTCGGTATCGTAAATTATACAACAAATTTTACAACCAAACATTTCATTTAGTCCGGTTTATAGACTTTAGTGTCAGTGTTGAAATTATTGATGACGTGCATCGGAAAATGTTTTGCGATTACAATAGTTATGAATTTTTAAGTATTTTCTTTTAGTTTATCTCCTTTGATTGAATATTTGGAAAAATTAAAAGAAAACTATTGTTAAACTCTGCGTTTTTTAAAACTAGAGTTTCTTGGAGAGTGGTAGACAATGGTAAGTTATGAAATAAAATATCTTCTTCTATTGACAGTATTGACATTAATATATCGCCATGTAAAATCTAATAATTTAAGACAACATCAATTCAAGAAGATATCTAATTTATCATTTTTCAGTAATAACGGGTACTTCGAAAAGAAAAGAAAATCCAAAAAAAAATGTTAATACTCTCAAATGGAATTGCGTTAGAAAAAGAAAACCTTGAGCCAATAGAATCATAGAGATTCATTTTGTAGAATTCTACAAAATATTAATAAATTAAGCTTATACAGCCACTGTGACGTGTTTTTTGTTTGTTCAAAATAAAAACAACAATAAATTTACATATTAGGTAACTTTTTTTGCTGCACAATGATTATGCATCCTTACAAAAAATGGCATCTCTGTGATTCAATTATTCTAGGAAAAATATTCTGCTATTGTAAAATATGTTTTCGTTAGTGTGAAGAGTTACATTGATCATAATGATAAATGAAATGTATTATGGCAAATGGAACTGAATGAATGATGCATTTTTCAGAGAAAAAAATTAAGGTATTATTTATTATATTTTCTACTTTTTATTATTTTTTTAAGTGCAATATACTTTCTGTGTACAAATAGGTTTAACTATAATGTAGGACTATGTTTTGATTCTCTATAGTAAATATACAGGGTGAACCAGTATACCGTGGACATATAACATTACATATTGAAATCAAAATAAGATAAAGCAATAAAAAAAGATCTAAACGTTAATTTCAATTAATTTATATTGATTCCAAAAATACATAGCACTTCTATATCTACAGAAAATTGGGACACCCTGTATATGAATATAAGACATTTTTCAGTTATATGAAATTGTATTAACGAATCGAGAACATAAAAAATACATAAAGACACAATTTACAAAATTGTATTTTAGTTGTTTTTTTGTTTATTTATTTAAAAGTGAGATTACTACGTATAAAAATTTTATTTCTAACGTTTTTGAGTTAAATATATTAATTAATTTTGTTAATAATATTTGATTATAGTGGAGTTTAGGGACAAGATAAACATTTGTCCTGGGTGACAGAATGAATGTATAGAATTATAGGGATTTGATATGAGTGTACAAATTATTTATATGCGTTCAAAATAACTAAATTAGTGGTTTTTGAGATTTTTTAGTTTAATTTGTTAATCATAGACATAATTTTTTTTATAAATATTTGTTTATTTGTGAAAAAAAATAGGGAACTTGAATATTTGACACTATATCGGAAAAACGGCTTCAAGTAGGCTTGGAAATGACAGTGGGTGATATTTATCATATAAAACGACAGCAATCTTTATTTCCAAAGTATATTACCTGTTATTTTAACTTCCATTATTATTTTATGTCTATGATAGATACAGGATAAATAAAGTAGTAGATATACTACTACTAGTGTATTATATAGTATATAAGTTTATATTTACAGGATGTTCTGAAACTCCCGTATGTTATTAATAATTATAGATTTTTTTATACGACTTAGTTGTACAATGTTTTATTTATTTTGTGTCATTTAGGTTTAAAATTATTATATTAAATGTTTTGATATGTTTTTGATTTTTTTATTTAGAATTGTGTGAAAGGGAACGTATAAAAGTAAACAATAAGGCAGCTCTTTAATAATTGCACATTATTATGAAGAAAAAAATAAGGGATTAAAACGAATATTGAATGTATTGTTACATAATGTATTATTACCGCTATATATACTTGACATAGAGCACATGTTAATTCTAGATTTCAGAGCGACAAATATACCGTTTTATATAAAGTTGTGTTTGATTGTGTCCCTTGTCCTTTTGCGTACAAAGTTCAGTTGTAGAATGGAATTTGAAATCAAACCGAAATATATCCCCATAAAAACTCTAGACTAGATAGTTCAGGGACATTAACCACCAATTAATAGAATTATATCAGTTCTCTTTGATGTAGGACAGGTTTCTATTTTCGGCAAATTTCTAAGATTTTTTTTCGTTTTAACTGACGCAAAATGATAACTAGTTGTTACAGTTGAACTAATTTGACAGCTATGTCAAACTAACGTCAGGCATATCACAGCCACCTAGATTTTATGAAATATTAAAGATCTATTGACCCTAAATCATATAGAAATTAAAATATCTATTAAAATCTTTGTTTGAGGGGTAGGCAACCTTAATAGTAGTTTAAAGAGACATAAATTCTCCATTGAATATCCGAATAACATACAGGGTGTTCCGTTTAAAATAATAAAAGAGTAACTTGCGTTTAAAAGTGACCAACAGAGGCGCAACTAGGGGGGGGGGGGCTAAGCCCCCCCTGATGACCAGTGCGTGTCGTATAAAATTGGTTTTAACCTCACATGAATCTTATCTTATAGTGACCTAAGCCCCCCCAAAATACTTGAGCCCCCCTAAAAGTATATGTCTAGTTGCGCCCTTGGTGACCAATGTTTAATATTAATTTTGTCTCGCCCTATACAGGGTGATTCCTGTAAGTCGGTCATGCTTTCGAGGAATGATAGGGGACGTTGAACTATTAATTTTGATATAGCACACTATGGGTCGGAAATGCCTCGTACGCAAGATACAGGGTGTTAAAGTTTTTGAAAAATTAAAGATATTCTTTAATCGTTTTTTAACAGTTGAAGGTATCGTTATAAAATTTCGTTATAGGAATCTACCTAACAGAGACACTTTAAATGTAAAAAGAAGAGGTTTTAGTTTCAACCAGTGGCGTAGATATGATACGCATCGGGTAATTTTTTCAAAAAAAAGTACTTACGCCACTGATAAAAATAAAAATTTCGGAGTTTTTTTATTTACTCGGTTTATTTCCAAGAAAAAATGTCTCTTTCAACTTTCTCCTATCTAACACCATTTTGTCACAATTTAAAAATAAATAAATTTTTTAATGAGAATCTTAAATACAGCGAATTATTATAACTAGAGGGTAGAAATACATGTGCATCGTTAGCTCCCTTCATCTTGGGTAACTTTAGTACTTTTTACTATTAGTCCTAAATACATTTTTAAAAAATTATAAATTTAAATTAGAATTTTTTTATTATTAATAATAAAATTCTTAGTTTAAGGTAGTTATAATAATTCGTATATTTAAGGTTCTCATTAAAAAAATATTTATTTTTAAATTGTGACAAAATGATGTTAGATAGAAGAAAGTTGCAAGAGACATTTTTTCTTGGAAATAAACCGAGTAAATAAAAAAAAAACTCCGAAATTTTTATTTTTATCGGTGGCGTACTATTTTTTTGGAAAATATTACCCGATGCGTATCACAGCTACGCCACTGGTTGAAACTAAAACCTCTTCTTTTTACATTCAAAGTGTCTCTGTTAGGCAGACTCCTATAATAACATTTTATAACGTTACCTTCAACTGTTAAAAAACTATTAAAGAATATCTTTAATTTTTCAAAAACGTTAACACCCTGTATCTTGCGTAAGAGGCATTTCAGACCCATAGTGTGCTATATCAAAATTAATATTTCGACGTCCCCTATCATTCCTCGAAAGCATGACCGACTTACAGGAATCACCCTGTATATCATTTTCGGTCAAGTTTTAATTTGATTTAAAGTACAATGGTTATTTTAACTACATATTAGGATATACCGGGTAAATTCCAATTTAGATAGCTTATATTGAAATTTAAAATTAAAAAATCACCTTTATTTTTCTCCTATAATCCGTAAATGTGTCACTTTTTGGGGACACCTCGTAGAACTCATTTTTAAAAAATGCTCTAAATTAACTTACATATCCTCACAAAATTTCATTCCAATACAAACTGTCGTTCTCTTTGGAGCCTCCGCGTCGTAAGAGAAGTACCACCCTGTATATCGTAGAAAAAGAATTTTAAGTTACATGTAAATATGTAAAAAATACACAGAGTGGCGCATAAAAATTGTATAAAAACTAGCTGCAGCCTTTTGTACTTAACAACACCACCATTGACGTCGTAAAATCTGTAAAATTCTTAGGGCTTGTTGTAGACAATTCTCTAAAATGGGACATGCATCCCGACGCTTTGTCGAAAAAATTAAGCTCTGCCTGTTTTGCATTACGATCTGTTTCTAAAGAGCTTAACTTGTCAGTGGCTAGAATTGTTATTTGTTATGCACTTTTTGAGTCGCACCTCAGATATGCCCTTCCACTCTGGGGTACGTGTTGTGCGACTCAATTTGACCGCATTTTCAAGCTCCAGAAGAGAGCTGTTCGATATTGGGACTAAACAGCAGAACTCATTGCCCGGACTTTTTTAAAAAATTAAAAATATTAACTCTTCCTTCCTTATTTATATTTGAATCCGTTTGCCTAATACGTAAGCATGTAACAGCTTCTCAAGAAAGGCCATCTCACACTTATCCACTCAGGAACGCGGAGCAAGATCTTTATCTACCTACCCCACGCTCAGAGTTAGTTAAATGTTCAATATTATACAACTCGAAAAAAAATGCACAATCACCTGCCATTTGAAATCAAATCCATAACATCATTTTCTTCATTTCGCAAAGCATTGAAATCTTATTTACTAGACAAGGCTTTCTACGCCGTAAATGACTTATATTTTGATAATCGAATTTGATCTTGTAAACACTGGTTTAATATTTGCTATTACTATATTTACTATAAACTTACTAAATATTTTTGAATCTTACTTTAATTTTTTTATTCTTTGACATTGTTAACATTTATAAATGTTTATATTAAACAATAAGACTGACAATGTAATTTGTATAATTGTTTTGTAGTCTCTTTTGTTTGTTTACTTTACCTTTGTCTACAAATTGTAAAATTTTTTGACAATAAAGGCATTTATTTATAGGCGACATCCAAAAAATGACAGGAAATACAATGTTCCTGTGAATTAAAATGACAGACACTACTGTCACTGACAGGAATTCTCCCATTGAACAGACTATAGTTGCTAGTGCTTGGATATGTAATGAAACAATGTTTTAAAATGGTTAAATTATATTCTTTATTCCAATATAACGATTATTTAATGAAGATTGTCATTTCTTGTAGACATTAATAGTAAACTCTCCATAACAATAAATACATTTACGTTTAATCGAATTATATAATTAAAAATATTGTATAAATATTCCAGTGGCAAGATTCAATTCTTCAGATTTTTTACAATTAAGCAATTTATTAAATGCAAGCTTTATTTAGAATAATATAATTAATATTTAAAACTAAATAGAATAAAATAAAATCTTTGGATTTATTGAAGATGATTTAAAAGGAATGAAACATTTATAAAAAAAAAATCTTAGGGCCTACCAAATTTTTTAAAAAAATTTTTAGATCACATTCATGTTTCTTGACTAGTCTTAATTTGCTAATACTTTTTTTTTGTCTTACTCTATATTACTGTCCACACCGATTAAGGCTTCTAATTGTTCAGAACTTGTTTCCTTTCGTCTAGAACTGAAATAAAAGGTTTGGCCGGTAAGCTTTTTATGTATAGGGTGTCCCAAAAAGTTCAAGTACAAATGGGAAAAAATATTATACAGGGTTGTTCACCACATACGACACGGACTATTGTAGCTAAACAATTAGATTTTTACAAATTGCAAGTTTTGGGTTCGTTGAAGGACTATTAGAGCTACAATTTAAAAATAATTTTACAAGATACAGAGTCTCCCAAATAAGTAAAAAATGCTATAGCTGTATTTTTTTAAATGGAACACCCTGTATATTATTCTATTTTTAGATTCTACAATTGAAATAAAGGTAAATTTGATTAAGCTTTATCACACTTAAATCTTACCATTTTTGAAATATTATTTTCAATTTTGTGAAATTACAGTAAAAAAAATAAGGCTTCATTTCTCCAAGGGTATCAAAGTTTTTAATACTAAATATTTATTGAAGATTTATTTCTGCAAGTTTTTGCAGAAAATGCATTTATTTGTAATTTAGACCTCATTTTTCACTATACCCATGGAATATTGACATTTTAGATTTTCTTAAAGCAACATATGTACAAAATGTACAGGTGGTAAAAATAATAATATTGCAAGTCCATTTGTTTACAAAAAAAAAATAATTTAAATCTTTGTAAGAGTATACTAATTAAATATACCACCATTATTTCCGCCCAAAAATTAGTTAATTACATACTCAATTTACTTATTAATTAATAAATTACTCTAAATAAATGTGGATTTGACTCAGAACTCAATATAAAAATAAGTTATGAAAATGAACGTCTCTGTTGTTATAAATAAGCATTCGGCAAAAAATCAAAATAAAATTTATAAGGTGTTACTTTTCACCACACTATCTAATACACATACAAAATTCAGTTTTTTAGTATTTGGAGCAATTTTTATTAATCAACGTAAACAGTCAATGTAGTTTGAATACTGGGATCATATATTAGTCCTCTTTAAAAAAATATATTTCAACAGTTTTTTTAATTTTTAATAAAATAAGCGAACTATATCGACAATTTTAGTATATGTATTCTTTGAAAATATGTTATATCTTTAAAAATAATCTAAAATGTCAAAATTCCATGGGTATAGTGATAAATGAGGTCTAAATTAGAAGAAAATGCGTTTTCTACGAAAACTTGAAGAGATAGGTAAGAAGTGGTATAATACAATTTGATAGACAATTAAAATGTGCATCTGATTCTCGTAAAATATACAGGGTGTTCCATTTAAATTAAACAAGTTATTGCCGTTTAAAGCTAGTAATTATGTAATATAAATTTTTGGACACTCTGTATAGGGTAGTATTTTTATTATTGCAACACAATATCTGATCAATAAGTAATCTTCAATAAATATTTAGTATTAAAAACTTTGATACCCTTGGAGAAATGAAGTCTTATTTTTATTACTGTAATTTCACAAAATTGAAAATAATATTTCAAAAATGGTAAGGTTTAAGTGTGATAAACCTTAATCAAATTTACCTTTATTTCAATCGTAGAATCTAAAAATAGAATAATATACAGGGTGTTCCATTTAAAAAAATACAAATATAGTATTTTTTACTTATTTGGGACACTCTGTATATTGTAAAAATATTTTTAAATTGTCGCTCTAATAGTCCTTCAACGAACCCAAAACTTACAATTTGTAAAAATCTATTCGTTTAGCTACAATACTCCGTGTCGTATGTGGTGAACAACCCTGTAGTTATTGAAAAAAGTTTATATGGAATTTCTTCAGCATATTGTATAGTAATAAAAAAAATTGACAAAAGTCATGCAACAAAACTGTCATCCATATATATTTGAACATTCCTCATGATACTTACTGTAATATGGCCGTTTTGCGAAACAACTTCGCATATGCCATATGTAAAACACCAAATATTGGATCCCAATTGTCAAAATACAAATAAACAACCACCATAAAAAATGCAATTATCATGGGAACGAAACCCAAAAAGAAAGAATAAGTAAAAGCAATGTCCCCAAACAAAATATCAACGATCATTATCAAGGGTATAATCATACATTTCGCCATTATGGCCACTAGAGATGACGTTAAAAATCGACTCCTAAAATATTAAAAAATGACAGAATAGAAAATTGAAAATAATACAGAAACATGCTTACCATAGCCATAAAGCTTCTGGAATGAAAGATTCTATAAAAGTGCTGAGAATCAGTAAACTTAGTTGTTCTTTGTCTGGTAGTTCTAATGTTTCTATATTGGAAATATGTAGAACAAAGAGTACTGGCCAAAAGAAGAGTAAATTAAATAATCCTACAAAACCTACAATTATAATATTATTAGAAATAATGCACTGTTTCCGTTTTCTTATAATCTTATATCTTGGTTAAAAAAAGACAGTATGCAGTAAAAAAAATTTATGTTGGTAGTCATTTATTGATATTTCTATAGTAAATAAAAATTTAAAAAAATATATACCTAAAAATAGAGGTACATCCATTTTTTCTTCCTTATCCTTTATAACTCTTTTAAGGAACACCAAATAACTGGCGTAAAGAAATGCGCTTAAGACAGATAATGCAGCTCCAACAGTTCCTTGTGCGTCTAATTTAATGTTATGAACATTAATAATTATCTAGAATTGTCAGAACTATTAAAAAGACATATTCTGACAAGAAAATAATCAAATACATACTATACTAATAACGCTCAATACAACTGCAACAAACTTGGAAACTGTAAATCTATCAATGTGGCTGGAAGGATATACTCCAGATAAAAACAATGTGAATATAGTCGAAGTTGAAAAAAATACACTTAAACATGCATTCCCACCTTTAATTAAAGCTACTTGATAAGTATAACTGGCCAAGACTACCTAAAAAAGTACATATAACTTAAATAATAATGTAAATAAATACATACTACAGGGTGACCCAGAGTTTTGAGAAAAAAAAGGAACATAAAACCTTATAAGGACGTTTTTTGGGACACTGGGTCACTAAAACCTAATTTACTCACCAAAAAACAAAATATAAATGATACTTTTATAATATCACAAAGTGGCATTTTCAGAGAAGCTTTTTTAATACTATCAGAAGCACGCAAGGAAGCTTGGTATGATAATCTTGCTAACAAAGCGTCTCTTGCTTCGGATTCAGACAGATGTCTAACCTCCGCCATCTTATTAAATCTAACAGATCTCAGTGAAGAATCGTCACTCTCAGTTTCAGAACTCCTATCCATGTAATCCCTATCAGAAGCTTTCACAGGTATGAAAACAGGGTTGCTGAGTTTAGTTTCTGCGGACTCCTCCAGATTGATGTCGTCTTCAACGTTTGTTTCCAGGAATATATAGTCATTTGGTCCGGGACAGTAAATATCTTTCCAAGGAGGCCATAACGCGAAACCAAACAGGTAGATCGCAAACATGGATGTTTTGAAGTAAGTACAGAAAAAAGGCTTTTGGAAGGTTTCATGTTTGTACATATACTAATAAAACAAACAGAATTTATCTCTAAGAACTAAAGAACTTTGAATTAAGACATTTTACATACCGAACTAAGTTCCGAAGAGGATACCCAAATAATATTAACTAAAATCAAGACTATCAAGCCTAAAATAATCTTCTGTTTCTTAGTTAACACATTAAGCGAATCCATATTAAATATAGATGTTCGACATCATTATATATCGGAGCTTGTGTGGGCGGCTAAATCATAAATAACGTTTGATAAGGATTAATGAAGCCAAATATAAAGCATCATTAGTAATCTACGTGCCCATCCTGGCTAAAAAAACGTAAACACAAAAAAGTTTACGCTGGCTAGGAGCTAGGAGCAAAAATATTTAACCTATAAATTCCGGTTTTTGACAGGCGGACTTTGGAACTACTCGAAATGATTTATTATGTCTACTTTTCGTTATGTGTATTGTTGGTTGCTTAGAAACCAATAATTTGAATACAAACTTTTGAAAACTTGCACAAATATATTTTTTCTAATTCTAAAAAGTATGTTATTAAATGGAAAAGGACTAGCTTCAGCTAATCGCATGGGTATAAATGTAGTTAATAAACAAATTGTTTTAAATTAAAGTATTACAAATTAACAGACAAACCTGCTAAAGATATATTGGATTGTTCAGAGCCACCTCCGATGGAAAAACTGAATTGGCTGATGCACTTGCAACATATTCGAGGAGAAATTGATTTTTGCAAGAAAATAATTAATTTAGAGTTGGCCAGAAGCGATGGAAAAAATGAATATGCCTTTTTTAAACAGGTGCTACCGTAAATAGTGGAACTAAACTAAAAAATCTGATAAAAAATTTATTTTTTAGGGATCAATATTAAAAGAGGAAGGACATATACAGGAGGCTCTTGAAATATTTCAAAAATGTTTGAAAATGAACCCAGATAACGCTATAATATTGAGGGAAATGGCAAAATGTCTGTAAGTTGTGCTTTATTGCAATAACTAATAATGGAATAAATAAAATTCGAATTTTTTAAGCTATGATATGCGCAGATTTAGACTTGCTTTAAACGCATATCTTGAAGCTGAGTCTTTATTGAAAAATCCTGATTGGAAGTTGTGTTATTTTATAGGTAAATTAGTATAAACTAATATAAATTAAAGAAAGGTAAAGAAAGTAATAAGATGATTTGTAATAGTATCAATATCAATGTAAGCATTTTTGATGTAACATGGTCTGTTTTTATAGCCCAATGTTACTTGAAACTTGGAAATATAGAAAAAGCAAAAGAGTACGCCCATAAATCAGTCAAAATGGGAAAACAGGAAGAATCTTACGGTTTATTGATGAAAATTTTAGTATCAGAGCGTGACTTGAAGTCAGCCATCGCTGTATCTAATGCTGCAACTGAGTAAGCACTTTGTTTTTTTACTTTAATGGTCACAGTTTTAGGGGATAATACTTAAATATAAAAAAAGAGAATATATAGGTAGGAACAGAATATCTAGACGATTTGCTGTCACACAATTTTTTATACATACAAAAAAAAATAATTAAAAATTTTCTGTTGAAAAATTCATGTGTAAAAATATCTCGAATATCTGCTAAACCATTAAAAGTTTTGAAACATTTTAAATACTAAAAAATCTGTATCTAGAAGAAAAAATATGGAGAATGTTTCATTAAAAAAATAGAAAAGATACTTTTTATATTTTAAATTTTTTTACATTAAATGTTGAACATCCTGTACAAGTTAGTGATGAAAAAAAAAACAGGCGTCAGTGACGGCATGCAATGAAGATCGCTGTCATTTTATATATAAAATTATATGGGGAATGTCATCGATTGTCATTTGCAAGATTTTTTTTTATTAGATGGAGAATTAAAAAATGAACATTTTTTGTATCTAAATTATTTCAAAATATTTAATGGTTTTGCAGATACACCCAGTATTATTTCATATGGCTCATTCAACGGTAAAATAGGAGAGAAAAATCATTGGGAGGCTGTGATAAAAATTTATTGTGGAAAATGCCATATGAAATATAAAACCTCGAATATTTGCAAAACCGTCAAAAATTTTGAAATACTCTAAATATAAAAAATGTTCATTTTTTAATTATCCATCTATTGAAAAATAATATACAGGGTATAAAAAAAATAAAGAAAAATTATTTTATATTTTATAAAGTTTGGCGTAGAATTTTGAACATCCTGTATGATTTCCGATTACCATATATATAACAAAGCTATGTACATGCCATCTAAAATAAATACCTAATATAGTTTTGATTTCAGGACAGTTTCTTGTATTTTTAATATTTTTTTTGGAAAGGCTGAAAAGTATAGGTATATTTTTTTATAATACTTATATTTTTTAATGGTTTCGCAGATACACCCAGTATTATTTCATATGGTTCATTCAACTGTAATATACGAGAGAAAAATCGTTGGGAGGCTTTGATAAAAATACTGTGAAGCATGCTATAATATGAAATGTAAAATAAATATATTTTATATTTATTTATTAATATCTCTGAAACTATCGAAATATACTTACTCATATCTTCTCTCAGGATTATGTAAACTGATCTGAAAATAAGCAAAAAATGCAATAACATATAGGGTGTTTCTTTAAAAAAAACCATCTCGATCCACTCACACCTTTTTGAGCCACCCTATAGAAGTTAAAATATTTTACTGAAATACATCCTAGACATACTTTAGGTTTGCACTTAAACAAACTTTCCAAGTTTTTTTCTCTGAGCTACAGATGCCCGACGCACCCTGTATATAAAAAAAAAACTAAACCAGCATTGATCTTTCAATTTCAGATGTTGCCCGGATAGCGTAAACATGCTAACAGAATCCGGATTGCTCTATCTAAAGGCTGGCCAGTCTCAGTATGCCTTTGAGCGATTGAGCCAAGCTTTAGCTTTAGAGCCTTCTCATTCTAAAGCCCTATTGGGTATTGGATGCATTACTATGGTAAATAAATATTATTTAGTACAAATATGGCAACTTATTTGTTTTTTTTCCATAGCAACTGTTAAAATTACTTTATATCTATTAAAAATAGTGGATAAAATAGTAGGTACTTTAACCGCAAGGGTAGATTAAACGATACTTTAACAGCGAGGATAGGTTTAAAACTTTATTTCTTCTCGCACGTTTTTTATTTGCTTCCATTTTTGAAAATTTTTGTGTTCCTTTTCATAAGTTAGTCGGGATTTAAATGGAAGTAGTTTGGATATGGCGTTTGTCGCCTCAGCCTGAATATCTGTTGGTAATTTACTTATTTCGTTTTGAGCCATTACTGGTTCCAATTCAATCAGCAATCGACACGAAAGAGAATTAAAAAATATTGACTCAAAACTGACAACTAAAGAGACAGCTTTATTTATTTGTCAAATTACATAGAAACCAATGCCAACCGAGCACAATATTTTTCTACTCGTAATAAATTTCTTGAAATAATTATTTCTGAATATTTTTTAAAACGTAACTGGCTATGGAAAAAAATATTGTTTTATATAATTAAAATTAATTTACTCGCGATTTCATCGTTCGTGAATTAATCTTTTCGGTTGACGATAAAATACCATTTTATCGTTTTGTATAAAAAATTACTATTAAATTTAGTCTCTACTCTTTTATACACTTGAGGGTATTTGTTTTTTATGATTATTTCAGAAACATGAAGAGTATGATGTGGCTTTGACCAAATTTAAGATAGCTGTATTACACGAACCAGAATCAGTAGCTTTGTGGAACAATATTGGAGTATGCTTTTATGCAAAGCAAAAATTTGTTGCGGTAATATATTGCATTATTTAGACGAATTATCATTTAAACTAAAATACATTTACTGCCAAGAAAAATTGACACCTTAAAATTTTCACGTGTTTTAAGTTTAATAGATTTTATTCTAATGAATTGATTTTAATGATTTTTTAAGCAATTTGTAGCTTAATTATTTGATTTTCTTGAAATAATATATTATTCAATTAATTTAGGCTATAAGTTGCCTGAAAAGAGCTCTTTGGATAGCGCCGTTGAATTGGAAAATCATCTACAATTTGGCATTGGTGTACCTAGCTACTCAGCAACCAGCCTCAGCATTTAATTTTGCTTGCGCAGCTGTGAATTTGAGACCTGATGTTGCTGAGTGCTTTGCACTACTTGGTTGTAAGTACATATACAGAGTGGCCAATTAGTCCATGTATATTATTTTGTTTTGTACAGGGCGTCTCAAAAAGAAGTTATAATGAATATGAAAGTTCTTTTTTAATTTTAACCCCCTTTTTCAAGATGATTCAGCATAAAATCATGTATATAGTACACTATTTTTATTTGAAACATTAATCGGCGTTGCCATGTTATTTCGTATTCACTGAAACTTTGGTTACGCTTAACCTCAACTTTTTTAAATGAAACTCTGTATATATTATTTTTCCCTTTTAGATGCAGAATTAAAAAATAAACATTCTTCGTATTTAAAGTTTTTTTTAATTTTTTTAACGGTTTTGCTGATATATGCGGTATTATAACCGTATGATCGAAAAAAAGTGGCGTCTAGTTGGCTTGGAAATGACGATTGATGACATTCCCCATATAAACTATACTAATATATAAAATCCTTAAGTGACTGATTAATCACGATCCTGCTCAAACCACTCAACGTAAGAAGCTCAATTTTGGCATACAGGTTGATTCTAGGGTGTAGAGGTTCGATAAGAAGGGATTTTTCGAAATTCCAGTTCCAAGAGGGCGAAACCACCCCTCAAATATTACAATATTTTTTATTTAAAAAACGGTCAAGTTTCCGAAAAACGCTTAAACACGTATATTTTATTTTGTTTTTTTACATATTTTAAGATTTTTTAAAAATGTATACAGGGTGTTTCGAAAAATCTGGTCATTGATTAATCACGATCCTGCTTAAAGCGCTTGACGTAAAAAGCTGATTTTTGGAAAACAGATTGACTTTAGGGTGTAGAGGTTCGATAAGAAGGATTTTTCGAAACTCGAATTCTAAGGGGTAAAACTATCCGTCAAATATTAAAATATTTTTTATTTAAAAACCGGTGAGTTTTTCGGAAAAACTCTTAAACACGTATATTTTATTTTGTTGTTTTACATATTTTAAGATTTTTTATAAATTTATACAGGGTGTTTCATAAAATATGACCACTGAGTAATCACGATTCTGCTTAAACTGCTTGACGTTTAAAGTTGATTTTTGTCAAACGGATTGACTGTGGGATTTAGGGGTTCGATAAGGAGGGGTTTCTCGAATCTCAAATTCCAAGGGGGTGAAAACGCCCCTCAAATATTACAATATTTGTTATTTAAAAAACGGTTACTCTTTCGGGAAAACGCTTGGACAAGCATAATTTATTTGGTTTTTTTACATATTTTGAAATTTTTTAAATATCATACAGGGTGTTCCAAAAAGTTGGGTAATTTCTTAACCACGATTCTGCTTAAACTGCTTGACGTAAAAAGCTTATTTTTGGCAAACGGATTTTTCGAAAGTCAAATTCCAACGAGATGGAACTACCCCTCAAATATTACCAAGTTATATAATAATATCACCATATTGTTTTTTCTCATGCTGACATAAATGTGAGAAAATTTTATCCAGTTTGTATGTTAATGGAAATTCTTGCTTTGCTTTATCATCACCATTACAAATGATTAATTCGACACGAACGAAGTCGCTGGTACACGCTAGTGGTATTATAAATATACATATGACTCCTTCAAAAGTAAATTTTTATCAAAGCCACCTATTGATTTTTTGCCTTATATTTCACTATTGAAAGAACCATATTTATTATGTAATACATATAATATCCAAAAATATCTGTGAGACCATTAAAAGGGGATTTAGGAAAACTTTAAATTTAATAAATAATGTTACAAGAAAAATTATATGGAGGGTTTTGTATTTAAAAAAATTGAGATGTTGCCTTGTAAATATTGCGATGTAAGCCGTACCATAAAAAAAACAATTAATAAATTAATTTCTTGATAATATTATGGTACTATGGTCTTGATAATATATATGGACTTATTTGGAAAACGGTAAAGAGAAAATATGTTTCTTTTATCGAGATCTACCAGCCCTGAAAATATTTGCATTTATTTGAGACTCACCCTGTATAAAATAAATGCGAGCTTTTTTTACGAATTTATTCTGTTATCTTTGGTGTTAAAGAATATATAGCTAAGTGTTGATAAAGTTAAATTCACTCCAGGTTTTAACCACTTTTCGAATATACTGTTTATAACCATGGCAAGACTACATTAAAAAAATAAAACTTTTGTCAATTTTACATTTTTTCAAAATAAAATATTATACTTATTTTGTTGGTTAATGGTTCAATTGTGAATAAAATAGTAAAAAAGCTTGGAGGAAAGTCTTCATTAATTATTTCGTGATTTATAATTATTAATATCTCGGCAGTAATGAAATACTTCCTTGCGTGGTATGTTATACAGGGTGGTCCGAACTGGTAATCCGGAAACGTCAGCAGCGTAATCTGCACATAAAAATAAGTAAAAAAGTTCGTATAAATGTATGTCCTAAAATGCATAGTTTCGGAGATACAGGGTGTAGAAGTTTCATTTTTATTTTGAGATCTTTTTCAAATAGTTTATGAAGTAACGTAAATATTTTGATGAAAATTGGTGTCTGGGTTTTTTTGACATGATAATTGATTTTGATGTCAGTATAGCTCCTACTTGTAGAGGGCGCCACAATACGTACATATTATTTAACTGGTTTGAAGAGTCATAACTTTTAATCCGTACCTGTATAAAACTTCTGAGTAAAAAAATGTACCTTTACGATATTTTTTACGTAAAAAAGATCTCTTGGGAAAAATCGCCACGAGTAATGGTTCTCGAGATATTTGGAATCGAAATTATCAATACCTGTCATCATTGATATAAATTAAACATGTCGACTAAATAGTTATTAGACTGAAATCATAAATTTGAAATTAAATATAAAAATTATGATTAATTTAAAAAAATAAACATTTCCCGAATTTATTATTTCAGTCAAATACACATTACATTTGACATTTTTTACGTAACATTTTACGTAACATTGACATTTTTTACGTAAAAAGTCACAAAAATGACTTGTGTCTAGCCCTAGCAGACAACTCTTAAGCCCGACCAATCACGTTAGAGTTTTTGACAAACACAAATGAATTAACACACTCCAAATAACCACGCTAACCAACCTGATTGGTCAAGCTTAATAGTTGACTGCTAGGGCTAGACACTTTTCAAAAATGTATATTTTTTTACGCAGTAGTTTTATACAAGTACGGACGAAAAGTTATTACTATTCAAAACAGTTAAAACACATGTAGGTGGCGCCTCCTACAAATATGAGACATATTGACATCAAAATCAAATTTCTTATGTCAAGAAACTCCCAGACACCAATTTTCATCGAAATTTTGACGTTAATTCAGAAATTATTTGGAAAAAACCGAAATAAAAATGAAACTTCTACACCCTGTATCTCTGAAACTAAGTATTTTTTTTAGGACATACATTTATACAAACTTTTTTACTTATTTCTATCCGCAGAATATGCTGCCGAAGTTTTCGGAATACAGTTCGGACCACCCTGTACACTATTTCATTCTCTTTGTTACAGATACGTTGTTTTATCTGAAAGACGCTGAAAACGCGTTAAAGGCGCTTTCACACGCTTGCGCTTCTGCTCCAAATGACGTTACGATGACGGCAAACGCAGCTCTGCTTACAGCTGTAACTGGAGATTTCAAATCGGTCCTAAATTACATGAAGAAATACCACGAACTAGTGGAAACTGGAGAAAATGTCCCTAATGAGGTAAAATCTTCAATAGTATTATTTCATTCAAGTTTAGATTGTTGAAAACTGAGTAATAAAAATCTAAGCTTTTGTGGTAGATTTAGACGTCGTCAAGTGTAAAAACTTTATTTTTTGTTCCCACGTATTTATTTTATAATATTATTTTTCATAATTTCTCAGGTTATGATTCTCACCTATCTATATTGTTTAACATTTTCTTAAATTGGTTACGATCGGCTTGTCCCAAATTGTTCAAATTTAGCCATACGCAGAGTTTTAAAATGACATACTGGGTGTTACATCGTCGAGCGGGACATAGGAAATCCCATGTAAATTTTAATGGGGTCAATTATTGGTTTCCCTAATTATTTTAGAGAATAATTCTATTTAGGTTTATTGAAGAGCACTAAAACCCACATTCAAAAGAATAACTTTAGATATTTTTGATTAGCCCGTTTACGAGTTATCGCCGATTTCTTTTTAAATATTTCTCCTTTCTTATGGCCCTGTATTTACTTCAAGGTAAAAGATAACTGCCAAATGAAGTTTTCATTTCAGAAATTTATCCATTTAGTGCTTTATTATTATTATTAAAAACTCATACCTATGTACATCGAAAATATTAGCCATGAATTACACTACCGAAGAAAAAGTATTGATGATCAAATCGTATTATCAAGGATATAGTTATCAAAAGGTGTCGGACATGTTTGCTGCTCTGTATCCGAATAGACCGATACCTGGAAAATCTACAATCGCAAGGAATATCCAGAGATTTGAGACCAAAGGTACCCTAATAAATAACTGCAGATGTAAAGCAAGGCAGGGACAAAGAGAAGATGCAAGAAATGATACCGACTTGGAAGTTTTATTGTGCGTGGAAGAGGAAAGATCAGCACAAGGAAACTTGAGGATGAAATAGGAATAGATCACACTACAGCGTTTCGAATTTTGAAACGACATAAATACTATTCCTTCAAATATGAAAAGCACCAAGAGCTACGAGATGGGGACGAAATACGGCGGCAGGCGTTTTGTTTTGATATGATGGAAAGAGCAAACACGGATAGGGAATTTTTAAAAAACATATGTTTCACTGACGAATGCACGTTTACCTTAAATAATGAACCCAATGTTCAAAATTATCGATATTGGAACAAAGAAAACCAACGCAGGTTTGTCGAAACAAGGACGCAATATCCACAGAAAGTAAATGCTTGAGCAGGGATATTCGGACACAATATTATCGGGCCATTATTTCTTACGCGAAATTTAAATGCAGAATATTATTTGGAACTACTCGAAAATCATATTTTACCTGCTTTACATGATGCCGCTAGGGAAAATCAGGAAGTTTGGTACCAAATGGATGGCTGCCCGGCACATAGTACCCTGGCTGTACGGGAATATTTATTATTTTTTTGATATGAACTATATTTGTATTTGATTTTGATACTATACGGTTACTACTACGTATGTTCTAGTGGCAATGGTTCAAATCGTACTCAACGAGCCACGACGTGTCGCCATTTTTATCAGTTATCTCCGTCGTTCTATTACACCTAAATTGAGTTAATGGAGAGACAAAAGACGTGTATGCCCCGTCAAAACAAATTAATAGGCTATTTTGGTGGCGTGGCGTTGGCAATAAGGCGATTACGAGAACAATTACGCTATTTTCGGCACAGCGCCGAGCGACATATGGTAATATCAATCACGGGACTGTCGACGCTGGATGGGATCCCGTGTCGGCGCCCTTCAAACGCTTTTGTTTATTTCAGATTTGCCGTGTATTTTATTTTACCTGTCCTGATTTATCCGGATCAAGATCGATCCCGCTGTTCTTCAAATACGTCTGTCATATTACGTCAGAATATATATTGATTGAATATTTTGTTTCTTATTTCACTAGTCCGAAAGAGTAGCAAAATAGGCGTTCGGCATCTAACGTTTTATGTAAAACTGGCCAGGTATTTTTACACAAACGAAGAAGGAAATTAAACATAAAGGATTATACTACATCCGTATTCTAGTACATTTTTAGACAACGTCTTTATTTTAAGATTTTGATGGTCAAACATCAACAAAATATTACTTATGTTTGGACTACGTTTTCTCGAAAATAAAGACAAAATTTAAAATTCCGTTACAATACGGAAATAGATTAAAGTTTTGTGATTACAGTGATATATAATTTATATGGTTTTTTAACAAATTGCTCCCTATTTTATGGCAAATGCTGAAGCTCTGCAATCGGTTCGGGCAGCTGAAGCTCTGCGCAGGATCGGGCTAAGGTTTGGGCAGATTTCTGAAATATAATACATCTTTCCTCCGGCCACACACTCGCTTTACCCTACCCCTGAGAGCGACCCGAACAGTACAGCGTTCTTAAGTCGTGAATACACCTGGTGAATGTTAGTTCACACCATTGCATCAGGTGGTATGACACATTTGAACGAATATTTTTCTTTCGCTTATATTTCTACCATTGGAACTGTTTCAATTTCTTGTATATTATCGATACGTCCACACTGCAACGTTTCCAATAATTCGCGGCGCGCGTTTTTCTTTGATCTACTCACTTTAACCACCAGACGATGGAAAGCAATCGTTCGCGACAGACCTGGAGAATGTTACCATTCGTTCGCATTCACGATGAAATCCTTCGCAGGTGTAGACGTGCATTCGCAGCAAATGTTCAATTATCTAATTTTTCCAATTTTTAGTCAATATATAAAAAAAGTTCTATCATATACAGGGTTGTTCACCACATACGACACGGAGTATTGTAGCTAAACGATGAGATTTTTACAAATTGTAAGTTTTGGGTTCGATGAAGTACTATTAGAGGTACAATTTAAAAATAATTTTACAAGATACAGAGTGTCCCAAATAAGTAAAAAATATCAAAGTTGTATTTTTTTAAATGGAACACCCTGTATATTATTTCATTTTTAGTTTCTACGATTAAAATAAAGGTAAATTTGATTAAGGTTTATTATACTTAAACCTTACCGTTTTTGAAATATTTTTAATTTTGTGAAATTGCAGTAAAAATTTTAAGGCTTCATTTCTCCAAGGGTATCAAAGTTTTTAATACTAAATATTTACTGAAGTTTATTTATTGATCAGTTATTTTGTTGCAATAATAAAAATAATACTACCTTATACAGAGTGCCTAAAAATTTATTTTAAATAATTATTAGCTTCAAACGGCAATAACTTGTTTAATTTAAACGGAACACCTTGTATATTTTACGAGAATCAGATGCACAATTTAATTGTCTATCAAATTATATTATACCATTTTTTACCTATCTCTTTAAGTTTCCGTAGAAAATGCATTTTCTTGTAATTTAGAACTTATTTACCAATATACCCATGGAATATTGACATTTTAGATTATTTTTAAATATGTACCAACTTTTTAAAGAGTACAGATACTAATATTGTCGATATAATTTGTTTATTTTATTAAAAAATAAAAAAAACTGTTTAAATATTTGTTAAAGAGGATCAATTAATATGATTCCAGTATTCAAACTACATTAGCTGACTGTTTGCGTTGATTAATAATAATTGCTCCAAATACTAAAAAACTGAATTTTGTGTGGGTATTAGACAGTGTGATAAAAAGAAACACCTTAAAAATGATATTTCATTTTTTAATAAATACTTATTTATAACAACAGAGACTTTAATTTTGATAACTTATTATTATATTGATTTCTGACTCAAATCCACATTTATTTAGAATAATTTATTAACGAACACAATTAAGTATGTAATTAATTAGTATATGGGCGGAAATAATGGTGTTATATTTAATTGGTATACTCTTTTATAAAGATTTAAATAGTTTTCTTTTTGCATACAAATGGGCTAGTAATATTATCGTTTTGCTAAAAACGATAATATTACTAGCCTACATTTTGTACATTTTTTGCTTTAAAAAAAATCTAAAATGTCAATATTCCATGGGTATATTGATAAATAGGGTCTAAATTATAAGAAAATGCATTTTCTACGAAAACTTGAAGGGAGAGGTAAAAAATGGTATAATACAATTTGATAGACAATTAAATTGTGCATCTGATTCTCCTAAAATATACAGGGCGTTCCATTTAAATTAAAGAAGTTATTGGCGTTTAGAGATCTAGAAATTATTTAAAATAAATTTTTAAATAATTTTTTATATAAGTTGGTATTATTAATATAAGGTAGTATTATTTTTATTATTGCAACACAATAACTGATCAATAAATAAACTTCAGTAAATATTTAGTATTAAAAACTTTGATACCCTTGGAGAAATGAAGCCTTGAAATTTTTACTGCAATTTCCCAAAATTGAAAATATTTCAAAAACGGTAAGGTTTAAGTATAATAAACCTTAATCAAATTTACCTTTATTTTAATCGTAGAAACTAAAAATGTAATAATATACAGGGTGTTCCATTTAAAAAAATACAACTTTGATATTTTTTATTTATTTGGGACACTCTGTATCTTGTCAAATTATTTTTAAATTGTACCTCTAATAGTCCTTCATCGAACACAAAACTTGAAATTTGTAAAAATATAATCGTTTAGCTACAATACTCCGTGTCGTATGTGGTGAACGGTATTTAATAATATTTGACATTAGTTCTTACGTTAGCACTTATAGATGTATAAAATGAGAATATAGCAAGCCTGGAAATTACAAAATTTTCGTTTAACAATTCAATTCTTCAATTTATGTACATTGTGTTTTACGATTATTATTTAAAATTTAAGGAAGAATTGAAATAATAGCAAAAATATTCATATATTATAATAAAGTTTGATGTGACACAACTTTATGATCGACCCTGTATACTTAAATTTACTAGTAGCTAATGGGAAAAAAAACCATTACGACAGTATCACAGTTTCGGCAGAATGGCATCATTAAATCAAACCCAACACATCGAAATTAATTAAATTTAATTGTTTAAGTGATATTTTCAAAAGTCAATAACTTGGAAACGGTTGCTTTAAGGTACATTATGTGTATTTCGATTTTTGCTTAGAATTGAAGGAAGAATTATATGTAATAATATACAGGGGGTTCTATTTAAAAAATGAAACTTTGATGTGCCACGACTTTATGAACGACCCTGTATACTTAAATTAATTACTCGGTAATAGATATTTAAAATTCCTATAACTTTTGTATTTAACTTTTTGCGGTGCTTCCTATATTTTACCTAATAATCGACCGTTTCCATACATAAAAGCGACCCTGTATATTAAAGTACATTAAAGTACACAACAAGAACGCTACTAAAATAAAGCGGCACAATCAAAAAATCACCCTGTATGCACTTACACAATAGTAACTACACCAAAGTCATCCAGTTAATTCAAAAAACTTCCTTAATTCAGTAAAAGCCCGGATATCGTGATTCCAGATGTCCATTTCTGACCTTTCCCTAGTCAAACTAATTCCCTGGTCAGAAAAAAGGACCGAATGGGTTTTACTTAACTTAATCTAAAGGAATACAACACGACAATCTTGTTTGGACCTATTAAAGATCCCTTCGAGACCGGTTCCCATCCGGAATTATTGCCCTTTCGCTTTAATACAAAGGTTTCCTTCCTCTAAGCTTCTAAATTTCTCTTTAACTACGTTAAAATCAATTTGGAGACACGCGTAATGCACTGTTATTTTATGGGATTCGATTTACATCGAGTAATGAGAGGAAAAATTGGGAAAAAACACAAAAAAACTTGGACAAAACAACTTGTCTAACTCTACGGAACTTTCTGATAAATTTTGTATATGTTTATTCATATATTAAATCGATCAAATGTAGAAAAAATACAGATTTTCTGTTTGCACGTATTTTTTCATTTTATAGTTATATTTTTCATAATTTTTCAGGTTATGAGACACCTTTATCTTAAGCTATTAATTGCTATTAAGATCGGCAAAAAAAAGGTTTTTTTAATTTCACTCAAAATGAGTTATTTGGATCATAAATGACCTAAATACAAAATATTTTCATGATGTCTGTCTGTCTGTCCGTCTGTAACACGATAACTCAAAAACCGTTAAACCGATTTTCTCCAAATTTGGCACAAAAATACTGTGGCAATAATTTGTGAGATACAAAGGAGCCGACTTAATTTTTTTAAATATGGATCTCGATTTTTTATTTCAGTTTTTGAAAGAACTTGATCTGCTAAGTACAATGATATGCCACACTTTTTACTTTTTTTTTGTTTCGGACATATGAACACAAACATTTCGGACATTTGAACACAAAAAAAGGTCAATATCATGTGGATTTATGTGACACTATACAGGGTGTTTCAAAACAAATGCGAAAAACTTCAGGGGGTGATTCCTTGTTAAAAATAAAGGGTAGTTTGCTTTATAAACGTTGGGTCAAAAGTCAACCATTAGGGAGATATCGCGGTACAAAGATGGCGGAAAAATAATGTTTTAATTTTTTATCTTGAAAACGAAAAGAGATAAGCTAATGAAATTTTATTTAAGCATTACTGTTATGAAAACACACTTTCTGGTAATTTTTTCACTTTTTTAAAATGAGTGGAAGGGGTTGAAATAAACTACCCCTATCATTCCTGTTAATGAAATTTAAAGAAAAATCTTATCAAACACATGCAAAAAAATTAATTTTGATAGTTTAGTTTGTTTAGAAACTTTTTTATCTCTTGTATTTTTTTTTATAAAACTCACCGATTTGAAATTAAAAAATAAAATGTAAAGCATTACATGTCAGGACTAAAAATATTTTTAGATTAAGAATCTAGTGATAATAATGATAATAATAATAATCTAGATAATAACGTATTGCAGTAGGGTAATGTCAAATAAAACAATATTAGAAACATCCTAAAAAGTGACAGCGGCCGACTAGATTTTTCCTAAAAATTACAGCTGCCCACTAGATTCTTTTATCTAAAAATGTTTTTTGTCCTGACATGTAATGCTTTACATTTTATTTTTTAATTTCAAATCGGTGAGTTTTATCAAAAAAACACAAGAGATAAAAAGTTTCTAAATAAACTAAACTATCAAAATTATTTTTTTGCATGTGTTTGATAAGATTTTTCTTTAAATTTCATTAACAGGAATGATAGGGTAGTTTATTTCAAACCCTTCCACTCATTTTAAAAAGTAAAAAATTACCAGAAAGTGTGTTTTCATAACAGTAATGCTTCCGTAAAATTTCATTAGTCTATCTCTTTTCGTTTTCAAGATAAAAAATAAAAACATTATTTTTCCGCCATCTTTGTACCGCGATATCTCCCTAATGGTTGACTTTTGACCCAACGTTTATAAAGCAAACTACCCTTTATTTTGAACAAGGAATCACCCCCTGAAGTTTTTCGCATTTGTTTTGAAACACCCTGTATATTTTTAATCATTAGAAATTCTGTAGTGTTTCTAAAAAAACTTCTGGTATGACTTAATGAGAAATAGTCCTTTTTTCTTAATTAAAAATAGGTATCCTATAAATAGAGCAATTAGATACCGTACATCAGTATCGTCATTTTATTTGATTTGTTTTTCTCTAAGCGCGTGGCTCTATAGATAGACAGGTTTATTGATTCGGCATTACAAGATCTGTACCTGTAATAGTAATATAATACCTCAAAAGAGATAAAAATATCTGATACAAGTACAAAAATAGAAAATTACTATAATTTAAGAACGATATGATTTTATTTTTAGTCTCCGAGATATTTTTATTCTGAAGTTATAAGACACCGAAATACGAAGAGTCAAAAAATATATTTTTTTCTTAATTTACCCTGTATTTCAGGAACTACGAAGGCTAGGACAAATTTTTAAATTCTTAAGTTTCATAAAAAAAGCAGCTCAGTGATGTTAAAATCGCATCTTTGTATCTATATTCATAAACGAGAAACCCCCAAAAACACACGAAAATGGGACACTCTGTACAGTAACGTTGTTTTGCTTTTCTGAGATTTTATAATATACTATTGATTGATCCTTGAATAAAAGTGATTTTAGAAAACCAAAACCTTTTTTCTAATATTCCCTAGAATTAGAACAAAAATTGCGACAATTACCTTATACCGGGTGAGTCTCAAAAGCGGCTCATCTCCAATAACTTTTTTATTTTTTCAGAAAAAAAAATGAGGTTTAGTGTGTTAGTATGTGACATAAATTAGAACTGAAAAAAAAATGTGACATAAATTAGAACTGATTGACGTATTCAATCGTTTATGGTCATTTCCTGTTTCACCGGAAATGGCTACAAGTTTTAATTTTTAAATGTCACCCTCTGAATTTTTTTACTTAAATTGATAGAAAATGACAGTCTGAATATAATGACATATCATATGTCAACTTTTGACACTTTCGCATATGGTTTATTTGAAATTGTAACAAGCAGTTCATAACGACAATTTGACTCGAAATCCAAGTGTGTGGTTCAAATTATTCGTAAAAAAATGCCTTTTCCAAACACGCTAGTGAGCCACCTTTAAACATTTGAAAAAATTGAGATATGATTAAAAATACGACTTGATCAACTGTTAAGACACGGACAGGACAAGACACGAAAAATATTGTAGAATGTAGAATGTAGAATGTTTAGAAGGGGAGTTAATCACCGCGACCTTACAGATCTATTGTGTGTTCCCCTTTCTTGAGTTATAACGAGTTATAACTCATCATACAGTCTCAGGGCTTTGAGAAAAGCCAGTATCTGAGACGGCTCCACAGAGGCCAGCTCTCCATCCTCGACATCAGACGTGCCAAGGTTCATGGCACGAATGGTCGTCGTCTCGGCGCACTCAGTGATAAGGTGTTCTGGTGTTTCCCCATTTTCCCCACAAAATCTGCACGACGAAAAATATTAGACGATCAAATCTATTTTCCAAGGCTTCTTGTTTTAACATTAGTGTTTTTAATTCAGCCATGGCACTAGATTGAAATTTAAAATACGATTTTTTAAGCAAAAACGTTAAAAAGTTGACATATGATATGTCATTATATTCAGAGTGTTATTTTCTATCGAATAAAGTAGAAATAGTTCTTTTTGGATTATATCATTCTTCAGACAATAGATATTATATTTTTTTTGAAGGATGTTCTTGAGATTATGGTCCGTAATAAAATGTTTTTTTAAAGTTAAACATTACATTTATTACACAGTTATTACATTTATACAGCCATTACAGTTATTAAACTTACGTGCATAGAAATCGGCCCACTGCGAACTTTTGGTTTTAACTGTGTCTTTTAGAATCTACCAGAGCAAGTAAAATATGAGCTGTTTCAAAGACAATTTAACATGCCTTAATATGAGTATAATCAATATATTATCCAGAGTACTTATCGTTTGCGTAGCAACAGGTAAACAAATGAAAGGTATTTGTGTTGTGGCAACAATAAGAATAACAAACTTGTGAAATATTGCAATTACTACATTTGTAATCGAAATTTTCACATTGTTCTTTTATTCTTTGATTAGTTGTGTTTCACTGTTTGATTAGTGTTTCAATTTAATGCATACATCACCGGAAAAAGCTGCCCAAGTAATCGCTTTAATCGGAAATGGACTTAAACAGAGAGCTGTAGCTTGGCAACTACATATGACACGCGGAGCGGTTCGAAGAGTGTGTGAACGATATGAGGAGACTCGATCCTTTTGTAGGCGACCTGGAACTGGTAGAAAGAGATATACAACAGATCGTGATGACCGCTTTATTGTGTTAACAAAGTTAAGAAATCGGCGTATTAATGCTATTCAGGTGCAACAACAGCTCCGTGAAACATGAGGAATGACTATTAGTCAGTGGATAGTAAGACGAAGATTGAAGGAAAGTAACATGACCCCCAAAACACATGCAATTGGTCCAAAACTTACCCCAGCTCATCGCCAAGCACGCCTGCGTTTTGCACGCGAACATCTGAATTGGACACTAGAACAATGGGAATCTGTTTTATTCTCAGATGAGACCAGGATATGCTTCCATGGTAGCTACCGAAGAAGAAAAGTGTACCGGAGGCCAGGTGAGCGATTCGCAGAATGCTGCATTGAGGAGCGGATTGCTTATGGAGGTGGTTCCTGCATCATCTGGGGTGCAATATCTACGACTGCGCGAACCGATCCAGTTTTCATCCGTTGGGGCGACCGTCGGTACGAGAGAGGAGGTTTAACTGGTGCTAGGTATATTGAGGAGATTTTAGCAGTTCATGTGGTACCTTATGTCGACTACATTGGAAACGAATTCACTTTTATGCAGGACAATGCGAAGAAGAATCGTACACGATTACATTTCAGATGTCGGTTTTCGGGTTATGGAATGGCCAGCATGCAGTCCAGACTTAAACCCGATAGAACATTTATGGGATGAGCTAAAACGAAGAATTCGTGCTAGACGAAGAGCCCCAACTTCTATCCCCGAGTTCATTGTTGCAGTAGAGGAAGAGTGGCTTAACATCCCCCAAGAAACAATATCAAATTTTATCGAATCTATGCCAAATCGTATGAGAGATGTTGTTAGAGCAAGAGGGGGTCATACACATTATTGAAAATTTAGTTTAGTTAATTGTCCATAAATAAATAAATAATAACATACCTACCTCTTAGTAATAAAAAACGATAATTTGTTTCATGCGTTAATTTAATAATTTTAATCCAAAGAAACCAAAATACAAATTAATATCTCTAAACTCTTTTCAAAGAATATGAAATTGTCTTTCAAACAGCATATATTTTTTCTTAATGTGATAAATAAATAGATTCTAAAAAATATATAGTTAACTTTAAAAGTTTGCCTTGGGCCGATTTCTATGCACGCAAGTGTACATTTATTAATATAGGAACAGCTTGCCATGGTAGAGCCGTTCGAAGGAAGGTAATGTGGCTAGCACTACGCTTCAACCGCCTATTATTACCTCAGGATTGTGAATCCCAAGTACTCATTTAAGGCTGAGTCGACCTAGGTACCCAAACTATTTTTATTTTAATAAAAATAGTTGGCTGATGAAATGCCGGCTGTAGGATTCGAACCCACAACCTTCAGTTTGGTAGGCGAGAGCTGTACCTCTACGCCACCGGGCACCTTAAATATAAATTTATAATTATGTTTTGGTGACGTCCAAGGTTTTGATAAAGATCGAAACACTGACTGTAATAACGTGTTTGACTTTAAAAAACATTTTATTACGCACCATAATTCCAAGAAAATATATCGAGAGTGCCATTTGAAAATAAAAATTGTAGTTATTTTCAGTGAAATGACCAAAAACAATTGAATACGTCAATCAATCCCAATTTATGTCATATACAAACACACCTTATTTTATCTGAAAAAATAAAAAAGTTATAGGAGGTGAGCCACTTTTGGGACGCACCCGGTATTCTTCATTCTTTACACATGTTCTTATCAATAAATCCCTTATATCTCTAAATTAACAAAAGAACCGTTTGAATGGAATTAGTACAGGCCGACTGGACCTATCGCTGAAACTTTTCATTTGCTTTTTCCATTGTAGGTTTCTAGATTAATGGAGAGCTTAGCGCCGATCCATCAAGCCGACCAAACTGGCCGGGCGGACCGTGAAGATGGTGTCGTTGATATTAATGAAACGTCCGAAAATGTGGCAAAGAATGACGCAGATATGGCTGGCACAGAGGAATCTGGTGGAAAGTATATGGAAGAAGATGAAGTCTAGAACTTATATTTGTAAAAAATAGAATAATTTTTTTAATTGAAGGTGTTTTTTTTTCAATATTTTTGCTCTCTTTCAATTTTCTGTAGATATCTTTATTTCGTAGATATTAAACGTTTTTTTAGTTGTACTTGCGTGTACGTTCTTCGAGCCCTTAAAAACCAAAAATTTTGTAAAAATGAAGAGATCTAGACTGTTCAACTATAGAAGTTAATTTGTAGCTCGTATAATTTCCTACAAATTGATTTGTTAGTTAGTTTTTATTTTTATGATTTTAGGCATAGATTTTGTTGTTAATTTTTTTCCGAAAAAATTATGTGATCATTTTATTTTTATCATAACTCCGCGAGTTTTTGAGCTACGAACTTAAAAAGACCTCTTAAAAAAAGCATTTAAAAGGTCTTTTCAAGCACTTTGAAAACCGCCATATTAATTTTCTTCGAAAAATGTGTCTTTCGCCATTATTTTACGGTAAAAAGTGGCAATTTTTTTCGAAAAATAAAAAATCACCTTTACAGAGTGATAACTCGTCTATTATTACACCTACGGTGATCAACAAAAAATGAGTCGATTCGTTATTCCAAAAGATTCATTTCTTCTTTATGTGAGTTTTGCGATAAAACGCAAGGTTTACGAGTTATTTATAAGAAATGGCAGAAAAATATGCAGTTTTTAGATGAAAAATCAACATTTTCAATCCTAAATAACTCGGAAAATATTAATTTTCTGAAAAAATGTTATAGAACATTTTTTACTTAGAATTCATTCCTTTATTAATTTTTCCAATTAAAATGGGTGATTTATTTTTCCCACCGAGAAGGGGTGACACGCACCCCAGGGTAAAAGCACACATCGCTACTAGGTAACTTTTGTTTCTTACATATAAAACTCTCTATTCACTGTTAAAATTTCACGTCAATCGGTGTAGGTGTTTAGAATTCGGACCCTAAAACCCTCGCTTACTGGCCTAAGTATCGGAAGGATCTCTTATAGTACGAGCTAGCAACGTCGGAAAAACAAGTATTTTAAGACGTCTGGCTCTTTGATATATCTTTTACTATTCTCTCTAGAACAGCATGCGGCCCGTCTGGCTACTGGTAAACGCTGCGTTCCCTACTGCGCATTGAAAGAAGAATCTATATTTTTATTAGTTCTCTAAATTCTAGTATTGAATATAAATCGAACATGTCTCCATAACGCAGTGCGTAGAGTTTCCGACCACGAACCGATGATACAAAGACTTTTTTTATTTTATTTTCGTTTATATTCTGATAGTAAAGTATTAAATATTTGTTTTTTTTGAATCACCAGATCTATTTAATACTTTACTGTCAGAATATAAACGAAAATAAAATAAAAAAAGTCTTTGTCCTGATCCGGATTCAAACTCTGAATCATCGGTTCGTGGTCGAAAACTCTACGCACTGCGCTATGGACAAATGTTCGATTTATATTCAATACTAGAATTTATAGGACTAAATTAATAAAAAATATACCTTCTTCCGATGCGCAGTAGTGAACGCAACGGGTATCGGCAGCCACACGGGCCGCATGCTGTTCCAGAGAGCATAGTAAAAGATATACCAAAGAGCCAGACGTCTTAAAATACTTTCTCGAAAATATTGCTAGCTCTTCGATTACTAAAAATATTCATAATTCTGCAATATACGAAACACACTTTCTAAATAAATTTTTACATTAAACAATACAATAAGTATACATAACATCGAAAGTTTTATACTCTTTTCTTCAAAGGTCTTTTACAAAAAAAAACGACTAAACAACATTCGTCTCTTAGCTCTAAAGTGCAGTTTAGGGAAGCCATTTTGGCTCTTTTATTCCTGGAAGGCGGTCAAGTTTCTTGCCGTGTGTTCAACTTAATTTACTTCTCAATTGACCTCGTCCCTCTTTGTAAAATTCGATCTTTTCTCTTCTTAAGTTCCTTTAAAGCGAAGTAATTCAGAAACCCGCTGTTAAAAGTTAGATGTCGAGAACAGTATTATTGTAAAACTATTTTTTAATGAGCTTAATAATGGATTGTAGATTTGTCTTTTTTAAGTTTGTCATACTGGGGGTTAGTTTGGGGTAAGCTGGGGGAAGCTCCAAGAAGAATGGTAGTTTATATCGATATGAAATTTTGGCACCATATGTAGGTTAACTGAAAGCATTTTATAAAAATATATAGAATTATACAGGTGTCCCCAAAAAAAGTTACACATCAAAGTTGTGTTTTTTCTAATGGAACACCCTATATATTAACTGATTTTCGGATTTTAAGAAAAAAATAATGGTGAGTTTTATTAAAGAAGCATATACCTAAAATCTAAGAAATTTGACATACTTCACATTTTGTAAAAATGAAGAGTAAATTTAAAATTTCGATAACAGCTACCTAAATTTTAGTTGACCTTGTATAGCCTGATATTTTATTACAGTAACCATTGTATGTTAAACCAAATTGAAATTTGGCCCGAATAGTTATGCAGGGTGAAAAAAAATTAATAAAGAACATTAGTCACTTTTAAAAGCAAGTTACTCCTTTATTTTACATGGAATATCCAGTATATTATTCCGGTGTTCAATGGGAAATTCGTATATCTTTAAAATGTTATTAAGGATATTTTAATTTTATTTCTAGATATTTTAATTTTTATGATTTTGAGTTAGTAGATCTTTATAATTTGAAAAAATCTAGGTGGCTCTGATATACCTTTTGTTAATTTAACAAAAATTATAGATTGTAGAGTAAAATACTCAACAGTAATAAAAAGATACACGTTTAAAATACATATTTATAATTATTACAGAATTAAAACTAGATATAAAACTATAATTATGTGACAAAAATTAACTAGACGAAACCAAATGCTCAAAATGCTTGCTTTCCTGTTAACTGCATAAAATGATTGTCTTTTCCAAAGGGATATTCTCCTTTAAAAGACATATGTGGAGTTCTACCTCGAAAAGAAGCTACAATAATTTCTCGCATGTTGTCGACAATAGTTGGTCGACTTTTGTAAACACTGTCTTTAACATATCTCCATAAAAAACCAGACTAGATAAAATCAATAGCATTTAAGTATTCCATTAATTGGTGAATGCACACTACATTCACCAACTAATAGAATCATGTCAATTCTCGATCTAGGATAAGTTTGCATTTTCGGCAAATTTCTGTGAATTTTTTTTGTTTTAACTGACACAAAATAACTAGTTGTTAAAGTTGGACTAATTAGATAGCTATATTGAAGTAACGTCAGACATATAGATTAGCCACCTAAGTAGACTTTATCAAATAATAAAGATCTACTCAGATCAAATCATGTAAATGAAAATACCTAGGAAAATCTTTGTTTGAGGGATAAGCAACCTTAATGGTATTTTGAAGAGACATGAATTTTCTATTGAATATCAGAATAATATACTGGGTGTTCCATTTAAAATAAAAAATTAACATACTTTTGAAGGTGACCAATGTTCAATATTAATTTTGTCTCATCCTGTACAACTTTTTGGATCAAGTTTTAATTTGATTTAAAGTACAATAGGTAATATAACTACATATTAAGTTATACCGGGTAAATTCCAATTTAGGTAGCTTTTATTGTAATTTAAAAATTGTTCTTTATTTCTAGAAAATGTTAAATATGTCAAAAACCTTACATTTCAGTCAAATAGTATATTAGAAAATTCACCTTTATTTTTCTCCCAGAATCCGAAAATCAATTAATTTTTTTGGGGACGCCCTGTAGAACTCTCTATATTTTTAAAAAATACTCTAAATTAACTTACATAAGCCTACAAAATTTAATTTCAATACAAACTGTCGTTCTCTTTGGAGCCTCCGCGGCGTATGAGAGGCGTCACCCTGTAAATAAAAAATAGTTATCTATATTTTGCCTGTATATGTTGGTTAAAAATAAATCTATGTATATACGGTTATTCTATCTTTTATACGTGTTTCTCTCGATTATTATAATCTTACTTAAATTTATATCGTTTATTTATTTAAATAATTACATTATGGTAATTATAATGGGGCATCAAGTTAAGTATAAAGTTACTGCCAATTTCTATCACTGTGTTACCACTAATTTGCAATAATTAACATGCTAATATAGGTCTAATAATTATGGATATCATTCATTAACGTAATTAGAAGTAACATGAATCCATTGCAATAATTTCTTGTTCAATAATAAAATATATAAATGAAAAATTAAATACCAAATTCTAATTCTATAATTTATATTTTATAATTCCCGTGGTACTGAGAATTGTTACCTATAAAAGGTAAAGGAGTTATAGTATTGCTATTCCTTAAACATGTACAGGGTGGGTCAAATTCGACGCTTTTAAATGGAAACACCCTTTTCTATAGAAGATAGACGAAAACTAATATCGGTGTCTGGAGCTCAATTTTTGTCAAAAGCATGATAAATTTGTGAAAACCGCACATCAATATCTGTTACCGTTTTGGAGTTACGGGGTGTTTCTCAAAAATGTCCATTTTTAACAAATCGCTGTAACTTTTTTAATATGGAAAATTTTGTATTTCTAGGAAAACATTTCCATAGCACCTTTTTACGTAGAATTTAATGGTTTAAGTATAATTTTTTTAAAATTAATAATTTAAGAGTTATCAACAGAAAAATTAATTTTTTATTTGGGACACCCTGTATATTTTTAATTAACTGAAAAGAATTTAAAATTACCTTTCCAAAAATATAGCACACTTAATATTGTGTTATAATCCCCTTCGAAATACAAAATTTTTCAAAGTTTGCCACTTTTAACTAGTAGGCTTTGAACCCCTTATTGATGATATGCCCTTAATGGAACTCGAAAACATATTTTTCCAGCAAGACGACGCACCGCCTCTGAACGCTGAAGTTATCAGCAAATTTTTGTAGCCAATTTCAAGAATAATTGAATAGCTAACCAAGATCCGAGCCGTTGGCCGTCGAGGCCGTCTGACTTAGTGCCCATGGATCTAATCCTATGGATATATTTGCGGAAGAATAAAGGTTCCTTATTCTTCCGTATAATCTAGACAAGAATTAGAAATACTTAGCAGTTATGAGAGGGTATCATTCACCCCCACTGAGTTAATGAGTTCCGCGAGAAATGTTCAAAAACTGCCCCGTCTGTCCGTAACAGAAGTCGGACGATATGTCGAACACCTGTAGCAAAATCTCATGTCTTGGTTTGCTATTTATTTTTATTGTTATTAGATATAGTTTAAATGTGTTGATGTTGGTTAAATATATTTTAAATTGTCATAAAATTCTGCATCTCTCATAACAAATATTATTTTCGTTTAAATTGATGCTCACAGCTAGAATATTTTTGCATTACAGCCGGTGCCGTTCAAAGCCTACTTATTTAAAGCGGGCGAATTTTTATATACTCTATATCTTGAAGAGGAATCGAGCAAAATATCAAGTGTGTTATATTTTTGAAAAGGTAATTTTAAATTCTTTTTAATAAATTAAAAATATATAGGGTGTCCCATATAAAAAATCAAATTTTCTGTTGATAATTCTTAAATTATTAATTTAAAAAAAATTATACTTAAACCATTAAATTCTACGTAGAAAGGTGCTTTGGGAATGTTTTCATAAAAATACAAAATTTTCCATAGCAAAAAAGTTACAGCGATTTGTTAAAAATGCATACTTTTGAAAAACACTCCGTAACTCCGCATATAACATCATGTTTTTGACAAAAATTGAGCTCCAGACACCGATATTAGTTTTTGTCTATCTCCAAAAAAAGGGTGTTTCCATTTAAAAGCGTCGAATTTGACCCACCCTGTACAGGGACGTAAAACTTTTAAAATTAAAAGTATTTTATTATAAATGTTGTTGTTTGTCTCAAAATTATCTTTTTTTAAGAATTGAAAAATTTACAATAATCGTATTTTATGTTGTTTTCAAAATTACAATCTAGAACCCCTCCTTTGGGTTTACAAACATTTGCTTTATCGAAAAGTATGCGTTGCAGAGGGGAATTCATATTTTAAAACCCAGATAAAACATCCTCCCCTGCGTATAAGCTGTGGAAGCATCATTAAATATTTTATGATTTTAATTTTAAATTTATTTTTCTCGCGAGGCAGAAATTACACAAAAAAATCTTTAGCAAAAAGAAATAGAGTTAGGAATAATGTAATAAGACCTGATAATGTTTGACAAGAATATAAATTTGAATATTTTAAAAAATTTAATAATGATACGATAAAAAATGCTTTTGCTAGACCGTGAAGAATATAATACAAAATTTAATAAAGCTCTAAATGTAATATTTCATAATTCGCTAAGGTATGATTCACCTCTTGTATAATTTACATTTATTAATTTAATTATTCATATTTGCGTTTTATGATCTATCTCTTTTCTGAACTTTATTTAAATTATTAAATTCTTTCTGTAATGTTGTAGAATGAATTTAAAAAATATTATTTCCAGTTATTAAGTCTAACTTTATTGTCTATTAAAAGTCTTATTAAGGATTATATTTTGTTGTCATTGTAGGCATAAAAAAATCTTAAAATTTTAAAATAAACATGAACAAATTTTATAAGAAGATTTTAAGTATAAGCGTAAAAATAAAACATGAAGGAAAATACTCAAGATGTTTGAAATTCTCTAAAGTTACTTATTAGGTAGTGTAAATTTAACTTATAGAGTGTAATATGAGATAAGGTGGAAGTTTAATTATGAAGTTAGAACGTTGTTTTGTGAATTTTAGTATAATAAACTTGTTACTTTGTTACAATAGAGTAGTATTATAGGATTTTATAATAAATACCTTAGATAATTTAGAAATTGAGTAGGGAAGTGTTTTATTGCTTTCGAGAGATTAACAAAAACCTAGAAACAATAACGAATATTTTGCTGTGATGTTTGTATACCAATAGTAGGTACAATATTTTTTTTCAAACGTCAAAAAAATATTAATTTTTGCGACGTGATATTATTAAACTGACATAAACATAGTTTCTCGATACATAATTACTTACAAGATATTACTTTGAAATATTTTTATATTATTTGGAACGTTTGAAATTGTCTAAAAAATATTTGTGGCATTTGCAAAAAATAGCATGGTCTATTCGGAGTAAAAATGACTTTTTTGACTCGCCTGTAATGTTTTCTCGCGAAACACGTCTTGCCACAAAACGTATCATTTTTACTCCTAATAAAACAATATAACTACTATTTTCTCAAAACTGTCACAAATGTTTTGTGATTTAATATAGTTTGCTTTTGGGGTACAGATATATGGTTACTAGCGTGTATCAGCGACTTCGTTCGCGTCGAATTAATCATTTGTAATGGTGATGATAAAGCAAAGCAAGAATTTCCATTAACATAAAAACTAATATTAGGATAAAATTTTCTCACATTTATGTCAGCATGAGAAAAAACAATACGGCGATATTATTATATAGCTTGGTAATATTTGAGGGGTAGTTTCATCTCGTTGGAATTTGGCTTTCGAAAAATCAGTTTGCCAAAAATAAACTTTTTAC
The DNA here is from genome assembly GCF_002938485.1 of Sitophilus oryzae. Taxonomy (NCBI): domain Eukaryota; kingdom Metazoa; phylum Arthropoda; class Insecta; order Coleoptera; family Curculionidae; genus Sitophilus; species Sitophilus oryzae. The sequence goes on along the minus strand of NW_022147287.1, from coordinate 3,578,046 downwards.
GTCAAGCAGTTTAAGCAGAATCGTGGTTAAGAAATTACCCAACTTTTGGGAACACCCTGTATGATTTTTTGAAAAATTTCAAAATATGTAAAAAACCAAATAAATTATGCTTGTCTAAGCGTTTTTCCGAAAGACTAACCGTTTTTTAAATAACAAATATTGAAATATTCGAGGGGCGTTTTCACCCTCTTGGAATTTGAGATTCGAGCCCCTCCTTATCGAGCCTCTACACCCCACAGTCAATCCGTTTGCCAAAAATCAGCTTTAAACGTCAAGCAGTTTAAGCAGAATCGTGATTACTCAATGGTCATATTTTATGAAACACCCTGTATAAATTTATAAAAAATCTTAAAATATGTAAGACAACAAAATAAAATATACGCGTTTAAGAGTTTTTTGGAAAAACTCACCAGTTTTTAAATAAAAAATATTTTAATATTTGAGGGATAGTTTCACCCCCTTAGAATTCGAGTTTCGAAAAATCTCTTTCTATCGAACCTCTACACCCTAAAGTCAATCTGTTTTCCAAAAATCAGCTTTTTACGTCAAGCGCTTTAAGCAGGATCGTGATTAATCAATTACCGGATTTTTCGAAACACCCTGTATACATTTTTAAAAAATCTTGCATATGTAAAAAAACAAAATAAAACATACGTGTTTAAGTGTTTTTTCGGAAACTTGATCGTTTTTTAAATAAAAAATATTGTAATATTTGAGGGGTGGTTTCACCCTCTTGGAACTGAAATTTCGAAAAATCCCTTCTTATCGAACCTCTACACCCTAGAATCAACCTGTATGCCAAAATTGAGCTTCTAGTAAGCTTTAACAAAATACCAAATTAAAAGTATTACATTTACGTTGAAAAGTGATATGTTTTAAATTGCTGATAAAATGTTTACAAAGAACGCCCAGCTCGAAAATGCCAAAAGCTTTTTTGTGAAAACTACCATTATTATTTTGGAATTGTTATTTTTACCCTATCATTGTTACAAACACGTTTTTTGTTGTAATTCAACGTGCAATTTTGGATTAAATCTTCCAAAAAAAGGCTTTCATTAAAAAAACAATGGTTTTATTAATGTTTTTGGCAAAAAAACTTGTTAGTGTTGTGGAGTATCGTCCTCACCATGACAGACATGTATTTTTTCAAAAAAAACAATAGATTGAACTTTAAAAATCAATCCGAATTAATTTTTTTGGTGCATAAATATACAACAGGTGATTAAATGAGATTTGGCATATTACACCGGGTGCGTTTCAAAAGTGGCTCACCCCTATAACTTCTTTATTTTCTCAGTATGTTAGTATATGACACAAATTAGAATTGATTGACGTATTCAACTGTTTTTGGTCACTTCCTGTTTCACCGGAAATGACAACAACTTTTGATTTTTAAATGTAATTTAATAATAATTATATATTTAATTGCTAACATAAAGATCAGTGGTAAAATATGTCTTTTTGCGGACAACACTAGCTTCACTTGAAGCAACAAGGACGTCACGGTACTTCATAGGATTATATCAAATGACTTAATCACCATTAATGGTGCTATTCGAATCTCCTGAGTCTCAACATTTGCAGCCTTTTGTACTTAACAACACCACCATTGACGTCGTAAAATCTGTAAAATTCTTAGGGCTTGTTGTAGATAATTCTCTAAAATGGGACAGGCATATCGACGCTTTGTCGAAAAAATTGAGCTCTGCCTGTTTTGCATTAAGATCTAAGGAGCTTAACTTGTCAGTGGCTAGAACTGTTTATTATGCACTTTTTGAGTCGCACCTCAGGTATGCCCTTCCATTCTGGGGTACGTGTTGTGCGACTCAATTTGACCGCATTTTCAAGCTCCAGAAGAGAGCTGTTCGATATTCACTGGGACTAAACAGCAGAACTCATTGCCAGGACTTTTAAAAAAAAATAAAAATATTAACTCTTCCTTCCTTATTTATATTTGAATCCGTTTGCTAATACGTAAGCATGTATCAGCTTCTCAAGAAAGGCCATCTCACACTTATCCACTCAGGAACGCAGAGCAAGATCTATATCTACCTACCCACGCTCAGGAATTCCAGAGTTCAGAGTTCTATAACATCATTTTCTTCATTTCGCAAAGCATTGAAATCTTATTTACTAGACAAAGCTTTCTACGCCGTAAATGACATATTTTGATAATCGAATTTGATCTTGTAAACACTGGTCTAATGTATGCATTACTATATTTACCAATGGCATCGAAATAAATTTGTTTAGAGGTCATTGATATTTATTGCAAACTTACTATTTTTGAATCTTATTTTTATTTTTTTATTCTTTGACATTGTAAACATTTATAAAGGTTTATTTTAAACAATAAGATTGACAATGTAATTTGTATAATGTCTTTGTATTCTCTTTTGTTTGTTTGTTTGTTTACTTTGTTTGTTTACTTTTCCTTTGTCTACAAATTGTAAAATTTTTTGACAATAAAATCATTTATTTATTTATTTATATTAGATAGAAATTAAAAATACGATTTTTTAAAGCGAAAACGTCAAAAGTTGCGAGGGTGCCATTTAAAAATCAAAAGTTGTAGAAAACCATTGAATACGTCAATCAATCCTAATTTATGTAATATACTAACATACCAAATATCGTTTTTTTATCTGAAAAAATAAATAAGTTATAGAGGTGAGCCACTTTTGAGACGCACTCGGTATACTGTTTAAGCAAGGGCTAGGCAGTACACCATTTAAAAATAGTTTTTACACAATATGACAATAAATTACAACCTTCTTAAGGAAAGCGTTAAAAAATAATACAGGGTAGAAGTCAAGTAAATAACATCTACGGCTTGACCTCGCCAAAATTATCTCGATTATCCTCGTCTTTAACGCCGTTTTTTTTTCGATCATACCAAATTTTCTCCATTCTTATTTTCTTTCCTAACTTATCTGGTAAATCAAAAATTTAATTTTCTTATTAGGCGATATAACTTTTCAGCCACAAAAAGTGTTCGGTATTTTGTGATAAAATTAGGGATAAACTATCAAAACAACTATAACGTTTAAATCGAAAGCATTATGTCATAAAATATTCTGTGTGGAAATGCCATAAAATAGTCTAATAACATATATGGCTGATTTGAATCAGCAAAGTTTTATGAATGCAATAAAGACATTTTGAAATTATAAAAGAGAAAACAGAATAATAAAATTTAATGTTAGTTAAATTGGTTTTGATTATACAGGGTCTTGCAATAGCGCGTCGGGCATCTGTAGCTTCTATAATAAAAAACTTTTTACAATTTTGTATAAACGCCAACCTAAAGTATATTCTAGGATGCATTTCAGGAAAATATTTTAACTTCTACAGGGTGGCTCAAAAAAAAGTGTGAGTAGATCGAGATGATTTTTTTTTAAATAGGGCACTAGCATCACACTTTTTTTATGTATAAAAGATTACAGTTGGGGGGTTAGAACCTTTGGTGTTACACAGCAAAATAAAACACTAAATCACCACAATACAGCAAAACGCTTTTACTTTTACACTGGATCAGCAGATGATTGAGACTAATCTAAAAAGTACAATTTTTTAGCGTTTATATACTCGCTCGGTGGGTACCGAGTGGGCGTGGCAAGATCTAGCCAACCGAGTCAGAGCCCACCGAGCGTAACAGTTAGATTTCCGCCACTAGAGTAGTAGTATCTTTATAGTAGTAGTAGTTTATTTCAGTAGTATTATCTTTACATTTATTAATTCTGATGCTTTCATATGCATCTAATTGCCTGTAATTTGAGACTTGTTTAATTAATTTTAAATCGTTAAGATCTATACAATGTTTTTTATCAACAATATGTTCAGCAACGCAAGATTTATCAGATCTACCATATCTTATCTGAGCTAAATGTTCTTTAAATCTAGTTAATATTGATCTTCTAGTTTGCCCAACATATTTCTGATTACAATCTTTACAAGAAGATTGTTTTTTGTGTTTTATCCTTTGGATTACGTAATAATTGTTGTAATTTATTATTAGCACTATACACAAGTTAATAATTGACATTCTTAAAAATGCCTTTCAGACCTCGGGATAACTCTATATCAAACGGTATTGAAAAATATTTTAACGTATCTTTCTCCATTTGAAAAGTCGAATTTTCAGAAATAACCTATACCTACGTTTTCTAATTGTTTTATCAACTAGTGAAGGAGAATATCCATTACACTCAGCTACATTCCTAATGTAATCTCTTTCTATTTCATATCTTTCCTTGGTAAGTGGAAAACTAAGTAATCTATGAACTAAGAAATTTAAACTAGTCATTTTATGTTTAATACTATGATATGATTCATTAGGAATATATCTGCATGTAGTGGTATTTTTCCTATAGATATCAAATTCCAGGCAATTATTAGTATTTCTAATAACTAATACATCTAGAAATGTAATCTGTCGTTGTTCTCAATTTCATGTGTAAATTTAATGGAAGAAAAACGATTATTTAACTTAAAATAAAATTATCTATGGTGTCTGAATGTGTGTCAAAAACAGCAAAAATATCATCCACATACTTAAACCATACTCTTGGAAGATACACTTGGGAACAACGAAGAGAGAATCAAAGGAGACCAAAATTTCACCCTCATACAATGTTATATTTTTAATTGTGTTAATGAATTCAATATTATTTTTAACCGAAAAAGAGGGTTCATGATTAGGAAAATTTTCGAACTCCCTTGATAACCATTTTGCCAAATTATAAGTCGGAGAACCTACAGCCGAAACAATGGGCGCATAGACTTGTCCGGTTCATGCATTTTTGGCGACGCATACAAATTTTGGTAATGAGGGATTGAATACTTGCAATTTTCTCTTCTTAGATGCATATGAAAGCATCAGAATTAATAAATGTAAAGATAGTATGAACAGAGACAACGGTCCAATTCCATCAAGTTCTTTGTTCCTACTACTCTAGTGGCGGAAATCTAACTGTTACGCTCGGTGGGTTCTGACTCGGTTGGCTAGATTTTGCCACGCCCTCTCGGTGCCCACTGAGCGAGTATATAAACGCTCAAATTATACTTTTTAGATTAGTCTTAATTATCTGTTGATGAGGCTAACATGGTTAGCGAAACGCGCGTCCTGTGTAAAAGTAAAGTGTTTTGGTGTATTGTGTTGATTTAGTGTTTTATTTTCCTGTATAAATTCGTGTATGTTTAGTTGTCATGATTTAAAGAATATTTTACTTATATTAATTGTAGATATCTTTGAAACTTTGACAAAACTCGTATTATCGCAAATATTTTAGTTTCCTATCCAACAAAATCTTCTTCGACATAACTTAGAACAACCACACTGAATTTCTACCTACTCTGCATTTGAAATGTTTGTAAATCAGTACAGGAATTCGTCAATATCTCTACCGAGGACTCTTGCACGTTGCAAAGCACGTCCGTAAACATCTCAGCAATTTTCCAGCCAAGAAATTTTGCCATTCGCTTAGGAATGTGGAATAAAATTATTGATTCTAAAATGCTGGACCATTAATTTCTTACGTCTATATCGGGGTATTCACGGTAAATATCCCATTAGACGTTTAATGGAATTACTTATGGTAAATTCTGACATTTTGGTTGCTTATTTTAACGAATATGAGCTATACAGGGTGTCCCAATATTCCGTGGATATAGAATAAAAAAGCGTAGTAGTATTTTTGCAATCAAAATAAGTTTACTGGAAGTATATGACTAAAATGTAAGGTTTTTGACATATTTAACATTTTCTAGAAATAAAGAACAATTTTTAAATTACAATAAAATTGGAATTTACCCAGTGTAGCCATTTGGTGAATGCATTGTGCATTCACCAATTAATAGAATACTTAAATGCTCCTGATCTTATCTAGTCTGTTTTTTTATGGGGATATGTTAAAGACAGTGTTTACAAAACTCAAAGGCAATCATTTTTTTGCAGTTAACAGGAAACAAAGCATTTTGAGCATTTGATTTCATCTAGCTAATTTTTGTCACATAATTATAGGTTTTATATCTAGTTTTAATTCTGAAATAATTAAAATATGTTTTAAACGTGTATCTTTTTATTACCGTTGAGTATTTTACTCTACAATCGAATTTCAATTTGGTTTAACACACAATGGTTACTTTAATTAAATATCAGGCTATACAAGGTCAACTAAAATTTAGGTAGCTGTTATCGAAATTTAAAATTTACTCTTCATTTTCACAAAATGTGAAATATGTCAAAATCCTTAGATTTCAGGTATATGCTTCTTTAATAAAACTCACCTTTATTTTTTTCCTAGAATCCGAAAATCAGTTAATATATAGGGTGTTCCATTAGAAAAGACACAACTTCGATGTGTAAGTTTTTTGGAGACACCCTGTATAATTCTATATATTTTTATAAAATGCTTTCAGCTAACCTACATACGCTGCCAAAATTTCTTTTCGATATAAACTACCATTCTCCTTGGAGCTTCCGCGGCGTCTGAGAGGCGCCACCCTGTATAATGGTCTGACAGTTTCATGACAGACACAACTGTCACTGTCACGATGAATATGTTCTTGGAACAGACTGAAATAAAAACCTCGTCAAAAACTCTCCAGCAAATATTTAAATTTTTATTTATATTATATTCTAAAATACTTGCAAAAATTCCTCTATACAGGGTGTCTTACCCTGAGCGTGCATTAGAAGTTTCTAGAGAACTATAAGATCTAGATCAGATATGTTTAGCACATTATTGTTTCACAATAAGATCCCTCGATTAAAAACATTATCAATATGGCGGCACTTCCGGAAACACGTAAAGTTGACAGTAACTTTCTTATTTTAAATGGATACCCTCATTTTTTATTACATACTTAAATTCTCTGTAAAATTTTATGCATTTTTACATCAAACATTCTTTACCTAACGTTAAGCGTTTTTGAGAAAAAAATTACTTAAAATTTTCGGATGAAAAAAACTGCCTGTCAAGAAAAATTGTATAGCCTAAACGTCAAATTTAGTGATTTCCATAGTCACTGGGACATATAGAAGTGACATGTGGCTATCTATTTCAAAAATTAAACTGTTTGAATATCATATTATATTGGCCGTATAAAAAAATATCATAAATCATTTTTTTCAAATGGAAACCCACTTTTTTTATTTTACTAGTGAAATAGCTTTTCAATTTATCACTTTTTGATTATACATGTTTCTATGCCTAAAATAAATCGTTTTTAAGTTATTTACGATTTACAACGATAATGACTGCAATTTTTATCTAACAATAGAATATTAAAAGAAAATTTTCTCTTAAACACTGCTATATTTCAACAAGAACAAATGACGTGAACGAAATCGTCTGGCACAAGATGAATTTATCAAAAACTGTCGAAGACAAGAGCAACACTACTGCGCACGCGCCGTGCCGTTATCATTTGGCGAAAATTGGCGCTGGAAAATGGGAAATTGCTAGACGAGCGTGCGGTCAGTGTTATCTGAACCGTCTGGGCGTCGGAAAAACGCTACCTGCAGCTTTCCCAGCCTCTCGAGTCGCGCGGAAATATCACTTGTTGCTGTTTAGCGCGGCGCCGTTGAGTTTCCCAGAGTTTCAACAAGTTTTTGAAGTTTTCCAAAAGGTAGGTGTATTAAAAAGTTATTAGTTTTATATTTTAGGTCTTTTTAGGCCTATAATATTTAAAAGCAGTATAATATTTGGAGAGAATTATTTTAAATTTTAATTCAAGAATTATATAAAAAAAAAAATTAGCAATTAAATATAATAAGAAAGGTATAAATATTAAAATAAAAAATTAATTAAAAAAAACTAAAAATAATTATGAATATTTTTCATTTTAATTACTTATTTATAAAATTGACAGTAGACAAAAACTGTGCATATTTTTCGCTTAAAATTTTAGATTTTTTTTAATAAACTTTTGTTTAAAAATTATTTACTTTACTATTGTTTTTTGTTTACTAGTTATATCTTGTTTTGATTGTTGTCACAATCTTAAGTAAAGTTATTTTTGTAAAAATCTTACTCAAAATAACTAAATAAATAATATTTTTTATTAAATTTCTAATAAGTAAATTTTTAATCTGCATTTTTCCTATTTTTAGTTAATTTTTTTCTAGAATATTTTCTAGATAATATTTTCTAGAATTTCTAAAATAAATCTAGAATTAATTAGATGATTAGATGATTTAATAGTAAAAAGTTATAAAAATAGTATACATAGGATATTAATAATCATAAAAAGATAAATTATTCCTCAAATAACATACAAAGAACAATATTTAGTTTAAATTTAATATCTGATTTAGACTTTAGAGAAATGCTTTATGAAAATTTGAGTTAAAAAAACCAACCTTAAAAAAATTAGTGTCACTTACTAAGTCTGAAATTAGACAGAAATAATTTTTCTTATTTAATAGAAATATATTTATAGAAATCATTGTTTTTATTACATTTTTTTCCATAATTTCGTGTTCCAAGTTTCATTCAAAAGTTATTTGCTTGTTTTTTTGTTTACCAGCTCCTTGTTTTGATTGCTTTCCGAATCTTAACGAAAAAGGTTATTCACCTACTAATATATTTTATTTTCTTTTATTTTTGTAAACGTCTCTCATACCCAAAATTAATGAATTAATTTATGTCAGCATGAGAAAAAACAATATGGCGATATTATTATATAACTTGATAATATTTTAGGGGTAGTTTCATCTCGTTGGAATTTGACTTTCGAAAAATCCGTTTGCCAAAAATAAGTTTTTTACGTTACAGTTTAAGTAGAATCGTGGTTAAGAAATTACCCAACTTTTTAGAACACCCTGTATGATTTTTTTTAAATTTCAAAATATGTAAAAAAAACAAATAAATTATGCTTGTGCAAGCGTTTTCCCGAAAGACTAACCGTTTTTTAAATAACAAATATTGTAATACTTGAGGGGTGTTTTCATCCACTTGGAATTTGAGATTCGAGAAACTCCTCCTTATCGAACCTCTACACCCCACAGTCAATCCGTTTGCCATAAATCAGCTTTAAACGTCAACCAGTTTAAGCAGAATCGTGATTACTCAACGGTCATATTTTATGAAACACCCTGTATAAATTTATAAAAAATCTTAAAATATGTAAAACAACAAAATAAAATATACGTGTTTAAGAGTTTTTCCGAAAAACTCACCGGTTTTTAAATAAAAAATATTTTAATATTTGAGGGATAGTTTCACCCCCTTAGAATTCGAGTTTCGAAAAATCCCTTCTTATCGAACCTCTACACCCTAAAAGTCAATCTGTTTTCCAAAATCAGCTTTTTACGTCAAGCGCTTTAAGCAGGATCGTGATTAATCAATGACCAGATTTTTCGAAACACCCTGTACACATTTTTAAAAAATCTTAAAATATGTAAAAAAACAAAATAAAATATACGTGTTTAAGCGTTTTTTCGGAAACTTGGCCGTTTTTTAAATAAAAAATATTGTAATATTTGAGGGGTGGTTTCACCCCCTTGGAACTGGAATTTCGAAAAAACCCTTCTTATCGAACCTCTACACCCTAGAATCAACCTGTATGCCAAAATTGAGCTTCTTACGTTGAGTGGTTTGAGCAGGATCGTGATTAATCAGTATGTCAGTCACTTAAGGATTTTATATATTAGTATAGATTTTTAAATATTATAATGATTATACTATGATCACATTTTTTGGTAAAATTAATAAATTTTGCATGCACTGTATATAAAGTAATCTAAAGATTAAACACTTAAATATACAGGGTGTTACACGCAATATAGCTTTAAGTTAGTCTGTGGTCATATCTGAAAGCAAGTTACTTTTTTACTTTAAATGGAACACTCATTATATTTTTTATATTTAGGATTATAAAAATAATAAATCCATAATACTATCCTTTAAACAATAATAAAATATAACAAAGCTTTTAACTGATATAAAACAATCGCTGTTGTTTATTATTTCAGAACGTTTTCGAATGATTTTTCAATAATAATGTCACAAAAATGTTTTGAACCTGCCAAACGAACGATAAAGCTATTGGCAGGGAAATGAGGGCTGGACGGAATTGTTTACGTAAAAGATTTTAAAATATTTATAGCCCCCGTGAGCCATTCTCTGAGGGCAGAAATATTAAATTACTGTTGAGGCGGTTGAAAGTTGCAAGGCTTCGATGTTTTGAAGTGGGAATTTTGAGTGTTGTTTGTTGACAATGAAATCCATTACTTGAATACAAAATGATCGCAAAAAAAACGGCGTCAGCGATGGCTATGAAATGAAGATCGCTGTACTTCGTACACTTAAATCTGATAGGGATATAATTTAGATTTCTGTCATCTCTAATTAAAGCAACTCTAGGCTTGGTGCATTTCAGTTGATTTCGAAAAATTACGACCGCGGCGCTGTATACGGCAGAAATCAGAAAATTTCACTATGAGTTTCACGCCGCACAATGGATCGAAGCATAGGAAGATAAGGACATTGGCTGTTTTTGAAGAGTTCCAAATTTAAATATTTTTTTACATATTTGTGTTAAAGAGATATTCTAGTCTTGTAAAACACATACAGTATGTCTGTTTGTTATTTACTTATTGAGTATATGAGCACCATTTGAAGTAAATTGAAAAATCATTCAAATTGGTAGATAAAGAGTCTTACATTTGATTGTAATTTTAAAATGGATGTAAAAGATATTCGTTTGCTATATATAACGACTTATTAGAAGCGTTCTTGGGCTATAGTATTGGATTGTTAAATTTAAAAAAAAGTCACACCAGAAGTGAAAAACTCATTTGTTTTTTATTTATGTCATTAAGACTTAAAAGTTTTCTTGAATTACAAAAAAATGTAAGCGGATGTAAGTGGAGATACTACGTGCAATGTAAAGAGCCACCTTTACTAGCACATATTATAAAAAAAATTGGCTGCCCCAAAGTGCCACTGCAAAAAATATAATGTTTTTAATGTCAAAATCCTTGAATTTATGCAATGCACGCACAGTGCACCATCAAACAATTTGTAATTTGCCGATATAGGTAAGTATATTCGTCGAAGAACATTGGAGTGGGACTGAATTACACTACAATACATAAGGCATATAGGTTGAAAGGCCCAGAAATGCTTTCGTTTTGGTATTCGGTATTCGGCAATTGAATTGGTATTCGGCAATTTGTCGAGTTTGCCGTGGACGCGCATCACGCGTTGCTTTGCAGAATATATTTACAATTTTATTTTAGATTTAGGGAGGAAATGGGTTTGATAGTCGATGTCGTTAAACAAGGATGGGGTACAACTATCGATGGAAACACTGCGAGAAGATTTTTCCGAAACTTCGAAAAGTCATAACAAATTACAGGAATCGATGATTTGATTGCTAGAAAGACTATATACATTATTCCAAGTTTTGGTTTCAGGAAAAAAAAATAAATGCCGAAAAGTTTAATAAATTTGCAAAAGAGACTGCAGAAGAGTTAACCTTTATGGATGGTATTACATGCCATCTTCTCTACACAAAATTTTGATACACGGAGCAAAAATCATCAGCAATTTTTGTTTCCGATAGGGCATCTGTCTGAAGAGGCCTCAGAGTCTAGGAATAAATACTTTCGGAAATATAGAGAATGCCGTTCAAGAAGGTCTAACAGAACTTTTGCAAATTACATAATCTTTTGTTGTCTTCCGATCCATATATAACTGATATGCGTAGCTGTGATAAAATTCGTAGCGATTTAACAGAGAAAGCAATATCTCTTTTGCTATAATATTTTTGTTTTCTTTTTTATTTAGAGATTAGTTCTTTTGTGAGTCACCCTGTATATTTTGTTAACTATTTGGTACAAAAGGCCATATTAATCTAGATTTAACAGAGAAAGTAACTTCTCATACATATGTTATAATGTTTTGTTTTCTTTTTTGTTTATAGATGAGCTCTTTTTGTAAGACACCCTGTATATTTTTTAAAATATCTGGTATAAAAGGCCATATCAATTTAGATTTAACAGAGAAAGCAATTTCTTTTTTGTTATAATATTTTTGTTTTCTTTTTTGTTTAGATATTAGTTCTTTTTTTGAGACACCCTGTATATTTTGCACACTATACGGTAAAAAATGCCATATTAATTTAGATTTTTGTTGTATTTATTGAAGTCGTACATAAAAAACAGTAAAATAAAAGTATTAATTTCCAAATAAGTCAATGTCCCTATTTTCCTATGCTTCGATCCATTGTGCGCCGTCCCGGTTACACTTCATGTTGATCGCATTAAAATAATATTCAAATCGTGGCTTTGTCATAATATTTTAGTACATACGGTCCATAAAAAAACGTAGCAAATTGGGTTAAAAGCATGAAACTTGGCATAGTTGTTTAATAGGTCATTTAAAGCTATTTTACCCGCATTTATTTTTTAAGGGGTTAAAATTTTTCACAAATTTATTTCAATATTTTTTTTTAATTTTAGTGTCTTTTTTGACTAATTCTAACATAAAGATTTAAAAAAAATACGCCAATTTTGGTATAACCTAGCGTTTGAGATCTACGGCTGTAATACTTAATTTAAGTGTCAAAATTTCATTCTTTAATATATTTACCGTATCCTGAACAAAATGCTGGATATTTTTGTAAGTTTTGGTACGAAAAATGTAATTAAATTTGTGACAAGACCATAGGCGTACCCATGGGGGGAGATGGAATGTTGGATCTTGTTGTGCCTTTCAGGCAAATGAATTAGTTTCACGTCAAATTTAAGAGTTTCAAATTAAAATCCATGCTTTTTTGGCAAATCGGATTTTAGCAGAAAATTATTGCATTTGGGCCAAATTTTGCGTGGATGCAACTTACTCCTTTCATTGGAATTATATGCTTTTATCTCCAATGTCAAACTTTTCGCGCTCTTAGCATAAGTAGTCATTGTTACCTATATTTGCATCGTGACGCGATCAACCTTTTACGTGCGTGTTAGTATTAGTATCATCGGTCCCTTTCAACAAGCAGCAAATGGTGCGTGTTTTGTCGACGAATATGAGCAGCGTGGAAGAATTTTTGGCCAAGTGGTGCCTAGAACATTTGCTATCAACATTTCAAGGTACGTAGAAAAAATAAGGCGTTGTTTGATTTTGTTTATGCATGATTTCCTAAGAGGATTTATATAAAAACAAATAAACAATGGGTGGAATGAACAAATATAACGTGGTAAAAAGTTTTGCCTAAATTTCTGGAAATAAACTTATATACAGTTTAAAAACAACAAAGAGAGTACAAAGAAGCATTTACTATTTACTTTGTTTTGTTTTTCACATTTCACCCAGTGTTGGCTGTACTTTTGACCATCCAATCACGGCATAGAATGTTAAGAAAATATGATGCAATATAAAGCCGCGATCTACGATTGGGTTATAGATGATTTTTACATAAATTCACCTTGGTAGCACAGTATAATAATATTATTACCGCACTGTGTTGGTTATGGTTTATTTGTTTGGCAAAATAATAAAAATATCTTAGAAAATTCGTGATTTCATCAGAAAGAAGTAAGACAATAAGTTGGTGATGGACGTCCATCTTTTTTCACTTCAAATCCTTCGTATCCTTAGGTTAAATGCGCGGGCATTTGTAGCAAATGCTATATATTTCAATACAATTGAGCTAAATTTTTTTAATCAGCTCTTGTTCATATTTTGTATTGTGAATGTCTTGTTGGTAAAATATGCTTTGTTTTCTTGCAGAGCAAAATATCGACGGAATCGATGTAATAAAGTACCTTTCACAAGAAGAAGTGAGCATTCTAGTAAATAATGTTCTGGGGGACAAAAACAAATTAATCCAAGCTATTGAATTGAAGTAATAAATGAAGTATCCATCAGCTATCATCAACTTGATAAAAACAGTGATGTAAATGATATTATATATTAGTTTTGTTTATTTCAAATATCAAACTTAAAATGTTCTTTTATTTTTAGCATAAGTTATCTTTTAAAAAAGTATATATATTTTAAAAATTTTGAATTATTTTCAAATTTACCCTAACCCGAACCAAACAAAGTCAATTTTTAATTCAAATATATTTGCTGCAAATAATTGATATTGTTGTGTACATAATTAGGTATAAATAAAGCCACATACACTCAAATAACACTTATTTGCAAATATATTAGAAAGAAAAATTGACCGTGTATGATGAAGGTGAATTTTTGTTACAAATTCCCAGTGCTTTAGTTACAAAAACCACAGTGCCTTTGTTACAAATTCGCAATGGTTTTGTCCCAAATTAGCAGTGTTTATTATAACAAATTCAAAGTGCTTTTATCGCAAATTCGCAGTACTTCATAACAAAGTTGAAGTGCTTCTGCCCTAAATTCACAGAGTTTTGATAATGATCTTTGAAGACTTTGATATGAAGTCAGGCAGATCGCAATACTTTCGAGATAAGGCTGTAGTATTTGCAACCAGCGATTCTAAAGCATCTATCCCAAATGCATCTTGAAATTACCTCAGTTGAACCATGCATTTGGCATATATCAAGAGCATGGCGAAATTGGTTCAAGTGCGTTCGCCCTTGGGCCGATAGATTTGTTTTTTCAGTGTAGTTACGTAATAACAATAAAAAACAAGTATTAAAGCTGGCTTCTTAGGTATTTAAAATTCATTGAAATCTCGAGCTGCAACAAAAAATAGCTTTATTATAAGTTTTACTTTCTTCAGAATCGTTTACCTCCTATTACTGCATTCTCCTTTTAGCGGGAGAGCTGGCGACATATTTAGAGAACATATTTTAGGCAAGTTAGAATAACAAAAAAAAATAAAGTTTAATAATTTGTAAACCCAGAATCCTAAGTCTGGCTGGGGAGTTGGGGGTATTTCGCTACTGCGCAACCCATACCATTTGCAAAAAAATAAATCCAAAAAACATTCTTTAGGCAACTTGAAATTTGTTTATTCTTAAATTTTAGCATCTATTTAACCTAGAAATAATAGCCGGAGAGCTGGCGACATATTTAGAGAACATATTTTAGGCAAGTTAGAATAACAAATAACGCGATAAGACTTTCTTATCGCGCTCATTTAAACTCTTTATTCACGTCTGGCAAGTATTAAATCCCATTGAATTCGTCTGGCAATTAATACATATTTTTTAATATCATCTAATAAACACGCTGTAAAAATTTTAGAATGCCTAAAGTATGTTTTCCAGGTATAATAATTAAACATATTTGGAACGGTCGGGTTACACTTTAAACCCGAAAAAAAAGTCTGCCATACTTATTTCTAGGTTAAATAGATGCTAAAATTTAAGAATAAACAAATTTCAATTTGCCTAAAGAATGTTTTTTAGATTTATTTTTTTGCAAATCTTCTGGGTTGCGCAGTAGCGAAATACCCCCAACCCCCCAGCCAGACTTAGGATTCTAGGTTCACCAGTTAATAAACTATACACTTTTAGTTATTCTAGCTTGTCTAAAATATGTTCTCTAAATATGTCGTCAGCTCTTAGGCTATAAGCTAATATAATATAGAGTAGTTAGACGATTAGTTTTAAGAAACTTTTGAAAAAGGCTTAATAAACCGAAATATATGTAGAGATAAAGGTACTCTCAGTAAAATTTAATATATTATCTAAAAGCGTGTTTTATTAAAATTCTAATAAAGCCAATTCGATTTCTGGAGGAGACAGAATACAAGAAAAAGGTAAAAGTGGGCTCAAAGATTTAAATTAATTTTTTTATCAGAAATTTAATTTTCTATCTAACAGTTTCAACGTCTTTGATTACGTGCTCTAAGTTTTATTGCTTTCTCTATAGATGGAACTTAATAGTATTTCGTTATCGAAAGCAGAAGAGAAGTAGAGAAAAAAGAATAGCAGAAGGATTATTTGAATTTTTCTTTGTATTTTCACTTCTTTTGTTGTAGCAACCCTTAAATAAAATTATAGAATGTTCAGTCATCGTTAAACGTTAGGTCATATATTGTAGAGTTCTCTCAATCACTTGCCGACGAAGTTTAGCATTAAAATATGTCTCATCGTGAAATGGACCAATCAGCTAATCTAATTTTTCGAATAAATTTTGTTTAGATAAGTGACTAAATCCCAAGACCAGTTTAACCGCCATTATTTTTTCGGCTTCCTTTTGGGTTTTCTTTTTGTCGTTTATCACTAATTCTGAGAGATTTTGGCAACATTTCATTTAAAAACGTTGATTTACAACTCATATGTATGATTAATAACGATTTTAATCGGTGAAAACCCATTATTCGATATTATTTTGAACAAATAAGTGGAGAAAAATACATCAGAATTTGATATGTTGACATGCGAAACGGTCCTCGATGTATAGTTGGGATGCGTAACCAAGGTAGCAGAAGCACAAACATTACTTACGAGACGTCATTTGAAACGTCTTTAAATTTTATTTACCGCTGTAATTTTGTTGTTGGTAAAAAAAAATTATGTCCGAAAATATGTTAAATTTTATAGTTAATAAAATTCCTATAGTAATTTGCTTCATCCTAAATCATTTGCTTCATTTCTAAGTCATTCAGGAAATAATCTAGCCGTATATCACTCAACCTATAAATTTGATTGATTAAACTACCCAAATAATTTTTTGCATGATTTTGCTTTTTAGAAAATAGTTGAATGCACAATAATTTTAGAATAAAAACACTAGACCGCTTCGCGGTCTCGGGTTTTTATTAAATTGTTATGCATTCAACTATTTTTCAAGCAAAATCAGGCGCAAAATATATTTGAATAGTTTAATCGATTAAATTTATAGGTCTCGTGATATAATATGTGAATAATCAATTACAATATGTATTTAATTTATCAAACATTATAGACAGGTTATTTTATACTTCATCAATTTGTTACACAGGAAACATAAAGATGAAGTTAGCACAAAATATTGACTTAGTTTTTGGTAGTGTACGAGATAAAGGACTCTATCGGAGAATAAGTCAAACTTCTATATAATTTGTCAGTGTCAAAATCAGATTATGTGTAAAATACAATGTAGTTTTCGAGCTGCATGTTACTGATAGACACAACTATGATAAATAGACGTGGGTTTCGACGTTTTCTTTAGTTAAAAACCAAGACAGAACAAAAAAATGTATACTACAGCGGCTGGTGGTAGATTTTCGATGTACTATATCTTGTTTTTTGGCATTTACACCAAATTTAAGCGAGTAACCTTAGGACCTACCAGAAAAATTTTTGTATTATTAAAAACAATTTTCAAATTTGCTCTTTTTTATTTTTGCGTTTGCATCAACAACGCTACTTTTTTAAAATCAAAAATTGATTTTGTTTTTATTTCTTTTATATTTTTTTGTCAAATTTCATTACCAAATTTGCTATAGGTTTTAAATTGTCAGATTTACAAAAAAGAAACCCCAAAAAAGATCCAGTGGTTCTCAAAATTTAAGAAAAAACATATTTCTTTTTGGAAATTTTCACAGTAAAATAATCGGGTTATTTTGGACTTATTTGAAAAATGGTAAAGAGTAAATATGTTTATTTTATCAAGATTTGTCAACCCTGAAAATATTTGCACTTACTTAAGACTCACCGTGTATAACAACAATTTACATAACTACACAGTACGTGATTCACGTTTCTTTGTTAAAGTATTTAAATAGAAATTTCAGTAAAAGTTCTATAACTTCAATTTTTTGATAACTATTAAGGAAACCCAATATATAAAGTGTTTTTTTATCAGTTACTTTACCAGTTATTTTTTAAGTGACTGACATACTGATTAATCACGATCCTGCTCAAACCACTCAACGTAAGAAGCTCAATTTTGGCATGCAGGTTGATTCTAGGGTGTAGAGGTTCGATAAAAAGGGATTTTTCGAAATTCCAGTTCCAAGAGGGGTGAAACCACCCCTCAAATATTACAAGATTTTTTTTTAAAAACGGTCAAGTTTCCGAAAAAACGCTTAAACACGTATATTTTAATTTGGGTTTTTACATATTTTAAGATTTTTTAAAAATGTATACAGGGTGTTTCGAAAAATCTGGTCATTGATTAATCACGATCCTGCTTAAAGCGCTTGACGTAAAAAGCTGATTTTTGGAAAACAGATTGACTTTAGGGTGTAGAGGTTCGATAAGAAGGGATTTTTCGAAATTCGAATTCTAAGAGGGTGAAACTCAAATATTAAAATATTTTTTATTCAAAAACCGGTGAGTTTTTCGGAAAAACTCCTAAACACGTATATTTTATTTTGTTGTTTTACATATTTTAAGATTTTTTTATAAATTTATACAGGGTGTTTCATAAAATATGACCATTGAGTAATCACCATTCTGCTTAAACTGTTTGACGTTTAAAGCTGATTTTTGGCAAACGGATTGACTGTGGGGTGTAGAGGTTCGATAAGGAGGGGTTTCTCGAATCTCAAATTCCAAGAGGGTGAAAATGCCCCTCAAATATTAGAATATTGGTTATTTAAAAAACGGTTAGTCTTTCGGGAAAACGCTTGGACAAGCATAATTTATTTGGTTTTTACATATTTTGAAATTTTTTAAAAAATAATACAGGGTGTTCCAAAAAATTAAGTAATTTCTTAACCATGATTCTGCTTAAACTGCTTGACGTAAAAAGCTTATTTTTTGCAAACGGATTTTTCGAAAGTCAAATTCCAACGAGATGAACCTACCTCTCAAATATTACTAAGTTATATAATAATATCGCCATATTGTTTTTTCTCATGCTGACATAAATGTGAGAAAATTTTATCCAGTTTGTATGTTAATGGAAATTCTTGCTTTGCTTTATCATCACCATTACAAATGATTAATTCGAGGCGAACGAAGTCGCTGGTACACGCTAGTTTTAATATAAAATTTTAATTATATTATTAAACATATAAATTTAATTAAATATAATTAATTAAAAATTATTTTTGAAATTGACAACAAGCGAACATGGCATTTGATTGCAAGGCAATTAAATAAGGGGTAGAGAAATTTCAATTATCAAGCGATACATTTTGTAGATGTGTGGTAATTGGGATTGTATTTAATCGAGCTATGTACACTTTAAATTGCAAGCTTTGGATAATAGAAAATCATTGTTAATTTAGGTTATAAATTATGTAGATTCAAATCCTGATGTTAAATATTCACTTAGCGAATAATGTAATCCAATACAGAGTATGTGGATCACCGTTATACAGGGTGAGTTTCCTACGATGTTCTCTATGGGTATCTCAGAAACTACTGGAGATAGAGAGTCGCTTAAATGGGGAAAGAATTGCAGTTTTGTGGGGTCATAAATATGCGCCTTTCAGATTTTTGAAAAAGTTCATGGCTTACTAGATATTTCGAAAAAAACAAATTTCGGCTATTTTAAAAATTGTCCCTAATTCCATTATAAGCTATTTTAGACAAAAAGTTTTCAGTTAAAATTTGTAGATAATCACATCCCTAATGAGTTTGTGTTCTCCGATTTTTTCTAAAACCTGTCATTTTTGACATATGACACAAACATTTGCTTTTTTAAATTGAAACCATAGTTGGATTTTTAATTATTTTTATGATGTATAGTTTTCAATTTATGACAAAAAATGAAAAACAAAAACTGTTGTGTGTAAATACAAATTTGTACGGAATTCTCGGAGGGCGAGTCCGACTCACATTTGTCGCTTTTTTTTAAATTCCCGAACAATCCACGTCTATTTCTCGCAAATTGAAAAGATAATCGATACAAATGCACATCCGTACACACACCCTGCTCGTTTCGAATTGATTCTGTTCCCCGCTGTCAGGAATTTTAACGGGTCGGGAAATGAAAATGTGACGCGCCAAAAGCCAAAACCGATTTTCTTGTCACACCTGTAAGTCGATTTAGGCCATCGCGCCTCCCAAAAACGGGTTTTACTGATAAAAAAAGTATTTCCTTTTACCAATATTTATTCTGAGTGACACCTTAAATCCATTGAACATATACTAAGTGACATTGAAAATAGAACACCCACTAAAAATTGTTTAATTTTAATAATCTTTTGTACACGAATGTAGGTTGAGAAAAGGCGTAAATGATCAAAATTTGGAGTGAAAATATTGGCTCGTTACCTTGTCCTTGTTAATAATGTGTTGGACCACCTCTATACATTCGTTGAGCCGTCTGGGTATGGAACTAATCAAATAATTTATGTCTTCTTGCAGTATTTTATCCCATGCTAACTGTATCTCATGCCGAAGAGCTTCTAGTGTCTGAGGAGGATGCGGTAAGTTTGTCAGTCTCCTACCCATGATATCCCATACATGTTCAATTGGTGAGAGATTTGGAGATATTGGTGGCCAGGGTAAGAGATTAACTTGGGCTATGTAAGTGGTTCACAGTTAATGTAGCAACTTGGGGACGGGCATTATCTTGTTGAAATATAGGATCGTGGAGCGTTCGTAAGTATCGTAAGAGATAAGCTTCCACAATTTCCTCAGTATAGCGTTGGGCTGTCATATTACCTCGAACAAATACTAGAGGTGACCTGCTACTATATGCGATTGCCCCCCAGACCATAACTCCTACAACTTGGTTTACCTGCCTCTCCATGAAAAACTGTGGATTCCGCCTTTCTCCACGGTATCTTCACACTCGCGCCCGACCGTCGTGCATTCCCAAACAGAATCGCGACTCATCACTAAAAACGATAGCATTCCATTCTGCGCCCCATTCTTGTCGGGCTCTGCATCACTCTATAGACGTTGTCGTCGATGATCAGGGGTCAATGGTAAAACCCAATGAGACCGAAAAGAAAACAGCCCAAAAGCCCAAAAGCTACCGTTTTTTGCATCGTGATGAGTCTTCCGTGTCCCGTAAACCATTGGTTAGCAATTGTTCGGGAAGTGGCCGAACGGTCTCTGACAGCTAATTGTCTTAAACGGCGATCTTGACCCTCAGTGGTTAATCTTAGACGCCCTGTACCTCTGCCACGATGTTCACGGTGTTGTTGAAAGTAAGCTCTACAACAATTGGCAACAGTGCAAACACTTCTATGGACCCTAACAGCAATCTGTCAAAATGATAATCCTGCCTCCCGCAAACCTACCATCAGATCCCTATCAAATCACTGAGTTGTCTAAAATTGGCACGTCTACGTATTCTAGGCATTATAATAAACTCACAAAAACACCTGAAACTACTCTGTAGCAAAATAAGTAACAAACTGTGCGGAAGCTGGGTCTATAGTGGATGACTGGAATTTTAACAAAAACATGTATAGCACAAAAACTAGTGTGTTGACGGCGTTCAAATTATAATCATTTCTTATCCATACAATAATAAACATGCTTACAAACATTCATTAAAATTAAATTATATTTAGTGGGTGTTCTATTTATGGGTGTTCTATCTTTTTTATAGGTGTTCTATCTCTTACATGCTTATTCATTAAAATTAAATAATATTTAGTGGGTGTTCTATTTTCAATGTCACTTAGTATATTTTCTGAAATTATACTGCTCTATATTCTATATACCACTATACAAGGTGTCCCACTAAGAATAGCTCTCGGCTGTATCTCGGAAAGTATTAGCCGTAGGGCCTACGGAAAAAAATATTTATACTAAAAGAGCTGTGAGAAACTACTGGAAATTATTTTCAAGATTGTAAAACGGCCGCTAGAGGGCGCAACTGTTATGGTCAATAAGAAAATAGAATTTTTACAGAATTTTGCCTAGACAATAGGTATAGTCTGTCCAACGAGAAGATCCATGACAGTGATAGATGTGTCTGTCATTTTTTTTTTCAAAGTAGTTTATTTTATTTTACAAAGAAATAAGTTGGTACAACTGGAACGCATAGCAGGAAATTAATGTATTTAAAATTTGACTGACAAGTGATTACTATAAAATATTGTGAAAAAAACTGTATAAAACTGAAAAAATGTAATCGAATTATTTTATTTAATAAAAAACGGTATGTGTTAATACAAAACAAACAAGAACAAGACACCACATACCAAAAAAAAATAAAAATAAAAAAGAACTATTTCTTACTTTCAAGCTTTATAAAACTTCCCACATTTACGATTATATTTATCAATATAACTTATGTACAAATACAAATTTGTAATATTCTACAAGAATAAATAAAACAACATAAATAAAACAAACTATTTTATTAATAATAACACTTACCAAATTATATACCTTAAAGGTTGATTACTTAACTTTAATCTTAATTTTTTTAAACCAGTACCTTTTGATATTTTTCTGCAGTACTAAAATCCATTATTTACCTATCGTGTGATGTCGATATTTTACAGCTACTCCAGTTTTTAGTATGCGTTTAGTACGGTCCTTCTACCATATTCGAGATGCATTTATCTACGACGAGATGGTATACGAACTTTCTTGATGGTAACTTTATTGGTGTTTAAGACTTTCTGCCTGGGCAGCGAGTATTAACCATAAACTGTACTCTGGATCTACAGTTAATTTTCTCTCGATTTTTCCTCCACTTGAACTTCAAAAGACACAAAACACACGTAATAACACGATTCAAAATGCATCATCTTCCAAAACGCAGGGTATTTGACAAAAGTTGACACAAAATTATAACCTACAATTTGGCAAGACTTTGACAAACGTCAAAAATCTAAAGGCGAGTTCATACGCATGGGCATCCGTTTGTCGTTCATCGTTCCATCAAACCAATAAAATTGAAATACGATCTGTCATTTTTGAAATAAACCAATAAAACTGGTTAAAAACAACAAGAGACGACGCATGACGGATTTATATTTAAACCCATCCATAGTTAACTTAAAAATTATTAGAAACTTTTTTTAGTAAAATAAATAGATTGGTATGGGACGTCATCTGCTTTTCTTCTGTCATCGTCTGTTGAAATTTTACCTGAGAAAAAAAACAGAGTATACTATAAATAATAGTAATAATATGTATTAGATACATAATCTTCAGTAAATTTTTGATTTTTTTTTGTTAGAGCCATTTTCCTCTATCTGCTAAAATAAAGTGGTGGGGGAAGGTTATATCTATCTTTAGAGTGCTTGTTTAAAAGTCGTTAAAAGAGTGCTTGTTTAAAAGAGCGTTCCTTACTCTATATTATACCATAAAAATAATAATAATAAGCTTTTGAACGTAGACGCTACGGGGCGCTGTCTTGCAATTTAACAAACTTTGTGCGTTTTTTTCAGAAAAATCAAATACGATAGTATATGTAATTTTAACTGATAGTAAAGAGTAATAAAAGTTTAAGAAGTCAACGGAAATCGCATCTTAAGATCTCATTTCAAACCGAAGTTATTAGTAAAATTATAATAAATACCAAAATATAAGCCCTTAATTACCTTATTTCTATAACACGGTATCAGTAGCCCTCTTGATTATGCCCATTCTAATTAAAAAATAAAATAGAAACGGTTAGTTTATTTTAAAATCGACGATATACCAGAATACCAGATGTATTAATATCTAATAATTAAGATATTAATAAGAGTGAAAAAGAAACGATGCCTCAGTGAAGTCATGGTGGGCTGTGGAAAAAAGTTATTTTTGACGTAATAGTATAAACGTCAAATTGTTATTACACCAACATTTTGATAGTCTTAGCAGCGCTTTTTTTCCTTTTGATTACTTTTTCAAAATGCCTCTATTATTTGAAACAGTTGAAGTTGATGGCATTTTGAAAAATCAATAAAAAAAATAAAAAGATAAGAAACGCTGCTAAGACTATCAAAATGTTGATCTAATAACAATTTGACGTTTATACTATTACGTCAAAAGCAACTTTTTTCCAAGGCCTACCATGACTTCACTAAGGCATCGTTTCTTCATCATTGTTATTAATATCTTAATTAATTATTAGATATTAATTCATGTGGTATTATGGTATATCGTGGATATCAAAGTAAACTAACTCTTTCTATCTTATTTTTTTATTAGAATGGGCATAATTAAGAGGGCTACTGATACCATGTTGTAAAAATAATGTAATTAGAGCTTATTTTTTGGTATTTATTATAATTTTGCTAATATCTTCGGTTTGAAAGAAGATATCAAGATTCGGTTTTCGTTGACTTTTTAAGCTGTTATTACTCTTTACTATCAGCTAAAATTACATATACTATCGTATTTAATTTTTTTGAAAAATGGCGCAATGTTTGTTAGGTTGTAAGGCACGCCCCCTAGCGTCTACGTTTAAAAGCTTATTATTAATATTTTTATGGTATAATATATAACCCACAAAATTCTAAAAGTTACTGGTTTGTGGAAGTATGCTTTGGAATTAAATAAGACAATAGAAAATTTCATTAATGACTTATATTTAATTCACAATTATTAACAATATTGGCTGTGACAGTCTCGATTATATGAGATTAGATATGCAACTGGAATACTTAATTGTTTCTGCTTCGGTTGGTTGGGAGAAAGGCCTCACCCTCTTCGCTGCACTCGTCCGCTGGTGGGTAGCGTGATTGTCCGGCTAACGTTGGAGAGCTTGTGAGACTCCACCAGTCTCAGTGCGTGAGCTACTTATGGGGAGGGTCAATTCTCGTATCTTCCTAGAAGATAACAAACAGCAGTATTCTACTCAACACAATTGATAAGTACCCAGTTTTGTGGTGGTGTTCTAAATTACCAATTGAACTGTCTGTTGGTTGCCAATGAAGGTAGAATAAAAATAACTTATGATTAAACAACATATTAGTGATTCAAATAAACAATAATCAATATCTAAATCCAACTACTAATTATTATAGTAAAAATTATAATTAAAATTTAAAAAAGAAAATACGCAATGACAGTTTAAATTAGTTATAATTGAAAAGATTGTCCAAATTATTTAAAGAATATAAAGAATATAAATATAGAATTATAAAAAAAATATAAAAGAAAAATATTTTGCTCTCTCTCTCTAGAAAATTCCAGACCACCACAATCACTTCGGTACGACTTGAAAAAAAAAAATACATATTGTTACAGTAAATTATTTGATTTAATTTGTAGACACGTGTAAAAAGAATAAAAAAATATGTAAGATTAAAAAACTAGAAATGTATGAAAATTTAAATTAGAACAAAAGTTAATACTAAAATGCGATATTAAAAGATAAATTAAAAAACTACATAGAAAGATAAAGGTAAATAGATAATTAAATCAAATAATTAAATCGTATTAGATAGTAAGAAATGTTTAAAAAAAATAAAACTAATAAATAATTTCCAAGTCGTACCTCGTGCCGGTGTCTGGAAAAAAACTAGGTGTTTAAGCAAAGAAGATCGAGATGAGAGAGAGTGATTTTCGGCAAATTTATAGAATTCTCCCATTCATTTAGACATGCGTTAAGTACCAAATGTCAATATAAAAATTTATAATTAATAGTAAAAATAATACATACGATAAAATTTCCTACATACCTTCAAAAAAATGTGTGTAACAATTGCATCTTAATTATTTAACACTAAACAAAATATTAATAATAAACCTTCGTTTTCATTAAAAATAAACAAATTATTATCGGTAACCCATAGGCAACCAGAAAATATATAAAATATTTAAACAATTAAAACTAACAACCATCGCTAGTGATGTGTACCACTATCGAGGTTCCGCAAAAAATCGATAATATATAAAAAAAACGGATAAACGATATAAAAGGAAAAATGTAACGAAAATATTTTCGTTACAAATATAAAGTAATGAACGCCTTTTTAAACGAGCCCTAGTTTGTTGGATTATGATTATCCAGTCCGGAGTTATTGACATTTAACATTGACATCTGATATATCATTCTATTTAGGGTGTCATTTTTTATCGAATAAAGTAGAAAATTACCGAGGCCACCATTTAAAAATCAAAAGTTGTAGTCATTTCCGGCGAAACAGGAAGTGACCGAAAACAATTGAATGCGCCAATCAATCCTAATTTATGGCATATATTAACATACCAAATCTCGTTTTTTTTAACTGAAAAAATAAAAAAGTTATAGGGTTGAGCCACTATTAAGATGCACCCGGTATAGAAAGAATGATTGTGGCAAATACTTTTTTTTGTAAAAAATGAACTCTGACTAAAAAAGAATCAATGATAATAATTCTCTCTGACCTACGATTATTATAAACAAACCGAATCTTATTTATGAGCTTGGAACTGGACTGGATTTCTCCAGAGTTTATTTGGATTGAAAAAGAATTACGGCACTGATTCATCCTACAAAATTAATATATCTTTCATAAAATTCGTTATATGGCTTCGACGACTCGCTCGCCTCGTATTTATTTCCTTTACGTTTTTCGTCGATTTATGGAAGGTTTATGTTAGGAGTGGTAGCAGCGAGAATATTAAAGGCCAACCGTGTTCTAACGGATATATTTTTTGAGTCAGCACGCTTGGGAAATTTATATTTATTTTGATAGGTTTGACATTAAAAAGAAGATATCACTGTATTAAATAAAACGTGGAAATACACTCACCGGCAACAAAAACGGCTACTAAAAACTAGTCCCAATTTCAGAGTTGGATTTCTCGCAAACCACTCATTAGATTTTGGTGATTTTTTTTATATTGTAAATTAATTTCTTCTTAACGGATGCTACGTCAGAAATTTTTATTCCGAATTTATTTTGAGCATATGGGCACAACAATAAAACGATTTTTTTTGCTCGAACGTTGTGTCACCCTGTAGAGTGTAGCAGCTATAATAGCTATTGCTAAATCAAATCACATTGTAGCCTTATCTTTTATGAGTATTTTAATTTTTTAATCACGACATTATCTCTGTTTGTATTGGAGATACGCTGCTTTAAAACGAACGTCTCGGAAAAATGCTTTGCAGGCAAAAACGCCACCAAACCAATTCACATGTAAACGCGCAAACTAAAGACGTGCTCGACGATATCTTGGAGGTAGCTGGGGTCCTGTGGCAGGCCTCCTTGCAGACAAGCTGTTTTCTTTTAGTCTTTGTTGGATTGTTCTCTCACTGACTTGAGTTATTACGCACGGCTTGTAGCAGATGTTGATTCTGAAACGCTGTAATTCTACGATTTCGTAAAATATTCAGGACAATAAAGCGGTCATCAATTGCATTTGTCTTCCGTTTTCTTCCGGAACCTACTCGCCTGGTGAAATTTCCCGTTTCCATATATCGATACCAAGCATCCTGGACTGTTGTTCGAGGTATACCTCGAACGTATCGGATACATAACGTTGACTTGGACAATCCTCAATTAAAGCCACAATACGAGCAATATCCGTCACAGATAGTGGCATTTTTTAATTTGACAACCGTTGTTGTCATATTGCAAATACTCATAAATCCGTTTCCGCCTAAGTCGCGTCGCACAGTGGGCAAAAAACCAGAAGTATGTTGCAAAAATTCTTTTATTGTACGATTTCATTCAAATTTGGTAAAAACATTCTATGCCAGTAGCCCGTGAACCCAGTTAGTTTTGGCTGACTTGAGATTGGCTGGGGGTGGTGGGGGGGATTCATAAAATGGAAAAATCATCTTTTGACTAATACAGCTACCAAAATGCGGTAAGAATATTTTACATTTCACTAAATTTTACGATTTTTGGCAGAGCCAAGATGAAACAGACAAATATTGAGCAATTATTACTCCTCCGGCATATACAGGGTTTGTTAGGTTAGGTATATATATTGACATCCTCTGTATCTTTTTTATTCGACGTTTTCGAAAAAAGTGTCTTGAATAAAGGTTTAATGGTCTGGAATACATTTTTCAAAACAGTCTTCTTTGCATATACCGGGTGCCTTAGAAATCCTGTGCGTGGCCCAACTTTCTTATTTAAAATTAGTACCCAATTTTTTATTTTTTTTTATTTTCTCCTAAAAATCCTAACTACTTTTATGTAGCATATCCTATACTTAATTTGAAATAAGATAGTTGAACCACGCCCAGATTTTTTGAAGCACTTTGGATATGCGAAATAGACTTTTTTGGCAAATTTATTCAAAACCACTTTCATTTGAGACAGTTTTCGGAAACGTCAAATAAAAAGATAAAGGGGTCAATGTATAAAAGAAAACCCTAAGTATACTAATCCAGTCGAATTTTTATTCAAGATTGTTTGTCATTTGAATAAGTTGGGTCTCTAATAATACCAGACAATATGTGAACAATATTTTATTATTATATTTTAAATAAGTAACAATATTCTGAGACTTAAACAATGACGATTTCGAAAATAACAGAACTTATACCTATTAAAAATATCTAAATTTTATTTTACCACCTACTATTTACTGATATTTTGTTTTATAACAGCTGGAAGCAATGGTCACGAAGTGCACATTTTTAAATCTGGAAGAAAAATCCATTTCATTTAATTTAAAAAATTAGGTACTGTCAAAATTTGTCAATTTGTCAAAAAATGTCATTTGACATTTATGACATACCTCTTCGGAAATCTTGAGAAAAAATACGTAACTTTATATTTCAAGTTCTTCTCTAGCTACTATAACAATTAATTTATGAGAAGTATCCACATAAAGGATCTTACTATACACATACGCATGGAGACATACGCTTCCAATAAGTTTATAGTTGCGATTTTTTGCGATTTTTTTGACTTAACTTTTCTAAGATAGAATATATGGCACTATCACAAAAACCTTAAATGATTATGTTCTACTTTGACCTTTACCTAGTTTTTATCCAAAAAATCAAAATAAAAGATCCTTTTTTACTTACCTTGACATTAAATTTACCGCAACCGGGAATCTACGTAAAACACATTATGACAATTTCACAATAATTATTGACAGCAAGCTAAGGTCGTCTGATTCAATTGTTATAATACTGTGTCACTTGAATGCAACGCCTACTATTTAAAAAATTGTAGAAAATAGGCAGTTATTGGACACAAATTAACTGAAAATGTAGGTTTTGCGCAAAGTTCGTTTTACAGCCCCTCGAAAGAGACTCCGAATAAGGTTTTTTGTTAGTTTTATGTGGTTTTCTCTTAACTAATATGTTTCCAATCTAATGTTATTGCCATAAATGCTAACTGGGGATGTTATTTTTTGCAACTTGGTTTGGACATATTGCCTACTGTGCGTCGTCTTGATTGATTATTTACACATAAAACTTTATGCCTGCGAAGCATTTTTCTGAGACGTTCGTTTTAAAGCAGGGTATGTTCAATACAAACAGAGATAATGTCGTGATTAAAAAAACAAAATGCTCACAAGAGAAAAATGAGGCTACAATGTGATTTGATTTAGCAATAGCTACTACAGCTGCTGCACACTAGAGGGTGTTACAAAGTTCGGGCAAACAACTTCGTATTATTGTTGTGCCCTGTAGTGTGGCAGTGTTTGTGCTGTAGTCGCCTCTGCTTGGTTAATAATTTCTTGCGGAAGATCTTCCTGAAACACTTTTCTTTAAAATCTGACTTGCTGGTTGATAATTCACTATTTTATCGTTAAAAAATCGCGATTTATCTAAATGAAGTCTTAATGTCAGTGCTATTTATTAATTACAAAAAAAAAACGTACATCTATATTGCATAGTAACATAAACGCATCCTGATAATTTATTAATTCGCAACAATGAAAGTAGAACTGGTAGATTCTTTTAAATCAATTATTCTTTAGAGATTGGACATGAAACAGTTCTGCTGTTGGATAAAATTAGTGTAGAGGGTGTCATGAGTGTGTATGGCGTTACGATGTACATCTGATACATCATTAAATTAGTCGAATAGTTAAAACTACGTTCTTAAATCTAAATATAATATTATTTGTTATAAGGATTGTGTTCAGTAATATAGGAAACTTAATCAAACGTGGTATTTTTCCTATAATATGCCACATGCTTAGATAAAAGAAAAACAGTAGCTGGAGAAATACAAATTAGGTAGGGAATTCTTATTTCCATTGTAAACAAGATACTGGCGTTTTAATAAAAGCGTATTTTTAAACATGTTGACTGCTAGGAGATAGAGTACAGTCTCAAGTGAGACTATGAAATGCTTCAAGTATGTATTTTAGACTTGTTTATTTTATGTAAAATATCGAAAAATCAGAAAAATAAGTTCACCTTAAATATATCGAACTTTAAAAAATATATGTAAATTTTAAAGCTTCATTCAGAACCTGCTTTCAATTACACTCTATAGTTTTTAGTTTACGATCATTCCAATGTCTAAAAAACACAATTAAAATTAATAGAATATCCTAGCAACAGCTTGCGTTAGTCCGTTGTATACATAGAGAAAGCCAATTTATATCTAGCTTGTAAAACAATCAACTTTTGATTTCTAAACATAATTTCTCTTGACGGAAGATAATCAAAGGCTAAAATGACATTTCTCGCAAATTTTGAAGTATAAATAGTGCAAAAATTTAAAAGTTTTATAACTTTTTCTACTAAATGAAAATATCTACCACTAATTTTGACGTTCTGATGCTTACATTGAATTAAAGGAACACACTTCTACGTTAATTTAAACCACTAATTTATTCAACTCATTGCGAGGTTCTGCACAGTGGCCGCTCATCAGGTGCAGTTCGGTGAAGGGGCACTTCACCGAAAAAAATACTCAAATTAAAGAAAAAACTTTACTGCTTAAAATATTAATTTAGTTTAATATATTTACATGTATCTAAATAATAAAATGGTAAGTTATTTTTTTTTCCGGGCGGGCCTCTGAAAAAGTAGCATTATTGGCCCGCACGTGCCTATGATTCCACGTCCACAAGCCAGAAGTGATAGTGAACATTTTTGCATTTGTGAGCCAAGCGGCTGCACGGTTTCCATGGTAACGAGACGGACGTTAGCCTAGCGGCAGATGTAAATCCCCCGCTCCGAAATTTATTATCGGTGACCGATGTGAATGAGTTTTTGGGGCAGTTCTCTTCGTCTTCCTTCAACTTAATTGTTTAGGAAATGCGTGACGGCGGGCGGCGTTGGCGCATAATTTATGCATTTATGCTAATATTCGGCTACTTCGACGAGTAATTAACCGTGTAAAGACTGTAAAGTTGTTGTTGATTATTTATTGTTGTTTTTTAATGGTTTTTGTTGATTTAACTTGTTAATTTTTGCGGTTTGTTTTGTTGTTGTGTTTTAAAACTGTTTTGTGTGTGTGTATGTGTTAAAAAATGAACCCAATTAATGACTTGGTGTGCAATTTATCGGAAACTACCTTCAGACGGTGGACAGATGAAGATAAGAGGGATGTTTTATCTCAAGGGCGACCAACTGAAACTTTAACCATAAATTGCAAAAAAGTGGTAAATCTTATAATATTAAATTTAAGTCTTCCTGGTTTTCTGATTTTAATTGGCAGCATTGTTTTACAAAAATTATTTTGTTGGTCGTGAAATAAACATGGCATATGGAATAAAGAAGGGTTCAATGATTTCGTAAATATAACAAGATCTTTGCATAAACACGGGGATTCTGTAGAACATTTAAAATGTCAGTAATGCTAAGAAATTTAAAAAAAAATTAAAATACAATAGCCGATGCTTTAGAAAAAAACGCTAGACTCTATAAGCTTAATTTTAATGAAAATGTTCGTTTAAATAGATTTTAATATGTGAATATATTTAATTAATTAAATGACGATATTACTGATAAGTTTGCATCAATAAAGAACAGAAAAATTGAGCTGATTTACAAAAATTAGTAAGGTTAGTAATATAAATAAGTCGAATTTATTTTGGTTAATATTGCTTATTAAACATTAATGTAATAATTGAATAATAATTGAATGGCTCCTCGGTTGTAACCAACAATTTTTTCAATATCGAAATTTCAGTGAAAAAACCGAGGAAAAAACGTTATACCTATGAAAATTACAAACTTATTTCACTGAAATCTCTATTTTGAAAAAAATGTCGGTTCCAACGTTTTTCGGGGAAGCCATTCAATAATTACAGTGTTTTTTTTGGTATTAGAGTTAAAAAAAAAAATTGTGGTAATCAATTCTGCTTTAAAAACAACTTAAAATGCACCAAAGTCAAAGTTAAAACATAATTTTGTTAGTCACCTTTTTTTAAAATAATAATAATTTAACCAATTTTTAAAAATTTCTTTTTAATATTTTGTATTTGACAGCTCCCAGATGTTAGCTGTCAACTTTGACTTGGTGCATTTTAAGTTGTTTTCAAAGCAGAAGTGATTGCCACAAAAAGATTTTTTAAAACTCTAATATAAAAAAAACGTCCATATTGATCCAACTTTATGGCGGACACTGTATATAATGTTTATTATATTTAATTTAAATTTAATTATATTTTCCTGGTTGGAAACCTGGTCGTATCTCTTTTTACTTAATGCGTTTTAGCCGAAACTAAAACGAAAATATTATAGGTATTAGTGTATAAATAATAACAAAAAAAATGTTGACAAAATGGTTAATGCAGCAAAAATTTTTCTAAAAATAATATTTTAAAAAATGTTGACAAAATGGTGAATTCGCCAAAAAAAAACCCACATACCCATAAAATATTTTGTTTCTACATCTTTCCGTTTTCGTATAATCAACTAAGGCGAATGAGCTGCGCAACTCTGTATATTAGATAATTAAGGCACCTCTATGTTTTGTTATTTTTCTGAGCGAAAAAATATTCCACAGCTGTACTTCCATGTTTTTTTTTTCCAAAATACGCCTTTCTATACGTGGCAAAAATACGATTTTTAGTTACGTGTCGGTTTTGCATCTATTCAAAATTTAGTAAATACGAAATATTCCATGAAAAACATGACGAGAATACAAAATAAAATAGGGTAGTTTTTAAGTACGATTCAGACAAGGCGATCAAGTATAAGAATAGATATAAAAAAAATATTTTTTTTCCGAATAAGAAATTCATTCTTGTGGAAGGGTTTTCTGAAATGCTGTCACCTAAATCAGGCACGAGAAATCTTTTTATACAAAAGCCACCCTGAATCTAAATCAATTCAACAAAAAAATTATTCATGAGTATGACACAAACAATTCAAGAATTTTGATTGGGGTGATATTTTTAGGAAATATGTTTTTGTAAATTTTATTTGCATTAACATAACTTGTGGCGGAACATTCTGACAAGCTGTTTTATATTGTCGTATTTCTACACTAAACGGTGAAAAAAATAATAGTTATTTATGGTACTAGTGTGTTATCTTACATATAAGTCACGCTGAGAAATGTTTAGCTAATTTTCCCAAGTGACTTATATGTTATAACACACGAGTGCCGTACAAAATTTTATCCAACAGTAGAACTGTTTCATGTCCAGTCTCTAAAGAATAATCGATTTAAAAGGATCTACCAGTTCTACTTTTCTTGTTGCGAATTAATAAATTATCAGGGTGCGTTTATGTTAATATGCAATATAGATGTGCGTATTGTTTTTTTCTAAATAATAAATAGCACTGACATTAAGACGTCATTTAGATAAATCGCAATTTTTTAACGATTAAATAGTGAATCATCAACCAGCAAGTCGGCAAGATTTTATAGAAAAATGATTCAGGATGATCTTCCGCAAGAAATTATTAACCAGGCAGAGGCGGCTACATCACAAATACTGCCAGAAAAGTCTCGCGGCGTATTTGATAGGGAATTCATAACACACTAGTTGAAGGGTACTGGGGAAAAACGGGCTAAGTCAAATTTTATGATTTTGAGATAAAGCAATTTTAAAGTTCAAAACACTGCAAAAAATACAATATTTTAATTTAAAAAATCTTCTTTTACCCATATGTTCCCTAACTATCTCGGATCGTTGAGTCATAAAGTTTTCGCTTTTAGAAAAAAATTGATAGAAAAATCAAAAATTTATTGGTAAATGGTCATGACTTGGTTTTTCCATGAATTTATAACACTTTTGTATTTTGAAGTATTTTATTTCACTCAATAACCAGATTTATGCGTACATAAATAATATAGAGAAACAGAACAAAAACTAGAAAATAATCTTCGTTATTCTGACATTGATCCGATCATCTAAAGTGGAAAATTAACGTTTTGATTTGTGTAAAAAAGTAAAACAAAAATTTACTTTGAAATTTGTTTTATAGGAGAGAAGTCACCAATTTTGACACCCACAACTTACTCAAAAACTGTTAGTTGTTCTGTTCACTGTTAGTTGTGGGTGTCAATGCAAAATTTTGGTATCAGTAGTTGGTATGTCCAAGCAACAAGAAAATTATACGAGGGTTGCAGTAGCACAGTTAAACTTGGAAACAATATTTCCCAAGAATTTCTTGTGAATAAGGGCTTAAGACAAGTGTTGGAAGATGAAATGCCGTGGAATGGGAATCCCAGTAGGAAAAGACACTTTATATACCTTACTCTTTGCCGACGACCAGGTCTTGATAGCGGGAGACAGAGACGACTCCAATTATATGTTTAGAAAACTGCAGGAGGAATATTCGAAATGGGGCCTAACAATAAACACAAAGAAGACGGAGTGCATGGTAGTGGGTGATGACGAACGTGAGGATTTGGATGTAGGAATCGGTACAATTAAAAATGTCTGTACATTTAAATACTTGGGCGTCACTTTCACAACAAATGGAAAAAGCACTCAAGATATTGCAAATAAAGTTGGTCAAGGAAAAAGAGTTATCGATCAACTTAACTCGTTGTTGTGGAGTGACAAAATTTCCCAAAAAACAAAAATTCTACTTTATAAAGCCATTGCAGAGAGCATTACCACTTATGGTGCTGAAACGTGGGAGCTAAACAAAGTAGAGAAAAATAAGTTGCTGTCTCTTGAAATGGATTTTTGGCGAAGAAGTTGTCGTATTTCAAGACTGGAACACATCTCAAATCAAAGAATACGAGAAATTATAGGAGAAAAAGAAACTATTCTCGACGCCATTGACGGCAAAATACTGAGTTGGTACGGACACCTCCAAAGAATGGATGATAACCGATGGCTGAAAAGAATTCATTCATGGACACCAAGCGAAAGGCGGAAACGTGGAAGACCACCTCGAAGATGGAAGCAGAGCGTACTTGACGCTATGAATTCTAGGGGCCTCCAGGAAGAAGACTGGACAGACAGAAATCTGTGGAAGTTGAGAAGCGGGAGACGACGAATGTCGTAAAAATCCGCAAACAAAAACTAGAAAATAATCTTCGTTATTCTGACATTGATCCGATCATATAAAATGGAAAATTAATGTTTTGATTTGTGTAAAAAAGTAAAAAAAAATTATCTTAAAATTTGTTTTATAGGAGAAAAATCACCAATTTTCTCAATTAATTATGTACCAGTGAGGTAAAATACTCCTGAGCTTCCTTTCCACAAAACTTTTTCAAACTCTGCAAATTTGCAAAACGATTAAAATGGCGACCAGAACGCTATCGAATAGGCGCGTAAAAACACGACAGCCCGTTTTTGCTCGGTATATCGCACGGACTTGTCACGTTATTCCTCTGTACGGGATATTTTTCTTGTTTAATATCTTCTGTCTTATCGCGTTCTTGCCATGGAAGCTATCTTTAGGACAAAGTTTAACATATTTTCTATCAGATGACATCAATATCTCAATTTCGCTAAAAATTGACTTAGCCCGTTTTTCCCCTGTACCCTTCAGTTTGTTATAACTTCAAAAACTCACGCTTCTGTTATTATTTATTTTATATGCATGTATATATACAGGGTGGCCCATCGAAAACGTTCCGCAAGGCATAACGGCTAGGGTATTTTTTTTTCAAAAAATCCAAAAACACGTCAATTTCCTTTGCGAGGGGGACAACTTTTGCCCCAAAAATGATTGCAAAATCTTTAACCCTCGAAGCGGGGCTGTCATCCCCCAACTTTTTTCAAATGGAAAGGGGGGTCAAGTGGCACCGCAATGAAAAGAGCTTTCTATTCTCTATATTTCCCCGCTCCGTTTTTGAAAATCGGTCGAGTCATTGAGAAAATATTAAGGATTGAAATTTGAAAAGTTTATTTAAACATTTATCAGAGTAAATGATTAGGATAAATTTCTTCGACCAATTTGCTGTTTTTTCTTATTATTTCTAGATGTTTACGCATTTTTCACTTGCCACAAAGTTGAACGATCGGGTGCGGAAGTTGCTAGATAGCTGTTCTGTGACTCGTGCGTTGAAGTTCTTCTCAATATCGTTACAGTGACCTACAATAGAATTTCCAAAAATACCAGCACACACGTTCAATTTCTGAGGGTTTTGTGTGTGCACCTCGTGAAAAACCCTGGGGTTGTCCCCAGCCCAGTACCGACAGTTGTGCCGATTAACTACACCGTTGAAAGAGAAAATACACTCATCCGAAAAACACACATTAAATAGGAAATTATTATCATTCGTCACTCATTCACTCATAGTTTCACAAAATTGCAAGCGACGATTAAAATCGTCTTCGTTGAGTTCTTGTATCATCTGAATTTTGTACGGGTGGAACTTTGTTAATGGTGAATAGTTAGTTTTTTTTTTAATTTTTACGATTCCATTATGACAAATTTCAAGTTGTCTAAAGAATGTTTTTTGGATTTATTTTTTTGCAAATGTTGTGGGTTGCGCAGTAGGGAAATACCCCCAAATCCCAGCCAGACTTAGGATTCTGGGTTCACCAGTTAATAAACTATACATTTTTAGTTATTCTAGCTTGCCTAAAATATGTTCTCTAAATATGTCGTCAGCTCTTAGGCTATCATGCATGGTCATAATCTTGTCATAATCATGTCATATTCTTATTTCCATTGTGTAACGACGCTTGTTTTTTGCATTTTTTATTGTAAAAATTGTATTAATTACTCTTTTATCGAGCGCTTTTATATAGCCAAGGATGCAAGTGTGTTCAGTGAGAAGTTAGTTTTAGTTTGTGCAATTATATTTATATTTTTTTTTTTCGTTCGACTTTCTAAATACTCGTAAAAATGACTAGCAAGCGTTTGGTGTGTGGAAGTTCTAATATAAAGGTCCCCGAATTATCTTTTCATAGGCTATAGTAAAGTATTCAGTTGTTCTTTTATTTACATTAAACCACATGGCCTACTTTCTGGTTAGATTTCCTAAGAATATTGATATTCGTACGGAGTGGCTAATTTTCTTTTTATTTTTTATATAATTGTTTGAGTATTTTTTATATAATTTAATTTTTGTGACAATAAACACTCAATTTATTGTTCAAATTGTTCAAAAGTTGGTAGAAAATTTTTATCCCATCAAAAACAAAAAATTATAAACACCAAAAATTTGCTTAACGTACAAAAGCTTAGGATACAACCAAATTTTAAAATATGGCATCCACAAATTGAGCAAGTTTGATTAAGTTTATGCAAAACAAACATGTATACTCTTTTTTAGTAAAATCGCTGCATTTTTATCGCTGGTTTGCTATTCTCAACACGTATTTTCTGCAGAACATGTAAACTACTAAGTAGGGCTTAATAAAGTTATATATCCTTGATAAAATAATAGATACAGGGTGACACAGCATTCCAAAAAAATTGTATCTCTATCTTTTCATAAAATAGTTTTAAAAGTATGTTTGCCTGTTAGTTCAGTCATTGGGGATTTTTGTTTGGAAAAAAGTCCGGAAGTTTTGCAACTTTGCAGGTTTATAGGTTTTGGGGTCCCTAACTAAAATCCATAAAATGCACATTCCCAGACTTGCCGCCGGCGTCGCCATCTTGCCAAGATGGCGCTCAAAATCGGTATTTAGTGAATATCCAGAAAACTATGGGTTTTTCGAGAAAATTTAAGGAGAGTAAAATTAAAGAGAATAAAATTTTCTATAAAAAAGGTTATATGAAAATTTTCGCTAGTCAACCGTTTAGGCACAAAATTCCTGGAAATTTTACAATTTTACAGTACTTTTAATATTTTTTTTCATATAGCCTTTTTTGTAGGAAATTTTATTCTCTTTAATTTCGCTCTCTTCAAATTTTTGAGAAAAACGCATAGTTTTCGAGATATTTACAAAATACCGATTTTGGGCGCCATCTTAGCAAGATGGCGGCGCCGGCGGAAAGTCTGGAAATGTGCATTTTATGGATTTTAGTTAGGAACCCCAAAACCTATAAACTTGCAAAGTTTCAAAACTTCCGGACTTTTTTCCAAGCAGGTCCCTTTTTTGATCCCCAATGACTGAACTATGTGTAATCAATAAATGTGTAAATAATAGGCAAATAATACTTCAGTAGCGAAGAGGCTCTACAGGGTGTCCTATTTTCACGTGTTTAATGGGATTTCTCGTTTAAAAATGATATACTAAGCTTTTGTCTTAGACTCCATGGTCCCTGAAATACAGGGCGAATTTTTAAATATTGCATTTCTCAACCTCTTTTTTATCTATAAAATTATTTCATAAAAAAAAACTGAAAAAAATTATGAAAAAAGTGAAACATAATGTATCCAACTTCAAAGAATATTTAGTAATAACAATATAAACAGTATAAAAGAAAGGATATAATTTTTCACCTCACCAAATTAAAGATTTCTTTTTTCTGGGAAATTCCTGTCTTATATCCTGAGACTCGTAATCCAGACAAAGACAAAAAATTAATCTAGAAACAATTAGAGCTGCGTAAGAAAGAGCAAGTTATATTAAGGTGGGAAAATATTTAGAACAGTGAGATTAGAGCAAGCAAAAAGTATATTATCCAACATTTTCCTTTGTAGATTTCTTCTGTTCTTCTTAAGACCTGATAAATTAACTCAAATGATTCTCGCTTTTTATACACGTTGTTTTCAACCTAATAAAAAGAATAATTGACAGCTAATAATCAGAGAAATAAGATGAAAAAATGTGATAAAAATGTCGAATTTTGTTTTTGACACGTAATTTATTTAATGTAGAAATACATTTTATTGCAACGTATTAATCACAGTGTTGGATTATACAGGGTCCGGCAATAGTGCGTCGGGCATCTGTAGCTAAAATATGTACGAGGATGTATTTCAGGAAAATATTTTAACTTCTCTAGGGTGGCTCAAAAATGTGTGAGTGGATCAGGATGACTTTTTTTTAAATGAAACACCCTGTATATTATTGATTTTTTGTTCTTTTGGTTTCTGAGATATTATATAGATATTATTTATTAAATTGTCTTTATAAACTGAATATATTTACTCACATATTAGGATTATGTAAAGTGATCTAAAGGGAAGACAAATATGCAATAATATACAGGGTGTTCCATTTAAAAAAATCATCCCAATCCACTCATATTTTTTTGAGCTACCCTATAGAAGTTAAACTATTTTTACTGAAATACATCCTATACATGTAAAATTCTTAGGGCTTGTTATGGACAATTCTCTGAAATGGGATATACATATCGAAGCTTTGTCGAAAAAATTGAGATCTGCCTGTTTTGCATTAAGGTCTGTTTCGAAGGAGCTTAACTTGTCAGTGGCTAGAACTGTTTATTATGCACTTTTTGAGTCGCACCTCAGGTATGCCCTTCCATTCTGGGGTACGTGTTGTGCGACTCAATTTGACCGCATTTTCAGGCTCCAGAAGAGAGCTGTTCGATATTCACTGGGACTAATCAGCAGAACTCATTGCCGGGACTTTTTAAAAAATTAAAAATATTGACTCTTCCTTCCTTATTTATATTTGAATCCGTTTGCCTAATACGTAAACATGTATCAGCTTCTCAAGAATGGCCATCTTACACTTATCCACTCAGGAACGCGGAGCAAGATCTTTATCTACCTACCCCACGCTCAGAGTTAGTTAAAAGTTCAATATTATACAACTCGAAAAAAATGCACAATCACCTGCCATTTGAAATCAAATCCATAACATCATTTTCTTCATTTCGCAAAGAATTGAACTCTTATTTACTAGACAAGGCTTTCTGCGCCGTAAATGAATTATATTTTGAAAATCAAATTTGATCTTGTGAACACTGGTCTAATGTTTGCTATTGCTATATTTACTAATGACATTGAAATGAATTTATTTAGAGGTTGATATTTTATTATAAACTATAGCTAAATATTTTTGAATATTTTTTTTATTTTTTTTGTTCTTTGACATTATAAACTGTAATAATATTTATTTTAACAATAAGACTGACATTATTTGTATAATGTTTTGTATTATCTTTTGTTTGTTTGTTTGTGTACCTTGTTTTTTTACTTTGTTTGTTAGTCTACCTTTGTCTACAAATTGAAAATTTTTTTGACAATAAAGGCATTTATTATTATTATTATTACATACTTTAGGTTTGCATTTAAACAAAATTCCCAGGTGTTTTATTCTAACGCACTATTGCCGGACTTTGTATGTAGTTGTAGATTGGTTGTAAAAGCCCTGGGACTGTACATTGAGTTGTAACTCAAGAATGGGGGACACAATACTTAGATCTATAAGGTTGCGGTGATTAACTTCCTTCCACACACTTTACATCTATCTCTAAATAGGTATATAAGCCTTTGATCTAGCTCATATTATATCCATTTTGATGGCTCCACCTAGCTTAAATCGTCAACCAAAATACACGATTTTGCCATAACAAACATCCAAGTGAATGAGACAGCTTTAGAATTTACAGAAACTAAAGAAACACTATTCAATGATCTAGAGGGTGTAAGACTGAAGCTCCCTAGCCTTCGGCGGAGTATTAAGAGCTTTCGTCGACTTAACGCCACACTTCTCCAAGCAAATAACGCCGTTTCCCCACGTTCCCCTAAACTTTCACTCATTACACACTCCGACGCCCGGATTTCCATGATATAATTGCTTCGCCTTTCGGCCGATTTGGTTTTGATAGAGGTCGCATCACGTTTCAGGGTTGGGGTTGCTCTAGAATTATTCTGCATGTTCTATAGACATAAGGCCATATAATAAGATAAAATATTATAAGACCCCTGTGTCAGGTGAACGTAAGAAATGTCACATACAGAAATAAAAACGATATTGTCATAATTAGTCCATATATGATATACAGTTTCTTTTAATATTTTTTTTTATTCTTTGGTAGTTTTGTCGTCTATTTAGGGGTATGACGACAAAGCACCTATCGGGTGCGTCTCCAAGGTGGTTCACCCCTACAACTTTTTTATTTTTTCAGTTAAAAAAACGAGATTTGTTAACTTAGTATATGACATAGATTAGGATTGATTGACATATTCAAGGCTTTTCGGTCCCTTCCTGTTTCTTTCATACTCTCGGTATTTTTTTATTACTTTATTCTATAGAAAATAAAATTCTCAATAGAATGACATATCATATGCCAACTTTTGACATTTTCGCTTAAAAAAACCATATTTTAAATTTCAATCTAGAGTGCCATGGCTGTGTTAAAAATACTAATTTTTAATCAAGGAACTTTGAAAAAATAGATTTGATCGTCTAATGTTTTTGTGCCTTGTCCTGGGCGGTTAAAAGGTGCCCAAATCGAATTTTTAATCATATATCAATTTTTTGAAATGGAACGAGGGTGGCTCATTAGCATATTTGGAAAAGGCATTTTTTTACGAATAATTTGGTATCACACAGTTGGTATTTTGAGTCAAATTGTCTTTATAAA
The DNA here is from genome assembly GCF_002938485.1 of Sitophilus oryzae. Lineage (NCBI taxonomy): Eukaryota > Metazoa > Arthropoda > Insecta > Coleoptera > Curculionidae > Sitophilus > Sitophilus oryzae. The sequence goes on along the minus strand of NW_022147287.1, from coordinate 3,536,581 downwards.
CTGCATCTTACAATTTCAAATAAACCATATGCGAAAATATCAAAAGTTGACATATGATAATATGTCATTCTATTTAGTGTGTCATTTTCTATCGAATAAGGTAAAAAATGCCGAGGGCGCCATTTAAAAATCAAAGGTTGTAGTCATTTCCGGTGAGACAGGAAGTTACCAGAAACAAGTAAATGCGCCATTCAATTCTAATTTAAGTCATATACTAACATACCAAATCTCATTTTGTAATATGAAAAAAATAAAAAAGTTATAGGGGTGAGCCACTTTTGGGACGCACTCGGTATATTGTATTATATAAAAAACTCAAAATTTAAGTGAGGATGCAGTCAATAATAACCACACAGGCTAATGAAACTAATTTTTCAAATTTGTCAAGCTTTCGAGAATTTTATCATCAGGACAGTTTGACTTAGTCAATTAGCAAAAAAACAACATCCCCTGCATAAAAAGACATCATATGACATCGGAATACAAGAACATTTCCTTTATAAATTATTAAAATACATATCCAACGACATTACTTTTCTTTAAACAAAAAACAATTTTTTTTATAAAATTTACTAAGGCTAATTTCTACATTGTTGTTTCGAGCTCGATTAAACAGTGACTCTGTGTATTATATAGATAATATAATATGGAAAACAAACTTCTTGCAGTATAGGTATACTGCAAGAAATTTGTTTTCTATTTTATAATTTGTCCTGCCTGAAAAAAAAGCCTTTTACCATCCTTTTACTATCCATAGTTGCGCCTCGGTGGTACGAAAGTACTACCATTGCACGCAGGCCGCTATCTCCCGTTCGGGACTAAATATCTAACCGATACTTTCCGACAAGTCGAAATTAGAAATTAACTACTCTACGCTGTGGTTGTCATTTTATGGATCTCACCAAGCTCACCTGATGATGGAGTAGGGCTCCGAAACCGGTAGTGAGAACAGGTTGATCCACATTATGACAAACACAGCGTAGAATTAAATTTCTATATCAACAGTTAAGTGACAAGAATTCTTATATAATTTTATTTATGATAATATAATATAATATAGATATTATATAAATAATATATTGTACTTCCAACTACCAAAGCAGGAGGGTCTTTGGACTTTTTGAAAATGATAATATCCTTAATTTTCATCGTATAACCTGGTGTATAACCTCCATCTTGCTAAAGCTTCCCCTAAATTGTTGCGAGTCAAGGTTTACTCCCTTAAATACTCCAGCTTTATTAGAACAATAGGTAAACAACTCTATATTGCTGCTCTAGTAATTCGCTCTAAATGTCACAGACAGTATGTAATTTTGTATGGCTTTTAACCTATTTTCAGATCAATTTGATTCAGTAATCTCAGTTAAAAACATATTAATAAAACAAAAACAGAAATTTTTATAGAGCTATTATTTTACTTTTCAATAATTTTTATAGTATACCGTTTCTATCATATATAGAAAAAAATTATTGGAAATTGATTTAGAAAATGTTGTTATGGATAAGTAAAGACATATGTTAATCACAAAACAATTTCCGATGCACGTATCAACTTTGAGTGACAAGTGATGGCGACAGCGCTGCTAGATTGTGATGGATTTATGAGATGAATCGTAATTTAAAATTGACAAACAACATATTTATTATATCACTAGTGGAAGCCTGGCGCATCCGCAACTACATCAGGAAAAAAAAACTTTTTATTTCTTTTAATTAAATGAAAAACAAAAAATTCGGCGGCGACGGTTTTTAGAAGAGCCAATTAGCTATCGTTTAGTAAAAATAGCAACTTTCTAGAGCAAGTCGTTACTTCAGTAGAGACGACACAGATAAACATTAGCATTTTATATATGTAGATTTTTTAAAAAGTTTTACCTTTTATTTTTAATTTAACTAATATTTTAGTGATTAATTGATTTGTTTGTTTTATAGCTTATTTTTCTTATTACATATTGGCAACAACTAGTCCATTATGAAGAATTATTATAAGCGTTATTATGGGTTATTTATTTATTGATATACATCTTACAACAACATAAGTGGTGCTATTAATGCACAAACTAATAATCACAGAATTTAATAAAAACTAACTTTGAAAGTGGTATAATGTGCTTATCAATCAAACTTACTTTTCTGACTGCAGTCAAGGGTAATAAAGGTCCCTTATTGTCACGTTATCATTCAAAATAATTTTAAAAACACAGGGTAGCTACAAGCTCTTTGCTTCGACTGTTTAAATGCTTCGGCATATTTTCAACACACAATTTCAAAAAATGCAATACAAAAACTCGAAAATTTAGTTCTTAAAAAACTGCTTGTGCTTAAAATGTATTTTTTCAAAAAAAAACTATGAAAATAGGCAAAAAAAGAGAATGACTCACAAAGATTCAACAACAACACGATATTATACAAAAAAATGACTGACACCAGCTGACACTAGGATAACTGTCGAATAATAAAGGACAACATTGCTGAACATGGCGCAATATGACCAACATAGCGGTAATAAAATTCGGTTTAAACTAATTTTTGCAGCTTTAATCGAAATAAAATATCTGTTACAATCATTTGTTCTATAAAGTAAAATGAAGAGCTGCTCTTATCTTAAATTTTACAACAAATTTAAACATTTTTGCCAAAATTTAATTTAGTCAGGTTTATAGACTTTACTGTCAATATCGATATGATTGATGACGTGCATTGGAAAATGTTTTGCGATTACTAATATTTGAGGTTTCACGCGCATTTATTCACTTATTGAGGAAACTCCAATGCATTTTTTTACCTCACGAAACGCCACTTACCCCAGTGCAGTTATGACATTCACCATGTTGAAATTGCAAAAATTTTTAGAAAGCTGCGACCATTGAAAATAGTTAGCCTTAGTAACCCTTATTAACATACTAAAAGTCCCCATTTGTCCGATGTGTGCGTCATCAAAAAAAATCGGCCGCCATCTTGAATTTTGGTACTTTTTGGGAAAAAATGTAAATAACTCGAAAACGGTTTGTTATAGCGAAAAACTTCAAGAGGTAAAAATTAAAGAGATTAAAAACTCTATTAGAATCAATAAAAATTGTTTATTATCCTAACGCAATGACGTACAAAAATTTTGAAAAACAATTTTTAAAAGGAATCACCAAAATGCAAATTACTAATTTTTTAAGCTTATTAACAAATAACATGGATATTTAGCATCAATTCAACTGAAATACAATCCTTGTAACATTTTCAAGAAATATTTTGATTGGTGGGTTAATAATATTTCAAAATTAACAAAAATTATTGTAAAAGCTATCCTTTACTAAATACATGTGTACTAATAATGTGCGAAAGCAGTCTCCACCTTGTCCCGGTCGGACAAGGTGGTCGGATTTAGCTACCTTACCTCCAACAACACGCAGCTGAAAATCATTATTATAGGACCTATTTATAAATGCAGTATTGGCTAAATAACGGAGAAGAGGCAACAGAATGTGGATGGAGTAAAAAACGGATACCGTAGTTCCAAAAACAATGTCAAACGCAGTGGCACCAGAATTTGTATTGAAAATTATTTACTGTAATTGCAAATCTGAATGTAATAAACTATGTACCATTGCGATAAAAAAAAGTAGTACAAAATTAGTAGTCCCAGATGGAACTCCTGGTCTATAAGGATATTTGAATTATATTGATTTTTTTTGGATTTAGCCAACAACACTGTTTTTTGTTTATCCCTAATGCATCTGCAATGTCCTTTATGGGAACCCCATCCCTTAATCGCGTAAATATAATCGATTTTTGCTCTGAAGTTAAAGGCATTTTTAAAATTTCGTGACACTGACACAAGAATATAGACCAGCAGATTAAATCATATTTGGTACTGAAGGTATTAGTAACTTAAAACAAGGTCTGGTGTATTTGTTCAATGACAGTTTCAGCAAACAGCTCTTGGTGACTGAACAGGTAAGTTTAGTAAATAAATAAATAGAGGTAATCTTTACATAAATATTAATACAAATATATTTTTTCTTTTGTTCCAGGATCGATCGGAGTCGGATAAGAGCTTTGTGGAAGCTCTAATAAGAAAAATTAAAAACTTTCAGTTTGTGACAGTGAAATGATTGTTTTAAGTGTATCATGTTATTAATTGTAGATTTTTATTGAATAAATTCTCTTTACAAACGATTTTTTGGTATTTATTTCAGAACTATTATAGTTCAGAAGATCCCACGAACTATTATAGTTCGGAAGAACCGGAGCCAACAATCGAAATGCCTATCAACTGCGACACGCCAACGAAAACAGAAATACAAAAAGGCTATTAAGAACAATAAAGCAGCCGGCCCTGATAGCGTCCCTGCAGACCTCCTCAAAGCAGATCCTAGCACAGCAGCAGACATACTGCATCCCTCTAATTACACGAGCTTGGGTATCTAACATCACCCCAGATGAATGGAAACAGGGTCTCATTATTAAACTCCCTAAAAAAGGAGATACCACTAACTGTGACACTGGAGAGGTATTGTTTCGTTAAACACCATTCACAAGATAATATCCTCTATAGTTCATTTAAGGTTAAACTCCTATATAGAGCCTACTCTGAAAGAGAACCAAGCTGGTTTCAGACAGAACCACTCGTGCATTGACCATATTAACACATTGCGCATTATCATAGAGCAGTCAATAGAATTTAGGTCACCTTTATTCTTATTATTCATAGATTTCGTCAAAGCTTTAGACAGTATCCCCCATGCGATGGTATGGAAAACTCTAAAAGAAAAAGGTGTTCCGGAAAAACTAATTAATATAATCAAGGAACTCTACAGAAACACAGAATGCAATGTGCTGTACAACGGTAGAACCAGCGACAGTTTTAACTTAGGGACAGGAGTAAAGCAGGGTTGCACATTATCGCCGCTTCTATTTAATATCGTGCTCGACAGCGTTTTGACTAAAGCCACAGCAAACATTAGGGGAGTACAATGGACTCTGACATAGCATCTGACGGATCTTGATTATGCTGATGATATCTGTCTCACAACGCAATCCTTCAAAAACATGGAAGTGATGCTCAGACGTCTAAAAACAGAAGCAGACAAAGTAGGATTAAGCATAAACATCGACAAAACAAAGTCAATGCGCATTAACACAAACAACAACACTCCATTCAATGTAGGAATCAAACATGTCGAGAATGTAACAGAGTTTACTTACCTGGGAAGTATTCTAACAGCAAACGGTGGCGCAGACGCGGATATTGTCAGCAGGATCAGGAAGGCGCAGCGAGCCTTTGGCCAACTAAAATCAGTTTGGACCTCCCGTCAACTCTCCATACAAACAAAATTAAGAATATTCAATTCCAACGTCATACCAGTTTTATTATATGGCTGCGAGACATGGAGAGTGACAAAAATATCCATCAACCGTCCACAGGTATTTATCAATTGCTGCTTGCGAAAAATACTTAAAATCTTTTGGCTAGACACTATACGTAACACCGACCTGCTTCATCTTACAAACCAACGAGAAGTAGGCATTGAAATTCGCAAAAGAAAATGGGGTTGGATAGGTCACACTTTGCGGAAACCTGATAGTAATATAGCGAGATCAGCGTTGGAGTGGAATCACCAAGGAAAAAGAAAGCAAGGACGACCTGCTCAAACATGGAGACGTTCCATACTGGATGAGCTTCAACAAGTAGGGTCAACATGGAAGGAAGCAAAAACAACTGCCAAAAACAGAACCCGATGGAGAGCTTTTACTGAAGCCCTTTGCTTCGCGTAGGAGATATAGGATCCTATACTGTTTGGTTTGGTTTGGTTTTTGTACTATTTTTTTTTAATCGCAATGGTACATGTTTAAAATCCAATATGCCATGTTCATGCTTGTGTGGTAACTGTAATGGTATTTCTTTCGAGAACAAACAAATATCGGTCGATGAAGAACAAATCGAATAAAATTGTAAATTTAATTTTTTTTTCTAGAGATGACAGTTTGAAAAGTTAGGTTACAAGTTGGTAACACATTTTTATTAAAATGGTCATAATTTGAATTATTGTTATTCGATTTGTAGGGGTATGTTTATAATGTATTTATCATAATGAAAAAGTGTTAAGATATTAGGTTAAGATCGTAGATAATATTTATGTCAAAAAGACATTCGCAAGTAGTTTATTCCATTTTATTTTTTTCTTCCAACCTGTAGCCTAATTTTTCAAACTGTCACTGTATTTTTAAAAACAAATTTTTTACAAAATGGTAACAAAAAGACCTTGGTTTAAGTGCAAATAGCCCCGACCGGAACAAGGTGGAGGCTGCTTTCGCACATTATTATTAGTACACATCATGTACACATGTATTTAATAAAGGATAGCTTTGACAACTTTTGTTAATTTTGAAATATTATTAAACCACCAATAAATATTCCTTGAAAATGTCACAAGGACTGTATTTTAGTTGAATTGATGCTAAATATCCATGTTATTTGTTAATAAGCTTAAAAAAACAGTAATTTTGCATTTCGGTGATTCCTTTTAAAAATTGCTCGATATTCAAAAATTTTTTGTACGTCACTGCGTTAGGATAATAAACTATTCTTTATCGATTCTAATAGAATTTTTTAATCTCTTTAATTTTTACCTCTTGAAGTTTTTCGCTATAACGCACCGTTCTCGAGTTAATTACATTTTTTCCCAAAAAGTACCAAAATTCAAGATGGCACCCGATTTTTTTTGATGACGCACACATCGGACAAATGGGGACTTTTAGTATGTTAATAAGGGTTACTAAGGCTAACTATTCTCAATGGTCGCAGCTTTCTAAAAATTTTTTGCAAATTCAAAATTATTTGCACTGGCCTAATTGTAAAGCTGACAAGAAGACAAAAAAAAGTGTTTTGCGATTACAATATTATAGTCATTTTATATGTATATGTAATATAAAAATGACATATGCAGAGCGAAAGATAACTAGAGTTTTTCTAATGAGCCAGAACATTTTTTGACAAAGGGCATCCGAAAAATGACGGAAATACAATTTACCTCAGAATTATAAAGACACGCAACTGTCATTGTCATGCATGTTCTCACTGGACAGACTCTAAACAATCTTTATCAACTACTATTTTTAAATGCATTTTTAACCTTCGTACAGAAGATATCTTATTTTAATAATAAATATAGTGAGATGTACGAGATATACCTAAATCTAAAGCATATTTTTGAATAATTTATTTGTTTTGATGTAATTCTAAAATAAAATTTCATTGTACATTTCTGTTGTAGGAGTCTAACAGGCAAAAAGACCTTCTTATAATATACTATAAATGATTATCCCCCCACACACTTCCAGCTACATTTTTATGGCTACAAAGAATGAAAAAATAATAAAGAATTATTGTCTAATACTTTCTAAATGTATTTTATCTTATACTTTCTTGGTTAACTTAAATAGAATTTTAGAGCTAAAAATAGGTCGGTTATGGTTGCGTTTAATATTATTTTTCTCTTTTGTCTTCGTGCAACTGTAAATTTATTGTTTCTGACACTTTATAAGTGGGGTTTTAGATGCTTTTTTTCTGTGTTTTTCTGTAGGGTTTTTTTTGATTATCGAATACTCAATTTTAGCTCTATATAGTTATTTTCCATATTTGTGTAATGAAGGGGTTAAAAAAGTTGTTATTGCTAAATTTTAATATACAGGGTGGTCCGAACTGTATTCCGGAAATTTCGGAGGCATATACCGTGCTGGAAAGCGAACCAAAAATGCCGACCCGTAGTATAAAAATAACTAATAACTAAAAAAATTGTATAAATGTATGTCCTAAAATTATCAGTGTCGGAGATACAGGGTGTAGAAGTTTCATTTTTATTTCGATTTTTTCAAATAATTTCTTAAGTAACGTCAATATTTAGATAAAAATTGGTGTCTTGGAGTTTTTTGACATGAGAAATTTGATTTTGATGGCAATATGACCTCTATTTGTAGGAGGCGTCACCTACATACATGTGTTATAACTGTTTTGAAGAGTAATAACTTTTCGTCCGTACCTGTATAAAACATACTGAGTGAAAAAGTATACATTTCTGTGATTTTTTACGTAAAAATGCTTCTTGGTAAAAATCGCTACGGGAAATCGGTCTCAAGATATTTAGAATGGAAATAGTCAATACATACATATCATTATTGATAGAAAATAAACCTGTTGAGTAGATAGATATTTGATTGAAATGATAAATTTGGGAATTTTTTTAATTTTTTTAAATTAATCATAAATTTTTCGTCAAAAAATGGCGATAAAACTGTTTCTGTTGAACTTTTGGCACAAAAATATTGAAAATTTATGATTTCGGTCTAATAACTATTTTTTATTCAACATGTTTAATGTATGTCAATGACTACAGGTATTGATAATTTCAATTGCAAATATCTCGAGAACCATTACTTGTAGCGATTTTTACTAAAAGACTTTTTTTACGTAAAAAACGTCGTAAATGTATATTTTTTTACTCAGTAGTTTTATACAGGTACGAACAAAAAGTTATTATTCTTCAAACCAGTTAAAAGGTGACTCGCTCTACAGGTAGAAGTCATATTGACATCAAAATCAAATTTCTCATGTTAAAGAACTCAGAGACACCAATTTTCATCAAAATATTGACGCTACTTCAGAGATTATTTGGAAAAAATCGAAATAAAAATGAAATTTTTACACCGTGTATCTCCGAAACTAAGCGTTTTAGGACATACACTTATAGGAACTTTTTTATTTATTTATATCTGCAGAATATACTGCCGAATTTCTGGAATACAGTTCGGACCACCCTGTATTTTATATTTAAAGTTAGAAAAAACACTATTTTCCCTGTTAATAATTTTCATAGCAACAAGTAGTTTTCTTACATGCTAAATCACAGAAAATAATATATTTTAGGTTCAAAGGAAACTTGCGTTGTTCATTCTAATAATGGTCGGCACGGTTTCTATTAAGTACTGATTTATGCCATGATAGCAGATTAGATAGTGTTCTTCACTCTCTTTCAATCTCATCGAACCTATAAACGCCACCAGTGGCGTCCCCAGAACAGAAAGACAGATATTTTTTTTCAAAAATTTTTGTGTAAAAATTATCCTAATAAGAACTTCGACAGAGATATCTTTTAGAGTTTTTTAAATAATTTATTTCGTATAAATTTTGTATTTCTGTCACATTTTGTATGTTAAAATATTGTTGAAAATTAACAGTAACAGTTAAATTTAATTAAAAAAATCAAACTTTTAGCTAAGTTTTGGATTTAAATTATTTATATTAAATTAGAAAAATTATGTATTTATACAGGGTGAGATAAAAATAAATTTTGTATTTCTGTCTCATTTTGTATGTTATAATATTGTTAAAAATTAACAGTAACAGTTAAATTTAATTAAAAAAATCAAATTTTTAGCAAAGTTTTAGATTTAAATTATTTATGAATGAAAAATTAGAAAAAATATTTATTTATACAGGGCGAGTCTAAAATGAGTGCAAATATCTTTAGGGGTGGTATATCTCGACCCCAGAAACAAGCCTATAGTTTTTTTTCGCAAAAAGAGTTGTTGACAATAATGCATTGCTTTTTCAAACGTTGAAAGAATTAATTTCTGCGATGCGACGTGATTGACCATGTAACGTTTTAATAAAACGATACTATTGGCAACCCAACATACACCCTACCGAATTAGTTCTGACTAATTTCGGACACTCTGTGGATCGACACAGACCTAGAGCATCTTTTTGACCATCGGAAGTCACCATTTTTGATTCAGATTTCGTGGCGTAAACATCGACATACTTATCTGAAGTCATCCGAAAAAGTTTAAACTTTTTAATTCTATTAACTAGTCCTAGTGGTTGCTGGCATTTGGGGAAGGAATCAATTTTAAGTTTTCATGGGTATTTTTGTGGTAAGTTGGATCTTCATCACATTTTTGCTCTTTTGGTTCAACCTTATCTCTTTACAGATTTTCTAAACGTGGTTTTGGTTGTCCTGTCATGAATTTAATTTTTGAGTAAACCCTCAGCATTGTGAGGTAAGTTCTAAAATTTCTAAAATGCATTTTGTGCATAAGTTGTGTCGTTTCCAGGGTTTTACCGCCCAGTTCATGGCGAGTTATATGTCGTGATTGGTGGTTTGAGGTACGAGAGCCTGTATCTATGATCCATGTTTGATTTCCACATGGCTGGTGGTATTGTAAGGGGCTGTTCGAGGCTGTGGTAGATTGGGGATGAGCTCCCACACCTAGCGTCCACACACCATCCAGAAGGACGAGCCAAAGCCTGGAATTGCACCGGATAATCAGGCCAGATTTCACATTTTTTTAATAACTCATTTCAAATCTATTTACTTACTGTTGACGAATTACGTAATTAATTATGTAATTATTAGATATCAATTTTGAATTTCATTATTAAAATATAATTTTCTTAATTTTAAATATACAAATTTTTATATATTTTAATATCTTGTCAAGTATTTTGTGATGGTGTCACTTGACATATTTATTTAATTAACTTTTGATTGATTGACGGAATTATGTGCGCATACAACAAGGTTCATGAACTGCGTTAGTTTGAGGTACTTATTTAACTTTATTTTGCGTAATTTTATATTAATAATGTCAATGATTTTTGATCAACAAAGCAAGTGATACTATTTTTTTTTATCATACATTTAAATGTTGATTACTTATTTTTCTTAAATATTAATTCATTTTAAAAACCTAACTTCATCCACATCAATTACTGTCCTTGTCTAATATTTTTTTAATTATAAATAAATTTAAGTTGGGGTAAAGAGATCTATTATTTCTGAGTGAATGTCCTGGCGCCCAATAATTATTGTTTTATTGATTAACTATAACACCTAATAAAAAAAAAAATAAAAAGAAGAAAAAACGAACCTACGACTGCTCCCAAAGACGAAAAGCTGCCGTTTGCATTGTGTCAAGAAAACGTTACAACCATATAAAAAAGTCATTTTAACGCCTAGGCATAAAAGTAAAGCACTTTTACGCGTAAGCATAATCTACAATCGCAAGGAATATCCACAGATTTGAGACCAAAGGTACCCTAATAAATAACTGCAGATGTGAAGCAAAGCAGGAAGAAAGAGAAGATGCAAGAAATGATACCGACTTGGAAGTTTTATTGTGCGTGGAAGAGGACGATGGAAAGATCAGCACAAGGAAACTTGAGGATGAAATAGGAATAGATCAGACTACAGCATTTCGAATTTTGAAACGACATAAATACTATTCCTTCAAATATGAAAAGCACCAAGAGCTACGAGGTGGGGACGAAATACGGCGGCAGGCGTTTTGTTTTGATATGATGGAAAGAGCAAACACGGATAGGGAATTTTTTAAAAACATATGTTTCACTGACGAATGCACGTTTACCTTAAATAATGAACCCAATGTTCAAAATTATCGATATTGGAACAAAGAAAACCAACACAGGTTTGTCGAAACAAGGACGCAATATCCACAGAAAGTAAATGTTTGGGCAGGGATATTCGGACACAATATTATCGGGCCATTATTTCTTACGCGAAATTTAAATGCAGAATATTATTTGGAACTACTCGAAAATCATATTTTACCTGCTTTACATGATGCCGCTAGGGAAAATCAGTTTGGTACCAAACGGATGGCTGCTCGGCACATAGTACCCTGGCCGTTCGGGAATATTTAGACAATAGTTTTAACTGAAACGTTATTGGCCTAAATCATACGGTAAATTGGTCAGCAAGGTCTCCTGATATTTCGCCAAGTGATTTCTTTCTCTAGGGCCATTTAAAAAACAGGATATACAAGGATAAAAAATACCCAAATCTAGACGAGTTAAAAAATGCTATTTCTGCCGAATGCAATAGAATTTCAGTTTACCAACTAGCGAATGTAAGAAGAGAATTTTATGATCGCCTTGGTTATTGTCTAGCAGTCGATGGAGGAATATTTGAACATCTTCTTAAATCCTAAAGTTCTAACAATTTAATAGTACCTAAATTAATAAGTTATTGAATATTGTAATAATACTATAATTAACCTATATATGTAATAATACTATAATTAATGATTACTTTATTTTACTTTAATTCATATTAATTTGTATTTATAAATACATCTTTAAGCTTTCCGATGTAGGAATTAGTTTTCAATAATAATAAGGCACTACATAGGTAAATTTCTGAAATGCCAACTTCATTTGACAGTTATCTTTTACCTTGACTGGTGCTCATAAGTAAATACAGGGCTATAAGAAAGGAGAAATATTTAAAAACAAATCGGCGATAACTCGTAAACGAGCTAATCAAAAATATCTAAAGTTATTCTTTTGAATGTGGGTTTTAGTGCTCTTCAATAAACCTAAATAGAATTATTCTCTAAAATAATTAGGGAAGCCAATAATTGACCCCATTAAAATTTACATGGGATTTTCTATGTCCCATCCGACGATGCAACACCCGGTAGAGCTTGCTATAAGGAACCTTTGTTAGCACTGATATTTATATATTTACATAAATAAATATATTAAAATATATTAATGTTTATGGAGGTACAATTTTTTTAGAAAACCCAAGTTTTTAAGTTTATGTGAATGGTAAATGAATAAAAAAAGCATAAAAAAAGAAAAACTGTTTTGTTTGTCGGAGTCCATCCCTTATCAAGTAAGCTAGGGTCTGACAGTATTCAAACTGACAAAAATGAAATATAATAATATGAATAATACATTTTAAATATGACAGAAAACCAAAGTAAATGTTTACTTATACCGTAGGATCGAAAAAAATCAACTGGAGAAAGACAATCGACGATAATTTTGGCAAGGTCAATCTCTAGTTGTCATTTACTAAACACTGACATAAAACTTGACAAAACTTAATACTAATAGTTATAAAAGGATAGTTGGCTCCCGACACACAAATCCAAAATTCCAATTTCCAAAAAAAATAATTTTTTTCGAAAAAATGTCTTGCAAAACGTTATTTGTACGCCGCTACTGCTAACCCTGTCTAATAATTACTACAAGATAATGTACGTTATGTAAACGTTAATGTTCAAGCCTATCAATAAGAGTAGGGTAAACATATCAGAAAAAAAGTGTTTTTTTAATTACAAAAAAAATCCTTTAAAAAAAATGTCTATTTTTTTCTCATTATAATGTTTAAACGAGATTTTTTGTTTTATAAAGGATTATTTAGTTTTTGAAAAAAATACAATACAAGTTCGTTAACAATATACTGTAATAGAATAATATCAAGCTTGGTAAAATTTTATCTTTTGGTTTGTTATTCTAAGATGGGACCATTTCAGTTTACGAAGTTATCAGTTGACATAGGCAAACGAATTTTAAAAGGCCTAAGCAAATAATCTAATGATATTCAAGACACATAAACTCTCTAAAAGTACGCATATATCCTGAGAAACTAACTAAGCAAATAATACAATCTTCTAAATAATTTGAAGTCACATAAACGAGGGTAAAGTAGAACAAACATTCATCCCTTATTATCAAAACTCTATTTGACAGAGTGGTACCAGTTGTGTACCCTAGGGATATCTCAAAATAAACAACGCAGAGAAAGCACGTAGGCATGCTTAACGAAATAAGTAAAATTAAATCATTCCCTCGCTAGAGGTTTTAAATTGAAAATTAAAAGTATTAAATATATGTTTTAAAATCAGAATCCAAATGTCCACGAGATGAATGTCTGAAAATGATAGAAATAGGATTATCTTTTTTTCCGTTCCTAGAGTTAAATAGAAATAGACAAATGAATGAAGAAATAAAGATTTCATTTCTAGGCGGGTTTTTTTAAGGTAATCCTATGATTCGGTATCATTTGTATTAGTTAAGGTAGATTATGAATGTTATTCAGCAAATGGGTAAAAGAGTTAGATTTACACGGAAGGGTTTGGAAATTACAATAAATAATAAATAGGACATGCTGATGCCCTCTCGGAACAAGGAGCAGAAACAAGGGTGAAAGCAGTCTAGGGATCTTTCGGGGAAGGAGCCCTTCGGTCAATTAAAAAGGTGCAAAATATGCATTTGGATGGGTATTCGCAGGTTCCTCAAACAGGGGCGCGCCGAAGATGTAGTAACGCCTTTCCGAGATAGTACCAGCATCAGTATTTTCATCTTCAAAATTAGTTCGGTACTGACTTTTAAATTAGACGGTCGAATTTACTCCGTGTAGATCTTATATTATCCAGTGGTCTTTTTAATTGTTTTAGTAAGTTCTCTATCTAAAGATTGTCTCAAATAAATTCGCAAGTTAGGAAATTCTAAACTATTCATGCATAAAGTATTTTAATTGTTGTTTTTGGATTTTCTCTAATATTTTTCTTTATTAATGATTTAAGACTTTCTGTTTGTTCTAAAGGCTTTAGTAAAATTTAGATGTCATTGCATATGTGATTATTTTGCAATTGTTCATTTTATTAAATTCTAATTCAAATTTAATTGTTCAGTGAATATTTTTTTAACATATTAATTTTCTGCCAACGATAATTCTAAGAAAGTTTTGAAAGTGTATGCGAATTGTAGATAATTTAAATTGGACTAATAAGAAGAATATTTTGTATTTTTTTTTAACTTTATCATCTCTGACTTTTAATTTCAATTCTCTAATTGTCATTAATTATTTTTGATTCAATTTCTTTCTTTTTCATTAATTATAAATGTTTTGTTGTTAAATCTTTTTCTTTATTTTTTATTTATTTATTTCTTTATATTAAATACAGTTAGGTGTTGTGAAAAATCGGCATTTTATTTCTTTATTTCACCTAATCACTAAAATATTAAGTTATTTAAAAGAACACTGTGATAACCGGTCGAGTGGTTCAATCCAAAGTATGAGTCCAAGACTGAAGAGGTTGATCTACAAGGGGATCAATGAAATCTTTGACAGGTTCTTGTTGTTGATGTATTGCTGACGGATGTTGACGTAATAAGGTAAGTGGCAATAGAGTTTATAGTAACTGAATTTAGAAAGAGCCCTTACCATAAAAGTGCGATACCTTATAACTTCTATTTTTAGCTGGTTAGTTATATTTTGTTTTTATATATAAACGATAAACTATATTTACGCTCTAAAAAGACGGTGCTCTCATTAATCCAAGTTCTGCCTACCGCTCAATAAATTATTTTAATTATAATAATTATATAAAGGCCACACTACCATAATAACGGACAAAATCTTGAAAGTTTTGTCACAATACCATTGTTTTTTTGTACTAAAAATGTATTTATATTTTTTAATAACTTGTTGGTTTAATTTTTGTTATAAAACGAGAGTATATTTTAGTGTAAAATGGGCAGATTTAGAAGGCAAAATTTATTTAATTTGCGCAATATGCGTATTCTCTGTCGATTGATACTTGATGATGCTAACAATATATATCAAAAAATTTTGTTATAGCCGAAATAGCATGATATTATTTAGCCCCCCGAATAGCAGAATTTTCCCAAATTATACTTCCTAACACTGCTAGAATAAAAATAAATAAATGCCTTTATTGTCAAACTTTTTTGCAATTTGTAGACAAAGGTAAAGTAAACAAACAAACAAAAGAGAGAAGAAAATACAAAACATTATACAAATAACATTGTCAGTCTTATTGTTTAAAATAAACATAGTAAAAAAAGAAAAAAATAATAAAAATAAGATTCAAAAATATTTAGTAAGTTTATACTAAATATCAATGACCTCTAGATAAATCCATTTCGATGTCATTGGTAAATATAGAAATAGCAAACATTAGACCAATGTTTACAAGATCAAATTCGATTATCAAAATATAAGTCATTTACGGCGTAGAAAGCCTTGTCTAGTAAACAAGATTTTAATACTTTGCGAAATGAAGAAAATGATGTTGAGGATTTGATTTCAAATGGCAGGTGATCCAGCATTTTTTTTAAGTTGTATAATATTGAACTTTTAACTAACTCTGAGCGTGGAGTAGGTAGATAAAGATCTTGCTCCGCGTTCCTGAGTGGATAAGTGTGAGATGGCCTTTCTTGAGAAGCTGATACATGCTTACGTATTAGGCAAACGGATTCAAATATAAATAAGGAAGGAAGAGTTAATATTTTTTATTTTTTAAAAAGTCCTGCCAATGAGTTCTGCTGTTTAGTCCCAGTGAATATCGGACAGCTCTATTCTGGAGCTTAAAAATGCGGTCAAATTGAGTCGCACAACACGTAAGCCAGAATGGAAGGGCATATCTGAGATGCGACTCAAAAAGTAAATAGTTTATAGAATATTTTATAGAATATAATAATAAAGTGTGTATCTTAACCTTCCCTAACTTTTCTATTTAATTTTTTTTGTAAAACTCGAAACAAATGAGATAATGGACTTTATCGTTGACTCACCCTGTACAACCGGGCTTTGTTTTATTTATTTAGAGCAAATTTATAGCGGGTAGAGTTACAGCACAGACATGATAATAAAATTATATTTCAAAGTTCATTATCATCTATCGACTACTCTAATAATGGTTAATTATTCTATCTGCAAATTCCTCACAGGTCCAATGAAATTTGTAGGTACTTTAATAACATGAAATTGCTACTAGGCATAATATACTGAATATTGCTTTATTTAGAAAATAACACTTAGTGCATGTGTATGGTTGTTAATAGAGGGTCAATTTGAAATAGACCAGAATTTAATATTGGCAATACCAATTTGTAGTTTGAAAAATAAATGTTTGAAAAACGAGGAACACGTCAATTTACGTTACGTCGTTTGTTGTTTAATTACTTTCAAACACCTGATCTTCAGGGACTTACTCCTAAAATTTTAAATACCAACCTCTATTTCTGGCCATTTTAAGTGCCTTATTTAATTCTAAATACATTTCGTATTTTATTTTGCCAGATGTACTTAACTTATAAATATGTGGAAAATTTATAAAATGAAAGATTTACATACAAGAACACACAAGACCTTACAAGAACTTACATAACTAAACAGTACATGAGACACGTTCCTTTGTCAAAGTCTTCCAATAGAATTTCCAGTAATAGATCTATCTACTTCCCTTTTTTGATGACTATTAAGGAAACATAAATATTTTCTCGCATATATGAGACGCTCTATACAGGGTGTCCCAATTCGAAGGGGACCGTTGAAGTTGGGGAGCACTAAAAATCGTGCATTTCTTTTAAGTTCTCCTCTAATTTAAACCACCAAGTTATTCAAGTCTGAAATTCTTTAAAAATTAATCAGTTTTTTAAAAAAATTTGAATAACATGGTTGTTTTGAACTTGAAAAAATGTAAAAAGAAAATATGTTACTTTAATCGGGATCTACCAGCCCTAAAAGTGTTTGCATTTATTGAAGATTCAGTATGTACTGTCCAAAATTGAATTGGAAAATCGGTGAGAAAATTACTTATTTTATTAAATAAAAAAAGCAGACGTGGCAACGTTGCCACTGTATTTGTCAAATATTTTGATGGCATACACGACGACTTTTATTGATTTTTCTATTATATTTGTCTGTAGAAATCGTAGCAATGTTTTTTTTCAGAAAGAAACCTTATTTTCTTTTTCTTTTCTAGGTATTACAACTAAAGTTCCTAGAGAGTTTTTTTACACAATTTTATTTTCCCGAAGACCATTTTTTGCTTTTCAAAGTGGTCGAAAATTCAAAAAGACAATTCAGACATTGAGCCCATGACATCTGTGTAGGTTTTGCTGTATACAGGGTGGTCCAAACTGTATTCCGGAAACTTCGGCAGTATATTCTGCAGATAAAAGTAAGTAAAAAAGTTCGTTAAATGTGTGTACTAAAATCCTTAGTTTTGGAAATAAAATGTGTAGAAGTTTTTTTTTCCAAATAATTTCTGAAGTAACATCAATATTTGGATGGAAATTGGTGTCTGGGAATTTTTTGACATGAGTCTCTTATTTGTAGGGGCGCCACCTACATGTGTTTTAATTTTAAGTTTTGAAGTTATAACTCCTCAAACCAGTTTAATAAATATGTAGGTGGCGCCCTCTACAAGTAAGAGTCATATTGACATCAAAATCAAATTCATCATGTCAAAAAACTTCGAGACACCAATTTTTATCCACATATTGACGTTATTTCAGAAATTATTTGGAAAAAATCGAAATAAAAATGAAATTTCTACACCCTATATCTTCGAAACTAAGCATTTTAAGACATACATTTATACGAACTTTTTTACTTATTTTTATCTACAGAATATGTTGCTGAAGTTACAGTTCGGACCATCCTATACAGCAAATAGGTTTTCTCTATTAAAGTAGACCAATTTGGACCACCCTGTACACTGAATTTACATTTTCTATGCAGTCAATAGTAACGTTAAAAAGTAAATTAACAAATATGGTGGATTATTATTTAAACGGAACACAGTTTTCCGGAAATATACGACGCAAAACGATCGTCGCGTCGTCCCTTAATGGTCCTGGATCGTAAAGGACAAACAACTGTCATTTCCGTGTGAGTGTGACGATGGCTAATGGAACGAGAAAGAAAAAAGAAGATCGGCTTGGAAATATCTTTGGTGTCGTTGAGGGGAGTGCTGATTCCAGCAAAAAAAGGGTAGGTATTGGATGGAATCAAATTGTGTAAAAAACTCTGGAAACTTTCGTTGCAATACCTATCAAAGAAAAAGAAAATGTAGGAGTTTCTTTCAGAAAAAAAAAACAGTACTGCGGTTTCTATAGACAGAATATTTAATAAAAGCTGAAAATTTGAAACAGTATGTAGACAAAGTGTCTCGATTTGTCTGTGAGCTGTCATCATCAATTCTCTTTTTTTAAATCGCCCTTGAGAGAGAGAGAGAGAGAGAGAGAGAGAGATATTTGTTTTTTTTTCATAGCAACTCTTAAAATTGCCTTATATCTATCAAAAATAGTAGATAAAATCTTTGGATAAAATAGTACTTTAACTGCAAGGGTAGATTAAATGATACTTTAACAGCGAGGATAGGTTAAAAACTTTATTTCTTCTCGCGCGTTTTTTAATTGCTTCCTCCTTGAAAATTTTTGTATTCCTTTTCATAAGTTATTCGGGATTTAAATGGAAGTACTCAGCCTGAATATCTGTTGGTAATTTACTTATTTCGTTTTGAGCCATTTCTGGCTCCAATTCAATCAGCAATCGACACGAAAGAGAATTAAAAAATATTGACTCAAAACTGACAACTAAAGAGACAGCTTTATTTATTTGTCAAATTGCATAGAAACCAACGCCAACCCAGTACAATATTTTTTCTACTCGTAATAAATTCCTTGAAATAATAATTTCTGAATATTTTTTAAAACGTAACTCGCTATGGAAAAAATTATTGTTTTATACACGACGATAAAATTGCATTATCGTCTCTCGCGATTTCATCGCATGAATTAATCTTTTTGGTCGACGATAAAATACCATTTTATCGTCTTGTATAAAAAATAACTATTAATCTTCGGTAGCATTAAGAAGACATTTTGTTATTCGAAATTTAAAAATTTAGTTAGAAAATAGTAGTTAGAAAAAAGTTAGTTAGAAAGTGGTAGTTAGAAAAATTTTAAAACCTCTCTTCTAATTTCCAAGATCCCAAAGATTAGGCAACCGAATTTGGGACACGCTGTACATACTATGCAAAATGCAGATGTAAAAACAAATTATTGCACAATGTTCATTGAATAGGGAAAACTCGTTGATATGTCGTTTTTTTTCTCTCTGTGCTTCGTTCGCAGATTAATACGCGTCGAGCGTAAACAAAGAGCTGGAAAATTGTTGTTGCGATTTGCCTTCGGTTATTTGTTTCTTTTTTCTATGATTTATTACTGGCAAATTTACGTTTTACGACTAGGCATCATTATATGTCCGACCCGCTATCTCCGGATAGATATAAATCTTTTATAGATTATATTACGTGGATTTCGCACGCAAACGTTCATATTGCTACCACAGTGGCGGGCCTGTCCGTTTTCAGCAAGGGGCTTTTATTCACAAAATAATCCCGCTTTAGAACTTCAACTCCCCTTCTTATGAAAATAAACTAAATGAAACATATCTGTACTAATATATAAAATCCTTAAGTGACTGACTCACTGATTAATCACGATTCTGATCAAACCACTCAACGTAAGAAGATCAATTTTGGCATACAGGTTGATTCTAGGGTGCAGAGGTTCGATAAGAAGGGATTTTTCGAAACACGAATTCTAAGGGGGTGAAACCACCCCTCAAATATTAGAATATTTTTTATTTAAAAACCGGTGAGTTTTTCGGAAAAACTCTTAAACACGTATACTTTATTTTGTTGTTTAACATATTTTAAGATTTTTTAAAAAATTATACAGGGCGTTTCATAAAATATGACCATTGAGTAATCACGATTCTGCTTAAACTGCTTGGCGTTTAAACTGGCATCTTGGCATCACCATTACAAATGATTAATTCGACGCGAACAAAGTCGCGGGTACACGCTAGTTGATAATAAAGGTGCGTTTACACGAGTCAAGCCAAACAATTAAATTCGTATAAATGTAATATGACTGTCTAAACTCGACCAATCATATTAGTTGATTAAACGAATTGATTCATGTCTCATTTGTCTACGGTTTAACTTTTGGAGTTCGAGAATTGTTTTAAAATGGTGGCAAATAGGTGGTTCGGCAATAGTGCGTCGGATATCTGTAGCTCCTAGAAAAAAAATGTTTAAGTGCAAACCTAAAGTATGTACGAGGATGTAATTCCGGAAAATATTTTAACTTCTATAGGGTGGCGCAAAAAAGTGTGAGTGGATCGGGATAATTTTTTGAAATGGAAAGCCCTGTTCATTATTGCATCTTTGGCTTCCTTTCAGATCACTTTACATACTCCTAAGATATAAATAAATACAGGGTGGTCCAAACTGTATTCCGGAAACTTTGGCAGCATATTCTGCAGATAAAAGTAAGTAAAAAAGTTCGTATAAATGTATGTCCTAAAATGCTTAGTTTTGGACATACAGGGTATAGAAGATTCATTTTTATTTCGTTTTTTTCCAAATAATTTCTGAAGTAACATCAATATTTGGATGAAAATTAGTATCTGGGAGTTTTTTGACATGAGAAATTTATTTTGAGAGTCATATTGATGACTCTTACTTGTAGAGGGCGCCACCTACATATTTCTTAACTGGTTTGAAGAGTCATAACTTTTCGTCCGTACCTGTATTAAATGACTGAGTAAAAAAATATACATTTACAAGAGACATTTTTGACGCAAACAAATCACGGAAATGTAATTTTTTCACCCAGTAGTTTTATACAGGTACGGATGAAAAGTTATTATTCTTCAAAACAGTTAAAACACATATATGAGGCTCCCCCTACAAATAGGTGTGATATTGACATCAAAATAAAATTTTTCATGCCAAAGAACTTCCAGGCACCAAATTTTATCTAAATATTGACGTTATTTCAGAAATTATATGAAAAAAATTGAAATAAAAATGACACTTCTACACCCTGTATCTCCGAAACTAAGCATTTTAGGACATACATTTATACGAACTTTTTTACTTATTTTTATCTGCAGAATACGCTGTCGAAGTTTCCGGAATACAGTTCGGACCATCCTGTATATTTGGATAGTTTCAGACATATTAAAAATTTTGAAATACTCTAAATACAAAAAATGTTCATTTTTTAATTCTACATTGATTAAAAAGTTATATACAGTTAAGAAAACCAAGAAAAAATATTTTTTGTTTTAGAAAGTTTACCGTAGAATTTTGAACACCCTGTATGATTTAAGTTTACGATATTCATGGCAAAGTAAGTACAGGCCATCTAAAGTAAATACATAGTATAGTTTTGATTTCAGGACAGTTCTTGTATTTTTAATATTTTTTTTTATAAGGCTGAAAAATATATATTTCTTATTTATTTATTAATATACCTGAAACTATTGAAGCATATCGATATTCATATATTTTATGTAAAATAATCTGAAAGGAAGCCAAAAATGCGATAATATACAGGGTGTACCATTAAAAATAAATAATTCTGATACACTCACACTTTTTTGAACCATCCTGTAGAAGTTAAAATATTTTTCTGAAATACATCCCAGTGCATACTCTAGGTTCGCACTTAAAAAAAGTTCCCAAGTTTTTTATTCTAAGAATTATATGGCCGACACACTATTGCCGGACCCTGTATATATTAGGATGATGATGATGATAAAGTTACGAGGAATTAAAGGTATATTTAACTATTTTAATATTTACCTAATTAGAACTAAATCAGTCCCATG
Source organism: Sitophilus oryzae (assembly GCF_002938485.1). NCBI lineage: Eukaryota > Metazoa > Arthropoda > Insecta > Coleoptera > Curculionidae > Sitophilus > Sitophilus oryzae. Next base: position 3,514,274 of record NW_022147287.1, on the reverse strand, counting down.
TAGGCACTTCTTCTTGTAGAATCTTATTTGTAAGATTTACTTAATAAAACTGCAATATTATAAAAATATCTCTATTAAATCGTTATAATTAGCTCTTTTTGAACCCCATGTGTCCGCTACTGTATTCTATCGTACTTAAAGCCTATTTTTAGCTTACGGCTTCGTCAAATTGCGAAATTGCGATTTTTAGCGCATTTTTTCTCTTCTGTTTGTTGCTTTTCAAAATATCTAATAACATTTTGTGTTTTAGTTCGGGCTTTGGTTTTAAGCTGATCGCGTCTTATTTCCAGATCTAATAGAAAAACAAACAAAATTTTATACCTATACATTCCTATATTATTTACTATGATTGTATATTTCTTGAAAGCATCGTAAAAAATAAGTTTTCTAGTTGAATATATTCAGTTTCATACATCCAGTTCAGACATCTTTCGTTGATCTCCTAAACATAAAATGTCTACAAAATTACAACCATTTGTTTCAGAGTATCTCCGTTATCTCCGTTATTAGTGAAGATAGAAGGGTGCGGTTTGCACAAAACTGTCTCACATTTTTGTCAAACGGAAGATGCCGTAAACAAAATTTTCATAGCCCTCTTCGTTTCCGAGCTACAGAGTCTTTTTGAAAGTTTTGCAATTTGGGACACCCCCTGTATCTCTGTTATTGTTAAAGCTATCGAGAAGGTGAAAACCGCTTATTCTAGAACTGTTTACGTAGAATACAGTGGCGTAGTCTGGTTTTCTACCAAAAAAATATTTTTGAAAATATGAACTAAAGTTATGTTTTTTCAAATAGAACACCTTGTATATTTATAAATCATATGATCCGTCTTGCTATGAGCTTCTCAAAAATATATATCACTCTATATTTATTTTCACTATTTACTGCAATATTTAAAAGTTTTTATTAAAAGATCATATTTATTAGTAGGCCATGATTGATAATAAAAGAAACTAAAGAATTATTAAAAGTATACTGCTATCTGTCTCTTGTTTCATTTTGGGAGCCGCTAATAAATTCTTTATATATTAGGGAAACTTAACTCCCTACTGCCAGTGGCGGATACAGTGGGGAGGCCCATGGGGCCCGGGCCCCCCTAAAATCTGTAAATTGGGTTAAATCTTAAGCTTTTGGGTTAAAAATGGCGCCCTAAAAAGCACATTCTACATTACTTTTTGTTTTGCCCCCTAAAATAAATTCCTATATCCGCCCCTGCCTACCGCTATTTGTAAATCTTGGAATACGTGTATACGTACGAATAATCTGTCGTATCGGAAATTTTAGATATTCCTTTAGCTAATTTACGTGAAATATACTTTCAGCAAGATGGGGAACATTGCCCCTCATAACTATGAAAATATTAGAATACTGTTAAATTATTATTTTTCAAATCAATGAATTGGAACTAATGAACACATATTGATGGCCTCTTCGATTCACGGATTTCGCCGTTCTCGATTTCTGATTTTGGGGATTTTTGAAATACGAAATATATCGTGGGCACTACAACCTACAACAATGTCGAACACCTGAAAAATGCTTTAATAATTCAAGCTTTTAGATATTTGCAAACTCATTCCGTTATAAAAAAAAGAAAAATATATTCACAGTTTCAGTGGTAACAGTTATTTCAAAAGTAAAATATATCAATCCCAAATAAATTTTAATATGTGTATGACTATTTTAGTAAATACCATTTTGATTTTTTGTTATTTATCACGGCCTACTAATAAGAAAAATATATTTTAAATATTGCAGTAAATAGTAAAAATAAATATAAAGTGATATATATTTTTGAGAAGCTCATAGCAAGACAGATCATATGATTTATAAATATACAGGGTATTCCATTTGAAAAAACATAACTTTATTTTTTTGGTAGAAAAACAGACTACGCCACTGTATTCCACGTAAAAAGTTCTACAATAAGCAGTTTTCGCCTTCTTGATACCTTTAACAATAACAGGGATACAGGGGGTGTCCCAAATTGCAAAATTTTCGAAAAGACCCTGTAGCTCAGAAACTAAGAGGGCTATGAAAATTTTGTTTGCAGCATCTTCCGTTTGACGAAAAAGTGGGACAGGTTTGTGCAAACCGCACCCTTCTATCTTCACTAATAACGGAGATACCCTATGATTTCAACCAAAATGGGACACACTGTACAGTATTGGGCCTTTAATTAGTTCTGAGCTCGGGGTTGGTAGATAAAGATCGTGCTCCGTATTCCTAAGTGGATAGTTGTGAGATGGCCTCGGGAATAGCAGATCTGTGCTTGCGGATTAAGCAAACGGATTCCAAAATGAATAAGGAAGGAAGAGTCAGTATTTTGAAATTATTAAAGAAATTATGGCAGTGAGTTATACTGTTCAGTCCCAATAAATATCGAACTGCTCTCTTTTGAAGTTTGAAAATACGATCAAATTTTGTCGCGCACCAAGTACCCCAGAATGGAAGGGCATAACGAAGATGAGAGTTGTCTACAACAAGTCCTCAGAATTTCACAGAGTCCACGACGTCAATAGGTGTTATTAAGTACAAAAGGTAGTTTTTTGGGTTTTGAAAGGTTGAGGCATAGGAGATTAGAATCGCACCATGAAAAAATATTTTGATATATGTAATTATAAAAACATCGTCGATGGCGGTAAAATTATATTGAAAGAATTAGTTTTAGAAGTCAATTCTTTTAATATTTCCTCAAAACTTGGAAATCAGGTCTTGGCCAAGTTAAGTGGCATAATAGACTTTATAGATTATAAATTCAACGGAAAATAATTTCTTCTTTGATTTTAAAGAACATTACATAAATAAACATAGGTAAAAATTTAAAAAATAAAACAAATTCAAAAATATTCATACAGAAAGTTTGCAGCTTTTTGGTTTTACCTTATTTTGAGTAATTGTTAGCAGGTAGCAATTGCTAATTCTGAAGTTTAACTTGATGTAATGTCATTTTAGCAGAATGTGAACGGTTTTATAGACGTATCTGTTTTATAAAATTATTTTAACTAAAATGTTCTAGAATAGTTGCATTTAGATTTTTTAAATCGTTTTTTTCTTTGTTTCTTTGTGTTTTTTTTTGCTTCCGACGACGGGAAGAGATATACTTCCCGAAACGTTAAGCATTTTTTTTGTTCGTTAGGCAAATTTGTTTATTAGTAAACCACTGTTTGCAATTAGTCTCCGTTGGATTAACGCAGCAGTCTATATAAAACATAACTATTTTATTTTAAAGATTTTCTTAAGTGGCGAAATACCATAGGACTTTTTTCAACAATTAAAATACGTTTGAACCATTAAAATAGTTCTGACATAATGATTAATCACGATCCTGCTCAAACCACTCAACGTAAGAAGCTCAATTTTGGCATACAGGTTGATTCTAGGGTGTAGAGGTTCGATAAGAAGGGATTTTTCGAAATTCCAGTTCCAAGAGGGTGAAACCACCCCTCAAATATTACAATATTTTTTATTTAAAAAACGCTTAAGTTTCACAAAAAAACGCTTAAACACGTATGTTTTATTTTGTTTTTTTACATATTTTAAGATTTTTTAAAAATGTATACAGGGTGTTTCGAAAAATCTGGTAAAAAGTCTGGTCATTCATTAATCACGATCCTGCTTAAAGCGCTGGACGTAAAAAGCTGATTTTTGGAAAACAGATTGACTTTAGGGTGTAGAGGTTCGATAAGAAGGGATTTTTCAAAACTCGAATTCTAAGGGGGTGAAACTATCCCTCAAATATTAAAATATTTTTTAATTAAAAACCGGCGAGTTTTTCGGAAAAACTCTTAAACACGTATATTTTATTTTGTTGTTTTACATATTTTAAGATTTTTTATAAATTTATACAGGGTGTTTCATAAAATATGACCATTGAGTAATCACGATTCTGCTTAAACTGCTTGACGTTTAAAGCTGATTTTTGGCAAACGGATTGACTGTGGGATGTAGAGGTTCGCTAAGGAGGGGTTTCTCGAATCTCAAATTCCAAGAGGGTGAAAATAACGCCCCTCAAATATTACAATATTTGTTTTTTAAAAAACGCTTAGTCTTACGGGAAAACGCTTGGACAAGCATAATTTATTTTGTTTTTTACATATTTTGAAATTTTTTAAAAATCATACAGGGTGTTCCAAAAAGTTGGGTAATTTCTTAACCACGATTTTCTGCTTAAACTGCTTGACGTAAAAAGCTTATTTTTGGCAAACGAATTTTTCGAAAGTCAAATTCCAACGAGATGAGACTATCCCTCAAATATTACCAAGTTATATAATAATATCGCCATATTGTTTTTTCTCATGCTGACATAAATGTGAAAAAAATTTTCCAGTTTGTATGTTAATCGATATTCTTGTTTTGCTTTATCATCACCATTACAAATGATTAATTCGACACGAACGAAGTCGCTGGTACACGCTAGATGTTGTATAAAATATCATGTTCATATTACATTAAAATTACAGTATTAATGGATTAGTATAAAGACACACTAGCATAGCTCTAAATGGGCATCAAAATTTATGAATGCCTCATTATAAAGGCCGTACAACTATTATAAATTAATAGAATTAATTACCTTGTTTTATTTAAAACAATACGCGAAATGCTATTACAAATGCACAGCAGCACTTCAGTGTAACAAAGGATCAGAATTAAAGGGACTTAATGCAGGTATTTAGTAAATGCATTGTTTATAATTTTGTATTAAACAAAATTTAATTATATATAACACAAATTTTAATGCCTACACATTGTTTTAAAACTAATTAAGCCGAGACAAACGAATAATTTATATGAATCTAATTAATATAAAGTTTATTTTATTTTAATTGTGTCATGTAGTGTACATTTATTTGTGCTTAATTCTTTTTTTTATTTGTTCATAAAAAACATATTTAACATATACAGTATTTATAAAACTCTTGTACGTTCTATTTGTCATTCTCTAAATTAGAATTCTTCCTTTGTTTAGATGAAAAATAGTTATCTGGAAATTTTAATTTGAAAAGCAATTAGGAAATTAGCCTATCGATAGTCGGCTTATTTCTAGTTTTCCTGATAGGCACACAATACATGTATTACAAAAGGTAAAGGTAGTTTAGTCTCAGTTACATGCTGTGTCACTATCTAATCGTGTCTATGTATTGCATTAAAATGAAACTGTCATGAAAATAGCCTTTCCTATACAGGGTGGTTCGAACTGTATTCGGAAAATTTCGGCAGACTATTCTGCAAATAAAAATAAGTAAAAAAGTTTGTATAATGTATGTCCTAAAATGCTTAGTTTTGGAGATATAAGGTGTAGAAGTTTCATTTTTATTTCGATTTTTTCCAAATAATTTTGAACTCAAGTCGATATTTGGATGAAAATTGGTGACTGAGAGATTTTTGACATAAGAAATTTGGATTTTGATGCCAATGTGTCTCCTACTTGTAGAGGGCACCACTTACATATTTTTTAACTGGTTTGAAGAGTAATAACTTTTCGTCCGTACCTGTATATACAGGGTGTTTCAAAACAAATGCGAAAAACTTTAGGGGGTGATTCCTTGTTCAAAATAAAGGGTAGTTTGCTTCATAAACGTTGGGTCAAAAGTCAACCATTAGGGAGATATTGCGGTACAAAGATGGCGGAAAAATAATGTTTTTATTTTTTATCTTGAAAACGAAAAGAGATAGGGTACGAACATAGTGGAGGCAGGTTTCTGCTTTCCGGCAACCAGCGCCGTCTCTGGGGACCTATTCTTGACCACATATCGCTCACATCTCGCATCTCCGAAAAAGCCATATAACAATACACGTGATGCGTAACTTTGCGTATATGCCGTGTATTGTTATATGGCTTTTTCGGAGATGCGAGCAGGGTTCGGAAGTAGTTAATTAAGAGGAAATTTACCTGATTAACTAACCTAACCTAACCTAACCATATCCAAACGCCGCGCCGGCGCCGCACATAGGGGTATTTGGTCTATAAACCTGGCCAAAAGTGAAATATTTTTATTTTCATTTTTTATCTTAACTGAATACAAATCTATAAATACTAAATGTAAGCGCGTTTATTAGTTTTTTTTAAGTTGTTAGTTGACTATCAAATAAATAATATATTTCAATTATAAGTACGAATTATCTTGAGTGTATTCTGAAAATGTCTAAGATTATAAAATAGTGGAATTGTTTGTAGTGCTTTTTTTGCAAATTGTTTATAATAACTGTCATGATGGATACAGAGCCAGCTGGCAAGTCATGTTTTATGCCATATTTTTATTTGGAAACGTTTCCTTCTATCTATTTCTTTATAATGTTTTATATTTAAAAAATCAGAGGCATTTTTATAAGGTGTAAGACTATTCGGCAATATTCCGCATGGAAATTAGTATCCGTTCAATGCTTAAAGTCTCCAGCTTTGGAATATGTACAAAAATCTTGCCAATATTTGCCACTGCCAAAAAAAACATTGATTTAAATAGATTCTTAAAGGAAATAGTCTTTACCCTATAACACCCATCCTCGCTCAAATATCGTCTATAATATACAAATTACTTTCTTGTTCTAGCATCCTCATCCAATTGCTTGGTTTTGCACAGAATGGCCCTATTTGATCGGTGGAAAGGGTTTCAGAATAGAGGAAAAAATATTGTGTAGGAAAAACAAAATGAGGTTCCATATTAGCACCCTCTCCTCTAATAATTAATATTACTAGCAAAAAAGCAAAAAAATCATAAAACATAATTTTGGCCAACTTTTAGTTCTTAATACCCTCTGTGCGCCGTCGGCGCCTGCAAAAGCAGAAATAAATAAATTTTCGTTCCGGTAAAAGCGAGAACGCCGATGAACGCTGGTTGACGGCTCCTACCTGCTTTCACTGTGAACTAGCCGATTTGATAACACGCTTTAATTTTTCAAGGTTATAAGCGCGAGGCGGCGCGGCGCGGCGCTACTATGTAACCATATACAGGGTGTCCCAGAAATACGTGCAAGTATTTTAACTTAACTGGTAGTATAGTTCAACCCCAGAAACACGCCTATGAGGTTTTTTTCTAAATATTTTTTTTTGAAAATTCGGAATTTTTTGAAAATATTTTTGGAATTTTTTTGCAATTTTTTTTAGTTTTTATTTAAAAAAATAATTTCTTGATAATATGGCAACATAGGTAGTAGATTAAATTTATAAGAAAGAAAATCCAGAAAAGATCCAGTGGTTCTCAAACAAATCTCGAAGTATTGGAAAGAATATGTAAGGACCAAGAACTATTGACTACAATAAAACGACGAAAAGCAGCATATTTTGGTCATATTTTTCGAAATAACAAATATAGTTTCCTACAGCTGATCGTTGAGGGAAAGATTGAAGGACGACGAGGCATCGGGCGTAAACGGTTTTCCTGCATGCGGAATTTGCGCCAGTGCCATGGTTTAATATAGGAGAGGCAAGTGCAATTATCCGTTTGGCTCAAGACAGGGAGGAATTCCAATTGATGGTCGCCAACCTCCGATGAGGAGAAGGCACATGAAGAAGGTTCTCAAAATTTGAGCAAAAAATCATTTTTTTTGGAAATTTTCAAAGTAAAATAACTCCGTTATTTTGGACTTATTTGAAAAACGATAAAGAGAAAATATGTTTCTTTTATCTAGATCTACCACCCTTTAAAATACTTGCACTTATTTCTGGGATACCCTGTTTATAACAATACACGTGATGCGTATACGCAAAGTTGCGAACGATGTCAAGAATAGGTACCCAGATTGGCGCTGGCTACCAGAAAGCGGCAAACCTGCTTGCACTGTGTTCGCACACATAGACTAATAAAATTTTATGGAAGCATTACTGTTATGAAAACACACTTTCTGGTAATTTTTTTACTTTTTTAAAATGAGTGGAAGGGGTTGAAATAAACTACCCCTGTCATTCTTGTTAACGAAATTTAAAGAAAAATCTTATCAAACACATGCAAAAAAATTAATTTGGATAGTTTAGTTTGTTTAGAAACTTTTTATCTCTTGTATTTTTTTGATAAAACTCACCGATTTGAAATTAAAAATAAAATGTAAAGCATTACATGTCAGGACAAAAAACATTTTCTGATAAAGAATCTAGTGGGCTGCTGTAATTTTTTTTTAGAAAAAATCTAGTCGGCCGCTGTTACTTTTAGGGATGTTCCTAATATTATTTTATTTGACATTACTCTACTGCAATACGTTATTATCTAGATGATTATTATTATCGTTATTATCACTAGATTCTTAATCTAAAAATGTTTTTGTCCTGACATGTAATGCTTTACATTTTATTTTTAATTTCCAATCGGTGAGTTTTATCAAAAAACACAAGAGGTAAAAAGTTTCTAAACAAACTAAACTATCCAAATTAAAGCACCTGCATGTGTTTGATAAGATTTTTCTTTAAATTTCGTTAACAAGAATGATAGGGGTAGTTTATTTCAACCCCTTCCACTCATTTTAAAAAAGTAAAAAATTACCTGAAAGTGTGTTTTCATAACAGTAATGCTTCCATAAAATTTCATTCGTCTATCTTTTTTCGTTTTCAAGATAAAAAATAAAAACATTATTTTTCCGCCATCTTTGTACCGCGATATCTCCCTAATGGTTGACTTTTGACCCAACGTTTATAAAGCAAACTACCCTTTATTTTGAACAAGGAATCACCCCCTAAAGTTTTTCGCATTTGTTTTGAAACACCCTGTATATGGTTCTGTCCTGTTTTCGTCCTTTTGTTTCATATTCGTTGATATCCTTAAGTCAAGTTGTTGGCTACCGTGATGAAGACTGAATGGCACCTGAGGATATCAGGTGTCTTGAACGGTGCCTATGGAGATCTCCCGTCCCTCCATAGTAATAGGGTAGCTGAGGTGAGGTGCACTGGGGGCCTCAGTGGTCTGTTATTTCATCCATACTCGTGTCCCCCTTTAGTGTCCAAAAGACCCAGGATCCCGTCTCCGCCTATACCAAATTATTTCTATAGATTTTTTGTAGTTTCTCGTACTGATAATGATACTTTTGCTTCAGTATCTCCATTTTTTATTCACAAGACCTTGACTAATACTGTAGGACAATTAAAAGATGTTAAGAAATTAAAAAACGATTCTTTATTACTTGAATCTGATAGTGAAAAATCATCTATAAAGTGCACGGATATGAAACTTTTTGATTCAATCTCTGTTACAGTTATTCCGCATAAAACTCTTATTTTTTGTAGAGGTGTTATATCCTCAAGTCAACTTCAATTCTGCACTGATGAAGAATTACTAGAGGGTCTCAAGGAAGCTGGGCTTGTAGAAGTTTGAAGGATTTCTTCGAAAAAAAATGGCGAAACTATATAGACAAATACCGTTATATTAACATTTAAAACTCACTATCTACCAGAAAAGATAAATGCTGGCTATCTAAAACTTTATGTCCATACATATGTGCCTAGTCCTCTACGCTGCTTCAATTGCCAGCGTTTTGGACATGTGTATAAGACTACTTAGTAAAAAAATATACATTCACGACATTTTTTACGTAAAAAATACTTGTCATCGTTGACATAAATTAAACATGTTGACATTTAGTCATCGTTTAAGTTATTAGACTGCGAAATCATAAATTTGAAATGATTTTGTTCAAAAGTTCAACAGAAACTGTTTGATCATCATTTTTTCGAAGAAAACTTTATGATTAATTTAAAAAAAAAGAGGTTTCCAAATTTATCACTTCAGTCAAATAACTATCTACTCAACATGTTAAAACAGTTGTCATCAAATTTTCCATGTCAAAAAACTCGCAGACACCAATTTCCATCCAAATATTGACTTTACTTCAGAAATTATTTGGAAAAAATCGAAATAAAAATGAAACTTCTACACACTGTATTTCCGAAACTAACTAAATTTAGGACATACATTTATACGATCTTTATTACTTATTTTTATCTGCAGAATATGCTGCCAAGGTTTCTGGAATACAGTTCGGACCACCCTGTATACAGGTTGTTCGAAAAATACATGTCCAATTTTCCGGGGGTGATTCCTTATTAAAAAATAAAATGAAAAAACGTTCCTATAAACATGTCGTCCGTCTCGAATAGCGTGAATAACCCCCTGTAGGCCATACTGCATAACTAATATAATATATACGAACATATTGAATAAAATAACAACTGTATGTAAGCCTGTATGACTTTCCTGAAATATTCCGGGTTTCTTTAACTTTCTGATGTGTACATGTTTACGTTTGGTAGATCAAAAACGAGATTTTACAGGGACCTATACAAGTCGCAAGCCATGAATATTTGCTTTGTGGATACATATTGCTTAGTTATATTTTTCTTTTTTTAGAAATAGATTTAGGTGTGGTCAAAGGGCACTGGAAATTATAAAAATATAAAAAGTTGATATAAAAGACGGTTGGTATTTTTTGATCGACTTCATATAAAGAAAGTAGTTTATACATATCTAAATAAATCTAATCCTAATAAATTAAGGAGGGAATAAAATGCTATCCATGTATTTATGCAATGTAGACGGACAAAGGGCCCTAGGATGGAGGACCCTTGACAGTTCTGTTTGACGATTCATTTGACACATTTGAATTTGATTTGAAATTTTGTGGATTTGTCAATCTTTACTGAGCTTATTTTATGTTATTTATAATTTATTCTCTACTACTGATAATTGTTTAAAGGTAGTAAATCTAGAAGGAAATTGTAGCAGAACTTAAATTAACAGTGACACTATTGCGATTTATCGAAAAAGACTGTAAAATAGTTGGTTGTGTAGTATGCGGTAGTCACACAGACTATTAAAAAAAATATGCCACACAGGCTATCAAAATGCCACACAGGCTATCAAAATGCCACACAGGCTAAAAAATATGCCACACCGGCTATCAAAATGCCACATAGGCTAAAAAACATGCCACATAGACTAACAAATCTGCCACACAGGCTATCAAAGTGCCACACAGGCTAAAAAAATACACAAGTTAATAGTCAAACTACGCTACGGGGCTAACTACTCTTCAAGGCTAACTACACTACGAGACTAACTACTTGTCAAGGCTAACTACGCTAAAGGACTAACTACTCTTCAAGGATAACTATAGAAAATAATAAAGTAAAGTAAAAATAATTCAATCGAGATCAAATTGATAATATTAATACACAAATATATTCTTATCCTCTATTAAAGTCACATAGACAAATATAAATAAATCACTATAAAGAAATACTTCACTATTATCATCTGCAAATCATTTTTTTATATTCAATCAAATACCTTAAAATTTACCTGAGATTCAGAAACATATCACAATAAAAATAATAAACAGTTAATTTTGAAATGTTTGTGTATTTTACGTCAGATAAAGAAAACGTAGCGTAGAAAAATAGAGTTCTTACATGATTCATTTTTAATACTCGTTCAATATTTTTCCACCTCTAGTACTCAGCATATGCAGACCTTTAAAAAACGTATGTTCGACTTGGCTGTAAAATGAACAGGGTAGCCAATAATTGAACAATTCAAACTTCGTATGGAACTTCCTGTGTTGTAGGAGAAATACTCGTCATCTCAGAAACAAAGATATTGAAATTTTTTAAATTTTACTTCGCCAGAATTAATCTAAACAACGGAGAGGGCAAGTTTCAAACATTTAATATCAAAGGATTACAATTCCTTATTGCTTTAATTAATTTCCTCTTTAAAAATTTATGGAAACTCCCACAGATAAATTTATACTTTCCCTTTTCCATCGGAACGTTAATTCCGACCTTAACAACCCCAACAATCTTTAATTTAATGTCTCTATTATTTTTTACGATACAAGAGCTCGTTAGAATGTGATTTTGTGATTATTTTTTGATGGCATTTTTTACTTCCTCATAAAAAAAGCGTTTTCTTTTAAAATCCAGAAAAAAAAAATGTTTGTTTGATGGCGGTATACAGGATTGTTCACCACATAGACACGGAATATTGAAGCTAAACGATTAGATTTTTGCAAATTGTAAGTTTTGGGTTCGTTGAAGGACTATTAGAGCTACAATTTAAAAATATTTTTACAAGATACAGAGTGTCTCAAATAAATAAAAAATATCAAAGTTGCATTTTTTTAAATGAAACGCCCTGTATATTATTACATTTTTAGTTTCTACGATTAAAATAAAAGTAAATTAAGGTTTATTACACTTAAACCTTACCGTTTTTGAAATATTTTCAATTTTGTGAAATTGCAGTATAAATTTTAAGGCTTCATTTCTCCGAGGGTATCAAAGTTTTTAATACTAAATATTTACTGAAGTTTATTTATTGATCAGTTATTGTGTTGCAATAATAAAAATTTTACTACCTTATACTGAATGTCTAAATATTTAATTCAAATAATTATTAGCTTTAAACGGCAATAACTTGTTTAATTTAAATAGAACACCCTGTATATTTTATGAGAATCAGATGCACAATTTAATTGTCTATCAAATTGTTTTATACCATTTTTTACCTATCTCTTCAAGTTTCCGTAGAAAATGCATTTTCTTGTAATTTAGAACTCATTTATCAATATACCCATGAAATACTGACAATTTAGGTTATTTTTAAAGATGTACCAAATTTTTAAAGAGTACAGATAGTAATATTGTCGATATGATTCGTTTATTTCATTAAAAAACTGTTTAAATATTTGTTAAAGAGGACCAATTTGTATGATTCCAGTATTCAAACTACATTAATTGACTGTTTGCGTTGATTAATAATAATTACTCCAAATACTAAAAAACTGAATTATGTATGTGTATTAGACAGTGTGGTAAAGAAACTAACACCTTAAAAATGATATATGATTTTTTGACAAATGCTTATTTTTAACAAAGACGTTCATTTTCATAACTTATTATTATATTGATTTCTGATTTAAATCCACATTTATTTAGAATAATTTATTAACGAACACAATTAAGTATGTAATTAATTAGTATTTGGGCGGAAATACTGGTGGTATATTTAATTAATGGTATACTCTTTTGTAAAGATTTACATTGTTTTCTTTTTGCATCTAAATGGGCTAGTAATATTATCGTTTTACTAAAAACGATAATAATACTAGCCTGTACATTTGTTGTTTTAAAAACAATCTAAAATGTCAATATTCCATGGGTATATTGATAAATGGCGTCTAAATTATAAGAAAATGCATTTTCTACGAAAACTTGAAGGGATAGATAAAAAGTGGTATAATACAATTTGATAGACAATTAAATTGTGCATCTGATTCTCATAAAATATACAGGGTATTCCATTTAAATTAAACAAGTTATTGCCGTTTAAAGCTAGTAATTATTTAAAATAAAATTTTAGACACTCTGTATAAGGTAGTATAATTTTTAGTATTGCAACACAATAACTGATCAATAGATAAACTTCAGTAAATATTTAGTATTAAAAACTTTGATACCCTCGGAGAAATGAAGCCTTAAAATTTATACTGCAATTTCACAAAATTGAAAATATTTCAAAAACGGTTAGGTTTAAGTGTAATAAACCTTAATCAAATTTACCTTTATTTTAATCGTAGAAACTAAAAATGCAATAATATATAAGGTGTTCCATTTAAAAAAATTCAACTTTGTTATTTTTTATTTATTTGGGACACTCTGTATCTTGTAAAAATATTTTTAAATTGTAGCACTAATAGTCCTTCAACGAACCCAAAACTTACAATTTGTAAAAATCTAATCGTTTAGCTACAATACTGCGTGTCGTATGTGGTGAACGACCCTGTATAGTTACAGGGTGAATCTTGTAGAGTGTAGAATGTTTAGGAGAGGAGTTAATCACCGCGACCTTACAGATCTATTGTGTGTTCCCCATTCTTGAGTTATAACGAGTTATAACTCATCATGCAGTCTCAGGGCTTTAACAAAAGCCAGTATCTGAGACGGCCCCACAGAGGCCAGCTCTCCATCCTCGATATCAGCCGTGCCAAAGTTCATCGCACGAATGGTCTTCGTCTCGGCGCACTCAATGATAAGGTGTTCTGGTACTTCCCCATTTTCCCCACAGAATCTGCGTTTGTCGTTGTTTCTCATCTTCAGTTCTCAGTTTCGTTGAGAAGACAGTGTCCTGTTAGAAAGCCCGTGACAATCCAAAGATTGTTTTTAATTAAACCAAGGAAAACCTTTGATTTTTCTCGGTGGTAAATTCTGATGAACTTTTTCGAGTGTCTTAGACCGTTGGAGGGCACCCATTCGAGATTACGGATGGAGTCTTCCAGATTCTTCAGTTCCGCGTTCAGTTGGTTCCTGCTTTGAAAACAGAACGGTTCTGGTCCAGTTAGTGGAGTTTTCGCTCCTTTTCTAGCTAGACCATTTGCTTTTTCATTGCCTTCTATCCCTGGGTGGGCAGGCACCCAGAGTAGCAGGACTTTATTTTCTTTGCCTAATTTGTGGAGCTTCTCTGGGCATTCTTTGACCAACTTCGAATTGAGGGTTACTGAGTTGATCGCGTTTGGTGCAGGGTGAGTCTTAAGTAAGTGCAAAATTAGAGATGAGCAAGAAATCTCAAACTGCCATTCAATCGGAGCGATTTTAAAATCGCGATTGCAACCTGCGATTGGCTCTCATAGGAAACTGCGACTCTGATTTCTTTTATTTGCGAGTTTCTATTTAGGCAACCAATATTACCAATATTACTATAAATGCGATTTTGCTGCGATTGTGATTTTGTAAACTAGGACCGTGATAATCTTCTATCTGCGAGTTTGAATTTTTAGGAGTTTGGATTGGAGTTGTAATTTTGTGGTCCATTGAAGCATTTTATAGTAAATGCTATTGAAATTTTTCTCTGATTTTATGTTTTTATAGTATAATATTTTCTAGAGCCAAGATCATAATATACCGGGGTTTCTCAAGAGTAGTTCGCCCATATAACTTTGTTAGTTTTAGCTTTTTTCTTTCTTCTCGGGGGTGAATTAAAAAAAATCTTTCACAATTCGTTTTTAGATCTTTCAAAGTAATTTTATCAAAAATTCAAGTTTTTACCAGAACTTTAAAAGCCTATTTTCTTGGGCTATCTGTAAGATCTGTGAGTTGAACTGTTGTAACTGGGTCATCTGACCTATGTTTAATACCTTAGATAGTATTAGATAGTAGGTATTAAATTTCATTGAAAATAAACGGAATTGATCAATTTTTTGTATGTTTTTGACATAAAATATCGTTTATTGGGAGTTGGAAATTGCAAAATAGCATGAAATCAAAGGAAATACAAACCTTTTATTCCCTTTTCCAACATTATTATGTTAAAATTGGTATTAAGTTAATGGAAGTTTGTGTTATTCTGTGTGAGTTTCACTACATTAGAAAATCAGAAAATGTATTAGTAATTGTAATTTTATACAAACATAAAAACGGTTTCGTGCAGTTAATTTTATGTCCAGAAAACATCAGTGATATTGGGTTCTTAGACAGAAAAACCTTTTAAGTTAATGAAAAATACCAATTATTTTTTAAAATACCAATAAAAAATAGAAAATATATAATACACTGTCTGTGTAAGATTTTTTTGGAACTTTTTCTGATACATTACTATATAAAATAAACAAAATACAATTGATTAAAACAGCCTGTATATAGTGGTAATAAATATTTCAACACGTTATTGTCCTTACAAACAACAATTTAACTTTTTCTTTGATAAACCACCCTTTTAAAGATATGTAACTTCCAACCGTAAACAACGTTTATAAACAAACTTGTGAAACAAGTTCTTTATCGCTTCATTCAAGCTGTTATATTTGGAAACAGAGATGTAGAAGGGTGTCGTATCTTTTTGTTTTCCGTAACTTTGTTGACTGTGTTGTTACCACACTTGTGTAAATAAATTCGATTTAATTGAAGAATAAAACAGGATGAACCTATACCGGGTGCGTCTCAAAAGCGGCTTAAATTTCGAAAAACGTTTAGAGAAAGAACGCTGCATTGACTTACATTATAAAAAATGTGAAATAAAACTTTTAGAATCGTGTATGTGTATATATGCATTTATGTTTTTGTGACATTATTATTTATGTGTATTTTAAATCCTACCGTGGAAAATTTGTGTAAAGAACATTGAGTAGATTTTTAGTGAAATGGCACTAGACCACCTGTTTAAAAATGTAAGGGTAGCTTTCATTTTAACAGAATTTTTATTTGTTCTCTTTTAACTAAACGTACAAGTACCTTCTAAGAAACGAATTAAATTTAGGCGCGTCTTAAAAAAAATCGACGCAATATTTTTAGATATTGACCTCCCTACAATAATGACCACGAGCCGCCGCTGTAAAAAGCTAGAACTTTTTTACGTAAAACAGGCGCTCGTTTAGGTCGAAAAGATTCATTTATTGAAATTACTTTAACTATAAGTATAAAAGAAGTACCACTAGTAGTACTCTCTACCCTAATTGAAAGTACCCTTTCAGGGCTGTTACGGAATTTTATACTATCGCCATTCGCTTTGGCCTTAAATTTTGTGTAAGAGTAGAAATTAAAAAAAACTGGTTTATCAATGTTTTTAAAAATAAACAAAATATATTAATTTTATTTATTTACAACCACATATGTAATACTGACATTACTGACTTTTAAAAAATTTGAAAGTGTCAAATTATCTACATTTCTTCCCTCTTCCATTTCCCTCACCCATTTCCCTTACTCGGTTTTTCTTATTTCTCGCCTTATTTAATTAAGCAAAATATTCTTTTAATATCTTTATTAAATACTTTTATCTAACATCAACAAAAATAAACAAGAAGATTAACAATAATAATTGAAGATTTTAATACATTTACTTGTTGAAATTAATGGTCAAATTTGACTTATTGTACGCGTTAATCGATATTGTTAAGGGGCCGCCCTGATGATTTGTTTTACTCATTGAGGTTTCACTGTTGCAAAAACTTAACTCCTGACTTGTGTCAGGTCTTCTAATGTCAACGAAAGGAGGTAAAAAGTTTGAATTGTTACAGGAAGACGATGGTAACGATGTTAAAGAAGATGAACGAAAGATATCATATTTGCGGTTTTAGTTTGGTTGGCTACGGATGCATCCACATAACCCTCAGCCACAGCACTGGATTTTCATCCCCCTAGACGCTTCAGCTGTAGACGCTGTTCGTCTAAAAGCATGACCTGTGTAGGTTTTCGCATTGGGAAGTTTCAAAAAGCTAGCAATTTTGTACGGAAATTGAGATATAGAATTGTATCCAAAGGCTTGATTTCGAGATTTTCCTAATCGATATTGAGCAACAAATCTCTCATTTTCAATATCTTTTCGTAACTCTATAAATTCTTTCACAATTTCTATTCAACTTTTGTTAGTTATCATAAATGATCTGCTCTTATAAGATTTTGTATCGGAAATTTCTATGCAAATTTTGTTTTCTAAAATATCAATATGCATAGTTTTCATCTTCAGTAGCTCATCACTACGACATGCCCTGTATAAGTAATATAAGTACTATAAGCGCAATCTAAAACAAATAAAAGAAATATGCTTGCTTCATCCAGGTTACCGTAGATGGAGCTAAGAAGGGTCCTTTTGGCCCGTTTTTCCGCTACTCGTATTTTTGTTTATTTAATAAAAGAAATATTTAAAAACGGAAAAGGAAACATTTAAAATTAAAGATTTACTTTAATAGGAAGGAATTCTTGAGGTGCTTTCGTGAGAAAATCCTCCAAGTTTTACCTGGTAAAAATACTAGACATGTTTGGCTTAAAACATACATTCTGGCGTTTTAAAAAAGCGACGAGTTTGTGATATTTTGTGTCAGTCATTTCCCTTAATTCAAGCATTGTCTCCAATGCAACATTCTTAGCATTTCTTTCGACACACCATTTTTCGTATACTTTCAATGCTACATATTTCATATCGCCCCCTATACTTTTCTCTGGAAGTAAACTGGCTTCTGCTCTTTTTGCAGCTTCTGTAAGTTCTGGTGGAGTACCAATATTAAAGTAGTCTTCATTATCAGAACTTTCCGACAACATTCTCGCTTTCTATGTTATATAAATTCGAAAAAACGAACAAGAAATTCAAAACTGTCACTTAGTTGTTTTGGTTTGGTTTGTTTTGCTGTTGAAGGTTTGCACCATAACAACCTCTGTTACCGGTAACTATAGATATGGAAATGTCAAAACAGAAAACGACAAATTTTCGCATATTTTTTTTTCAAAATAAAATACTGTCTCTATTTTTTAATTAATGATGTGGTTGTAAATAAAATAGTATACAAACCTCGGAAGAAAGTTTTCATTATTGTCTCGAGATTTAGTTAATCTCTCGACAGTAATGAAATATTTCCCTCCTCCGGTATGTAATATACTATTAGCTTTTTCATGGCTGTAATTTCTTTGGGAATCATTTTAGAACATATAATTCACAGAAACTTTTTGTTTTATTTCTTATCTGTAAAATCACCCACCAAATTGAAATACACAATTTTTTTGACACCGTGTATAATTTGTTGCTCCACATAAAGGTGCGTATTCATTATCCGCACGAACGAACGAACGAATATTCGCTAGTGGTATGGACGGGGACCGCACGATAGAACCGCACGAGAAGACCGCACGCATTTCTTCATTCGCGCGCCAGTTCAAATCGTCAAGATATTGTTATAAACCTGTTTTTTTTTTGTTTATATACCGTCATTGAATTATCGCTAAGCAAGTTACTATGGAGCAGTGCATAAGGAGTCGGGCTAGGAAGCGAGAGACCGGAGTTGGAATCTCGGCCGGAACATCACTTTTATTTTTTTTTAAATACTGTTGTATTCTATAGTTTATTTTTGTAGTATAAGAAAAAGAACTATTTACTCTGTTATTTTTTAATCTCCGTATTAATATAAATTGATTGTTAGTACAATACCTCATTTAATATAAAATAATATTCTACTTTTTGAAATGTATCGGGCCCTAATTGTACCTAAAAGTAATATATTTTTAGTGATATACCATATTGTAAACTATTTAATATTTTAGTCACTTAAAAAGTTAATTTGCATTGAATAATTGCCTACCATTAAAGGAAATTTGAGCTATATAATCCTTGATGGGCATATTCTGGGTATGCAAATACTTCCTTTAAATTTTGGGTGTCGTTCAACCGATTTATTCTCAAAACCAGAAACTTCTACATATAAAAAGAAGCAGAGGTCACTAATTATAATAAACTTCACCCTTGGTATTACTTCCACTAATTATAATAAACTTCACCCTTAGAATTACTTCTATCACAATTACAATACGTTCATCTGCATTGGCATTTTCTACTTTTCGATGGGAAACAATAAACTTCCCAATATTTTTTAAATGATGTAACAATTCCTCTTGTGGTTACTTTTCCATAGATATCCTCAACTCTGTCCTCATGTGAATTCAGAGGCAATGAAAATGAAAATTATTTACCATAAACATCGCAAACTAAAAACCTAATAAACAATTTTATACCGAATATAGAAATAAATTCAGTATTCTTACCTATCGTCCAAATCCATGTTAATAGATAATTATTATTTTTAAATATATTTTTGGAACTGCTGGTTTTAGTAATTATTAAATTAAACGAACTAAAAAGTCTTAAAATAAACAATTCTTAACCATAACCCCAAAAATTGCAGATCTCCTGTCAACTTTCTTTATTTTTTATTTATTCATTATTTTCCTAGTGACGTCACAGGTGGTATGCGCGAACTGAACGAAATTGGAGCCGCTATCGATCATACCTTGTATTCTTTGTACCATGACGTCTAAACGCCTTTGATGTACCGACTCGAAGCGGATGGTCGAGCGCACGAACGAACGAACGGCCGCATGCGTTCGGTCCCCGTCTAAATATACCGCACTTTCATTCGTTCGTTCGTTCGTTCGGATAATGAATACGCACCTTAAATCTGAAAGCGCACGCAGCGAACGCCTTTGATGTACCGACTCGAAGCGGATGGTCGAGCGCACGACCGAACGAACGGCCGCATGCGTTCGGTCCCCGTCTAAATATACCGCACTTTCATTCGTTCGTTCGTTCGTTCGTTCGGATAATGAATACGCACCTTAACACGTCTGAAATAAACATGTTTACTTAATTACTCTAAAAGTTTCAAACATATATATTTTCATGAATAGGACAGTACTTTTAAAAGCTTTCCAACATCATTCAACCATCCCCGAAAAGACCTTTTATAATATCAAGTGTGAAAGCACCGAAGTAAATACATTATTTACCTCGAACTTATCCGTCATAATTATCTTACTTAATTATTAAGCCTTATACGTAGCTTAATTTTCTATAATGGAGTCTGGAATTCAACAACACCCCCTTTTCAATACGGCCGAGGATTAAAAACAATATACATCCCTCCCTATATATCTTCTAGTGTCTTTCACTCTGCGAACTCTACTGTATAAATTGCGTCAAAGTTTGTGGACGTATTTTCGCCAATTAATTGGGAGGGATACACACATAAATAATGCGAAGCGAGACAGGCTAAAGCCTTGTTTACACTTGACCCGAAACAGATCGTGATGATGTGAAGAGGGCTTTAATTGGCGCCGGAATATAATACGACCGCTTATCGATTTTGTTTCGCTCGATTAGAGATGGGCAAAACTCTTAGTCCCGTTTCATAATGGGAGCATTTCCCTCCTCCAAATTCCAGTGGATGACATATCGAGAATGTACACCTTTGAGAAACACCTCCCTGTAGTATTCAGCAATAAAAAAGAATTGGAAGAGAGAAACGTTTTTTCTATCACAAATAGTACCGTATGATCGAGAAAAAACGGCGTCAGCGATGGCTATGGAATGAAGATCGCTGTCATTTTAAATGTAAATTTATATGAGAAATGTCATTGATGTTCATTTCCCAGCCAACTGGACGCCGTTTTTTTTTCGATCATACGGTACTTTAACCGCAAGGGTAGATTAAATGATACTTTAACAGCGAGGATAGGTTAAAAACTGTATTTATTCTCGCACGTTTTTTACTTGCTTTCATTTTTGAAAATGTTTGTATTCCTCTTCATAAGTTATTCGGGATTTAAATGGATGTAGTTTGTATATTACGTTTGTCGCCTCAGCCTGAATATCTGTTGGTAATTTGCTTATTTCGTTTTTAGCCATTTCTGG
Organism: Sitophilus oryzae; assembly: GCF_002938485.1. Classification (NCBI taxonomy): domain Eukaryota; kingdom Metazoa; phylum Arthropoda; class Insecta; order Coleoptera; family Curculionidae; genus Sitophilus; species Sitophilus oryzae. The sequence goes on along the minus strand of NW_022147287.1, from coordinate 3,493,122 downwards.
CTCCAATTCAATCAGCAATCGACACGAGAGAGAATTAAAAAATATTAACTCAAAACTGACAACTAAAGAGACAGCTTTATTTATTTGTCAAATTACATAGAAACCAACGCCAACCCAGCACAATATTTTTTCTACTCGTCATAAATTCCTTGAAATAATAATTTCTGAATATTTTTTAAAACGTAACTCGCTATGGAAAAAATATTGTTTTATACACGACGATAAAATTGCATTATCGTCTCCCGAAATTAATTCACTCGCGATTCATTAATCTTTTTGGTCGACGATTAAATACCATTTTACGGTCTTGTATAAAAAATAACTAGGTATTATTATTATTATACAGGGGTTTAAGGAAATCTGCTGGCAGACTGTCCCTGCCTGTTGGTCTAGCGGCGGAGGTTATGTCGGATTTGCTTGTAGTGCCCGATTAAAACCCTTTCCCCTCTTTTCACTCTCAAGTGCGGTTGGAACTGCCCTAATTACTTCAACCTCACAAAGTATCCTTTATTAACAACGTATATACTTTTCCTCTTCTATCTTTTCTTTCATTATGCCTTTGCCACACTATGCTCCTCGTGCTGCTCATCGCCCTACTCCTCGTGCTACCGCAATGTTGTCCTGTCCGCCCACATTCTGTTCCGCTCGCGTAATTACTCGCAACGCTCTGCACTACGTATATTGCCGCTCCTTTGACTGTGTGTCAGGGCCATTATATTTGTCATTAGTCTGCTGACACTTTTCCACCCGTTCTTGCCTCTTAGAAGGACTTCTGCTACATTGTACTGCTACGTTTGTACCCTGTAAGCTTCAAACTTTGGACCTACAAACAAAGTGTGTTCTGCAACCTATTCTGAACAAAACCAACAACATACATACTGCTGTTTTTTTATTGTTTGCAGGTATGAGCTAAAGACCCCATTTTCTTTCGCACCATAGAAAATGTCTTTGATAAAAGTCTTAGCCCACCCTTGGTATTCATTCCTTCTTGTTTGCCACTGTGCTTAAGTCATCTACTTAGCCTCCGCAGCATAATCTTTTCCTCTTTGATAAATGAGGTCCCGTTCTTTCACCAGCAGTTTTATTGGAGCCATCCCTGCAAGAGCTGTAACTGCTTCTCTTGAAGCGGTTTTGTAGACCGATAAGATGCTTATTGCCATTCTACGGTTAAGTCGTTCTAATAAATCTCGATAGGATATTAACTTCAATCCCGATTTCCAAGCCAGTGCCCCGTACAGCATTAAAAAAAGTACAGTTGTTGTTTGTACCCTTCGCTTTGACCTCCGATATTTGGCATGAATCTTCTTATCTTATTAATGACCGTATTTGACTTTTACCCAGATTCTTTTAATATGTGATGTCATTCGTACGACTTGGTCTAAATAGACTATATAATATATTAACTGACACAATTAGTTATGCAATTAATTAATATTTGGGCGGAAATAATGATGGTATATTTAATTGGTGGTATATTTATTGGTATATGCGTTTATTGGTAATCTAATGGCTAAAATCTACAATATTCTGTGTCGAATGAGGTGAATAAACCCTCTATATTATAGTATAAGATTAGAAAAATAATTATTAAATTCAATAAAAAAAATAGAGTCCACTTCAAAATGCTTGAACCTATTTTACTACTTGGTATTCATTGGATTTTTTTCCCGCGGGTTTATCAAGTCGAAACAATACAAACTTACATTTTAGGGAGTTTAAAACGCTTTTCGATACTTTTGAAGTAATCGAAGAACAATTCTGCAGACATTTAAGAAGCAATAATACAGCCCTTTTAACCAATCTTATAATAGAGTTCTTTTATAATTTCTTTTATATTTTTAAGACCAGCTGCATAGACGCACTTGTGCTAATTTGAACTTTATATTAAAATCAACTCTAGGTAAGATAAAATAAAAAAAAAACTTTAGAAGAAATTCAGTTTCAAACGGTTCAATTAATTTTTAATAACAAGAGTTGCGAGTTGAAGTAGAATCATTTGCATGAAGTAAAAAAGAATTAAAAAAAAAATGGAAAAACTTTTAAAATGTAAAACTATGGACAGCTAGAGTCATAAACTTTATTAAGATTTTTTATTAATGAAAATAACTATAGTTCATATCAAATAACTTTTGGTCACGTGATTAAGCTTCACCGTCACAGCGTTGCCCACTTTTACATATTTTCTTTTAATCAAAATATTTTAGGAAATAAAAATCAATTAATTATAAATATATAAACAGCTATTTTTTGCATCAACAAAACTCAATTTTTTAACATTTCTTTAAAGACATAAAAATACTACCGCTTTCCCGTTCAAAATATTGTAATAAAGTTGCGATTATTTTTTACGGCTATTAAGCTACCTTGTAGTACCACTTCGCACTAAAAGAGGTTCTAAAAAGAACAATGTTCGACTGCAAGGTCTGCTATAGTCTATAAAATGAATAACTTGAATTTTGACCGTTATTTTTTACCAACATGGCAAATATAAAAGCCCTCTGTCCAAAAAGTTACTGATATTCTTTAAAATGAGTGCCTGAACGAATCAGATAGGTAACTCTTTTTACTTTCGTGAAATAGAAAAAGAAAATTATAAAACAAGTGACAGTTCTTCCTCTTCTTGCAAAAATCAACGCGAAATGTCATAATTGACAAAAGTAAAATGTCATCAGCCTTTGACATTTCTAAATATCAAACCAATGCCGTCTCTAATAGAACAGCCTTGGAGCGAGATTTATGACGTCACGCTAGTTAGATAACACGGATTAATAAATATGTTGTAGAATACACGGAAAACATAATTATTCCTCGTATTTTTGGTTTGTATTTTAAAAATGATATAGTTTACATGAACTATACATAATATACAGTTAATAAATACAATATATATACCTATTTATAGTAATAAATACTTTGGCAAATAAACTATGAACCATACAAATGCATCAATGTTTTACAATATACAAATAATGAATAGGTACATAAGATAATGGGTAAAATGTAAAATATATTTTAAATTTTGGGGTTTGAAAATCGATTTAATTTAACAAAAAACATTCAATATCTACTAATAGTGGTGTATTATTATTTGCATTCACAAAATTTATATGTATATTTTGCAAGCATCAATGTGCGAAAAATTATATTTGCAAATAATACAATATCATAGAAAAAAAGGCGTCAGCGATGGCTATGAAATGAAGATCGCTGTCATTTTATATGTAAAATTATTCTAAAATTTTTGATTTTTTGGGATTTAGGTTCGGGAAAAACGCTGATTAAGTTTACATTTGGTTTTTCATTATTTTTTTTTGGTTTAAAAAAAAACGTTACAGCTAACGTTTATAGCCTTCATTAGTGCTGTGTCATATGAAAAAAATGTCGAATGTAAATGTGTCGAATATAATCCAAAAAATTACATATACGAGGAATGTTTTCCATGTATTCTACAACATAATTAATCCGTAGTATCTAACTAGCGTGACGTCAGAAATCTCGCTCCGAGGCTGTTCTATTAGAGACGGCATTGCATCAGCATGGCCCGCAAGTTGCTAGCCTAATAAAACTAACACTAGAAAAGCCCGCGGGAACTGTCAAATTCAAAGTTATTCGTTTTACAGACTATAGTAAACATGTTTAACCTTAAAGTATCACAACACAGTTAGTGGGGTGTTGCTTTTAAGATTTTCAAGTGAGTAGGGGTGCCGCCTAAGGGGTAGATCAGGGTGATTTAAAAAATACGTCATACGTATTCCCCCTCGATATTATAGAAACGGTATTTTTTATTTTTTTCGGCTTAAAAATTATAGCCATTGTAAGTTTACAGTGGCCCACCCGTATAAACTAAAACTCCTTGTTACAGATTCTCCTTCCGGTTATTATTTTAAGAAATAGACTCTTTTGAAATTTTATATCAGGAAACTGCAGTTTTCCTTTGAGAAGTCTTACTCTAACTCAGTTTCTTATAAGGATGAAATCCACGCTGAAAATTCAAGAGTGCACTGAATATTCTCTGGGGAAATTCTTAGAAATATGTGGTGTTCGGTTACTTACATCTATTGAAATTCATTTCAAAGAAATTTTCATTTTTTCCGAAAGGTTAAAATCATTAAAATTTTATTTATACCAACGAACTTATTTTTTGTTATTTGAAATGCTCGAATTAATAAGAGTCATAGCGTGGGATTAAGTGTTATACAGGGTCCGGCAATAGTGCGTCGGGCATTTGTAGCTCCTAGAATAAAAAACTTTAGAATTTTGTTTAAGTGCAAACCTAAAGTATGCACTAGGATGTATTTCAGGAAAATATTTTATCTTCTATAGGGTGGCTCAAAAAAGTGTGAGTGGATCTGGGTGGATTTTTTTTAAATGGAACACCCTGTATATTATTGCATTTTTGGCTTCCTTTCAGATCACTTTACATGGTCCTAAGATTTGAGTAAATGTATTTCGATAGTTCCAGAGATATTAAAAAATAAATCAAAAATATATATTTTTCAGCCCTTCTTAAAAAAATTATTAAAAATACAAGAACTGTTCTGAAATCAAATCTATATTAGGTATTTACTTTAGATGGTCTGTTCTTAGTTTGCTATAAAATATGGTAATCGTAAATCATACAGGATGTTCAATATTCTACGCCAAACTTTCTAAGATATAAAATAATTTTCTTCGTTTTTTTAAATGGAACACCCTGTATATCATTTTTTTATTAGATGGAGAATTAAAAACTGAATATTTTTTGTATCTAAATTATTTCAAAATTTTTAATAGTTTTGCGGATACACGCAGTATTATTTCATATGGCGCTTTCAATGGTAAAATACCAGAGAAAAATCAATGGGTGGCTTTGATAAAAATTTACTGTGGAAAATGCCATATGAAATATAAAACCGGGAATATCTGCGAAACTGTTAAAAATTTTGAAATACTCTAAATACAAAAAATGTTCATTTGTTAATTCTCCATCTACTGAAAAAATAATATACAGGGTGTTCTATTTAAAAAAACGAAGAAAAATTATTTTATATTTTAGAAAGTTTGGCGTAGAATTTTTAACATCCTGTATGATTTACGATTTCCATATTTATAGTAAAGTAAGTACAGACTATCTAAAGTATATATATAATATAGTTTTGATTTCAGGACAGTTCTTGGTATTATTAATAATTTTTTTAAGAAAGACTTAAAAATATATAATTTTTATTTATTTATTAATATCTCAGAAATTATCAAAATATATTTACTCATGTCTTAGGATTATGTAAAGTGATCTGAAAGGAAGCAAAAAATGCAACAATATACAGGGTGTTCCATTTAAAAAAAATCGTCCCGATCCACTCACACTTTTTTGAGCCACCCTATAGAAGTTAAAATATTTTCCTGAAATACATCCTAGCGCATATTTTAGGTTTGCACTTAATCAAAATTCCCAAGTTTTTTTTATTCTAGGAGCTATAGATGCCCGACGCACTATTGCCGGACCCTGTATAGAGAGCTCACATTACTTTATATTTTAAGCATTTTTTTTTAAATTTAAGTTAACCTTTTATAACTTAACAGTAAGTTTAAAGTCTCTAGATAATATACAGTATGTCCCAGGCTTTTCTTTAAAGAGGAACACTTTTTTATTATTGATATTTTGCAAAAAATGCGTTCTTAGTTCTTAAAAATAAGTCCTCAAAATAAAAACGCGATTTTATGGTAATAACATTTCTTAAAATCTATTTTTCTTCAATATTGTTGAGTATACCGGGTGCGCCTCAAAAGTGGCTGAAAAACGAGATTTGGTTTGTTAGTAAATGACATAAACTATGATTGATTGTGTAACGTTTTTAGTTCGTTACATGTTTTTTTTTATATATAATATATGATGTCTGGCCTATCATCACCGGATTCCGTATCGTTCAGGCCTGATAATTTATTTGGCACGCTTGGCGTAATTTTCACGTTCCCTAGTCGCCAACCCTGCTATCGTTTCACTGTTCTGTGGAGGCGCGCGCTGCCAACATCGCTTCTGTCAACTCTCCGCGCTTAACCTCACTTTTGCAAATCCCGGCTTTTAGAAATGGTGATTATTTAAATCTTGCTGTATAATCTGAATCAGCTGCCATTTCGAAGCAACAGGTAAAGATGAGATATTATCTTTATTAGATTCGTTATTATTATTGAATATTTTTAGGGTAGAGTTTTGGATTGACCCACCTTAACTCGTATTTGTATTTTGCTGACACATTGGTGTTCTTTTGCTTTTGTCCTCCAGAATGTTACATGGAAGAAAGGACAAGTTCTTTTGTTTATTATTGGGCCCTCGGAAGCGTTTCGAGGTAGGTTTATTTTGTTTATTAGACCTTGTTTGGTTTTAAACAAGAGTTTCATATTTTTAGGGTCCAAGGTACGGACTATTTACCAGGTATGGGCATTATCCAAGGTACGGGTAGTGTTCCCCTGTACCGTTGTCTTATGGACGGACTGTGTCCAAGGTTATGGTCCAGGGTACGGACATTATCCAAGGTCCTAGTAGTGTTCCAAGGTACGGGTAGTGTCCCCATATTGCCACAGTATGGATACAGCGTAAGCCCCATGCTGCTTCGCTCCCATTTCTAAGCCTAGTCAGTAGCTACGGCTGTATTGATTCATGGTGTCCTCATTCTGGCCCCTTTTGTTGTTTTGGCCAACAGGATCGCCGACAGACAGTACAGAGATATGAGCCAACCTCACGCTGTTACTGTTTGAAGCAAGATTACATAAAGAACAGCTAAGGTTAGATTTAAGTTTTAGCTTACATTTAACATTTAACACATTTTCAGTCTTAAACAATAACGTACAACTTAAGTAATATCGTACAGACTATGTTTAGTGGTTAGATTGTTAAGAACATTCATGTCGATTTAATATTTAAAATATGATTTAGATCTTAGGTTTCATTACATTATGTCTTGTAATGGTATTACTTTTATAGATATTTAGTACAACTCTTAACACTACTTTCTTTGACATATAACCACTACATATTCACTAGAACTCTACAATGTCATGTATCAGCAACGAACATCTTGAATAAATATAGTCATTAGTTTTAAGTAATATACAACTGTGTTTTCTTTCTCTGTACATGCCTGGCGCCCAATATCTGTATTTTTTTATTTATTGTTATTGATTAGTTTTCTCTCTAGTGAAATACCTTACCCACGACTGCTCTCCGATGAAAAGCTGCCGTTCGCAGTGGTAATGTTTAAAAAAAAACGCTACAATTGACTTATTCAATTGTTTTCGGTCACTTCCTGTTTCACCGGAAATGACTAGAACTTTTGATTTTTAAATACCATCCTCGGTATTTTTTTACTTTACTCAATAGAAAATGACATCCTGAATAAGAATGATATATCATATGTCAACTTTTGACATTAAAAAAAATTGTATTCTAAATTTTAATCTAGAGTGGTGTGGCTGTCTTAAAAATTTTATTTTTTAGCGAATCGCTCGCCCGCCGCTTACTACTTGCCGTCCATTTTCATTACCGAAAAAATATGCGCCCTGCGCACGCAACTTACTGCTTGGCGCTTGGCGTTAACGAGTACTTACATGTTGTTCACCTAACACTTAACATGTTGTTCACCTTACACAACATGTTGTTAACCTAATTTTAATGTAAGCATTCAGAACGTCATAATTAGTGGTAGTAATTTTCAATTAGTGTAAAAAATTAACAAACTTTTGACTTTTCTACTAATTATACTTCAAAATTCGCCATGAATTTCATTTTCGCCTTTGATTATCACCCGTCAAGAAAAATTTTGGTTAGAAATCAAAAGTTTATTGATTTACTAGCGTGTACCAGCGACTTCGTTCGCGTCGAATTAATCAAATGATTAATTACAAATGTAATGGTGATGATAAAGCAAAGCAAGAATTTCCATTTACATAAAAAACTGGATACAATTTTCTCACATTTATGTCAGCATGAGAAAAAACAATATGGCGATATTATTATATAACTTGGTTATATAATAATATTAATAATATATGTATTTGAGGGGTAGTTTCATCTCGTTGGAATTTGACTTTCAAAAAATCCGTTTGCCAAAAATAAGCTTTTTACGTCAAGCAGTTTAAGCAGATTCGTGGTTAAGAAATTACCCAGCTTTTTGGAACACCCTGTATGATTTTTTAAAAAAATTCAAAATATGTAAAAAAACCAAATAAATTATGCTCTTTTCCAAGCGTTTTCCCGAAAGACTAACCGTTTTTTAAATAACAAATATTGTAATATTTGAGGGGCGTTTTCACCCTCTTGGAATTTGAGATTCCTAACATAACCTAACCTCCTTATCGAACCTCTACACCCCACAGTCATTCCGTTTGCCAAAAGTCAGCTATAAACGTCAAGCAGTTTAAGCAGAATCGTGATTACTCAATGGTCATATTTTATGAAACACCCTGTATAAATTTATAAAAAAAATCTTAAAATATGTAAAACAACAAAATAAAATATACGTGTTTAAGAGTTTTTCCGAAAAACTCACCGGTTTTTAAATAAAAAATATTTTAATATTTGAGGGATAGTTTCAACCCCTTAGAATTCGAGTTTGAAAAAATCCCTTCTTATCGAACCTCTACACCCTAAAGTCAATATGTTTTCCAAAAATCAGCTTTTTACGTCAAGCGCTTTAAGCAGGATCGTGATTAATCAATGACCAGATTTTTCGAAACACCCTGTATACATTTTTAAAAAATCTTAAAATATGTAAAAAAACAAAATAAAATATACGTGTTATAGCGTTTTTTCGGAAACTAGTCCGTTTTTTAAATAAAAAATATTGTAATATTTGAGGGGTGGTTTCACCCTCTTGGAACTGGAATTTCGAAAAATCCCTTCTTATCGAACCTCTACACCCTAGAATCAACCTGTATGCCAATATTGAGCTTCTTACGTCGAGTGGTTTGAGCAGGATCGTGATTAATCAGTATGTCAGTCACTTAAGGATTTTATATATTAGCACAGATAACACATAATCCAGATGGCTATTGCTTACGGAACAGCATGTTTTCGATGAGACAGTTCCCTATTAATGACACAGAGGTCGCCTATAGACAAATCTAATAATATTTTTAAAACGAACGAATTTGGAGTCACGCCACGGCCACGCGATGTGAAGCAACGTAGCCGGTTGTTCACATTTATAAGCACATTCCCGGTCAAACCCAAGGAAAATGTATATTCGGACTTTAATACTAGAGAATTGGATATTAAAATACTAGTCGCAGTGGATGTTTGAAAGTCAGAATTTCTAGATGCATATGTATGCTATTTATAGCCATGAAATTTATAATTTAGATTTTATTTTTATTATTTGTCTCTTAATATTCATTAGCTGAAAATAAGGGTAAAGGTTATCTATATAGTAATAAATAGAATTTGGCACATAGGTTCCTTAAGTGATGTAAATGAGCACTAAGAAGGTATTTTTTGAAAATTCGACCGCTAAGGGGGTGAAATTAGGGATGAAAGGCTGCATAAAAATTTGTTAAAATCTGGTTTAAGAGTATGAAATTTTTCACGAGTGCTCCTTGATTGACGTAATTGAACACTAACCTAGAAGTATGAAAATTTGCACAGAGGTTCATCAAGTGATGAAAGTTATACTCAGAAGCGAATTTTGGGCATTCATCCCTTAAGAAATAAGGGATGAAAATATGTACAAAAATTTGTTAAAATCGGTTTTAGAAGTATAAAATGTGTTATCTGTGATATTAGTATAGATAAGCTAGATATTATAGTTTCTCTATGCATACAACAGACCAGTGGCGGATACAGAGGGGGGGCCCATGGGGGCCGGGTCCCCCTAAAATCTGTAAATTGGGTTAAATATTAGGCTTTTGGGTTACAAATGGCGCCCTAAAAGGTATATTTTGCATTATTTTTTATTTGGCCCCCCCCTAAAATAAATTTCTGTATCCGCCCCTGCAATAGACTACCGCCAGCTGTTGCTAGGATATTTTATTAATTTTAATTGTGTTTTTTAGATATTGTGAATAATCGTAAATACTAATTTATTCCACTAATTTGGAGGTTCTGAATGAAGCTTTATTGTTGTTATTATTAATATAAAATATACTGTATTTCACTTATAAACTTTCTTGCTCTCTGAAAATGAACCAGGCAACGGGATATGTTTACTAATTCCATAAATTACCCCTTTATGTCACTTGTCATTACTGAGTTTCGACGTGAATATCTAGGTCAGCACCGTCAGCATATCGGGACACGTTAAGAGCAGAACGCCATGACTGACCTGACATATAAATATTCAAAAACGTAAATAACACGAAAATCAAAGTCAGTATTGAGTGGTGCAGAAGTATACCGGTGTGTTATTGTTGCGTGTTTAATATTACGAGTTTATAAATAAATTAATAAGAATTAAAAACGTTTTTTTTTCTATAGGCTTGGTGCGTTCTTCGCCAGTGCTGCCACCATCGGAGAATATCGTAAACAAGTTAAGATAAGACATTAAGTGTTACAAAGTATTAAAAACTTTGATACCCTTGGAAAAATGAAGCCTTAAAATTTTTACTGCAATTTCACAAATTTGAAAATATTTCAAAAACGGTAAGGTTTAAGTATAATAAACCTTAATCAAATTTACCTTTATTTTAATCGTAGAAACTAAAAATGTAATAATATACAGGGTGTTCCATTTAAAAAAATACAACTTTGATATTTTTTACTTATTTGGGACACTCTGTATCTTGTAAAATTATTTTTAAATTGTACCTCTAATAGTCCTTCATCGAACCCCAAACTTACAATTTGTAAAAATCTCATCGTTTAGCTACAATACTCCGTGTCGTATGTGGTGAACAACCCTGTATATTATTATACGTCAACCCGTGGGCAACGCTGTGCCGATCAAGGTTAATCACGTGACCAAAAGTTTAACTGGTATAAATTATTAATTCAAATCTGCCTAAAAAACTTCAAAATGTACACTCAAAGAGAAAATCTTACAAAGAAACTGCAGATTTCTGATAGCATAAATTTTGTATTGGTTTAAAAACTTTACTTCTGCTTTCTTTACTTTAGTCTGTCTATGTCAAAAGCAAACAAAAAGAAGAAGTTAAACCCAAGGTCTTTGGGGACTAAACTCCCGAGGATCGATTAGATGGGATGGATTATTATAAGTTGTTTGCAGACAAAGAGAATAAGCTAACCTTTTGAATCTGAATGGCGCACGATTAAGAAAATCGTCTGAATGAGATGGAGTTATTGAAATATAATATTAGATCTTCAATAAAGATATGTTTTTTATGAAAAACTCAATTCTGTACAAAAAAAGGAAATTAAAGAACATAAAGTTTATTTCAGAAAGGGAGATTTTCACAAATCTAAGATTTGTCAGCATTCATGGGACACAGGGCACAGAATAAATTTTAATAACGCCAAAATTATAGTGAATGAAGCGACAGTCTGCAAAAGAAAAATAAAAGAGGCTTTTTTAATACAAACAATCTAATAAAAATAAGTGTATTGCTCATGCATCTGTAGATGTTAGTAATATATGGCAATCGCTTCTTTGATTTTAAAGAACATAAAATAAATAAACATAACATACGTAAAAATTAAAAATAATCATACAGAAAGTTTGGGGCTTTTTGGTTTTATCTTATTAAGTAATTGTTATCAGGTAGTAATTGTTAATTTTGAAGTTTAACTTGATATAATGTCATTTTAACAGAACGTCAACGGTATTTGTAGACGTATCTGTTTTAAAAAACTAAAGTGTTCTTGAATAGTTGAATTTAAATATTTTAAATACACACACCGGAAAAGTCTAGGGATATTACAATTTTATCCAGCCATCGTCAGTAATTTTATTTTTTGCATTTCTGATATAATAAAATTAAAATAAACAAATAGTTTAGAGGACATATTGGAAATAAAAATGCGAAATTTACCGAATTTTTCAAATTTACCTCGAGTTTTATTGAACTCAGAAAAATACACAATTTTTTTTCATTCCAAACTGTGAATTAAAAAAAAAGATAAAACCATTTTTACTTAATAAAGGGTATGGCCTCCTCTACTGTTCCTTACAGTCCTACATCGTCTCTCCATGCTCCTGATCAGGTTGTCGATCTCTTCTTGAGGTACAGCCTGCCACGCTGCATTCACGGCCCGAACCAGATCCCTACGAGTTTCACGAGGCATACCCATTCTCAAAATTCTTCTTTGGACCGCGTCCCATACGTGCTCGATGGTGTTGAGGTCAGGAGATTGTGCCGGCCAGGGTAAGATGTTTAATTGATGAGCATTGATAAACTCACCTACCACTCTGGCTGTATGAGGCCGTGCATTGTCATGCATGAGAATGAAGTTTCTCCCAAAATTATTGGCATATGGTAACACGACAGGCTCAAGAATTAAATCACGGTATGTGATTCCTGTTAGAAACCTTTCAAGAAAAACGAGATCGTTTTTTCGGCCTAACTGGACTCCTCTCCAGACCATAACTGTTCCTCTTTGATAAGGGTGCACTTCCTGAACATGATCCAACCGAATATGGATGAATTCCAAAGTGTGACTCATCCATGAAGAGAACATTAGCCCATTGTTCATTCGACCACTGAACATGATCTTGAGCCCACAAATATCGTACATCTCGATTTCCTCTCGTTAAGGGTTGAGCTCTCCAGGGGCGTCTGCTTCTTAAATTGACCTCTCTTAATCTATTGCGGATAGTGTCAGGACTAACGGTTACATTATGTGTTTCCTGGAGAATTAAACTAAGCTCTGGTGCTGTAAGAGTCGGTCGGCGTCGAGCATTTAATTGTAAAAAATGATCTTCCTGAGGGGTAGTAATGCGATGTCGCCCTGTGTGCCTCTCAGCAACATCACCACTTTCACGGTAGCATGCACTTAATCGCGATATTACACTTTGCGTTGTATTTAATGCTCTAGCTACGTCGATTTGGCGCATTCCAGCTTCGAGCATACCCATGGCCCTTAGCATTTCGTCTCTGTTAAGATGTCTACGCTTCATAACGTTGTTTAATACTAAACAAAGTTATTTGAATGAATTCTGGCCAGTTATCATAAAAACATAGCCAGTACAGGTTAAATTTGAATAATTAATGCTAGGTGCTTTTTATTCATTTGACAAAAAAATGCACAAACACTTCTGCAAATATCCCAAATTTAGAATAACTAGTGTGAAAGAAAAATTTAGAAATAACCAGCAGTGCTTACAAAAAATAACTATTTTATTTTGTAGATTTTCTTGCAGTGGTGAAATACCCATATAGGATTTTTCGGAGGGAGAAAAATGGAAGTTGCAATTCAAAAAAATTATCATGACTTTTTAAAAATCATTTTGAATAAGATATGTAACTTTATAAAATAAATATCCATATTCTATTAGATTTTTAAAAAGTTACGACGATGACAAACAAATTTATCGAAAATATTCCAGACTGGAAATTATAAAGATCTCAGACATTTCGCCTGTCAAATCAACTAGTTCTAATAGAATAAATTTCGTACAGGTCTGTAGACTTTACGTCTGATTTAACAAAACTATATTATACAAACCCTTGTCAAAACAAACCAAGGGAAAAAATTAAACCAGCCCGTGTCTAGGGATGAAAACTGCAGAGACGGCTCAATAAGTCCCCCAGTATGGAACGACGTAAAGCTAGCAAGAAAAATAACTGAAAAAGGCCTAACTTTTTTTTAAACTTTCAAGAGTTTTAAAAGAATCTGAAAAAAGGCCTAACATGCCGAAACATAATGTAGAGATAAAGTTATTCTCATTAAATTTGTTACATCTAAAAGCGTGCTTTATTAAAATACTAGTTATTGAAAGAATGTCATACATTATTTAAATTACTTTTCTTCTCAAGATAAGGCATTATACCGGGTGCATCTCAAAAGTATATCATCCCTATAACTTTTTCATTTTTTCCAGATAAAAGAACGATATTTGGTATGTTAGTATATGACATAAATTAGGATTAATTGACGTATTTAATTGTTTTTTGTCACTTCCTGTTTTACCGGAAAAGAATACAACTTTTGATTTTTAAATGGTACCCTCGGTATGTTTTTACTTTTTCGATAAAAAATGGGCCTCGAAGTTAGATTATTAGGTGGTTGTCATAAATCATAAATAAAAACATAGGTTATTGAAATTATTTAATAAGAATAAAGGTATTTTACCGCAGATCCGAAGAGATTTTACTTAAAGGTATTTTATAAACTTTCTCAGTGAGAATATTAACTCCCCTGTTTCTTATATTTTAGTTAAAGGTAAAGGGCTAACATATAGAACTATAGGAAGTGAATTTTTGTTTTCATGTTTTGAATAAAAAAAATGATTTTTTGCTAAAATTTTGAAAGCCACTGGATCTCTTTTGGATTTTCTTTCTTGTAAATTTAATGTACTACCTATGTTGCCATATTAGCAAGAAATTATGTTTTTTAACTAAAAACTAAAAAATTACCGAATACCGATATAAATTACCGAAATTTTTTTCATAAAAATCCGAATTTTCAAAAAAAAATTTTGGCGCCAAAACCTCATAGGCGTGTTTCTGGGGTTACTATACTACCAGTTAAAATACTTGCACTTATTTCTGGGACACCCTGTATAAACCGAGATTACTTAAACTTGCACATGTATTAGATTATGCTTGTCCAACTTTTAAACACCACAAATCATGTAAGCAGCAGACTGTGCCTACACTGTAAATCTTTTATTATATTCGGTGGCGAGTTAATTTTTTAGAAATTGTAACCAACTTCAATTCGAAGTTGGTCAAAGAATGCCTAGAGAATCTCAACAAATTTAGGCAAAGAAAATAAAGTCCTCCTACTCTGGGTGCCTGTTCACCAAGGGATAGAAGGCAATGAAAAAGCAAATGATCTAGCTAGCAAAGAAGCGAACACTCCACTAACTGGACCAGAACCGTTCTGTTTTCCAAACGGGAATCAACTGAAAGCGGAACTGAAGAATCTGGAAGACTCCATCCGTAACTTGGAATGGGTGTCCTCCAACGGTCAAGACACTCGAAAAAGTTCCTCAGAACTTACGACCGAGAAAAATGAAAGGTTTTCCTTGGTTTAAGTAAAAACAATCTTCGGATTGTTACGGGGTTTCTAACAGGACACTGTCTCCTCAACGAACACCTCAGTAGGCTGAAGCTGAGAAACAACAACGAATGCAGATTCTGTGGGGAAAATGGGGAAACACCAGAACATCTTATCACTGAGTACGCCGAGACGACGACCATTCGTGCCATGAACTTTGGTACGGCTGATATCGAGGATGGAGAGCTGGCCTCTGCCGAGTCGTCTCAGATAAATAAATAAATAAATAAATAAATGCCTTTATTTCAAAAAATTTTTCAATTTGTAGACAAAGGTAAACTAACAAACAAAGTAAAAAAACAAGGTACACAAACAAACAAACAAAAGATAATACAAAACATTATACAAATAATATTGTCAGTCTTATTGTTAAAATAAACATTTATAAATGTTTATAATGTCATAGATCAAAAAAATAAAAACAATATTCAAAAATATTTAGCTAGTTTATAGTAAAATATCAATGACCTCTAAATAAATTCATTTCGATGTCATTAGTAAATATAGCAATAGCAAACATTAGACCAGTGTTTACAAGATCAAATTTGATTTTCAAAATATAATTCATTTACGGCGTAGAAAGCCTTGTCTAGTAAATAAGAGTTCAATGCTTTGCGAAATGAAAAAAATGAGTTATGGATTTGATTTCAAATGGCAGGTGATTGTGCATTTTTTTCGAGTTGTATAATATTGAACTTTTAACTAACTCTGAGCGTGGGGTAGGTTGATAAAGATCTTGCTCCGCGTTCCTGAGTGGATAAGTGTGAGATGGCCTTTCTTGAAAAACTGATACATGTTTACGTATTAGGCAAACGGATTCAAATATAAATAAGGAAGGAAGAGTCAATATTTTTAATTTTTTAAAAAAGTCCCGGCAATGAGTTCTGCTGTTTAGTCCCAGTGAATATCGAACAGCTCTCTTCTGGAGCCTGAAAATGCGGTCAAATTGAGTCACACAACACGTACCCCAGAATGGAAGGGCATACCTGAGGTGCGACTCAAAAAGTGCATAATAAACAGTTCTAGCCACTGACAAGTTAAGCTCCTTAGAAACAGACCTTAATGCAAAACAGGCAGAGCTCAATTTTTTCGACAAAGCTTATGTATGTCCCATTTCAGAGAATTGTCCACAACAAGCCCCAAGAACTTTACAGATTTGACGACGTCAATGGTGGTGTTGTTAAGTAAAAAAGGCTGCAACGAGTTTTTACTCGTCGATACTGGCTTTTGTTAAAGCCCTGGGACTATATGATGAGTTATAATTCGTTATAACTCAAGAATGGGGAACACACAATAGACCTGTAAGGTCGTGGTGATTAGCTCCTCTCTGTCTATAATAAAAGATTTGCAGCCTATAGGCAGCAGACTGTGCCTAGACTGTAAATCTTCTATTATATTCGGTGGCGAGTTAATTTTTTAGAAATCGTAAGAATTATTTATTGGCGGCAAACATCTGGCTTGTCTGCGATCAATTTTACACAGTTTAAAGTGGGAATTCACTTGCAAAACTCTAAATTATTTTATCAAGCAAGTCGTTCATTATTCCCGGTTCTGTTTACGCTACTTAACGGTGCTAAAATCAGATTGTACGAACAGAAACTGTTAGAAAAAAATGGAAGGTTGTTGATTGATAAATTTCGAAATGTCTGCTTATTTTTAAAATTAGTTAATTTAAAATACTTAATTCCCCAGTGAGCATTTTATTCCTTCGAGGCAAATATGTTCTAGATCACGTCGTTGTTAAGTTAGGTACCTTACGCCTTCTTTTGCATTAAATAGCACACAAAAATATTTATGTACTATTGTGTGACGTGCCTAAGTTGGCTTAAAAAAGGAATAATGCGTATTATTACACAAAATAGGAATTGTTTTGACAAAAAAGAAACTGTTACTCGAATGCAAATAATAACTGACATTTACTAGGAATGGTGTTAAAACAATGCCGTACCTGTGTCTGTGCCTTTAAAAGACACAAACCATTATTGTGGAATGTATAGTCCTAGGCATAGTATAGGAATTGTGTTCTTAAACCCATAAAGTTCATTTGTACCACACGGAACTGGTAAATTCCAAAATTTGTATAAACTGTCACAAGCAAGTTTAGCGTAAGGCTATACTATAAGGTATTTTTTTTCCATAGCAACTGTTAAAATTGCCTTATATCTATCAAAAATAGTAGATAAAATAGTACTTTAACCGCAAGGGTAGATTAAATGATACTTTAACAGCGAGGATAGGTTAAAAACTTTATTTCTTCTCGCACATTTTTTAATTGCTTCCATTTTTGAAAATTTTTGTATTCCTTTTCATAAGTTATTCGGGATTTAAATGGAAGTAGTTTGGATATGGCGTTTGTCGCCTCAGCCTGAATATCTGTTGGTAATTTACTTATTTCGTTTTGAGCCATTTCTGGCTCCAATTCAATCAGCAATTGGCACAAAAGAGAATTAAAAAATATTGACTCAAAATTGACAACTAAAGAGACCCCTTTATTTATTTATCAAATTACATAGAAACCAACGCCAACCCAGCACAATATTTTTCTACTCGTAATAAATTCCTTGAAATAATAATTTCTGAATATTTTTTAAAACGTGTAATTGTTTTATACACGACGATAAAATTGCATTATCAAAATACCATTTTATCATCTTGTATAAAAAATAACTATTAATCTATAGTTAACTCGCACAATTAATCGATCCAGATCGAGAGAGGTTTATTTAGTTTTGTTTTTTGATCTGTGTAATATAAATTATGTCGTCGTCAAATAAGAAACCCGTGTGTTCTGCGATATTATAAAATGGCCCTCTTCTTACTACAGAGAAGTAAAGCGTACAGATTACTACTTGTACGCTTTAGGCGTACTCTGCACTGCCACCTTCACGTCTAGCCTTCGGCATGCCACCGGCCACCACGGTAAATATTCTTAAATGGCCAACAATGAACATATTCACATATCGAAAAATTTCAGCATGATACCCATGATGAATCAAGAGACCTAGGGGAAGACCAAACTTGCGATATTAGTAAATTAAACAATAGACAATAGACAAAAATAGGCCCACAAAGAGATTACCTAAATATGTGACGGGGGCTACACCATAATTGGAAATGGTTGAATAAGGTGAAAATTAATGATTTGAATGTCTCATTTTACTTACATAATATGGCAACCCTACAAAAACATCTGTTTCAAAATTATTTTGTATGGATTACAATGTTCATTGCTATATTCCACATAAGAAAACAATATTTAGAAGTACGGCTCTGAAATATTTAAACGTATCAAACTAAATCTCGAAAATGGACACTTCTAACAGTTTCAAAGAGCCAGTAACTTTAGTTCTAAATATTTAAATAGAGGAATTTACCCTAAATCCCTTGATATATCCCTCTATATAAAAACTACTGACCTTCTGCTAGCCCCATGTCCCTTATATTAATTGCCTTCACAAACTACCCTATCTCTATAATCTTTAGTAATATTTTATGTGATATTTTAATAGTCTGTCGAATATGTTTCAGTAATTTTTCATAGATAAAATTTCTTTTTATCCGTTACCTTGAGAAAAGTTTTTACCCAGTCGATAAAACAGAAATTATAATACTGACGGAGATTGAATGAGATCCAACAAAGCCACACAGGTTAAAGCTAGATAGTCCACTTATTAATCATGCTTCATTCATATTCAAAAATTTATTCCTCGGTATCTTTCCATTGTCTGCCGGCAGCTTAAAGTAAGATATCAGACAGAAGAAGCTTTTTGCCTTTTTGTCGGTTTTACATTGGCGTCCTGTGAAGTAAAAATATTATTGGAGGTGCCTCCGTAAGTGCAAAAATGCGTGTGAACTTTCAAATACCGGGCTCTCAAAAGAGGGTTACCGGGCTACCGTTTTTTTATATACAGGGTGCTACAAATTCGAAGTACGAGCATTGGTATCTCGGTAACCGTAATAGATACGAACATGGTTAAATTAGGGCCAAGTTGCCACTTTGGGATGTTCACTAAGATGCCATCAAAAAAGTTTTAAAAATTTCAAGGATTACTGAGTTTTTTTGAAAAAACAATTTTTTTTTTAAAACCAATTTTATTTTTTCCTGTCGTTACTTTTTAGAAAATCAAAAAACTAATTGCACTTTCTCATAGCTACTATATTAGGGCTATCTGACAGTATTTTTAGATTTTCAAATTGGCTGATACTTTGTAAGATACAGAGGCGAACTTAATTTTTTTAAATACGGACCTTCATTTTTTATTTCAGATTTTCAAAGAACTCGGTCTCCTGAGAACAATGATATGCCGCACTTAATATTTTTTCTTGTTTTGGACATTTGAACAAACTTTATTTAAACTAATTTGACGTTGTACACCTTCTTTACAATAGGCAAATCCCACACAACCTCGTTAAAACCATACAAAACATATATGAAGCGAACCAAATTCAAGCTAAAATTAACGGGGTCCTGACCGAACCAATAAATGTAGGCTGTGGTATCCGACAAGGTGACCCCCTGAGCCCTCTTCTTTTCAACATCATTATGGACGAAATAATAGGAAATGTACGTTTACTGAAAGGATACAGTATGGGCGACCAGGAAATTACTATTCTATGCTATGCCGATGACGCCGTATTGGTAGCTGAAAATGAGAACGATCTGCAGCGCTTATTACATCGATTTAATTGCACTGCCAAATCACTTAATATGATAATATCGACCCAGAAAACTAAATGCATGACGACATCAAAAGTACCACTAAGATGCAAACTGGAAGTCGAGGGCAATGTTATTCAGCAAGAGATGAAGTTTAAGTATCTAGGCATAGAAATCTCAGGATATGGTGATGTAGAAGCGGAGGTGCGAGAACGGACAACGAAGGCAACCAGAATAGCAGGATGCCTGAATGATACAATATGGCGAAATAAAACATTGAGGTGGAGACTAAAGCTAGAATTTACAAGGCAACGGTACGACCAATAATGACATACACTGCAGAAACTCGACCTGATACAGCGAAAACTAAACAATTACTAGAAATAACGGAAATGAGAATACTACGCAGAATAGCTGGAAAGACGCTTCTGGACAGGGAGAGAAATGAAAGCATAAGAAGAGCGTGCAAGGTGGAAAATGCAAATGAGTGGGTACTCAGCAGAAAGGAAGAATGGAACGACCATATCAGCAGAATGGACAACAGAAGGATAGTGAGAGTTGCACGCCACAAATCACCGCTAGGTCGCAGAAGCTTAGGACGTCCACGAAAACGATGGAGCGACAACTTGTCAGTCTAACCGGTAGAGACGACGAAACCAAACAGGCGATTCGCCTAGTATAAAGAAGGAAGAAGAAGAAGAAGATCTTTATTTTAATCGTAGAAATTAAAAATGTAGTAATATACAATATTTTTCATTTAACAATAAAAAAATTCAACTTGAATATTTTTTATTGTTTCTTTATTTTTAATTTTAGCTTTTGTACTTCTTTAGCAATTCCAACATTTACAAGTTTTAAAAATTTAACCATTTTATTGCAAGTTAGGATAATTTTTGTTCTTTTCGTGCATCTGAATGATGCTAGAATTAGATTACCTATATACGAAAAAAACGTGTTTGGAAACACTGCTTATTTTCTTTTTAATACAAAACGTTTTTACTGCATTTAAAGAAAAAAAAATGAAATGACATACTCCGTATTCAATTTGAACTGAATGCCCCACATAAATGGAATTTTGGAGTCCAGATTGTTTTATTATTTTATTCATGAAGCATATAATGAGCATATTTTTTTATTGTATCAGTATATCAGCATGATCAGTTTGGTTTCAGAATATATTTTGTGTGTCTTGTGTCTGTTTCTAGTGTCAATATATATGGAAATAATACAATTTGTTTTTGGGGTACTATTTTTTGTTGGATATCTAAAAGTTATATTTAAAAGGCTTTAATAAATTACTCAAAATTACAAATTCTGCTTTTGAGATTGAGAATTTACATAAATACTATGTCATCATCATCATCATTTTCAGCTTATTCAACCATTTCCAATTATGGTGTAGCCTATCTCGCATACTCTCTTTGTAGTTTGTGTGTTAGTGGGTCCTTTGCTGTCTATTGTTGTCTATATTATAACCCGTGTATAAGATTTTTTTTTGCCAAAAGAAAAGTTTAAAAAATCCAGTTTTTTTCCTAAAATACAGTTAAAAAACATAATATCTTGATAATATTGTAAGATAATCCGGTGGTTTTCAAAATTCAAGCAAAAAATCATTTTTTCTGACTTTTCAAAACCAAAGGTGGCATTGCAAACTACATACACAGAGTTACAATATGATTGCGACGATTGATGGATTCAGAAACGACACAAAAACGATTTTAAAAATTATTGTACTTAACTATATACCTATCCTAAAAATCAATTACCTTAATACCCTTGTTCAAATAACACCATGCATGGCAATGTCAATATGACAGTAAATAATATTGATGTCACTAGGTTAAAAAAATGAGCGATTCGGAAAGTATTCTCTCTGACATTGAAGAAGAGGCATTCAGAGCCATTTCTGGATTGCTTCCAGCAAGATCGAAACAGAAGTATGAATATACATACTTTAAGTATGAAACATGGTGCACCGAAAAAAAAGTAGACAACTATGGAAATGAAAAGGTACTCATAACATATTTTTCCAATTTAGTGCAAAATAAATGTTTTACGAAATATTTTTTTCTCTTTGGTAGTCATCTAAACAAGGAGTGTGGTAATGAAAATGCGTTAGTTAAGAAGCTCTTAACTCACTCAAAATGCGTGAGTAAAGAACTTCTTAACTCACTGACGTAGATAAATTTATTTTATCCCATTTTCAATTAAATAGCGATCTTAGACTTTCTATGTGCTGTATGTCCATTGGCGGCAGACAAATAAATAGAAGTATGTCCTTGTATGCTGTGGATATACAGCTGTTTGTTTGTCATTGCCAGATGAAGTCTTTTTTTGTACCACAACTTCAAAGAACAAATAATGAATGGAACTACGATTGGAGACCATGTAGTTGGGGATACGGACCGTGGTAGAAAAAAATAAAGAGAAATTTCAGGTCTAAAGGACAGTCAACGGCTTTCTTAAATTTTTTTCAGATTTCATCGAAACTAGATTTTTCACATGTAGGTGTACAGAGTGGGTCAAATTCGACGCTTTTAAATGGAAACACTCTTTTCTATAGGAGATAGACAAAAACTAATATTGGTGTCTGGAGCTCAATTTTTGTCAAAAACATGACGGTGAAAACCGCATATCGATATCTGTTACCGTTTCGGAGTTACGAGGTGTTTTTCAAAAATATGCATTTTTAACAAATCGCTGTAACTATAGAAAATTTTGTATTTTTATGAAAACATTTCCAAAGCACCTTTTTACGTAGAATTCAATGGTTTAAGTATAATTTTTTTAACATTAATAATTTAAGAATTATCAACAGAAAATTTGATTTTTTATATGGAACACCCTGTATATTTTTAATTTATTGAAAAGAATTTAAAATTACCTTTCCAAAAATATAACACACTTGATATTTTGCTCGATTGCTCTTCGAGATATAGAGTATATAAAAATTCGCTCGCTTTAAATAAGTAGGCTTTGAACGGCACAGGCTGTAGTGCAAAAAAAATTCTAGCTGTGAGCATCAATTAAAACGAAAATAATATTTGCTATGAGAGATGCAGAATTTTATAACAATTTAAAATATATTTAACCAACATCAACACATTTAAACTATATCTAATAACAATAAAAATAAATAGCAAACCAAGACATGAGATTTTGCTACAGATGTTCGAGACAGAAAACGGTCGATTTTTCTGTTATGGACAGACGGGGCAGTTTTTGAACATTTCTCGCGGAATTCATTAACTCAGTGTGGGTGAAAGATACCTTTTCATAACTGCTAAGTATTTCTAATTCTTGTCTAGATTATACGGAAGAATAAGGAACCTTTATTCTTCGCAAATATATTCATAGGATTAGATCCATGGGCACTAAGTCAGGCGGCCTCGACGGCCAACGGCTGGGATCTTGGTTAGCTATTCAATTATTCTTGAAATTGGCTGCAAAAATTTCCTGATAACTTCAGCGTTCAGAGGCGGAGTGTCGTCTTGCTAGAAAAATATGTTTTCGAGTTCCATTAAGGGCATATCATCAATAAGGGGTCCAAAGCCTACTAGTTAAAAGTGGCGAACTTTTAAAAATTCTGTATTTCGAAGGAGATTAAAAGAAAATATCAAGTGTGTTATATATTTGGAAAGGTAATTTTAAATTATTTTCAGTTAATTAAAAATACAGAGGGTGCCCAAATAAAAAATCAATTTTTCTGTTGATTAAACCATTAAATTCTACGTAAAAAGGTACTTTGGGAATGTTTTCATAGAAATACCAAATTTTCCATACCAAAAAAGTTACAGCGATTTGTTAAAAATGCACATTTTTGAAAAACACCCCGTAACTCCGAAACGGTAACAGATATTGATGTGCGGTTTTCACCATCATGTTTTTGATGAAAATTGAGCTCCAGACACCGATATTAGTTTTCGTCTATCTCCTATAGAAAAGGGTGTTTCCATTTAAAAGCGTCGAATTTGACCCACCCTGTACAGTTTTTATTATTTTTTTAACCATTTTTCAAGTAGATATACTAGTTTTTCGGTAAGATTCTTGCAATAAGCGCCGCGGTTTTTCTTTGTTTTCCAAAGTTCTAAAAAAAATGGATAAAATACATTTAGAAAGTCTGCTCCTCATGTGCACTTATTTAAGACTCGTCCTGTATATTATAGTATAGACATTACTCAGACTTAGGGAATATAAATTATTTATTAAATTAAGACGGTTGAAAGATTGAGTTGGGTCTAACAGGACATATAGGTTAGACTTTAGGCTAGACAATTTAATTAATCATGGGTCACATACGTATTCAAAAGGTCCCATTTAATGTCTATCCCTTGTCTGGGAATGGCTTAAAGTTTCCAATTTGATAGAAAATGTTTTATTCTGGATTAATTTTTAAAACACAAAGAAATTAATAACTAAAAACTATATTAAAAAATGTAGCTGTTAAATTAAGACCAAAAGTCTTGTAGTTGAAGGTAGCAAATTTTGGCCAACTGTATGTATTGTATACAAATGCAACGCAAAAAAATGATTATTTATTGTTTAAAAATGGTTACGTTTAAAACTTAGCGCTTCATGAAAAAAAAACACATTTTTTAAAACTACTGACTATTATAAATGTATGTCCTCTATTATAGATGTCAGTTATATGGATTATAACGCCTAGATAAGCCCTCTAACCGTATCTTGATCTATATACATGTGACATTGTAGCTTTACGTGACGTGTTTGTAAATTTATCATTCGATATTGCAAATTTCCGTATACCCTCCATACATGTATGCAGAACGTCGTTGGCGACTCAGAGTAATAAAAGCAGTAGCAATGGCGTGCATATCGTCCCATTGCTGCCAAAAGTCACTAACTTACTTTTTATCACTTCCGAGAAAAATGCGTCTAAAGATGAATTGCATTGTTTATAGATGTTATAGTTAGTAACTATTCGGTATTAAAATAAAACATAAGTAGCCAGAAATCGTAGTTAATGACTTTTGCAATCGATTCTCCGCTTCAAAATATAGTTAGTGATTGAATTTGGTTGTTCGGAAAAATGTTAGTGACTTTTGGCAGCAATAGGACGATATGATGTTGGCAAAAAGGAGTTGCCTACCCTAGATAACGTTATAACATTTTTTCATGTAAATTGAAATTTGGTCTGCAACACTTGACTTCATTGTTTCACCCGTGTGTACATGGTTTTTGTGTTTGTTAAGTGGCATTTACATAATGTTTTGTATCCCCAAATACACACACCGGAAAAATCTAGGGATATCATTTTATTAAAGTTAAAAATAAATGTTTTGAATAAACAACCACATATTTGTAGACCGATTCTGTCTACATCGATTGAAACGAAGTAGTCACACTAGTTATTTCTAAATTTGGGATATTTGCAGAAGTGTTTGTGCATTTTTTGTCAAATGTATAAAAAGCACCTAGCATCAATTGCTCGAATTTAACCTGTACTGGCTATGTTTTTATGATAACTGGCCAGAATTTATTCAAATAATTTTGTTTAGTATTGAACAACGTTATGGAGTGTAGTCATCTTAACAGAGACGAAATGCTAAGGGCCACGGGTATGCTCGAAGCTGGAATGCGCCAAATCGACGTACGTAGAGCATTAAATACAACGCAAAGTGTAATATCGTGATTAAGTGCACGCTACCGTGAAAGTGGTGATGTTGCTGAAAGGCACACAGGGCGACATCGCATTACTACCCCTCAGCAAGATCATTTTTTACAATTAAATGCTCGACGCCGACCGACTCTGACAGCACCAGAGCTTAGTTTAATTCTCCAGGAAACACATAATGTAACCGTTAGTCCTGACACTGTCCGCAATAGATTAAGAGAGGTCAATTTAAGAAGCAGACGCCCCTGGAGAGCTCAACCCTTAACGAGAGGAAATCGAGAGGTACGATATTTGTGAGCTCAAGATCATATTCAGTGGTCGAATGAACAATGGGCCAATGTTCTCTTCACGGATAAGTCACCCTTTGGAATTCATCCGGATTCGAGAAGGCTTAGGGTATGGAGAGAACCAAAAAGTCTTATTCGGTTGGATCATGTTCAGGTGCACCCTTATCACGGTGGAACAGTTATGGTCTGGGGAGGAGTCCAGTTAGGCCGAAAAACCGATCTCGTTTTTCTTGAAAGGTTTCTAACAGGAATCACATAGCGTGGTTTAATTCTTCATCCTGTCGTGTTACCATATGCCAATGATTTTGGGAGAAACTTCATTCTCATACATGACAATGCACGGCCTCATATAGTCAGAGTGGTAAGTGAGTTTATCAATGCTCATCAATTAAACATCTTACCCTGGCCGGCACAATCCCTCAACCAATTCATCATCAACTCCATCGAGCACGTGTGGGACGCGGTCCAAAGAAGAATTTTGAGAATGGGTATGCCTCGTGAAACTCGTAGGGATCTGGTTCGGGCCGTGAATGCAGCGTGGCAGGCTGTACCTCAAGAAGAGATCGACAAGCTGATCAGGAGCATGGAGAGACGATGTAGGGCTGTAATGAACAGTAGAGGAGGCCATACCCTTTATTAAGTAAAAATGGTTTTATCTTTTTATTTTTAATTCACAGTTTAGAATAAAAAAAAATTGTGTATTTTTCTGAGTTCAATAAATACGTCCTCTAAACTATTTGTTTATTTTAATTTTATTATATCAGAAATGCAAAAAATAAAATTACTGACGATGGCTGGATAAAATTGTAATATCCCTAGACATTTCCGGTGTGTGTATATTCTCCAAATAATTCAATCTTTTTCTTGTTTTGATGTTTCTGGTCTTGTTTTTTCTAAGATGCTTCGTAGAGTCATTCAAGATTTGAAAACAGTTTTATTGATATCTAATATTTTTTTACAAATTGAGTAGTCAAAAGAAAGAGCGCATCTTCTTCAGGCTGGAGCACCAATGAGTCAGATTTATAATGATATAATTTTGTCCAAGAACTTTTCATAGGGTTTGCTTCTCAAAGCTTTGGCAAGCAAAATTTTATGGTAAATATCATGTAACTGTCAATTTCCAAGCCAACTGGAGATTTTTTTACCGTAGCTCAAGGATCGAAACTATAAGAAACTAAACTTTCTTTGTGTGTGTGTAGATCATTGTTTTTTTTAGTTTTCCTATATCATAAAGTTTACAAATACATAACAAGTAAAACATATTTTTTAAAAAATTATTTTTGTGTCTATATGCAATCTTGTTACAAAGGATTGTCTCCAAAACTATGTACTTAAAACCCTAAATTTTGGTAGATTGTTAGGCCCTTTCCTTTATATAATAGTGGCTATCTCTTCCATTGTAATAGAGAATTTCTTTGAAACTATGTAACCTAGAAACCTCGAGTTTTAGTATATTGTTAAGCGCTGACAACTCGAATATACAGGGTGAGTCTTAAATAAGTGTAAATATTTTTAAGGCTGGTAGATCTCCATAAGAGAAACATTAGAGTTATTTTACTTTGAAAATTCAAAAACAATGATTTTTTGCTTAAATTTTGAGAAGCATGGATCTTTAATTAACGTCATTCTATTTATAACGATAAAAGGAGTATCACCGGTAGTACTTTCTACCCTAATGTAAAGTACCTTCTTAGGGTTGTTAGGGAATTTTCCACTATCGCCATTCGCTTTGGCATTAAAATGTGTGCAAGAGTACCAAATTTCAAGAAAAACGGTTTACCATTGTTCTCAAAAATAAACAAAATATATTATTTTTATTAACCCTTTTGAGAACTTTAATTTCTTAGGGAAGCATTTTAGGGCATATTATTATGTTCAGAGGTACTTTTTAAAAACATTTCTATATTAGATACAATATTTCTTTGACACTTTGTATACACCTATCGAAGAACACTGTGCCACTCTGTAAAAAAGAAATCTCTTTATCGATTACACCTTTTAAATAAAACCTAATTTTTATCGATTCGATTTTAAGACAAATGCGATTTTCCTTGAATCTCATCGACTAAAAAAACAGAAAAAAAAACGAAGAATAGGAAAGAAAGAGTGAAAGAAGGAGAGAACAAAATGAGGAAGAAAATGCGATTTGAATATGGGGGCCAGGGTGTTAATAGATTCGAAATTAAGATCGCCTCTCGAATCTCAATTGGAGAAAAACAAAATAAAAGGGACTTTACGCCGCGCCGGCCCTCTACGTGTTTCGCATACCATCTGTTGCCTTTTCTCGCCGGCAACGGTTATTATGGTCTTATAGAAGGGCTTTTTGCCACTCGGAAACAATTTAGTCTAATTCAAATTAAGAGAGAATGAAAAAAAAAAGAGAGGAGGGTGGGGATGTGAACGTGCACGTGTCGTTTTGTCAGTGCGATATCAATTAAGGGGTAGTTTTTGTTTTGCCAGTTTTGTTCCGGCATTCTTAAAAACCTATAAAATAAATGTTAAAAGCAATTGTACACAGAAAAAAAAACAATGTCTTAGATTGAATAACTTCAAACTTATTTGTTTGTATTTAGAGTATACCGGGTGCTTCTCAAAAGTGGCTCAGGCATTTTTATTTTTTTCAGTTAAAAAAACGATATTTGGTATGTTTATATTTGACATAAATTAGGATTGATCGATGTAATCAATTATTGTTTTCGGTCACTT
The DNA here is from genome assembly GCF_002938485.1 of Sitophilus oryzae. Lineage (NCBI taxonomy): Eukaryota > Metazoa > Arthropoda > Insecta > Coleoptera > Curculionidae > Sitophilus > Sitophilus oryzae. Next base: position 3,464,689 of record NW_022147287.1, on the reverse strand, counting down.
TCTTTTTCGCCGGAAATGACAACAACTATTTATTTTTAAATAGCACCCACGGTATTTTTTTACTTCAATTGATAGAAAATAACACTCTGAATAGAGTGACATATTATCATATGTCAACTTTTGACATTTCCGCATATGGTTTATTTGAAATTTTAATAAGCGGTTCATAACGAAAATTTGACTCGAAATACCAAGTGTGTGGTATCAAATTATTCGTAAAAAAATGTTTTTTCCAAATATGCTAGTGAGCCACCCTCGTTCCATTTGAAAAAATTGAGATATGATGAACAATACGATTGAGGCATCTTCTAACCGGCCAGGACAAGACACTAAAAACATTAGTCGATCTATCTATTTTTCCATTGATTAAAAATTAGTGTTTTTAACATAGCCATGGTACTCTAAATTGAGATTTAAAATACATAGATTTTTTTTTTATTAAGTGAGAATGTGAAAAGTTGGTATATGATATGCCATTCTGTTCAGAGTATCATTTTCTATCAAATAAAGTAACAAAATACCGAGTGTGCCTTTTAAAGATCAAAAGTTGTAGTTATTTCCGGTGAAACACGAAGTGACCGAAAACAATTAAATACGTCAGTCAATCCTAATTTATTTCATATACTAACATACCAAATCTCGTTTTTTATCTGAAAAAAATAAAAAAGTTATAGGGGTGTGCCTCTTTTGAGACGCACCCGGTATATTCTCATTTTAAGCAAAAATCATACAATTAAAAATGTCCGCAAATTTAAACACAGTATTCCATTTTCTCAAGAAATACTTATTTGTATACTATTTTAAGTTAACAATTTTAGTTTGATAAAATTATTATAAGTTTCTATTTAAAAATTGGAGAAATCTACCGTACGATCGAAAAAAATGGCGTCCAGTTGGCTTGGAAATGACGATCGATGACATTTCCAATATAAATTTACATATAAAATGACAGCGATCTTTATTTCATAGCCATCGCTGACGCCGTTTTTATTCGATCATACGATATTTAAAAGATTAGAACAGGTAATTATTATTTTAATATTAACTTAATTTTTTAAAAAAATTATGGAATCTTAATATTATATAATGGTTTACTCAATTTGAAACTATAGATCATACCAAATAAACTTTTAGTCACGTGATTAAGCTTGACCGGCACAGCGTTGCCCACTTTAACATATTTCCTTTTAATCAAAATATTTTATAAAACAAAAATACATTAATTATAAATATATAAACAGTTATTACTTACATAAACAAAACTCACCTCCTTAACAACACTTAAGGAACATAAAGTGACATTACTACCGTTTTCCCGTTCAAAATATTCTAATAAGGTTGCAATAAGTTTTTTGCAACGGCTATTAAGTTATCTTGTACCATTTCGCACTAAAAGAGGTTCTAAAAAGAACAATGTTCGATTGCAAGGTCTGCTAGTAATTTTTTTTTTAGCTTTAAGTATCACAACAAATATCATTTAAACCAAAAACTCGTAATACAAAACTAAAGTGTCAAAACGAATGACAATGTCAGGAAGTAAATAAATAACTACGGCAACTTGACATTTTTTACAGCAGAACTACCACCTGAATCCCCAGCGGGAAATTTAAATCCCAGTTAGTCAGCCCGACGCCGAATAGTCCATCGTTGGCAACAATGTAACTGAAAGTTTAATTGGCAACGTTTTATGTTTTATATTTTCAATATTTTTGTTTTTTGAACCGTTATATTAAACATGTTTATACAAAAAAATTGCCTAATTAGAAAAATTAATTATTACCATTACGAAGCATAAATTCTTAATAATTATTTCTTCAAGTAATCATCTTTAAAATGTTATAGTTACTTTTAAGTCCATTTAAATGAGATGTACTATTATAAACTTGTAGTATTATATGCTGCTTATTATATGATCTTGTCAGACATTGAAAGTTACGTATCTAAAACAAAGTCTACAAAGTATTTCGAGAAGTCAAACTATAACTTAACTTGCATTGTTAACTTTGAATTATAGATGACATTTGAAAAGTTCATAACTGGAGCTTGTGAAATTTAAATAAAGGCATACCTATTTGCAGAAAGACTTAAAATATTTAATATCAAGACATATGCACATAGCTTGAAAACAAATTAATGCTTCTTTAGCATCAGACTAGAACTTTTAAGTTGTTTTTAAACAACGTAGGTATTTAGTTTATTAATTTTATATAAAAATGTTACTATACTCTGTTTTTTTTCTCAGATAAAATTTCGACAGACGATGACAGAAGAAAAGCAGATGACGTTCCATACCAATCTATTTATTTTACTAAAAAAAGATTCTAATAATTTTTAAGTTAACTATGGATGGGTTTAAATATAAATTCGTTATGCGTCGTCACTTGTTGTCTTTAACCAGTTTTATTGGTTTATTTCAAAAATGACAGATCGTATTTCAATTTTATTGGTTTGACGGAACGATGAACGACAAACGGACGCCGATGCGTATGAACTCGCCTTTAGATTTTTGACGTTTGTCAAAGTCTTAACAAATTATAGGTTATAATTTTGTGACAACTTTTGATGAATACCCTGCGTTTTGGAAGATGATGCATTTTGAATTGATGTGTTATTACGTGTGTTTTGTGTCTTTTGAAGTCAAGTGGAGGAAAAATCGAGTGAAAATTAACTGTAGAACCCCGAGCACTGTTTATGGTTAATACTCGCTGCCCAGGCAGAAAGTCTTATACAGATACACCAATAAAGTTACTATCAATAAAGTTCGTATACCATCTCGTCGTAGATAAGTGCATCTTGAATATGGTAGAAGGACCATACTAAAAACTGGAGTAGCTGTAAAATATCGACATCACACGACAGGTAAATAATGGATTTTAGTACTGCAGAAAAATAATGTCAAAAGGTACTGGTTTAAAAAAATTAAGATTAACGTTAATTAATCAACCTGTGAGGTATAAAATTTGGTAAGTGTTATTATTAATAAAATAGTTTGTTTTATTTATGTTGTTTTATTTATTCCTGCGGAATATTACAAATTTGTATTTGTACATAAGTTATATTGATAAATATAATGATAAATGCGGGAAGTTTCATAAAGCTTGAAAGTAAGAAATAGTTCTTTTTTATATTTTTTGGTATGTGGTGTCTTGTTTTTGTTTGTTTTGTATTAACACATACCGTTTTTTATTAAATAAAATAACTCGATCACATTTTTTCAGTTTTATACAGTTTTTTTCACAATATTTTGAAGTTACTTGTCAGTCAAATTTTAAATACATATATTAATTTCCTGCTATGCGTTCCAGTTGTACCAACTTTTTTCTTTGCAAAATAAAGTAAACTACTTTGAAATTAAAATGACAGACACATCTATCACTGTCAAGGATCTTCTCGTTGGACAGACTATATGTTAACCATAGAAATATTTACATTTTTCCATAGCAACTGTTAAAATTGCCTTATATCTATCAAAAATAGTAGGGTAGATTAAATGATACTTTAACAGCGAGGATAGGTTAAAAACTTTATTTCTTCTCTCACGTTTTTTAATTGCTTTCATTTTTGAAAATTTTTGTATTCCTTTTCATAAGTTATTCGGGATTTAAATGGAAGTAGTTTGGATATGGCGTCTGTCGCCTCAGCCTGAATATCTGTTGGTAATTTACTTATTTCGTTTTGAGCCATTTCTGGCTCCAATTCAATCAGCAATCGACACGAAAGAGAATTAAAAATATTGACTCAAAACTGAGAACTAAAGACACACCATTATTTATTTGTCAAATTACATAGAAACCAACGACAACCCAGCACAATATTTTTTCTACTCGTAATAAATTCCTTGAAATAATAATTTCTGAATATTTTTTAAAACATAACTCGCTATAGAAAAAAATATTGTTTTATACAAGGCGATAAAATATCATTTTATCGTCTTGTATAAAAAATAACTATTTCCTTATTAAACTTATCTTTAATTTTGAAGTTGCAAAAATAAAAAATACAAAAAATGTAACAGGTTAAAAAAATAATCGAGCCTATTTAAAAAAAGAACTAAATTTGGATAAAAAAACAAAGCTGTGAATGTATCTGCTAGATAAAATAGTAGACCAGGCCAACAAAAAAGTTGATTGGGTGCCTTACAACCACATAACCGGTGTAGTAAAATTACATTCCTTATAGTAACATTAACTTCCTTTGGCATAATAAGCAACATTGCTATTTGCGTCCAAACTTATTACAAATCCCAAATAATATTTAGAGCTTAAATTTCGCTGATATCATACACAAAGGCATATATTTCACTAAAACTATTGATGTTTCTTGTTAATTTAAGCTTATAAATTAATATGCAGAATACTCCGGCTATATTATGCTATATTACCTATTAGAGACAAAATTTCTATTTGTAATATCTGCCACGTCTATTTAATCACGATTAATGCTTCGGGCCAACAAACAAGCCACTAAACATTTCTGCATATTCCACTCAAATTATTTCGAGGTAGGGTGAGCCAAAAAAACTAACCCCTGTGGAATTTATAGGTTAATGGGTAATGGAAAAAGATTTTTGACGTGATATTTAAATTGAAAACTTTGAATGTTCACCGACACCTTTTAAAAGAGAGCTAAAAATTCTGCCTTCCGGGGATATTTCTTTCTCGGTTATTAGGTTCATTTTAACCCATAAATTCAATAGGTTAGTTTTTTTGGCTTACCCTAACGGGGGTTGTATTTTATATTTTGCATGTAGAAACAGAGTAGGCGCCTGTGAACACAACCAAACTTATATGGAATCATCTATTATTTTTCATAATTTTTGAGATGTATGAAAATTTTGTGTTTATGAATAAAACTCAGTCCTTACCAATGACTTTTAATGAAAAATAATCCATATAAAAATAAAAAAAAAGTAATTAGTTCCCAAAATAAACAAAATGGTATTTATTAGTTTCTGAAACGAAATTAAGATTAAAAATTTTAATGGCCAAAAAGCATAAATAAAAAGAAAATTGATAATTTTAATATTCCTTGTTGCCACCTCTAGCCCTTATGCAAGCTTCTATCCGCGCTGGCATGCCGTTTATTAAATTATCCACGTTGTCTTGGGGTATGTTTTCCTATTCTGCTAATGCTGCATTAACAAGTTGTGCGGGATTTCCTGGATTGTTTCGACGCGCTCTAACCCTTCTTTTGAGCTAGTCCCACAAGTGTTCGATAGGGTTTAGATCTGGTAAATAGGCAGACCAGTCCAAAACTATGACACCTTCCGTTACAAGACATTCTCTAGTCACTCTGCTGGTATGAGGAGGTGTACTATCGTACATGACGTTAAAATTATCCCCAATTGCAGCTCTCCAAAGACTAATGATTGGTTCTAGCACCATCAATCAACATATCTCCGACCCGTTAAAATTTGTTGAAGTGGTTACAATGGAATTTTTACTCCCAGTATACCTCCCCAGAACATTCTTCTTCTTAAAGTGCCTATCCTCTTTGGATGTTCGCTATCACATTGATCCATATTACTTTGTTCACTGCCGTTCTGAACAAAGCTGTTGACGTCAATCCGGTCCATGTTCGTAGATTTCGCAGCCACGATATTCGTCTGCGTCCCGCTGATCTTCTGCCTTCTATTTTCCCCTGCAGTATGAGTTGGAGTAGGCGGTATTTCTCGTTCCGCATGATGTGTCCGAAGTATTCTAGTTTTCTTCGTTTGACATTTACCAGAAACTCCAACTCCTTGTTGATGCGATGTAGTACAGTCTCGTTTGACACGCGATGCACCCACGAAATCCCCAGCATGCGCCGATAGCACCACATCTCAAATGCCTCTACACGCTTGCATGATGCGTCGGTAAGGGTCCACGCCTCTGCTCCATATAGAAGGGTTGAGAGCACGTAGCATCTCAGGATTCTGATTCTAGTGCGGACGTTGAGGGACAGGTTCCGTAGTATATTTCGCATTTTGTTAAATGTCCCTCTCGCGATTTCGATTAGGTGTTTTATTTCGCGAGAGTGGTCCCAGTCTTTAGTCAGGGTGCAGCCCAGGTATGCAACTGTCTCGGCCGCTGGGAGAACGATGTTGTTAGCAGTGAACTGAAAGTTGTTGATGTAGTTCTTGCTAATGATCAACGTTTGAGTCTTCTTGCAGTTCATCTTCTTTCCGTATCTGCTGCATGTATTCGCCACACGATCTATAAGCCTTTGGAGACCTTCAGCTGCGTATCTCAAATTGTTTACTATTTCTTCGTTTATTACCAGCCCATCCTCTGTGCCATCCAGTGCCTCTCTAAATAGATGTTCCGAGTACACATTGAATAGCAGAGGCGACAATATACAGCCCTGTCGCACTCCCCTCCTTACATTAAACTCTTCTGAAGTTTCGTTCTCGATTCGAACGACGGCCTTTTGTTGACGGCGGTCTGTTCAACCTAAAAAGACTCAGGACAAAAACACGTATAAAATTCATCACAGAACTCCAATACGCTGATGACTGCGCTCTACTTGCAAATACGTTACAGCAATTACAGAAAATGCTGAACACATATACCATATCATACGAGACTTGGGGCCTTAAGCTGAACATCGATAAAACTAAAATCATGTGCACTCCCTTTCCCTTTCCCTTTCCCTTTCCCTTTCCCTTTCCCTTTCCCTTTCCCTTTCCCTTTCCCTTTCCCTTTCCCTTTCCCTTTCCCTTTCCCTTTCCTTTTCCCTTTTCCTTTCCCTTTCCCTTTCCTTTCCCTTTCCTTCCCTTTCCCTTTCCCTTTCCCTTTCCCTTTCCCCTTTCCCTCTTTCCTTTCCCTTTCCCTTTCCCTTTCCCTTTCCCTTTCCCTTTCCCTTTCCCTTTCCCTCTTCATTTGTGTAAAAACACCTAGCCAGTTTTACATAAAACGTTAAATGACCATCGCTTATTATTACCTTACTTTTTCGGACTAGTCAAATGGACTCTTAAGCACTAAACGCGCACAAAAATTGCGTAGATTTTGCTGGATAAATCACCGAAACTTTTCAGACTACCCTTGTATAATACAATATCTCAGAACATAAAGTCTTTTTAATATAAAACAAACTTTACATAATGTCGAAGATGCTTTGTTGATAAGATCTAATTCATTTTCAATGGCACTTTATCGATGGAAGAGCCTGTCTAAGTCGCTATGATCGATTACTTTAGCCACCTAACGCCAACTAAAACTTAAAAAAAAACAACAAAGGAGCTAGACTTAATTTCCTCGATTTGAAGCTTGGCGGTGTATGCTGTCGTTCGTCTTTCAAAGAACTTTGCGCAATAAAAGGGAATTTTAGGGCTTTTTGCAGACAGAACGACTTACATAGGTAGGCTTAGGTGGTTTAACTTAGAGTTAGATGTTACTTAGAATCGTAAATACACTTAGATGCAAGAAAAACGCAACTGAAAAATTTTTGGTCAAGTTTAAAATGTCATATTTTTTTTTTTTATTTTAAGCCCTATTGCCGTGATTTTTTTAGCAAACTGTATATAAATATATCAACTTTAATTCGTAAACTCAGTTTAATATAAACTTTAGAATTCTACTTAGTATACAGGGTTAATCGATTTTTTTACCCTATCTTTAAAACACCCTGTGAAATAATTTTGTGAGCAAATTTTCCTAAAGTATTATTTTTCGATCAGAACTTGAATAGATCTGAATATTTTGTTTTTTGACTCATGTCAACACATGCCTTGGTTAATTTTTAAGAGCAAAATGAACTTGCCACAAACATTTTGCAATTTTTTTAAATATCGTTACTTTTTGATGTTATTCTTCATAATGACGAGATGACCTTGGGGATTATTATTGTGTACGATTGAATATGGTTCTTATATAGTCTCGAAGATTATGAAAAATAATAATAATAGGAGAATAGTCAATTCTGGTAATGTTGCTAAAGAAACATGGTCTATTGTGAATGATTTGAGAAACAAAGCTTTTCTTCGTCTAGCAATATCTCTACCTCACCTGAGAACCTTAACGATTACTTTGTAAATGTAGCGAAAAACTTAACTAATACCATATGTCCTTCTCATGATCCACTTTCATATCTCTCTAATGATAATGTAAACTTACACAGTTTCTTTTTTTCGCCCGTAGTTTTAGAAGAGCTTCGCAGTACAATTAATACCATCAAAAATAAATCATCATCTGGGACGGACGGGCTAACTTTAAAAATGTTTTCGAATCTGCCAGAAAGCACCCTGAATCACCTAACTACTTTAATAAACATGTCATTCCAAAATGGTATTTTTCCAAAATGTCTTAAGACGGCAATAATTATTCCTCTGCATAAAGGAGGAGACAAAGATGAAGCTTCTACCTATCGCCCAATTGCACTCCTTCCAACGCTATCTAAGATCATAGAAAGGTTGGTTAAAAGAGGGCTGGTATCTTTTCTGTTTAAGTACAAAATATTTACTGAATATCAATTTGGATTTCTAAGCAACAAGTCCACAAATGACGCTATGTTTTCCCTCCTTAATAAAGTTTACTCCAGCCTAAATAACCATCATTCTACAGCAACAATTTTCTGTGATTTTTCTAAGGCGTTCGATTGTGTAAATCATAAGATCCTAATTAATAAACTGGAGCACTATAGGTTCAGAGGAACATCTCTCGAATGGTTTCTGAGATCGTATCTGAGTTTCAGAAGTCGTATCTGAGCAACAGAAGTCAACTTGTGAGGATGGATACCACGTTGTCTTCTAGCAAGCCAATAGAATGTGGAGTACCACAAGGCTCAGTACTAGGCCCTATTTTGTTACTTCTTTTATTAACGACATTGCTAACATAAACATCAGTGGCAAAATATGTCTTTTTGCGGACGACACTAGCTTCATTTGGAGCAACAAGGACGTCACGGCACTTCATAGAATTATATCAAATGACTTAATCACTATTAAATCTTGGTGCGACTCGAACCTCCTGAGTCTCAACATTTCTAAAACTAAAGCTTTGTCGTATAAAAACTCGCTGCAGCCTTTTGTACTTAACAACACCTCCATTGACGTCGTAAAGTCTGTAAAATTCTTAGGGCTTGTTGTAGACAATTCTCTGAAATGGGACATACATATCGAAGCTTTGTCGAAAAAATTGAGATCTGCCTGTTTTGCTTTAAGATCTGTTTCTAAGGAGCTTAACTTGTCAGAGGCTAGAACTGTTTATTATGCACTTTTTGAGTCGCACCTCAGGTATGCCCTTCCATTCTGGGGTACGTGTTGTGCGACTCAATTTGACCGCATTTTCAAGCTCCAGAAGAGAGCTGTTCGATATTCACTGGGACTAAACAGCAGAACTCATTGCCAGGACTTTTTTAAAAAATTAAAAATATTGACTCTTCCTTCCTTATTTATATTTGAATCCGTTTGCCTAATACGTAAGCTTGTATCGGCTTCTCAAGAAAGGCCATCTCACACTTATCCACTCAGGAACGCGGAGCAAGATCTTTATCTACCTACCCCACGCTCAGAGTTAGTTAAAAGTTCAATATTATACAACTCGAAAAAAATGCACAATCACCTGCCATTTGAAATCAAATCCATAACATCATTTTCTTCATTTCGTAAAGCATTGAACTCTTATTTACTAGACAAGGCTTTCTACGATGTAAATGAATTATATTTTGAAAATCGAATTTGATCTTGTAAACACTGGTCTAATGTTTGCTATTTTTTTAATGTTTTGTATTATCTTTTGTTTGTTTGATTGTGTACCTTGTTTGTTTACTTTGTTTGTTTAGTTTACCTTTGTCTACAAATTGAAAAATTTTTTGACAATAAAGGCATTTATTTATTTATTTATTTAAAATAATTCATCTTATTAAAGAAGGCCGAAATTGTATACAGGGTGAGTCTTAAATAAGTGCAAATATTTTCAGGGGTGGTATATTTCGACCCCAGAATCATGTCTATTAGCTTTTTTTCGCAAAAAAATATGTTAAAAATCATGCATTTTCTTTTAAATTTCCCTATATATTTTTCGAAAACTTTTTAGAATTGCTTGTTCACCGCAAATTTTCCCCCATGGTATGATTTCTTAATTTTTGAAATTACCACAGTTACGGCACTAAAAGGGATGCAAATACAGAAAAAATCCGGTAGCTCGCAAAATTTTTTCAAAAAAAATCATTTTTTTTAAATTTTCAAACTTAAATAACTCGTTTATTTTGGACTTACCTAAAAAATGGTAAAGGGAAAATATGTTTCTTTTATCGAGATCTACCAGCTCTGAAAATATTTGCACTTATTTAAGACACACCCTGTATATTTGCTTGGTCCTTGAAGAAGAGCGGGAAAACATAACGCAATATATTTGCAGCTCCATTAACAGTATGAACCAATGTCTACGACAGCTGGAGCAGCCCGGGGAGGGAATTCAAGTATTGCTAGAGGCTATTAGAGTATTTTTTACAAGTTTTTTTACATTTACTTATTACAGTTATATTTTTTTAACATTCTTAGTTCTGTTTGTGTTACTAATATTTATTAAAGTCAAGCCTGTATCGTTACTTCTTGACGTTTTTTTTTAATTTTAATATTGAGTTTTAATCAGTGTCAATATGACATTACGACAATTGTCACCAAAGCCCACCTAGTGATATTAAAAAATAACATTATAAAATAAAGATAGTTGAAAAAATTGCAAGTTGTTGGCGGCAAATTCATTTCATTCTTAAAAATTAACAAAGACTTGTGTTGACATGAGTCAAAAAGACAAAATACTCAGGAGACACGGTTTTGATTGAAAAATAATGTTTTAGGAAAAGTTACTCTCGAAATTATTGCACAGGGTGTTTCAAAGTTCGGGTAAAAAACAACCCTTCAATTAACCCTCTATAATAAGCCATATACTAAAGTTTATAAAAAACTGAGTTTACCAATTGTTATTATATTATTATGCTAAAAAAATTATGAAAATAAGACTGAAAATAAAAAATATATAACACTTAATATTTACTACTATTTTCCTATTTTTATTACGTACAAAAATGTTTTACAGTACATTTAAGGTGCAAATTTTATATTAACTTTTAAAAGCAATATTTTATAAATGTTTTATATAAAATTTTAATGAAATTCTGGCTTTACCAATAATACTTTATAAAATATTTCTAAATATAGGACCGCTCCAAATTATGTCAAATAAATCTCTCTCATTAGTTGTAAAATTAATTATTTTATAAAAAAAAATGTAACGGATATCAGGTAAAATATTAATTATTTTATAAACAGGATAATTGTAATATTATTGAGTTAAACAAGTTAATCCTACACATTAATGGTTTAATATGTCACTAAAATAATTTTGTTTTATGTACAGCAACAATATTAAAATACAGGGTCCGGCAATAGTGCGTCGGGCATCTGTAGCTCCTTCTATAGGGTGGCTCAAAAAAGTATAAGTGTATCGGGATGATTTTTTTAACGGAACACCCTCTAAATTATCGCATTTTTGGCTTTCTTTCAGATCACTTTACATAATCCTAAGATATGAGTAACTATATTTCGATAGTTTCAGAGATATTAATAAATAAATAAAAAAAATATATATTTTTCAGCCTTTCTTAAAAAACATAATTATTAAAAATACAAGAACTGTCTTAAAATCAAAAACTATGTTAGGTATTTACTTTAGATGGTCTCTACTTACTTTGCTATAAATATGGTAATCGTAAATCATACAGGATGTTCAAAATTCTACGTCAAACTTTCTAAAATATAAATTCATTTTTCTTCTTTTTTTTTAAATAGAAGATCCTGTATATTATTTTCCCAATAGGTGGAGAATTAAAAAATGAACATTTTTTGTATTTAGAGTGTTTCAAAATTTTTAACTGTTTCGCAGATATTCGCGGTTTTATATTTCATATGGCTTTTTCCACAGTAAATTTTTATCAAAGCCACTCAGTGACTTTTCTCTCGTATTTTACTGTTGAAAGAGCCATATGAAATAATACTGAGTGTATCTGCAAAACCATTAAAAATTTTGAAATACTTTAAATGCAAAAAATGTTTAATTTTTAGCACTCCATCTAATAAAAAAATAATATACAGGGTGTTCCATTTAAAAAAAAAGAAAAATTATTTTATATTTTAGAAAGTTTGGCGCAGAATTTTGAACACCCTGTATGATTTAAGATTACGATACTTATAGCAAAGTAAGTATAGACCATCTAAAGGAAATACCTAATACAGTTTTGATTTCATTACAGTTCTTGTATTTGTAATATTTTTTTTAAGAAAGATTGAAAAATATAGATTTTATATTTATTTATTAATATCTCTGAAATTATCGAGATATATTTACTCATATCTTAGGATTATGTAAAGTGAACTGAAAGGGAGCTAAAAAATGCAGTAATATATAGGGTACTCAATTTAAAAAAAATCATCCCGGTGTCATCAAATTTCATCTCTGTTGAAATTGCTGTATCTATAAGGATAAAATAAATACTAGGCAGTTTTATGTATACAGGGTTGTTCACCACATACGACACGGAGTATTGTAGCTAAACGATGAGATTTTTACAAATTGTAAGTTTGGGGTTCGTTGAAGGACTATTAGAGCTACAATTTAAAAATATTTTTACAAGATACAGAGTGTCCCAAATAAATAAAAAATATCAAAGTTGTATTTTTTTAAATGGAACACCCTGTATATTATTACATTTTTAGTTTTCTACTATTAAAATAAAGTAAAATTTGATTGTTGTTTATTATACTTAAACCTCATTGTTTTTGAATATTTTCACTTTGTGGGTTGCAGTAAAAATTTTAAAGTTTCATTTTTCCAGGTATCAATGTTTTTAATACTAAATATTTAATGAAGTTTATTTATTTATCACTTATTATGTTGCAGGTAATAAAAATAATACTACCTTATACAGAGTGTCTAAAATTTATTTTAAATAATTATTAGCTTCAAACGGCAATAACTTCTTTAATTTAAATAGAATGCCCTGTATATTTTAGGGAGAATCAGATGCACAATTAAATTGTCTATCAAATTGTATTATACCATTTTTACCTATCCCTTCAAGTTTTCGTAGAAAATGCATTTTCTTATAATTTAGACCTCATTTATCAATATATCCATGGAATATTGACATTTTAGATTGTTTTTAAAGCAACAAATGTACAAAATGTACAGACTAGTAATATTACTAGCCCATTTGTATGCAAAAAGAAAACTATTTAAATCTTTATAAAAGAGTATACCATTAATTAAATATAACACCATTATTTCAGCCCATATACTAATTAATTACATACTTAATTGTGTTCGTTAATAAATTATTATAAATAAATGTGGATTTGAGTCAGAAATCAATATAATAATAAGTTATCAAATTAAAGTCTCTGTTGTTATAAATAAGCATTTATTAAAAAATGAAATATCATTTTTAAGGTGTTACTTTTTATCACACTGTCTAATGCCCATACAAAATTCAGTTTTTTAGTATTTGGAGCAATTATTATTAATCAATGCAAACAGTCAGTTAATGTAGTTTGAATACTGGATCATATTAATTGGTCCTCTTTAACAAATATTTGAACAGTTTTTTTTTATTTTTTAATGAAATAAACGAATTATATCGACAATATTAGTATCTGTACTCTTTAAAAATTTGATACATCTTTAAAAATAATCTAAAATGTCAATAGTCCATGGATATATTGATAAATAAGTTCTAAATTACAAGAAAATAAATTTTCTACGGAAACTTAAAGAGATAGGTAAAAAATGGTATAATATAATTTGATAGACAATTAAATTGTGCATCTGATTCTCGTAAAATATACAGGATGTTCTATTTAAATTAAACAAGTTATTGCCGTTTGAAGCTAATAATTATTTAAAATAAATTTTTAGACACTCTGTATAAGGTGGTATTATTTTTATTATTGCAACACAATAATTGATCAGTAAATAAACTTCAGTAAATATTTAGTATTAAAAACTTTGATACCCTTGGAGAAATGAAGCTTTAAAATTTTTCCTGCAATTTCACAAAATTGAAAATATTTCAAAAACGGTAAGGTTTAAGTATAATAAATCTTAATCAAATTTACCTTTATTTTAATCGTAGAAACCAAAAATGTAATAATATACAGGGTGTTCCATTTAAAAAAATACAACTTTGATATTTTTTACTTATTTGGGACACTCTGTATCTTGTAAAATTATTGTTAAATTGTACCTCTAATAGTCCTTCATCGAACCCAAAACTTACAATTTGTAAAAATCTCATCGTTTAGCTACAATACTCCGTGTCGTATGTGATGAACAACCCTGTATACAATAATTTCAACAAATAATTTGTGCAATAGTTAGATTCCTCAATGTCCAGAGTCATTATTTTATTACAACACCTATATGGATTGGGTTAATTTGTGTCATATTTCTTTATCAAAACTTTCATAATTACTTGTACATCTTTAATAAGACATAAAAACATTAAACTTGCAAAGTTAAAAGAAAGTTCTATTCGAGTTTTTCTTTTCTTAATAATTTTAAGTTTAATTAAGATCCACGAAAAAACTTTGGAAGCTTTTTTGACCAATTAACCATATTTTTTTTGGTAAAAAATAAACATTCATTTCTATCCACAAAATGTTATCATTTATTTTGCGCCTGAACAAAGTTCAGCGTTATAATTACTGAATTATTTAATTACTAGAACCAGTAAGATACTTGTATTAATAACTAAGGGTGACCTTATTTTTTATCGGCACGAAGTTCTTCGTGGTTTCTTTTTAATTAGAGAATGTTGTGGAGAGCGTAGGTGTTATCGGAAAGTTTCCTTAAAAAATGAGTGGACAAGGTAAACATAGTCCAATCTAAAGTTCTTTTAAGTAAACAAAAAGTTACTTAAAATAAACCACGGAAAATTATATCTACGGAGATTTTTTAATATAATTTAGTGTAGTAAATATACTCTGATTCAGGTAAAGGTTTATGTACAGGGTGTCCCACTAAGAATAGCTCTCGGCTGTATCTGGGAAAGTATTAGCCGTAGGGCCTACGGCAATTTTTTATAACTAATAGGACTATGAGAAATTGCTGGAAATTATTTTCAAGTTTGTAAAACGGCCGCTAGGGGGCGCAGCTGCTATGGAAAATAAGAAAATAGAATTTTTACAGAATTTTGCATAGATAATGGGTACTATAAATAATAGCTTTATAATCTTCAGTAAATTTTGAATTTTTTTTGTTAGAGCTATTTTCCCCTATCTGCTAAAATAAAGTGGTGGAGGAAGGTTAGATCTATCTTTATTTAAATGTTTTTAACTCCGGACTGGATGATCAGAATCCAACAAACGAGGGCTCGTTTAAAAGAGCATTTCTTACTCTATATTATACCGTAGATACATTATAAAATAAGATACAAGCAACTTTTTTTCAAAGCCCACCATGACTTCACTGAATCATCGTTTCTTGTTCACTGTTATTAATATCTTAATTATTAGATATTAATACATCTTTATCATCTATTTCGTCGATTTTAAAATGAACTAACTGTTTCTATCTTATTTTTTGTTAGAATGGGCATAATCAAGAGGGCTACTGATACTGTGTTGGAAAAATAAGGTAATTAAGGGCATATTTTTTGGTATTTATTATAATTTTCGCTGACTTTTTAAGCTTTTACTACTCTTTACTACCATCTAAAATTACATATACTATCGTTTTTAACTCTTTTGAAAAAAACGTAGGTGTTGATACGTCACTTTCTTCTTCTTCATATAAATTAGTATTGTTCACTAGAATATTGATACTTAAGGATATCAATGTCGTTTTTCATGTGTTCCGGTAACTTATCCCACACTAATGCAATTTCATTCGGTTTACAGGTAATCATAACTTCTTTTGGCATGTTTTCTAACTGTTCAGAAGTTAATTCTAGTAAACTACCATAGCGATAGTAGACTTTAAGCGATGAAGCCATTTTTTATAATGATCTCGATCCATCTGAGGTGTCAAAGACATATTATGATTCTGAGAGAAACTTTAAACACAAATGTCCGCACCAGACTGTTCCAAACTTCTGTTGACGATCGTATGTATAGTAAATATTAGTGGCAGCTTTGGAACCTCGTCGTAGATATTCTAGCAATTCTATAGGGGGTGGTAAATTACCAAAACTGTCATAGTAAATAACTTGTGAATTTACCTTTTTGTATGCCACCCAATGGGTCCCTAACCCCTTGCTACTGTCTAAGTTAACAATAGCACATTCATAGCATTTTGGACCACGCCATGGAAGAGTATCACTCATATAAACCCCTCTAAAATTTGGTATTTTTATTTGAAATGCATACTTGCTTATGTCGATATTGGATAGTGGTCTTTGGGGCAGGGATCCTATGAGTTTTTTGATTTGTTCATAAAAAGTCCTAAACCTGATCAGTATGGTTTTAAATATATACCATTTTCCTTTAAATTCAAAGTTAGGTGGCCGCCTGTCTTTTGAGAATTCTCATTTTTTGTCGTCTTTATAGCACGAACGATACCTCCAACTCCTCTAGCCAGTGATCCCAAAGCTGAAAGACCGGCAAATATTGGTATTAATGGTAATATGCCACCCACTTTTGGAATAGGTATTATTCTAGGAGTGCAAATTCTTCTTTTACCACCGGATTTTCGCAAGAATTTCCAAAGCTGCAGCTAAGGCTATTCGAGAAGCGTTTAGAATGTCTTTTTCAGCAATTTTTTTACCTCCAGCTTTGCGTAATTCGGCTTGAATCGGTCGTCTCAGCGCTTTTCCAAAAGCAATTTTGGGTAATCTTTTACGTTTACGCACACCTTTCAAAGATTTAGCTGGGAGTCGTTTTTCTTTTTTGGTATTTTTACCCTTATTTGATCTCGCTCTATACCCCATCCCAAAGCGTTGTTTTGCCTTCATAATATTTGTTACAAACCAAGCTGAAGCTTTTTCACTTGCAGTAGAGTCCTTAGATTTAACTCTCTCCCAAGCACGTTGCTCAAGTTTGCGATCTGCCATGTTTGTTAAATTGTAAGAAAGCGCCCCCTAGCGTCTACGTTCAAAACCTTATTATTATAATATTTATGGTATAATATAGAGTAAGAAACGCTCTTTTCAACGAGCCCTCGTTTGCGCCAGTTGCGCCCCCTAGCGGCCATTTTATAAACTTGAAAATAATTTCCAGCAATTTCTCATAGCCTCTTTAGTTATAAATATTTTTTTCCCCAAGCCCTACGTCTAATACTTTCCGAGATACAGCCGAGAGCTATTTTTTGGGACACCCGGTACACTAGGGTGCCCGTTATTTACCAAATTGATCATTTCTCTCACGACGCCCTCTAAATTTTTAGTTTATGGCCTAAAAAATAATAACAGACCATTGTAAACCCTTAATATTCACAATAAACCTTGCCCCAAAGACGAGTCATCTCTCATTTAAATTACAAATTTGGGAATTTGCCACTTTTTGCAAATAATTTTTTTTTCTCTTGATTTTCTTCCCTTATAGCCACGATAATTACATATTCTTATACAGAATTGAACGCTCTACAAAAAAGGTCTCTCATAATTTTTCGATAAACCTACTCCTTCAAAAGTTATTCACGGTTAAAATTAACCTCTCGGTTCTTCAACTATTTTGACAAAATTATGATTATTTTTGAAAAATTTAATCTATTACAGTAAAAATATACAATTCTGATGGTGTTAAGGTTGGGAATTAAGAAATCTTCATGTCTAATGAACAGTAGCGTGGCAAATTCTCGCGGGCCCCCCCTGCAGACTTTGTTAGGGGCCCTCCTAAGTATACTCAAAAATTCCTTCAAATACATCATTATTGTGATATCTGCTTGAAACATATTTTTTAACAAGAGCCACAATGTGACATTTTTTTATATTTTGATAATTGTTTCAACATTTATTTATTTATTTATTATTATAGTACTCTTCAAATACTTAAACTAGAACACAAACATTTGTGTTTCTAATTAATCAAAGTTTTATTAAAAAAAAACTCAACATTTAACTACTAATAACTAGAACACAAATGTGAAAAAGAAATTGTAAATATTTATGAAGTACCCTATGGTATATTAGAAAGTCTATTCCTTTTTCCTCGACCTTAACAAAAGCAACTTGTTTACGAGGCTGTCCAAATCTGCTTCTTTTGCTATAGACTTTTTATTATTTTCAGCTTAGAAAAAGTTCTTTCTGGTTCAGCGGATGTTATAGGGAGAACCGGAAACAACTGGAATACAGTGCAAATCTCAGGTATACTGCTAATTAATAATTAGTTTTTTTCGAAAATAAAATCAGAAAACTCTCTGATACTGTAAATTTTTTTGATTTTTTCATAAAGTAAATTTTTTGCTTGAATTAGCTCCGATGCTAGATTTTGTGTTAGGTCGTTAGGATATTTGTCTACTAATACTTTGGCGTTAGCTAAGATATCAGATTCCTGGGATTTTAAATGTTTGTGTGTTTAAAATTTCAAATTTAGAATAAATATTTTGAAATGTGTCATACCTGATTCTATACTGAGTTATTATTATATCCAAACAACTAGATTAAACCAACTGTTTTTTACTATTTTTTATTTCGCAGTTTAGGCTTTGCCAACGGGGTAGACTTTCACTGAAAAGTATATAAAGATTCTGAACCGTTTCAAAAAAAATTCTTATCTCGCTAATATTGCTCACAGAGTCATTTAAAATAAGTGTGCTTGTGGAAAAAATCTACCGATATGATACTTTTAATCAAAAACGCCGTGAAAACATGATAATCGCACATCAATATCTGTTACCGTTCCGGAGTTACGGGGTGTTTTTCAAAAATATTCATTTTTAACAAATCGCTGTAACTTTTTTGCTATGGAAAATTTTGTATTTTTATGAAAACATTTCCAAAGCACTTTTTTACGTAGAATTTAATGGTTTAAGTATAATTTTTTTAAAATTAATAATTTAAGAATTATCAACAAAAAATTTAATTTTTTATATGGGACACCCTGTATATTTTAATCAACTGAAAAGAATTTAAAATTACCTTTCCAAAAATATAGCACACTTGATATTTTGTTATAATCCCCTTCGAAATATAGAATTTTTAAAAGTTCGCCACTTTTAACTAGTAGGCTTTGGACCCCTCATTGATGATATGCCTTTAATGGAACTCGAAAACATATTTTTCCAGCAAGACGACGCACCACTTCTGAACGCTGAAGTTATCGACAAATTTCTGCAGCCAATTTCAAGAACAATTGAACAGCTGACCATGCACCCAGTCGTTGGCCGTCGAGGCCGCCTGACTTAGTGCCCATGGATCTAATCCTATGGACATATTTGCGGAAGAATAAAGGTTCCTTATTCTTCTGTATAATATAGACAAGAATTAGAAATACTTAGCAGTTATGAGAGGATATCTTTCACCCCTACTGAGTTAATGAATTCCGCGAGAAATGTTCAAAAACTGCCCCGTCTGTCCATAACAGAAGACGGTCGATATGTCGAACACCTGTAGCAAAATCTCATGTCCTGGTTTGCTATTTATTTTTATTGTTATTAGATATAGTTTAAATGTGTTGATGTTGGTTAAATATATTTTAAATTGTTATAAAATTCTGCATCTCTCATAGCAAATATTATTTTCGTTTTAATTGATGCTCACAGCTAAAAATTTTTTACATTACAGCCGGTGCCGTTCAAAGCTTATTTAAAGCGGGCGAATTTTTATATACTCTATATCTCGAAGAGATCGAGCAAAATATCAAGTGTGTTATATTTTTGGAAAGGTAATTTTAAATTCTTTTCAATAAATTAAAAATTTACAGTGTGTCCCATATAAAAAATCAATTTTTCTGTTGATAACTCTTAAATTATTAATTTTAAAAAAAATTATACTAAAACAATTAAATTCTACGTAAAAAGGTGTTCTGGAAATGTTTTCATAGAAATAAAAAAAT
This sequence comes from Sitophilus oryzae, assembly GCF_002938485.1. Classification (NCBI taxonomy): domain Eukaryota; kingdom Metazoa; phylum Arthropoda; class Insecta; order Coleoptera; family Curculionidae; genus Sitophilus; species Sitophilus oryzae. Next base: position 3,444,723 of record NW_022147287.1, on the reverse strand, counting down.
TTCCATAGCAAAAAATTTACAGCGATTTGTTAAAAATGCACATTTTTGAAAAACACCCCGTAACTCCGGAACGGTAACAGATATTGATGTGCGGTTTTCACCATCATGTTTTTGATGAAAATTGAGCTCCAGACACCGATATAAGTTTTCGTCTATCTCCTATAGAAAAGGGTGTTTCCATTTAAAAGCGTCGAATTTGACCCACCCTGTACACCAAGAATTATTAAAATCTTATGAAAAGGTGTTCCCTTGTTCTTGTTACTTAGTGTATATTTTAGTTTTAATTAGGTATTTAATTTTTAATTAAATTTCTCTTATATTATATTGCAAACATTGTAACAATGTTTGATATTAGAACCCTACGATTTTTATAGTCGTTTTATTACTTTTTTTATGAGCACTGCAACATGCCTATTACATTTGCTAGCAGATACTACACCTGCACTCTTATACGTATTAACTTTACATACAACTACAGCCCCATTCTGTACTATTAATCTACAGTATGTCCCCGGATTGTCTTTACAAGAGGAAAAACAATTTTATTATTGACATTTTGAGAAAAATGCATTCTTCATAAAAATTTTTGATTGTTCTAAAATGGTTAATTCAGTTTACACTTTTTTAAATTTTCGTACCGTTTTAGAGAAAATTAAAAAAACAAGAAATTATTGTTGAAGTCTAAAGTAAAGTTTCTAAATAAAGTTTTTCTAACAAAGCCCCATACTCACTCGCGTCCCTTCGTTCAAAAATCATATATTTACTATGGGAAAATGTCGATTTTATGCGACTGTGTGTTCCTTCCTCCTTCGTCAAAACGCTACTTCGTCCGTTTACTTCCTCGAAAAGCTCCTTCCAACGTATTGTCGGTTTTTGGAGGAAGTAGCAAAGGAATTATCACGAACACAAAAAAATATTAAAATATATAAAATATATAAATCGATCTTGGATTTCATTCGTAGTTGATTTCTTGATTTGGCAGTACGTCTGTACAGGGTGTCCCATTTTCATGTGTTTTGCAGGGTTTCTCGTTTATGAGTCGAAATACAAAGATGCGGTTTTCACATTACGCTGTTACTTTTTTATGAAACTAAAGATGCTACATACAGATATGTCCTAGCTCTCTTACTTCCTAAAATACAGGGCGAATCTGAAATTATTGCATTTTTCGATCCCTTTTGTATCATAACTTATCGAAAAGGTGAAAACGGTCTCCCGTACAGTTTTTCACGTAGAATGCAGTGACGTAACTATTTCTTCTTTGGAATCTGTCTTTTTTTAAATTGACTAAAACTTATATGTTTTGTTAAATACGATATTTTGTATATTATTTTATTTTCCTTGTTACGAGCTTTCTAAAATACTTATTTTCATAAACGGGGTAAAAATGCATTATTTAACATTATTACATAGTCGGCCGGTTTAAATTAGGTAATCAAAACAATCAACTAATTTATTTGACGTAAAATGTTGGTTATTGGCATGTTATTTAAAAGTAGCACAAGTTCAGTTTCCGTGTAGTTTATCAAAATATCACGATGCAAAGCAAAAGTATCTGGTAAAATTAAGTTAAATTAAATAAGAGCCGTTTAGCAGTTTAGCAGTACCTAAATAAATATATATAGAGTATATTATAATTTTCGAAAGCTCATAGCAAGGCAAATAAAATAAAAATAATATATAGAGTGTCCTGTTTAAAAAAAAGAACATAAGTTTGAGTCATTTTTCGAAATAGACAGCTCCCAACGAAGAACCGCTTTCGTCACTGCCATTCTACCTGAAAAACGAGACACGGGCGGTGGGGAAGTACTCAATAGGTAGAACAAAACAAAAAATCAGGGTATCCGGTATATACCTGTACATTTAAATGAACAGTCTAATTTTATAAAAGGTATTTCCAACGACCGCATAGTAAATACCCGATATAATACCAGTAATGTCAGGAATACGAGTATATCTAAAATATTTCTTATATATATTGTAGATATTATATATTGGTATATTTCTATTCCCGGTATTATACCGGGTATTTACTATGCGGTCGTCGGAAACTCCTTTTATTAAAATTAGGATGTTCATCTAAATCTACAGGTATATACATATATACCCAGATTTTATTTATCTACAAATTGGGTACTTACCTACCGCCCATCACTGACCCTTTTCACCTTTTCTGATAAGTTATAAGATAATCGAGATACAAAGGTTATCGAAAATGCAAAATTTCTACTAATTAGAAAAATGTGTAAAGAAAGAATAAGAAAGGCACTTTGAACAATAGCTGCCAGATAAATACATATTTATCCTAGCCTTCTTAGTTCAAAGTTATTTCTTATTTCTTATGTAGCATATTTAGTTTCATAATAAGTACAACAATGATGTAAAAAACAGCATCTTTATATCTCTACTCATAAACCAGAAACCCCATAAAATACACATAAATGGGACAGCCTGTACATCTAGCAATCGCCAGTCGATATAAAAATAATTCACACACAATAGTCTAAAAAATGGAAGAAAAAAACAATATTGTCTTCATATTTGTGAAAAAATGCATGTCCATATTTATGTAATCGTAGCGACAAAAATAAAAAAATAGAAATAATGTGCATGATGCCTTTTACAAAAAATATCTGAAGAAATGGGGATTGACACCATTAACGTTTAATTAGTATGTCATATTTCATGGTTTCGATATAAATTACATAATAAACTTTACTCTATTGTTGACTCGCCTTGTACATTCATACTGATATACCTTGTATATGATACTGAAATATTCGGATTTATTAAAAAAAAAATATATTATTAAAATTCAATTTTTATTTTTGACACGACAAGGAATTGCAGTTTTATAAAATAAAAATTATGCGCCTTTCAGATTTTTTAAAAATTTTAGACGTTACTAGATATTTCGTATTAAACATGTAGCTGCTATATTAAAAATATTTTGTGGTGTGTTGTTGCATAACTGACTAATTTCCAAGCATCGAATGCACGAAGGAAGGAAGCGAAGGGACGAAGGAACGCGAGGAAGTAACGCGAGGAAGTAACGCGAGGAAGTAAGGCGAGGAAGGAGCGAAGTGTGAGTATGGGGCTTAAAGTCAAGTTTCTAAATAAAGTTTTTCTAACTAAGGTAAATCTGTCGATATATTATTTTTGACCACAGACACTGTTTTTTATGATTTTCAACTTATCAAAATAAAGTTTTACTGTTTGTTTATCTACGTAGGTACGGCGTGTTCAGTAAATTATACCGAAATAACGATCAAAAATACAAGTTAGTTTATCGTTGTTTTTACACGAACTGATGTAGCTGGTTTCATTGAGTTAAATATTTTATGTCTGTTTTATTTATTAATTAACACTTCTCCGGATATTTTTGGATATTTAGTTTGACATTTAGGTAGATATTTTTTTGGTTTAAGTATTCAGGCATTTTAAGTCTATGATTCAGGCGATTCAGAAAAATAAATTGCATAGATTTAAACCCATCTGCCTCTTATACAGAAAAAGAATAGATATTTTGATTTATATAAGTTTTTGTCGTGTTTTTTACTGATATTTGCAGAAAGCATTTTTCCTTTTAATGTGTTTTTCACAAAAAAATATAAGTTTAATAAAATATCGGCGGTCGGAAAATTTCCACCCAAATATTTATCTTTGCTCTGCTACAAATTTTTCTTTGAATAAATTTACATTTTGCCTTCGATATTTCAACTTTATTCTATATCGAGCTTGGCTAGCTCCTTTAAAGGGGTAAATATGTATGCGAAATTATAATTCGAGAAAAAAAAACAACGACTTCAAGTTTGTATAAAGAATTTTTCCAATTCTGTACAAGGTGAGCCAAATTGGACACTTTTAAAGGGAAGCACACTTTTCTAAAGGAGATAGAGCAAAAACTAATATTGGTGTCTTTAGCTAATTTTTTATTAAAAATGTGATGGTAAAAACTGCACATCGATATCTGTTAACTTTTCGGAGCTACGGAGTGTTTTTTATAAATGTGCATTAACAAATCGATGCAACTTTTTTGCTATGGAAAATGTATTTTTATGGAAACATTTCCAAAGCACTTTCTTACGTAGAATTTAATGGTTTAAGTATAAAATTAATAATTTAAGAGTTACCAACAGAAAATTTGACACCCTGTACATTTTTAATTCAACGAAAAGAACTTAAAAATACTTTTCCGAGTCCTCCCACTAATGGAACTTGGAAATATATTTTCTCAGCAAGACAGTGCTGAAATTATCAGCAATTTTTCGAAGCCAGTGCTGCAATGTAGAGAATAAATGGATAGCTCATCGCTATGTTTTCCCTCCTTAATAAAGTTTACTCCAGCCTAAACAACCATCATTCTACAGCAACAATTTTCTGTGAATTTTCTAAGGCGTTCGATTGTGTAAATCATAAGATCTTAATTAATAAACTGCAGCACTATGGGTTCAGGGGATCATCTCTCGAATGGTTTAAGTCGTATCTGAGCAACAGAAGTCAACTTGTGAGGGTGGATACCACGTTGTCTTCTAGCAAGCCAATAGAATGTGGAGTACCACAAGGCTCAGTACTAGGCCCTATTTTGTTTCTTCTTTTATTAACGACATTGCTAACATAAACATCAGTGGCAAAATATGTCTTTTTGCGGATGACACTAGCATCAGTTGGAGCAACAAGGACATCACGGCACTTCATAGGATTATATCAAATGACTTAATCACCATTAAATCTTGGTGCAATTCGAACCTCCTAAGTTTCAACATTTCTAAAACTAAAGCTTTGTCGTATAAAAACTCGTTGCAGCTTTTTGTACTTAACAACACCACCATTGACGTCGTCAAATCTGTAAAATTCTTAGGGCTTGTTGTGGACAATTCTCTGAAATGGGACATACATATGGAAGCTTTGTCGGAAAAATTGAGCTCTGCCTGTTTTGCATTAAGGTCTGTTTCTAAGGAGCTTAACTTGTCAGTGGCTAAAACTGTTTATTATGCACTTTTTGAGTCGCACCTCAGGTATGCCCTTCCATTCTGGGGTATGTGTTGTGCGACTCAATTTGACCGCATTTTCAGGCTCCAGAAGAGAGCTGTTCGATATTCACTGGGATTATACAGCAGAACTCATTGCCGGGACTTTTTAAAAAAATAAAAATATTGACTCTTCCTTCCTTATTTATATTTGAATCCGTTTGCCTAATACGTAAACATGTATCAGCTTCTCAAGAAAGGCCATCTCACACTTATCCACTCAGGAACGTGGAGCAAGATCATACCTACTATCATATCTACCTACCACACGCTCAGAGTTAGTTAAAAGTTCAATATTATACAACTCGAAAAAAATGCACAATCACCTGCCATTTGAAATCAAATCCATAACATCATTTTTTTCATTTCGCAAAGAATTGAACTCTTATTTACTAGACAAGGCTTTCTACGCCGTAAATGAATTATATTTTGAAAATAAAATTTGATCTTGTAAACACTGGTCTACTGTTTGCTATTGCATATTTACTAATGACATCGAAATGAATTTATTTAGAGGTCATTGATATTTTACTATAAACTAGCTAAATATTTTTGAATATTATTTTTATTTTTTTGTTCTTTGACATTATAAACATTTATAAATGTTTATTTTAACAATAAGACTGACAATATTATTTGTATAATGTTTTATATTATCTTTTGTTTGTTTGTTTGTGTACCTTGTTTTTTTTACTTTGTTTGTTAGTTTACCTATGTCTACAAATTGAAAAAAATTTTGACAATAAAGGCATTTATTTATTTATTTATTTAATCAAGGTCCCAGCCGTTGGGCGTCGAGGCCGCCAGACTTAAGGCAGATGGATTTTTATCTTTGAGGAAGACTAAAGGATCTTATTTTTAAATTAACCGTATACCTTAAACAAGAATAAGAAATGCTTAGCGATTGTGCGAGGGTATTTTTTACTCCTATTGTGTTAATAAATTCCACGAGAAATGCTCAGAAACAGTCCTATCTGTGCATAAGAGAAGACTCCAATTTTCGAAAACAATCTGTAGCAAAATCTCATATATTGATTTGTTATTTATTATTATGGTTATTAAATACCGAGTGCGTCTCGAAAGTGGCTCACCTCTGTAATTTTTTTATTTTTTCATACAAAAAATTACATTTGGTTTGTTAGCATATATGACATAAATTAGGATTGATTGACGTATTCAATTGTTTTTGGTCACTTCCTGTTTCACCGGAAATGACTACGACTTTTGATTTTTAAACGGCACCCTCGGTATATTTTTACTTTATTTGATAGAAAATGATATTTTAGCTCTAAAAAATTGGCGCCGGGAGGCACGTATTTTATCTCAAAAACTGCGACTTTGATTGATTTTGATGTTATTACAAATTTTGTTGCAAATATTATTCCTAATCTTAAATTGAAAACCGCGTTTCGCTAGCTACTGTAATTTTGGAGTTACGATTTTTTTAAATTTTTAACCCCCTCTCATACCCCCTTACCAATCCCCCACCCCCAACAAAAACTAATGGCCAGATTCTCGTGTGCCACAGTATTTTTGTGCCAAATTTGGTTAAAATTGGTTTAGCGGTTTTTGAGTTATCGTGTTACAGACGGACAGACAGACAGACACCATGAAAATATTTTGTATTTAGGTCATTTATGTCCCAAATAACTCATTTTGAGCGAAATTAAAAAAACTTTTCTTTTGCCGATCTTAATAGTCTACCATACCTATTGGTATGGTCGGCAAAAAAATACCGAGGGTGTCATTTAAAAATCAACAGTTGTTGTCACTTCCTGTTAAACAAGAAGTGGCCGAAAAGAATTGAATACGTCAATCAATCCTAATATGTCATATACTAACATACCAAATCTCGTTTCTTATCTGAAAAAATAAATAAGTTATTGGGGACAGCCATTTTTGAGACGCACCCGGTATATTCTTATAGAAAGTACTGGTCAGCTAGTACTGTTACAGAAATGAGCTCGCATATTTTACAAAAAAATCTGAATAAAAATATGAAGAGCTAACTAGGCTAGTCATGTATAAAATTATAATTTAATAATAAGTTCTGTAATTCCGCTTGTACATCTCTCGAGTTTATTTTTAATTTATCTCATTTCCTCATACCCCGTTACTTCTCATAATTGGCTAAAACCAAATGCAGGCTTAAAATAGACGCGTGGAATGTATCTTTGTTTGAAAATAATGCTGAATATTTCAGTAAGCTCGTCCAGCAGATAAACCTCTCCAATTCAGTTTCATTAAATTAAAATAATTATTACAGAAGTTTCGTTCTTGTCGTGTGTCAGAAAAAAACTGGAAAATTTGAGGAATTAACATGGTTGCGGGATACCAGACAACGTTAAAAGTTTATAAAATTAAACGTATTATAGGAGTTCTGGAGAAAAGTTCTTCATTTTTAATTAAATTTTGTAACTTTAATATCAGATATTACAAAAAGAGAGGCAATACCGTTATAACTTCTTTATTTTTTCCAATGAGGTTATATACAGGGAGACGCTATGAGCATTTAAAGTGCTTGCGAAAAATGGTAACACTAGGCGTGGCTTAAGCCAGCACCAATATGGCGGCATTAGCAGGGCCGGATTACAGAAACTTCTTTGAAAAATTTTATTTTACACAATATAACGACCTCAACTTTTTTAAATAAAAAATTAATTAATCAAAATAACTACAAAACCTACAATTTTTTCAAAAATATAAATTACAAGATTAATTTTAATGACTATATACTATGTATATTTAAGGAGGAAACACAAAAAAATAATACACTTAAATAAATTAAATTTTATTGCTCACTAAATAACACTGTTTTGTTGCTAGTATGTCTTAAACTAATTGCCTTGTTTTTATTGATGTATCTAACAATAATAACCTTAACATTTAAAAAAAAAATAGAAAAAAAGCGGAAAATAATTAAACATGATTACTGATTTACCATAATTAACATTTTGATAATCATTAAAATTTAGAAATCTTAGGAAATAATTATTTATTTGAGATATTTTATTGAGATGTTCTGTCAAAACAGCTATCAGAAAAATGTTTCGAGCATAGAACACTACCTGATGTAGCTTGCCAGTTTCTCCTGTTCAGAAACTTCACCTAAGCTTCTCGACGGATGGGATTTATGAAACCTAAAAATCAGATTTAATATAATATTTATTTGATAAAAATTTTCTAAAGAGAGCAAAATTTATATACTACGTACTAAATTTAAAATGTTCTGATATAAAATTTTATTAGAATAATAAATGTTTATCAATAAATATAAGTCGTTAAGACTTTATCTGCAAAAAGTAAATTTACTTTGTTGATTTTATAATATTTATCTAAAAATTAAAGCTATACTATATAAAGTTTGTACATAGTATATGCTAGCAGATGCTAAAAAGGAATGTAAATAAATGTTTAAGTACAAAATCTTAGTGTAAAAATAGAAAAATAAACCGTAGTTAAAAGAAAACTTTTAAATTTGGACTAGCAAAATACTCTTTCCTGTCAAAAAAAGTATATGTAGTAAAAATAACAGATATTGTTTTTTTTACAAGAGTATTTTTTTTAAGAATTTTTCTTACAAGAATAGAAGTCGAGGCATGTTTTAATTACTTAATTGCCTCTAACAAAGTATTAAATAACTAAACACTTTATCAATATAGAAACACTTAATATTTAATTAATAAACGCATAACTAGTTAAATGGAAAATACGAAAATAATTTAATCAGGTCCTGTATTATGTTTACACTTACCTGTGAAATGCAATTTCAGTGGATTTCTTCCTCTCTACACGTTGTCGACTACAACAACTACTTACAGCACACGAAGACATGTTCGGAAAGTCCAAATATTCAAATAAAAACACAAAAAGAGTCTTGGAAAATTAAAAAAACACTCACAGCAACGCACTTAACCTCAAAAACTGAACTGTCAGAATTGCCAGTACCAATATGGCGTAACTGGGTACATTTCTCGATAGCTTATGTCGCCTCCCCCACTTATAACCTCATTGATTTTTTCAGATAAAAAAAACGGGATTTGGTGTGTTAGAATACGACATAAATCAGGGTTTTTTGACGTATTCAAATACTTTCGGTAACTTTTTGTTTCAACGGAAATGATAACCCGATTTTTATATATATAAATGGTACCGTCGGTATATTTTTACTAATAGATGACTATTTTCTTTTATCTATAATTTTTTATTTATCTTTATTTGATGAAAAATGACAATTTCAATAGAAAAACATATCATATTATGGCAATTTTTGACATATTTGCATGTATTGTAAATATAACAGAAAGGGCGTCACCTACATGTGTTTTAACTGATTTGAAGAATAATAACTTTTCGTCCGTACCTGTATAAAAGTACTGAAAAATATACATTTCCGTGACTTTTTACATAAAAAATGTCTCTTGGTAAAAATCCTAACAAGTAACCTTTCTTAAGATATTTAGAATGGAAATAGTCAATACATGTCATTATTGACAAAAAATAAACACGTTGAGTATAGTTAATTGACTGAAATAATAAATTCGGGAAATTTTTATTTTTTATAAATTTATCATAAATTTTTCTGCAAAGAAATGATGATAAAACAGTTTCTGTTTGGTTTGGTTTGGCGTTATAGATATATACTATATATAATATTGACGTTACCTACTTCAAAAATTATTTGGAAACAATCGAAATAAAAATGAAATTTCTACACCCTGTATCTCCGAAATTAAGCATTTTAGGTCATATATTTATACAAACTTTTTTACTTATTTCTATATGCAGAATATGCTGCAGAAGTTTCCGGAATACAATTCGGACCACCCTGTATATAAACTGTTATTGTTTACATCAACAAAACTCACCTCCATAACTTAAGGGCCATTACTACCGCTTTCCCGTTCAAAATATTCTAAAAAGTTGTGAAGAGTTTTTATGGCTATTAAGCTATCTTGTACAGGGTGGGTCAAATTCGACGCTTTTAAATGGAAACATCCTTTTCTATAGGAGATAGACGAAAACTAATATCGGTGTCTGGAGCTCAATTTTTTCATCAAAAACATGATGGTGAAAACCGCACATCAATATCTGTTACCGTTTCGGAGTTACGGAGTGTTTTTCAAAAATGTGCATTTTTAACAAATCGCTGGAACTTTTTTGCTATGGAATATTTTGTATTTCTATGAAAACATTTCCAAAGCATCTTTTTACGTAGAATTTAATTGTTCAAGTATAATTTTTTTAAAATTAATAATTTAAGAGTTATCAACAGAAAAATTAGTTTTTTATATAGGACACCCTGTATATTTTTAATTTATTGAAAAGAATTTAAAATTACCTTTCCAAAAATATAACACACTTGATATTTTACTCGATTCCTCTTCGAGATATAGAGTATATAAAAATTCGCCCGCTTTAAATAAGTAGGCTTTGAACGGCACCGGCTGTAATGTAAAAAAATTCTAGCTGTGAGCATCAATTAAAACGAAAATAATATTTGCTATGAGAGATGCAGAATTTTATAACAATTTCAAATATATTTAACCAACATCAACACATTTAAACTATATCTCATAACAATAAAAATAAATAGCAAACCAGGACATGAGATTTTGCTACAGGTGTTCGACATATCGACCGTCTTCTGTCATGGACAGACGGGGCAGTTTTTGAACATTTCTTGCGGAATTCATTAACTCAGTGGAGGTGAAAGATACCCTCTCATGACTGCTAAGTATTTCTAATTCTTGTCTAGATTATACAGAAGAATAAGGAACCTTTATTCTTTCGCAAATATATCCATAGGATTAGATCCATGGGCACTAAGTCAGGCGGCCTCGACGGCCAACGGCTGGGTTCTTGGTCAGCTATTCAATTATTCTTGAAATTGGCTGCAGAAATTTGCTGATAACTTCAGCGTTCAGAGGCGGTGCGTCGTCTTGCTGGAAAAAGATGTTTTCGAGTTCCATTAAGCGCATATCATCAATGAGGGGTCCAAAGCCTACTAGTTAAAAGTGGCGAACTTTTAAAAAATCTGTATTTCGAAGGGGATTATAACAAAATATCAAGTGTGCTATATTTTTGGAAAGGTAATTTTAAATTCTTTTCAGCTAATTAAAAATATACAGGGTGTCCCATATAAAAAATCAAATTTTCTGTTGATAATTCTTAAATTATTAATTTTAAAAAAATTGTACTTGAACCATTAAATTCTACGTAAAAAGTTGCTTTGGAAATGTTTGCATAAAAATACAAAATTTTCCATAGCAAAAAAGTTTTTTTAGAGAGATTTGTTAAAAATGCATATTTTTGAAAAACACCCCGTAACTCCGAAACGGTAACAGATATCGATATGCGGTTTTCACCATCATGTTTTTGACAAAAATTGAGCTCCAGACACCGATATTAGTTTTTGTCTATCTTCTATAGAAAAGGTTGTTTCCATTTAAAAGCGTCGAATTTGACCCACCCTGTACACTTCGCACTAAAAAAGGTTCTAACAAGAACAATGTTGAACAATGAATTTTGAAAAATAATTGGGTTTTTTTTTGTTTTCGTCAAAAAACATATTTTCTTGATAACATGACAACATAGGTAGTAGATTAAATTTACAAGAAAGAAAATCCAGAAAAGATCCAGTGATTCTCAAAATTTAGCAAAAAAAATTTTTTTGGATAGCTATTAGATCTCCATAAAAGAAAATATGTTTCTTTTATACAGATCTATCAGCCCTAAAAAAATTGAACTTATTTAAGACTCACCCTGTATAAAGATAATTTTTGTCAAGTTTAAATGAAGAGAATGAAGTATATTAATGAAAATGATTTACTTTAAAAATTTGCCGTGACGTGTTTGATACCCAAAAATATGTAATTTTACGATTAAACTAATAATTTTTATCAAATTCATTTCTAACGTAAATGTTTACCAGTCGAAAATCTACTTCCCCGGCTAAAAATAACAAATATGGCCATTAGGAGGCGGTTTATTTTCCCGAATATACAAAATCAATCGTAAATGTGGCAACGCTCTCGAAAAAAGAGTCTATCCAAAGAGAGAAAAACAATAAACATATCCGGAAAATACATTCATAAATTTAAAAATTACGTACAGATTGTCTCATTTTGGTGGCCGATCGAGGGCTATCTTGCTTATTTATAAAGATACATATACTCTGCCCAACAAAGAAAATGAGTGTGCACTGTGTGCGCATATTTGAAATAAAACTTCTTACTAACAGTTATTAAATTGAAGGATTTGAAGAACATGTTTGACATCAAAATCAAATTCCTCATGTCAAAAAACTCCTAGACACAAGTATTTTCGGACATACATTTATACAAACTTTTTTATATTTTTACGTGCAGAATGTGCTGCTGTAGTTTCCGCAATACAGTTCGGACCACCATGTATAGTCTGTAAAACGAATAACTTTGAATTTGACAGTTCCCGCGGGCTTTTCTAGTGTTAATTTTATTAGGTTAGCAACTTGCGGCCATGCTGACGCAATGCCGTCTCTAATGGAACAGCCTCGGAGCGAGATTTATGACGTCACGCTAGTTAGATACTACGGATTAATAAATATATTGTAGAATACAAGGAAAACATAATTATTCTTCGTGTTTTTGGTTTGTATTTTAAAAATGATATAGTTTACATGAAATATACATAATATACAGTTAATAAATACAATATATATACGTATTTATAGTAATAAATACTTTGGCAGATAAACTATGAACCATACAAATGCAGCAAATGTTTTACAATATGGCTGAAATCGTACTCCATAGTCAATGTAGATAGTTTTTGTGTTAAGAATAATAATTTAAAAAAAATATGTGGTCATCTTTTGACAAGTTTATATTAGTTTATTAATTGCAGTAAACATTATACTATATAAATAAATTTTGTGAATGCAAATAATAATACATCACTATTAGTAGATATTGAATGTTTTTTGTTAAATTAGATCGATTTTCAAACCCCAAAATTTAAAATATATTTTACATTTTACCCATTATCTTATGTACATATTCATTATTTGTATATTGTAAAACATTTGTTGCATTTGTATGGTTCATAGTTTATTTGCCAAAGTATTTATTACTATAAATAGGTATATATATTGTATTTATTAACTGTATATGTATATTTCATATAAACTATATCATTTTTAAAATACAAACTAAAAATACGATGAATAATTATGTTTTCCATGTATTCTACAACATATTTATTAATCCGTAGTATCTAACTAGCGTGACGTCATAAATCTCGCTCCGAGGCTGTTCTATTAGAGACGGCATTGGTCTGATATTTAGAAATGTCAAAGCTGATGACATTTTACTTTTGTCAATTATGACATTTCGTGTTGATTTTTGCAAGAAGAGGAAGAACTATCACTTGTTTTATTATTTTCCTTTTCTATTTCACGAAAGTAAAAAGAGTTACCTATCCGATTCGTTCAGGCACTCAATTTAAAGAATATCAGTAACTTTTTTGACAGAGGGATTTTATATTTGCCATGTTGGTAAAAAATAACGGTCAAAATTCAAAGTTATTCATTTTATAGACTATATTAATAATTCATTTATTTTTGTTTCCTAAATTATTTTGATTAAAAGAAAATATGTAAGACTGGGCAACGCTGTACCGGTCAAGCTTAATCACGTGACTAAAAGTTCATTTGATATGAACTATACTTTATAGGTTTTGAACAAAATATATTTGGAATAACTATTGTTTTAAATAAATAATTCAATTAAATCAACCTTGTCATAATTTATATCCCTATGTCATTTATTATTAAATTAAATTGAAATTTAAAGTGCCTGTTCCCTATCTCCTATTAAATTGTATCATTTTTGTTAACCAAATTATCGCCTGATGGCAGTAAAATATTTATAAAAGTATTATTTAATCAGACATTTCTTAATCATAATATAATTAAAATTACAGGCAAGCTGATTTTTTCAGAGTTTGTCAGCGACTCGGAAATTTTCCCCTTGCGGTTTTCGAGCAATAGGGGTGTTTTTTTTTAAATTGTACTACAACAAAATAATTAGACGCAAATTGTACATAAGAACATTCTCTATAAGTTCGTCTAATGATTTTTTTACAAGTTTATTATTTCCGGACTTAGCGGCCGTTTCATGAGCCGTTTGGGGTGGTTTTCAAAAAGGTTGTTTTACAGCAAATGACCCTTATTAAAGTTGTTCATAATAAATGGAAAAGCAACTTTTCCTTATTAATTTTTTTGTAGCTTGATTATTTTTGAATATAGTAGTTTTCAATGTTACTCTTTTTTCAGCAAATTTACCCTACGAAACTCGTTCAAAATAAGAGTACATATACCTTTGCCTTATGAACCTTTTTTGTAACTTGACTAGTTTTGGAGATAGCGCCCATATTATGAACAAGTGGTGATAGCTTTAAATGTCTTCTTTTTCAGGAAATTCACAAGTGCTATTGGAAATATTCATTCACTTGATGAATTCCATGTTTCGTTTTGGGGAAATAAATATATATCATAGGGAAGTTTGCATGTAATTTTAATATGAACACCTTTAAGTTGGTAAATTTGTAGAACTAAACAAAAATTATGAAACTACCCCAATTTGTTCATGAACTGGACGCTATCTCCAAAAATAATAAAGCTATAAAAAAATCATGAGAAAAAGTTGCTTGTCCATTTATTATGAACAACATTCATACGGGTCAATTTGCTGTAAAACAAACTTTTTGAAAACCACCCCAAAGGGCTCATGAAACCGGCCGCTAAGGCCGGAAATAATAAACTTTTAAAAAAATTCATTAGGCGAACTTATAGAGAATGTTCTTATGTACAATTTGCGTCTAATTATTTTGTTGTAGTACAGTTGTAAAAAAAACACCCGTATTGCTCAAAAATCGCAACGGGAAAATTTCCGATTTTGTTTATTTTACACTCAGAAGACAGTCGCTGACAAACTCTGAAAAAATCAGCTTGCCCGTATTTTTTTTTTCAAATGACAATTTTATTGGGTTAATACGCCTATATTATAAAATATCTCGTAAAATATGGATGGGTAGATTTCAAAATTATGATTTATTATTTACGTAAACTATGCAATGAAAATTAACAAATAGACCTCCAATATGTATTTTATAATAATAAACCTATAATACGTATTTACTAAAACAGAAAAATAAATGCATCGCAAAATACTAAAATGTTAGATTTTAATGCAATTTTCGTGTTTTTCAGCGAAAAGAAAATACATTTCACACCTAAAAAGTACATTTTCATGTGTTATAAACAGAAAATTACTGCAGTAAGTCATTTACCGAATGATGGCTGTAAAAAATAAACTAACCAATGAAAATATATGTTTTCAAATTCGTTCATTTAGCACATCTTCATTCGTTCATTGTGCACATCTTAAGAGACATATTTTATTTCTTAGTAACTCTTAACTTGAACTCTAATTTATCTAACTAAAAATCATTTATTTAAGATGTGTATATGTCACTGGAAATGTTCGAAATGCGGTAAATCCTAGGTTTTACCGCATTTCGAGTTTGTCAGCCTGGTTATTTGGAGGGTGTTAGTCATAGGTAAATCCTAGGTTTAGCGCATTTATCCTAGGTTTTACTGCATTTCGGACATTTACAGTAACATATATATGAATATTGGCTTGATTTTATCCCAACATACATACAGTATGTCCCCGGATTGTCTTTACAAGAGGAAAAACTTTTTTATTATTAACGTTTTGAGAAAAATGCACTCTTCATAAAAATTTTCGCTTGTTCTAAAATGGTTAATCCGGTTTATACTTTCCAGATTAGAGAAATCCAGATTTCCATACTGTTTTAGAGTAAATTAAAAGAAAATGAAAATATAGTTGAAGTCCTTTTTCAAACGCGTTTCTATCGTAATATAATTTCCTTTTCATTTTTTGATAAATTGTTATTGATAGAATTTTAATTAACGTCATATTATTTGCTGTTTTCAGATCTTAAAAAAGCACAAGATCTATTCAGTTGATTGCTACGGAAAGGGTGATAATAGTTATCGGAGAATACAATACTTTAATAACAGCAGAAAATATGGCGTTATGTATATTAAAATTAATAATAATCATCTATCAAAATATGAAATCGAAATTATATTACCATAAAAACGCGTTTTGATTTTCAGGACCATATTTTCATGTTTTTGTTAATTTTCTTTAAAACGGTATGGAAATTTGGAAAAGTATAAACGTAATTAACCATTTTAGAACAAGCAAACATTTTTATGAAGAATGAATTTTTCTCGAAATATCAAATAATAAAAAAGTTTTTCCTCTTGTAAAGACAATCCGGGGACATACTGTATATAATCGAGATGTAAACAAACCATTCTTTATTTACAGTCGAAAATCCTAAGTTCTCTTAAAACAGAAGAATAATCAACAATTTTCTTTTAAACTTAACTTAAAACCAAACTGTATTAAAAAGAGTTCTTGAATGTTAAGAAAAATGATCATCAATCTTAAATTTAAGAGTTTTTCTATTAAAACTTCTTGATTTATTAATTTGGGATAATTTTTAAAATAAACTTAGCTTCAGCCATCCAATTATAAGTTATAATAGCTTTGAGCTATATTTTCTATGAAGCAGCATGTAATAAAATAAAAATTTAAAAGGGTAATAAAATTAATCTAATCCATTTTTATATACCGGGTGTTGCATCGTCGAGCGGGACATAGGAAATCCCATGTAAATTTTAATGGAGTCAATTATTGGCTTCCCTAATTATTTTAGAGAATAATTCTATTTAGGTTTATTGAAGAGCACTAAAACCCACATTTGAAAGAATAATTTTAGATATTTTTGATTAGCCCGTTTACGAGTTATCGCCGATTTCTTTTTAAATATTTCTCCTTTATTTTGGCCCTGTATTTACTTATGAGCACCAGTCAAGGTAAAAGATAACTGTCAAATGAAGTTGTCATTTCAGAGATTTATCTATTTAGTTCTTTATTATTATTATTAAAAACTCATACCTACATCGAAAATATTAGTCATGAATTACATCACAGAAGAAAAAGTATTGATGATTAAATGGTATTATCAAGGAAATAGTTATCAAAAGATGTCGGACATGTTTGCTGCTCTGTATCCGAATAGACCGATACCTGGAAAATCTACAATCCCAAGGAATATCTAGAGATTTGAGACCAAAGGTACCCGAAGAAATAACTGCAGATATGAAGCAAGGCAGGAACAAAGAGAAGATGCAAGAAATGATACCGACTTGGAAGTTTTATTGTGCGTGGAAGATAACGATGGAAAGATCAGCACAATGAAATAGGAATAGATCACAGTACAGCGTTTCGAATTTTGAAACGACATAAATACTATTCCTTCAAATAGGAAAAGCACCAAGAGCTACGAGATGGGGACGAAATACGGCGGCAGGCGTTTTGTTTTCCCAATGTTCAAAATTATCGATATTCGAACAAAGAAAACCAACACAGGTTTGTCGAAACAAGGACGCAATATCCACAGAAAGTACATTTTTGGGCAGGGATATTCGGACACAATATTATCGGGCCATTACTTCTTACGCGAAATTATAATATAAAATAATCTGCATAAATGCATGATATTATTTGGAACTACTCGAAAATCATATTTTACCTGCTTGGGAAAATCAGGAAGTTTGGTACCAAATGGATGGCTGCCCGGCACATAGTACCCTGGCTGTTCGGGAATATTTAGACAATAGTTTTAACGGAAACGTTATTGGCTTAAATCATACAGTAAATTGGCCAGCACGATCTCCTGATATTTCGCCAAATGATTTCTTTCTCTGGGGTCATTTAAAAAACAGGATAGACAAGGATAAAAATTCCCAAATCTAGACGAGTTAAAAAATGCTATTTCTGCCGAATGCATTAGAATTTCAATTTACCAACTAGCGAATGTAAGAAGAGAATTTTATGATCGCCTGGGTTATTGTCTAGCAGTCGATGGAGGAATATTTGAACATCTTCTTAAATCCTAAAGTTCTAACAATTTAATAGTACCTAAATTAATAAGTTATTGAATATTGTAATAATACTATAATTAACCTTGTAATTAATTACTTTATTTTACTTTAATTCATATTAATTTGTATTCATAAATACATCTTTAAGATTTCCGATGTAGGAATGAGTTTTCAGTAATAATAAAGAAATAAATAGGTAAATTTCTGAAATGACAACTTCATTTGACAGTTATCTTTTACCTTGACTGGTGCTCATAAGTAAATATAGGGCCATAAGAAAGGAGAAATATTTAAAAAGAAATCGGCGATAACTCGTAAACGAGCTAATCAAAAATATCTAAAGTTATTCTTTTGAATGTGGGTTTTAGTGCTCTTAAAAAAACCTAAATAGAATTATTCTCTAAAATAATTAGGGAAGCCAATAATTGACCCCATTAAAATTTACATGGGATTTCCTATGTCCCGTCCGACGATGCAACGCCCGGTATACAACTTGCTAAATAAATTATGAAAATAGGGCAAAAAATAACAAAAATAGAACACTTTAAATTTGGCGAAAAATTTCTCCGTTGCGTTTTTTTGCATCTGAGTTTAATATAATGTACCTTCTAATCTAATATACCTACCTAAATATGGCCTGCTCCATTTTCACACCACTTTAACTCACCTATATTTTTTTTTCCTCTCTAATATGTAATTTTTTAAATACCAATATGGTATCTTGGGCTCCCGTACTAAGCAAATAGAGAAGATACTGGCTCTTAATAAATTATTATCCGGCTATTTACACGGAAGTGGAGTTGAAAAGCCGGATAGAGATATTTGTCATTATCGAGATAGAGCAATATAGAGAGATTGAGTAAATATTTTCAATTACTGTGAAAATAGATGGGAAATATTTTTCCTCCAGGGCAAGTGTTTTATTTTCAGACTGGAGTATTTATTGTAGAGTAGATATTATTAAGCGTTACGTTTTTAGAAAATATTAGTTACTTCGAGCACAGGACTTTTTCGTGATACATTTTTAATGGGCATGTGTAGGATAGTCAAGTTCTTTTTTGTGTAAAATACAGAGAACTCAAAGAAAAGTTGCAAACTATAAGAGATGTGGAAAGTATTTTTTAATATTTAAGATAAAAGTAACAAAAATTATTAAATAATAAATATAAAAATTGGTCAAGTGCGAGTCGGATTCACGAAGGGTTCCGTACCATTCATTATCTATACAACATCATATATACAGAAATTTTGAATGCGCATATAAGTAAAAAAAATGAAGAAACACATTACTAAAAATTGTATTAATCAATAATAAATATGTAAAAAGTAAAAATAAATACGTAAAAATATGTAAAAATTAAAAAAAAAACGATTAAAAAAAGTCGCCTTGACTAGGATTCGAACCTGCCTACTATACGGCCCCAACGTCATAGCAGCGTAAGTCCTATCGCTTTAACCACGCGGCTTTTTTTACCAATTTTTATCTGCAGAATATGCTGACGAAGTTTTCGGAATACAGTTCGAACCACCCTGTATAATAAATTTTTCGTATACTCGATATTTAAACCCGTGTTTGTAAATGCCGGTTGTTTACGATATTCCCCGATGGTGGCAGCACCGGAGGAGAATGCACCAAGCCTATACATTTTTTTTCAGCAGTTTTAAGGCAAAAGTCAATAATTTAGATTTATTAGTATTTTAACAAAGCACGCTTTTAGATGTTTCAAAAAACTTTTAATAAGAGTAACTTTAACTCAACATATATGTTTCGGCTTGTTAGGCCTTTTTCAAGAGTTTTTTAAGAACTGAGTTCTTAAACAACAAGCCGAAACATATATGTTGAGTTAAAGTTACTCTTATTAAAAGTTTTTTGAAACATCTAAAAGCGTGCTTTGTTAAAATACTAATATTTCAACGATGTTTCACAAGGAACCAACCACAGCTTCAGTACAATTTATTACTTTAGATTTAGTTAAGTTTTTGTTATCTGGTAAACTCTCTTCCATTACCATGAATTTCAATTAGAACTTTCAAATGCTCTTAAAAATAAACATCTACACCTCAGACGGTCGGTCCATTCATGTAGACGTAATCACAGGAAAAACGTTTTAACGCCGAGTACCGAAGTTTATTTTTACCAGTTGAATTTCCCGAAAAAATAACGAATAAAAACGCCTTACGGCCATGTTCTCTAATGAGCTACCCTGACGTCATTACTTTTTCTACCACTAAAAATACTTTTTTCATTTAATCCGCCGTTAATTCAAACTCGTAACTTTGTTTACCGGACTTGTCGTGTCGTCGCTTGTTCTCAGTCACTCCGTTTTCAACTTTTTCATTAGAACAAACACCAATGAACTGACGTAAATATCGCGTTTTTATAAGGAACTTAACTTATCAACCTCTAGGATGGTCTATTATGCCCTTTTTGAGTCGCATCTTCGTTATGCCATTCTGGGGTACTTGCTGCGCGACAAAATTTGATCGTACTTTCAAACTTCAAAAGAGAGCAGTTCGATATTTATTGGAAGTGAACAGTAGAGCTCACTGCCAGAATTTCTTTAAACATTTCAAAATACTCACTCTTCTTTTCTTATTCATTTTTGAATCCGTTTGTTTAATCCGCAAGCACATATCTGCTATTCCGGAAAGGCTATCTCAAAACTATCCACTTAGGAATGCGGAGCACGATCTTTATCTTCCAACACCGAGCTCAGAACTAGTTAAAGGCTCAATACTGTACAATGCCAAAAAAATGTACAATCATCTGCCTTTGAATATCAAGTCACTTTCGTTCTTTCCCGCATTTCGCAAAGCTCTGAAATCATACTTACTGGAGAGAGCCCTATATGCGGTAAACGACTTTTTTGTTGATGTTTAATCATGAACAATTTTTGAATTTTAAATTTTGATCATCTCACACACGAGATCGATATTGCCACGTTTATCTATAAAATTGCAAAATTGCCAGACATGAACTATAAATTTAATATATTTTTATTATATATAATGTGTTTAGGATATATTCTGACGTATATTACTAAGCAATTTTAACGTAGTTCATATTGTTGGATATGTTTTATTTAATAACTTATTTCTTTCATTCTGTATAATATGCTTATTACGAAAGGTGAAGATATTTCAACGATATCATTGGCAAACCGGCATCGCCGCGCATGGCCGCCTATTCATCGAACATGATTGGCGAGAGTACGTCACAGGATTTGTTACCACACGGTTGCCATGGCTTTTAAGCCTTTCCTATTCGCTAGCCTTATCCCCAACTTCACGGTCACTTCTGAAAAGAGTGGAAATATTGAATACTATTGAAATATCCAGTGGCGATGTCATTCTTTTGATCATTATTACTTTCTTTCATTATTTTATACCGGTTATCCTAAACTTTATTCCTATATTTTTCGTATATTTAATAGTTAAAATGTTGTTCGACATAATTTTACACTCTAAGAGGATGAATTTCCTAAAATCGCTTTACGCAGCTAATTCACTAATCGCTAATGTCATTTAAACGAAATATTTATGCATCTAAAGCTTATACCTTATGCATCTAAATATCTAAAAACTTGATATAATCTAACTGATACACCAATGACAGATAATTGATTTCTAAAGGTATTGTGTACAGGTGTTTTTCAGGTATGTTAAAAAAATGAAAAAAATAGCGATTAAACGATATAAAAATACTTCATAACAAATCTAGACATATACAGATTGTTAACTGGACTTTTACTTATTGGGAAACAGAATGGCAACACTGCCTAAGCTAAGCTGCCGACTCGTCCCGTCGCGTCGTCTCTCGACGAGCCGGCCGAGGTTGCCATATTTCAACCATAAAGCTCTTGCCGCGAGTAATAAACAAATTAACAACCTGTATACCTTTTATTTTAAAAAAGAATCATCAAGATTGGTAAAGCGGTTTCGGCGGGATGGATGTAACAAAAAACCCTTTGAGCTTTTATATATGTATGGATTTTACAGAAAATTTACAACGAAATGAATTCGTTGACTATTATTGTGCAAATATATAAAATTTCATTTATAGGTGCATTAAATTAATGGAGCATGTTAATTGATGGAATAAATTTGTTTTGCTAATTGGCAATTAACAAATATTTAACTTTTGCACATACTTTACGTCATAAAATACTGATACACCAATGACCAATGATTGATTTCTAAAAGTATTGTGTACAGGTGTTTTTCATGTATGTTAAAAAAATGAAAGAAATAGCGATTAAACGATATAAAAATACTTCATAACAAATCTAGACATATACAGATTGTTAACTGGACGTTTACTTATTGGGAAACAGAATGGCACCACTGCCTACGCTAAGCTGCCGACTCGTCCCGTCGTCACGTCGTCTCTCGACGAGCGGGCCGAGGTTGCCATATTTCAACCATAAAGCTCTTGCCGCGAGTAATAAACAAATTAACAACCTGTATACCTTTTATTTTAAAAAAGAATCATCAAGATTGGTAAAGCGGTTTCGGCGGGATGGATGTAACAAAAAACCCTTTGAGCTTTTATATATGTATGGATTTTACAGAAAATTTACAACGAAATGAATTCGTTGACTATTATTGTGCAAATATATAAAATTTCATTTATAGGTGCATTAAATTAATGGAGCATGTTAATTGATGGAATAAATTTGTTTTGTAATTGGCAATTAACAAATATTTAACTTTTGCAGATACTTTACGTCATAAAATACTGATACACCAATGACCAATGATTGATTTCTAAAAGTATTGTGTACAGGTGTTTTTCATGTACGTTAAGAAAATGAAAGAAATAGCGATTAAACGATATAAAAATACTTCATAACAAATCTAGACATATACAGATTGTTAACTGGACGTTTACTTATTGGGAAACAGAATGGCACCACTGCCTAAGCTAAGCTGCCGACTCGTCCCGTCGTCACGTCGTCTCTCGACGAGCGGGCCAAGGTTGCCATATTTCAACCATAAAGCTCTTGCCGCGAGTAATAAACAAATTAACAACCTGTATACCTTTTTAATAGTATGATTAACATTAAAAATACAAAATCAAACACTCCTCATAATTATTATAATGGCCGTGGACAAGGTATAGTATTCAACTCGCAATTTATAGCCATTATTCACTCGTGAATAACGGCTAGCATAAATTGCTCGTTCAATAGTATACTATTAAGTGAATAAAAATAAAGGAAAAAACAAAAATTATTTAATTAAATCCAGTAGATCTCTTTAATTATTCAAACTGTTTAATTACTATTTACAATACATACACTGGTTAATGCCTCCAGACAGATTAGGTACCAAAAAAAATCCAAGGATTTTCCCTAATTAATTTATTTCATACTTTATGCTAATTTTATGTATTTAGATTCGCAAATTTGCATTTTCTAAGGGCTTCGCCCCCATCAAACAATTTAAGATAATTGGGAAATTCAATTTTCTGCGCTTCAGACAAAAATAACATTTTTCACAAGGATCGGCGTAGGTACGTAGCAAATTGAAGCAAACTGAAAATATTGCTCTGCGGTTTTCACGATGAAATTTGGGTCGTTAGGATCGTTTCAAGAAAAACACCTTTAATATGAATCTGTTAAATTGCAAGCTTTATTAATATTTTTTCTATGTACAGGGTGTCCCATTAAGAATAGCTCTCGGCTGTATCTCCGAAAGTATTAGCCGTAGGGGCTGCGGAAAAAAAATATTTATAGATAAAGGGGCTATGGGAAATTGCTGCAAATTATTTTCAAGTTTGTAGAACGACCGCTAGGGGGCGCAACTGCAACAAAAAATAAGAAAATGGAATTTTTACACAATTTTGCCTAGATAAGGTGTACTATAAGTAATAGCTTCATAATCTTCAGTAAATTTTGAATATTTTTTGTTAAAGCCATTTTCCCCTATCTACCAAAATAAAGTGGTGGGGGAAGGTTAGATCTGTTTTTATTTAAATATTATTAACTCTGGACTGGATGATCGGAATCCAACAAGCGAGGGCTCGTTTAAAAGAGCGTTTCTTACTCTGTATTTCACCATATAAACAATAATAATAAACTTTTGAACGTAGACGCTAGAGGGCGTTGTCGTACAATTTAACAAACATTGCGCGTTTTTTCAAAAAAATTAAATGCAATAGTATATGTAATTTTAGCTGATAGTAAAGAATAGTAAATGCTTAAAAAGTCAGCGAAGACCGCATTTTGATATCTTCTTTCAAACCGAAGATATTAGCAAAATTATAATAAATACAAAAATATAAGCCCTTAATTACCTCATTTTTACAACACGGTATCAGTAGCCCCCTTAATTATGCCTATTCTAACCTAAAAATAAGATAGAAACAGTTAGTTTATTTTAAAATCGACGAAATACCAGAATACCATAATACCAGAGGTATTAATATCTAATAATTAAGATATTAATAACAGTAAACAAGAAACGACGATTCAGTGAAGTCATGGTAGGCTTTGGAAATATAGTAATAGTATAAACGTCAAATTGTTATTAGATCAACATTTTGATAGTCTTAGCAACGTTTTTTATCTTTTGATTGTTTTTTCAAAATGCCAACAACTTCAACTATTTCAAATAATAAAGGCTTTTCAACTTATTTGACAAAAAATAACTTCTTTATTATGTACATTTACTTCTATTGACAAAAAACCAAAAGTCTTTTTAAGAAATTAGCCCTTTACAAAGATATAGAGGTTATTTACCGTATACTATTATTTGGAAAGCATTATTTTACGAAAATGACCCTAATTAGTCTTGTAGAGATGTACTAGCTTGGGACGAATATTTATTTTCGAGATAGTGGATACTGAGCTGACAAAAAAGATAGATTAGCTTCTTAATGGAAAAAAGAAAACCTCGTGAAACTGAAGAAAAAATAAACACTCTTGTCTATTTTAAGAGACATATCAATACAGAGTGTCTATCAGTGAGTTATTTCAATCGATATGCTTTAAATATACAGGGTGAGTCTTTATAGATCTCGATAAAAGAAACATATTTTCTCTTTATCGTTTTTCAAATAAGTCCAAAATTTTGTAATTTGAAAATAAAAAAAAAATATTTTTTGCTTAAATTTTGAAAATTTAATCTACTACCTCTATTGCCATATTATCAAGAAATTATCTTTTTTACTAAAAACTAACTAATTTTCAAAAACTTTTTTAAAAAAATACAAATTTTCAAATTTTTTTTTCGCGAAAAAACCTCATAATCGTAAAAAACTCATAGCAATTTTATTAGAATACTTTGAGGGGGAAAGCGGCAGTAATTGCCCGTTATGTCGTTTAAGTGGTGTTAAAGTGTTGTAAATAATAACTGTTTATACAGGGTGAGTTTCCTAGGTTGTTCTCTATGGGTATCTCGGAAACTGCTGGAGATAAAGAGTCGGTTAAATGGGGAAAGAATTGCAGTTTTGTGGGGACATAAATATGCGCCTTTGAGATTTTTGAAAAAGTTCATTGCTTAGATAAAAGTTGTTCAGATAACAATGTCTTGAAAACCGTTCTCTAAAAATCGTAATTCGTCAGAGGTCAACGTATCCTCGAAAATGTATGGCCAAGAAAAGTTGAACCAATAATCCTACACGCTTTTCTTCATTTGACAAATTCATATTTGCAATTTTTGCTTATTTTTTAATTTACAAAGTTTGGATGTTACAGCTTCACTTTTCTGAGAGCAAAGACGATTAAACTTGTTTCCATGGCTAAGTGAAATTGTTTAAAATGATAAGAATTGGCTATAACTCAGTAATTTTTCGAAGAAAACATAGTTTATATCACTGAAAAGCTTAAAAAATGGCGCTTTATATGAAGTCATATGTCAAAAATGACAGACTTTAGAAGAAAACGGAGGATATAGTCTCATTAAGGATGTGATTATCTATAACTTTTATCTGAAAACTTTTTGTCTAAAATAGCTTATAATGGAATTAGGGACAATTTTTAAAATAGCCGAAATTTTTTTTTTCGAAATATCTAGTAAGCCATGAACTTTTTCAAAAATCTGAAATGCGCATATTTATGTCCCCAGAAAACTGCAATTCTTTCCCCATTTAACCGACTCTCTATCTCCGAGATAAGTTTCCGAGATACTCATAGAGTAGGAAACTCACCCTGTATATTTATAATTAATTTATTTTTGTTTCCTAAAATATTTTAATTAAAATAAAATATTTTTTTTTATTTCATATGAACTATAGTTTCGAATAATGTCGGCTTAATGTTCTTTAGGAAAAATGTTTTTTTTATATAAAGATTTTATATTTTTTTCTAAGAAAAACCCCAAATTACATTTTGACAAAGTTCGACTCAACAATTTTAGTACAAATTCCCAAATAAGTAGGTCACATCTTAATTAGAATATGATGCTTATTTGTTTTAAGAGAGAAGCATATATAACGTACAATTTCCCAACTTTCCCGAAATATTTGCACTGCTCCAGGTTAAAATAGGTATTGTAAAGGTCGTGAATAGCTCGCAGATTGAAATTTTACTACAGCAATTACTCTATTTAATTATATTAGATTTGTTTTGAAAATTACCTCTTGCATTTAAAGCACTTTATTCGTTTTATGATCTAATAATGGTTCCTTTTAATTGGATAGACTGAAGCTGTTTTGTTGTAATTAAACTGGTACTTTATACTTATACTTATACTTATAATAGTAATAATAGCTCCCGTATATAGCGTTTAACGCCTTGGGAGTAGCAAGGTACAGCTTGTCATGCTACAGCCGTTCGGTATACAAGGAAGGTAATGTGGCTAGCACTATGCTTCAACCGCCCATTATTACCTCAGGATTGTGAATCCCAAGTACTCATTTAAGGCTGAGTCGATCTAGGTGCTCAAACTATTTTTATTTTAATAAAAATAGTCGGCTGATGAAATGCCGGGTGTAGGTCAGTAAATAAGGACACAAAAAGACCCTCAGCCTAATTCGTTAGTCTTGACTTTTTAGGCGGATTGTGTACCTTTTAGGGAGTAGTTTTAGGGAAAAAAAAATGGAAAAAAACAAACCAAAACACCGTGCTCCACCAGCTTTGACCAAAAAAATGGCCTCAAATGGCCGACAAATCAGTTTTTCGTAAATATCTGCCAAAATATGCAATTTACAAAAATTTTCTTGAAATAGAAAATGAAGCTTGGTAATTACCTATAAAATTGTCCTTATAATTTTTAACGTAGAATTAGTAGTTTACGAGATATTCCGCCTCGAAGGTCCCTGAATTTTCTGTCCAAGTCTTAACGCTCCGAAGATAGGTTTCATAAGCTCATTGACTGATAGGACAAATTATTGAATAACTCGGATAAATTTAATATTTTTTGATGATTCAGTTTTCATTTAATGGCTAGAATCAACAGCTATCACCTTTTGAATTTGTTTGAATTTTGTCATATTTTATGATAATAAAAAAAACAGGCAAACATTCTTTAACCAAAAAATTCCTGGGCGAAAAAGCCAATCGCGGATAGTTGTTTTTTATTAAAATGTAATTAAAAAATTCAAAACTTTCTGAGTTGCTTAAAGCACAGATTATACAGATTATAAACTTTGTTTTTTCTTTATTGTTTTTCGTGGTTCCAATTTTCGGAATCGGGCACTAGTTAGGTTACTAGTTTGCGCACATAGCACGCCCACTTATAGCCTCTAAAATTGTGCACAGCGCCTGACCGGCCCAGTAATTAGAGAGATATCGGAAAACCGAATAGCGTCATGCAGTATTTACGCGTACCTTATTTTGACAGTTACGATATGCGCGAGTCAATTTTTAACGCGACGCCCGCTAATAACCTTACCGCCTGACGTAATTAGCAGATCAATAAATTACACCAAGCGCTATTTCTAAATAACGTTTAAAAATTGCTTAAATGGGCATGTGCGGGTATTTGACAAGCGAGGCCGGCCCGCGAGATCTTTTATTTTAGGTTATGTTTGAATTGTTTTGAATTATTACTTTAGTTTTATTAGGTAATTTGATATTTAAGTAGCTGGGATTAGTTTTAATTAAATAAATATGGCCCAAAATATTGATTCCACCTCTTCCAACATTAAAGAACCTATAAAGAGGCTTAGGTTTACAGCAGATGACGACTAGGAATTTTAGTTCTAAAATACCTAGTAAACAAAACAATTTCAAAGTTTTAAATTCAAAGTTAGGTTAAGTTTAAATAGCGGACACGACGCGAACAGAATTCTTTCCGATCCGATAACTATAAATGAAGAGTTAATACCACCTCACGTAAAGGAAATAAAACCTGCCGTTATTAACGTACATGCACGCTATTCTGTTTACCGATAACTCTCTATTACGCTGTTTATTGTTATTTTACGCGAGTTTATTTTTGCGCACAGGAAATTTTACTCGTTTGCTCATCGTCATAAAAAACAATTTTCGTACCACGAAATATGGATAAGATTTTTATCTGTATACATATAGTATACCTAATCTGTGCTTAAAGAGTCTCTAAGAACAACTGTTAAAAAAATCTTGACAAAAATAAGCTGTTATTAGTGAAAATATGAATTTTGTAAAAATCTGAACATTTTTGGGTTAAGGAATGTTTGCCCGGTTTATTATTATCATAAAATATGACAAAATTCAAACAAGATTACTCGATTATTAAAAAATTATATTATTATTGTCTGTTAGGTTGGTAGTTGTAGTAGTACTAGAAAAGAGGGTTTTAAGTCCAGAAGTTGTATCCGTTATAGTTGCTTTAATTAAAGATGTTAGATATCAAAATGATGTCACTAACAGATTCAGGTGTGCACGAAGTACTACGAGAAAGGATGTAACTAAATGATAAAATTATTTTTAAATTCCTTCCTGCGTTAACATCCTCCACAGGGTGTTTTAAACTTTCACCAAAATATCAACATTTTGTTTTTCCTCGTATAATTGACAGATGGCAAATTTCATTTTTAATTGAGAAAGGGATACTAAAAAGTCAAATAATTTAGCTAAAAATCGCTTAAAAAGTCATCAAAAAATTAGAAAAAAATTATATTAAACAGTAAAACACATCAAAATTAGTGCCAGTGAGTGTAATATCTGTGGAAAATTTTGATGAAATGTAGTATTTTCATTTTCTGTCTATCGTATCCATGCAATAATACCCACGTTATCGCAAAATTTAAAAAATACATGATGGATAAGTTTTAATTTGGCTCGTTATTAGGTGATTAGTACTGGTTGATATAGTACTGGAAAAGTTAGTAGTAATTAAAATGATTTTCCGAAATAACGTGGCGCGCTGGAACAAATACAACTCGTCAAAAACCACACAGAGCATAGTTTCATCGATTCCTATTAATACGGACATTTGATTGTGTTCTCTGGAAATTTCGTTGGCATTTTCAAAATCCAAAAATTCGCTTAAATAGACTACCTACACATCCAGTTTTAGATAGCGATCAATTGCTATTTGTATTTTGACTGGGTATTTAGAGTACACCAAAAAAAATAAACATTTTTTTCTTTTTTAGTTACTTTGAAAATAGCGTTCAGGATAATGAAAAAAAAAATTCTGGTAAAGTTTGGACATTTAACATTAATATTAAGAGGTCATGATTTTCTATTTCCCATTTAAATAACACGGCGCAACAGTTTTCTTTTGGAATTTTATTGCGTTTTAACAAATCAGCGTTTTGTCAATCTTTTGTCAATCAATAAATATTCTTGTAGGAAATTGAACGGTCTTCAAAAAAGGTCTGATATGAATTTTCATTTAATCTTCTCGTTTGAAAGTTATTGAAGGTTAAAGTTCAACCTGAAATCGTATACGACAACTTTCATATACTGGGTGCGTCTCAAAAATGGCCCACGTATAACTTTTTTTATTTTTTCAGTTAAAAAAGCGAGATTTAGTATGCTAGTTAGTATATGACATAAGTTAGGATTGATTGAGGTATTCAATTGTTTTCGGTCACTTCCTGTTTCACCGGAAATGAGTACAACTTTTGATTTTTAAATGGCATCCTTGGATTTTTTTTACTTTATTCGATAGAAAATAACATTCTGAATAGAATGATATGTCACATGTCAACTTTGACATTTTCGCATATTGTTTATTTGAAATTATGTACTAAATTATTCGAAAAAAATGCTTTTTCCAAATATGCTAATGAACCACCCTCATTCCATTTGAAAAAATTGAGATATGATTAAAAATACGATTTGGGCATTTTTTAACTGGCCAGGACAAGACACTAAAAACATTAGACGATCGATTTTTCCAAGACTCCTTGATTAAAAATTAGTGTTTTTAACATAGCCATGACACTCTAGATTGAAATTTAAAATAGAATTTTTTTTAAAGCGAAAATGTCAAAAGTTGATATTTGGTATGTCATTTTCTATCGAATAAAGTAAAAATATACCGAGGGTGTCATTTAAAAAGCAAAAGTTATAGTCATTTCCGGTGAAACAGGAAGTGACCAAAAACAATTGAATACATCAATCAATTCTAATTTATGTCATATACTTACATTCCAAATCTCGTTTTTTCATCTGAAAAAATAAAAAAGTTATAGGAACGAGCCACTTTTGAGGCGCACCCGGTATAACATATTTGTTTATATTTTATTATTAATTATTTTAAAATATAATTTTATATTTTTGAACCATTATTTCGTGAAAAAAATATAAAAATTGTGGGAGTTATCATAGACGATTTGAAGTTGAACTTTAACCTTCAATAACTTGCAAACGAGTCGATTAAATGAAAATTCATATTAGACCTTTTTTGAAGACCGTTCAATTTTCTACAAGAATGTGTATTGATTTTTGAAAAACGCTGATTTCTTAGAACGCAGTATAATTTTAAAATCAAAAAGATTGTTTCCTCGTGTAAATATTAATGGAAAAAAATAATGGGGAAAATAATGGGAAAACAAATAATGGGGAAATAGAAACTTACGAAGATACCTCTTAATATTAATATTAAGTGCTCAAACTTTACTAGAATTTTCTTTCATCACCCTGAATAGTGATGTAAAGGGTAATATTACCGCGGTAATACTACCGGTAATTTTGGTAAGATTACGTAATATTACCGCAAGATAGTAACATTGGAAATATTGATTTTTTCCGTTCTACTATTCTTCATTTGCTCAGTTCTATTATAAGTATGTTGACTGTAGACATTTTAAATTTAATATCGTCAACAGCCGCAACCGAAAGAACTTTTAGTACTCATTGGTTTGTCCATTGGCCAAGAAACTTACTTATATTGCTCATAATTATAATTTACTAAATGGAGAAGAACATCCAAGGATGGTAGAAGCTGCTCAGAAAGAAACGGAAGAAGAAGAAGAAGCTATCGTTTTCCAAGTAATAGACTTGACTCAACTAACGAAAGAGATAGAAGAACCAGATAACAAGATTGAGGATGATTTACCATTATTCACTTTATTACGTACTATAACATAGGTTACTCTGACTAGTTTTTTTGTAATGTTTTTACAGTTTTGAAATAAAAAATGATATTATTTAAAATGCTGTGTATTTTATAAATTACCAATGTTATCGTAAATTACCGGTAATATTACCAATTTATAAATTACCGGTAATTTGACATTACTAATCCTGAACGATATTTTCACGGTAACTAAAAAGAAAAAAATATTTATTTTTGTTGGTGCACACTATTGTGGGTATACCGAGGCGTATACATAACCATACATAATATATGATGTATGTATCGTGCAAAATTATCAAATTTTTGTATTTATTATGCAAGTTATGTTCTTCATTGTAATAAAAATTTATGCAAAAGAAATCCATTTTATTTCCTTTAAATAGTTCAGTACAATTTTTTGATTGCATCTCTAGATAGTTTAATAAAGAACTTAATATACTAAACCATAGTATTTGGAATCTAGTACCTAAGTACTTAGTTTAAATACTTATCGTCAAATCATTTTTAGAGACACAAATTCTATAATTTTGGCTTGGATTGCTAACCGCGACCTAACACAATATGATAAAAAAAACAGCGTTATTGATGACTAGGGCACAGATGCGAAAGAACACCGAATTACGCGTTCAGGTTTCTGTGACCCTCAGAAAGAGTTCATAGACAATCCGCATCAATGTATAGTTTGGATTATTATTTGTTTGGGTGAAAATAATCTGCACCAATATGTTATCGAGGCATATAATCTCACAGTAATTTAATAGATTGCTCGTCATATTATATTAGTTCGTAGGAGATTAGGAAAAAAAAAGATATTTATAGTATAAAAAATTAATTTATTTAACAAAATTTAATTAAAGATGTGACAAAATAGTTACTTTTCTATTGGTTCTATCGA
This sequence comes from Sitophilus oryzae, assembly GCF_002938485.1. Classification (NCBI taxonomy): domain Eukaryota; kingdom Metazoa; phylum Arthropoda; class Insecta; order Coleoptera; family Curculionidae; genus Sitophilus; species Sitophilus oryzae. Next base: position 3,412,310 of record NW_022147287.1, on the reverse strand, counting down.
CTTTTTTCGACTATATAAATCTTTATTTTTTGTAAACTTTAATGCATAAAATATTTTCAATCTAATAAATAATTTAATGATGTAAATAAGAGGAAATTTCTCACATGGGTGGTCAAATTCTATAGTTTTCATTATATCAAACAGCCTCTGAATGTTTTCTTCAGTGCAAAACTCATCAAAATTTAATATAAATAATTTTTCCAGCCTGTAAATAAAATGAACAAATTTTTCCACTTTCATGATCAAAGGCTTTTAAATGGGTAAATAATTTCGAGTTATCCAGAGATTCGGATTCTTTTGCAAATTTTAGACAAATATCACATTGATGTATTTGAAGACCCTTTTTAATGATGTAGTCAAACATAATTAAAGGCATTTTGAGTTGAAAACATTTCTCAGAGGCTGTTTGATATAATGAAAACTATAAAATTTGACCACCCATGTGAGAAATTTCCTCTTATTTACATCATTAAATGATTTATTAGATTGAAAATATTTGATGTATTAAAGTTTACAAATAAAGATTTATATAGTCGAAAAAAGTCCGATAGAACCAATAGAAAGGTAACTATTTTGTCACATTTTTAATTAAATTTTGTTAAATAAATTAATTTTTATACTATAAATATCTTTTTTTTCCTTATAAATAAACACATTTGTATTCCATTTTAAATAAGATATACAAATTACCAAAACTTAGAAATAACAGTTCAAAAAGTTCAACAAAAATCCTACACCCGTTTTTAAAAAGAAACATATAACCACGCACTATGTCATTCCAGCAAGCGAATACGACACAGCATAGGTTTCCGGACTAAACGACTGGTGTATTTACACCACTCAATAGGCGTGTGGGGTTTGCCGAGCGGTTTCCGATGCAGTCGCTTTCTTTCGCATCTGTTATAGGTAATTTGTGACTAGGGAATGAAGATCGCTGTCATTTTATATGTTAAATTATATGGAAAATTTCATCGTTCGTAATGTCCAAGCCAACTGGACGCCGTTTTTTTTCGATCATACGGTAGATCTATTTTGTTCATTTTTCTGGAGTCCACTTTTTTAACGGTTTCGCAGATATTCGCGGTTTTATATTTCATGTAGCATTTTCCATAGTAAATTTTTATCCAAGCCACCCAATGATTTTTCTCTCGTATTTTACCGTTGAAAGGGCCATATGAAATATCACTGTTTGCATCTGCGAAATCATTAAAACTATTGAAATACTTTAAATACAGAAAATGTTCATTTTTTAACTCTCAATTTAATAAAAAATAATATACAGGGTGTTTTTAAAATTATTTTATATTTTAGAAAGTTTGGCGCTGAATTTTGAACATCCTGTATGATTTATACGATTACCATATTTATAGCAAAGTAAGTACAGACCATCGAAAGTAAATGTCTAATATAATTTTGATTTCAAGACAGTTCTTGTATTTTTAATAATTTTTTTAAAAAAGGCCGAAAAAAAATATTTTTTATTTATTTTTTAATATTTCTGAAATTATCGAAATATATTTACTCATATTTTAGGAGTATGTAAATTGATCTCAAAGAAAGCCAAAAATGCAATAATATACAGGGTGTTTCATTTAAAAAAAAACATCCCGATCCACTCACCCTTTTTTGAGCCACCCTAGAGGCGTTAAATTTTTTTCCTGAAACACATCCCCGTACATACGTATAGGTTTGCATTTAAACAAAATTCTCATTTTTTTTATTCTACTCAACGCACTTTTGCCGGACCCTGTATAATCTTCTTGTTTTTGTTTCAGATAAAATGACAACTATCAAATAGCAGAATAAAAACTCCACACAAAACCAATGTATGATGCCCATGAATAGTCCCAAAGACAACCATTCCCACAACACCTCTTCATCAACCATTTTAATCATAAAACAAATCTTGTCAAAGCAAACAGCTCATAACATCACAGAAGATCTCATCAACAAAGTTCTGTACTTTGTTGACAACTCCATCAACATGTCCTCCAGCATCACGTCGTCTGATTATGAAATTTCCACCACGATGTCGTCATTATCACCGAAAAATGACAGTAGTGACAGTGTGAGTGAATCGTGGTTTTGTGGAAGTACTCTCCAATCGTGGGCCACAGTGTACGCTAAAGTGTATCACTGTCATTGCGCTATTGCAGTGTGTCTGTTTGGAATTATCACAAACTCCTTCAATATCATAGTGTTGACAAGGAAAGATATGGCGTCTGCTCCGATTAACAGGATTTTAACTGCTCTGGCATGGGCAGACATGCTTCTCATGATGGAGTACATCCCGTTTGTGTACTACTACAATGTGCTAACTGAAGAGAACAAGGAATTTCCGTTTTATGGAGCCGTTTTTATTATGATACATAACCATTTCTCTCAGATAATGCACACTACCTCCATATGTTTGACTTTGGCGTTGGCAATTTGGAGATATCTAGCTATTGGGTAAGTTTAATCTTAGCATACTATAAGAAAACTAGTAGATTTTTAGTGAACTATCTAGTCAACATGTTTATTTATTGTCATTGATGACATGTATTGATTTGTATTGTATTCTAAATACCGTATGATCGAAAGAAAATGGCGTCCAGTTGGCTGGAAATGACGATCGATGACATTTCCCATATAAAATGACTGCGATCTTCATTTCATAGCCGTCGCTGGCGCCGTTTTTTTTCGATCATACGGTACCTTGAGAGCGGTTGTTTTTAGCATTTTTTTTTACTAAGAGATTATTTTTTTACTCAGTAGTTTTCTACGGATACAGACGAAAAGTTATTACTTTTCAATACAGTTAAAATCCTAGATCATAATATACACTTACGTGGATAAGTAAATCACTATGGAAACTGCCGCAAACATATCAACGATATATTTATCTTCTTTTTTTGTTGCACACGCAGTGCTTCTACTCTATCTATCCTTGTCGAGGACCTATCGTCCACGCGCCAAATTTGAACATTAATTTAAAAATTAAAAATTTTAAAATGCATATATTTGAACAATAAATTGAATGTTTCTTCATCTTTCTTCTTTTTTCTCAGCCTGGTTCCATCCAGTGTTGGATATAGGCCTCTTCTAGGTTTATCTGACGTCATCGACTCATCTCTTTTTTGGTCGGCCCACATTTCTTGTTGTTCCCCTAGGTCTCCATAGGATGACTTTTTGGGGCCATCGGTCTGGATCCTGTCTTGGCACATGCCCTATCCGTTGCCACTTCAGACATGCCACTCTTTTAACAACATCTATTAATTTTGTTTTTTGACGTATGTGGGCGTTTCGTATTTTTTCCCTAATGGTGACTCCCAACATGATTCTTTCCATGGCCCTTTGTGCTACTCGTAGTTGTTCTGCTGTTTTTCGGGTAATTGCCATAGTCTCTAAGCCATACGTAAGCACAGGCAGAATGCAGCTGTTTTGCACCTATTTATCCTTGAAAATATCGCTCATATTTCCAAATGCTACCCATGCCAAATGGATCCTGCGTATCTCCGTATTTTGGTTCTCTTTACCCAGCTTGATTTTATGACCTAAATATATATAATGGTCTACGTTTTCAATAATAACGTTGTCTATGGGAATGTTATGGATATTGTTGCTCATTATCTTGGTCTTTTTCAAGTTTATTTTAAGGCCAGTTTTCTGGGATTGGTCATTTAGCTCCTTTAGCATGGTGTTCAGTTCTTGAATGTCGGTGCTCAGCAATATCGATACAATATCGTCTGCAAACCTAAGATGGCTACGAGGAGCTAATTAAATGTGTTTACTGTCACGAAAATTAAATTATCTAAAAAATACATTTAGCCACTCCGTACGAATATCAATATACTTAGGAAATCTAACCAGAAAGTATGCCATGTGGTTTAATAAAAATAAAGGAACAACTGAATACTTTACTTGTCCAAGAAAAGATAATTCGGGGACCTTTATATCAGAACTTCCACACACCAAACACTTTCTTGTCATTTTTACGAGTATTTAGAAAGTTCAATAAAAAAAATAGAAATATAATTGCACAAACTTAAAATTAACTTCTTAATGAACACCCTTGCATCCTTGGCTATATAAAAGTGGTCGATAAATGAGTAATTAATACAATTTTTAAAATAAAAAACTGGAAATAAGATTATGGCAATATGACGACAATGAAAAGTTGGTTTCCATAACAATGTATAATTTGTACTTTCTAAATAGTATAAAATTGTGATTATTTTGGAAATACGTGCAACTTTTAATGCGCATGGGCACAAAGTAAGGTCCTCAGAAAAGGCAAACCTACTGAACTTTTCATAAGTGCAATAAAGAAGGTTTGAAAATGGCATGTCGTGATGTTGGGACATGTTTTTTAATACTAAACTTATGGCGTTGATTTATCCACGTAAGTATACATAATCTAGGGTTAAAATTATGTAGGTGGCGCCCCGTACATGTAGGATATTTGTAGGAGATACCCAGACACGAATTTTCATCTAAATATTGACTTTTATTATTTATAATAATTATAAGTATTAAATATTTAAATAATTTTTGATGCAAACTGTAAGATAACATTTAAATAGCTTAATTAGAAGCTTAAACCTTGCTTTATATGTTCATTAAAATAATAAGTTTGCTGTGCCAGCAAAACATTATTAGGTAGATGAATACAAAAAGCATGCAAATACGTCTACTAAATTGAAAATGTTTTTTGGTAGATAATTAAAAATATTTTATGCATGGTAAATATTTAGAATATTCGTGTTAAAATTATATAAACATAAAATTTTACTAAATATTAAATTTTATTAAATAACAAAAATACGAATTTCAATATACCTATTGCAAATTTGACACAGTATGTCCCTGGATTGTATTTACAAGAAGAAAAACTTGTTTTTATTGACATTTTGAGAAAAATGCATTCTTCATAAAAATTTTTGCTTGTTCTAAAATGATTAATCCCGTTTATACTTTTCCAAATATCTATACCGTTTTAGAGAAAATTCAAAAAAAAACATAAAAATGTAGTTTTAGATTTTTTTCCCAAACAAAAATAGTTATTTATGGGTTAACAATTAGTCACGATAGGAAATAAAGAGAAACAAGCCGAGAGGGCTAATTTTCTCAAGTGACTTATGTATATGTTATAACACGCGAGTATGTTATAACGCGAGTGCCATACAAAATTTTATCCAAAGTCGTAAAAGAAGAATGGATTATATCTGATCCATATAATAAGATCTGATTATTATTTAAACAATGAACGAAATGTTAGATGTTAGTGTCTTATTAATGAAGTTTTATAAATTTAATAGAATTGTACTTTTATATGAATCACTCGTATACTAATAAGAATAAGTAAAATTTTTGTGTGTAATTATTCACCTCCATACAGAGTTCTAAAACCAACAGCTTATACATTTCTAGTTTGCACCACAAACAAGCGTCTCTAGCAAACTCCTATTTAGAAAGAATATGATGAAACACTGCATAATTTGAAAGGGTACGATGCTGAAAAATTACTTTTTTAGCCTATAACATATAAAAATAATTTTATTAGTATTAGTAATTTTATAGTATTAAATCCCATAAAACCGTTTCTGCATGAATATAACGTTTTTATTGCATTATTATCAGATGTTTTTTCATATAATAAACTATTAAATAAATATTGCATCGTGTCTCGGTCTCGGTCTCGGTGTCGGTCTCGGTCTCGGTGTCGGTCTCGGTCTCGGCCGAGACTAAAAATCCAGATTCGGTCGGATCTTAGAGGTAACAATAAGTAAAGTTCTTACGTGTAACAATTAATTTGATTTAAAGGATATGAAGAATATGTTTGACAAAGTGTAGTTTTAAAGAGTGATTTGAAGAATTTGGAGAAGAAATTTTAGTTAACAAATTTTGTTTTAAAGAAGTTGACGAATTGTTTATTTTCAACACATTTATTAAGATTAAAACTAATGCAGTTGGCTCTGATGACTTAAATATAAAATTAATAAGACTGTGCTGCCCACATGTCATTCCATATATTACCCATATAATAAACTTTTGTCTCATAAACAGTGTATTTCCCACCACGTGGAGGGGCGCTCTTGTGCATGTATTACCAAAGAAACCTAGTCCTACTGAATATAAAGATCTTAGAGCAATAAGTATACTGCCTACTCTCTCAAAAATTCTAGAACGCGCAATGGAGTTACAGCTTAAGGAATATTTGGACCGGAAAACCCTGCTTCCAAAATTTCAATCAGGCTTTAGGAAAAATTATAGCTGTACAACAGCGCTCCTCAGTGTAGTGGATGATATTGTAAAACAGACTGATATTGGTAATTGTACAGTTTTAATATTATTAGATTTGAGTAGGGCATTCGACACAATAAATCATGATTTATTATTGTCTATCCTTAAGTACATTGGTATGTCAGATAAAGCTAATGATCTCATTGAAAACTTTTTAAAAAATCGTACTCGGCAAGTTGTGCTGGATAACAATCTTAAGTCAAATGTCTTAAGTCTAAAATTCGGTGTTCCTCAGGGTTCGATATTGGGCCCACTTCTTTTTAATATATATTCAGCAAATCTTATAACTAGTTGTCAATATTGTAAAGTACACTGTTATGCTGATGATACACAATTATATTATAGTTTCCCATTTGAAAAATTAGACGTTGCCTCTGCATTGGTTAATAAAGAACTCGAAGAATTTACAAACAGGGCAAATGGACACGGTCTTATTATAAATCCAAATAAATCAAATATTATCTTTTTTGGCCCTAAAAACAAATTGTCCCTTTTAAAAGAATACATGAAAATATCTATTAATAAAAATGTAATACCAGTAAGTTACGAAGCAAAAAATTTAGGTGTAATAATGGATTCTCAACTACGTTTTGAAAGACACATTACTGTTTTGATTCAGTGATCGTATGCTGCTATAAAAGTTATATATGGGGTTAGGGATCTTTTAACTATTGCTGTTAAATCTATGTTGTGTGAGGCACTCGTACTGTCAAATTTTAATTACGCTAGTTGCGTATATGGTCCCTTTTTAACAACCAATTCTAAAAGAAAAATCCAGAAAATCCAGAACTAATGCTTACGCCTCATCTACGGCATTCGAAAATTCCAAAGAATTTCGCATAAATTAAAAGAAACATCGTGGCTAAATATGGAAAACAGACGTACTCTTCAGTCACTGTGTTTTTTTCATAAACTTCTAATTTTTAAATGTCCTCCGTACTTGTATGAGAAATTAACTTTCCGGACTGATGTTCACAATATAAATATAAGGTGTAGAGGTCGGCTCACACATCCTCAGTTTAAAACAGAACTATTTAAACGTGGCTTTACTTATCAAATTTGTAAATTATACAACAGTGTCCCAGATGATACAAAATTATTAAGTATATCAAAATTTAAATTAAAATGCTGGAATAAACTATATCAGATTCAATGTACCTGAGAGGTGAGGAGGCCGCACGTTTGGATAACCATTGGGATGCTATTTGGATTTTTGTAATATGTTTTTTTTGTTTCACCATGTCAGCTTGTTAGGTTCATCATGTTGGGTTGTGCAGTGTAATACTACTACATATATTGAATATATTCTTGTTTTTAATATCTGGTTGGGTTAAGTGGAAGAGCAGCTCACCGGACGCTGTTCGGTAAGAGCTGAACTTCGCCGTTGTTCTACTTTTAATAATTAATATCGTTAAAAATTGTATTTTTGTTTACTTAGAACAATAAAGTCATTATTATTATTATTATTATTATTAAATGTTAAGCGATAAATTAAAAAAATATATTTTTTTACGCTTAAAAAATAGTTTTTTACGAGTAGCAAATAATTTTACGTGTAACAATTAGATTTTACAAATAAAAAAAAGTTTTTAGTATGTAACATATAGTTTTTTACGTGTAACAAATAGTTTTTTACACGTAATAATTTTATTCACTTTCACAAAATTTGTATTAAAATATCAAAATATTTTTGATAAACACATGGACTGCTCACAAATGTACGTCGCGTCACTACGTATTTCTAAGCCGTTACCACTTTTCATTACCACTAGCTCGTGTGTCACGGCCTTGAATTTTTCATCCCAGCACGCGTAGAGAAGTTTCATTTCAAAAATATTTAATTACTCTAAACTAACGAAAATTATTTAATATTATTTTTTAGTTTATTTTTTCTTTTTCAGACACATGGAGAAGAACCACATCCTCTGCTCACACAAGCGCTGCACCCGCGCAATCATAGCCTGCTTCATTCTGCCTGTATTCCTCTGCCTGCCCCAATATCCAACCCTACAAATAAAAAGCATCGTCATCACAGAAGACGGCATAGACTACACCCTATACCACGTCCAACTGAGCGACTTAGTAGCCCCGGCCAAGAACATTACCGACGCAAACCAGGACCAAACGCTTCTGAAAGTAAATTTCTGGTATTTCGCAATCTTTCTAAAACTTCTCCCTTGTCTCATCCTGATCGTTATAAGTTTGTGGCTGATAAGAGCTGTGATTAAAGCCAAAAAAGGCAGGCAAGTCCTGAAAAGCCAAGATAACAATTTCCTAATAACGCCTCAAAGAGATCATGGAAAGAAATCGACTAAGTATGAAAGACGGGCTGATAGAACAACAAAAATGCTCGTGGCAATCCTAGTTCTTTTCTCGTTAGTTGAGATGCCACAAGGATTGTTTGCCCTGGTCATAGGGCTGAAGGGCAAAGGGTTGTTCATGAATTGTTACCAGCACTACGGTGAAATCATGGATATTATGGCTTTGATGAGTGGGTCAATTAATTTTCTACTGTACTGCTGTATGAACAGGATGTTCAGGATAACGTTTGGGCAGTTGTTCAGGAATAAAATTTTGAGTAGATGGGTACAGCCGGGAGTTTCAGATACACCAACTGTGTAAGTATATATAGAAATACTTGAAATACATCTGGTATAACAATAAGATGATTCATTTTTTTGTAAGAGTATACCCTAATTCATTACCTGTTATTAATATTCATCAGTTCAATACAAATAAATATATGTGTATCACGTACACTAATATTATGAAAAAATAATATATTGATTTTATCTTTTTAATATACCTATTATATATTTATTATATAATATGTTATATTACACAGTATGTCCCCGGATTATCTTTATATGAGGAAAACCTTTTTTTATTGACATTTTGAGAAAAATGCATTCTAGGAAAAATTTTGCTTCTTTTAAAATGGTTAATCTTGTTTACACTCTTTCAAATTTCCATACCGTTTTAGGAAATGGAAAATGCGTTTTTATGGTAGTATAATTTCATTTTTATTCTTTGACAAATAGCGGTAGGGTGTTAAGTTTTTCCGATATACAGGGTGAGTCTTAAATAAATGCAAATATTTTTAGGGGGAGTATATTTTGACCCCAGAATCACGATTATAAGGAATCTTTTGCGACAATCTTTTTTTAATTTAGAATTTTTTAGTTAAAAAACATTATTTCTTGATAATATGGCAACATAGGTAGTAGATTAAATTTACAAGAAAAATCCAGAATAAATCCAGTGGTTCCCAAAAATTTAGCAAACATTTTTTTTTCGGGAAATTTTCAAAGTAAATTAACTCGGCTATTTTGAATTTATTTGAAAAACGGCAAAGAGAAAATATGTTTCTTTTATAGAGATCTACCGGCCCTAAAAATATTTGCACTTATTTATGACTCACCCCGTATAAATAATATAATAGTGGCTCCCAAAATAAAACAAGTACACATAGCATACTTTTAATAATTCTTTTGTTTCTTTTAAATATTCCAGTAAATAGTGAAAATAAATATAGAGTGTTATATATTTTTGAGAAGCTCATATGATTTATAAATATACAGTTCTATTTAAGAAAACATAACTTTAGTTCATATCTTTAAAACTATTTTTTTTGTAGAAAAAACAGACTACGCCACTGTATTCTACGTATAAAGTTCTTGAACAAACATGTTTATCTTGTCGATACCTTTCGCAATAACAGAGATACATCTGCAAATTGGAAAATTACAAAAAAGACCCTGTAGCTCAGAAACCAAGAGGGCTATAAAAATTTTTTTAACAGCATTTTTCATTTGACAAAAAAAATAGACTGCTTTGTGAGAACTGCATCCTTCTATCTTCACTGATAACGAAGATACCGTATGATTTCAACTTAAATGGGACACCCTCTATTTGTGATGTTGTAAGAGTAAGAGGGGGGGTGTTAATCACTGCGACCTTAAAGATGGGTGATGTGTGATTAATTTGTGATGTTAGTCATCAGTGCAAACCGATTATAAAAAAAAACTTACAGAAGAACATTACACACAAAATGTTTTTCGAACTGCATGTAGAGTTCAAAATGTATGAAGTATTATAAAACAGAAATAGTAAAGCAATAATAATGAGTATTAATCAATTACATATAACTTTTTTATCAACACAACACTTTATTTTACAGTTCAACATAAAATAATAGCTATTTTTTATACAAGACGATAAAATGGTATTTTATCGTCTTATCGGTTTATTTATTTAATTATTTACGATAATGTAATTTTATTGTCGTGTATAAAACAATATACGTTTTTAGAAATATTCAGAAATTATTATTTCAAGGAATTTATTACGAGTAGAAAAAATATTGTGCTGGGTTGGCGTTGGTTTCTATGTAATTTAACAAATAAATAAAGCTGTCTCTTTAGTTGTCAGTTTTGAGTCAATATTTTTTAATTCTCTTTCGTGTCGATTGCTGATTGAATTGGAGCCAGAAATGGCTCAAAACGAAATAAGAAAAATTACCAACAGATATTCAGGCTGAGGCGACAAACGTCATATCCAAACTACTTCCATTTAAATCCCGAAAAACTGATGAAAAGGAATACAAAAATTTTCAAAAATGGAAACAATTAAAAAACGAGAAGAAATAAAGTGTTTAACTTATCCTCGCTGTTGAAGTATCATTTAATCTACCCTTGCGGTTAAAGTACTATTCTATCTACTATTTTTGATAGATATAAGGCAATTGTAACAGTTGCTATGGAAAAAAATAATAACTTTTAGCAAGTTCCACCCCAAAAAAACTCTAAGAAGTATTTACCTGCAAAAAGTTTCACATAACCGATATTTTTAAATATTCTGCATCCGAGTATTTCAAACTATTGCAAAACTTTTCATGCCGAACCGGCATTTCAAAGTTATTTTCTCGTCAAGCACGTAAAATACTTGATTAATTTGAATATGTCTGAATAAATTAAGCCGAATGTCTGAAATTTATTCGCCATTCATTGAAAACGAAGTTTTAAAACTGAATGGACCAGTTTCTGTGTTGAGGATTTCGCTGTTTGATTTTCTCTATTTTACAGCAGTTTCTGCAGTTATGGATGGAGGTAATTAGATTTTACAGTGGCCACAATTAATAAGGATTTTCAATTTAATTTCATTAAAGCACATTTTTCAATTTTAGACCTTCTAAACGAGTTTTTTTTTATCGTCAAGTTATTTTATTCTTTTTTCTTTCTCGTTTGCAGAAAACTACTTAAGAGTTCATTTCACTAGTCCGAAAAAAGTAGCAAAATAAGCGTTTGGCATTTAACGTTTTATGTAATAGTGTCTAGGTATTTTTACCACAAATGAAGAAGGAAATTAAAGATAAAGGATTATACTATATCCGTATTGTAGTCCATTTTTATTCAACTTCTTTATTTTTAAGATTTTGATGGTCAAACTTCAACAAAATATTCCTTATGTTTGGACTAAATTTTCTCGAAAATAAAGACATAGTTTAAAATTCTGTTACAATACGGAAATACACACACCGGAAAAGTCTAGGGATATTACAATTTTATCCCGCCATCGTCAGTAATTTTATTATTTGCATTTCTGATATAATAAAATTAAAATAAACAAATAGTTTACAGGACGTATTGGAAATAAAAATGCGAAATTTACCGAATTTTTCAAATTTACATTGAACTCATAAAAATACACACATTTTTTTTTATTCTAAACTGTGAATAAAAAAAAATAAAACCATTTTTACTTAATAAAGGGTATAGCCTCCTCTACTGTTTATTACAGCCCTACATCATCTCTCCATGCTCCTGATCAGGTTGTCGATCTCTTCTTGAGGTACAGCCTGCCACGCTGCATTCACGGCCCTGGTTCGGGCCGTGAATGCACCGTGCCGTGTTCCCTACGAGTTTCACGAGGCATACCCATTCTCAAAATATTTCTTTGGACCGCGTCCCATACGTGCTCGATGGGGTTGAGGTCAGAAGATTGTGCCGGCCAGGGTAAGATGTTTAATTGATGAGCATTGATAAACTCACTTACCACTCTGGCTGTATGAGGCCGTGCATTGTCATGCATGAGAATGAAGTTTCTCCCAAAATCATTGGCATATGGTAACACGACAGGCTCAACAACTAAATCACGATATGTGATTCCTTTTAGAAACCTTTCAAGAAAAACGAGATCGGTTTTTCGGCCTAACTGGACTCCTCGTCAGACCATAACTGTTCCACCTTGATGAGGGTGCACTTCCTGAACATGATCCAACCGAATAAGATTTCCCGGTTCTCTCCATACCATAAGCCTTCTCGAATCCGGATGAATTCCAAAGCGTCACTCATCCGTGAAGAGAACATTGGCCCATTGTTCATTCTACCACTGAATATGATCTTGAGCCCACAAATATCGTACCTCTCGATTTCCTCTCGTTAAGGGTTGAGCTCTCCAGGTGCGTTTGCTTCTAAAGTTGACCTCTTTTAATCTATTGCGAACAGTGTCAGGACTAACGGTTACATTATGTGTTTCCTGGAGAATTAAACTAAGCTCTGGCGCTGTAAGAGTCGGTCGGCGTCGAGCATTTAATTGTAAAAAATGATCTTGCTGAGGGGTAGTAATGCGATGTCGCCCTGTGTGCCTTTCAGCAACATCACTACTTTCACGATAGCGTGCACTTCGTCTCTGTTAAGATGTCTACGCTCCATTAATGTCGTTTAATACTAAACAGAGTTATTTGAATGAATTCTGGCCAGTTATCATAAAAACATAGCCAGTACAGGTTAAATTTGCACATTGTTCTTTAATTGTTTAATTTGTTGTGTTTCATTCTTTGATTAGTGTTTCAATTTAATGCATACATCACGGAAAAAAACTTCCAAAGTAATCGCTTTAATTGAAAATGGACTTAAACAGAGAGCTGTAGCTCGGCAACTGCATATGACACGCGGAGCGGTTCGAAGAGTGTGTGAACGATATGAGGAGACTCGATCCTTTCGTAGGCGACCTGGAACTGGTGGAAAGAGATATTCAACGCATCGTGACCGCTTTATTGTGTCAACAATATTAAGAAATCGGCATCTTAATGCTATTCAGGTGCAACAACAGCTCTGTGAAACACGAGGAATGACCAAACTTACCCCAGCTCATCGTCAAACACGCCTGCCTTTTGCACGGAACATCTGAATTGGCCAATAGAAAAATGGTAACGTGTTTTATTCTCAGATGAGACCAGGATATGCCTCTATGGTAGCGACCGAAGAAGAAAAGTGTTCCAGAGGCCAGGTGAGCGATTCGCAGAATGCTGCATCGAGGAGCGGATTGCTTATGGAGGTGGTTTCTGCATGATCTGGGGTACAATTTCTATGACTGCGCGAACCGACCCAGTTTTTATCCGTTGGGACGACCGTCGGCACGGGAGAGGAGGTTTAACTGGTACTAGGTATACTGAGGAGATTTTAGCAGTTCATGTGGTACCTTACGTCGACAACATTGGAAGCGAATTGATTTTTATGAATGACAATGCGAGAGCACAGACACCGGTTTTCGGGTTATGGAATGGCCAGCATGCAGTCTAGACTTAAACACTATAGAACATTTATGGGATGAGCTAAAACGAAGGATTCGTACTAGAAGAAGAGCCCCAACCTCTATCCCAGAGCTCATTGTTGCAGTATAAGAAGAGTGGCTTAACATACCGCAAGCAACAATATCAAACTTGATTGAATCTATGCCAAACTGTATGATGTTGTAAGAGCAAGAGGGGGTCATACCTATTATTGAAAACTTATTTTAGTTAATTGTCAGTCAATAAATAAATAAATAATGGCATACATCTTAGTAATAAAAAAACGATAATTTGTTTCATGCATTAATTTAATAATTTTAATCCAAAGAAAACGAAATACAAATTAATATCTCTAAACTCCTTTCAAAGAGTATAAAATTGTCTTTCAAACAGTAAATATTTTTTCTTAATCTGACAAATATATTCTAAAAAATATATAGTTAACTTCAAAAGTTTGCCTTGGGCCGATTTCTATGCACGCAAGTGTATATTTCCTTCGGACAACACCCGTTTTACCCGACCCCTGAGAGCGATCCGAACAGTACAGCGTAATAGATTCGTATAATCAACCGAGGCGAATAATGCGCGCCACCCTGTATAATATTCTATAAAAAAATATTGTATAATTTTAAACGTGATCTAAAAATTTTAGAAAACAACGTGGCACATATAAACATATTTCATGTCTGTCAATTTAAAAACTTAAATTTTCTTGGCTGATATCCACTAGAAGAGAAGTTTTTAAAATCGATATAAATAAAACTATTTCGAATATTTTTATTTTATTTTTATTATACAGGGTGTTTCTCAAAAGAGATTCAGCTCTATAACTTTTTTACCTTTTCAGATAAAAAAACGAGAATGGGTACATCAGTATATGACATAAATTAGGATTAATTGACGTATTCGTTTGTTTTTGATCACTTCCTGTTTCACCGGATATATATAACTAAATTGAATACATCAATCAATACTAATTAAGAAAAAAATAGAAAAATACTATAGATAAAATTAATTTTAAAAAAATTAGGTTTGGAACTCTACCCTCTTTTTAAATTGACAGCTCACATCACGCACGGTTATATCGTATGTTCCAAAAAAACCGCGTCCAGTTGGCTTGGAAATGACGATCGGTGACATTTCCCATATAATTTTACATATAAAATAACAGCGATCTTCATTTCATAGCCATCGCTGCCACCGTTTTTATTCGATCATACGGAGGCTTAATTATAATAGTTGATGTTTACTGCAAATCAGAGACATACTAGAGATTATAGAGTTGTGGCGCTCCCCCGTTTTAGAGAAAGCTCACGGACGCCGAGTTGCCTTGTTTCGGTTCCTCGGGCGCCACCCCCAATGTTTTAAGTGTTTGAGAGACCACTAGTGCCAATACGGGTAGCTTTTATACAGTGGAGATACCAGGGAGTGATGAGATGAAACGAAAATAAAACACACAATTAACTATAACGTAACACTAGGTTTTTATTTAACTAATTAATTATGTACAAAAATAATCCAGGAAGGTTCACGCCCTCGAATCGTAACAATAAAATGTATATTTAAAGACCTGTAAAGTAAAATTTACAATAACAACCATGTACCTCTAGAGTTTTTATCGATTATTCCCTATATGTAACTCTCTGACTGATTCTATCCCGTAAATTCAAAACGCGTTCCCGCATTGACGTTGTATTAAATAAAACGACGCGAGTTCCTGATCTGCGTCGAATCTAGCGGCGTCCTAATGAACACAGACACGTAAGTACCGGAGCAACACACTCTACTACGACGCGACTCTCTAAACGGCGGCGACGTCGTTACAGGCGTCCCGATGGTCACAGCTAAATATTTCTCGGAACGGCGTCCGTTTTGACAACGAAACACGGACCTCGGATCGGCGTCGAAGTTAAAAGCGTTCCGGGATACACAAACGCGAGTCCTAGATCGATCGCGAAATTAACAGCGTCCTGTGGGACACAAACGCGAGCTCTGGATCGATCGCGAAGTTAACAGCGTCCCGTGGGATACACAAACGCGAGCCCTGGATCGATCGCGAAGTTAACAGCGTCCCGTGGGATACACAAACGCGAGTCCTGGGTCGATCGCGAAGTTAACAGCGTCCTGTGGGATACGCAAACACGAGTCCTGGATCGATCGCGAAGTTAACAGCGTCCCGAGGGATACACAAACGCGAGCCCTGGATCGACGGAGACGTTAGCGACGTCTCGGCGAGTTGTACGTCGTTTGGATAAGCAAAGCCCGCACACACACCGCCCGGTCAGGACAACCTCGGGATTTCGGCGAGATCCCGTCCAGCGTCACTGATGCAGGGTGCCGTCCGGACGACACACCTAGAAAAATACGGGAACTACAAAACCAGCCTCGGGATTTGGGCGAAGTCTTGTTTTAGCTCCGTGAACATTCGCGACCCATGCGTTTACTGATCTACCCCGACTGTCCCTAAAGAAGATGAATTAATTATTAGCCCGTAATTAGCTTTCGCCGAGAGGCACACTGAACCGGAGCAGATGTCAGACAACCTTTAAAAGAAAAGGACATCATTCCTGGCGACCTGACCGTAGCACAGCGTAGTCCCTTTTTGCCTGCTCGGCAATCCTGGCAATTTTAATATGAATGAAGAAAACTACGAATTCTCGTCTCATCAACCGAAGGATACGTCAGACCGGAGCAGATGTCAGACAACCTTTAAAAGAAAAGGACATCATTCCTGGCGACCTGCCCGTAGCACAACGTAGTCCCTCCTTGCCTGGTCGGCAATGGTTGTTCTCCCGCGCTTTTAATATCGTAACAATCCCGTCAACTAACTCCCTTATCCCTATAACGCGTCCAGGTAGTCGAGTAAACGCTTAATAACAATAAAAATAATACGACCTACCGTCGATCACTTTGGCGGTGGGTGCTTACCTTATACAGTGCGGCGACAGGCGGCTGGCAGCAGGACACTTGGCAGGGCACTCCGGACTCGAACCTCACTGTTTCGCGTGCGACCACAAACTGTCTATCTGGAGCTGCTGCAGCCAAGGTAGTCGACTGACGCTCCCCTCCACTCGGCCTACACCAGCAGAGCGACGCAAACGGTTCGGTTTCTCGCACCGAACCACAGCGACCAAAACCGATCAAAACTCTCTTACAAAATGGCAATTAAATATTTAACTTATTTAATTTAACAATAGAAACACTAATGAAGTTCATTACAATAATGAGTTAAGAATAAAATACATTGACTGTCACTATTAAAAGAAAGTAAAGTCCCTATTATTCTAGTATAATATTAACACAATATACAGAGTGTCCTAGAAATTTTATGAACTTCATTACAGAGTATAACTTGGATGTCGTTTGTCAAAATATGTCCTGATTTGTTACGTAGACCATAGAGTGTTTGTGGATGGTTTGTACTCAACTAATTTTTCATAATTTTACTGAACATGATACACATATAGTAATAATTGTTGATTTTTTTCATTTTACTTGCAATTTTATGCTTAATATGAAAATTTTATTAAAATAGTATTAAAAAAGGTCATAGACACATCTTTATTTTTAAAAGCTATAAAAGCTAGGTGCAAGCAATGCATTTTAACCATACATATTCTTCTTTCAAAATAGAAATATGCATTTAAAACGCACACGTGCGAAAGTTCCATGCAACGCCGAGTTTTAATAAAATGAAATCAAATAAAATGCATCATATAGCAATTCCTTGCAGTGTGTTAAATAGTTATAATTAAAGTCATATATGATTTTAACTTAATAATAACGTAATAATACAGGGTGGTGCACCTCATTCGCCTCGGTTGATTACAGGAAAACGGAAAGATGTATATATGTGGGGAGGCAATGTGCACAATTTAACATCATTTTGAAATATACAGGGTGTTTCAGAACTAAAATCCATACCAAAGTTATATTTTTTCTTATGGAACACCCCGGTATTTTATTTCATTTTTGGATTCTTAAAGATATTTAAAGATATTTAAATTTGCATGCTAGAATAGAATAGATTATTAACACCCTGTACATTACTTTTCAGAATTAATTTTTGTGAAGAGTTTAAAGGTAGAGAAATAAACTTTACAGAAAAATGTTATTCCTTCCTTAAATGTATACAGGGGTATCAAAAATTGCTGGTTTATTTTAAATATTTATTTTACATAAAAACTTCGTTATTTCAAATGCAAAATATGTATTTTTTAAATAAGTCGAAGCAGATTTAAATGCTCTTTCAAACTATATTAGGGTTTCCTATACCTATCTAGCTCAGATTTTGAAAAAAATCGATTTTTCAATAAAATTGTAATCAAGATTGTAGCGTTTTTTATAAAACATTACCACTGCGAACGGTAGCTTTTCATCGGAGAGCAGTCGTGGATAAGGTATTTCACTAGAGAGAAAACTAATCAATAGCAATAAACAAAAAATATAGATATTGGGCGCCAGGCATGTACAGAGAAAGAAAACACTGTTGTATATTACTTAAAACTAGTGACTATATTCATTTATGATGTATCCTGATGGTAAATAGCATTGTACAATTTTAATAATTATTATAGTGGTTTATGTCAACTAAAGCTATGTATGTAAATAATATTAAATATGTTATTAACAATCTAACCACTAAACAGAGTCTGTACGATATTACTTAAGATGTACGTTATTGTTTAAGACTGAAAATATAGAAAATCTAAAACATAAAAACTAGAACGTAAATCTACACTCGCATCTCTGTACTGTCTGTCGGCGATCCTGTTGGGCAAAACAACAAAAGGGGCCAGAATGAGGACATCATGAATCAATACAGCCGTAGCTACTGACTAGGCTTAGAAATGGGAGCGAATTAGCATGGGGCTTACGCTGTATCCATACTGTGGCAATATGGGGACACTACCCGTATCTTGGAACACTACTAGGACCTTGGATAATGTCCGTAACTTGGACCATAACATTGGACACAGTCCGTCCATAAGATAACGGTACAGGGGAACACTACCCGTACCTTGGAACACTACTAGGACCTTGGATAATGCCCGTACCTTGTAAATAGTCCGTACCTTGGACCCTAAAAATATGAAACTCTTGTTTAAAACCAAACAAGGTCTAATAAACAAAATAAACCTACATCGAATTACTTCCGAGGGATCAATAAAAAACAAAGAAACTGTCCTTTCTTCCATGTAACATTCTGGAGGACAAAAGAAAAGGGACGCCAACGTGCCAGCAAAATACAAATACAAGTTAAGTTGGGACATCCAAAACTCTACCCTAAAAATATGCAGTAATAATATCGAATCTAAAAGGATAATATCTCATCTTTACCTGTTGGTTTGAAATAGCAGCTGATTCAAATTATACAGCAAGATTTAAATAATCACCATTTCTAAAAGCCGGGATGGTGAGGTTAGGCTACAGAGCGCTAAAAGCAAAAGTGAGTCCACAGCACAGAGAGTTGACAGAAGCGATATTGACAGCGCCTCCACAGAGCGATAACAGGGTTGTGTCAAACGATAACAGGGTTGTGGACTAGAGAACGTAAAAATTACGCCAAGCGCGTCAAATAAATTATCCGGCCTGAACGATACGGAATCGGGTGACGATAGGCCAGACATCATATAAATCATATATAAAAAATACATGTAACGAACTAAAAACGTTACAAGATGGCTAATGTTGTCGTGGCAAGTTTCTAGTGATAGTTAGTAGCTATTTTCAAAATCGAAATTACTTTATGGACTTATTTAAATTTATACCAGTTTACTTTTATTTAATTTACCTACAATAGTTTAATAAATGATATTTATTAAATATGTGTCTATTATTTTATCAAGAAAAATGAAGAAGTAGTTCTTTGAATTATTTGACGATGACTTGTAGATATATGGATTTTCTATAAAAGAGCCAATTACGGCAAATTTATTTTCTTCACTTCCAACGACAAGTTTCTGCCTAATAGTTTTTTTATAAACTACACTACCAGCTCTGCGAAATAGGACAAGAAGTTTTTCAAAGAAACGCTTATCAGGAAGATTCCTATTTGGATATCTTTGAGCATAAGACCTTGAGGTCAAGAAGCAATTTTCCTCACAAAATAATATCACTATTAGTAACATATCTATTCGTTCCGTCAGCAGATACTGCTCTATTTTTCTCTCTTAAAATAATGAATACTTACTTATTAAACTTTTGTAGGTAAATTTAAGTAAACTGTTATAAATTATAAATAATACTGGCCATAAACTAATGTCGACTTAAAAATAGTTACTAACTGTCACTAGAAAATTGCCATGGCGACACCAGCCATCTTGATCGCAATTTTATTTAAAAATCGCTTTTTATTCAAAATCTGAGCTAGATATGTATAGGAAACCCTAATATAGTATGAAAGAGCATTTTAATCTGCTTCGATTTATTTAAAAAAATACAGGGTGTTGCCTTTGAAATAATGACGTTTTTATATAAATTATATCCTTAAAATAGATCAGCAACTTTTGATAGCCCTGTATAAATTTAAGGAACCAATACCATTTTTCAGTAAAGTATATTTTTCTACCTTTAAACTAAGCATAAGAATTAATTCTGAAAAGTAATGTACAGGGTGTTAATAGTCTATTCTATGGTAGCATGCAAATTTAAATATCTTTAAATATCTCAAAAACTAAAGATTTTAAACATGTTTAACTCTTATAAATGTCTTTTTTTGGGCCCAAGAATCCAAAAATGAAATAAAATACCGGGTGTTTCATAAGAGAAAATGTAACATTGGTATGGAACTTAATTCTGAAACACCCTGTATATTTCAAAATAATTTTAAATTATGCACCCATAAAATATTTTTTTTCTACATCTTTCCGTTTTCGTATAATCAACCGAGGCGAATGAGATGCTCCACCCTGTATAATATTTTAACAAATCAATATAAAAATAAAAATATCTCTGGAGCACAAATGGAATTAAACTGTTTATAATTTTCGAGTAATACCTAGCAAACTAGAATTCTGATTATTCAGTTGTGTACACATACACATATTTCAACATGCCTGTAATTATTTACAATTAAATATATTAATCCGTACACGTACAGTTTACTCACTATAGTTACCGCAATTATGTATTTGTACAGGAATTGTTAAATGCCAGATTGTCAAATGTTAATAGCTATTTATGTAACTAGTACCTAAAATGATGTTTTTTAGGACGAATCATTACTGTTTGCGGACGAGGCGTTAGCCGAGTCCGAAATAGTAGATGAGTCCTAAAAAACATAATTTAGGTACGTGTTACATACACTATTTTTTGTCATACGCTTTTTACAGTTTTTTAGAACGCATATTTGCAAATTTTCCATATTTGAAATTATAATGTTTGAAAAAGTTGGCTTATAAATTCATATCTTAGTAACGAGTTTGTTTATTTCATCGCATTTTGACATGTCATTCGAAATTTGTCACAAAATCACACAAATTCATCAACAATTTTAAAATGTTCCAAAATCCCGAACATATTGCTAATAAGGCCAAAGAAATCGTGTTGGATTTACTTCCTGTGAAGTCTCGTGCCATTTACCAGAAAGAATATGATGTTTTTAATGAATGGAAAGACAAAAAATGGCGTATTCGTTGTAAATGAAGATGTATTGCTAAATTATTTCCACGAAAAAGTAAGTACTCTAGGTACCTATTTAAAAGAGGCTTTTAAATTAAAATATTCTTAAATTACAGTCACAAACATTCAAACCATCGTCAATTTGGTCGAAATATTCCATGCTGAGAGCAGTGTTAAGTGTTAAAGAAGATATTTATATTGACAAATTTCCAAAACTTATTGCTTTTTGAAGAGGAATTCGGTTGGTTACGAGCCTAAAAAGTCTAAGGTTTTGTCCATAAAGAGATCGGTGATTTTTTGGCCACGGCTAGTGATGAAACTTATTTACTTACTAAGGTAAGTTTGCGATAATGATTTTTAAAATATATAGATGGTTTCTTATTCCATTGTATTTGATTTTTAGGTAGCTCTTGTCATTGGCCTTTGTGAGCATGTAGAAGAGAAGAATTGTACTCTCTACGAGTGCAAGACATCATAGAAAAAGACAACAGCTGCCTTTTAGTTACCCTTGCGGATACAAAAACTAATATCAAAAAGAGTGTTTCCGGTGGTGAACGAAGGGAACGTTGTCAATCCAGTTGAGTTGTATAGAAAATATGCTTGTCTTAGGCCAAAAAAATGTACCACATGATTATGTCTTGTTTGTGACTGTAATTTAAGAATATTTTAATTTAAAAGCCTCTTTTTAAATAGGTACCTAGGTACTTACTTTAAACAAATAACTTAGCTTTTGATATTGTTAGTATTTAATAATTTAATTATAAATATATGTATAATTTTATGTGATTTTGTGACAAATTTCGAATGACAAAATAAAACAACCAAATAACGAATTTAGACATTTTAGTCCATAAAGGTTGCCATGACGACCTTTACGGCCTAGGCCGAAAAAGAAACATTTTACGGACTGAAATGAGTCCGTAAAATAGCTGTTTTTGGGAGCGTATGACAAAAAATATTTTTCGTATTTTATTTTCATCTCGATTTTGATAAAACAATATAGGAATTTACATTTTTAATGTACTTTTGAATATTAATAATTATTTAAAATTATTATTTTCTGTACTAACTGGAAATATTCATTTTGGAAAAGCCACAGAGAAATGTAAACATAGGTAACCTTTCTACTTTAACGATACTTTGGATCACACAATTGTATTCATTGCTTTTTAGTTAGGTATCTAACCCCTATAACTTTTTTATTTTTTTAGATAAAAAAACGAGATTTGGTATATGACATAAATTCGGGTTGATTCACGTATTCAATTGTTTTGTTCAATTGCTTCCTTTTTATTTGTTAGAGAAGAGGGGAAGCGATTTACCGCCGAAGTGTGGGGCTCGATGCGACAATGCGATACTAGCCGCATAATACCCACTAAACCCCTCCCTTATGCTAGGTGTGGATGTCGATCGCCGTGAGGCATACGGATGCATCCACTCCTACTTTACTAGTCGACGTTAGACTCCGTCGACGTTGAATCGCTCTAGTAGCTCGCTTAAACTTAATCTTAATTATCACAGAATCGATTATCACTGACAGGGGCCCATGGAGGACAATTTACATAGTTCTGTTACGTCTTGCGGCCACTACCTCGTCAACTTCAATAAGAATGTCGAGACACAGCTGGTCAACAGCCTCCCAGCAGTGCTCATCACGCAGCATAACCGTGATGAGGCTTCCCTCAGTCAGAGGTCCTGTGATGGCTTCCGTCTCAGTTCTCAGTGCCGCATGTCGGTCTAATTCCAATAGTACGTGCCCGGCATCCTCTACATCGCCACAAGCTCCGCAGTGAGGAGAGGCAGCTTTTCCGATGCGATGCCTGTAGGCAGCGAACGTACCGTGTCCGCTCAGAAACTGCACCAAGCAGTAGGTCAGTCTCCCATGGTCTCTCCGTAGCCATGGTCTCAGGTCTGATATCCAGCGCCGAGTCCATCCTCCCCGATCGCTGCTTTGCCATCTTCTATTCGACAGCTCCAGGAATTTTTCTTTTTTTGCCTCGATAGCACCTTTTCTAGCCCGTAAGATTCGCTCCTATATCTAGCTTGTAGGTCTAGAGGCATTATCCCAGCGAGAACTTGTAGTGCTTCTGTGGACACTGTCCTGTTTGCCCTGCCTACATACAGGAGCACCGTCCTCTGTGCCCGGTTTAGAGCGTCAACATTCTTTGCCAGCTTTAGAGCGGTTTCTGCCCATGTGGGTATAGCATACAGCACAGCCGACGCGTGTGCAGTTGCCAGCATCTTGCGTGCCCAATCGCCGGTGCCACCATCGCGCGGCATGAGTCTTGTTAGAGCTCTTGCACTCTCCGCTGCATTATTTTCCTTTGTCTGAGTGTGGTAGACAAAGTTGCCATTTTTGTCTAGCCAGACGCCCAAGTATTTAATCTCGTCCTTAATTGGCACTTGTACTTCCAGAATGTTGACCTCCAAAGCCCCTACCAGTTTTGCTCTGCCACTGTTTTACCGGAAATTACTACAACTTGCGTTTTTTAAACGGTACCCTCGGTATATTTTTACTTTATTCCATAGAAAATGACACTCTGAATAGCATGACATATTATATGTCAATTTTTTAAATTTTCGCATATGGTTTATTTGAAATGGCAACAATTTCCATCTAGATTTACTACCTTTATACAACTATCAGTAGTAGAATAAATAATAAATAACATAAAATAAGCTCCGTAAAGACTGACAAATCCACAAAATTTCAAATCAAATTCAAATGTGTCAAATGAATCGTCAAACAGAACTGTCAAGGATCCCCACCCTAGAGTCCTTTTTCCGTCCACCATGCATGAATACATGGATAGTATTATGCTCCTTCCTTAGTCTTCTTATTTAAAGGGTGAAACAGAAAGTGACCGAAAACAATTGAATACGTCAATCAATCATTTATGTCATATACTCACTTACCAAATCTTGTTTTTTTATCTAAAAAAAATATCTCAGAATTATACACTCACCGACAAAAAAAACCGGCCACTAAAAACTAGTCCCAATTTCAAAGTTGGATGGAACCAATCATTAGATTTCGATGATTTTTTTAAAATTTTAAATTAATTCCTTCTTAACGGATGCTACGTCAGAATTTTTTATTCCGAATTTATTTTGAGCATATACAGGGCACAATAATAAGGGTGCAGCAGCTGTAGTAGCTAATGCTAAATCAAATCATGTTGTAGCCTCATCTTTTGTGAGCATTTTGTTTTTTTAACCACGACATTATCTCTGTTTGTATTGGAGATACGCTGCTTTAAAACGAACGTCTCGGAAAAAGCTTTAGTCCATTGCTCAATATCCCAATTCACATGTAAACGCGCAAACTGAAGACGTGCTCGACGATGTCTTGGAAGTAGCTGGGGTCCTGTGGCAGGTCTCCTGGCAGAAAAACTGTTTTTTTTTTTGTCTCGTTTTAAAGCAGCGTATCTCCAATACAAACAGAGATAATGTCGTGATTAAAAAAACAAAATGCTCACAAATGATGAGGCTACAATATGATTTCATTTAGCAATAGCTACTACAGCTGCTGCACCCTACAGGGTGCTACAAAGTCCGAGCAAAAAACTTCGTCTTATTGTTGTGCCCTGTATATACTCAAAATAAATTCGGAATAAAAATTTCTGACGTAGAATCCGTTAAGAAGGAATTAATTTACAATTTAAAAAAAAATAATCAAAATCTAATAAGTGGTTTGCGAGAAATCCGAGCCGGTGAGTTTATTTTAATTTTATTTTTTTCTCTTTAGCAATTTTAGATTATTATTTTTTTATTTTTTTTTTATTTTGCTTAGGACCGTAGAAAGCCAGAAATCACCGGCCACGACCATCAAGCGTCTAATCTCCAATATAAAAATATTATTTATTATTAAATTTTTATCTAGAATAATACACAAAGACTGTTTGTATGTTATGTACATTATGTAAAAAATACTTTAAAATTATTTATAGTTCCTTAGAGTGTAATAATACATTTTATTCAGTAGTTGATTAAATAGTCCTAGGAAATAAACACTCTGTGTTTTATTTGCAGCAGGGCGTTACGTATGTCACCTGTGTAAGTATAAAAATTAAATATTTAACTGTATATATTATCTCCTCTACGCTGCTATTAAAATTTTCTCTTGTGAGCAGTAGACGAGATAAATTCAAGAAAGTAGAGTAAAATTAAGAATTTTTTACTCTTTTTCGCATTTTTATCTAGTATTTCGTAGTTTAAATGCATGTGCATTATTTAGAGAAATCAGTTATATTAAAAAAATAGTTTAAAAAAATACTTTTATGTACAGGACGAGTCAACAAAAGAACAATTAAATTGAGAATTTTAATTTTAATTAATCATTAGTATATTGTGCAACTAGTGCGAAAATTTGTCGATTGTCCACGCGAGAGCGAAGTTTCGCTCGAGTGGGCAATTGTCAATTTCATTGTCAATTGT
Source organism: Sitophilus oryzae (assembly GCF_002938485.1). Classification (NCBI taxonomy): domain Eukaryota; kingdom Metazoa; phylum Arthropoda; class Insecta; order Coleoptera; family Curculionidae; genus Sitophilus; species Sitophilus oryzae. Next base: position 3,386,392 of record NW_022147287.1, on the reverse strand, counting down.
CATTTCAGAAGTTTACTTGTCGCACTCAAATCGACATTAAATTTGCTCAAAACTCGTGTGGTAATTGTGAAGTGGGCAATTAGCGTCTTTTCGACTCCAAAAGTAAGCGAAAAGATTCTACTTTCCCCGCATCAGTAATACAAAAATTATAAAGGTTTCTACTTGCAAAAGGTTGGTTCTGGTTGAGATAGTGGAGTATGTTCGCTCCTTTTCTAGCTTTTTTTTCTTGATGCCTGGAAAAAAAATTATGCCAGGTCAAAGGTCAAAAATCTCGAAAAAAATTGTTTTTTTCACGATTTTCAGCAAAACGGTAAGTTTTATCATAAAATTACCTCAGATAAAAATTATAGACCATAAAATTCTCTATAAAAAATGTATCAATACCTTTTTTCCTTCGAGCCCCTGTTTCTGAGATATAATGAGTCAAAGAGCCATAATATGCACACGTTTCCACGCCACCTATGAGGTAGTGTACAGTGTGTCCCATTTTGGTTGAAATCATACGGTATCTCCGTTATTAGTGAAGATAGAAGGGTGCAGTTTGCACAAACCTATCTCACTTTTTTGTCAAACGGAAGATGCCGTAAACAAAATTTTCATAGCCCTCTTCGTTTCCGAGCTACAGGGTCTTTTTGAAAATTTTGCAATTTGGGACACCTCCTGTATCTCTGTTATTGTTAAAGCTATCGAGAAGTTGAAAACTGTTTATTGTAGAACTTTTTACGTAGAATACAGTGGCGTAGTCTGTTTTTCTACCAAAAAAATATTTTTAAAAATATGAGCTAAAGTTTTTTTAAATCGAACACCCTGTATATTTATAAATCATATGATCTGTCTTGCCATAAGCTTCTCAAAAATATATATCACTCTATATTTATTTTCACTATTTACTGCAATATTTAAAAGTTTTTATTAAAAGATCATATTTATTAGTAGGCCATGATTGATAATAAAAGAAACTAAAGAATTATTAAAAGTATACTGCTATCTGTCTCTTGTTTTATTTTGGGAGCCGCTAATAAATTCTTTATATATTAGGGAAACTTAACTCTCTACCGCTATTTGTAAATCTTGGAATACGTGTATACGTAAGAATAATCTATCGTATCGGCAATTTTAGATATTCCTTTAGCTAATTTACGTGAAATATACTTTCAGCAAGATGGGGAACATTTCCCCTCATAACTATGGAAATATTAGAATACTGTTAAATTATTATTTTTCAAATCAATGAATTGGAACCAATGAACGCATATTGATATATAGCCTCCTCGATTCCCGGATTTCGCCGTTCTAGATTTCTGATTTTGGGGATTTTTGAAATACGAAATATATCGTGGGCACTACAACAATGTCGAACATCTGAAAAATGCTTTAATAATTCAAGATTTAGATATTTGCAAACCCATCCCGTTATAAAAAAAAGAAAAATATATTCACAGCTTCAGTGTTATTTCAAAAGTAAAATATATCAATCCCAAATAAATTTTAATATGTGTATGACTATTTTAGTAAATATCATTTTGATTTTTTGTTATTTATCACGGCCTACTAATAAGAAAATGATATATTTTAAATATTGCAGTAAATAGTGAAAATAAATATAGAGTGATATATATTTTTGAGAAGATCGTAGCAAGACAAATCATATGATTTATAAATATACAGGGTGTTCCATTAGAAAAAACATAAGTTTAGTTCATATTTTCAAAAATATTTTTTGGTAGAAAAACAGACTACGCCACTGTATTCTACGTAAAAAGTTCTACAATAAGCAGTTTTTGGCCTTCTCGATACCTTTAACAATAGCAGAGATACAGGGGGTGTCCCAAATTGCAAAATTTTTGAAAAGACCCTGTAGCTCAGAAATGAAGAGGGCTATGAAAATTTTGTTTGCAGCATCTTCCGTTTGACGAAAAAGTGGGACAGGTTTGTGCAAACCGCACCCTCTATCTTCACTAATAACGGAGATACCCTATGATTTCAACCAAAATGGGACACACTGTACTTGGCCTGTTTTTTTAACGTGGTTTTGCCAGTAGGCCTATTCCACATATCTATTGTGATTCTGTTTAATTGAAAACTATTGCAGAATAAAAGAAAATCGATGGAAATATAAAAAATAGAAATTTACTAGTCTGATTCATAACCTTCAAATACTTCTTCTTGTGTTACTTCTTGATCTTCTTCTTCTTCTTAATCTTCGTCTCATCTAAACAATTTTTTTTCGAGATTTTTGACCTTTGACCTCGCATAATTTTCTTTCAGGCACCGGAATGATTCGAAATTTTAAAATGATATTTTTAGTTATGTTTTAAACAATTACACGCATTTTCAGCTTGTTTTAAATTCATGTACCTTCGAATGTCTAAATTGACCGGACTACATATGTTACATTAAAATAAATTAATTTAAGTAACAATATTATAAATTTATTAGTATAACATTTAAATTAATTCTTAAATATAAAACAAAAAACATATAATCACATGAAATATCAATCTAATTCTTTACGCCATGTTATTTGATATTTTAATTAACCAAAGTGAGGGGGTTTTACAGATTTAGGTGATATAAAACCTGTATAAATAAATGCATTAAATTAATCTTTTATTTAAGCCTTGTTGCAGATAATATATTATTAGGTATTAGTGTCTGTAAACAATTATATTTTTGTGAGATCAGATTGAACACCAAAAAGGGCAATGATTTTATGAAAACCTCTTTATTGTGTATCGGCAATCTAAAAGTATTGGCTTATTATAGGGTTGATGTCCTAGTTGATATACCGGGTGCGTTTCAAAAGTGCTCACCCCTATACCCCTAACTTTTTTAATTTTTTTAGAAAAAAAACGAGATTTGGTTGCGATGTCAGTATATGACATAAATTAGGATTGATTGACGTTTCACCGGAAATGACTACTACTTTTGATTTTTAAAATGGCTCCCTCGGTATATTTCTACTTTATTCGATAGAAAATTATACTCTGAACTGAATGGCATATCATATGTCAACTTTTGGCATTCTCGCATATGGTTTATTTGAAATTGTAACATGCGGTTCATAACAACAATTTGGCTCGAAATATCAAGTTTGTGGTATCAAATTATTGGTAAGAAATGCTTTTTCGAAATATGCTAATGAGCCATCCTTGTTCCATTTGAAAAAAATTGAGATATGATTAAAAATATGATTTGGGCATCTTTTAACAGGCCAGGCCAGGACACGACACTCAAAACATTAGATTGAAATTTAAAATACAATTTTTACGCCGAAATGTGGAAAGTTGCCATTCTATTCAGAGTGCCATTTAAAAACCAAAAGTTGTTGTCATTTCCGGTAAAACAGGAAGTGACCAAAAACAATTAGTGAATAAGTAATTTAATCCTAATTTATGTCTGTCCAACTACTTCCTTTGTCCAAAAGGAACTACTTTGTCCAAAATCCTCGACAGTGATATATGTGTCTGCCATTTTAATTTCAAAGTAGTTTATTTTATTTTTGAAAGAAATAAGTTGGTGCAATTGGAAATTGGAACGCATAGCATCAAATTAATATATTTAAAATTTGAGTGACAAGTGATTACTTCAAATTATTGTAAACTGAAGAAATCTAATAGAGTATTTTTTTAAAATTAGGGTCCTGTGTTAATAAAAAACAAACAAATGTGTATTTTAAACAAAACACCATATACGAAAAAAATATTAAAAAGAACTGTTTGTTAAATTCAAACTTCAAAAATCTCTGATCGGTCAATAATTAAATCTTAACTTTAATAACTTTCTACTACGATATACAGGGTGAGTTTCCTACGATGTTCTCTATGGGTATCTCGGAACCTACTGCAGACAGAGAGTCGGTTAAATGGGGAAAGAATTGCAGTTTTGTGGGGTCATAAATATGCGCCTTTCAGATTTTTAAAAAAGTTCATGGCCTACTAGATATTTCGAAAAAAACAAATTTTGACTATTTTAAAAATTGTCCCTAATTCGTTTATAAATAAATGTTCAAAAAATCCGCCATTGTTTTGAGTACATAAATGTATCTTTTTAAAACTGTATTTCTAGTTATTCTCGCAGAACGACCGGTCGACTTAATTAAACTTCTCCTGTACCGTCTTTTCGGGTGCCTCTCTTAATTCATAAGTTCTTTTGTAAACCTTGTTGTTAACCATACCGCATAAAAAAAATCTAAAATGGATAGGTCAGGTGATCGAGGAGGCCCACGCAATTGGTCCAGCTTTTTCTATCCCTGAGTCCACATAATTATGATATAAATACATTTTAACATGTTTTAACAAAAGTTGAACCAATACACCTACACGCTTTTCTTCATTTGAAAAATTCATATTTACAATTTTTGTTTATTTTAATTTACAAAGTTTGGATGTGACGGTTTCACAATTCTGACAGCAACGACGATTGAACTTGTTTCCATGGCTAACTAAGTGAAATTAGTCAGGAAAGATAAGAATTGACTATGACTGAGTAATTAAAAAAAAAAACATATTGTAGCTATATCGCTGACATGCTTAAAAAATGACGCTTTTTATGAAGTCATGGCCAACTATGGTTTCCATTTAAAAAAACATATGAAAGGCGCTAAGGCGCATATTTATGACCCATAAAACTGCAATTCTTTCTTCATTTAACCGACTCTCTATCTCCAGTAGTTTCGAAGATACCCATAGAGAAAATCGCATCGTAGGAAACTCAGCCTGTATGTAGTTTCTGTTTTATCTCACTGTATATCTTCCGAAATCGAACTGTAATGTAATATAGAGTAGAGTCTGATAGACTGGCTTTTCATTAGGCCATTTAATTGGAAACAAGCCATAAACATACGTAGGCGGCTTTATAACACAGCTTGTTGCTAATAGGCTGGAGCTCAAGTTAGTTTGGGGCATCGTTTTGCGATAATTTGCCAAATTCTGCGTTACCAATTAATTAATTTAGCAGTTAATACGTTTGGTGTTTGATTGCATTATGGAATGAATCGGCGTTGCTATTTAAAACCAACTTGTTATCCCAAACATTTCATTTAACTTTTGTTTGAAGAATCAAAAAAATTATACAGGGTGAGTTTCCTGCGATGTTCTCTATAGGTATCTCGGGAACTACTGAAGATAGAGAGTCGGTTAAATGGGGAAAGAATTGCACCCAAGTAGCATTTTCACGACTTGCAACCACATGTTTACTAAACACAACGTTGGATTAGTTTCAAAAAATAGTTAGCTCCGTACCTTAGGTATTAAAATAAATGTAAACGTTGTTGTAATGTTGTGCCGACGTTGAACTAGTACTACAACAAAGTAAAAGCTTCTGCGACGTCGAATAAACGTTGTCTTGTAACCTTTTTTGCTTAAGTGATGTTTAGGTTCGAACAAGGTAGTTACAATGTTAGGCAATAAAGAGTTTTCCGACGTCACTTTCAGGACCTATTCCAACGTTATGCAAACGTCGTCTGCTTTACTAATACCAACGTTGTTTAGATTTCCTTGTTCTTACGTTGGTAAGACGTCGAGCCACTACCTTTTTGCAACTGTATTGAACCATAACCTTAAATCTTAAATTTTCACTTCATTGTTCTGTTCAGTGCGACAGTTCGGTGCTGTTTTTGTTTTTATAAAAAAAACTTAATTAAAATGGGACGTAAGAAAGGCACATATAAAACTAAATTTAAATATACATCGGCATATTACCGATACTTTATCCACTCTCTCGTTTATTTAGAATATAGAGGGCGGCACAAGCTAGACTCTAGGATGACTAAATTAGGCAATCTTGCGACTAGTATACTACCTGTTAAGGCCGAACTGCGACTTTATTAGTCCAGTATGCGACTGCTCGAACTACTCCATCTGAATCTCCAAAACAACAAAGTGAAAGCCGCCATGTTGTTGAATAAGAAAATGTTTCGTTCCTAAAATAGCAATTCCTGCTTTTTGAATACATTAACTTGAAATATTTGACCCTAAACAACACGCGGAAACAATTTTTTTTCGATTGCGAATAAATTATTCTCATTTTAGTAAAAAAAAATTCAAGAATTTTTTTAAAACTTCTTTAATTTTAAGGCCCATTAGTATTTTTCAAAGTAGAAACAATACATTTATCAATGAAGTTGCTTACGTTTAACTTTTTTGCCTTGGGTAACGAGTTACAGGGTTGGTTAAAGTGTTTCAATAATTATGATCTTCAAACATCCTCCACACTTAAATACTTTTGTTTTGTTTTTCTTTACTGCCATCTGGCATATGTCTCTAACTAAATCATAAAAATAATATTTTTACTATAATTATCCCAATTTAGGATAAAACGTGACTTAGACGCCATATTATTATAGTTTTGTATTTCTGTGAATTGGGATTTTAAACAACGTTGCAGTTTGTTCTAAATTAGGCTACTAGCCAACGTAGGTATCCAACGTCGGTCGTTTCGACCCAAAAATTATTCTCCAAACTAGTGCAGACTAGGGTTGGCACGAGGTTGTGCCGACGTTGCGCCCCGACGTTTGGTCGCGTGACACAATGTTGTCCCGACATCCAAATGCTGCTTGGGCAGTTTTGTGGGGTTATAAATATTATGCCCCTATTGAATTTTTGAAAAAGTTATTTAAAAAACAAATTTTGGCAATTTTAAAACTTGTCTCCAATTCCATTATAATCTACAGGGTGGTCCGAATTGTATTCCGGAAACTTCGATAGCATATTCTGCAGATAAAAATAATTAAAAAAGTTCATATAAATAAATGTCTTAAATGTTTAGTTTCAGAAATACAGGGTGTAGAAGTTTTATTTTTATTTCGATTTTTTCCAAATAATTTATGAAATCACGCCAATATTTGGATGAAAATTGGTGCCTGGGAGTTTTTTGATATGAGAAATTTGATTTTGATGTCAATATGACTCCTACTTAAAGAGGGCGCCACCTACATATTTTTTAAATGGTATAAAGAGTAATAACTTTTCGTCCGTACCTGTATAAAACTACTGAGTTAAAAAAATATACATTTATGAAGTTTTTTACGTAAAAAATGTCTCTTGGTAAAAATCGCTACGAGTAAGGGTTCTCGAGATATTTGAAATCGAAATTATCAATACCTGTCTTCATTGGCATAAATTAAACATGTTTACTAAATAGTTATTAGACTGAAACCATATTACTACCCCATACACTTTAATTTAGTTTAGAAAATGTTCTCCCGCACAGCTTCTTCGAGTGACCCTCTTAATTCATCGAGGAGGCCCATGCAATTGGTCCACCTCTTCCGATTCCCGAGTTTGCATAATTATGACATAAATAATTTTTAACATTTCTTTCATTATGGCTGGGGAGGTGTCATAATGTTGCGCGACTATCTAAATTTAACTTTTCTAACATGCCTCGAAAACCGTTCTTCTAAAAAACGTAAGTAACGTTCACCGGTCAACGTATCCTCGAAAATGTATGACCAAGAAAAGTTGAATCATAAATATTTGCAATTTTCGTTTATTTTAATTTACAAAGTTTGGATGTGACAATGTCACATGTCTGAGAGCAACGACGATTGAACTTGTTTCCATGACTAACTAAGTGAAATTGTTTTAAAATTATAAGAATTGGCTATAACTCAGTAATTTTTCGAAAAAAAAAAACATATTACAGCTTATATCGTTGAAAAGCTTAAAAATGGCGCTTTTTATGAAGTCGTGGCCAACTATGGTTTCTATTTAAAAAACACTTGTTTGTGTCATATGTCAAAAATGACAGGCTTTAGAAAAAATCAAAGAAAACAAACTCATTAGGGATGTGATTATTTACAACTTTTATTTGAAAACTTTTTGTCTAAAATAGATTATAATGGAATTAGGGACAATTTTTAAAATAGCCAAAATTTGTTTTTTTCTAAATATCTAGTACGCCATGAACTGTTTCAAAAATCTGAAAGGCGCATATTTATGACCCCACAAAACTGCAATTCTTTCCCAATTTAACCGACTCTCTATCTCCAGTAGTTTCCGAGATACCCGTAGAGAACATCGTAACAAACTCACCTTGTATATGACAATAACGAACTTATTTTCCAAGTTTTACATTTTATCCCTTTTGCCATTTAATATAGGTATTTTCTTTTTATTTTTAGATTGGTGGACGGACATAAGGCAACCACAACGACCATCGTGTAGAAACAACCAAAATAAACATGGACACAATAATATTGTAAATATGTACATATGCTGTATTATATTAAAATGTATATTTGTATTTTATTAAATTCCCTGTTTACATTGTATCCTATTGTTTTCTTTATACCAAAATTAATATAATAAGCAAATATTGTAAGCATGTTTGTAGTTATAATATAAAATAATTTCAAATAAAATAATGAAAATATGTTATTCATATACATACATGTCAATTTGTTCAGAGAAAGGCTATAAAAACAGAATTAGCAAAATTATTACCAATGACCATGAAAAAAGCAGTATTTTTATTATTGTTAATAGATAAATAATTCATTGATTGTATGTATGTACAGATTTTATTAAAATAAATATTTTAAATAATTTATATTTTGTTTAATTATTTATTTAATCCCACGATTGATATAACACGCAATAAAATTTAATAAAGCTCATATTTTAGTTGTTTTATTTTAATTAAAGATGTTTTAATGAAAATCATGTATAAACATAACGTTTTAACTGACAGGGAAGACGTTAAGTGTAGATAGGGCTTTAACTTTAAAAAGAGTTAATTAAAAAACTAATATGAAACTAAAAATTAATTATTCATTAAGACTTGGAGAAGTTCACCTAGAAAGTTATTGAAACATTTATATATTTTTATTTAGATTAATCATGCTCTGGAAAGTTTAAATACATTTTGATGAGTAAATATACCAGGTTTAGTTTGTTTATGTTCCCTGTTTTTCTTAAAACGGTAGGTATTAGTTATTTTTTATACAAGACGATAAAATGATATTTTATCGTCGACCGAAAAGATTAATTCACTAGCGATGAAATCGCGAGTGAATTAATGTAAAACTATATTTTTTTTTAAATTATTCGGAAATTATTATTTCAAGGAATTTATTTATTACGAGTAGAAAAAATATTGTGCTGGGTTGGCGATGGTTTCTATGTAATTTGACAAATAAATAAAGCTGTTTCTTTAATTGTCAGTTTTGAGTCAATATGTTTTAATTCTCTTTCGTGTCGATTGCTGATTGAATTGGAGCCAGAAATGGCTCAAAACGAAATAAGTAAATTACCAACAGATATTTAGGCTGAAGCGACAAAAGCCATATCCAAACTACTTCCATTTTTATCCCGAATAACTTATGAAAAGGAATACAACATTTTTTTAAAATAAAAGCAATTAAAAAACGTGCTAGAAGAAATAAAGTTTTTAACCTATCCTCCCTGTTAAAGTATCATTTAATCTACCCTTGCGGTTAAAGTACTATTTTATCTACTATTTTTGATAGATATAAGACAATTTTAACAGTTGCTATGGAAGAAAATAAAATAGATTATAATTATTGTACGTCAGAGGTATTTGAACTGACAAGAGTAATTCCCTTTTGCAGTTCTACAGACAAGTGCAAAAATAATTCAGAAATATCTTAAGGTACTTATTTTGAAAGAAACGTTGTTATGGAGGGCCTTGACGTGTTCTTCAAAAATCATTAATACTTTTTGTTGGTCAAACTTTATAATTATGTGGTTTAGTGAATATAACTTAAATTGTTAAAAATAATATTAAGATCATTTATAAGCAATTTTATTTATTAAACAATTATTGTAGGAAATATATTTGGATCCGAAAGCCTGTTAATTTTTCTATATTAAATATTTATTTTTTTTCATTTATTCGTTAAATTTATTATTCTTTTTTTACTTCACAGACCACTTTAGCGTGTTTTTTACATATTTTTTTTTACTTTTTGGTTTAATACCAAATAGAATAAAAGAATATGAAAAAAAATCATAGACATGTTTCAAAAAAGAGTGACCTACCATATACATTGGTATATCGCTTTGAATCTTTGAATAAGAATACTAAGGAAGGAGCATAATGCTATCCATGTATTCATGCATGGTGGGCGGAAAAAGCTCTCTAGGGTGGGGATCCTTGACAGTTCTGTTTGACGATTCATTTGACACATTTGAATTTGATTTGAAATTTTGTGGATTTGTCAGTCTTTACGGAGCTTATTTTATGATATTTATTATTTATTCTACTACTGATAGTTGTAAAAAGGTAGTAAATCTAGATGAAAATTGTGGCAGAACTTAAATTAACAGTGACACTATCGCGATTTATCGAAAAAGGCTCTAAAATAGTTGGTTGTGTAGCGTGCGGTAGATCTCGGCAAAAATTGAGTGAAATAATGGAACAACTTTTCGCTAGTAAGTGACTATATAATATACATACGTGTAGTAAACCGATCATTTATGAAAATCACTTAAATTAACTAAATTATATATTTTTCTTGCATTTTAGCTTTTATTTACTACTTGTCAAAGATCAGATGTCAAAGAATTTTGATACGTTAATTTGACTTACCTGCTTCAGTAGCGTATCGGATGTTTGTGTTAATAAATACTTATTATAACTTATCTATTTTTATTAGAATTATATATTTTTATAACAATATTAATAACTACCAATATTTATTCACAACGTAAAATAAAATAACAAATTATTGAGTCTACCCCACGTCTACCCTACATCATAGTTTTAAATTTTTTAAATAAAATTAGAACGGCACTGATAAACCGAAATTTAAGTCGGCCATATTCAGTCATATTTGAGGCCTATCGCGGTGTACCTAAGATTTTTGATATGCTCCTTCCTTAGTCTTCTTATTCAAAGCTTTGAATAAAAAGATTAACTAAGGAGCATATCAAAAAATTTAGGTAGAGCACGATGGGGACCAAAAATGGCCGACTTAAATTCCGGTTTATCAGTGCCGTTCTAATTTTATTCAAAACGTGTAAAAATATGATGTCGGCTAGGCTCAGTAATTTGATGTTTTATTTTACGTTGTCAATAAAGGTTGGTAGTTATTAAAATTGTTATAAAAATATATAATTCCAATAAAAATAAATAAGGTATAGTAATTATTTATTAACACAAACATTCGATACCCTACTGAAGCAGGTAAGTTAAATTGATGTAATTCTTTGACATCTAATGTTTACAAGTAGTAAATAAAAGCAAAAATGAAAGAAACTATATGTATAAACAGTTAATTTTAAGTGAATTTCATAAATGATCGGTTTACTACACGTATGTATATTATACAGGGTGTCATTGAAATGGTGTAAAAAAAAATCGCGGGGTGATAGTACTCCTAAAAATAGTAAAAAAAGTTCCTATCAGTATAGGGCGGAAAATGCATATTAAGGGAGTTAGGGGCACTTTTTTACACCATTTCAATGACACCCTGTATAGTCACTTACAGGCGAAAAGTTATTCCATTATTCCCTCGATTTTTGACCGAGATCTACCTCACGCTACACAGCCAACTATTTTAGTCTTTTTCGATAAATCGCAATAGTGTCACTGTTAATTTAAGTTCTGCTACAATTTCCTTCTAGATTTACTACCTTTAAACAATTATCAGAAGTAGAATAAATAATAAATAACATAAAATAAGCTCAGTAAGGACTGAGCAATCCACAAAATTTCAAATTAAATTCAAATGTGTCAAATGAATCGTCAAACAGAACTGTCAAGGATCCCCACCCTTGGGCCTTTTGTCCGTCTACCTTGCATGAATACATGATCTATCTTAATCTAATATTACTACTTATCTTAGATAGGAACTATCGGAAACAAGAAATAGCCATCTTGTCTGATAGTCAAGCAGCGTTAAAAGCGATCAACTCAGTATCAATCAATTTGAAATTGGTCAATGAATGCATAGAGAAGCTGAATAAATTAGGCAAAGAAAACAAAGTCCTCCTACTCTGGGTGCCTGCTCACCAAGGGATAGAAGGCAATAAAAAAGCAAATAATCTAGCTAGGAAAGAAGCGAACACTCCACTAACTGGACCAGAACCGTTCTGCTTTCCAAGTGGTAACCAACTCAAGGCGGAACTCAAGAACTTGGAAGATTCCATCCGCAACCTGGAATGGAAATCTTGCAACGGTCTAAGACACTCGAAGAAGTTTCTGAGGGCTTATGATCAAGAAAAATCACAGATCTTCCTGGGTTTAAGTAAGAACAATCTTCGGATTGTCACGGGGTTTTTAACAGGACACTGTCTCTTCAATGAACACCTCAGTAGATTGAAACTAAGAAGAAACGGCGAATGCAGATTCTGTGGGGAAGATGGGGAAACACCAGTACACCTCATCACTGAAGGCGCCGAGACGACAACCATTCGTGCCATGAATTTTGGTACGACTGATATTGGAGATGGAGAACTATCCTCTATAAAACCGTCCCAGATACTGGATTTTTTCAAAGCCCTGGGACTGTTTGATGAGTTATCACTCAAGAAAGGGGGACACAATGGATCTGTAAGGTCGCAGTGATTAACCCCCCTCCCACTCATTCTAAAAAAAAATCTAATCTAATATTAAAAAAAAATAAATTTTAAAATCTTCTTGGATAAAATAACGTTTCAGATTTCACTTAAGCCTAGTAATAATAATATCCATTAAGTATTGAAAGCTTCCACACGGAGCTCCTAATTTTATCTGATTTTATAATGCTGGAAGTAGACTCCGAATATGAAACATAAAGTTTTAGCAAATTTAAACCTCTCAGAGTTTTTTTAAACGAATTATAGCATAGCGTAAGATGAAAATGCATTAGAGAGAGATTTTTTATAAAGCAGAAACTTGATATTAAAGTAGAGATAATCATATAAAAAAATAAAGTTTTGAACGTGCTAAAATAAAAGCTCGAAATCAATGTAGGAAATACCGTATGATCGAGAAAAAACGGCGTCAAAGTCGACTGGGCAATGACAATTGATGATCATTTTGGCGAGGTGGACCTCTAGACATAAAACTTGTCAAAAAATAATGTTAATAAAAAGAATAAAAGAGGATTAAACCCCCGTTTCCAGGCACACAAATCTATTTATAAAATATATATATTTTTTTGAATTTTGAACTATTCAAAATTATCGTCGATTTTAATTTTACAGCCGTCTTTGACGCCTTTTTTTTGGTCGTATGGTATTAACACTAATAATTATAATTATCAATAATTTCATGTAGCTTATAAATAATTATTTACACATAATTATTATAATTAAATAATGAAGTAAGTTCTTTTAAATATATTAATAATTATATTTTATATGTAAAATTTATAATTCTTTTACATTTTAAGAACGGAAAAAAGGAAAACATAAAGGTTAAATAATAAAGATAATGAGTAACGTATTAAAAATAATTCTATGGTTTTAAATACGGTACTAAGAAATATACAGGGTGGTCCAAACTGTATTCCGGAAACTTCCGCAGCATATTCTGCAGATAAAAATAATTAAAAAAGTTTGTATAAATACGTCTCCTAAAACGCTTAGTTTCGGAGATACAGGGTGTAGAAGTATCATTTTTATTTCGATTTTTTCCAAATAATTTCTGAAGTAATATAGAAGACGTCAATATCTGGATGAAAATTGGTGTCTGGAAGTTTTTTGACATAAGAAATTTGATTTTGATGTTAATATGACTCCCACTTGTTGAATATACATTTACGACGTTTTTTACGTAAAAAATGTCTCTTTTTAAAAATCCCTATGATTAATAGTTCTCGAGATATTTTGAATCGAAATTATCAATACCTGTCATTATTGACATAAATTAAACATGTTGACTAAATAGTTATTAGACTGAAATATTAAATTTGAAACGTTTTTGTGCCAAAAGTTCAATAATTTGTTTTTGAAATTTCTTACTTATTTAACTTGAGTAGGTGTATAAATAAAATATATTTCTAAAATAATATACATAATTTATTTCATAGAAAAAATTCAGTACAATATAACTTAAAATTAAAAATATATATAAAATAAATAATTAGAACAAATCACTTTTTCTTGCACTCTTCACGATCAGCGTTTGCCGGCCAATTACAGATGTGCGATGACGTATGGTAGACCAATCCAGATTGACAAGAGAATTCGGTCAATTTTCCATGATCACAACGATAGTACTGTAAAAAAATAATAATAGTATAAAATATTAACAAAATCCATCATGTTGGTACAGATGATTGATGACATTCGGCCAATCAATCATCCGTACCGAAATATTAACAAGAAAAAAAAAATTAGTGGTCCCGAGCTGGTAAAACATCTAAGATTGTTATTTAACAAGATTCTCGAAACATCAGAAACTCCTGAAGAATGGCACAAAAGCTTCACAATTCCTATATTTAAAAAAGGACAAAAAACTACACCCAAAAACTACAGAGGTGTTATAACTCTCTTCAATACAACCATGAAACTCTTCACTAATATTTTGAAAGGAAAACTCGAGGAACAAATTAGGCATAGGGGACGAACAACAAGGTTTTAGACGAAATCGATCAACTACAAACGCCGTATTTATCATTAAACAAATTAAAGAAAAAGCAATAGAGTTTAATACACCAGCCTACATCTGTTTCATCGACTTGACTGAAGCATTCGATAAAGTACGCCTATCTGACATTATAAATATATTGAAAGAGAAAAAGTGCCTGATAATATTGTGAAAATCATTAGAAAGCTAAATATCGATAACACAATTCAAGCAGGTAATAATCTAATAAGAGACATACCAACACCAGGAGGCATTGGATAAGGAGATAACTTTAGTCCCTTCTTATTCAATCTGATGAGTTAGTGCCTTCTTATTCGATCTGAATGAACATCATCATAGAAAAGGTGACTTCGATGACAACAGAGTTAGCATGGTGTGTTACGCTGATGATGCAGCCATTACCGCGGAGACAGAGGACGATATGCAGAGACAGCTTTATAAATTCTATCGAGTAAGCCGAGAATTAAATATGATTATCTCCACAGAAAAAAAAAACTAAATGCTTAACTTTCTCTAAAGAGCCGGTAAGATGCAAACTAGTACTAGAAAACAAAATTATTGAGCAAGTATCACAGTTCAGATACCTAGGAATAGATATGTCGCACTAACATGATCCAGAGAAAGATCTGAGAAGCCAGATAAACAGAGCAACGGCCATGTCAAGATGTCTGAGACAAAGAGTGTGGACAAACTCCTTTATGCAAACAGACAGCAAAATTAAAATTTGTAAGACCTGCATCGGACCAATAATGACATATGGCATATGGCATAGAAATCCGAGAGGGAACAAACAAGACCAAAAGCATGTTAGGAGTCGCTGAAATGAAGAACCTAAGAACCATAATGGGGAAGACTAGAAGAGAGAGAATTAGAAACACAAATATAAGACAAAAATGTGGAATACAGGACGTAGTGACATGGGGTAGGCAAAGAAAAAGACAATGGTTTGCACACGTAAAACGCATAGAAGAAAACAACTTGAAGGGAAACCCATGGGTAAGAGACAGCCGGGAAGACCTCCAAAAAGCTGAAATGACAGTTGGCAGTCCATCTCCCAAGAACTACTACAGAGACAATCTTAAAATTAACAGATCGAAAGATCTCAAATAAGTAAAAGAAGAAGAAGAAAAAAATCTTATTACACTGTTAGGTGATACGAATGACGTTTGGTATGACTGATATACAATCTAGGTGGTACTAGGTTTTATAAACTAAAGATAAAACGCACCTTGGTACAATCTTGATGAGGCATGAAGTCTCCCTTACAATCAGTTGGATAGTCGATTTCATTGGAGGCTCCAGGTGCAGATGAACTCACTTCAGGAGCTTTCGTACTAGTAGTGGTACTACTGCTGGTAGTACTGGATGCAGTGGTAGAGCGTCTAGTTGTAGTACTGGTACTGGTAGAGGCATCTGGAACCCACTGGCCTGGTTTTGGTGTGGTTTGGACTGGTTTGGAACCATCTGAGGAGGCGGTACTTGGTGGTTTAGCCCATTCCGGCTGTAAAAAATCAAAGTTTAGTTATTTACATATTAAAATTATCTTTACACAGTGATTACTGTTCCTACTTAAACAAACTTTAAGAAAATTAAGAAAAACATAAAATATTGTTGAATTTTTCCTGCAAATCAAAACGCCTTTCTATTTTTTTTCGTCTAATGAACAAGTCAAACGTGCTCTAGAATTAATTTTTCTCCATAATTATTCTCTGGCCAAAAATGATATAATAGAGAAGAAACAAAAATAAGTTAAATATACATGAAAAGTCGAAAAAAATATTATGAAAATAAATAAGTTAATATAATTTAAAAAGAAAAATATAGAAAAGCCACTAAAACAACTAATTCCTATTGATGTATCCCAGTTTTTCAAAATTAAGACTAATTGTAGAAAAATTAGAAAAGATAAGAGTTATACGTTTACAATAACGATATAAGTTTCCAGACAAACAAATCTATTTTTAAAAATTATTTTTTCTCGAAATTTAAACTACAGCATTTAAAATAAATTTGTTCCTTTTGTAAAGACAGTCCGGGGACATACTGTACTACGTCAGGTTATCTACTTCAGATTTTTGCTCCCCTCCAGGGTGACCAACTGACCAACTCTTCCAAAAAAACTTTATATGAGATGACTATTAACTACTAGCCTTTCGTGTATACATGCTACTAGAGAGAAAGATTTTTACGCGAATATATTTCCAAAATATTTCAAAAAAGTGTTATTTTCCAGTTTTTTATAATTTATTTATGTTTTAGCGATATAAAATTCCTTATTTACCAGCTATTGTTATAAGATAAACATTAAAAAACTAAAATTTAAAATTTTTATCCATCAAATAAATAATATACCTATATCTCATATGAGTCTGTAGTCAATTAAAAAGTTTTAATCTTTTCAGCTAACCCAACTTTATTTTATAACATTTATTGTGTTTGTTGTTTTAATAAAAGTTAATAATATATTTATACACCCACCAATGAAAAACAGTCTAAAATTAGACTTCGCAAAGTCAAACAAAACGATTTAATTATTATCTCCGTCTAATGAACAAGTCAAACGTGCTCTGGAATTTATTTATCTCCATAATTATTCTCTGGCCAAAAATGAATATATAGAGAAGAAACAAAAATAAATTAAATATACATAAAAAATCGAAAAAAAATATTATGAAAATAAATAAGTTAATATAATAATTCAAAAAGAAAAATATAGAAATAGTTCAGTCATTGGCGATTTTTGCTTGGAAAAAAGTCCGGAAGTTTTGAAACTTCCATAACTAAAATCCATAAAATGCACATTTCCAGACTTGCCGCCGCCGCCATCTTGCCAAGATGGCGCCCAAAATCGGTATTTTGTAAATATCTCGAAAACTATGCGTTTTCTGCAAAAATTTGAAGAGAGCAAAATCAAAGAGAATAAAGTTTTCTATAAAAAAAGTTTTATAATTTTTTTTTGCTAAAGTCAACCGTTTAGGCATAAAATCCCTGGAAATTTTACAATTTTGCGTAAAATATGATCCCTATATATATATATGTATGTATAGTCGATTTTTCGAAATCAAATGTCGATTAGGGTAAACTAAAACTAGTTTTAGTTTAGTTTCTTCAATTTTGTCATGAAACAGTGGCGTATCATTAATTCGCTCATTAATTTATGAATAAGAATTCTGTTTTTTTAATAGAAAAGTAAAAATATTTTAAAATATTATCTCCGCGAATAAATACGATTTTTGTAGAAAACTTCTTATAATAATTTGCTTAAAATTTAGACCAGAAATTACATTAATGTAGAGATGTGTATTCATTGAGTTTGCCCAAACTTTAAGCTGCTTAAAATTATTACTGGTGAAGTTCACAGAACCAAACTTTGTAACTCCATATTTTATTCTTTTTGTCTTTACCTGGCTAGTGAAATCTAAATAATATAGTTTCCTATTGTTTTAAATTAAAATTTCTGTGCTATGTAATGTTAACATAGTCAAATCAGATTATATTTTGTTATTTCTTACTGAATTCATACTAAGGGTCGGCATTTCTGGACTTGGGTGCCGGTTTTCATGTGTACGAAGACGGAGTACGGTCAACACGCTTAGTAAAATAAGATGTACTGAATAGAGACAGAAGGCGAGCATTTTCCCAAGCGCATGGAATCTAGCGTCAGATTAAGTAGTTATGTAACAAATACTTCGTATTTTTGCTCACTCCGACTTACT
Organism: Sitophilus oryzae; assembly: GCF_002938485.1. Lineage (NCBI taxonomy): Eukaryota > Metazoa > Arthropoda > Insecta > Coleoptera > Curculionidae > Sitophilus > Sitophilus oryzae. The sequence continues at coordinate 3,368,135 of NW_022147287.1, read as the reverse complement.
AGATTGCCATAACGACTCACTCCTATACATGTAAACGCCGACCTAAAGGTTCGCTTGCCAGCGGGGTATAATAGACCGAGAGCTGGCTACATAAAAAACTTTATCATCGTTACATGACTAATTTTTTGTGTGAAGTATCCTTTTGTGTAGCCATTGTGAAATAGTCATGTCTGGCAGCGCGATCCCGGGGCTTAAAGTGGGGGCGGCCAATGGAAAGGGTGATATCTTGACACTAAAAATATTGTAAGGTACACGAGTACTTCCCCAGGAGATGCAAGACCTTGTCGTTGGTGGGGAAGCTCCTGGTAAGGTCTAAGAAGCATCTCACTCATCGTCTTGTCCCTAGCTGTAGTGTCGTGGCCAGGGAATTGCGCGAAGACATATAACGATGCCGGACGGGGCTACCCCTGTCCGTCATACTAGGCACCCTCTACTGACTGTGGTCAAGTCTCGCGGGTAGAGGGTGTGGGGGGGGGTCTTGGCTTAACCGCCCGGACCAAGAGGAGACAACCTCACCAAAAACCTATATCCTACGATGGCGGGACCAGGTCAAAGGGATGCGTGGCTAGATAGATGACTAGCCTTTACTAGTCTCAACCTTGGGGCATCAGGGGGCACCCCATTGTATTTACCCCTTACTTCTACATGCGGAGCTCTGTAGAAGTGGACCGACTATCCCTAGCGACTCGTGGGAACACTATGAGATCGGACAGTCATAATAACACCACCGGTGAAGCTGTGGGGAAACCTTCTAATAACACTGGGAACATTATGAATGAAAGTTCCAAGGGACCAACCCCAAAGGGAACTACAGGAGAGGCGGCCGACACCTGTGCGAGGCTAGCCTCCACAAGTGGTACACAAGCTATCACATCCTTTAGTAAGGGTCGGGAGTCTACCTCTAGACCCAACAAGCGACACAAGCTACCGCTTAGTTTGGTTCGATAGAAACATGATGCATGGGATATCCCAGATAAACTTGCACCATGCAAAAGGGTCTTCTGCCACAATCACAAGACTCTTTGAGAAAAACCAACATGCAATGGTACTAGCCCAGGAACCCTGGGTGTATCAGGGACAAATTAAGGGGTTGTCTGGAAAAAATTCCAGTGTAATATATGATAACAAGCAGGAATTTCCCCGAGCTGGTATTCTTATAAGAAACAACATTAACTACACATGTGTTTCAGAATTTACAACCCGAGATCTTGTTCCAATCATGGTTCAACTAAATATCGAGGATTGTAGCAAAAATATCGTGATTGCCTCTGCATACTTTCCGGGTGATGGCAGACACCGCCTCCAGAAGTAGTGAAGCTCGTGCGATTCTGCAGCCAACGGCGACTACCTCTGCTATTGGGATGTGACTCCAATACGCACAATGAGGTATGGGGAAGCACTAATACAAACACTAGAGGTGAGTGTTTACTAGAATTCCTCTTAGCGTTCAATCTTGAAGTTCTCAATATAGGGAACACTCCCACGTTTGTGACAAAACGCGGGCGGAAGTATTAGACTTAACAATAGGGAGTGATAGTGTAACTAGTTACGTGAAAGATTGGAGGGTCTCAACGGAACCTTCCCTATCAGATCACAGAATCATCGAGTTCAAATTAGGAGGAATCATACTCCAAAGGGAAACTCGAAGGAATCCAAGAAGAACCGATTGGGAACTATACCATACCAATCTCGTAGAGAACCTGGACCAAATAGATGCAGGTAGGGCTAGGAACCACCTGTATCTAGAATGGTACGCAAGGGAAGTCAGTGGTGCAATATTGGATGCATATGGATCTAGTTGCCCCACAAGTAAGGGCATACAAAAAAGTAACAACAAGCCCTGGTGGAACAAGAAGCTGGCCAATCTTAGGTCGGAGGTCCGACGACTCTTCAACAGAGCCAAACACAGCGGCGAATGGCAGCTCTACACCGAGAAATTAAACTGAGTATAATAAGGAGATTAGAAGGGCAAAACGGTCTGACTTCAGATCCTTTTGCGAAAACATCACTTCAACTACTTATGCAGCTAGACTACACAAAGCTATGGCCAAGAGTGGGCCCATCCCCAACATGGCACTTAAGAAACCTGACGGAAGCTAACGGAAGGAGATGAAGAGAGAGCCAACCTCCTACTTCATACACGCTTTCCAGGTAGCATATCTATTGATACGCAAGTAGCTCCGACCGAACCCCACAATCCTCACAGGGAAGACTGGGAGATGGTGAAGCTAGTAATTATAGAACAAAAACTGAAATGGGCTATTGACACCTGTCAGCCTTATAAAACAGCAGGAATAGATGGGATTTTTCCTGGGAGTCAGGAAATAGCTACACACCATCTATTAAACATTACAAGAAGAAGCTTAGCGATGGGATATATACCAACCATCTGGAGAAGAGCGAAAGTAATCTTCATACCCAAAATAGGCAAAACTGACTGGGCTAACCCCAAATCATTTAGGCCTATTAGTCTCACATCGTTCATATTAAAAACGATGGACAAAGTAGTGGACAACCATATTAGAGTAAATCATCTAAAGGTTAAACCACTGCACGATAGTTAGCATGCATATAGAGCGGGCAGATCCACAGAAACTGCTCAGTACCAGTTAACTGAGCTAATACAGGCAAGCCTGGATAGCAAAGAAACAGCACTTTGTGCCTTCGTGGACATTGCAGAGGCGTTTGACAATATACCTCACAAGGTGGTCAAGCGATCTCTTGAAACAAGAGGGGTGAACAATATGATAATTCGATGGTTTTGGGAAATGCTCAACACGAACAGCAGAAGCTGAGATAGGTACCAAAACTGTAGTTGTTAAAACAACGCAAGGAACTCCACAAGATGAAGTGACCTCCCCCCTACTGTGGAGCTTGGTAGTGGATTAACTACTGGAAGAATTAACTCTAGCGGGAATACACTGCATAGGGTATGCAGATGACATAGTCATGATTGCACGGGGGAAACATGAAGGCACCCTGTGTGATATTATCCAAAGAGGACTCCGCATCACTGAGAGATGGTGCAGGACTGTCGGGCTGCACCAATATTTGTTTTTTTTTAATTACCAGAATTATTTAATACTTTACTATGAGAATATAAATGAAAATAAAATAAAAAAGTCTTTGACCTGACCCGAATTCGAACTCTGTATCATCGGTTCGTGGTCGGAAACTCTACGCACTGCGCTATGGAGACATGTTCGATTTATATTCAATACTAGAATTTATAGGACTAAATTAATAAAAAATATAGGATCCTCTTCCGATGCGTAGTAGTGAACGCAACGGGTATCGGTAGCCAGACATGATGACATGATGTTCCAGAGAGCATAGTAAAAGATATATCAAAGAGCCAGACGTCTTAAAATATTTTCTCGAAAACGTTGCTAGCTCTTACACTATTAGGTTATGTTGTATTTTAAAAAAATTCCCGAAAATGAAAAAATCTGTTTTTATTTTTCTTTCTCACCCTGTATGCACTTTTTTGACAATCTGGGATACTAAAAAATTTAACTAATAAAAATCTTTCAAATCGAAATAAGTGAAGAAAACTCGATTTTGCAGGGAATTTTTTTTCAATTTTTAATTGATATCAAATAATAATATATTAATAATTATTTTTTAAAATTATATATGATCTTTCATACCCTTGGTGTTGTCGAAATGGTGGGCTCTGGAACGGAATATCCCTTCATGTTGGCGTGTAGAATGTGTAGAAGAACGTTTTTAGGTCCACATATTCCTCTGAAGTCGTCCAAGTCGATTGCCCATACCATAGCACCACCATATCCTTTAGATTTAATGAAGTCCATTTTGATCTGAATGCTTTCTGGGTCTTCGTAACCAACCCATTGGGTTCCTACAAATAATGTTAAAAATTAAATTTAGTATCTATATAACCATGTGATATTTTTTATATTGTTAAATATAATATGAATAAATAAATAATAAAAATTATCACTAATAATATTCTTATTAAAAAAGTGAAAAGTATTTATAAAAAGTGAAAAAGAATAGAAGGTTTCCAGAATATAAATCCATTTTCAAAAAACATTTTTATTTTTTACATTTTTACTCAACATAAAATTAAATTACAACCTTAAGGCCAGTTTAAATAATAAAGAAGAACACGGGCCTTTTATTAAATGACGTCTAGGGCTTGACCTCGTCAAAATTATCATCGATTATCATTCCCCAGCCGTCCATATAAATAATTGAGTACTGATAAAGATGATAATATATATTGAGCGAAACATTGATGAAATACAAAACTAAGAACTTATAAGTGTTTTACAGGGCGATGTCCAAATAGGAAATTATACCAAATAAAAAAATTGCTTTTTTAATATAAAAATAATGTTTTTTACCTTTGTAGGCGTATGGCACCAATCCATGTTCGTCCCATTTTTTTGTCCAACCTCCTTCTTTGTTATCAACTTCAGCACAAATCTAAACAGTTATACATGCTTATGCAACCAAATTACTTTAAAATATTACAGATATTCAATTACAAAAAAAAAATAGTTTAAATTCATAAGAAATACAATAATAAGTATGCATGGTGTCCCAAGGTGACCGTGCATTAGAGAACTACAATATCTAAATCGGAGATTTTTTGCACATCATTGTTTCACAATCAGATCTGTCGATTAAAAATATTTTCAATATGACGGCACTTTCGGAAATACCGGAAGTTGACAAAAACTTTCTTATTTTAAATGGGTGCCCCCATTTTTTATTACACCGTTAAATTCTCTGTAAAATTTTATGAATTTTTACATTAAACACTCTATATCTAACACTAGCGTGTACCAGCGACTTCGTTCGCGTCCAAAAAAAAAAGAATTTTCATTAACATACAAACTGGATAAAATTTTCTCACATTTATGTCAGCATGAGAAAAAACAATATGGCGATATTATTATCTAACTTGGTAATATTTGATGGGTAGTTTCATCTCGTTGGAATTTGACTTTCGAAAAATCCGTTTGCCAAAAATAAGCTTTAAACTGCTTGACGTTTAAGCAGAATCGTGGTTAAGAAATTACCCAACTTTTTGGAACACCCTGTAGGATTTTTTAAAAAATTTCAAAATATGTAAAAATAAAAATAAATTATGCTTATCCAAGCATTTTCCCGAAAGACTAACCGTTTTTTAAATAACAAATATTGTAATATTTGAGAGGCATTTTCACCCTCTTGGAATTTGAGATTCGAGAAACCCCCTCCTTATCGAACCTCTACACCCCACAGTCAATCCGTTTGCCAAAAATCAGCTTTAAACGTCAAGCAGTTTAAGCAGAATTACTAATCAAAAAAAAAATTAATATCAAAATTCATAAAATTTTACAGAGAATTTAAGTATGTAATAAAAAATGGGGGGCACCTATTTAAAATAAGACAGTTGCTGTCAACTTGTTCGTGAAACTATGATGTGCAACAAAAATCTCGTTGTGAAACTATGATGTGCAAAAAATCTAGCTAGATGTTGTGGTTCTCTAGAAACTTCTAATGCACGCTCGGGCTGGGACACCCTGTATACTAAAATATTGATTAATAATAAACCGAAATATTCTTTTAATTTTACCTCATAATATGCCAACATTCCAGTGGCATTTGTGTAAGGTCCTGGCTCACCACCACCAGCTTCTTTGTTGATATAAGTTCCCAAATTGTAGTTGTTGTTTCCTTGGCTAAGGGTAAAGCTTCTTCCATAGAAAGGCACTCCAACAACTAGCTTTTTGGGCGAACAACCATAATTAACCCATAAAAGTAAACCATCATTCTAACAAAAGGAAATTAAACATATAACATGGCTGGTAACTAAAAGAAGTAGGGTAAAGTGATGTAAAAATGAGACCATATTTAGTATAATTCTTTGAATTTTACTAAGATTAAGGTATTTAGCATACTTATCAAAAATTGCTGGTCTATTTTAAATATTTATTTTACATAAAAACTGCGTTACTTCAAATACAACACTATGTATTTTTTTAAATAAGTCGAAGCAGATTTAAATGCTCTTTCAAACTTTATTAGGGTTTCCTATACCTATCTGGCCCAGATTTTGAATAAAAAGCGATTTTTCAATAAAATGGCAATCAAGATGGCTAGTGTCGCCACTTGATTAGCCACTTTGATTAGCCCGTTTACGAGTTATCGCCGATTTCTTTTTAAATATTTCTCCTTTCTTATGTCCCTGTATTTACTTATGAGCACCTGTCAAGGTAAAAGATAACTGTCAAATGAAGTTGTTATTTCAAAAATTTATCTATTTAGTGCTTTATTATTATTATTAAAAACTCATACCTACATCGAAAATATTAGCCATGAATTTCACTACCGAAGAAAAAGTATTGATGATTAAATGGTATTATCAAGAAAATAGTTATCAAAAAGGTGTCGGCCATGTTTGCTGCTCGTAACCGAATAGACCGATACCTGGAAAATCTACAATCGCAAGGAATAGCCAGAGATTTGAAACCAAAGGTACCCTAATAAATAACTGCAGATGTGAAGCAAGGCAGGAACAGAGAGAAGATGCAAGAAATGATACCGACTTGGAAGTTTTATTGTGCGTGGAAGAGAACGATGGAAAGATCAGCACAAGGAAACTTGAGGATGAAATAGGAATAGATCAGACTACAGCGTTTCGAATTTTGAAACGACATAAATACTATTCCTTCAAATATGAAAAGCACCAAGAGCTACGAGATGGGGACGAAATACGGCGGCAGGCCTTTTGTTTTGATATGATGGAAAGAGAAAACACGGATAGGGAATTTTTAAAAAACATATGTTTCACTGATGAATGCACGTTTACCTTAAATAATGAATTCAATGTTCAAAATTATCGATATTGGAACAAAGAAAACCAACGGTTTGTCGAAACAAGGACGCAATACCCACAGAAAGTAAATGTTTGGGCAGGGATATTCGGACACAATATTATCAGGCCATTATTTCTTACGCGAAATTTAAATGCAGAATATTATTTGGAACTACTCGAAAATCATATTTTACCTGCTTTACATGATGCCGCTAGGGAAAATCAGGAAGCTTGGTACCAAATGGATGGCTGCCCGGCACATAGTACCCTGGCTGTTCGTAAATCATACAGTAAATTGACCAGCAAGGTCTCCTGATATTTCGCCAAATGATTTCTTTCTCTGGGGCCATTTAAAAAACAGGATATAAAGGATAAACAATACCCAAATCTAGACGAGTTAAAAAATGCTATTTCTGCCGAATACAATAGAATTTCAGTTTACCAACTAGCGAATGTAAGAAGAGAATTTTATGATCGCCTGGGTTATTGTCTAGCAGTCGATGGAGGAATATTTGAACATCTTCTTAAATCCTAAAGTTCTAACAATTTAATTGTACCTAAATTAACAAGTTATTGAATATTGTAATAATACTATAATTAACGTTGTAATTAATTATTTTATTTTACTTTAGTTCATATTAATTTGTATTTATAAATACATCTTTAAGATTTCCGATGTCGGAATGAGTTTTCAATAATAATAAAACACTAAATAGGTAAATTTCTGAAATGACAACTTCATTTGAGAGTTATCTTTTACCTTGACTGGTGCTAATAAGTAAATACAGGGCCATAAGAAAGGAGAAATATTTAAAAAGAAATCGGCGATAACTCGTAAACGAGCTAATAAAAAATATCTAAAGTTATTCTTTTGAATGTGGGTATTAGTGCTCTTCAATAAACCTAAATAGAATTATTCTCTAAAATAATTAGGGAAGCCAATAATTGACCCAATTAAAATTTACATGGGATTCCCTATGTCCCGTCCGACGATGCAACACCCGGTATAATATACATACGTGTAGTAACCCGATCATTTATGAAATTCACTTAAAATTAACTAATTATATATTTTTTCTTGCATTTTTGTTTTTATTTTCCACTTGTTAAAGATTAGATGTCAAAGAATTTAGATACGTCAATTTAACTTACCTGCTTCAGTAGCGTATCGGATGTTTGTGTTAATAAATAAATTATTATAACTTATCTATTTTTATTAAAATTATATATTTTTAAAACAATTTTAATAATTACCAACATATATTGATAATGTAAGATAAAACAACAAATTAATGAATCTATCCTACATCATATTTTTACACGTTTTGAATAAAATTAGAACGGCACATTTTAAGAGCCCCTCCCGTTTGATCTAAGATTTTTTATATGCTCCTTTCCTAATCTTTTTATTCAAAAGTATCTATAATTATTAAAACATATGTCACTATTCAATGAAAATGTTGTTACTGAATAAGGATTTCAAAAATTTGCGTTTTTTGCTAGAATTTTCTTTATGGAATGAAGCTAAAGTTAAAAAAAAGTATTATCGAGGGATTGACAAACCTAAAAATATTATTTTCTATATTTTATAAATTTTAAAATGAATATTGTTTCTGATAAACTTTCATGCGGTTAATAAAAGTTAATAGCAAACTATTTAATGAAAAATATATTTCAATTCGCAAATTTAAACGAAAAAATATTTGTTTTCAATCCAACGCCAATACTAAGTATTTGTCGATATGTAATATTGCTTTCTATAAATAAAAATAAATATGAAAAGCCTACATGCATTGGTGTGAAATTTTAAAAACATGGCACACCGTAAACAGGTACATATTTGCTTTTAACGGAAGATACGTATTTAATAATTGATATTAAAATTTTAATAAACAAACTGATTTATTTTATATTATTTATAGGAAAAACGTGCACCTTAAAATTTTCATGTATGTATTTTAAAGTTTTATATATTGTGTTCTAGTGAACTGACTTGGGGGGGGGGGGTTAGTATATCTTTCTAATATTACAAAATTACAAATGAAAGTTGCCATATGTCAATTATACGAGGGAAAACTAAATAAATGTTGATATTATGAAGAAAGTTCGAAACACCCTCTGGAGTACATTAACGAAGCAAAGAATTTTAGAATTATTTTATCATCTAGGTGTATTTTTTCTCGATAGTTTGTTTTTGATTAATCTCAATAGGTTTATTTTTTTTGGAAATATTCTTTTTTGAAGAAGACATTTTTTTTTGAAGAAGACATATTTGAAGAAGACATATTTTTTCGTATTTTTTACGTTAAAACCATGCCTTAGCGTGTACCAGTGACTTCATTCGTGTCGAATTAATCATTTGTAATGGTGATGATAAAGCAAAACAAGAATTTCCATTAACATACAAACTGGATAAAATCTTCTAACATTTATGTCAGCATGAGAAAAAAACAATATGGCGATATTATTATATAACTTGGTAATATTTGAGGGGTAGTTTCATCTCGTTGGAATTTGAAAATAGGCTTTTTACGTCAAGCAGTTTAAGCAGAATCGTGGTTAAGAAATTACCCAACTTTTTGGAACACCCTGTATGATTTTTTAAAAAACTTCAAAACATGTAAAAAACCAAATAAATTATGCTTGTCCAAGCGTTTTCCCGTAAGGCTAAGCGTTTTTTAAATAACAAATATTGTAATATTTGAGGGTCGTTTTCACTCGCTTGGAATTTGAAATTCGAGAAACCCCTCCTTGTCGAACCTCTACACCCCACAGTCAATCCGTTTGCCAAAAATCAGTTTTAAACGTCAAGCAGTTTAAGCAGAATCGTGATTACTCAATGGTCATATTTTATGAAACACCCTGTATAAATTTATAAATAATCTTAAAATATGTAAAACAACAAAATAAAATATACATATTTAAGAGTTTTTCCGAAAAACTCACCGGTTTTTAAATAAAAATTATTTTAATATTTGAGGGATAATTTCATCCCCTTAGAATTCAAGTTTCAAAAAATCCCCTCTTATCGAACCTCTACACCCTAAAGTCAATCTGTTTTCCAAAAATCAGCTTTTTACGTCAAGCGCTTTAAGCAGGATCGTGATTAATCAATGACCAGATTTTTCGAAACACTCTGTATACATTTTAAAAATAATTTAAAATATGTAAAAAAACAAAATAAAATATACGTGTTTAAGCGTTTTTTTCGGAAACTTGACCGTTTTTTAAATAAAAAATATTGTAATATTTGAGGGGTGGTTTCACCCTCTTGGAACTGGAATTTCGAAAAATCCCTTCTTATCGAACCTCTACACCCAAGAATCAACCTGTATGCCAAAATTGAGCTTCTTACGTTGAGTGGTTTGAGCAGGATCGTGATTAATCAGTATGTCAGTCACTTAAGGATTTTATATATTAGTATAGATGATTGATGACGTGCATTGGAAAATATTTTGCGATTACTATACAAGAAAAATTTAAGGTGATCGTTTTTCGTGCCGGTGAGTGTAAAATATATGGTTACTTTTCTCTACCAGTTAATAAATCCCCGATAAGCATATTAATAATTGCGATAATGAAATAATTAGCCATAACTTACCACATTGAGCTTCTCGTAAGCCCATTGATCGTGAGGCCTTTTGTACAGCGCGCTGTGCGTATCTGCGAATCCGGCCCAATTACCTCTCAAATCGTACGTCATCACGTGAATGGCATCCAGGATCCTGGAAGAGAGAGAGAGAGAATTGGAATCGGGAATCGTACAGCTAAGCCGTTTCCTATTTAATTATTGCTCGAAACAAAGAGATCATTAGAGGAATTAATACGGAGCACAAGGACTGTTAGATTAAGATTAAGGTACAGTTCTATTATACGAATAGATATACAGTGTGTCCACGGATTGTCTTAACTATACTTGTAAACTTGTTTATTTTCGATTTTTCGAATAAAAAATTACCCTTCGTAACTTTTTTTGTTGGTTATTTAAATATGACTGAAGTTGCGAAATATAAATTTTAATATACAGGGAGCTTAAAAAATGTAAAATTGGAGATAAGAAAAATTTAAAATTCTCGATCAGACTTTTTTGAAACACTACAGTGAAAGAGCATTGAAAAACAATTTCAAATGCCAAATATTTTTTTTTGTATTAATTTTAGTAGATTTTTTCTCACATTTAATTAAAAAAACCCGTAGTAAATTGGGGCAAAGTTGTGCTTTGGAATGTTCACCAAGATACCATCAAAAAAGTTTTAAAAATTTCAAGGATTGAGTTGGTTTTTTAAAATTTTTTTTTCCTGTCGTTACTTTTTAGAAAATCAAAAAACTAATTACATATTCTCATAGCCACTTTATTAGGTCTATCTGATAGTATTTTTAGATTTTCAAATTAGCTGATAATTTGCGAGATACAGAGGCCAACTTAATTTTTTTTAAATACGGACCTGCATTTTTTTGAAAGAACTCAGTCTCCTGAGTACCGGGTGTCCCACTAAAAATAGCTCTCGGCTGTATCTCGGAAAGTATTAGCCGTAGGGCTTACGGAAACAAATATTTGTAACTAAAGGGGCTATGAGAAATTGCTGGAAATTATTTTCAAGTTTGTAAAACGGCCGCTAGGTGGCGCAACTGCTATGGAAAATAAGAAAAGAGATTTTTTACAGAATTTTGCCTAGATAATGGGTACTATAAATAATAGCTTCATAATCTTCAGTAAATTTTCGATTTTTTTTTGTTAGAACCATTTTCCCCTATCTGCTAAAATAAAGTGGTGGGGGAAGGTTAGATCTATCTTAATTTAAATGTTAATAACTCCGGACTGGATGATCAGAACCCAACAAACGAGGGCTCGTTTAAAAGAGCGTTTCTTACTCTATATTATACCATAATAATAATAATAATAACAAGAAACGAGACAGTAAAAACTATGTATAGAGACACACTATCTAAATTATGGAATGAAAAATATTTGAACATGGAGATTAATACACAAAGATTATCAGACCAAGTGAGATCTATCTTAAAGAGGAAAGCTGTATCAGCAGCAGAGCTGGAGAACCTAAAAAAGGAAGTCGCCAATAGCTTATCTACGTTAGAAGAAGAGGAAAATAATCTTAATGACTTGGAAATGGACGATAATGTAGTAGAAGAAGCCGAACCCATCAATAATATTAATATAAATGATCCTGAAAACGACAATAATGCCTTAAAAGAGGAAGTCAAGTCACTACTCCATGAGAAACTTCTCCAATATAAAGGTCTAGCACCCTAGGCTAAGCCAGCTATTCCAAGAATACAATACTCATCCGAAACTAAATCTGTTGTCGATAAAATAAATTCGGTACTGATAGATGAGTTTGAGAACTGCCGCACTATATCTGACAGCCATCATCTAATATACTGTGCAGCTATGACTGTAGTACATTTAACATTACCCGTTAAAAAGGAAACAAAAATATCAGTTAAAAATCAAAAATCCATTCCCCCTTGGAAAGAAAGGCTTGTAAGGAAAATAAATAACTCTAAAAAATCATAGGTCAATTATCGAGTTTTCTAAAGACTGCCGGACCATATAGTAATAAATTGAAAAGTAATATAAGAAGTATAGCTAAAAGAGCAAATATTAGTACAAAGGATCCCACTTACCGCACAAAACTTGCTAGTTACTCGGACAGACACAAACAAAAAATAGCAGTATGGGGAGCTAGAATACGAAAATACAACGGGCGTAATATGAAATTTAAAGAAAATAAAACATTTAGCCAAAATCAAGGATTGTTCTATAGACTACTAGACAAGTCTAACGAAGAAATACCTAAAAAACTCCCTGAAAAGAACGAGCTACTTCAATATTGGAGAAACATCTGGTCAGTATCCACACAACATGAACAACAAGCCCAGTGGATAAAGCAAGAGCAAACCAAACTAGATCATCTTACAGAAATGCAAAAAATTAAGATCAGCAAAGAGGATGTAAAGGAGGCTGCTAATAGAACATCTAATTGGAAAGCGCCAGGACACGAAAAGATTCAAAACTACTGGTGGAAAAACTTCGGCGCTATACACAAATTACTTGCTGAACAATTCCAGGAAATTATTGAAAACCCAGAGATTATGCCAAAGTTTTTATCAGAGGGTATAACTACCATGATCTATAAAAATGGTGAACCCAATGCACCGCAGAACTACCGACCAGTTAAATGCCTTCCAACCCTGTACAAGCTTTTTACGTCAATCATAACAAACAAGATTAGTAATCATATCACCAAGAATAACTTACTAGCTGTCGAACAAAATGGGTGCAAGAAAAAATCACAGGGAACAAAAGAACTGCTAGTCATCGACTCTATAATTACCAATCTAGCAAGAACAAAACAAAGAAATATCTCAGTAGCTTGGGTGGATTATCGCAAAGCATTTGATTCGGTTCCTCATTCATGGCTTGAAGCAATTTTACATTTACACAAGATTGACCCATATACTATTAGATTACTCAGGCATGTAATGACCTCATGGAAAACAAAACTCCAAATAGGAAATTCTAATAACGGATACATCACAAATGAAGTAGAAATCAAGCGAGGAATATTTCAAGGCGATAGTTTGAGTCCATTGTGGTTCTGCTTAGCCTTGGATCCCTTAAGTAAACTGCAGCCCATATGGATACCGAATCGCTGGAACACAAGGTGAAAAGCTATCGCATTGGTTCTATATGGATGACCTCAAGTTATGCGACATTAATAGTGAACAACTTAAAAGCGAACTTGAAATAGTTAAAAATTTTAGTAAGACTATAAAAATGGAATTCGGTCTAGAAAAATGTGCAGTTCTTAATGTAAAAAAGGGCAAGGTAGACAACAAAGGGGGAACATTACTATCCGATGGAACAACGATTGAGCATCTGAAAGAAGAAGAAAGTTATAAATATCTAGGATTCAAGCAAGCCCTAAATATTTAAACAGCAGAAATGAAAGATGACCTTAAAGCTAGACTTAAACAAAGACTCAAAGCAATATTAAGTACACAACATAATGGAAGGAATACCATAACAGCGATTAACTGCTGGGTTTTACCCGTTATAACTGCATCCTTTGGAGTTCTCAAGTGGTCAAAAACAGATATGCAAACACTCGATCGCCTAATACGTACCACACTTACTGATTACCGAAGTCATCATCCAAAATCGTCGACATCGAGACTATATATATCTAGAAATCAAGGGGTTAGAGGTCTACTTAACTTAGAAGACGCGTACGAAGTACAAATGAATAAACTCAGGCGGCACTTTAAAAAGCACCAACATTCCTTGTATCGGTGTATATCTCAAGTTTACAAACACTTTACAGCATTAAACTTATCGGAACCATCTGAAGACGATATCTCAACCAATGTAAATAAAAGACATGTTGACGAATGGCGATCTAAAGTATTGCACGGCAGATTTCATGCAGCTCTGACAGGAGACCAGGTAGATCATAAAAACACCGGAAAATATATGGCGAAGGGAATACTAGACCGCGAGACAGAAGGGTTTATTCATGCTATCCAGAACCAAGTAATTCCTACTCGAAACTATGCTAAACATATATTGAAACAAAACGTAACATCCGAATTGTGTCGAGTGTGCAATAAACAAATAGAGACAATACAACATATAAGTAGTGGCTGCAGCAGTATAGCTCCCAGGGAGTATTTGGACAGACATAACGACATAGCAAAATTAATTCACAGTGAAATGTAAAAACAGTAAAAACAGTAAAGATGGATTAATATAATATCGTATTGATTGGTTTAAAAATAATTGATTAAATTTCAAATTTTACTTACTCGCAAAGTTCTGGCACGTGATATCCTTCGTCCAGCCTGAACTTAGCAACAGGCACCGCCATTGTAATTTCCCAACCTTTTCCTTCCTTCTCAAAGGCTCTGCGCAGCTCCTGCACAAAGTAAAGGAAAACGTCCTTGTCGGAGAACTTTCCACCACGATCTGCTGCTCCTGGATATTCCCAATCCAGATCAAAACCATCAAATCCATATTCATTCATAAAATCTGGAAAGATCATTTAAAAAACATGGTTGTATAAATATTTTTAGGCTTAAAACGCAATAGGACATAATATAGGATGATTTTACTATTTGGGTGAAATATCATTATTTTATTGCTTTTTTCCATATAGCAACTGTTAAACTTGCCTTATATCAGTAGATAAAATAGTATTTTAACCGCAAGGGTAGATTAAATGATACTTTAACAGCGAGGATAGGTTAAAAACTTTATTTCTTCTCGCACGTTTTTTAATTGCTTCCATTTTTGAAAAATGTTGTATTCCTTTTCATAAGTTATTCGGGATTTAAATGGAAGTAGTTTGGATATGGCGTTTGTCGCCTCAGCCAGAATATCTGTTGGTAATTTACTTATTTCGTTTTGAGCCATTTCTGGCTCCAATTCAATCAGCAATCGACACGAGAGGGAATTAAAAAATATTGACTCAAAACTGACAACTAAAGAGACAGCTTTATTTATTTGTCAAATTGCACAGAAACCAACGCCAACCCAGCACAATATTTTTTCTACTCGTAATAAATTCCTTGAAATAATAATTTCTGAATATTTTATAAAACGTAATGGAAATAAAAATATTGTTTTATACACGACGATAAAATTGCATTATCGTCTTGTATAAAAAATAACTATTTAACTATTTTTATAAAGTAACTATTTTTATACAAGACGATATATAGTTATTTTATAAAAATAGTTAAGTAACTATTATTGAGAACTAATGTGACTTAAACGTAAGAATTTCTAAAATTTATTAACTTACTGACGACGCTTCTTATAAAAGAGTCTCTTCTGGATTTATCAGCAACCATTGCTGAGTATTTTTCACCGCCTTCAGCCCATCCGCCGACAGCAATTTGAAATTTGACGTTTGGATATTGCTTCTTTAAACCGGTGAAATTCTTGAAACCAGAGTCTTGAACGTCGAACTGAAAAAGAGGTGATTTAATATAATATTATAAATATACATATCTAGTTTTTTTGCAAAATGTCGAATAATTCCATACGCCTGCAACGTATACAGACCGGACCACCGTAGTATAGTAACATAGGCAGAACCGGACGAATTAGCGTATACCCGTCCGCCGGATAAAAAGCAAGCGAAAAAATGCGATAAAATAAAAATGTTTCAGAATTTGTATTAATTCGTGTTTTAATAGCCAAAACGAATACATAGATTCTCGCGGCAGCTCTCGTGTAAAATTTATTTTTTAAGTAAAATAATGGATGTTTACGAAGTTCGTGAGAAAATTCAAATTGTAAAATGGTATTTCCAAAATAGGTCTTATCGGGATATACAAACAATTTTTCCACAAACTTTTGTAAACAGGCCAATTCCATCTTTACCTACTATATCAAGAGTTATTAATAATTTTGAAACACATGGGTGCTTGTCCGCACAAAAACACAAAAAACCTGATGTGTTGATTAATGAAGAACAGGAGTTAAAGCAAGTGTTCATTTGTGCTACCGCGGATCAAAATCCCACGTTTTCAAGTAATCAAATTGCTGAGGTAACAGATTCTTCACCTAGCACGGTTAAAAGAGTCCTTAAAAAGAATGGATACCGATCGTATAAAGCGCGCAAAACTCAAGAAATTTTCCATGAACAACCAATTTCGGCGTATGGCGTTTTGTGAATCTGTAATGGAAAAGGCCAATTTAGATGAAAACTTTATTCGGCGTATAGTTTTCACCGACGAATCAAGTTTTCATTTATTGAGTCGTCATAACCCTACACAAGTACGATATTGGTCTCGGGAAAATGTGCACAAATATTTTGAGGTACGCACGCAATATCCTCAAAAGCTAAATATTTGGGGTGGTTTTGTAGGGGTAATTTAACTGTTGCAAAGTATTTGGACTTGTTACAACAGCAGATTGTGCCTAGAATTCGTGAGTTATTGGGAGAAAGATTCAACAATGTCTGGTTTCAGCAAGATGGTTGCCCTGCCCACAATGCCCACAATGTATTGTTCAAGAATATTTGAACAATACTTTTCCCAACCATTCAATTAGTGGATATGGAACTATTTTGTGGCCCGCTAGATCACCAGATCTTTCTCCCAATGATTTCTTTTTGTGGGGTTATGTAAAATCCAAAGTGTATGGTCATAATAGGGCTAATAATCTGGATGAGCTTCAAATAAAAATACGAGAGGCTTTCCAAACTATTAGCTCTAATATGTTAGCCAATGTCAGACGGGGATTTTACGACCGCCTAGGCTTCGGTCTAGCACAAGACGGTGGTCTTTTTGAACACTTGTTATAACTTTTTTTTATTTAGAGTAATATTTTAGTTTTTTTTTTATTTTATTGAGGTATTTTTTAATTTTGGGTTTAGAGAATTTATTTATTTTTAGTTTTGGCTTGTAAACACACTCAAATAATAAATATTTAAGTATTTTTATTTTAAATGTTACCTTAAGTGAAGGTAAACACTTTAAATTCCTAGTCTGTCACGACCGACCCGTCCAAGCACAACTGCAACTGCCTACTGCATGACCAGCCGACTAGCCGGCAGTGAATAAGTACCAACGCAATCGGGTAAGCGTAAATTCGTCCGGCAAGTTGCTATGTTACTAGTAGCCTGGTCTTCTCTGTATATTATTATGCTTGTAGATGTTTGGTTAAAATAAATCAATGATATGTTTAATATATCTGTTATAAAAATTTCAAAATACTGACTCTTCCTTCTTTATTCATTTTAGAATCCGTTTGCTTAATCCGCAAGTACATATCTGCTATTACTTAGGAATGCGGAGCACGATCTTTATCTGCCAACCCCGAGCTCAGAACTAGTTAAAGGCTCAATACTATACAATGCCAAAAAAAATGTACAATCATCTGCCTTTGAATATCAAGTCCCTTTCATTCTTTCCCGCATCTCGCAAAGCTCTGAAATCATACTTGCTGGAGAGAGCTCTATATGCGCTAAACGACTTTTTTGTTGATGTTTAATCATGAACTATTTTGAATTTATTTTATTGATACGCCCTTTTTTGTGTTCTGCAATTGTTCATGTATGTTCTATTTGTAATTTTATTACCTAATTTTTTTTTGAATTGTATGATTACTATTGTATATTTTTTGTGCTTTTGTTTGTTTTGTAAAAAATGCTTTGTCGATTTTATTTTGGCTTGGTCGAAGCTATTTTGGCTTTTTGCACTACCCGCAACTTTTCCAGGCATGTCATTAAGAAACACCCTGTATATAATTTCAGCCAAATTTCAATTTTCAGTCTGACTCTATACCTAGAAAGATTTATTTTAGAGCGAATCGATCATTTCTTGCTATAGAAATGCCACAAAAGCACTTTTCGTCATGCAGACAGTATGCAAATCGTGAAAAGTCTTTATCCAAAAAGACCTTTTCAACTTAACGCATGCGGCTGTATCTGAGAGATAAAATTGTAGTTTTATTCCAGGTGCATATTTCGGGGAATATAAATATATAGGGCGAGTCTTAAATAAGTGCAAATATTTTTAGGGGCAGTATATTTTCACCCCAGAAATACGTTAATGAGGTTTTATTCACAAAAAAATTGATTTTTTTTAGTTAAAAACATAATTTCTCGATAATATGTAACATAGGTAGTAGACTAAATTTAGAAGAAAGAAAACCCAGACAAGATCCAGTGGCTCTCAAAATTTAAGCAAAAAATATATTTTTTTAAATTTTCAAAGTAAAATATCTCGTTTATTTTGGACTTATTTGAAAAGCGGCGAAGAGAAAATATGTTTGCGCTTATTTAAGACCCACCCTGTATAATTTTAAAAACCTGTTATCGTTGGCTGCGATAACAACTAAAATAGAGTTATGTGCTGAATATGCTGAAATTTCTATTATTAGAATTAAAGACATTAATAATTAAAAAAAAACGAAAATTCTGTGTCTCCAAAACGAAGCATTTTAGGACACGATTATATACAAACTTTTTTACTTATTATCTGCAGAAAAACCGTTTTTTCCCAAAAGATTTTCTGTCCACGCGTTATAAAAACTTGACGAAAACTCAATTAATTTTCATTTATTCATATTAAAATATTCTCAAAAAACTCAAAGTTGATTAAAATACGGTTAGGTTATACTTCACTAACTTATCTAAAAGGAATTCTTATTTTCGTCACAAATTTTGTAATCTGCTTTTAACATCTTTTTTTTCAGTTCCGGAGATATTAAATTTACAAATAAAAGGAGACACGGCTGGATATTTAGGGCCCGTGATATTAAATTCCTTATTGGAGATTCTATTTACAAAAATAAGCTAATTAATTTAGGATTTAGATTAGTTAACACTTGAGATGTCAAGTCAGCCGTAGCCATTTAAAAAAAAAATAGCCTAATGACATATACTGTGTGGTGCATCGTAACACGGGACTTAAAAAATCACATGTAAATTTTGAAAGGATCAAATATTATCTCTCCAGATAATTTTATGCAAAAGTTTTATGAGATTTTTTTGAAGACGAGTTAAAATTGTACTGTTGTCTAGAATTTCTTTTTATTTGGAATATTAATTTAAAAGTTATTTGCAAAAATCTACCTTCAAATTAGTAAAATTTATAAACGACCCAGAGAAAGCTACAATTAAAATGCCAGCAAAAATGTGATTGTGTCATTGTCAAAGTGATCGAGTAATGAACAGCAAACAAGTTACACACCGCGCATACTATTCTCAGTTCAACTAATTCTTTTATACTTAGATAATCATTCCTATTTAGAAAGAAAAAAGTTTCCACCCAAAAATAATCACCATTTTCAAACCAAATAAATTCTTGTAAACAAAAAAAAATGTGACATTGAATTTGACAATGACAAAATCATATTTTTGCTAATTTTTTTTTTGGTAATTTGAAGGTAACTATTTGTGTGTCGCGTGCAATAAACTAAAAAATAATAAAGCTCCTGGTCCCAGTAATATATACCATAAGAAGTACTAAAAGCTACTGCTAATAACAAACCTGAACATGTTCTATCGGTGTATAATTCATTAGCTCGGAAAAGTAAATTCCCATCGGAATGGCAAATAGGCAAACTGGCACTACTGAGGAAGGGAAACCAATTGCTGAACGAACCAGCATCTTTCAGACCAGTCAGTCTCCTAGATGCAGAAGGAAAGCTGTATGAACACCTCATACGAGCTAAGCTGGAAGAGGAAATGACTCGCAAAGGGGGATTCTCAGACACACAATATGGCTTTCGTGAAGGAAGGCAGACTCTGGATACTATCCTTAAAGTAATGCAGATAGCGGAAGAAGCTGCTGCATACACGAGTAAGCATCGTAGACTATGCAATGATTACAATTGACGTCAGAAATGCATTTAATAACGCCTTCTGGCAAGTTATATTGAACAATCTGCAAAAGAGGAAAATAAATCAATGTCTAATTGATATTATAACATCCTACCTATCAGAGGGAAGAATCATAATAGAGGCCGAAGGGTTACAAAAAACTGTGACTGAGTCTTGGGACCTATGCTCTGGAACGTACTCTATGATGAACAACTGAGGATAGAAATGCCAGATAAAACAACTTTAGTTGCCTTTGCAGATGACCTTGCCATTGTATCATGTGCAAAGGATGAAGATGTACTGATGATGAACACCGTCAACTTGGCAATCCAAAGAGTTGTAAACTGGATAGGGAATAATCTGTTAACCGTAGCTTCACATCAAACTAAAGCAGTACTACTGACCTCTCTCTCTCTCTTCAGTCCTGACCTCCATTAGGGAGTGTAGTGGTCAGCGTGGATGATTTTTCTCCATGCGCCTCTGTGTTTTGTTATCTCGATGACATCGTGCATTGGCTTGCTACAGCTAGTCGTGATCTGGTCTATCCATCGAGTTGGAGAGCGGCCACGTGGTCTACGTCCCTCCACCTTGCCTTGAATTATGAGTCTTTCCATATTGTCCGGACTTTTCCTCATTATATGTTCAAAATATTTTAGTTGTTTTAGTCGGATTTTACAGAAAGCCTGTTAGTAATATTAAGTTCATTTATAATGGAAACGTTTGTACGGCGTTCAGTCCATGGGATAAGGAGCATACGTCTATAACAATACATCTTGGTAGCATCGATCTTCTTACGTTCCGCCTGCCTGAAAGTCCACGATTCGCAGCCATACGTCAATATTGGGAGTACCAAACAGTTGACTAGCCGGTTTTTGGTGGCTCTTGAAATCTGGCGGTCTTTCCAGATCTTGGTCAGTCTCCCAACAGCTATCTTTGCCATGTTGCACCTACGCTTCACCTCTTCTTCCGATGTGCCTGTATTTGTCAATAGTGATCCCAGGTATACGTATGACTTAACGACTTCAAAGCGTTCGATATGACTTATATTTGGATGGTTATTATGTTGCCTATCAACTATCATAATTTTGGTTTTTTGCGTATTTAGTTCCAGACCGAGCCGATTGCTTTCGTTTTCTACCCTATTTAGTAAATTGATTAACTCTTCTTGACTGTTAGCGAGTAGTGCTGTATCATCTGCAAAGCGTAGATTATTTATTTTTTGGCCATTTATTGAAATGCCTCCTTCCCATGTTTCTAGCGACCTTCTCATTATGTATTCTCCGTATATGTTAAATAGTTGAGGAGACAATATACACCCCTCTCTGACTCCTTGTTTGAGGGAAAATTCCTTTGAAGCTGAATCCAGTATTCTAACTGATCCTGTAGTGTGCTGATACAACTGAATGATAAGTGAAATAAAAATAGAAAAAGAAAAATATCCCCGGTGCAGTTTTATATACAAGGAACCGTAATTTACCCAAGTAATTCTTTAAAATATTTATGAGTGTGGCTGGATACCAAATTGAATTTTGCGAACCATATTAATAAAATCATCACCAAGGCCGAGAAAACTGTCACCGCTTTAACCTTGCTCATGCCAAATGTAGGAGGTGCTAGAGCATCCAAAAGAAGTGTACTTGCTAGTGTTGTACACTCGCAGCTTTTGTATGCTGCACCGGTATGGCATAAAGTCACAAACAATCGCAAGCTAATGCAAAGACTACGCAGAATACAACGCATTATGTCTATTAGGGTATGCAGCACATACAAAACTGTATCTGGAGAGGCATAGTTATACATCCAGGAACGATAAGTATGATAGATACCATGGGATGGATAAAAATCTAGCAAGGACAAAACTTCCCCAACAGTGGCACGAGAAATGGAATAACGGAATACATATATGGCAGATGGACTAACAGGTTAATATCCAACATACAACTATGGTTAAACAGACAATATGGAGAAGTCGATTATTTCATGAGTCAAGCATTGTCTGGTTATGGGTGTTTTAGAAAATATTTATACGATCGTCGTAGGGTTGATAGTGCATACAGTATTTGCGTGTGAACGATGGCAGGTCTTTAGGGAACAATTCCGTACAGAAACCGGCAGAGACTTTGACTTACACACATTTATGATGTACCTAATTAAAGGGGAAGTACAATAGAAGCTAGTATATCGGAGAGTCCGAAATATAATAAGTTCCCAAGTAGCATTTTCACGACTTGCGACCACATGTTTACTAAACACAACGTTGGATTAGTTACAAAAAATAGTTAGGTCCCTACCTTGGGTATTAAAATAAATTTAAACGTTTTTATAACGTTGTGCCGACGTTGGACTAGTACTACAGCAAAGTAGGAAGCTTCTGCGACGTCGAATAAACGTTGTCTTGTAACCTTTTTTGCTTAAGTGATCTTTAGGTGATTCGGACAACGTAGTTACAACGTTGGACAATATAGAGTTTTCCGACGTCAGTTTCAGGACCTATTCCAACGTTATGCAAACGTCGTCTGTTTTACTACTTCCAACGTTGTTTAGATTTCCTTATTCTTACGTTGGCAGGACGTCGAGTCACTACCTTTTTGCAAGTGTATTGAACCATAACCTTAAATCTTAAATTTTCACTTCATTGTTCCGTTCAGTCAGACAGTTCAGTGCTGTTTTTGTTTTTATAAAAAAAACTTAATTAAAATGGGACATAAGAAAGGTACATATAAAACTAAATTTAAAAATACATCGACATATATTACCGATAGTTTATCCACTCCCTCGTTTATTTAGATTTTAGAGAGCGGCACAAGCTAGACTCTAGGATGACTAAATTAGGCAATCTTGCGACTAGTATACTACCTGTTACGGCCGAACTGCGACTTTATTAGTCCAGTATGCGACTACTCGAACTACTCCATCTTAATCTCCAAAACAACAAAATGAAAGCTGCCATGTTGTTAAATAAGAAAATGTTTCGTTCCTAAAATAGCAATTCCTGCTTTTTGAATACATTAACTTGAAATATTTGACCCGAAAAAACACGCGGAAACAATTTTTTCGACTGCGGATAAATTATTCTCATTTTACTAAAAAAAAAATTCAAGAAAATTTTTAAAACTTCTTTAATTTTAAGGCCCATTAGTATTTTTCAAAGTAGAAACAATACATTTATCAATAAAGTTCTTTGCGTTTAACTTTTTTGCCTTGGGTAACGAGTTACAGAGTCGGTTAAAGTGTTTCAATAACTATGATCTTCAAACATCCCCCACACTTAAATACTTTTGTTTTGTTTTCCTTCACTGCCATCTGACATATGTCTCTAACTAAATCATAAAAATAATATTTTTACTATAATTATCCCAATTTAGGATAAAACGCGACTTAGACGCCATATTAGTTTTGTATTTCTGTGAATTAGGATTTTAAACAACGTTGCAGGTTGTACTAAATTAGGCTTCTAGCCAACGTCGGTATCCAACGTCGTTTCGACCCAAAAATTATTCTCCAAACTAGTGCAGACTAGGGTTGGCACGAGGTTGTGTCGACGTTGCACCCCGACGTTTGGTCGCGTGACACAACGTTGTCCCGACGTCCAAATGCTGCTTGGGTTGTCAAGAGATGGAAGTAGTTTGAAGGTAGATTTTTGCAAATAACTTATAGTTCCAAATAAAAAGAAATTCTAGACCTCAGTACAACTTTAACGCCTCTTCAAAAAGTCTAATACAATTTTTGCATTATTAATAATATTGTCATATTTTATGATAATAAAAAAACCGGGAAAACATTTCTTAGCCTAAATATTTTCATATTTTCACACACTTATTCATATTTTCACTAATAGTAGATAATTTGTCAAGACTAAAAATCAATGATTCCACATAATGGCCACATTTTTTTTTGTAAAATAACGCCACAAACATTTGCTAAAACAGTTTTTGTGATAAGACGAATATAATTCGGACCACCCTGTATTTTGTTATATTTTATTAATATTGAACGTGGCACAGTATTTTACTTGAGCCAGGCAATTTTTCTTTGTTATACATGCTTTAAATTAGAGTCTTAAATAAACATAATCAAAGACGATATTTTTTGTATAAAAAAACACAGTATAGGTATACCCTTAAGTTGGTGTGAATTTCCTATAGAATAAATCCTCCACGTGCTTGTATTAATAAGCGAAAATACTTCATTTCCACAAATTTTCTTTGGAAATTTATCTCTCGTTGCTACGCGACTCGATGTAATTTGCTCAAGATCGAAAAAAAATCGTTAATAAAATTTTTAAGGATCTCAAAAAAAAAGGATTTGTACTATATTTACACTGAGTGTAAATGAAGAAATTGGAAAAAATCAGAACGTAATTGCTTTTTCAAATATATGAAGGCTATACACGGTTTTTTATATACAGTTTTCTTAAAAATGTATTTACTTATAGCGGGTGCGTCTCAAAAGTGGCTCACCCCCTATAACTTTTTTATTTTTTCAGATAAAAAACGGCAATTAGTATGTTAGTATATGCCATAAATTAGGATTGACTGACGTATTCATTCAATTGTTTTTGGTCACTTCCTGTTCCACCGGAAATGAGTACAACTTTTGATTTTTAAACGGCACCCTCGGAATATTTTTCTCAGCACAAGAATGAAATGACATATGATATGTCAACATTTTCGCTTAAAACAAAATCGTATTTTAAGTTTTATTCTAGCGTGCCAGGCCTGTGTTAAAACACAATTTTTAGTTAAGGAGCCATGGAAAATAGATTAGATCATCTAATGTTTTTCGTGCCTTGTCCTGGCCGGTTAAAAGATGCCTAAATCGTATTTTTAATCATATCTCAATTTTTTCAAATGGAACGAGGGTGGCTCATTATAGGATATTTGGAAAAAGTATTCTTTACGAATAATTTGGTAGCACACACTTGGTGTTTGGAGTCAAATTGTCGTTATGAACCGCATGTTACAATTTCAAATAAACCATATTCCAAAAATGTCAAAAGTTGACATATGATAAATATGTCATTCTATTCAGAGTATCATTTTCTATCAAATAAAGCAAAATAATATCGAGGGTGCCATTTACAAATCAAAAGTGACCGAAAACAATTGAATACGTCAATCAGTCCTAATTTATGTCATATACTAACTTAGCAAATCTCGTTTTTATATCTGAAAAAAAATAAAAAGTTATAGGGGTGAGACACTTTTATGACGCACCCGGTATAAAAAACAACTGTCAAATCGATTGATTCCAATCATTCTACATCAAAGACTATACCTAGCTAGAAAAAGAATGAACTCTGCCATACTGAAAAATGGTCCTACAGAAGTGGCGCCATCTATTGAGTAGGGCTTGTTTTAAATGGATCGAAGCGCGGGCTTTTTGAGCGTATTTATTGAATTTTACTCTAAAATAATTAAATTTGATTATTAAATCTTATTTTTTACACAAATTCAACAATACTAATAACAAGTATCGTTGTGATGTGTAAAAAATAAAATTTAACAGTATAATTTATCCAATTATTAAATAAAATTAAAGCCAAACATGTGAAATATAATTTATTATTCAAAGTTTTTATTTATAAGTCAAATATTTAAACATCGTTTATTATAATAAAACAAGACCAACGTAACACGCCCAAAGTTTTGTAAACGGAGTAAATATAAGTAGGTACTTAAATGATGGCAAAAATAAAAGACTTACATTATATTTTTAGGGCCACAAACAAAAGGAATTGTCTAATTAAAACACATATAACAAATTATAGTTTGAAAAACATTTTGATAATCATTTATTTGATAATATTATGACACAAAACATCCCCCTTTAGAACTTTTTCTTTAATGGCCATAAGCGGGAGTAAAAGCCCAACTGCCCGAACAAACACTAGAGGCGCCACCGGTCATCAAATGGTGTAAAAATTGCAAAAATTTAATCATCTACTTTTGACACAAGGGGTCGCGCTTAACTTTTTCAATTTTAATTAAATATTCGTTGTTTTCAAACTATATTATTACACTTTTTTGTTGTTTTTGTGAATGTATAAATGTTTTCTTAGTATAAAGTTGCATTATAGTCATTTAAATTATATTACATACATATTTAAGATTCAAATATTATGACATATATGTCAGTTGCCGTCTAAAATGTCATCTTGATAACAAAAAGTTAGTTATTGTCAAAAGTAGTTAAAATCATGTTAAAATATTAAAATTTACAAGTTATAATTAGATATTTTATATTATTTCAACAACAAACACATAATAGTACAGCGTAATGTTGATATGCAGGTTCAAAACAAAAAGTGCCGCTATATTTTTCAGTTTTCGTTGTCAGACGCGGAAATTTCAGTGATTTTAGTGTTGTCGGATATTTTTATTTGTGAAATAGAAATATTGCGTTTGGATTGCAAAACTAAAAGTGGAAGTTTTATTGCAATGTAAGTAAGCGTTTGTCCATTTTATATTTTACTTTTTTCATACCTACGACAAATATACATATATTGAAATTTTATAATTCGTTTTATTTAAAAATATGTTACAAAACAAGCTTGTAATCCTGTAATTGACATAATTGTTATGTAATATATTCCATTTAAATGTAATATATTACTTTACAATTAAAAAAATGTAAATTTAAAAAATATATTAAAAATATATACAGGCATAATTGAAATTTTTTGAGTGCGAACAAACACGAGAGGCGCTTTATTATTTACTTTCATTTCTTAACATGACAGACGAAGTTCTAAAGGGGGATGTTTTGTGTATTATGATTGGCGCTATGACAACGACAATATTTTTTGAGAATTTGACAATAATATGACAATGGCCGTTGGAAACTATGGAAACTACAAAAAAATTCTGATTTAACGCCATCTGGCAATAACTAGTAGCAACTTCTTAACCTAAAAATGAATTGCACTACCACCTAGTGGCTAGGGCTGGAACTATTTTATTTGAGATTTCCGTGGAAACGGTGGAATTGCTTTTGCTATTTCACTTTCCCGCCCCTGTTCTACATCATTCGTCGTATCAGTCATCTGTACCACAAGGCTGACAAATTAAACTGTCACTTCAGTGTTATAGCGCGTTCTCACGCGTTTCTGTATAGATGCCCGAGGCACCGTGTATACCCTGTATACCAATTACAAATATTTGTCGAGTAGACGAATCGTGAGAACGCGCCTTTAGGCCATACGTATTTAAGGGAAATTAAAACAACTTTCGTTGCAAGTCATCAATGACACAATGCGTCGTCTTATGGAGTTTGCTGGTGGTCGTATTAAGCTACACGCACACTGGTGCGATCACGGCCGCGATCACGGCCGTGATCACGATCACGATCACGATCAGGGCAGCGATAACATAAGCGATCATTCTAGCACACACCAACGCGTTCACGTTCACTGCCGTACCTATATGTAGTGCGCCATCTTGTAGGTATACATAAGTACAAATTAAAAATGTGAATTATGTATAACATTTTTAAATATTTACGTACAATATTTAAACTTAAACAATAAAAATGTATACATATATACAATCCAATCCAATTGTAATTCCAATTTTGTCTCAAACTTTTTATTTTTAATTCTATTATTTTTGTAACTTCGATCGGATAAATCATATAGAACTTTGTGTATTTTTACAGCCTTAATTAGCTGCTCTGTTAACTCCATTTCTAAATTGCAATAAGAAAAAACACACAAAATTAAGGAAAATTCCTATCAGTTGGGTCGCGATCACGCGATCAAACTCGACAAGTTGAATTTGATCGCCACCGCAGAATAGAACGTCGCCAGGCCGTTTCGTCTCCAAAACTCGATCGCGCCAATGTGAAACGGCTCATATGTATTCTTCAGCAACTGCTGGCCGCGGCCGCGTGGAGATCGTGATCGCGGCCGTGATCGCACAAGTGTGTGCACAGCTTTATGATGTGCAACCAAAGTTATTTTAATTTCCCCATAGCTGAGTCAGCAAAATAAAAAAAAACTTACCTCAGGATCTATGAGGAGTACGTCCCATGAGTTATTATTAACTCCAATAAATGAGTATATGACGTGCGTACATAAATCCACTGGAATGTCGTTTAGACTGTAACTTCCTATTCCTGGACGGTAGATGGCCCATGTTCCCCAGTAACAGACCACTCTGGATTGGTCAGCAACTGAAACAATAATGAATTTTAAATAAAAACGAAATTTAAACATTAAAAATAATACTAGAAAGTGATAGTGAAAAGATGATGTAACATTCAAGTTGAAAGTCGTAGGAAGCAGTAACATGTAGAACGTAGAAAGTTTAGAAGAGGGGTTAATCAGTGTCTATCTTGTGTCCATCTGTTGTGCGTACCCCTTCCTTGAGTTATAACAAGTTATAACTCATCATAGTCTCACTTGGCTAAGACTATGACACCCTATAGCTAAAAAACAAAGCAGAATCGGACCTATGTTGATATAAAAAATAAATCTTATTTTTACGTGAGGAATCCCCGGAGAGATGGCAGGAGAGATGGCACACGTTTTTTGAAATACCCTGTATAAAACTTAAAAATACATGAAAATTTTAAGGTGCCCGTTTTTCGTGCCAGTGAGTGTACTTACAGATCTTATACAGGGTGGCCCATCGAAAACGTTCCGCAAGGCATAACGGCTAGGGTATTCTTTTTTTCAAAAAATCCAAAAACACGTCAATTTTGTTTATGAGGGGGACAACTTTTATCCCAAAAATGATTGCGAAATCTTCAACCTTGACTTGTGCGTTGAAGTTCTTCCCAATATCGTTAAACTGACCCACAATAGAATTTTCAAAAATACCAGCCCACACGTTCAATTTCTGAGGGTTTTGCATGTGCACCTTGGGGTTGTCTTCAGCCCAGTACCGATAGTTGTGCCGATTAACTACACCGTTCAAAGAGAAAGTACACTCATCCAAAAAACACACATTAAATTGGAAATTATTATCATTTGCCACTCGTTCACTCATAGTTTCACAAAAATGCAAGCGACGATCAAAATCGTCTTCGTTGAGTTCTTGTACCAACTGAATTTTGTACGGGTGGAACTTGCTTTTTTTAATATCCTTTGGACACTTGTACGATTCACGCCGGTCTCATTGGCTAATTTTCTTGTACTCAGCGTACTATCCATGGCAACTTGGCCCAATACGAATACCTCCATAGCTTCATTTACTACAGGATTTTCCCTCTGCCTCTTTTTATTCATAACGGAACCAGTTTCGCGAAATTTTGCTATTAACTCGCGAACAATTTTACCATAAAGGTGGTTGTCAGGATGGCGTTCATTGAATATCTGCAACCCGATTGCCACATTCATTATTTTTTAAAATAAAGTTCCATTATTTCCACTTTTTCTGCAATTGAGTATACCATAATAATTGTTAAAAAATTTAACAGAGAAGAACTTTAACGCATAAGTCACAGAACAGCTATCTAGCAATTACCGCATCTGATCTTTCAACCTTGTGCCAAGTGAAAAAGTGCGTAAACATCTAGAAATAACAAGAAAAAATTCACAGTCCTTTACAAAGTTGCAACCGGGGAGGCATTGAAAATGATGAATAAAAACGTAAAAATATGATTAGTGTTAATATGAGTGTATTACATACATATGTTTAAATAACGAACTTAACAAAAAACAACAGATTTAAAGATTCACTGAAAAAGTAGTAATGTTAACATTAAATATAACATTATCAATAATAATTATGCGATCGCACCTATCCGTAAAACAAGCAAGCAAAAAAACCTCGAAAAAAACAAAATAACATACAAAACATCAGGTTAACATGATGACAGATCATGATCAATGACAGATAAAGAATTCTTACGGAAAGTTACACTTTACGATATAACTTTTTACCTGTTAAAGGCAAACCCCATTTAAACACAAAACTTTTTAATACCTACTACTGTATCTAAAAGACTTTTTTTTAAATTACTAAATTCTTAGCCACGCTTCTGTTTTTCTTGGCTGTTGTGCGTCACGTCACAGATTAACAGGCCCACGTTTGCACCACAAGGCGATGCTGCAGACCACTAGGTAGACCGGTCGTAGAAATTTATGTTATACAACTTGTAGTCAATCTAAACAAATATTATCAAAAACTTTTTTTCTTTTAAAATGTGTTCAGATTTTGTAAAAAGTATAAGTCAAAATCGCAAAACTTAAATTTGATATGAGTTTCTTAGTTTTTAACTAATATAGTGGCGAATTACAAAAATTCTTTTTCAATGAAAATTAATGAGTTAAATAAAATAATTTAATAAATAAGCTAATAAATAATAATAATAGCTTTAATAAACTTTTCAAATTTCAATCCTTCATATTTTCTCAATGACTCGACCGATTTTCAAAAACGAAGCCAGAAAGTATAGAGAATAGAAAGCCCTTTTCATTGCGGTACCACTTGACTCCCCTTCGCATTTGAAAAAAATTGGGGGATGACACCCCCGTTTAGAGGGTTGAAGATTTTGCAATCATTTTTGGGGCAAAAGTTGTCCCCATCACAAACAAAATTGACGTGTTTTTGAATTTTCTGAAAAAAAAAATTACCCTGGCCGTTATGCCTTGCGGAACGTTTTCGATGGGCCACCCTGTACATAAAAAATACCATAATTACATTTTAGTTTTTGTATTTTAACTTATGTATTGAAAAATTTCAAATAACAATATCTGTAATAAATTAAATGATTCAGACAATGTCAAACATTAAATCCGGTAATCGAGATAGTAGGAAAATCGTTTTTTGAGTGACCACATTTACGTCGCATGTAGGCGTTTATTAATTAGATCCGTAATATTTTAGAGCGAATTATTTTCGGAATTTTGTCCCCAAAATGAGTAAATTTAATGTAACAGGTTATACTGAAATTGCAATTACCATATTAATAGCTACCGCCTAA
Source organism: Sitophilus oryzae (assembly GCF_002938485.1). NCBI lineage: Eukaryota > Metazoa > Arthropoda > Insecta > Coleoptera > Curculionidae > Sitophilus > Sitophilus oryzae. Next base: position 3,337,016 of record NW_022147287.1, on the reverse strand, counting down.
ATAAAAATGTATTTGGCCCTTAAAAAAAACTAGCCCTAAAATTTTCGGATATTTTCAATTTGCAAAACGGCATTTCATTCGTCATAAAATTTCCGTAATTTGTAGGAAATTGAACGGTCTTCTAAAAAGGTCCGATATGAATTTTTATTTAATCGACTCGTTTGAGAGTTATTGAAGGTTAAAGTTCAACTTCAAATTATAGATGATACCTTTCACAATTTTATATATATTTTATCGTGAAATAATGGCTCAAAAACATAAAATATTATATTACTCTCTAAAAAAATAGTTACGCCACTGAATTCTACGTAAAAAACTCTACGAGACTTATTTTTCATATTTTCAATAAGTTACTGGTGGGGAGATTCCTCGCCTAAAAATAAGACTTATTTTTACAGGGTGTTAAAATCTCAATATTTATTATAATTTTCTTCCAAGTACTTTTGGTGATTCGAATTCAATTTTGAGGGTAAAAGTTACTATAAGTGCTACATATAGTGCTGATTAATTCATTAGGGACGTGAATATGGGTTATCACTGGAATAATTTTCAAAAAAAAAACATGTGCGTCACTGACTTTTTTCTTTTGATATCAGAATTGTGTAGTCCCTTTAATGCCAATTAAATGTTATCTCTTGATATGTTGGCGAAATCTGCCTCCTTGATGAGAAACGCAATTTTATTAATCACAATTAATAAAATTAAAATAAAAATAGTAAATTATATATTTTACGTAATTTATTATTAAATATTATTACTATTAGTTATTATTACTAGTAGTCCAACATACAGCAATTTAAAAAAAATGCATTTTTTATTTAAAATTGCTGTAGGCAAAAATGAAAAAAATCTATGCATTTCCATACTCATGTTTATAGGAACTTTTTTCCTCCCTGTAGATATTTCTTAACTTCTTAACTTCAAAGTTTGTCATAATTTGACCATGTTATCTCTATGGTTTTAGAGATCCCAGTGATGATTCTGGAATTTGGTACACTCTATATTCATTTAATTGTACATAAATATAACATTGTAAATTAAAAAAATAAATGGCATTTAAATAAAGATGTAGATAAAAATAAGGGAAATGCTCTTCTGCAATAAGAAACTTCTGACGTAAATGACCAGCCAGAAACTGACTAGAACAAATAAGATTCTGTCAAAGATAGATGAATACTTTTACATTATTAATGGACTTTTAGGACTCTTTCTTCCGCTTTTTATTCAGTGTCAATTTTAGTTTTGTAAAACTTAAGATAGATTAGACTTGAAGTCACCATAACTTAAAATATAGAAATGAGATACTCTTTTTTGAATTGGAAAATAGTATTATCACTTACACGGAAATATTTAAAATTATAATTCAAGTAATCTTTTTTATGTTTTTTAAATAATATTTTTAATAATGTTGTTCTTATTGAATCCATTTATTTCAGGATATAAATAGATATTATAGCTTAAGCTTTTAACAGAAGGAAGAAAAGGTGTCTAGCCGCGACCGGCAACTGACTATCCAGTCGACAAAAATTTTATTTACAAATCAATGTAATAACAATAATTCAAATTTTATGTCGTGTTGAACCACACCTAAAATTCCAAACACACGTGCTTTTATTAAGGTTTGCAGAGCTTCAGCATTTGCCATAAAATAGCCAGCAATTTGTTACAAAACCATATAAATTATATATCACTGTAATCACAAAACTTCAATCCATTTCCGTATTGTAACGGAATTTTAAATTATATCTTTATTTTCGAAAAAATTTAGTCCAATCATAAGGAATATTTTGTTGATGTTTGTCCTTCAAAATCTTAAAAATAAAGAAGTTGTCTAAAAATGTGCTAAAATACGGATATAGTATAATTCTTTATCGTTAATTTACAATGATTAGAATGGTCACTAACGGAATTAGTACTGGGAGAATTGTCAGATCAGGGGTTTGGAACACCCTCAAAAAGGAAATACCACTCCTGCAACTCCCAGTGGACGATATGCCAAGAACGTACAACTTTGACAAACATGTCAATGTAGTATTGAGCAATAAGAAGGATTGGAAGAGCGAAACGCTTGCCCAGCAGTTAAAAGACCATATCATAACTTGGAATACTGATGCTTCCAAAACCAATACGGGAACAGGGATCGGAGTGTTTGGGTCGAGAGCTAATTACTCCGAACCAATGTGCACTTACCCTAGTATCCTACAGGCAGAAATCTACGCTATTGAGAGATGCGTACAACTTATCTTAGATAGGAACTATCGGAAATAAGAAATAGCCATCTTATCTGATAGTCAAGCAGCGTTAAAGGCGATCAACACAGTATCAATCAATTCGAAATTGGTCAAAGATTGCATAGAGAAGCTGAATAAATTAGGCAAAGAAAACAAAGTCCTCCTACACTGGGTGCCTGCTCACCAAGGGATAGAAGGCAATGAAAAGCAAATAATCTAGCTAGGGAGGGCGAACACTCCACTAACTGGACCAGAACCGTTCTGCTTTCCAAGTGGTAACCAACTCAAGGCGGAACTCAAGAACTTGGAAGATTCCATCCGCAACCTGGAATGGAAATCTTGCAATGGTCTAAGACACTGAAGAAAAGTTTCTGAGGGCTTATGATCAAGAAAAATCACAGATCTTCCTGGGTCTGAGTAAGAACAATCTTCGGATTGTCACGGGGTTTTTAACAGGACACTGTCTCCTCAATGAACACCTCAGTAGATTGAAACTAAGAAGAAACGGCGAATGCAGATTCTGTGGGGAAGATGGTGAAACACTAGTACACCTCATCACTGAGTGCGCCGAGACGACAACCATTCGTGCCATGAATTTTGGTACGACTGATATTGAACTGACATTGAGATGGAGAACTACCCTCTATAAAACCGTCCCAGATACTGGCTTTTGTCAAAGCCCTGGGACTGTATGATGAGTTATGATTCAAGAAAGGGGGACACAATGGATCTGTAAGGTCGAAGTGATTAACCCCCCTCCCACTCATTCTAAATTCTAAAAAAAAAAATTCTAAATCTTTAATTTCCTTCTTCATTTGTGTAAAAATACCTAGCCAGTTTTATTTATTTTGCTACTTTTTTGGACTAGTGAAATTAACTCTTAAATCCAAAATCAAATTTCATTTAAATTAATTATCAAAAATGAAATCCTATACGATGCAGACTGAAATGTAATAACGTACCTTATAAAATTTAAACGAATTTCGCTGTTTATTTGTATTACATCTAAAAGCCACTCGAAGTTAACTCTATGGGTAACGATGCATAATATAACAGAAACTTTGTCTTTGCCCAGAGCGGAAGTTAATTAATTTTAAGGAGATAGGGCAAATGGTGTATCATCTATGACACAGCTTAACACGAGCCAGGCTTTGATACACACAACACACTCGTGCAAACATTTTGATTAATAATTATATTAAACCCCCAGGCTGTGTCTTATTTTATAATGCTCAACTTCCGATGCACGCTTTATTTTCCTGTGTTTTGTCCAAACCGCTGATATAGTGCTGAATATGTGTTTTAGTGTAGAATTTAGAATGTTTAGGAGGGGAGTTTATCACCGCGACCTTATAGATCTATTGTGTGTTCCCCTTTCTTGAGTTATAACGAGTTATAACTCATCATACAGTCTCAGGGCTTTAACAAAAGCCAGTATCTGAGACGGCTCCACAGAAGCCATCAGCTCTACGTCCACGACATCAGCCGTGCCAAAGTTCATGGCACGAATGGTCGTCGTCTCGGCGCACTCAGTGATAAGGTGTTCTGGTGTTTCCCCATTTTCCCCATAGAATCTGCATTCGCCGTTGTTTCTCAGCTTCAGCCTACTGAGGTGTTCGTTGAGGAGACAGTGTCCTGTTAGAAACCCCGTGACAATCCGAAGATTATTTTTAATTAAATCAAGGAAAACCTTTGATTATTCTCGGTCGTAAGTTTTGAGGAAGCTTTTTCGAGCGTCTTAGACTGTTGGAGGACACCCAGGTTACGGATGGGGTCTTCCAGATTCTTCAGTTCCGCTTTCAGTTGGTTTCCGATTGGAAAACAGAACGGTTCTGGTTCAGTTAGTGGAGTGTTCGCTCCTTTTCTAGCTAGATCATTTGCTTTTTCATTGCCTTCTATCCCTTGGTTAGTTACCAAGGGATAGTTTGTGTTTTAGTGTCAATTTGATAAATAACTCTTGAAAATAAAGTTTTGTTGTGTATTTTTATTAATTTTTTAGTTAATATTTGTAGATAGGGCATTTTTATACAGGGTGGTTCGAACTGTATTCCGGAAATTTCGGCAACATATTTTGCAGATAAAAATAAGTAAAAAAGTTCGTATAAACATATGTCCTAAAATGCTTAGTTTCGGAGATACAGGGTGTGGAAATTTTTTTTTTATTTCGACTTTTTCCAAATAATTTCTGAAGTAACGTCAATATTTGGATGAAAATTGGTGTGTGAGAGTTTTTTGACATGAGAAATTTGATTTTGATGTCAATATGGCTCCTATTTGTAGGGGATACCACCTACATGTCTTAACTGTTTTGAATTGTAATAACTTTTCGTCCGTACCTGTATAAAATTTCTTAGTGATAAAATATTAATTTCCGTGACTTTTTACGTAAAAAATATCACATGGTAAAAATTGCTACGAGCAGCCATTTTCAAGGTATTTAGAATAGGGAATAGTCAAAACATATTATTATTGACAAAAATAAACACGTTGAGTAGATAGTTATTTGACTGATATAATAATAAATTTGGGAACTTTTTATTTTTTTAAATTAACCATAAATTTTTCTTTGAAAAAATGACGATAAAATAGTTTCTGTGAACTTCTGGCACAAAAACATTTCAAATTTGTGATTTCAGTCTAATAACTATTTAGTCAACATGTTTAATTTATGTCAATGACAGGCATTGATAATTTCGGTTCCAAATATCTCGAGAACCATTACTAGTAGCGATTTTTTGCAAGAGACTTTTTTTACGTAAAAAATATTGTAAATGTATATTTTTTTACTCAGTTGTTTTATACAGGTACGGACGAAAAGTTATTCTCTTTAAAACAGTTAAAACACATGTAGGTGACGCCCTCTACAAATAGAAGTCATATTGACATCAAAATCAAGTTTCTAATATCAAGAAACTCACAGACACCAATTTTCATCCAAATATTGATCTTACTTCAAAAATGATTTGGAAATAATTGAAATAAAAATAAAACTTCTACACAACGGGGCATATTGATCAACAATGATCAATTGATAAACATGCAGCGAGAATGGTCATCCCTTTTAACAATGTTTGCCGAAGCTACAAGCACTCGAAAGGAGGGGAAACGCTCCAACATATCCTATACCGCTGTCCGGCTTTGAATAAGAACCGCAATCGTTTCCCTGGTGACTGCAGCCTTGTAGTTGCCGGGAAGAGCATGATGGAAGTTACCCGTTAACTCAATGCCACCGAATGGTTATAAACAGTTAATAATCCACGGTTTATTACATAATAAACGGTTTATTACATGCGGAAATGTGTTGGTACACGGACGGATCCAAAACCGAAGGATCTAGCGCAGGAATTTACTGCACCAGCAGTCCAAAGATGGAGATCTACCACAGTCTTGGAAAAAATACCACGATTTTCCAAGCTGAGTTATATGCTATTGAAACCTGTGTGCAACTGCTGGTAGAACAGCAATACACCGGGAAAACAATATGAATATTTTCGGATAGTCAAGCCGCGCTGAAAGCACTTAAGGCAACGAAAAGCGCACGCGTCATGGCGATCTTCATTGCAAGAAACCACTCAATATACTGGGTGATAGGAACAAAGTGTCGCTAATATGGATACTGGGACATGTCGGCCTAGAGGAAAATGAACGTGCTGATTTCCTCGCCAAAATTGGTGCAGGCTCGTCATTCGTGGGCCCAGAACCGACACAACGTACCAAAAAATCTCGCAAGAGACAGGCTCTGTGAATGGGTTAGAAGTGAGACGTTCCGGGACTGGAATGACAGTCCTGAAATGGAATATGCCAAGAAAATCCTAGCAGGGCCATCCAAACATAGAACAGGAGAACTCCTAAAGGCCGGTAGGAATGGAGCGCGTACGCTCACTGCAGTGTACACGGGCCACTGCCGGGCTGAGATCTCACCCACAGAGTGGGACTGGTGGACGCCGAATGCTGACCTGTATGGCACTGGAAACAATGGAACACGTTGAGGTGTACCTGTTCTGCTAGCACCAGGCTTGAGATGTTTGGCAAACCCGTGCTAGACCTATCTGACCTAGGAGACATATCGTCCTCAGACATAACGGCCTATGTTAAAAGGCTGGGTCTTGAGGGTGAACTTTGACGCCCTTGTATATTAGAGCTTGTAGAAACTGAGCCAATAGGCCCCTCGCGGCCGGAGGGGAGGGTCCCATGGGACCCACCTTAGTTCAATACAATACAATAATAATCCAACTATACCATCTCTAGGGATTGGGTCTAAAAATGAGTGGTATCAAAACGGTAATTTTGCTAATTGGAGTTCGAAAAGCGGTTGCATTTGCCACTTTAACCCATTTCCAACCAACCAAATCTTTTGGCTTATTATTATCTAATAGCAGAATAAGATGCCGAAGTTTCCGGAATATAGTTCGGACCATCCTGTATATTATTTCCTTATAATTCCTAAAGTAATGCGAGATAAAGACTTTTTGCTTCTTGTATTTAGTTGGAAAATACTAATAATTTTAGTGCCACTTGTATCTCAATTTAAGGCTTTTTTGATGTTTTAATCAATCACTAAATGAAAGAAATGAAACAATTTCTTACTTGGTATATTATTAAACTTTGCGATTATTGTCTTAAATCATATCACACATTTTTAAGATATTTTTCTTCTGAAGCGAATAACTGAAGAAGAGAATTTTCAAAAGGGCTCTAAATAAATAAACTTTATTATTAAGTTTACCTCTTTCTTTATAGATATCTCAATTTTACTACAGTAAATAAAAAATAAGGTTTAGGAAAATAAATATAGTATAACTCTGATATTTTTTATACCTCTTCCTGAAAGACCTACAGTAAAACCAGAAACTTCAGTATATCTTTTAGAAGGTCTTTACGAGTAACAATAAAGTCCGAATTCACTTTCGCAAGCTCTATTCACAGTTTCGTCCCGTCAATCAGTCTCAGTTACGATAAAAAACATATAGTGTTGCCTTATATTTCAAGGGACATATTCACATATTATATTCCATACGACTGACCAAAAGACTGACGTGTGTGAATATACCTTTAAGCTCCTAATAAAGAATTGTAGGCACATAATTTTCGTTTTTAAAAGCTTCTTTTCATAACAATGATATATAAGTACGTGTGCATATACGTTTACTCTACGTCTATTACCTTGCGACACAAAGGAAACCTTTTATTTATTTATTTATCTGTGGTACGTGGCTGGCATGAAAAATTTGCATCTTTTATTATGTTCTTCGGTGTGCAAATCGAAATGGATTCCATGCCCAAATTGGATTCCTACCCGATACTCACTCAGGCGTTGCGATATTTTAATTAGCTTATTCTACACAGAATGACAATAAGGAATGAAATCACAATAGTGAAGAGATTATAAGGGTGATTAACTGGTAATTTTTGTTAATGGGTTATTGTTTGATACAAACCAAATACTTTTCTTTTTTAGATTAAGTGGATTAATTTTTTATAGTGCCGAAATACTGTTATACTGAGTGACAACAAAGCCTTTAAAAAGTAAGCTAAATATTTTAATCTAGGAATATTACAACAATAGTTTATTTACAACCACATAATATGTGTAATAATTGACACTACTGACTTTTAAAATTTGAAAGTGTCAAATTATCTACATTTCTTCCCTCTTCCCCATTTCCCTCACTCGGTTTTTCTTAATTCTTGTCTTATTTAATTAACCAAAATATTCTTGTAATATCTTTATTAAATACTTATCTAACATCAACAAAAATAAATGAAGATTAACAATAAATTGAAGATTTTAATACATTTATTTGTTGAATGTAAAAAGGCTAGACTTCTTTGGCTTAAAACCTACATTCTGGCGTTTTAAAAAAGTGACCAGTTTGTGATGTTTCTTGATATGTCAGTCTTTTTTCTTAATTCTAGCATTGTTCGTATCATGCTGTACGTAGCCCAAAGAGTAGATGGTTTTTTCTGCCCTGCCATGTCGCTAAAATATGCCATAATGCCATCAAGACTGTCTCCCAAGGACATACATTTATACGAATTTTTACTTATTTTATTCGTAAAATAGCGTTGCCAAATTGTCACGAATACACCTGCACCAATCTCTGTATATCGGTAGTTATCAATAACCATTACTTATGGAATTTGCTGTCAATGATAGGTATCGATATATCAATAATTTGAAAGTCACCTCTTAATATTTGGTATATCGATAACTATCGATAGTTATCGATAAATTTGAAAAGAAATAAAAAATAAAAAAAAATTAATTTTATCATTTTTAACTTTAAACAAGTAATCGAAATAAATAGAGAGTCAGATTTTTATTTGATTTTGAGTGTTCACCACCAACGAACTTTTTTAAAATCAAAAATTAATTTTGTGTTTATTTTTATTAATTTTATTAATTAATAATCATTTCATTATACTGTCAAGAAAATCAAAGTGACTATAAAAATACAGCGTTTTAACTTTCTGCCTAAATTAGAAAGTTAAAATGCGCTATTTTTACAAATTTCATGATTTCTGAAAGTTTTCGTATTATATCTATATTTACAAAGCTTTTTCAGAAACTTTTATGCATATAAAGGCACCCCCTGGTTGTAAATCCGCTCTTCGTGAAAGCTTTACGTTAGCCAAAATCGCGTTCAGTATTTTCGAGTGTTGCTTTCTCCAGGTGAAGTGCTCAACTTAACGGAGCACTTTGAATGGATTGACACCCTGAGGAGCTTTTCTACATGTTCCGCCATCCATTAAACTCCCGCTCTCAAGTTTCAAAGTTTATTTCATTTCTATAGACTAAAAAAATAAAGTTTCAGTGATAAGTAGTACACAGGGTGTTTTAAAAAACAGTAGCAGTAGAAAAGATCTTTTGAAAAGATAATGATTTTATGCAGTGAACAGGAAAGGAAGCGTTTTAAGTATTTTATTTCATCTAGCTAATTTTTGTCACATATAATTACACGTTTATAAATAGTTTTAATTCCTGTGATGTAACTAAAAATGTTTTAATGTGCATTTTTTTTATTGCCGATGGATATTGTACTCTCTACATTCTTAATTTTTTAACTAATATCAAATAATAAAGATCTACTGACGCAAAATCGTAAAAATAAAAAATATCTAAGAAAATCTAGTTCAAAAGGTATCAACCTTAATAGTTTTTTGAAGATATATCAATTGTCCATTAAATATCGGAATAATATACTGCGTATTTGCTTATAATAATGGAGTAACTTGCTTTTAAATATAACCAATGTTCAATATTAATTTTGTTCACCCTGGTGAAGCTGGGTCAAACTAATTTGATTTAGCAAAATAGTTATTTCACTACACTACCAGTTATATCTGGTTAATTTCAGTTTAGGTAGCTTTTATTGAAATTTAAAAAAATTGTTCTTCATTTTAGAAATGTTAAATATGTCGAAAACCTTGCATTTTAGTCATATATCGAAACTCACCTTATTTTCCTTCTAGAAACTGAAAATCTTTTAATAGATAGGGTGGTCTATTACAAAAAACACAACTTTGATGTGTAACTTTTTGGGGACACCCTGTAGAACTCTCTATATTTTTGAAGATGCTTGCAGTTAACTCACATATGCTCCCAAAATTTAATTTTGATATAATGTTCTCTTTGGAGCCTCCGCGTCGTGTGAGACGCGCCAAATTCGTATATGCTCGCGATATTTAATTTCAATAGAAACTACTGTTCTCCTTGGAGCCTCCTCGTTGTAAGAGAGGCGCCTCCCATAAAATTATTCTTAAAGTTACTTAAATTTTATCAAAAAAATTATTTCTAAAAACTCAAAATAACTAACTCATTTAAGTTAACAATATGAAAATGCTAGTCACAAATTCGGAATATTTATTAAAATTAATTTAAAATATCGGCGGTGGCCTTCTCATAATTGTTTTAGGACGTGTTCAAAATTTCAGCCAGCGGCAGCGCCAGCGCACGATTTTTCTCTATCTCAGATTTTTCATCTAGAAAAATATTTAATAACTTTCAGGGAAAGCTACAGAGCACGGTTTTTACATTATTCATGGCTTCACGCCTCCTATGATAAATTGTACGAAATTCTTTGATGCAAGCATTGTAAAGTAACTTATTTCGAAACGTACAAGAAAAATGATTTTGTGTAAACACGTGCAGGGTTGTAGACATCCTGGAAATATACAAGAAATAATGTTAATCTGTAAAGTGCTTATACAGGGTGGCGCCTCTCATACGCCGCGGAGGCTCCAAGGAGAACGACAGTTTGTATTGAAATGCAATTTTGTGAGCATATGTAGGTTAAGGTGTTTCCAAAAAAAGTTACATATCAAAGTTGTGTTTTTTTGTAATGAACCACTTTATACATTAATTGATTTTCGGATTCTGGGAGAAAAATAAAGGTGATTTTTATAAGAGAAGTGTATGACTAAAATGTGAGGTTTTTGACATATTTAACATTTTCTGGAAATAAAGAACAATTTTTAAATTACAATAAAATCTCACTAAATTGGAATTTAACCGGTATAGCCTAATAAAATAAAGTATGTTACTCTTTTATTTTAAATGGAACACCCAGTATATTATTCCGATATTCAATGGAGAATTAATGTCTTTTCAAAATACTATTAAGGTTGCCTACCCCTCAAACGAAGATTTTCCTAGATATTTTCATTTACATGATTTGATCTGAGTAGATCTCTATTATTTGATAAAATCTAGGGTGGCTGTGATATGTGGCTATAGTCCAACTTTAACAACTTGTTATCGTTTTGTGTCAGTTAAAAGAAAAAAAATTCTCAGAAATTCGCCGAAAATGCGAACTTATCCTACATCAGAAAGAAATGATATGATTCTATTAGTTCATAATAGAATAGAATAGAATATCATTTTTTTATGGGAACTATTGTCGATAACATACCTAACATTAAAGAAATTATTGCAGCTGCTTTTCGAGGTAGAATTCCACATATGCCTTTTAAAATGAAAAAATCCTTTTGAAAAGACATCATTTTATGTAGTTAACAGGAAAGGAAGCATTTTGAGCATTTGATTTCATCTAGCTAATTTTTGTCACATAATTATAGGTTTATATCTAGTTTTAATTCTGTAATAATTAAAATATGTTTTAAACGTTTATCTTTTTATTACCGTTGAGTATTTTACTCTACATTCTTTAATTTTTGTTAAATTAACAAAAGGTATATCACAGCCACCCTATAGATTTTTTCAAATAATAAAGATCTACTGACGCAAAATCATAAAAATTAAAATATCTAGGAAAATCTTTGTCTGAGGGGTAGGCAACCTAACTTATATTTTGAAGATATATAAATTCCCCATTCAACACCGGAATAATATGCTGGCTGTTCCATTTAAAATAAAGGAGTAACTTGCTTTTAAAAGTGGCTAATGTTCCATATTAATATAGTAAAATTTTAATTGGAACTGAAATATTTTACTTTTAAACTGTTACCATTGAATTCTGAATATATTTTCATCTTTTTTGTAACGGGACGGATTTGCAAATATCTAAAACCTTGCATGATAGCATTTTCCAGATTTTCGACATTGTTGTAGTTGCCACGATACATTTCATATTCCAAAAATCCCTAAATACAGAAATCAATAACGGACAAATCTGGGGATTATGGAGGCCATCGTATGGGGTCCATTGTCCCAATTCATTGATTTGGGAAATAGGCATTTAGCAAAATTCTAATATTTTCAAAGTTGTGAAAGGAAGCCCCATCTTTCTGAAAGTATATTTAGCGTAAATTAGCTAAAGGAATATCTCAAAGTTCCGGTACGATAGCTTCCAAGATTTAGAAATAGCGGTAGAGAGTTAAGTATCCCTAATATGTTATAAAGATGTATTAGTGGCTCCCAAAATAAAACAAAAGACATATAGCAGTGTACTTTTAATAATCCCTTATTTTCTTTTATTATCAATCATGGCCTACTAATAAAAAAGATCATTTAATGAAAACTTTTAAATATTGCAGTAAATAGTAAAAATAAATATAGTGTGATATACATTTTTGGCAAGCTTATGGCAAGCCAGATCATGTTATTTATAAATACAGGGTGGCCCATCGAAAACGTTCCGCAAAGCATAACGGCCATGGTATTTTTTTTTAGAAAATCCAAAAACAAGCACCCTTCTTCAATCTTCACCAATAACGGAGATACCGTATGATTTAAACTAAAATGGGACACCCTGTAATTACTGGTCTAGGTAATCGTCGTACAAAACATATCTCTTTGAACCGCATTAAGATGCGATTTTTTTAATACATCTCTAATAAAGAAAACATTACTCTTAACTTCTCTGATTACCAACCCTTTTTTAATTTCATTTTATTTTTTAATAACATCTAACGTGTTAAAAACTTTAACATTCATTTAGCGGCAAACTTTCCAACTTTTTATAAAAAGTGTCACGAACAAGCAAAAACGTCACATTGCTGATTTTTTTCCAACTGAAGCAAGAAAAGCTTTTTAATTCCGATGTAAAATACCGAACAGAACTTTCTTCAACTTTTAAGTTGCCAACTCATTAAATGAAAAAAGAATAACCTTATCAAAAAATTTTCCAGAAACAAAGATTGGAAGCGGAAAATTAACAGAAAATTAGTTTCACAGGCCCTTAAATTTTTAATAAGAGGGGGAGATACTGTTTTGTATAAGATTTTTTTTTAAATTTAACTTGTTTTGTTCTAGAGAGCTGTCTTGTCGACATTTAAATAGATTTTACGTATTTTGGATTGTTGGCGTATAGGACACAATATCCATTGATATGTCCATGTAGAGAATCTTGGACACAATCTTGGGGAGTTCGTATTTTTAAGTTTCTAGACCTATTCGGTGTTGAGATTTGTGATTTTCTTTGTTGTTTCTTGATTTTGATGTCATTGAGAGATTGATTATTTGTCACTAGACGAAATGAAACCTTATTTTTGATAGAAAGTTTTCCTTTAATCCAAAAATACCAACGTTTTATTTTTATATCGAATCCAAAAAAAAAGAAAATGTAACCGATCCAGCGATATTTGTTGACGATATAACTTAGATGTGGCCCGAAAAAAATGAATTGTATAAATATTTATTATTTATTTTACCAGTATATTGGAAGAGGAGTGCCAAAAGCCAAACGGCAGTTGATATCCATTTCATATTGAGGGCTGAAAAAGAAAATATAGATTAGATTTGGAGAAATACACCTAGTTGGTAAATAAATAAAAATATACAGTATCACAGATCAAGTAGGTACGCATTAGATATGTGAGATTTTTTATTTTGAATACATTAATAATTCTCAATTGACAGTTAAATTTTGTTAGGCCCTGTATATTCGATCATAAACAACACAAAAGTCATGCTTAAACAAACAATTCTATAAGTAGGCTATGAAATATACATTATGACATTTATTATTGTGCAAATAAGTATACAGGATGGACAAACCTTTTATTTAAGTAAACTATTCATACTTTACATCACTTAAGTGTATGTTTTACAAAAAAAAACAATATTTCTTTAGAAGCCAACTAAAATTTAACTAAACATATGATCATTAGACAAATATTTGACTGAAAAACGTATCTAGTACCATCGGTTACTCAGGCTGCTAGTGAAATCATATCGGAGATGAGAAACAGCTCAATCAAAAAACGTGAAACAAACGGTAAGACACAAGGAAGGGTTGTGGCTAATTGTTCCGATCCTGACCTCTCTGACAAAAAATTAGGAAAAAGGCATATACAGAGGACGTGGTGATACTGAAGACTCATGGAATCTGCTATGAAGAACCTAACGGAATGGGCATCAACCCAGACAAAACCGAACTCATTCTTTTTACAGTGCGATGACGAGGATTCTTACTAGACTCAAAGCTTTCCTGGAAACGCAACACGGAAGAAAGGATAATAAAGGGAACTAATCCATTCCATGCATGTAAGAAAATGTTTGGTAAAAGATGGACCAATCATTACAATATGGAGCACTAGGATGGTGGGAAGCGGTACTTAAAGGGACTAATAGAAAAATCCTCATAAAAGTACCACAATTAGCAGTTCTAGGTACAACTGGAGCAAGGAACAACACAGTGCAGGCTGCGCTAGAAGCAATTCTGGACTTGCAATCAATCGACTGGCTAGTAAAGATCTGGCTGCTAAGGGTGCCCTAAGATTAAAGGAATCCACATAATCTGGGGAACCAGACCAACTACGGTTACTTGAGAATATTGCCAATGATAGGGAAAATCATGGAAAACTTTCTTTAAAGGCATTTTCTATAAATAAACTTATGTTAAACTGATTTCTGATAAATAAACTATAGTCCGTCTAGAAAGTATCCGGAAAAAAGAAAGCAACATTACAATTATCGATATATATTTTTAGGACTTGAGTTACAAAAATTATAACAAATTATTAACTTTATTTACTTATACAACCTCCATTTAACTCCAAACACTTAACTAAACGTCCAGGTACACCCGAAACTAGGTCCACACCAAAATGTTCAGTGGCGGTAGTCAAGGCCTGTAAAACTGAGCGAATCAAATCTTGTTTATTTCGTGGAGCTGCTCGTTCCACTTCAATCTTCATTAGTCTCTATATATTTTCAATGGGACTAAGGTCTGGTGAAGCTGCTGGCCATGGAATTATTGCCAAATGGTGTTCTTGCATCCAAACTTGAGTAGAGGCAGACGTATGGCATCTTGCATTATCCTGCTGAAAACACCACTCCTCTTGATATAAAACATGAGCCGTTTCAAGAAGAAAACCATTTAAAATATCACAATATTTTACACTATTAATAGTTCCATCAACTATACACAGAGGTGTAGCACCACGCTGAGATATTGCTCCCCAAACCATTATTTTAGAGGGAAATTTTGAAACTTGAACGGTAACATTTTCTTTTGATAGGATTTTTAGGTGGTTTCCACCAAGTTGGAAACAACTTTCGTCAGAAATAAAAACATTATTAAAATTATCTTCTTGAAAACGTTGACAAAAATCCATTCTTCGCTGCCTTGTGTTATTGCAGGGATTTTTTTAGCTTCCTTGATATGTAGCCTTGTCTTTTCAGTGACATGCGGACGGTTTCTGGACACATTTTTAATTTTCACTGACTTACAAATCTGCTAACCAATTTGCGAAACCCTAGGCGCGGATTCTGTTGTCCTAATGCCACTAAAGCGTTCACATTGTTTTGGCGAATCTTACGCGGTCTTCCTGAAACTGGTCTTCATATCTGTGCCATTTTTTATCCTCTTTATTGTCTCATATACTGCACTTTTTCCGAGTTCAGTCAATTGAACTAATTTTTTAACGTTTCGAACACCTTTTTTATACAAATATTCCACCATTTCTCTTTTTTTTTACTTGTGACATTATTTCTCAAATCTTGAGCCGGTTTAAAATCAACAATATTTGATAGATGATGTTGCCATATGATTTTGGTCATAGCCTACTATCGGCACAACCTACGTGATGGATTACTATTGTCTTAGAGTGTTACAGAGAAAAAAATACATTAAAATTATGAGAAATATAAAATTCCGGATACTTTCTATATACAATAAACTTTTCTCATCATTAATTCCCATACAAAGATCACTGAGAGGTCGTTTGAATTATATGATATATTTATGTGCATATAAAATTTAAAAACCTCTTTATATATCAAATTTCCGGGTTTATTTTGAAATAAGAAAAAAAAACATTAAAAACCATTTTCCCAGAATAATAAAAACGAATAAAGACTTTTTACTAAAGCCAAAAAAGTTCTTTATGAATCCTTATCCATTCAAACATTACTTTTCCGCTACAAAACACAAAAAGAGATAAAAAGAACGGTATGTCGCTTTGAAAATGTAACAATATAATATATCAGAAATGTTTGTCAACATGTCAGACTGTAACTCCTGTATTTGAGATCTTTGAACCATATAAGGCGAGTGTTATAAGTTAAAAGTGGGTCAAATAGTAATATGTTTTGAAGTCGAAGCGTTAAAGTTTCAGAAAAACTCACCAAAGGAGAATTTAAGAAGTTCTGTGATGGAAATACGAACAACTGAAACGTTGAGTTAAAGATATTCAAAATAAGTAAGTGTGGTAATAGAGTAGACTTTATATGGACTTATTTTGTATTTACACTACTTATATATTATACACTAGCGTGTACCAGCGACTTCGTTCGCGTCGAATTAATCATTTCTAATGGTGATGATAAAGCAAAGCAAGAATTCCCATTAATACACAAACTGGATAAAATTTTCTCACATTTATGTCAGCATGAGAAAAAACAATATGGCGATATTATTATATAACTTGGTAATATTTGAGGGATAGTTTCATCTCGTTGGAATTTGACTTTCGAAAAATCCGTTTGTCAAAAATAAGCTTTTTACATCAAGCAGTTCAAGCAGAATCGTGGTTAAGAAATTACCCAACTTTTTGGAACACCCTGTATGATTTTTTAAAAAATTTCAAAATATGTAAAAAAAACCAAATAAATTATGCTTGTCTATCTACCAAAATAAAGTGGTGGGGGAAGATTAGATCTATTTTTATTTAAATATTAATAACTCTGGACTGGATGATCGGAATCCAACAAGCGAGTGCTCGTTTAAAAGAGCGTTTCTTACTCTATATTGCACCATATAAACAATAATAATAAGATTTTGAACGTAGACGCTAGGGGGCGTTGTCTTAAAATTTAACAAACATTGCGCGTCTTTTCAAAAAAATTAAATCCAATAGTATATGTAATTTTAGCTGATAATAAAGAGTAGTAAAAGCTTAAAGAGTCAGCGAAAACCGCATCTTGATATCTTCTTTCAAACCGAAGATATTAGCAAAATTATAATAAATACCAAAAAATAAGCCCTTAATTACCTACCTTATTTTTACAACACGGTATCAGTAGCCCTCTTAATTATGCCCATTCTAACAAAAAATAAGACAGAAACAGTTAGTTTATTTTAAAATCGACGAAATACCAGAATACCATAATAGCAGAGGTATTAATATCTAATAATTAAGATATTAATAACAGTGAACAAGAAACGATGATTCAGTGAAGTCATGGTAAGGCTTTGGAAAAAAGTTGCTTTTGACGTAATAGTATAAACGTCAAATTGTTATTAGATCAACATTTTGATAGTCTTATCAGCGTTTTTTATCTTTTAATTGCTTTTTCAAAATGCGTTTATTATTTGAAATAGTTGAAGTTGTTGGCATTTTGAAAAAGCAATCAAAAGATAAAAAACGCTGATAAGACTATCAAAATGTTGATCTAATAACAATTTGACGTTTATACTATTACGTCGGTTACAACCTGACCTCTGTATGCCTGTATTAGAATTGTTTAACTATTCTGATTGTAATTTGATTATTTTAGCTTTCTGAGGCTGAAGATGGGAATTAAATGAATCCCAAAACATGTCGCCCCAATTTTAAATCAAATTAAATTTTGAAATAAACATCCTAAAAGATTGTGAGTTTTTTGAGTCCCCTGTCCCTCGTCAGAGGTTTTACATTGATATGTTCTCACACTGGGTTGGAGAACGTTTAGTTAAAATTAATAATATTCATCTATCAAATTTTATTTTTTTTTATTTTTTCTAAAACGGTATAAAAATTTGGAAAAGTATAAACGGGATTAACCATTTTAGAACAAGCAAACATTTTTTTAAAAAATGCATTTTTCTTAAAATGTCAATAATAAAAAAGTTTTTCCTCTTGTAAAGTCAATCAGAGGACATACTGTATACAAGATGATTCTTGTGTGCAAATATTTTTTAGGGTAGTATAGTTCGACCCCAGAAATATGTATGTTTTTTCATTTTTTTTTTAATTTTCACTAGTAATACCACTAGAGGTCAAATTATTTCCGGAAATTTTTTCGAGCTCATGAATATTTTTAGAAAATTATAATAATACTATATAATAAAAAATAATACAGAGCGAGAAAAAATGTCCGGATTTAATTTGACCTCGTGTGGTATTCGGTAAGAAAATTTCACACCAAACTGTGTTTGAAAATCAAACAATTAAAATGTATTTTTCGATTTTTGGTCGAATTGGTTATTTAGTTACTATGACAACTAAGTGACACCCGAACCTAAAAACTATTTCAGTTTTGAAGCTGTCAAGCGGCACGACTTAAAAAAATGTTTCGCTTCGGTCATGAAAGCAAAGAAGATATTCGCCAGGAGATTAAGCAGTTGACACCCGCGAATACTAGGAAATCGAAGTCAAGCGTATGGAAGCAATTTACAAACTTTTATCTCAGCTTTGTAATTGAAATGTATCAAAATTATCATGTAAACAAATAAAAACCAGACCAAAGAATATACCTAGCTAGAAAAAGAATGGACTCTGCCATACTGAAAAATGGTCCTATAGAAGTGGCGCCATCTATTGAGTAGGGCTTGTTATAAATGGATCGAAGCGCGGGCTTTTTAAATGAGCGTATTTATTGAATTTTGCTCTAAAATAATTAAATTTGATTATTAAATCTTATCTTTTACACAAATTCAACAATACTAATAACAAGTATCGTTGTGATGTGTAAAAAATAAGATTTAACAGTATAATTTATACAATTATTAAATAAAATTAAAGCCAAACATGTGAAATATTATTTATTATGTAAAGTTTTTATGTATAAGTCAAATATTTAAACGTCGTTTATTATAATAAAACAAGACCAACGTAATACGCCCAAAGTTTTGTAAATGGAGTAAATATAAATAGGTAAAATGATGGCAAAAATAAAAGACTTACATTATATTTTTAGGGCCACAAACAAAAGAAATTGTCTAATTAAAACACATATAACAAATTATAGTTTGAAAAACGTTTTGATAATAATTTATTTGATACTATTATGATTGGCGCTATGACAACGACAATATTGTTTGAGAATTTGACAATAATATGACAATGGCCGTTGGAAACTATGGAAACTACAAAAAAATTCTGATTTAACGCCATCTGGCAATAACTAGTAGCAACTTCTTAACCTAAAAATTAATTGCACTACCACCTAGTGGCTAGGGCTGGAACTATTTTATTTGAGATTTCCGTGGAAACGGTGGGACCGCTTTTGCTATTTCACTTTCCCGCCCTTGAACCAGACTCTCAAAAAGATATTCTGTCATTATAAACGTCAAAAAAATTTCCAGTATAATTCGCTGTGGGGTGCCCACAAGGAAAAAAAATTCACTAAAATTTATCCGTCGCCGTGGTTATTTATCAAAAAAACACGTTTTGATTGGTTAAAAATTACAGGTGTGGAATTTTCAGTCAAATAGCACAATAAATTAATACCATGACAACATAGGTAGAGTATAATCAATTTACAGGAAGAAAACAAAACAGAAAAAATACAGTGAATCTCAAAATCAACAAGCAATCATTTTTTTTATTTTCAATGTCTTACTTACTTATTTAAAAAAAGGACAAAGAAAAAATGTAATAATAATTGTCTTTTATTGAGATCTACCAGCCCTGAAAATATTTGTACTTATATTAGATTGATACAGTAGTGTGTCCGTTATTTACCAACAAATTGATCATTTCTTTCACGTCGTCCTCTAAATTTTTAGTTTATTCTCTAAAAAACAATAACAGACCATTATAAACCCTTAATATTCACAATAAACTTTGCCCCAAAGACGATTCATTTCCCATTACATTACATAGGAATCTTCCACGTTTTGCAAATCGTTTTATTCTCTTGATTTTGTTCTCTTGCAGCCATGATAATTACATATTATTATACAGAATTGAACGCTCTACAAAGAAGGTTTCTCACAATTTTTCGATAAACCTACTCCTTCAAAAGTTATTCACGGTTAAAATTAACCACTCGGTAAATTCTTAAATTCTTCAACTTTTTTGACAAAATTATGATTATTTTTAAAAAACTTAGTCTATTACTGTAAAAATATACAATTCTGATGGTTGGGAATTAAGAAATCTTCAAGTCTAATGTAGTTTAAACTATTTAAGCTGATTTAACTTTTTTTAAATAATGTTTATTAAAATAAATCAGCTATACTTAAATGATAAGAATAACTTTTGAAGGAGTAGGTTTACCGAAAAATTGTAAGAGACCTTTTCTGTAGAGCGTTCAATTCTGTAAAAGAATATATGATTGTCATGGCTGCGAGAGAACAAAATCGAGAAAAAAAAATATTTGCAAAAAGTGGCAAATTCCCATGTAATTTAAATGAGAAATGAATCGTCTTTGGGGCAAGGTTTATTGTGAATATTAGGGGTTACAATGGTCTGTTATTTTTTTTAGACAATAAGCTAAAAATCTAGAGGGCGTCGTTAGAGAAATAATCAACTTGGTAAATAACGGACACCCTACTCACCCAGTATAATTTCTATGATTCACCGGTAATTTTTAATAGTAATATTAACCGCATAAAATTATTCAATTACCTACCGTTCAATAAAAATCGCTGCCGATCGATAAATTAGATCGATCAAATCGATCTCACTGTCACTGCAACGGAACTCGCGTTTACACTCTCAATCGAACACTCAGTGTCATCCACCGGCCCGCTCCCTGTTTATTTATACCACGATGGGTCGTTGGACGTCTTTGTGTCATCGACCACAAGAACAAGGCGCATCATAGGAATCGGGTGTCATGATTGAGGCGCCCAAGAAATCCTTTCTTTCGCCGATGAAGAGTAGTAGAGCTGGGAAGTTTAGTTCACTTAAAGGTACGCGCACACTGACCAGCGCCGCACCCGTCGCACGCGTCTCACGAATCGCACTTTTTTTTCTTGTCGCTCATCGCATTATTCGCTCTTTTGTTTCTTCTTGCCCCTACAATACCTGTATTTGCCAATCGAATTTCTCACCAATCGCTTCCGGAGTTCTGTCTGCAGTGATAAGCGTCTTTTTTTAATATTTCTCGACAATGAATGACGACGAACAAGAAATAATTATGAGCTCCTTGCTAATAAAGGAAGAAGAAATCACGAGAAAGAATCGAAAGTTCACAATATTTGCAAACATTTTACCTTTCAGAGGGAAATTCCACACATGGTGCCCCGTGGCGTAGAGGTACAGCTCTCGTCTACCAATCCAAAGGTTGTAACGTTTTCAGTTCGTTACATGTCTTGTATATGATATATGATGTCTGGCTTACATTTCATCACCGGATTCCGTATCGCTCAGGCCTGATAATTTACTTGACGCGCCTGGCGTAATTTTTACGTTCTCTTGTCAACAACCCTGTTATCGTTTCACTGCTTCTGTGGAGCGCTGTCAAGATCGTTTCAAGGCGCCTCTCCGCTTTTAACTTTACTTTGGGTTTGGCCATCTCAATAGTCCCGACGAGAGAAATTGTAATTATTTAAATCTTGCTGTATAATTTGAATCAGCTGCTATTTCAAAGCAACAGGTAAAGATGAGATATTATCTTTATTAGATTCGTTATTATTATTGAATATTTTTAGGGTAGAGTTTTGGATTGACCCACCTTAACTCGTATTTGTATTTTGCTGGCACATTGGTGTTCTTTGTCCTCCAGAATGTTACATGGAAGAAAGGACAGTTTCTTTGTTTATTATTGAGCCCTCGGAAGTAATTCGAGGTGGGTTTATTTTGCTTATTAGACCTTGTTTGGTTTTAAACAAGAGTTTCGTATTTTTAAGGTCCAACGTTATGGTCCAAGTTACGGACGTTATCTTATGGACGGATGTCCAAGGTTATGGTCCAAGTTACGGACTGTATCCTATGGTTGGATGCCCTATGTACGGATGTCCTGTGGACGAGTGTCCCATGTAGGGATGGTTTATCTTATATATAGAGTGCCCCAGCGTGGATGTATCTTGAGCCCCATGCTGCTTCTTTCCCATTTCTAAGCCTAGTCAATAGTTACGGCTGTATTGATTCATGGTGTCCTCATTCTGGCCTCTTTTGTTGTATTGGCCAACAGGATAGCCGAGAGACAGTACAGAGAGAGCAGTACAGAGAGAAACAGTTTAGACTTGAGCACGCACGCACTGATCCTCCGCGAATGCTCAAGTGTAAACGGCTGTGCGTGCACGCTCACTCTGAATCTGTCTGTGCATGAGCAGCCGCGAACGTGAGCCGTCTGGTGTCGGTTTTTGGTCCGTGCTCAAAGGGATTTTATGTGTGCGCGAACGCTCAGTTTGCACCGGCAATTTGTTTTGTCGTGCGTTCGTGCGTGCGTGTGTGATTTTTTTTCGTTTTCCTTATTAAAATTATGGAGTGGATCAATGAATCTTCGTTATTATTAATTGAAAGATATGAAAAGTTGCCTATATTATGGGATGTTAAACATTCTTTGTATTATTAAAAAATAAAAAAAACGCATGGCAAGACCTTGTAAATAAAATTAATATTGAACATGTCGATATTAATGAAATTGCTATTCTAAAATTTGTATCTTTTGTTCGTAATTTTTGGTGTTATTAAATTTTGTAAATATTCAAAGGCGGGCCTGGTCATTCTTGTAAAGTTTTTGAACTGATCATAGCCCTCCTCAGACACTAAGTTGTTGCAGTAATTATATCGATTTCTAAAAATTTGGGTTTGCCACCAGCGACGATGTTTTCGATTTTTCTCCTTTTTAATAATTAAGCTGTGCATATCAATGACTGCAGCCTCGACTCTTTCTTGGTCGTCCATTATTTTTGCCAACACAACTCTGCTGTGCGCGCACAAATGGATCACTTCATTCGTCGAAAAATACGTTTTTAATTTGAACGGAGCCGAGAGCGCGAACGAATGCCGTGCGCGCACGCTCAGCTCGTGCGTGCTCAAGTCTAAACGCACCATTTGAAGCATGATTGCATAAAAAACAGCTAAGTGTAGATGTAAGTTCTAGTTTTCAGTCTTAACATAATAATGTACATTTTAAATAATATCGTACAGACTATGTTTAGTGGTTAGATCGTTAAGAACATTTATGTCGATTTAGTAGTTACAATATGATTTAGATCTTAGGTTTCATTACATTACGTCTTGTAATAGTATTACTTTCTATTGATATTATTATTGCGCTATTTTAACAGACGAATAACCAAACATAGATTCTAGAATCTATATGTTGCAACATCTTCGATTTAACATCATATAAAATATATCAAATTAATTAAAGTAATGCTTAATGCAAACTTTTATACATTTTCTATAATTTTACATGTATGGTATTTTTCTACAGCCTTTTCATTGAATATATTTAATATTATTTCTACATAGCTTTTTACTCGACATATAACCACTATAATAATTATTAAAATTGTACAATGCTATTTACCATCAGAATACATCATGAATGAATATAGTCACTAGTTTTAAGTAATAAACAACTGTGTTTTCTTTCTCTGTTCATGGCCTGGCACCCAATATTTGTATTTTTGATTTATTATTATTGATTAGTTTTCTTTCTAGTGAAATACCTTATCCACGACTGCTCTCCGATGAAAAGCTGCCGTTCGCAGTGGTAGTTGTTTAAAAAACGGTATAAGGTTGTGGGTTCGAATCCCACACCCGGCATTTCATCAGCCGACTATTTTTAATAAAATAAAAATAGTTTGGGTACCTAGGTCGACTCAGCCTTAAATGAGTACTTGGGATTCACAATCCTGAGGTAATAATAGGCGGTTGAAGCGTAATGCTAGCCACATTACCTTCCTTGTATACCGAACGGCTCTAGTATGGCAAGCCTACTCCCAAGGCGTTAAACGCTATATACGGGAGCTATTATTATATTATTCCACACATTATTATCATATTTAATTGAGGACGAACTAAAAATTTTTCAATATTTCAAAATGAGCCATGAAAAATTTGCGAACAATATAACGAGACGTGTAAATGTGTATGTTAAAAATATATAGGTAAGTTTTATTGCAGATAAAAAAAATAAAATCAAATCAAAGTTTACAAATCACAAATTAATTGGAACAAATAATACGAAAATTTTACGAAAAAATGCATTTTTCCTCACTTCAAGCTTTCTGTTATTGTCTAAAAATTCAGAATGTCTATTTCGTTTTATAAGATATTTCTTAATTTTAGGGACCTAAAGTGAAATATTCTCATAACATATTCAAAGAACAAACTAAAAATCAAAAACAGTATCCACGACAATTTTCTGTGGTAATTACACCGGCTGTGGCAATAGACAAGGCCGAATCTATAGTCGTCGCCTTGTATCATATCTCGGATCTGCCGACTGAATAGATTCCCGTGAACTAGTCTTTTAATTAGTTCCTCTCAGTACTTTCGGTCCGGGACAGGTAACATACGACTGGCACTCTCCATTCCCGCCTAGCATTGGGCTACGATCCCGCTTGCCGATCCGTACGTAAATTAGTCTTTTATTTAGTTCCTCTAGTTCCTCTAGGCCCGGATCCAATAACGGCGTCGCATATTATTATATATGGGTCACAGTTTCGATCCCGGAATAGGCCCTGAGGAACTAGTTCTTTGAGAAACCGGGAACTAGTTCCTTTCAATGCAGGTTGGGAGTAGCTCATTGGAACTAGTTCATTCACAAACTACACACCTCTACATACGAGATTCATACCGGATCCAATAACGGTGTCGCATATTATTATATATGGGTCACAGTTTCGATCCCGGAATAGGTCCTGAGGAACTAGTTCTTTGAGAAACCGGGAACTAGTTCCTTTCAATGCAGGTTGGGAGTAGCTCATTGGAACTAGGTCGTTCACGAACTAAACACCTCTACATACGAGATTCCATCTTTTGAACTAGTTCGGTTGTGAACTACACAGCTCTACTTTCTTCTGCCGGTGAAGAGCAGTAGCACGAGCCTGAGCTGACACCCACCAATCGGAAGGGAAGTAGTCAATTATGCTGGTCGCGGATGAGGTCGTACCTTGAAGGATTCAAAAATAAAAATATAAACATTAGAATTGCATGTTTGGGTTTGACAAATAGTACTATTGACGTACTTCATAAGAGAGGGCGTATTTATCGCTATGATAAGAAACATCTGCATGTTATATTTTTTTTAATTTTTGAGTAAATAATTACTAATAGTTCTAGGATTTGTAAGAATGTGCATAATAAATTTTAATATTTAACCGTTCGTAAAATTCTGAAATACTTTACATACAAAAATTGTTAATTTTTTAATTCTCCGTCCAACAAAAAAATACATACAGGGTGTTTCATTTAAATAAAAACAAAGAAACATTATTTTATACCCAGTAGAAGTAAAAATATTTTCTTGAAATACATTCTTAGTACTGGGTGGCCAACTAAGAATGGACGCCGGCTGTATCTCAGAAACTACTTATCGTATAACTTTGGGAAAAAAATTCTAATAAGTAAATCGACCAAGGGAAATCGTTGGAAATTATTTTCAAGTTCAAAAAATGTCCGCTAGGGGGCGTTTCTCTGATAGCTAATCAGAAATCAGCGTTTTTCTCAAAAATATGCAGGTGAACAGGTATTTTAAATATTACCATTGTAATCATAGAGAAATTTGTAATTTTTTTGACATAGAGCATTTTGCTCTATCTTATAAAATAAAGTGGTGGGGGAAGGTTAAATTTGCTTTTATTAAAATAAGGATAACTCTGGTTTAGGTTAGCTGATTTAAACAAACTAGGGCTCGTTTAAAAGAATTTTTCTTCCTTAATGATCTCCAGTATAAATGTTATTTCCAAATTTTTTTGCGAGGTAGCTAGAGGGCGCTGTTTGACATCATAACAAATATTGCACTTTTGCATAAAAAATTTAAATAGGAGGCTATATTTCTCTTTTCACAGTTAAATAGAACACAAAATTTCCAAAATAGCAGCGCAAACCGCAACTTTCTATCTTCTCTCTAACGGGAGATATTTAGAAAATAAATCATATTAGGCTGTCGCCTAGGATTATAAGGTCTAAAAATTATAGTAGTGGGCTAGGAAACAAAAAGAGGTAAATTGGTTACGTCAGAATATCAAAACGTTTAAGTTCAGTTTTCATGCATCCGAATTTCGGGCGTTTTCTTAAAGAAATGACGCCATAAATTTTTAAACGTGTTTATGTAACATTATCGTCCATTCATGTAATTTTACGAATTTTTTGGTTAATTATACGTAGGTAGTTCTGAGATTAAAATGTCCGAAAGTCGGACAATCAATAATTTTATTAAAATTTCTAGGAATTTTGGGCCGCCATATTGCTTTTAACACAAAATGGCCGAATTTCGTAGGACCGAAAACTAGGGATTTATTTCATGTTACGTCATTTAGTTATTAATCTAAGTTCGTTCTTGATTTCACTTGTTTTCTTGTTTTACCTGTTGTTTGTGTTATTGATTATTATATTATAAAGTTTATGTCACCGAATGCAAATAATAATACATCACTATTAGTAGATATTGAATGTTTTTTGTTAAATTAAATCGATTTTCAAACCAAAATTTAAAATATATTTTACATTTTACCCATTATCTTATGTACCTATTCATTATTTGTATATTGTAAAACATTGGCTGCATTTGTATGGTTCATAGTTTATTTGCCAAAGTATTTATTACTATAAACAGGTATATAATATATTGTATTTATTAACTGTATATTATGTATATTTCATGTAAACTATATCATTTTTAAAATACAAACCAAAAACACGAGGAATAATAATTATGTTTCCCATGTATTCTACAACATATTTATTAATCCGTAGTATCTAACTAGCGTGACGTCATAAATCTCGCTCCGTGGCTGTTCTATTAGAGATGGCATTGGTCTGATATTTTTTTACATTTGACTTTTGACAACTATGCCATTTCGTGTTGATTTTTGTCAGAAGAGGCAGAACTATGACTTGTTTTATAATTTTCCTTTTCTATTTCACGAAAGTAAAAAGAGTTACCTATCTGATTCGGTCAGTCACTCAATTTAAAGAATATCAGTAACTTTATTGATAGAGGGATTTTATATTTGCCATGTTGGTAAAAAATAATGGTCAAAATTCAAAGTTATTCATTTTATAGACTATACCCTAAAAATTTAGAAACAAATTTTGTAACAGTAATTTCAATAAATAAACAGTTCAGTTAAAAATAACTTTATTTGATGTTCTAAATCTGTAAAGGAGAGGGAAATATATTTCGGGGTGTTAGAAACAGCTGTTCCTGCTTTTATATTTTGTTTACTTTTACTTTCCTGCTTTCCATGCAAAGCGCTCGTTGAATTTTTCATATTTTATATCGGCAAATTGATTGATTGTTGAGAAGAATAATATACTCGATATATCTTAAAATTCTTTGTTAACCAAATTCTATGCTTCAAGTTTAATATACAGGGCGATCATGATCACATTATTTTTTCATGTCTTAGACTTCTAAGAATTAGAAAAAAAAATCATCATTAATTAATTTTGAATTTTACTATAAAAATAAAAATAAAATTGAAAAAACGGATTTTTTTTTGAAAATCTCGAAAACCACTAAAAACATATTGAATCGATCATATTTTTTATTAATTTGCTAGTTCAGTAATTAGATATTCAGGTATTTTCCTGTATATTTTTTATATCGTTTAAATTGGTATAATGAACATTTTTGTTTGGTAAAATTTCTGTATTTGTCTATATGTCCTATTATTAATTGCCACGTGGAACAGTAATTTGGTAGAGAGTGTGTAGTCCATTAACGAGTGAGACCAAACCAATATCAAATCGTTGATTCTTTTCAAATTTTAATTTT
This sequence comes from Sitophilus oryzae, assembly GCF_002938485.1. Classification (NCBI taxonomy): domain Eukaryota; kingdom Metazoa; phylum Arthropoda; class Insecta; order Coleoptera; family Curculionidae; genus Sitophilus; species Sitophilus oryzae. The sequence goes on along the minus strand of NW_022147287.1, from coordinate 3,309,050 downwards.
AAAATTTGGCACGCGTATTCTAATCACGACTTTATTTTCAGTATTTTGTTTTAATTCTGTAAAAAAAATGACAGATTTACTATAACTATAAAAAATGCAATATACCGGGTGCTTCTCAAAAGTGGCTCACCCCTATAACTTTTTTACTTTTTCAGTTAAAAAAAACGAAATTTGGTATGTTAGTATATGACATATATTAGGATTGATTGATGTATTCAATTGTTTTCGGTCACTTCCTGTTTTACCGGAAATGACTACAACTTTTGATTTTTAAATGGCACCCACGGTATTTTTTTACTTTATTCGATAGAAAATAATATTCTGAAAAGAATGACGTATTATATGTCAACTTTTGACATTTTCGCATATGATTTATTTGGAATTATAACTTGCGGTTCGTAACGAAAATTTGACTCGAAATACCAAGTGTGTGGTGTCAAATTATTCGTAAAAAAATGCTTTTTCCAAATATGCTAATAAGCAGGGGCGCAACTAGACATATACTTTCAGGGGGGCTCAAGTCTTTTGGGGGGGCTTAGGTCACTATAAGATAAGATTCATGTGAGGTTAAAACCAATCTTATACGACACGCACTGGTCATCTGGGGGGGGTGCTAAGCCCCCCCTGGCCACCCCTAGTTGCGCCTCTGCGTAATGAGCCACCCTCGTTCCATTTGAAAAAAATTGGGATATGATTAAAAATACGATTTGAGCATTTTCTAACTCTCCAGGACACTAAAAACATTAGAGGATCAAATCTATTTTTCCAAGGCTCCTTGAAAAATCCTCCTTGTTCTTGATTAAGAAATGTTGTTTTTAATATAGCCATGGTACTCTGTCAAAAATTGACATATGATATGTCATTCTATTCAGAATGTCATTTTCTATCGAATAAAGTAAAAGAATACCAAGGGTGTCATTTAAAAATCAAAAGTTGTAGTCATTTCCGGTGAAACAGGAAGTGACCAAAAACAATTGAATTCGTCAATCAATCCTAATTTATGTCATATACTAACATACTAAATCTGGTTTTCTTATCTGGAAAAATAAAAAAGTTATAGGGCTGAGCCACTTTTGAGACGCACCCGGTATCATTTGCGAAAAATTAAATTATTACAAAGTAGACGTACGTTAAATATGGCTTACTGAATGTATTTCTAAAATATCGTAAATAAAAAAAAATGTTAAAAATAAAATAACTTCTTGTTAGTAGGTAACTTTCAAAGTTTTAATAAATAAGTATGCTCGAATATGCTTATACATACATATTTTAGTTATTAATAGTTATTAATACTGACTTAGATTTTTCGAGAGTATCGTTATAAGTTTCCTGTTTATTTCGTAAAAGATATTTTTGAAAACTTTAATGTAAACAACATCTGTACAGAAAACAACATACTAACGATGTAACATAAATAACTAAAATAATATTTATGTACCTATATTAAAGATTTTTATAATAAAAGACAATGCAGTTATTGGTATTATTTTTAATATTGTTGCTTAATATTCTATAAAAGTTATTGATGGATTAGATTTTCTTTTAGAGAGTTGAAAGGTTTGTCTCTATTTATGAAGTAATAAATGATGGAATCTAACCCAGTGATATTATACATTTTACTAAACATTCTTCTATATTTCTTCATAAACTTCTATATTTAGGTTTCTGTTTCGATGTTAAATAAAAAGTCGGTAAAAAAACTTTTAAGTTAAACGCTTTTATCTTATGTGCACTGAAAACTAGAAAATAATAATATAATTAGGTATTTTGAACTTCTACTTCAGAAATATTTTAGTACTAGGCAGAATAGCTTTTAGGCATATTAGACTAAAATAAAAACGTGGGGCCCATTAACTATTGCTGTAATACTTTCTTCTATACTAAGTGTGGATTGCATCGACTTACTATAATCGTAACTGGAGATTTTGACAATCAATATCCAGCCGTGGCGGCTTCACCAGCGAACGCCGAGCTCATGATCTACCAAAGTATAAAGATATGCTTTGCCATAGGTTGGATTTCAGAGGGGCCCCGTTTTTTATTTTAGTCTAATATGCCTAAAAGCTATTCTGCCTAGTACTAAAATATTTCTGAACTAGAAGTTCAAAATACCTAATTGTTATTATTATTTTCTAGTTTTCAGTGCAATATAAGATAAAAGCGTTTAACTTAAAAGTTTTTTACCGATTTTTTATTTTCTAGTTTTTAGTAGCCTACCTAATATTCCTCATTCTATTTAATTCATTTAGTGCTTCATTATTACATGGTTTTTACCTGATAATTTATTTTTGATTGTTTTTTTATTTATTGTTTCCATGTTGTTCCCATGAGTAATGGACATTTTAACGGTCGACCCCCCAGAGGTTCAGTAGAGGGGGCAAGGCTATAATATACAACAAGAGGCGCCCAATCTTGAGGAAAAAACGCTTGCGACATTACATTTTAGCCACCCTAATGCCATACAGTCCTCAGCACGTTTTAACCTATTACCTTAACTTGGGTGGTAAAGCTACCGCTAACTACGTAGGTACATCTAATCACCTTTTTTTTTATCTGTCCTTCTAACGTCACACAATCTTGGACACAACTGTTCTGGACACGACTACTCATGCCCTCACCTAATACGCCATTTTGTAACGACGTCCATCTTGGATTTTAAATTTTGTCATAATCACAGTATTCTACTAGTGTAGCCCTTTCATTTGATACCCATATTGAGGGGGTTGTGGAAAAATATGAAATCCGCCATTTTGTACCGGCGGCCATCTTAGATTTACAATGTTATTGATATTACTATATTGTACTGTTATCGGAACTAAAGGTGTGTACCAAATTTCAGATCAATCTGACAACAGGAAGGTACTTAAATTTCAATTTCTAATTTTGACCCAAATAAATAAATACCGTACGGGTCGAGCTAAATAAAACCGTTTAAAAATACAGATATATGTTTTGTAATTCACTCGCAACAAAGATATAGACATTATTTACAGTACAGATATAGATAATAGAGATGGGTAGGTCCGGATTATTGGTCTGATAATTTAAACGCATATTAATTTACTAGCGTGTATCAGCGACTTCGTTCGCGTCGAATTAATCATTTGTAATGGTGATGATAACAGCATGAGAAAAAACAATATATTATATTATTATATAACTTGGTAATATTTGAGGGCTGGTTTCATCTCGTTGGAATTTGACTTTCGAAAAATCCGTTTGCCAAAAATAAGCTTTTTACGTCAAGCAGTTTAATCAGCAGAATCGTGGTTAAGAAATTACCCAACTTTTTGGAACACCCTGTATGATTTTTTAAAAAATTTCAAAATATGTAAAAAACCAAATAAATTATTCTTATCCAAGCGTTTTCCCGAAAGGTTAACCGTTTTTTAAATAACAAATATTGTAATATTTGAGGGGCGTTTTCACCCTCTTGGAATTTGAGATTCGACAAACCCCTCCTTATCGAACCTCTCCACTCCACAGTCAATCCGTTGGCCAAAAATCATTTAAACGTTAAGCAGTTTAAGCAGAATCGTGATTACTCAATGGTCATATTTTATGAAACACCTTGTATAAATTTATAAAAAATCTAAAAATATGTAAAACAACAAAATAAAATATACGTGTTTAAGAGTTTTTCTGAAAAACTCACCGGTTTTTAAATACAAAATATTTTAATATTTGAGGGATAGTTTCACCCCCTTAGAATTCCAGTTTCGAAAAATCCCTTCTTATCGAACCTCTAAACCCTAAAGTCAATCTGTTTTCCAAAAATCAGCTTTTTACGTCAAGCAATTTAAGCAGGATCGTAATTAATCAATGACCAGATTTTTCGAAACACCCTGTATGCATTTTTTAAAAATCTTAAAATATGTAAGAAACAAAATAAAATATACGTGTTTAAGCGTTTTTTGGGAAACTTGGCCGTTTTTTAAATAAAAAATATTCTAATATTTGAGGGGTGGTTTCACCTCTTGGAACTGGAATTTCGAAAAATTCCTTCTTATCGAACCTCTACACCCTAGAATCAACCTGTATGCCAAAATTGAGCTTCTTACGTTGAGTGGTTTGAGCAGGATCGTGATTAATCAGTATGTCAGTCAATTAAGGATTTTATATATCAGTATAGATTTACTAAATGTGATCCCATCAAAAATATAAAAACTTAGTTAAGTAAACTCTGTATACTTAACTAACACGCCAAAAATACACAGAATATTCTAACATGCTCTATAAATTTTATCAAAAACGTTACTTCAGTGCAGCTACTCCACACAGTGTCTGTAATTTTATTTATATCTCATTAGGAGCTCAAAGAAATAAATTCTCCATATTTATCAAGCACTTTAACGCTCTTTCAGTAACAGCACCCCAAATTAGAATTTTTTTCCAAACGATATGGACACATCCTTTTCAACATTTACCAAAAAACTGCTTTATAAGCTCTCTTTTGATTAATTAACAATTTCAGTTTGAAATTGCCGCTTGTTGTTGATTACTGCTTTTGTTAATTATTATCCTCTGGCATTGTAAATATACATATATAACAGATTAATTAAAAGTCTAATAAAATATAAAATATTATGAAAATTCAGTGGAAAAAGTTAATAAATTACCATATACTAAACCGTTAAAATAAATCACTGGTCTATGTAAACAAACAAGCAGATTGTTAGAAATGTTGAAAAGTAGCGTGTCTCTCTAATGATTTACTTTTTCAAATGCCAACAATAACTAATAATGTGCAAAATTATAAAGAGTTGATTATTTATAATCATTTATGTTATTGTAGTAATGCCCGATGTATACCTACAAGGGTGGTCTAAAAAGTAGTCCATATTATACTTGGTGACGCAAGATTTATAAATTCTTCTTCTTCTTCTTCTTCTTCTTCTTCTTCTTCTTCTTCTTCTTCTTCTTCTTCTTCTTCTTCTTCTTCTTCTTCTTCTTCTTCTTCTTCTTCTTCTTCTTCTTCTTCTTCTTCTTCTTCTTCTTCTTCTTCTTCTTCTTCTTCTTCTTCTTCTTCTTCTTCTTCTTCTTCTTCTTCTTCTTCTTCTTCTTCTTCTTCTTCTTCTTCTTCTTCTTCTTCTTCTTCTTCTTCTTCTTCTTCTTCTTCTTCTTCCTCTTCTTCTTCTTCTTCTTCTTCTTCTTCTTCTTCTTCTTCTTCTTCTTCTTCTTCTTCTTCTTCTTCTTCTTCTTCTTCTTCTTCTTCTTCTTCTTCTTCTTCTTCTTCTTCTTCTTCTTCTTCTTCTTCTTCTTCTTCTTCTTCTTCTTCTTCTTCTTCTTCTTCTTCTTCTTCTTCTTCTTCTTCTTCTTCTTCTTCTTCTTCTTCTTCTTCTTCTTCTTCTTCTTCTTCTTCTTCTTCTTCTTCTTCTTCTTCTTCTTCTTCTTCTTCTTCTTCTTCTTCTTCTTCTTCTTCTTCTTCTTCTTCTTCTTCTTCTTCTTCTTCTTCTTCTTCTTCTTCTTCTTCTTCTTCTTCTTCTTCTTCTTCTTCTTCTTCTTCTTCTTCTTCTTCTTCTTCTTCTTCTTCTTCTTCTTCTTCATTTTACCGACATTTTATCAGGACACGGGTACTTCAGGAATTATTTATACAGGGTGCTTAAGGGGCTCAAAACACCAGTACACCTTATCACTAAGTGCGCCGAGACGACAACCATTCGTGCCATGAATTTTGGTACGACTGATATTGGAGATGGAGAACTACCCTCTATAAAACCGTCCCAGATACTGGCTTTTGTCAAAGCCCTGGGACTGTATGATGAGTTATGACTCAAGAAAAGGGGACACAATAGATCTGTAAGGTTGCAGTGATTAACCCCCCTCCCACTCATTCTAAATTCTAAAAAAAAGGGCTCAAAAGTGGCTCAACCCTATAACTTTTTTTCAGATAAAAAAACGAGATTTGGTATGTTAGTATATGACACAAATTAGGATTTATTGACGTTTTAATTGTTTTTGGTCACTTCCTGTTTTACCGTTTTGATAGAAAATGACACTCTGAATAGAAGGACATATCACGTGTGAAGTTTTGACATTTTCGTTTAAAAAAAATCCTATTTAAATTTTAATCTAGAGTGCCATGGCCGTGTTCAAAACACTAATTTTTAATCAAGGAGCCTTGGAAAAATATATTTGCTCTTCTAATGTTCCTCATGTCTTGTCCTGGCCGATTAAAAATGCCCAAATCGTATTTTTAATCATATTTCAATTTTTTCAAATAAAACAAGGGTAGCTCATTAGGATATTTGGAAAACGCTTTTTTTACGAATAATTTGGTACTACACATTTGATATTTCGAGTAAAATTGTCGTTATGAACCGCATGTTATTATTTCAAATAAACCATATGTGCAAATGTCAAAAAGTGCTGTTAAAGTTGACATATGATATGTCATTCTATCCAGAATGTAATTTTCTATTGAATAAAGCAAAACAATACTGACTTTGAATAAGAAGACTAAGGAAGGAGCATATCAAAAATCTTAGGTACACCGCGATGGGCCTCAAATATGGCCGACTTAAATTCCGGTTTATCAGTGTCGTTCTAATTTTATTTAAAAAATGTAAAACTATGATATAGGGTAGACGTGGGGTAGACTCAATAATTTGTTGTTTTATTTTACGTTGTGAATAAATGTTGGTAGTTATTAAAATTGTTACAAAAATATATAATTCTAATAAAAATAGATAAGTTATAATAATTATTTATTAACACAAACACTACTGAAGCTGGTAAATCAAATTGACGTATCTAAATTTTTTGACATCTAATCTTTGACAAGTAGTAAATAAAAGCGAAAATCCAAGAAAAAATATATAATTAGTTAATTTAAGTGAATTTCATAAATGATCGGTTTACTACACGTATGTATATTATATAGTCACTTACTACCGAAAAGTTGTTCCATTATTTCACTCGATTTTTGCCGAGATCTACCGTACGCTACACAACCAACTATTTTAGAGTCTTTTTCGATAAATCGCGATAGTGTCACTGTTAATTTAAGTTCTGCCACAATTTCCATCTAGATTTACTACCTTTATACAACTATCAGTAGTAGAATAAATAATAAATAACGTAAAATAAGCTCCGTAAAGACTGACAAATCCACAAAATTTCAAATCAAATTCAAATGTGTCAAATGAATCGTCAAACAGAACTGTCAAGAATCCCCACCCTAGAGAGCTTTTATGGTGGCTTTTCCGCCCACCATGCATGAATACATGGATAGCATTATGCTCCTTCCTTAGTCTTCTTATTCAAAGAATACTGAGAGTGTCATTTAAAAATCAAAAGTTGTAGTCATTTCCGGTGAAACAGGAAGTGGCCAGAAACAATTGAATACGTCAATCAATCATAATTTATGTCAAAACTCTGGTTTGCAAATTTTCACCCACCCAAGAATAAAACATGTTGCCGTGCAGTTGCCAAGTCATTATAATTATTATAGAAATAAAGATGTGTATTGATACAGTTAATATACATTTTGATGGGTAATTGATTAGATACTCGCAGTTGACAATGATGTTGAACAGTTGAACATGTGCTTTCAGTAGGTAACTGATTTGGTGTCATATATCATACAACTTTTTGTTGTGGAAGAACTGTATTCAGAAACTTTTTTTTCAATTTTTTTTGATAGGATATTTTTATTAGACAAATATTTTTTAGACAACCCCGGTATTATTCAAATCCGTGTGTTCTTTAAAACGGTCCAGCGTCCAGCTGAGAGCCAAATCCCGTTTAAAAAATCTAACGGTAACCGAAGAAATATATCGTTCACCAGTTAATTTATTCTATCCAATTCGGTATTCGTTTACCTTTTTTTCTGAGCCTTTTATTAATAGGCAGAAGGTACCGCCGGAGATCGATAAACAAAATTAATGTGCATAATTTTTCTTGAGCCTATGTTACGGTAATTTATATACTATCTATTATGTAAATTAAATGAGAATTCGATGCCATTATGCAATGGATTTTACTTTATCTTCTATGGTATATTAATGGAGAAATGTCAGACTTGAAGGCAGGTATAACATAAATGAAAATTTTATTTAATGAAAAAATATATATTATACTAGCGTGTACCAGCGACTTCGTTCGCGTCGAATTAATCATTTGTTATGGTGATGATAAAGCAAAGCAAGACACTAAAGGCATTTATGTATTTATTTATTTATTTATTTACTAGCGTGTACCCGCGACTTCGTTCCCGCCGAATTAATCATTTCTAATGGTGAGAATTTCCATTAACATTAAATCTGGATAAAATTTTCTCACATTTATGTCAGCATGAGAAAAAACAATATGACGATATTATTATATAACTTGGTAATATATGAGGGGGTAGTTTCATCTCGTTGGAATTTGACTTTCGAAAAATCCGTTTGTCAAAAATAAGCTTTTTAGGTCAAGCAGTTTAAGCAGAATCGTGGTTAAAAATTACCCAACTTTTTGAAACACCCTGTACAATTTCTTAAAAAATTTCAAAATATGTAAAAAAACCAAACAAATTATTACTTGTCCAAGCGTTTTCTCGAAAGACTAAACGTTTTTTAAATAATAAATATTGTAATATTTGAGGGGCGTTTTCACCCTCTTGTAATTTGAGATTCGAGAAACCCCTCCTTATCGAAAACCTCTACACCCCACAGTCAATCCGTTTGCCAAAAATCAGCTTTAAACGTCAAGCAGTTTAAGCAGAATCGTGATAATATATATAATATATATGTATTCAACATCTGTTCACTACTGCGCATCACAAATTCGCCCTGTATTTTAGGAACTAAGGGGGATAGGACAAACCTATGTGTAGCATATTTAGTATCATAAAAAAGCGACAAGTAATGTGAAAATCGCATCATTGTATTTCTACTCATAAACGAGAAATCCTTTAAAACACACCAAAATGGGATACCCTGTACAGATCTGATGCGCAGTAGTCTACCGGCAGCCGCACTTTGGCCAGGAGAGCATAGCAAAAGATATATTAAAGAACCAAATTATTCGTAAAAAAATGCTTTTTCAAAATATGCTAATGAGCCACCCTTGTTCCATTTGAAAAAAATTGAACTATCCTTTAAAAATGTGTTTTTAACACAGATTGAACACTCTAGATTAAAACTTAAAATACGATTCTCTTTTAAGCAAAAACTTCAAAAGTTGACATGTGATATGTCATTATTATTCAGAGTGTTATTTTCTATCGAATAAAGTAACAAAATATAGAGGGTGCCATTTAAAAATCAAAATTAATAGTTATTTTCGGTGAAACAGGAAGTGATCAAAAACAATTAATTGAATACGTCAATCAATCCTAATTTATGTCATATACTAACATAGGTAACAAATTTGTTTTTTTTTTCATCTGAAAAAGTAAAAAAGTTATAGGGTTAAAAGTAAAAAAGTTATACTTTTGAGACGCACCCGGTACACGGATAAAAAGCTAAACTGGCTTAAAGATTATTAATCTTGAACCAACGATATGCTAGTTTCCCCATTCCGCAAATCTAGTTATACTTCTTTTCAAGAAAACCTTATCCTTAGAAGCTAAGAAAATTTATCTTTTATTTAAGATTTACCTAGTATTGAAATTAAGATTATAACTACAATCCAGACAATTCGAGATAAAATCTTATTTCGAGTACTACTTATACTTATTTGTAAATTAGCAAATTATTGCAATAAGTATAGAAATTCTTTGTGTACTTGTAATAATTACTTTATTCAAGTGTAATATCACCTACTATAAAATAAAGCCTCTTCTTACTTTTAGATTAGTTACTAGATGCGCCGACTAGGTAGTTTATAAAATTATAAAGTTTTCTTGTTATCGTTTGTGTTTGTGATATGTGAAAATGGAGGACCTTCTTCAGGCATGGGAGATGACGATTTGATCCCAAAATTTCAAGGTAAGTTTAACAATAATCCTACATTATTTGAGGACATTGGTTGGAGGTTTTCCATTTTCAATAGGTATGGAATATTGAAATATCACCAGAATAACCCCGAATATGGTTAATACTTTTTAAATTAGATTAGCCAAACATCACCTACCAAATTATATGCTTTTCGTAATAAGAAAATACAATAAAACTGTATAATTTCCAAATATAGGTAGATATTAAACAGCGGCATCGCTAATTGAAAACGACAAACGATAATAAAAATTGTTAAAACATAATTGAATCATTCCAAACGCGTACATACCTAGTTTACCACCAATGTATAAGGAATAATGTATATTAAAATGGAGTCCCCCTAACCTCAAACCAATGTCATCAAATAATGTAGGATTATTGCTAAAATTACCTTGAAATTTTGGGATCAAATCCGTCATCTCCCATGCCTGAAGAAGGTCCTCCATTTTAACATATCACAAGCACAAACGATAACAAAAAAAACTTTATATAAAGTACCCGGCGCATCTCGTGTCGCAAAGGAGAAACAGAAACCAAATGAAGATAGGAATCAGGAATGCACTGTTGCGTTGTTGCCGTTGGGGATGGTCACTTAATATAAGAATAGTAACTCTTGGAAATGGGGTGATATTCTCGCGCCGAGAATAATATACTTATTTAAAGTCTTAATACACCGATTTCAAGCAAAAGTTTTAAAAAAGTTAAGAATACTACTTATTATTATATAAAAGCATTTATACTTCATTTAATAATAGTTTCTTCGTTGCTAAAGGATTTATTCACTTGATAGTAATATAAGTTTTTCTTAAATATAAGTCATTTTATTCTTTTTTTAGATTCAAAATTACTTAAAGTGACTATAACTATATTTAAAAAGCAAGTGTAAAAGTAAAATAGTTCCAAATATTTGTTGTACTCATGGAAAGAATACTATCCTTAAAGAAAGTGTAAAATTTTAAGTGTATGATTGTTCTTGAATATAGAAATGATTTTTTTCCGTGTATAGGGAATATACTCGTGTTCATACTCTGTGTAATCTAATGCCCTAAAATTTAGAAATAAAAACTCGACAAATTAATGAAACAATATTATTGAAACTCAAACATAAGTTTTGTTTCACGCTATTGGCTATCCCACGTCTTGGAAAAGGCCACTTTGAATAGTTTAACTCCAGATGTGGAAGGACAACAGACAACTTGAAAGTTGGCCAAAGTCCCTCTGCCCAAGTTTCACGACAAATATACGATATTGGCAATTTATTAAGGACATTAAAAAAATATATAACTTCAAGAACTTTAGACTATGTAACTTTATAGATGCTGTTACACCATCAACGTATATTAATCCTTCAGGCAGAAATTTACGCTATCGAAAGATGCTTATTATCCGATTATGATTTTGTCCGATAGTCAAGTAGCACCAAACGCGATCAACTCAGTAACCACACTCAAAAAAAATGCATTTTAAAATGCACAATAAATCACGTTAAAATAATTAACTCGTTGTATGGATCGATTTACCTAATTATTTGTTTTAATAACGATTGCTGATAATATAATATTGTTTTATATACATAATAAAAATTAAAGCATTCGAAATAAAGTGAATACTGTTTTATCGGATATCTAATATTTAGTCCTTTAAAGTAATTATTACTCTATATGTTTCAAAAGAACCACGTTTAAAATAAACTGGCATTGCCTTATTATTTTTGAAAAGTGTTGCTTCTCTATTTATTCCAATAAGACATCCTTATAATAAATTTATTTTAAGCACGAGAGTATTTTATTTCTATAAGAATTGCTAACATTTCTGTTAGGCACGTGATTAATATTGGCCAATATGGTCATGCATTTGAGGTGGACATCGAAAGATGGTGTTGGGCGGTATTGACGGGATAAGCCCGATTAAGCCACACGTTGTTGTATGATTTTTGTCGCGTTCCATGATTTTGAATAGTACAATGATATTTATTGTATATGACAGTTGTTAGTGACAAAAAGGAGAATTGTATCGTTTACAGGTAATGTGTTGTTTAAGTAGTTGTTTAGAATGATCAAACGTTAATATTATTTCAGTAGCATTATGGCGGCCAAAGGTTTTCTTGAAGAGTGATGGAAACGACCGACGCCGACGCCGGCCGAAATTATGCATTGTGATTTTGAATTTAACGCTGGACGAATTCAACAATTCAAATTTGCAAAGTAATATTTCACTAGATGATGAAAATTCAGATGTAAAGGAATACGAAGTCAAGCTAGCAAAATTGTTAAAAAGGTGGAACTTACTACAGCTCGTATCAGTATAAAAGGTAAAAAAATATATTGATGAACATTACAGAATATACAGGGTGAGTCAACGATAGAGTAAGGTCAATATCTCCTTTGTTTTGAGATTTACAAAAAATGTTAAATATAAAAGTTATAGGGAGGGTTAGGATACACATTTTAAAATTATTGTAGAATATACAGAGTGCTTCAAAAAAGTGTTGCGGATATAACTTGTTAAATGCAACACCCTATTTTTTATTTTATTTTTTAAATTCTACGTAAAATTCTATAACTTTTTTATCTAATAATATTTTTTTTATAATATCATATCAGGGCATCTGTAGCTCCTAGAATAATAAACTTCACAATTTTGTTTAAGTTCAAACCTAAAGTATGTACGAGGATGTATTTCAGGAAAATATTTCAACTTCTATAGGGTGGCTCAAAAATGTGTAAGTGGATCGGTATGTTTTTTTTAAATGGAACACCCTGTATATTATTGCATTTTAGGCTTCCTTTTGGACCACTTAACATAATATATTATATATGAGTAAATATATTTCGATAATATCAGAGATATTAATAAATAAATAAAAATATATTTTTCCAACCTTCCTTATTTTTTTTTTTACTTTATGAAGCACCCAGTATATTCTACAATATAACAATACAAATAATATACAATACAAAAAATATACAATAATACAAAAAATACAATACAAATATATTCTACAATAATTTAAAACGTGTATCTTAACCTTCCCTATAACTTTTGTATTTAATATTTATCTGTAAACCTCCAAACAATTATTGAGATAATGGACTTTACTCTATCGTTGCCTCATCCTGTACAGAACAGAAATTTGTACAGGGTGGTAAATTTAATGTATTACCCAACGACAATATCTTTTCGTGAAAGAATGAAGAATTTTTTTTTTCAAGAAATTTAAGAACACCACTTTTTAAATTCAACATAGCGCGGTTTTCTCATCTATAGTGGCGTTAGGAACCTAAAAAAATACTGTTTTTTGCTATTATACGATTCAGAAAACCTGCAAATCCTGTATACCCTGTATACCCTGTATACCCTGTATATAAACATTTCTGTTTCAGGTTAACTCCAGTTTTAAGATGGAGAAAAGTATATCATATATTTAACAAAACGTTGCTTTCTTTTTTAGAATCTCTGTGACCTTTGAAGGAATCTAATAAAGACAGATCAATTCCAGGACATTACAAAAACCATTCGTCACTAGACAAAATTCACCAGGATACCCTTATATCTAATATTTTTTTTGATTTTGGAAGACATTCAATATAATTGTATTTACCTATTTATCACCAAAAGATTAATTCCGAAATAAAGTTATTTTCCTAATGAATTTGATATTTATTTCATTTAAATTGTTTGTACTGATCCTATTCGATTAAAATCAACTCAAGTTTTAAACAAAGTGATATATTAATAAATCATTAAGCATTGCATTTGAAAATATAAAGAGAAAAGCTTGAAATAAAAGGAATGTATTTGAAAAACAAAAGGAAAACACTAATAAACAAATGTATATTTCTTTAAATCAAATAGGCAGCATTTTTATTCTAAATCTGATATACCACTAACAATGACAATGATCATGTATGTTTTATATACGAGTATATGCATAAAATCAATAGATATCTTATTAATTCAATTATGACCATTAATGAGGCCAAAACATGTTTGATTTTATTTGATTCATTAGCATTATTTTTGATTTTACAACGTTTTTTCTCTCAGTGCATCAATTCGAAGTTGGTCAAAGAATGCCTAGAGAAGCTCAACAAATTAGGCAAAGAATATAAAGCCCTCCTACTCTTGGTGCCTGCTCACCAAGGGATAGAAGGCAATGAAAAAGCAAATGATTCAGCTGGCCAGAATCGTTCTGTATTCCAAGCGGGAACCAACTGAAAGCGGAACTGAAGAATCTGGAAGACTCCGTCCGTAACCTGGCATGGGTGTCCTCTAACGGTCTAAGATATCGGAAAAAGTTCCTCAGAATTTACGACCGAGAAAAATCAAAGGTTTTCCTTGATTTAAGTAAAAACAATCTTCGGATTGTTACGGGGTTTCTAACAGGACATACATACATATACATATACGTACTGCCATTACTCGCTGACGAGTATTCGACACGCATCAAAAGATGGTCACGCAAGGCATTTTCTTTCATGAGCTTTTCTGTGACTGAAAAGCCCGATACGTGATGTTATTTGCCTACCGCACTCCGGACATTCAAAAATCTCATTGCTTTGTTGCTTTACTTTTTGGTTGTCGCTGTTAACTGAGTTTACAATTCTTCTCCATTGAGTGAACTGCTTCTTCCCAATGATTCTGCATATTAATCCCCTTTAAGTTTTCGTGGAAAATGTCCTTGTACCTTTTGAGTTGTCCACCCGGCCTCCTCTTACCGTCTACAAGCTCACCGTAAAGCAGAGATTTTGGTATGCGGTTTTCTTGCATTCTGCATACGTGACCAGCCCATCTTAAGCGGGATTTTGTAACACTCTCGCAGTTAGCTTTTTCAAGGACCGATACGTTTGAGACATGATGGAAGCACCAGATTCTTAAGAGTTGTCTAAGGTGTCTCTGTTGCAACTTGTTTAATGCCTTCATGTGTCGGCGGTACGGCACCCAGGTTTCGCTCCCATATAACAGGGTGGGGATTATAATTGCTCGGTACACTGCCAGTTTCGTTTCTGTACCCAAGTCATGTTTGTAGAGAACCCTGTCTTTTAATTTCCAGAATGCTCTTGAGGCGCTGCTAATCCTGTGCTGAATTTCAGAGTCGATATTGGCCTTTTCCGAAATCAAACTGCCGAGGTAATTAAATTCCGCTACATATTCCAATAGTTGCTCTCCGATTTTTACAGCATTGTTATGATCTTCCGGGGGAGTGCACATGATTTTGGTTTTGTCGATGTTTAGCTTAAGGCCCAAAGCCTCGTATGCCCAGGTATATGTGTTCAACATTTCTTGTAATTGTTGTAACGTGTTTGCAACTAGAGCTCAGTCGTCAGCGTATTGAAGTTCTGTGATGAATTTTGTACGTGTTTTAGCCCTCAGTCTTTTTTTGTTGAACAGACCGCCGTCATATCTGTATCTAATGCCCAATCCTCTCTCCTGCAGTTTGCTGTCCACTATAATGGAGAGCGCTGCCATGAATATGTTGAATAGAAGAGGCGCTAAGACACATCCCTGCCTAACTCTTGTATTAGTCAGGAAGGGATCGCTCAGTGATCCATGATGTGACACTCTTGACAGGTTGTTGTTATGGAGGCTTTTATACACTGTAAGGAATTTGTTGGGTACTCCGAACTTTTTCATAATTGCCCAAAGTGCATCTCTGTTCACAGAGTCGAAGGCTTTTGTTAGATCGATGAATGCAACATAAAGTTTAGACTGCTGCTCTTTTACTTTTTCCTGTAGTTGGGGGATGGAAAATATGGAATCGACGGTGCCACGGTTTGTGCGAAAACTCGTTTGCGATTCTGAAAGGATTCTTTCTATATGTGGGTGAAGGCGATTTGACATAATTTTTGTAAGAATTTTTCCTCCGATAGCCAATAATGAAATTCTCCGACACTATCTTCAACAACAGGACACTGTCTTGTCAACGAACATCTCAGTAGGCTGAAGCTGAGAAACAACGGCGAATGCAGATTCTGTGGGGAAAATGGGGAAACACTAGAACATTTTTTCACTGAGTGCCCCGAGACAATGACCGTTCGTGGCATGAATTTTGGTACGGCTGATGTCGAGGATGGAGAGCCGGCCTCTGTGGAGCCGTCTCAGATACTGGCTTTTGTTAAAGCCCTGAGACTGTATGATGAAGGGAAACACACAATAGATCTGTAAAGTCGAGTTGTTTAACTCCCATCCTAAACATTCTATATTCTACACCATCAGCGTGACCCAGCATTCTGAAACAGTTTTTTTTATATTTTTAAGTTAAATAGGGGTAGTTTTTTATTTTTATCTCTCCTGACAAATTTACTAAATGGAAGTTACGCCACTACGTGATATCTATTCCTTGTTATAGTAGACACCCCAGGGCCAGGTTTGTGCTATGTGTTTTGCAATAAAATGAGAAAATTAGAAAAGTCACGTCCAACGGGTCAAAACAAACGTATTTTGGATTTAAAACTGCGAAATTAAACAGTTAAATAATAATCTAATTTTCCCTGTATTGACGTATGAACCGTTCGTCATAGATTCTCTTCGTTTTTTTTGCCCTACAACCTATTTAAATAGGGCGAACTTTTTTTCAGCTGAAATGACTTAAAAAAAACAACAAAACATTCATTTAAATTTTACATTGGTGAAACATCTAGACCCTTAAATGTTCACCTAAATGTGAATGTATGTGTAATGTAAACCCTAAAATATTTAATGCCTTTGACACTGTCACCCCTGATATGTTATCCAATGTGAGGAGGGGATTTTATGATCGTTTGGGTTATTGTTTAATGCAAGAGGGAGGCACTTTTGAACAATTTTTGTAATTTTTTAAATTTCATTATCCTGTTTTTTTACCGTTTACCCATTACCTACCTTGACGAACATGGGAAAACGAAGGTCCCCAAATATTTTGATTGAGAAAATTGGTAACTTTTTTTTGGATTAAAAAACAAAAGTTGTTAATATAATACCAATTTAAAAGTGTTTTAGTAGTTTTAATACACACTATGATATAAAATTTATTATTATTATAATGTACATTATTAATACTATTGTTCATTCGAAATGGCATTAAGGCCCAATTGCAACAATAATTTAAATTTTTCTTAAAAATAAGTGGAGCTTAGAATGAGCTGTATTTATATTTACTTTAATATTCACCTTAAATGAGGGAATTTGACTGATACAATTTTTGAATTTGAATTGATTTTAATGATACTAACAATTTTAGTTCAATTTTTAATAAAATTTATTTAATATTAATAGAAATCGAAGAGATATGAAACCTCTTTTAGCGATTTATAACATTCTCAAATGAATTACAGGTGCCCTTATTTTCTATGAAAATCACACAGCTTTTTTCATAGTCGCTGCAGTTTCTATAGCTATAAAAAACTAATTTTTTAAGGTGTGAAAATTGCGACACACGCTATATGGACTTGATTTTTCGTATGTCTCGAAGTCTGTGGACCTTTTTGTATGCCTCGATAACATATTGGTGCAGATTATATTTTCACCCAAACCAATAATAACCCAAACTATACATTGATGCGGATTGTCTAGGTATAGACATTTTTAAAAACATTCAGGATTTAGAAGCCTCCCCAATCACAAAATCATAAAAAATTCTCGGCGGAAATGCATCATTCCCTCTTTTCCGACGTAGAATAAAAAATTCCAGAATGAAAAACAAAAATGTTTGCATGTATCTGGTTTCAGCTATTCTAAAGTTGAAAAACTGAAAATTGTAAATTTTCGTGGATTTTTTTTCGTGACTTTCCATTATGTATTACGATTATGTACCTAAATTCGACAATTTCCGAATTATGAAGTTTTTATTTTGAAATGTTAAACGAAAATTTTATAATTTCCAGACTTGATATAATCTCATTTTATACATCTAAAAATACCTAACTTGAAAACTAATGTCAAATATTTTAAGTATCACAGTCTCCGCAGAATGGCATCGTTAAATGAAACCGAACACATCGAAATCAATTAAATCGAATAATTGTTTTAAGTGATATTTTCGAAAGCCAATAACTCGGAAACGGTTGGTTTGAGATACATTGTGTGTATCTCGATTTTTGCTTAGAATTAAAGGAAGAACCGAAATATGCAGTAATATACAGGGGGTTCCATTTAAAAAAATGGAACTTTGATGTGCCACGACTTTATGACTGACCCTGTATACTTAAATTTATTACCCGCTAATAGATATTTAGAAAAACCATAACTTTTATATTTAACTTTTTGCGGTACCTCTTATATTTTACCTAATAATCGACCGTTCCCATACATATTAGCGACCCTGTATAATGTTGACATCGGAGTTGGCATCTTATAACATTATCTACAACAGTATATGTGATCTAAGACGCAGAATAAGAAAAATAAGCAATAATAGAGTCTGGAGAGTTATAAAGCCAAACAGAGATAGTTAAGAGACTATACGACTAGACATAAATTATTTAAATATACGTCTGTAGGGTGGAAGTAGGTTTATATCCGTTTAGTTTGTTTTGTAGGTTCTTCGGTATTAAAAACACTAACACACAGATAAACTGAATGGTCTGAAAGTTTTATAATTGGTATAAACACATAGAATAACATCACATCGATTAAACGAAACGTTCATATCGTGGAAGGGAGTTTATTACAGTAATTCTCTGGTTATATTGCCACTAAAATAAAACTATTAAACATAAAATATATTTTTTTTACCTTTTCGAGAGATGTAACTTCTTCGGGAAGCATTTTAGTTCATAGGAACTTTTTGATTTATTTTTATCTTTAGAATCATCCTCCAAAATTAGTAACTATGGTAATCGCAAAACAATTTCCGATGCACGTGATCAACTTTGAGTGACAACCGATGGCGACAGCGCTGCCAGACTGTGATGGATTTATGAGATGAATCTTAATTTAAATGTGACAAACAATATATTTATTATATAATTTTTTAAAGATTTTTACGTTTTATTTTTAATTTAATAACTAATATTTTAGTAATTAATTGATTTATTTGTTTTATAGCTTATTTTATTTATTACAAACTGGCAAAAACTAGTCCATTATGAAGATTATTCTAAGCGTTATGGGGTTATTTATTTATTTATTTATTGATGTACATCTTACAACGCCATATAAGTTGTAATAACAAGTAAGAAAGTGCTCCATGCTTAAAAGAACTGTTTGTGCTTTTAAAGTACAATTTTTAAAAAAAGACTATGAAAATAGGCAAAAGAACGAGAATTACTCATAAAGATTCAATAACAACACGATATTATATAAAATAATGACTGACATTAGGATAATTGTCAAATAATAAACGATAACCTTACTGAAAAGGGCGCAATGTGATCAACATAGCGATAATAAAATTCGGTTTAAGCTAATTTTTGCAGCTTTAATCGAAATGAAATATCTATTAAATCATTTACTGTATAAAGTAAAATAGAAACAGAACTGCTCGGTATCTTAAATTATACAACAAATTTAAACATTTTTGCCAAAATTTCATTTAGTCAGGTTTATAGACTTTAATGTCAATGTGGATATGATTGATGACGTGCATCAGAAAATGTTTTGCGATTACTATACAGGGTTGTTCACCACATACGACACGGAGTATTGTAGCTAAACGATGAGATTTTTACAAAATTGTAAGTTTGGGGTTCGTTGAAGGACTATTAGAGCTACAATTTAAAAATATTTTTACAAGATACAGAGTGTCCCAAATAAATAAAAAATATCAAAGTTGTATTTTTTTAAATGGAACTCCCTGTAAATTATTACATTTTTAGTTTCTACGATTAAAATAAAGGTAAATTTGATTAAGGTTTATTATACTTAAACCTTACCGTTTTTGAAATATTTTCAATTTTGTGAAATTGCAGTAAAATTTTTAAAGCTTCATTTCTCCAAAGGGTATCAATGTTTTTAATCAGTTATTGTGTTGCAATAATAAAAATAATACTACCTTATACAGAGTGTCTTAAAAATTTATTTTAAATAATTATTAGCTTCAAACGGCAATAACTTCTTTAATTTAAATAGAATGCCCTGTACATTTTAGGAGAATCAGATGCACAATTAAATTGTCTATCAAATTTATTATACCATTTTTTACCTACCCTTTCAAGTTTTCGTAGAAAATGCATTTTCTTATAATTTAGACCTCATTTATCAATATATCCATGGAATATTGACATTTTAGATTGTTTTTAAAGCAACAAATGTACAAAATGTACAGACTAGTAATATTATCGTTTTTAGCCCATTTGTATGCGAAAAGAAAACTATTTAAATCTTTATAAAAGAGTATACCATTAATTAAATATAACACCATTATTTCCGCCCATATACTAATTAATTACATACTTAATTGTGTTCGTTAATAAATTATTATAAATAAATGTGGATTTGAGTCAGAAATCAATATAATAATAAGTTATCAAATTAAAGTCTTTGTTGTTATAAATAAGCATTTATTAAAAAATGAAATATCATTTTTAAGGTGTTACTTTTTATCACACTATCTAATGCCCATACAAAATTCAGTTTTTTAGTATTTGGAGCAATTATTATTAATCAACGCAAACAGTCAGTTAATGTAGTTTGAATACGGCATCATATTAATTGGTCCTCTTTAACAAATATTTAAACAGTTTTTTTTTTATTTTTTAATGAAATAAACGAATTATATCGACAATATTAGTATCTGTACTCTTTAAAAATTTGGTACATCTTTAAAAATGACCTAAAATGTCAATAGTCCATGGGTATATTGATAAATAAGTTCTAAATTACAAGAAAATGCATTTTCTACGGAAACTTAAAGAGATAGGTAAAAAATGGTTTAATATAATTTGATAGACAATTAAATTGTGCATCTGATTCTAGTAAAATATACAGGGTGTTCCATTTAAATTAAACAAGTTATTGCCGTTTGAAGCTAATAATTATTTAAAATAAATTTTTAGACACTCTGTATAAGGTAGTATTATTTTTATTATTACTACACAATAACTGATCACTAAATAAACTTCAGTAAATATTTAGTATCAAAAATTTTGATACCCTTGGAGAAATGAAGCCTTAAAATTTTTACTGCAATTTCACAAAATTGAAAATATTTCAAAAACGGTAAGTATAATAAATCTTAATCAAATTTACCTTTATTTTAATCGTAGAAACTAAAAATGTAATAATATACAGGGTGTTCCATTTAAAAAATACAACTTTGATATTTTTTACTTATTTGGGACACTCTGTATCTTGTAAAATTATTTTTAAATTGTACCTCTAATAGTCCTTCATCGAACCCAAAACTTACAATTAGTAAAAATCTCATCGTTTAGCTACAATACTCCGTATTTGTTGACACCCTGTATACAGTTTATTTAGCTCTATTGAATCTCCCCAGCCCCCGAAAATACAAAACAAAATTAATTATTTACATTTTTAAAGCACAAGGCAGGAGTAATCTACCCCATGCCAGCCAAGCATTCGGAGTAACGACATAATTCATCCTGCTAATACCTTGCAATTCGGACGAATTAGAAAAACGGATACGACGTTGGAGAGTTCCAAATATAATTTCTCATTCTGCCATTCCAGACCATCAGACGTTTTATTAGTCGGTTGTTAATTTCAAGGACAACAACCGTTTAAAAACCTTTTACGTGCCGCGTAAAAAAGCCCTTAAACCGACCCTAGAGACAGGGTTGGTCTGAATGAGTAAGTGATAATTTAATTTCTCAATTTTGTTACTGTAATTCATTCTTCTTCTTCTTCTTCTTCGTACGTAGGACCAAGTTCAGTGTTTTCTTCAATGGTTCCTTAAGAACAGTTGGGATGATGAAGACCAATTTTCATACCATCTTATAGGTGGTCGTCCAAGCGGTTTTTTCTGATACAACTAATTGATTTGGTTGTATCATGACTCATATTGGAAATGTCGGAAATATTGGAATATTTAAAAATAGTTCTATACAGGGTGGCATTTCTCATAGGACGCGGAGGCTCTGTAGGAGAATGGGAGTTTATATCGAAATGAAATTTTAGCAGCATAATATGTAGATTAATAGACAGCATTGTGTGTCACTCAAACAAAGTTGCGCATCAAATTTGGGTTTTTTGTAATGGAACACCCTATATATTAATCGATTTTCGGATTCTAGGAAAAAAATAAAGGTGAGTTTTTCTAAAGAGGCATAATATGCCTAAATTGTAAGGATTTTGACATATTTCACATTTTGTGAAAATTAAGCATACATTTTAAATTTCAATAACAGCTACCTAAATTGTAATTTACCCTGTATAGTCTCATATTTAATTATAATAACCATTGTATGTTAAACCAAATTAAAATTTGTCTCGAAAAGTTATACAGGGTGAGACAAAACTTATATTGAACATTGGCCAATTTTAATAGCAAGTTACTCCTTTATTTCAAATGGAACATCCAGTATATTATACCCTGTATTCAATGGAGAATTTATAAATCTTTAAAATACTATTAAGTTTGCCTAGCCCTCAAAAATTTTCCTAGATATTTTCATTTTTATGATTTTGCCTCAGTAGATCTTTATTATTTGACAGAATCTCGGTGGCTGTGAATATACTTTAGTTTTACTTTAGTTATTGTAACAAAAATTAAAGGATGTAAAGTTAAATACTCAACAGAACTAAAAAACTACATGTTTAAAACATATTTTAATTATTACAAAATTAAAACTAGAAATAGCGTATAATTATGACACAAAAATTAGTTAGATAAAATAAAATGCCCAGCATATTTCCTTTCCTATTCACTGCATAAAATTAATCTTTTTTCAAAAGACCTTTTTATGTTAAAAAACATATGTGTATATGAAAAGCAGTTATAATCATTTCTCTCATGTTGTCGACAATAGTTGGTCGAGTTTTGTAAATACTGTCTTTACCGTACCCCAAAATTTTTTTAAATTTCTGAGATTTTTTTTTGTTTTAACTGACATAAAATGGTAACTAGTACTTAATGTTGAACTAATTTCACAGCTATTTTGAAGTAACGTTAGGCGTATCACAGCCACCTAGATTTTATCAAATAATAAAGATCTAATGACAGTTAATCATAAAAATAAAAATATCTAGGAAAATATTTGTTTGAGGGGTAAGCAACCTTAATAATATTTTGAAAAGACATTCATTCCCAATTGAATAACGTAATAATATACTGGGTGTTTTATTTAAAATAATAGAGTAATTTGCTTTTAAAGGTTACCAATGGTTAATATTAATTTTGTCTTATACTGTATAACTTTTTAGGATAAATTTTAATTTAAATTAAAGTACAATCGTTATTTTAACTACATATTGGGCTATACCGAGTTAATTTAAATTTAATAATTATCATCCATATAATACTAGAAGACTCCATCCGTATAGTTGGAATGGGAGTCCTCCGAGGAGTCCTCAACCTCTGTAAAACCATCTCAGATACTGGCTTTTGTCAAAGCCCTGAGACTGTATGATGAGTTATAACTCGTTATAACTCAAGAAAGGGGAACACACAATAGATCTGTAAGGTTGCAATGATTAACTCCCCTCCTAAACATTCTACATTCTACATCCTCTAAAATATTTGTACTTATTTAATATTCACCCTGTAGTGCTAGTTCTGCTACCTTATTTTCTCATAAGCAATTGCTAAAATTATAGTTAACAGTAGAGATAAGCATCCTATCAAATAGTGTTTATAAAATGTTTGCTACAAACGAAGCTTTCCACACCGTATGGCGTCTACCCAACCCTACCTCGGGGCACTTCTGATAATTATTCCCTTGCGATGCCGCAAATCGCCCACCGCGTCCTTTGACTCTAAATAATTTAATTTAAATTCTGCGGCCGCTAATGCCTCTGCGATGCGGTTAAGTTAATTTTCCAATTAAGTGTATCTATCGCGATTGAATTTTGAGGCGAATTTGTCAGTTTTTGTCTTATAGTAAACAAAAACAAAAGCATTTTGTCTATAAAGTTATTCGCTGGTTTAGGTTTGAACTATCAAATGCTGTAGATTGTAGAATTTATGTATCAAATATTACTGACTGATCTTATCTTTCTCTTTCTCTTTCTCTTTCTCTTTCTCTTTCTCTTTCTCTTTCTCTTTCTCTTTCTCTTTCTCTTTCTCTTTCTCTTTCTCTTTCTCTTTCTCTTTCTCTTTCTCTTTCTCTTTCTTTTTCTTTTTCTTTTTCTTTTTCTTTTTCTTTTTCTTTTTCTTTTTCTTTTCTCTGTCTCTTTCTCTTTCTTTTTCTCTAACACCTACTTAAAGAAAAATAAATACCAGCTAAATTATTAAGTAATCATTAAAAAATCTACTTAATAGTATTTCACCAAAAGGTATCCAAAAACATCTATTATAACATATAGGGATTTTAAAAGTTGTCTCTTTAATGGACGAGAAAATGTAATTAAAAAAATAAAGTATAGATATAAACCTGAATAAATTACAGATATCTTCAATCGGAACTTCGGTATTTCCAATAAAATATGCAAAATATTGCATGGGTTCATTCTACCTTCTTCTTCATTGGAATTGTATACATGAATGAATACTTAATGAATGCACCGGGCACAAGTAAACTGGTCATATAGATACATTTTGAAGAAAAAGTATATACAGGGTGAGTGTTAAATAAGTGCAAAAGTGCAAATATCAAGGCTGGTAGACCTTAATAAAAGAAACAATATTTTTTCTTTACCGTTTTTCAAATAAATCCAAAATAACCGAGTTATTCGTTTTTTTTTGCAGTTTGAAAATTTGCACTGGACCTTTTCTGGATTTTCTTTCTTTTAAATTTAATATACCTACTACCTATTAGGGTTCAGAACCGGGAAATTCCGCTACCGAAAATACCGGGAATTCCCGGTTCTTTTGAGACATCAAAGAACCGGGACTCGAAATTATTAATTGTCTGTTCTTTTGGTACTTTCGTGACTCGGTAATAATACTCAAAAACATATCTTTTGTTACGTGCGAAAGACTTTTCAAATTTTCTAGCGGTCTAAATCAAACTCTTCTAAATAAGTAATGATGCTATCTCATTATTAGCTAATGTTTATTAGCAATTATTGAAGTTTAAATATGTTATTTTATTCTTTAGTATAATATTGCTAAATGTATTAGTTATATTTTTTTGTGTTATGTTTTTATAGGCATTCGTATAATATTTAATTGAAAATGTTAAAAGTTTTTTCAAATTTAGTTACGTTGGTTTCGAGGTTGGTTGATGTTGTTTGAGGTAATTTTTAAGCTACCCATGTGTTTTCGTTTTTTTTTTCGCTTGTGTTCATGTTTACTTTCTCATGACATAATTTGATATTTTTTCATTTGAAACTCAATTTTTTATCGCTTTTACTTTTGAGAAGCATCCTTTGCTTGCTAATTGACGAACTCCACAATCATCAAATCATATAACCTGTCTATTATTTTTTTGTGAGATGCAGAATTCAAGAATGAACATTAGTTGTATATTAAAAATATTTGAGAATTTTTAACTGTTTCACAGATATTCGCGGGATCATGACATATGGCTCTTTCAACCGTAAATTTTTATGAAAAGCTAATAATTTTTGTCTCTTTTTATCTTTGAAAGAGCCATAATATGTAATAATAATATCGTTTATAAAATAATATCTCTTTCTCTTTAGCGCACCCTGTATAGTGATGATAAATAAAGAAAATCCAAAGGAATATCTATTTTTCAGTATCTATGAGAAAACCGACCACGTCATACATACATTACGGTCATGGAAAAATAAAGTTAATAATTAATAAAATGTATAGAAAATATTGCTCACATATTATAAAATACCGTACAACGAAAATGAATAAATACAGGACAATCCAGTGTAAACAAATCTACATATTAGTAATAATTACTATAGTAGCAAATAATATAAATAATCTTCTCAAATATTATATAAAAACATTACTTATACAAGTACATACAATACGAACAGTACAAAACATTACTTACTTGCACATTGTAGATATGTGGCTTCTATCTTTTTCATGAGCTGTCTATTTTGAATCACATTGAACGAAGGGTGTAATCAACATAAAACATTTTTTACTAGTCCATATTTGTATCTTAATATCTCTGTAATCTAGGTAGTTAAAATTAAAACTAGCCTTACAAGCTTTTACAAACTGCATGAACGTAAACATATTAGGTACTCATAGGAATAACAACTCTACGGAATATTAGTGATAATGCTACTTTGTATTTCAATACGTACTAATAGTCTAGCAACGATTTTACTGTCACTGGAATCTTTTATAATAATTATACACTGTTTATTTTTAACGAATTTATAATTTTGTTTATAATACAGGGTGTTTCAAAAATCATGTTCCATCTCTCGTGGGGAGATTCCTCACGTTAAAATAAGATTTATTTTTCATATCAACATAGGTCCGATTCTGCTTTGTTTCCTATCTACAGGGTGTTAAAGTCTTAATAATTTTTCTGTTTATAATAATTTTTTTCCAAGTACTTGTATATGGTTTTTTTTCCAAGTACCAGGGACGTGTATATGGGTTATCACTGGAATATTTTTCTAAAAAAAGCAGGTATGCCACTGACTTTTTTCACTTGTTAGCGAAATAGTGTAAGCATTTTTTTGTCGTTTAAAAGTCTGTCTTAAATTGTGTCTTGATATTTTATCGATTTCGGCCTACTTGATGAGAAAATTAAACAGGATGTTACATATTATATTTTTTTGGATTGAAATTTGAAAAGTTTATTTAAACATTTATGAATGTAAATGATAAGGATAAATTCCTTCGACCAGTTTGCTGTTTTTTCTTATTATTTCTAGATGTTTACGCATTTCTTCACTTGTCACAAGGTTGAACGATCACGTGCGATAGTTCCTAGATAGCTGTTCTGTGACTTGTGCGTTGAAGTTCTTCTCAATATCGCAACTTTTTAACAATTATGGTGGACTCACTTGCATAAAAAGTGGAAATAATCGAACTTTATTTTAAAATAATGAATGTATCGGGTTGCGCAGATATTCAATGAATGCCATCCTGACAAACACCGTTGTGTTGAAAATTGTTCGCTAGTTAGTAGCAAAATTTAGCGAAATTGGTTCCGTTATGAATAAAAAGAGGCAGAGGGGAAGTCCTGTAGTATATGAAGCTATGGAGGTATTCGTATTGGGGCAAGTTGCCATGGATAGTATGCTGAGTACAAGAAAATTAGCCAATGAGACACCCGTACAAAATTCAGTTGGTACAAGAACTCAACGAAGACGATTTTGATCGTCGCTTGCAATTTTCTGAAACTATGAGTGAACGAGTGGTGAATGATAATAATTTCCTATTTAATGTTTGTTTTTCGGATGAGTGTTTTTCGGAGGATGATTTCTTTTTGAATTGTGTAGTTAAACGGCACAACTGTCGGTACTGGGCTGACGACAACTCCAAGGTTTTTCACGAGCACACACAAAACCCTCAGAAATTGAAAGTGTGGGCTGGTATTTTTTTTATGTGTGGGCTGAAAATTCGATTGTGGATCAGTTTAACGATATTGAGAAGAACTTCAACGCACAAGTCAGAACAGATATCTAGCAACTACCGCACCTGATCGTTCAACCTTGTGTCAAGTGAAAAAATGCGCAAATATCTAGAAATAATAAGAATAAAACAGCAAATTGATCGAAGGAATTTATCCTTATCATTTACTCTGATAAATGTTTAAATAAACTTTTTAAATTTCAATCCTTCATAATTTCTCAACGACTCGACCGATTTTCAAAAACGAAGCGGGGAAATATAGAGAATAGAAAGCTCTTTTCATTGCGGTGCTCCTTGACCCCCTTCCCATTTGAAAAAAGTTGGGGGATGACAGCCCCGCTTGGAGGGTTGAAGATTTTGCAATCATTTCTGGAGCAAAAGTTGGCTCCCTCACAAACAAAATTGACGTGTTTTTGGATTTTTTGAAAAAAAATACCCTGGCCGTTATGCCTTGCGGAACGTTTTCGATGGGCCACCCTGTAATATAATTATATTATAAAAAAAAAATAAAAAATAAAATTTTGTTTCTTTTTTTAGCGTACAGCTAAATATAGCGGTATCTACAACATAATAGAATTAGGTTTATAGAACTTTTAGAGAATATATTTAATAAAAAAAACGGGATCAAACGGCTATGTATAACGTTACTTTATCGTTTCAGGTCAAACATTTAAAATCTAATATATCTTTCTTAATGGTACCAATTAAGTTTGCCAAAAATCTTATTATATCTGATAATATTCATCACGCGTACGCCTAACAAATTACTCTGTATAATACACAATCGCAGGCGTTATGTTTCAAGAAAAAAATCAGGTTTTTTACATATTAATATATGCATACCACGGCAGTGTGCAGCAGCTACAAATATCGAAGATGTAAATAAGATCAGTGACCTGGGACTGGTTTCAAAACTGTTTTTCTTATTGTTCTCGGCTTGATTTGGGCTATTTTTTTTTCAAAGAATAACTGAATATTAGTGGTCCAGTTAGATAGTAGTATAATAAGTGGTGAGGGAGATTCATGTAATTATTCTTCTGCAATATAAAGTAATTCAAAATGCTGTAAGGTTGATTTCAAAAGTACGCTCTGCATTTCATCATTCAACAAGATAAATTTGTGAATACAAACAACTGTTATCTATCTATATCTATTATGCAAATAACAAATATTGAAATTGATTTTGAACCTTTTTAGTAGATAAAATAGTACGGCAATAGTTTAACGGCAAGGGTAGATTAAATGCAAAAAAGCAGTGCAAAGAAATTTCACGACATTTTCTCATTTTAAAATTTTTGACTTTTTTGGTTTGTAACCGCTACATGAAAGAATGCTTCAAGAAAGCTATGCGCTTGCTATATCTACAAAGTTTAGATGTTACTATACTACTACGGAAATTTAAATGGTATAGCTTATCCTTAACCTTGAAATTTCAATGTTTTCATTGACCAGTATTGTACTTTTTAGCATTGAATAGTACGACCATAAACTGGACGGCTGCATTTTCTTTGATTTTTCAGAAAAATATGCTAAAAGTATGTTTTCACTTGATCTTTCTTCTCGCACGTTTTTAGTTGCTTCCATTTTTGAAAATTTTTGTATTTTTTTTCATAAGTTATTCGGGATTTAAATGGAAGTAGTTTGGATATGGCGTTTGTCGCCTCGCAGCCTGAATATCTGTGGGTAATTTACTTATTCCGTTTTGAGCCATTTCTGCTTCCAATTCAATCAGCAATCGACACGAAAGGGAATTAAAAAATATTGACTCAAAACAATTGACAACTAAAGAGACAGCTTTATTTATTTGTCAAATTACATAGAAACCAACGCCAACCCAGCACAATATTTTTTCTACTCGTAATAAATTCCTTGAAATAATAATTTCTGAATATTTTTTAAAACGTAAACGAAACTATCAAAACAAGTATTTAATAATATCTTAGGATTATGGAAAGTGATTAGAAAGGAGGCCAAAATGCAATAATATACAGAGCGTTAGCAATCTAGGAAAAATCATCCCGATCCACCCATACTTTTTTGAGCTACCCTGTAGGAGTTAAAATATTTTCTTGAAACACATTCTAGTATGCAGTGTTGCGGGACACTGTACAATTTATCTTACCTGGTGATTTTTTGAAACTAAATATATAATTGCGTAGTTTCAAATTCTAAACAACACAATTTTTTTTCTCTTTGACTTTTTTCAATATTTTGTCACACCCTGTATATAACAATTTTATTGTTTATTCCGCCATTTACTTCGAATCTTTGTTAATCCGATCCCAAGTAAAATGAGTTTTGTTTTTGTCTTTTTAATGTAATTGGAACATTTTATTTCCTACTATAATAATTTTAATGTTTGGAATGTTATAGGTGGCAGTATAAAATTTTATGACCTATCCCTTTCAATAAAAGACTAGTCAAAATCCTATCTAACTACTATCGTTTTCATTTTATGTCTATATCGACTTTGTAGCTGTCTTCTTTCTTTGGTAAATATTTAAAAGCTAAAGTTTTCGCCATTTATAAATTTTAAGTGTCAATAAAGTTACAATGTTTTATGTACAGAGTGGGTCAAATTCGAATTTCTATAGGAGATAGACAAAAACTAATATCGGTGTCTGGAGCTCAATTTTTGTCAAAAACATGATGGCGAAAACCGCATATCGATATCTGGTACCGTTTCGGAGTTACGGGGTGTTTTTCAAAAATATGCATTTTTAACAAATCGCTGTAACATTTTTGCTATGGAAAATTTTGTATTTTTATGAAAACATTTCCAAAGCACCTTTTTACGTAGAATTTAATGGTTTAAGTATAATTTTTTTAAAATTAATAATTTAAGAATTATCAACAGAAAATTTGATTTTTCATATGGGACACCCTGTATATTCTTAATTTATTGAAAATAATTTAAAATTAACTTTCCAAAAATATAACACACTTGATGTTTTGCTCGATTCCTCTTCGAGATATAGAGTATATAAAAATTCGCCCGCTTTAAATAAGTAGGCTTTGAACAGCACAGGCTGTAATGCAAAAAAAGTCTAGCTGTGAGCATCAATTAAAACGAAAATAATATTTGCTATGAGAGATGCAGAATTTTATAACAATTTAAAATATATTTAACCAACATCAACACATTTAAACTATATCTAATAACAATAAAAATAAATAGCAAACCAAGACATGAGATTTTGCTACAGGTGTTCGACAGAGATTTTGCTACAGGTCTTCTTTTATGGACAGACGGGGCAGTTTTTGAAAATTTCTCGCGGAACTCATTAACTCAGTGGAGGTGAAAGATACCCTCTCATAACTACTAAGTATTTCTTATTCTTGTCTCGATTATACGGAAGAATAAGGCACCTTTATTCTTCCGCAAATATATCCATAGGATTAGATCCATGAGCACCAAGTCGGGCGGCCTCGACGGCCAACGGCTGGGATCTTGGTTAGCTATTGAATTATTCTTGAAATTGGCTGCAAAATTTGCTAACAACTTCAGCGTTCAGAAGCGGTAAAGTCGTCTTGCTGGAAAAATATATTTTCCAGTTCCATTAAGGGCATATCATCAATAAGGGGTCCAAAGCCTACTAGTTAAAAGTGGCGAACTTTTAATAATTCTGTATTTCGAAGGGGATTATAACAAAATATCAAGTGTGTTATATTTTTGGAAAGTTAATTTTAAATTCTTTTCAATAAATTAAAAATATACAGGGTGTCCCATATAAAAAATCAAATTTTCTGTTGATAATTCTTAAATTATTAATTTTAAAAAAATTATACTTAAACCATTAAATTCTACGTAAAAAGGTGCTTTGGAAATGTTTTCATAAAAGTACAAAATTTTCCATAGCAAAAATGTTACAGCGATTTGTTAAAAATGCATATTTTTGAAAAACACCCCGTAACTTCAAAACGGTAACAGATATCCATATGCGGTTTTCACCATCATATTTTTGACAAAAATTGAGCTCCAGACACCGATATTAGTTTTTGTCTATCTCCTATAGAAAAGGGTGTTTCCATTTAAAAGCGTCGAATTTGACCCACCCGGTACAGGGTGGCTCGAATTCGACGCTCATCATTGGGATTTCGGAAATCGTAAGAGATTCGGAAACCGTAAGTGATACAGATACAGGATACATCGGCTAAATGGAGGCAAAGTTGGGCAATTTGATGCTCAATAAAATGCCGTATTGCATTTTTGTTTTTTTTATATTTTTTTCATACAATATTCTGGTGATGGAATTTTCTGTACCAAACGTTGGCAAATATCAAAGTGACTATATATAGTGTTTTAAGAGTGATGAAAGGATTTAATTAAATTGAAAAAAAAATCAGGTCCGTATTTAAAAAAATTAAGTTGATGATGGTCGCCAGAAGCCGAAACGTCAGAGTCAATATTTAATCACACAGACTTATAGAGCAAAAAAAGTGGCCATGAAAATGTGTTTTCCATTTTAAGTTATCTTAACAAATAAAGCCAGGAAACAACAAAAAACAAAATTGAAAATTCCGTTTTTTTTCGAATATATTCGGAAGTATTCGGAATTTTTCTAAATGCAATACGACATTTTATTGAGCATCAAATTGCGCAACTTTGCTTCCATTTAACCGATCCTGTATCTCTTACGGTTTCCGAAATCCCAATGATGAGCGGCGAATTCGATCCACCCTGTACAACACAATATATCAGTCAGCGCAATGTTGATATATGTACCAACGGAAATATTTTTTTACGTTTTTCTATGTTTTAAATGGAGTTTTCATTAAAAAATGCCGCCTCTCATCAGCCTGCCGCCCTAGGCATCTGCCTATCTTGCCTAATGGATAAAGCGGCCCTGCCCTTGGCACCGACAGTAGGTACACTATATTTTCTTTGCCTAATTTTTTTCAGCTTCTCTAGGCATTTTTTGATTAACTACACATTGGTCATTACTGAGTTGATTGGTTTTAAGGCTGTTTGATTATCGAATAAGATGGCTAATCAGAAATAGTGTTAGAAGATAAAAAAATAAAAAAAATGGCGCCGGGAGGCACGTATAGCCGCCCATACTAAAATATGTTAATACAAAGTTGGTAGGCAGTTCTTTTAGCTTCAAAGTAAAGGAATTTTTCCAATTTTTAACCCCCTCCCATACCCATTTACCAACCCCCCACCCCCACCAAAAACTAATGGTCAGATTCTCAGGTGCCACAGTATTTTTGTGCCAAATTTGGTTAAAATCGGTTTAGCGGTTTATTTTGAATTATCGTGTTACACAGTTAGCCTGGACCAAGATGTCAAGAAAAAAAATATATAAACTTTGAGTACTTTATTTTTAAATGCCGATACCACTGGCTTCAAAAAATTTTGAAAATTAAAATCGCCGACGTACAATTGGGGTCTCTACACAAATTTAAAAAACAAACTTTTTCAATCAAAGTAAAAAGCGCGCAAAAAGTTTTGTTAATAATAAATAACGACCATAATCACCAAAAGGTATGCTTACTGCTGCCCCCCTCCCTGTTTATAAATCCAGGAGGTTGGGTCTCTGAACAAATGTAAATAAAAATAGACTTTAATCTAATGGAAAAAGCAAAAAATATTTTTTTTCTAATATTTTAGTGATAAAATTTTACTTTATGATTATAAGTATTAGTAAACAAGACAACTACATTTACGTTAGTAAAACTACAAACTAACAATTAAGGAAGTACAATTAATAACTTTAACACACACTGAATTTAGACTAAAAAGGAAGAAAACAATTAGGTACTAGCTATAAGTAAATAAATAAATTTTAAACATGGTTACTGTTGTAGGAAGCAACACTCCTAAGGAGATTTTTTTGATAGTTTTTTGATCTCGGATTTGAATTAAAAATTTTTGAGAACAATTTAAAGGAATGATGCACCTGCTCTGAGGCTTGCTCAGAGTAAAAGCCTAATGCTTTCTGTGAAATACTAACAAAATCCACTATATTGTGAACAACAGCGTGAATTTTTGGAGTAAAACTGATTTCCGTATCTCTTATTTTGTCGGAAAATTTTAGTATATAGGCTTCGTAATTGGTATCAATATATTTTCCAAAACAACTGGCTACCACATCATTGAAGGCACAAAATACCTCTATGTATTTGTTCTCTAAAAAAAATAAGCAAAGGGCTTAGTGTCCAAATAACAATAATAAAATAAAGTTTTGTTACAAAGTAAGTACCAGGATCTAGTGCTTTAAGGACGTCAACTTTTTTAAGCAAGTGTCTGGCATTATTTTCATTAAATCTGCTGTAATGGTCTAATTGTATTCCAGAACTTCTTAGCCAGCTTTCAGCAATTTCCGGAAAGTTCTTTTTTAGAGAATCGTATATTTTTTGTACAACTCCTATCTAAATAAATATATAGTTGATAATTGGAAGATCGTCAGTTATTAAAGGAATGTTGACACAATTCTCTAAAAATTTTAATTAAAATTTGCAAAAAATAACTATTAAAAAAGTCAATAAAGTAAACTTAGCAGTACACTTACTGTAGTTTTTTGTTTCTTTTAAATTTCCACCTGTCTCCTCGTTCCATAATGTACTCCATTTGGAAATATCTTTTATGGATCTTAGTTCTTAGATAGTTCTCCCCTTGACTGTAAATTTTTTGAGTTAACATCACACCAGGCACATGGATGGCATGATGATGAAGATTGAAGGGCCAATATAATCATTATCAACTTTAGATCTGCGGCAAATGTGTAAGAACTGACTCCACAAATAGTATGGAGTTGC
Source organism: Sitophilus oryzae (assembly GCF_002938485.1). Classification (NCBI taxonomy): domain Eukaryota; kingdom Metazoa; phylum Arthropoda; class Insecta; order Coleoptera; family Curculionidae; genus Sitophilus; species Sitophilus oryzae. Next base: position 3,274,805 of record NW_022147287.1, on the reverse strand, counting down.
AAAATCTCAAACATTGCTCTGATATTTTTGTAGGTTTCTATTATTTTGGGAGCCAATCCTATTATAATATATTTTTAAAACTAGTATCTCTTCAAAATATATATTTTAGTTAATTCTAGTTGTAAAAAATTACGGAATTTAAAATTATCTAAATTTTATTTATTGATTATTTGCAGTGTTAACACAACCGGTTCAATTTCATATTTTTATTCTTTGTTTCAGATTGCTCCAGAGTTCCACAGCCCACTTGAGCAGCGAACCAACCATAGGCCTATTCCGATCTCCGAAGAATATTCGATGATATGTTAATACTACTGCACGTTGTATTTGTAAAGCTGTAATATATACCCACTACGATTATACTTATTGTCATGAATAAATTTATTATATGTACAAATGTATTTTATTTTCCAACCTAGGTATATCAAAAAATATTAAGCTTAAATAATTAAAAGAATTTGCAAAGCCTGAAATACATAAACGATATATAGTCCTTCGAAAATCAAAGTAAATTCAGTTGTCCCCATAAAACACACGAAAATGGGACACCCTGTACACAATATTTAATTTCAAATGGTATAAAGTGATGCCAACCAATCCAACAAATTTACAGTCAAAAATAATTCTGATCTTCTTGACAAAATGGTGAAGGTTTGTTTTTAAAAATGCATTTTTAAAAACTAATAAATAAAATAAATTAATTAAAATACTTGACCAACGAGCTCGAAGAGTTAGATTTTTTTTGAAAAACGTAAATATCTCAAAAACTAAGAAAAAAATACCTACATTTTTTTCGGTCATTCGATAGAGAATTAAAAGCTCTATCTCTATGCAAAATTGCAGCTCTATCGGAGATACTTTAATTTTTCGGCTCTAGAAAATCTAAGGCTAACCCCTTTGCTAAATTTTGACCTAAAAATTAAAGTATCTCCGATAGAGCTGCAATTTTGCATAGAGATAGAGCTTTTAATTCTCTATCGAATGGCCGAAAAAAATGTAGATATTTTTTTCTTAGAAAAAAAGTTATTAAGGGTTAAAGTTTGCCAACGAGGTCAAATCGCTAGAGATAGCACATTTTGCCGAATGAAAATTCGCAGCATCAATTTGCTCAATTTCTACCACTATTTATCAGTACGGGCACCACTTTAGACAATTATAAAATAAATTTAGTTTACTATATGTACATTTTTACTGGTCTTGAGTCTTGAAATATTTAAATCCAAAAAGATATGTTACCATTAAAAGACAAAAAAATATTCTTATCAAACATAGTACCTATTGTTTTATATATAAATTACTTAATTTGGTTTTTTAAATTGGTTGGGTTATTTTTATATATAGATTACTTAATAATTTGGAATTAAAATATTAATAATAAGAAAGGGTAATCTGGGGATTAATGAGACAATAAATAATCGAAAGGTAAATATTTATTTAAATTAAATGATACAGATGTAATAGAATATAACCATATAATATATTGTATTAAATACCGTATGATCGAAAAAAAAACGGTGTCCAGTTGGCTGGGAAACGACGATTGATGACATTTTCAATATAAATTGACAGCGATCTTCATATCATAGCCACGCTGACGCCGTTTTTTCTCGATCATAGGGTATTTAATTAAAAAGGCTTTAAATCTCTACTAGAGAATATACAGTTTGTGATGTTTCTGAACAAACTAACATAAATGATGTCTGCTAGCCAGCTGAACGTTCGAGGATCTTGAAGAGATATTTTTATATACACTCAAGACCACTATATAAATAAGTACAAATAAACACATCAGTCTTTAACGTTTATTGCATTATTTAGGCAAATTCAAAATCTTCAGAACATTTTTTATGGATAGCCTTCAGCAAGTATGCCCTTGGTACACAGTGGTATCGGCATTTAAAAAATAAAGTACTCAAAGTTTATATATTTTTTTTCTTGACCTCTTGGCCCAGGCTAACTGTGGTTACAGACGGACAGACAGACAGACAGACAGACACCATTAAAATATTTTGTATTTAGGTCATTTATGACCCAAATAACTCATTTTGAGTGAAATTAAAAAACTTTTTTTTTGTCGATTTTAGCCTACCATACCTATTGGTATGGTCGGCTAAAAATCACTTAGGTTTTCCGTGCTCTAAGAATTAATGGTTTATTAATTTTCCTTCACCATCTTGTCAAGAAGTATGTAAATACATATTTCCTGTTTTCTTCATTTAAAAGTTAATAATTATTTGATGAGAATGTTACTTTTTATTGTAACATTATTATATGTTTTATCGCAAAACACACTGTCTTAAGAAATTACTGACTTATGCCGTATTTTACCTCCAATATTTAAAAGTAGTTCATTTGTCCCATATATATTTCATGATTTGAATTATGGTTTGTATTTACTAAATTAAAAACCTATTAACTCAATTCAGTAATAATTTCAAAATTTATTTAATAAATATTAGTAAATAACTGCCAAAAATACAATTATAATATATACAGGGAGTATAAATAAATGGGTAACCAATTGAAAATACTAAAATGTTTTATTTTGATAATGCTGTTTTTTTTATAAATTTTTTCTTTTATGTGGAATTATTTAAAAAGTAATAAGAAAACAAGTTATTCAAAATAATCACTATTGTATTGTGTAAAAGAGTTTTGACGTTTTTTCCGCATTTGTTTATATGGATTTTTTCATAAAATGATTTCAAGTGTTACCAACTAAAATGAATCCACACTGTTTAGGAAATACCCTGTATACAGGGTGTCCCACTTAAAATAGCTCTCGGCTGTATCTCGGAATGTATTAGCCGTAGGGGCTGCGGAAAAAAATATTTATTATTGTGACGGGGTTCCGTTACATTTATTTTGTGGGGTGTCGAACCATAAATTTTGTGACAAAACTCGAAGAATTTATGGTTCGACACACCACAAAATAAATGTAACAGAACCCCGTCACAAATTGGCGCCCAACGTGGGGCTCCAATTTGTGACGGGGTTCCGTGACATTTATTTTGTGGGGTGTTGAACCATAAATTTTGTGACAAAACTCGAAGAATTTAACAAACACTTTTATTAATAAACTCCCTCGCTCTCTTGATAATGGACTCGTCCGATCGGTCCGGTCCAAGAGGGGCGCTATATAATAATTCTGTGTTACATTATGCCTTTATTATTTGAAATAGTTAAAGTCGTTGGCATTTTGGAAAGGCAATCAAAAGATAAAAAACGCTGATAAGACTATCAAAATGTTGATCTAATAACAATTTGACATTTATACTATTACGTCAAAAGCAACTTTTTTCCAAAACCTACCATGACTTCACTGAGACGTCGTTTCTTATTAACTGTTTATAATATCTTAATTATTAGATATTAATACCTCTGGTATTATGGTATTCTGGTATTTCGTCGATTGTAAAATAAACTAACTGTTTCTATCTTATTTTTTGTTAGAATGGGCATAATTAAGAGGGCTACTGATACCGTGTTATAAAAATAAGGTATAATTATGGATTTTTTTGGTATTTATTATAATTTTGAAAGAAGATATCAAGATGCGGTTTTTGCTGACTTTTTAAGTTTTTATTACTCTTTACTATCAGCTAAAATTACATACTATTGCATTTAATTTTTTTGAAAAAACGCGCAATGTTTGTTAAATTGTAAAACAACGCCCTCTACCGTCTACGTTCAAAAGCTTATTATTATTGTTTATATGGTACAATATAGAGTAAGAAACGCTCTTTTAAACGAGCCCTCGCTTGTTGGATTCCTATCATCCAGTCCAGAGTTATTAATATTTAAATAAAAATAGATCTAACCTCCCACCACTTTATTTTGGTAGAAAGGGGAAAATGGCTCTAACAAAAAATATTCAAAATTTACTGAAGATTATGAAGCTATTACTCATAGTTCACCTTATCTAGGCAAGATTGGGTAAAAACTCCATTTTCTTATTTTTTGTTGCAGTTGCGCCCCCTAGCGGTCGTTCTACATACTTAAAAATAATTTCCAGTAGTTTCTCACAGCTCTTTTAGTATAAATATTTTTTTCCGTAGGCCCTACGGCTAATACTTTCCGAGATACAGCCGAGAGCTATTCTTAGTGGGACACCCGGTACATATCAAATCCAAGCTTCTTCAAAAGGTCAACTATATTTTTTACTTATTTAAGTAAAACTTCATAGATTTTTTTCTGTCAATATTTTACTTTTTTCTGTTTTGTTAAGTTGTTACAAAATACCTTTTAAAATAAACTCCATATTTAGGTACTTTAAAGCTTTATTTTAAATTAATATTTTACACAGTATTTATTATTAATCAGTACATAAGAACAAAATCAGCACTAATAATACAAAGAACAAAATTTCAAACATATGCTAACAATTTAAAATACATTTATACAGAATAATACATAGACTAGAATAAAGAACAAAGATAATTATAATTTATTATTATTAATTAGTCTTTCAGAGTATAAGTTGGCTTTATATTAACTCAAATAATACCTAAAGAAAAAAATATTTATAAACATGATTTTAATTTCATTTTTTAATAGCATTTTGTAGAAAAAAAAATTTAACTTAAAATTTAAACAACTTAAAAATAAACTGTACAGGGTGTCCCATTTTCGTGTGTTTTACAGGGTTTCTAGCTTATAAGTAGAGGTACAAAGATGCGGTTCTCACATTATTGTGCTCATTTTTTTATGAAATTAAACATGCTATGCACAGCTTTGTTCCTAAAATACAGGGTGAATTTGAAAATGTCGTATTTTTCGACATCCTGCATCTTTATTGTTATTTCGTTTATGTAACAGCATCTTTATACTCATAAACGAAAAACTCCATATGACTCATGAAAATGGGACACCTTGTACTATACAAGGTTATCCCGTATATTTTAACCAATAAAAATTTTCATAATTAAACTTCATCTTAAAACCAATATTTACGGAGATAGCTATAGGCTAAAACATACACCAACACCCTGTACTATATCAACAATTCAGCAATGCTTGCTTATACTATATACAGGGTGGTCCGAACTGTATCCCGGAAACTTCGGCAGCGTATCTTGCGATAAAAATAAGTAAAAAAGTTCGTATAAATGTATGTGCTAAAATGCTTAATTTCGGAGATACAGGGTATAGAAGTTTCAATTTTATTTCGATTTTTTCCAAATAATCTCTGAAGTAACGTTAATATTTGGATGAAAATTGGCGGCTGGGAGTTTTTTGACATGAGAAATTTGATTTTGATGTCAATATGACTCCTACTTCTAGAGGGCGTCACCTATATAATTTTTAACTAGTTTGAAGAGTAATAACTTTTCGTCTGTACCTGTATAAAACTAGTGAGTAAAAAAATATACATTTACGAAGTTTTTTACGTAAAAAATGGTCTCTTGGTAAAAATCGCTACAGGTAATGGTTCCCGAGATATTTAAAATCGAAATTATCAATACATGCCATCATTGACATAAATTAAACTTGTTGACTAAATAGTTATTAGACTAAAATCATAAATTTGACATGTTTTTGTGCCAAAAGTTCAATAGAAACTGTTTTATCATCATTTTTCAAAAAAAAAAAATTATGATTAATTTAAAAAAACAAAAGTTCCAAAATTTATCAGTTCAATCAAATAACTATCTAATCAACATGTTTATTTTTAGTCAATAATGACATGTATTGACTATTTCCATTCCAAATTACCAGAGACATTTTTTACGTAACAAATTACGGAGGAGTATATTTTTTCACTCAGTAGTTTTATGAAAAGTTATTTCCCTTCAAAACAGATAAAACACATGTAGGTGGCGCCCCCTATAAATAGGAGTCATATTGACATCAAAATCAAATTTCTCATGTCAAAAAACTCCCAGCCACCAATTTTCATCCAAATATTGACGTTATTTCAGAAATTAATTGGAAAAAATAAAAATAAAAATGAAATTTGTAAACCCTGTATCTCCTAAACTAAGCAATTTAGATCATACATTTATACGAACTTTTTTACTTATTTTTATTTGCAGAATATGTTGCCGAAGTTTCCGGAATACAGTTCGGACCACCCTGTATATAGTCTCTTACCACTCTAACAACTCTTGTGCTTTTTCCTGTAGAAATTTTGCGGTTTCAGTCTGTTGCACATGACTCAAATGTACGTGGGGGAGTCCTTGAGGCTGCAGCCGCAAGCTTGACAAATTTTAGCGCTTTTGGGATTCACCAGAGTGCATTTCGAGCATTCGGCACCGCCCACTTCGATAGGTTTATCTTGGGAGATTTTGCGACTTTTGCTGCATATTTCGCAGATGTCTTTGGACATGTTGTTCAGGTACGTGCAAGATTTGCATTCCCATTTAGGAACCGAGGCTATAAACAAGAATAAAGAGACTGAATATTGAAAAAAAAAGGTCACAAAAGAACCCAAAATACAGTATTTGGGTTCATTTTCAGGCTTGGTGCATTTCAGTTGACTTCAACAAATTCCGACCGCAGCGCACTCTACGGCAGAAATCAGAAATTATCAATAGTTCACGCCGCCGTCATGTCGATCGCATTAAAATAATATTGAAATTGGGGTTTTGTCTTAATATTTAAGTATTTTAGTTTTTCGCTAGTGCAGTTATTGAGACAATAAAACATTCACGTACGAGGTTTGTGTGATGTAACGCTGTTTCCGGTAGTAAAAAATAAGCGAAAAAGAATTCGAACTAGGCGTCTTGTTGTATTGTGACAATTTCAAATGTTAATAAAACTGCCCAAAAAAATGTTAACGCGTCAAGGAGAGCGTAATTAGGGCGTTGTTGGGTGCAATAACATTCAATAACTCAACTTTCCCGGATATACAACTCTCCCGAAACAATATTTTATAGCTTCATAATTTCTTACACCGATTTGATCAATAGCAAAAATGGATTCAAGCAGTTCGACCTCTATGAGTTCGACGAAACAAGTTAAGCCGCGTACACACTTAGCGAACGCATACGTTCTACGCACACATGCGGTGATTTTGTTTGAAGTACTTTTTCGCTGTTCGCTGTTACGTACACACTTAGTAAACGCATCATACATCTGTTTGCGTGCGGTAGTATTCCCTTTGAAGTACCGCTAAGTCCGTGAACGCAACCGCACGCGAACGTATGCGTTCGTTGCTACGTACACATTTCCCGAATTCATTCATTCTAAGCCATGCGGCCGTATGCGTTCGCTAAGTGTGTACACAGCTTTAGTAAACAAAGTGCTCGTTACATAATCAAAAAATTAAATAGACAGACATATACTATAAGAGGATGAAATATAATTTGCAATATTAATGGTATACTTTTTTTAATCATCTAGTGATTAAATGTTTTATGTACATCTTCTAAAATTATAATTATCTACCTTTAAAAAATGTCGTTATAGCCTAAATAGCTCCAATTATGCCCCACTACTAGCAAAACCGGTGATAAAATTATGCACGTTACCGTAGTTGAACTCATCTAAAAAATTTTTTTAACTGGAATAGTAAATTATAATGCAAGTTAAACCTTCTGAAGATATCAAAATATTTGCCTTTTTATATTTTTATTTAGAATTTCCACAAATTATACCTTCTTACACTTTTAGAATAATTATATACTAATTTTTTCGTTTAATCGCGATTTAAACCGGTGGTGGCAGCACCGGCGAAGAATGCACCACGCATATAGTCTCTCTAAAGAGAGTTGTCTGTGAATGACAGATAACTCTCACTGTCAGGGAGTCTCCCATTGGACAGACTATATTTTATAGTGTATTAAAAATGAGAGCTCTATGTCACTGAAACACTTTTCTCATATTTGTTTGACATGGCTTAAACCATTTATTGAAAAACTTGAATTTATGCAAGTTAGTTACACGTTTCTAAGATTATTTTTTATTATTTATTGTTTATTTCATAATAGATTTTAAGAAAAGTAAAGAAAGCTACAAGAGGTTGAAGTCTTCATTTTTTTCGATGTATTATCATTTTTTTCCAAGTGCTTTTAGAGATTCAAATGAAATTTGGCAGGTAAACGTTACCATCAGTGCTACATATTTTAATGCTAAAAAAGTGTCGACAGGTTCACCAGGGACGTGCATATGGGAATATTAAAAAAACATGTGCGCCACTGACTTTTTTTTATTTTAATATCAGAATTTTATTGTGAAGCCCGTTTAATGTCAATTAAAAGTTATCTCTCGATATTTTGTCGAATTCGATCCTCTTGATGAGATAAACGCAATTTTATTAATCACAATTAATAAAATTAAAATACAAATACAATTAAGAAATTATATATTTTACCTAATTTATTATTAAATATTATTACTATTAGGTATTATTCCTATTAGTCCAACATAAAGCAATTTTAAATAAAAAATAATGGTACTTTTAAGATAATTACAAAAACCTAATTTTAAAAATTTTAACATCCTGTAACTCTAAAACTATGCATTTCCATACCCATGTTTACAGGAACTTTTTTTTCATATTTTTGATGAAGAATCAATGAGTACTTATTTAAAACTCTCGCAAATTAATGATATTATAACTTTTTAAAGGTTGCTATTAGATTTGAATCCAGGAAAATTAATAAAATTGCATTTATCCCATCAAGGAGGCCGATATTGACAAAATATCAAGAGACAACTTTTAATCGGCATTAAACTGCTAAAACTATTTCGTTAACAAAAAAAAGTCAGTGGCGTACATGCTTTTTTTTAGAAAAATATTTCAGTGAGCCCATATTCACGTCCCTGTTGAATATGTCGACACGTTTTTAGCTTTAGAATATGTCGCATTTATAGTAACTTTTACTCTTAAAATTTCATTCGAAACGCTAAAAGTACTTGGAAGAAAATTATAATAAATCGAAAAAATTAAAACTTTAACACCCTGTAGCTAAGAAACAAAAGCAGAATCGGACCTATGTTGATACGAAAAATAAATCTTATTTTTATGTGAGAAATCTCTCTACGAGAGATGGCACGAGTTTTTGAAACAACCTGTATGACTCAAAATAACAATTAAATCACTATACTTACGTTTCTCTTTTACAATGGTACTTTCGGCTGCATTAGCTATGATTGGATTGTGTTTTTCCGGCTTTTCTTTTGGAAGAGTTTTAGACTGGACAGAACTACTTTGCGTTGGTTTTAAATTCGAAGGTTTTGTAGCAGTTTCACTAGACGACACGTTTTCGTAGAAACTGCCATGCGAGTGTCTTCTTTCTCTGGGTGTAGTAACTTCTAAAATAAGCAAAACAAACTTTTAAATAGAAAATATCATTAATTGTTATTTCAAAGACCAGTATGGCACCATTTTTTTCGATTGTATGATTTAAATTACTCACTTTCAACAGACTTCTGTTCCATCTTCTCCAAAGCTTCTGTGATCTTCAAAGGTCGGTCAGCGATCGCTAGATTGTTCATGGCTTCGTCCAAGTTTGTTATTTTCATTTTCCTGGGCTCTCTAGTGTATTTTCTTTGCTTATCAGTAGCATTAGCAAGAACATCACCTCTCTCACCTAAGTCTTTACTATAACTATAAAAAAATAACTCAAAATCATTTTTAAAATGTTTGGTTTATTTGGTTTAGAATATACAGGGTGGTCCGAATTTTATTCCGGAAACTTCGGCAGCATATTCTGCAGAGAAAAATAAGTAAAAAAGTTCGTATAAATGTATGTCCAAAAATGCTTAGTTTCGGAGATACAGGGTGCCGAAGTTTCATTTTCATTTCGTTTTTTTGCAAATAATTTTTGAAGTAACGTAAATATTTGGATGAAAATTGGTGACTAGGAGTTTTTTAACATGAGAAATTTGATTTTGATATCAATATGACTCCTATTTGTAGGGGGCGCCACCTACATGTGTTCTAACTGTTTTGAAGAGAATAACTTTTCGTCCGTACCTGTATAAAACTACTGAGTAAAAAAATATACATTTCCGTGATTTTCTACGTAAAAAATGTCTCTTGGTAAAAATTGCTGCGAGCAACCGTTTTCAAGATATTTAGAATGGAAATAGTCAATACGTGTCATTATTGCCAAAAAATAAGTGTTGGGTAGATAAATTATTTGTGACTGAAATAATTATTTTTTTTTATAAATTTTTCTTCGAAAAAATGATGATAAAACAGTTTCTGTTGAACTTTTGGCACAAAAACATTTCAAATTTATGATTTCGGTGTAGTAACTATTTAGTCAACATGTTTAATTTATGTCAATTATGACAGGTATTGATAATTTCGATTCAAAATATCTCGAGAACTATTACTCGTAGCGATTTTTTAAACTATTTTAGGACATTTTTGACTTATTTTTATCTACAGAATATGCTGCCGAAGTTTCCGGAATATAGTTCGGACCACCCTGTATATTTATGTTAACTTTTATTCACTTTTAACATTATTAGGTAATTTACCTTTTTATATATTTACTATTTTATATATTTTCCGGGCTAAAACTTTAATTTATTTTGCAAAAATGACATATACACAAAAGAATGACAGAAGACTGGTCAGTCAATGACAAAGTCAGACAAAGATAATTAATCACATAGTCGAATGTCGTTGATGTGTCTTCAACAAAAATGAAGCGAATTCACTTATCCACGAAGTTTATAAGATCTAAGGCAGTATTTGTCCAATGATAGAATTTTGACAGTGACAATTCTTGTTTGTCATTTTAATATCAAGGTAAATTATTTTTGTATCAATTTTTAGATATCACCTATAGAAATAGTCCTTTATCTCACGTTGGACAGATATTACATAGTCTAATTAGAACTGGCATTGAGTTCCAAAAAAAACAGTAGTAAAAATAGTGTATATTTAATCTGAGGTCAAAATGACATAGAATATGACACATTTTATAACCTGTCACTTACCCTTGTTTCTCTAAATCCCTATACACATAATCCCAATCATTCCCCGCGGCATGTTTATCCTCAGAAACATGTTCAAACCCGTTCTTGACCATGTCCCCGTTCCTTAACACGTCCGGTTCCACAGTGACGGCGGAATTCGTTCTGGACCGCCTGTTTTTCCAGCCGCTAGCGCCATCTACCGTGTCAAATTCGTTTCTACCATCCAGTTCGATCAACTGACCAGTGGGTACCGAGTACATGGGTGCCATGGGCGGTACCGTGTTACCGTAAAAGTACCCGTTGGGCACCATGGGTTGGTGGACCGGTTGGTTTACGATGGGGATGTGTGCGGAGCAGGGGACGTAACCATAAGGTACGTACGCCGCTGGACAGCAGAGTGGTACTAAAACAATGATAAAAATTAATTAAAAAAATTCCTTGTTTTGGAGAATATTTCCACTTATTGGTAACGCTGTTTCACAATAAATAAATAAATGCCTTTATTGTCAAAAAATTTTACAATTTTTAGACAAAGGTAAGTAAACAAACAAACAAAAAGAATACAAAACATTATACAAATTACATTGTCAGTCTTATTGTTTAAAATAAACATTTATAAATGTTTACAATGTCAAAGAATAAAAAAATAAAAATAAAATTCAAAAATATTTAGTAAGTTTATAATAAATATCAATGAACTCTAAATAAATTTATTTCGATGTCATTGGTAAATATACTAATAGCAAACACTAGACCAGTGTTTACAAGATCAAATTCGATTATCAAAATATAAGTCATTTACGGCGTAGGAAACCTTGTCCAGTAAATAATATTCCAATGCTTTGCGAAATGAACAAAATTATGTTATGGATTTGATTTCAAATGGCAGGTGATTGTGCATTTTTTTCGAGTTGTATAATATTGAACTTTTAACTAACTCTGAGCGTGGGGTATGTAGATAAAGATGTTGCTCCGCGTTCCTGAGTGGATAAGTGTGAGATGGCCTTTCTTGAGAAGCTGATACATGCTTACGTATTAGGCAAACGGATTCAAATATAAATAAGGAAGGAAGAGTTAATATTTTTAATTTTTTAAAAAAGTCCGGGCAATGAGTTCTGCTGTTAAGTCCCAGTGAATATCGAAGAGCTCTCTTCTGGAGCTTGAAAATGCGGTCAAATTGAGTCGCACAACACGCATCCCAGAATGGTAGGGCGCATATATGAGGTGCGACTCAAAAAGTGCATAATAAACAGTTCTAGCCACTGACAAGTTAAGCTCCTTAGAAACAGATCTTAATGCAAAACAGGCAGAGCTTAATTTTTTCGACAAAGCGATTATTAAAGAATATCACCGAATTTGGGGAGATACCTATACATAATGAATAACAGAATAGATACGAGTATTTGACTGCTTTCGAGAAACCATAATTCTGTATACAGGGTGTCCCAATATTCCGTGAACACACAACTACTACGGTAATCGCACAACATTGTCCGATGCACGTCATCAATCATGTCCAAATTAACACTAAAGCCTATAAACCTGACTAAATTAAATTTTGGCAAAAATGTATAAAATTTGTTGTATAATTTAAGATACCGAGCAGCTCTTCATTTTACTTTATGGAGCAAATTATTGTAAGAGATATTTTATTTAGATAAAATTCCTCTGCGAGCCAAACTGAACTAAGCCAAGCGAAGATAATATTTTTAAAAATCAGCTCCCATAGTTTTAAATGCACCAGCGGCCACTTGAGCGAAACTAAACGAAAATATGTCAACGAAGATTCAAATCGTAGCTTAAGTTTCGCTCGTTTTAGTTCGTGACAGGTTCTAGCAAACTTTTCGCAGCGATTAGTTCTATGATAGCAGAGACACAATACGAAAACGCAGCTAACTTAGCTGACTACTAAGCGAAAATCGTTCCCAGTGACCGATGAAACTTATTTTCGTTTAGTTACCGTTTCTTTCTATATTCTTGGCTTAGTTTAGTTTCGCTCGCAGTGGCCGCTCGCCTTAAAGGCGGGAACGACTTTCGCTCAGTAGTCAGCTAAGTTTTCGTATTGTATCTCTGCTATCATAGAACTAATCGCTGCGAAAAATTCGCTGGAACCTGTCACGAACTAAAACGAGCGAAACTAAACTACGATTCGAATCTTCGTTCATATATTTCCGTTTGTTTCGGTCAAGTAGCCGCTGACGCATTAAAAAGTATGGAAGCTGATTTTTACAAATCTTATCTTCGCTTAGTTTAGTTTCGCTCGCAGTGGCCGCCCGCCTTTAAGCTGCAAAAATTAGTTTAAAGCGATTTTTATTATCGCCATGTTGGCCATATTGCGCCCCGAGCAGCAACGTTGTCGTGCATTATTTGACAATTATCATAATGTCAGTTATTATCTTGTTATTATTTCTCGTTTTTTGCCGATTTTCATAGTTTTTTTTAAAAAATTGTACTTTTAAGCACAAACAGTTCTTTTAAGATCTATTTGATTTTTTGTATTGCATTTCTTGAAATTGTGTGTTGAAAATATGCCGAAGCATTTAAACAGTCGAAGCAAAGAGCTTGTAGCTTTCCTGATAAACTATTTTGAACGAGAACGTGACAATAAAGGTCCTTGATTGCAGCCAGAGAAGTAAGTTTGATTGGTAAGCACCATTATACCACTTTCAAAGTTATTTCTACTTATTTCGATTTGTAGCAAGTAGCTGCTGTTTTAAATTTAAATATTTCTACTGTGAGTGTTAGTGACTACTGTTAAAATAAAAATATATTATAAAAATAAGACGTAAAAATTGTCAAAAAATGATATGATAAAAATATATTATTTCCCAATTTTACATTAAAATCATCTCATAAATCCATCACAATCTGGCAGCGCTGTCGCCATCGCTTGTCACTCAAAGTTGATCACGTGCATCGGAAATTTTGTACAAAATTTTTCTACAAAAGTTTTTTTGTAAAATTTATTTCACCAAAACAGACTTATAAAATGTGCAGTGAGCAGGGTTCAGAAAACTACATGTTACTTTTAAAAACTACATTACATGTAGTTAATGTAGTTTATGTAGAGGGTGTAGTTTATGTAACCTATGTATGTAACTTTCAAATATCAAAGGTTTGAGGTGAGGTTATAATAAGTTGAAGCTTTAAAAACACATAATGTATTTAAGAAAACAGAAGAAATATGGCTTTAAATATAATATTTACATCATATTATCTCTATTACACTTCATACAAAGGAAAATTATTTATAATATCAATACGTAGTTTATTAACGTAGTTTTCATATAGTTAATGAAGGTGAAAAGACGTAGTTTTTGAAGAAAAACTACACGTAGTTAATAAGGTAAATTACGTCTTAATTAACTACTTCCGAACCCTGACAAGGAGTTCTAATTTTTAACTCTATGGGGAGTTCCAATAATCCGTGAACATAGAACAACTAGGTAATTTCTGAATCAAAATTTAAAATAATAAATTAGAAAAAAAAATTAAAAAAATAATGTTAATTGCACATAATTTACCTTTATACAAAAATGCTTCTTTGTCCATTAGAGTGCTTTACTTTTTTATTACTTCTTTAAACTTTTTATAAAATATAAAATAAAAAAATAAATACTTTGAGCTAAATGTTTCTTAAAAGTCATATATATATATATATTAAAAAAAAATATATTTTCACATAAATAAACAAATTACAAACGTAAATATTTACCTTGCTGTACTGGTACAGTATGCCTATGATGAGTAGGTGAATTCACATAATTGTAGGCAGGTGGAATACCCAACTGTGTACTTGGTGAAGTGGGATGGAAAACATCCTGTTCTTTCACAGTCTCTGGTCGAAACCTATATTTCAAATTCCTTATACACTGATCTGGATTCCCTGAGTAACTCCTGCGATACTCTAATATATCCAACCAACTAATATTAGCCAGTATTGATACTTCTTCCCAAATGTGTTTCAGAATCTATAATTTACATTCTTTATTTCTTATTTCGTTAAATAAATAAATATTTACCATACCTGACATTCTACATATGCAACCAAACAATCCCGTGACACATTAGCTACTTCATCCGGACACACCGGACCTTCCAAAGCTAGAATTCCATTTCCTATGTGTCTGTAACCCATTGACTCAAACATTCTCTCAGCTCCCAGAAGATTGGCTTCAATTTGATGTTTATAGAACCCACAGTATGTCTAAGTAAATAAGTAAACTAATACAGTTCAATTTAAAGCTACCTCTGTCTTACTTTTATCTGTCGGTACTCTCGTCTCCACGGTTGTACCAGCAAATTCCCGGCGTAGACCTGTAAGGCGTTCCAACCTGTTGCTGCTTTGTAACCACTGAACCCCTTCTTGTGCGCAGCTGAACGATAAAGAACTTCCTCTGTTTCTCTCAATAAGAACTTCTGGTTGTGTCCTACTGCACTCAAAAACTCCACAATTGCATCTAAAAACGTCGGGCAATCGCTATTTCTTATTGTTCTATTAATAATAATTGTAATTGTATATACCTTCCAATTTAGCTCTATGATCAAGTTTCTCTGGGCTCTCTTCCATATTAAGATAACTTAAATGAAGACGATCTATAGTCATGGATAGTTCTCCGATCTGATTTTGGGAAAAGTAGCCCTCCATGATAACCATACTCCTTTTATTTCCCCAGTTTTGATAAATATAGAAATAGTTTGAAATGACCTCCACTTAGAAATTACTCAATTTCATCGCAAACAACTGGAAATAAGACTTTTAAATTATGCAATCTTGTAGGGAATATAAAATTGAAGACTTACCTCACAATAAAAAAGCATTATTTACGGGTTTTCCCCTATAATTTATTTATTTTATTTGGAATTTGAACAAATATTATTTTTTATATTAAACTGACATCTCATTAGTCAACAATGACCTTCCATACCATATGATCTGTGTTAAGGCCCTTTTACAAGCGATCACTTTTTGAACTATTTTATTTTACTTTCTACAATAACTTACTTACAAATTACATTTTTGTTAGTTAATATGTGAGTTTATCTTCATGTCTTATTAATCATTTATCACAATTATCATAATATAGTATAAAATAATATTTAATTTAAAAAATACATAAATGTTCTGAACCAGCATTTAGCATCTCTTCATCTGTCAAAAGAGTTTTGATTTTTTTTTGAGGTTAAGAATTATTAAACAATGTCTAGAAATAAAGGTAGAAATAGGAAATTTAGGATAATTTTAAATAAAAATAATGGTTAAATTCGGTTTCCTCAATATATTTTATAATTTTAGCTAGAAACAAGCCACGAAAGAACAAAACTTATGTAGGAGAACAAGCCAAAGAAGCTTTATGTTCTTTAGATGAAGACAGCCCAGTAATCCAAGCTTTTAGATCGTTTTCTTTTGAACTGGATGATAAACATGACCGTTATGAAAGAATTGTGAAACTAAATAGAGATATAACAATTGAGTCAAAGAGAATAATTTTTTTATTGCACAGTACACAGGTAGATTTGTGAGTACTAATGTTTTAGGCCGTTACCTTTTTGTGTTTACTAATTTTTCTTCATGTAGTGAAGCAAAGAAGATTGCTATTTTAGAGGAGGCAGATTCAAGACTTAAAAGCTTATGCCAAAACAATTTTAAAGCTATTGCTTTAGAATTAAGGAGCCACGATCCTTACTTATATCACCGAGCTTTTACCAGTGGCTTGCAAGAGTTTATAGAAGCTTTATGTTTTTATCAGTTCACAAAAAATGAATGTTTTGATAATTGGAAGATAATTAATGGAAATTTCCAGTATACCGATGATACAGAAGCAAGTTACAGTTTGTTGTTTAGTCAGTGTGATTTTGTTTTGGGAATAGCAGATTTTACAGGGGAACTAATGAGAAAATGCATTAATAACTTAGGAATAGGAAATATCAGTGAGTGTTTCAAGATTTGCAATTTTGTAAAATCGATAAATACAGGATTTCTAGGTGAGATATTGATTGTAAACAGTTACCTACTATATTTTATATAAAATTAAACATATTTCAGGATTGATCCATGCAGGAAACAAGGAAATTTCAAGGAAAGTCTATACTTTGAGACAAAGTTTGAATAAAATGGAATTGGTGTGCTATAATATTCAAATTAGAGGCAGTGAAATACCAAAACATATGTTATTGAATGTTTTAGATTCCCATGATATTGAAAATAATGAGGATGAAGGATTTTGTATGTAATATTGTATTTCTACTTTTGATTTTTTTTTAATAAAACCTATTATTAAACAGTTTTTGCGTTTTTATTTTATACTGTATACTAATACAATCTGTGGTTTTATTGATAGTACTGGTACCCATATAGCTTGCCCATATAGTACCGTATGCATATGATCGAATAAAAACGGCGTCAGCGATGGCTATCAAATGAAGATCGCTGTCATTTTATATGAGAAATGTCATCGATCGTCATTTCCAAGCATTTATTTCCTAAAAATGCCAGTATATTATTAATGAAAAAAATAGAACCAGTTCTTTAGTTTTTATATTTAACTTTGTATATCTGGTTGCATATATGTATAATTTTGGCGGCAAAATTTTGAGTTGATCAAACTAATCAAACTGTTATGGATTCAAGAACATGTAAAAAATTCCACAGTTTATTTACTTTAGATATAGATAGATGATATACTTTACATATAGATTAATTTTAGATAAACAATCTAAAATACTATGAAAATTATCAGTTGATATCTATTAATTTAGAATAGTTTTTTTTTCTTCCATTGTGATAGTAAAATCGATTTCGATTGGAACATAAAAAACGAGTTTTTTTGAGATTATATATTTAGAATTTTAATTAAAAAATATAAAGTATAAAAAATGTGAATGAATAACTAGAAAATAATTATAATAAAGGTAATAGAAAATGCGAAGAGAAAATAAATAGGAGAAAACTAATTAATAAAGAGTAAGTAAAAAATACTTTTACGTTTTGTCTTTTTAAAAGAAGATAATTATTGTTATGTGCTAGTAGTCCTTTATAAATAAAATAAATAAATAAATATATCCTTATTTATTTCTAGAGTTTGCTAGAGATAAAGTATATACTAGGAGTCTATATTACTCTATACAGGATGTCCCACTTAAGATGGATACAAGGCAATATCTTGGTTGTTTGTTGAGCGATATTTTTCATTTTTGGCAGGAGGCTGTATGGCTATAAGACGTACATTTTGCCCAGGGTAAGAAATGCGATACCCCATAGACGTACGTTTTAATGGGGTTTGATATTTTTCGAGTCAAGAGTAAATAACTACCCTTAGGACAGTATTTATTTCAAATCTGATAAATTATATTGAATCCTCCTTACCCAAGATACTTAAGTTCTAATTTTGACAAATATTGATACAGGGTGTGTTATTAAAATAAGACATTTTTATTTTTATTAATAAAAAAATAATTATTTAACGTTCGCAACGTTAAATAATTTTGATATTTGATTTTTATCGTGATGGTTTTTTGTAAAAGTGAAGAATTTAGTGAGGAAAATATTAATGATGGATATGAACGTGTGCGGATTCGTGATTGGACACGATCATGGTCACGACACTATGACGAGCTCCTATACCCACGTAGGAGCCCAAAATATGCAAAAAGGGGGTCAGTTTAGCTTACGTTTAGATTAGGTCTATATTTTTTATTAATGTAAAACCAACTAAAACCTAATTCTAATCTAACCTAAACTCACTTCTTCTTTTGCATATTTCGGGCTATTACCTGGGTATTCCTAGGTTTAACCAATATTCGAAATTAGGTGTAAATTTAAATTTATGGATGCCCCATAAATTTATATTTGCCGTACAAAAAAAAAATACTTTTCACCAATTTTCACAATAAAAATTAAAAGTTATAAATCATAATATTTTTTATAGAAATGAGGGAATAAGGGTGAACGGGGTGCCGCGCCGGTAGACCAAGAAGATACTTGGAATGTAAATGTTAATTTATACTCGAATGGAGTTGCCTCACAGTATAGGCATATTTTGAACCCCTACCGTGCATAGTTACTGTAGAAAAATAAATTAAAATACATATAGTTGGCTCCAACGATAATTTAGTTTGCAGCTTCTTTTCATCATACCTAATAAAAAACCGTCACAACCACTACTCATAGTATGTACCTATGTATTTTTAAACATAATTATGAAATTAAAAATACATAGGTGCCCATAATATGAGTAGCGGTATTTTTTTTTTTCGTTTCATCATAACGGATTTTGTTGTGCTGAAAATAAGCAGCAAAATATATTATCTATTGCAACAACTATACCTAGTTTACATTCAATATGTCCAATTAATATAGAACATTATAACTATACATACTTTTGAAAATTTGCTACCAATATATTTTGATAGTTGAGTTTTTGAAATTATTTGTTAGCTTCTTAAACAAAACAGACCCATAATAATTCAAATCTTTATCATTCAAGACTTCCAAGAATTATGAAGTAATCTCACGTCAAAATTTTTAAAAATTATTGCATGCCTTAAGTATTTGCAAAGTTAACAAAAATATTTCTTTGCATACCTTGCAATTAATATATTTAATCCAATTTATCAGTTCTGCATCATATCCGAAATTTAGATTGTGTGTGACACAACGAAGGAGGAATACAATAATTGTAAAACAATAATTGTAATAACTGTAATACAATAATTGTAAAACACGTATGTAATAATAACTCGGAATAATATAATAATTATTTAAAACTGCTCATTGCGTTATCGATGTCGGCCTCTTTTGTCACTTTTATTTAGTCCTGTCACCTGTCACTATTATTTTATTAGCCGTTTGGGTATAGTTTGATTTCAGATAATGCAGATTTTAATGTGCCATTTGTGGTTTTTTTATTGGATTTTTTTTGCATATTTGGTATATTCTATGAAGTGATTTTAAGTGCTCCTGACCATTTTTCAATCATTAAAGTGCTTATTTAGATACATTTAAAATGAATTAATTAGTGTATAGTATTTGTATTAGTTTATTTTTTATGAAATGTATTTTTTCCCATTAAAATAAACATAGCTTACTAGATCACTAGCTGGCCATTTTTAAATACAGGGTGTTAATTAAGTATCTGGCCAAAATTCAGGAGGTGATTCTTTGAGTGTTTTAAGGTAAAAGGTTCATATAAACATGTGTCCGGAAATGTATAATTTTAAAGATACAGGGTGTCAAGGTGTTTTCTAATAGACCTTTTTTATTAATATCCCAAAGATCCGTTGACCGATTTTGTTGAAATTTCGCCATGTTGTGAACTTTGATAAGTTAGCGCTAAATTGAAATGATAATTATTATTTACAACAATATTCAAAGGATAAAATCTTATCCCAATAAATATTTGGCAACGCCTTGGATTCATGTGTTTTTACGCCGGTGGAAACCATGCAAGCTTTTTCTTTGGCCTAAGTTGTTAATAAAAAAATAATAATCATTCCACTCTCTCATGTATAATTTGTCCCTTGCTTCTCATACGGAAAGAGTTAGATTAAAATAGCCAAACTGAACCTAACAACCCATATGCCTTGACGCATATTCTTTTTTATAATAATATGGGCTTTCTTTATCCGCCGGCCCAGACAAACATCCATATCCATAAAATAGTTGTCCCACACACACACGTCCTTCGATGATCAACGCCGGCTAAACTATCGACTTACGTGTTGACAAGTTGATTAGGCAGGTTATTGAACTCGTGTGGCATCGAGCATATCGTTTTTTCAAAGATGGGTCCCATATAAACGCGGCCAGAAGTATTTTCAATACTAAAAAGATTTAAACTTTCTGTAGCTACGAAACAGAAAAAAAAAGGAAAATCGGACCCAGTTGATATTAAAAATAAATCTTATTTTTACGTCAGGATTTACGTACGAGAGATGATACAGGTTTTTTGAAACACCCTGTATAAACAAGGACTGTACTTCAAAGACGCCTGCATGTCGATTTTAAAATTTATTATTTCTGTTCGATTTTCAGTTACATATATCGAGATATACATATAACAAGTACATAGTACAAATTATAAAGGTACTCCAAAAATAACCGATTTGCGTCAATGAAACTTCTTATACAGGGTGTCCCAATATTTATTTAACATAGAACTACTACGTATTTTTGGAATCAAAGTTCATTGGACACAATTTACCTCTGTACAAAAGTGCTTCATTTGTCCGCTAGAGGGGATCATACTTTAAAAAAATAAATAATTCCTATTTTGGAGTTTATTATACCCAACTAGCAAATATAGTTCCCAATCCTTTTTAAAATGCCACTGCCTCTAAAGTATAGTTCCTAGGCCCAATCTTCCACTTAAAATGTTACTCTATAAGGAATAGTCACTTTAAAGTGTATTTCGAGAGTGACCAGTTAGTGCCTACCTACCATAAAAGTGGAAAATAAACACCCCGATTGCAAGTCGCAAACATGTAATTTAAAGAAGTGGCTGAAACTACCCAAATCTTCGAATATGACACCATAAAACACCAAAAACTTTATAGTAACTTTTCAAAGTAGGGGTTACTAACAAGTGCTACCATAATGCCTCCATTAAGTTTTTGTTACTTTATAGTAACAATTTAAGTTACGGGGTAGTCGCGGCCACGACACCTATTTACTTCTAATTTATAGTAGCATTAAAAGTAGCAAAATGGTACTGCTACCTTCCTAGGTCACTATAAAGTAGCCGTCCCTCATCCATTGCCACTAAAAAGTCACGGGGGTCAAAAATGGCTACTTTATAGTGACTGTAACTTAATATACCCTAATAAATGTAATTGCCTCAGATTGCATCGTGTGCTGCTCTGTTTTAGTGTTTTCTATTACTTGCTTTTAAGCTTTATTAAAATTTTGTAAAATCCTTAAGGTGAATAAAAAGAAATTTAAATATTCTAGTACCGAAGAATTAAACAAAAGGAATAAACATCATAAATCAAGTAGTGACTG
Organism: Sitophilus oryzae; assembly: GCF_002938485.1. Lineage (NCBI taxonomy): Eukaryota > Metazoa > Arthropoda > Insecta > Coleoptera > Curculionidae > Sitophilus > Sitophilus oryzae. Next base: position 3,252,928 of record NW_022147287.1, on the reverse strand, counting down.
AGACATTTTTGAAGCTGCTTCTGTAGATGAGTGTAGTGTTAGTTCATCTGAAACTGAATCTCAGAGGAGAACTAATTTGAGAACCAACAACAATATAAAACAAGAGCTAAAAGAGTGGGCGTTAAAATACTCTTCACCTCATGTAGCTCTGAATAATACAGAAACACTAATAATAGAAAATGCACAATAGGTAAAAAATAACTTCAAAGGACAAGGCGGAACGTTATAGTGGCACCATTGGAATGTATAGTCGCCACTTCCGCGATCGGTGTAGCATAACGCTCCAATTAAATGGCAATTTGGTGGCGCAGGGAACTTTCTTGGAAAAAATCACTTTATGGTTCCAAAGAATCGTTGACCATGTAGTTCCAAAAAAGTTATTGTTTTTATAAAGTCGCCTTTGGATAGCTACAATTGTCACTTTATCAATCCGAAGATTTTAAAGGTCCAAACGCGTAGGGTTGGCCTAATATGTTATTGTTCCCGGTACTTTGTGGAAGCATATGGAACTATAAAGTATTTTTCGGATTAAACGGCCATATTTTTTTCATGAATTTTTAGACGAACAGCCAAATGGCTCAAACATTATGCGTTTTTAAGCTAAATATACCTAGATTACAGCTTTTTTCCTTAGTTATTTTGTTATTATTTCTGACGGTGGAGTAATATTATAAAGTTTGACCCCGGTTTCAAGCAAATTATTATTATTTTTTAATTACACACATGAGTTTCTATTGCAAATAATATATTAATTTGAAATATTTTGAGAGGCGCTCGAAAATTTTGTTATATAAACCCACTATTTTGTTCAGTAAAGTTGATTGAGTTCTGGAATTTACCTAAAAAAGGCGTTAAAATCGCACGGTAAATAACAAATAACGAAAAAATAATAATGGCTTCCATAATTATTTTCCATCATGACATTTATTTTTATGAAATGTGAAATTGCATGAAGAGGTCGCTGCGAATAAAGTTCAACAGTTTAACGAAAGTTCCACATGTCGGTGTGGATAACACTTGGCTGCCACGACCCCGCGACTAGGCAGCTTCGTAATGGATAAGTCGTATTCATCAGTAGGCTACTTTATAGTAACACATCATAGTAACTCTTTTAGTGGCAAAAACTACCCAAGACACTACCCGGCTACTCAAAATCTTTCCCCAGTTTGGTCGCAGTTACTTGGCAGCTACGAATATACGACGTAGCCGCCGATGGTCACCGCCCACTTTGTAGTGGCTTTGATAGTAGCAGTCTGCCACTATAAATGCTAGTTGGGAAGGGACTCGTAACGATAGGTCAAGGTCCAAGGAATATTGGGACATCCTGTATATACTCGGAATTTTGGCGCACATTTATTAAAGATATCGTTACATTTTTTTCAGCGAGCATTTTATAATATAATATGTAATTTACATTTAAGCGTACATGATTTGAATCCTTCAAGTTTGTTTACTAATACTTGTTCGCATACCTACTTCGATTTTCTTTTCGAATATCAGCATGTATTTGTAATCAGCCCAAGATATAAAAATACCACTTAAAAGCGTTCAATAATTCACGCATTTTATAATAATGAAAATAATAATATTAGTGTAATTGATATGATGCAGCTGGGAGGTGTTGTTTTTGTTGTTTTGGGACTGCTGTCCCCCGCTTTTTCCGACGTCGACTTTATAGACTGCGGTAAGTAGAGTTTAATCAACTTTACAGAAATACGTCATTTTTTTAGACGCGGTACTTCAAAAGCTCTTCAACTATTTTGTTTTCTAATTGACATTATAGTTTAACTACAAAAATACAATTATTTTCAAGGTTCATTCAAATATCGACACATTTGTTAATATCATTTTTTTATTTTTTGATTACGCACTAATTGCTTCATTATAGCTATATTCTTGGTCTTGGTTTTGGTCTTGCAGTATAATAAGTAGTCTTGGTCTTGGTCTAGCTGCAGTACTCTTGCAAGTCATGCCCTTTTTAATAGATTTTTATTAGAGAAAGCATTCAAGAGTCCATTTCACTAGACCGAAAAAGTACCAAAATAAGCGTTCGGCATTTAACGTTTTATGTAAAACCGGCTAGGTATTTTTACACAAATGAAGAAGGAAATTAAAGATAAAGCATTATACTAGATCCCTATTGTAGCACATTTTAGATAACTTCTTTATTTTTAAGATTTTGATGGACAAACATCAACAAAATATACCTTATGTTTGGATTAAATTTTCTCGAAAATAAAGACATAATTTAAAATTCCGTTACAATAGGGAAATAGATTGAAGTTTTGTGATTACAGTGATATATAATTTATATGGTTTTGTAATAAGTTGCTCGCTCTTTTATGGCAAATGCTGAAGCTCTGCAAGCCTTGGTAAAGCCTTAATCCAAATTACTTTCTACGATTGTTAATAAAAAAAAAGACAGAGATGCGCACGAAACTCAACAGCGTTGTCATATTTATGCAGCATTTTTAAGTATGTATGATTCTAAACAGAATGGAGTGTTGTATCTCCCTTTTTTGTTAGATGACTAAGCTTTAGGCAGATTTCTGAAATATAATATATATTTCCTTCGGCCGCACACCCCCTTTACCCCTGAAAGCGACTAATAGACTCTTAATACATCGAAAATATTTAAATAAATAGTATTTTTGAAGCAAATGAAACTTTAAAGCAGGAAACAATATTTATCTGATTAAGATTTTGATTTTTCAATATTATTTGTATTGAATCAGCACTGCAATCACACTATTTGCAATAAATTAAAACACTTTTTGTATTATACTAGCTAACCCGGCATACCTTGTTTTGCCATATAAATATTGTTCCAGATAAAAAGTTCCAGATTTTGCCATATAAATACTGTTCCATTGTTCCATTGTTCCAGAAATTGTTGCCATAACTGAACATTGGTTAAATATGGATGAGCTTGTATTTGTCAAAAAATACACTACATTAACTAGATTCAATAGAAGTAACTCATCTCATGGAGGTACTATGATAATGTCTACTAACAACGACTTTTCGGCAGTAACTAAGTTCGATACTCTAATATCCGAAAAAATTTTTGAATTTTCCGTCGTTTATCATAATGCTTTTGACCTCTATATTATTTGAATTTACAGAACACCTGACGCTGACGTACATATTTTCAGTCAAAAATTGCTAAGCTTGCTTGAATCCCTACCTATAAAAAGTAAATTAATTTTGTGTGGCGACCTGAAAATTGACTTTTCCAGTGTGTGTGCAGCTAAGGAGTCTCTCCAGTCCATTTTTCATTCTTTTGGTATACTCATGCATGTTGACTCACCAACTAGAATAACTAAACCTGGCTCTAGTACTATAGACTATGTCGTGTCGTCTTTTGACCCGGAATTCGTTGACTGTAGAGTCCTTCACTCAGGTTTCTCTGATCATGAGGCAGTATTGACAGAGTTTTTGCTAAAATCCAAATGCAAAAATACCTCGCGCAAATTGGGCCGTATTTTTTCGGATGAAAATTTTCTAAATTTTCACCACCTATGTCTAACAACTGAGTGGGTTGTCCTCTCGGCTGACGTCGATTCCGAATTTTCTAGATTTATGGATACCTTGTCTAATCTGGCGTACAAGGCGTTTCCTCTTAGGCCTATCAAAAGTAAACAAGGTATACCCTGGTCTACTACAGGCTTGCGTATATCTGCAAAGAACATGCGCTCATTATCTCCTTAAGAAATTCACGGACAGCGTCTTCTTTCCTAATTACGTGAAACTTTATAGAAAGGTTTATCGTAAGACTATGAAAGCTGCCAAGGACATTTATTATAATGCGAGGCTAGCCAAAGCCGGTAATGTCGCTAAGGAGACTTGGGCTATTGTAAATGACTTAAGGAATAACACTTCTTCGTCTGGCACAGTCTTTAATTCCACCTGAAGATTTAAACACTTACTTTGTTAATGCGGCTAAAAATTTAGTGAACACCATAACTCCTTTAGTATTAAAAACAAATCCTCATCTGGGACTGATGGGCTTACTCTCAAAATGTTCTCTGAACTTCCTGAATGCACATTAAACCATCTTACTACTTTAATTAACGAGTCATTCCAAAATGAAGTTTTTCCAAACTGCCTTAAGACAGCAATAATTATTCTTCTGTATAAAGGAGGTGATAAAGATGAAGCTTCGAACTATCGGCCAATTGCACTCCTGCCCACATTATCTAAGATCATTGAAAGATTGGTTAAAAAAAGATTTCTATCTTTTCTCCTTAAATATAAAATACTTACTACCCATCAATTTGTATTTCTAAGTAACAGTTGCACAAATGATGCTATGTTCGACCTTTTTAATAATGTATACTCTAGCCTGAATAACCATCACTCTACAGCTACAATTTTCTGTGATTTCTCTAAGGCTTTCGATTGTGTAAATCATAATATCTTAATTAATAAATTGCAATACTACGGTTTCGGGGGAGTGCCGCTCGAATGGCTTAAGTCATATCTTGGCAACAGAAGGCAGCTTGTGAGGATTGATACGTCTATGTCTTCTTGTAAGCCTATAGAATGTGGTGTCCCTCAGGGTTCAGTACTTGACCCTATTTTGTTTCTGGTGTTTATCAACCACATTGCAAATCTGGACATTAGCGGTAAAATCTGCCTCTTTGCGGACGATACTAGTTTCACTTGGAGCGGCCCAGATGTTGCGGCGCTATATGATACTATATCCAATGACTTACGCACCATTAAGTCTTGGTGCGATTCTAATCTCCTATGCCTCAACCTATCAAAAACTAAAGTTTTGTCATATAAAAGTACTATACAATCTTTTGTACTTAATAACACTACTATTGACGTCGTGGATTCTGTGAAATTCTTAGGACTTCTTGTAGACAACTCGTTAAAATGGGACTTTCACACTGAAGCTCTATCAAAGAAACTAAGCGCTGCCTGTTTTGCGCTAAGATTAGTTTCTAAGGAACTTAACCTCTCAACCTCTAGAATAGCTTATTATGCCCTTTTTGAGTCACATCTTCGTTATGCCCTTCCATTCTGGGGTACTTGCTGCGCAACAAAATTTGATCGTGTTTTCAGGCTTCAAAAGAGAGCAGTTCGATATTTATTGGGACTGAACAGTAGAACTCACTGCCAGAATTTCTTTAAAAATTTGAAAATACTGACTCTTCCTTCTTTATTCATTTTTGAATCCGTTTGCTTAATCCGCAAGCACATATCTGCTATTCCCGAAAGGCCATCTCATAACTATCCACTTAGGAATGCAGAGCACGATCTTTATCTGCCAACCCCGATCTCAGAACTAGTTAAAGGTTCAATACTGTACAATGCCAAAAAAATGTAGAATCATCTGCCTTTGAATATCAAGTCGCTTTCATTCTTTCCCGCATTTCGCAAAGCTCTAAAATCATACCTACTGGAGAGAGCCCTATATGCGGTAAACGACTTTTTTGTTGATGTTTAAGTATGAACAATTTTGAATTTTAAAATTTTGATCTCACACACTGGTCAAAGGTCAAGTATTTAATATTTTATAACTTTAAAATTATATCTATTTACTGCGTAGGTACTGTTCTAAAATTGTCCATGTAAATTCTTTTAAAGACTTAAATTTTTTTGAATTGTATTATTTGTATTGTGTATTTTTTGTTGTTTGTATTTTTTTGTGATTTGTTGTTTGTGAGTGCTTTGTCGATGAAGCTGTTTTGGCTTTTTGCACAATAAAGCGTTGTTTGTTTGTTGTTTGTTTATTTATGGGACAACAGTCATTTTTATTCACGGCGCTGAAGATTATTGAATTACTAATATCGCTATTAAAAAATAGGGGTTGATGGTAGAAAGGAGAAAATTTAGGGTTGTATGTAATTTTTTAATGCCACATCACAAAAAAGTAAAAATAAAAAATTTTGTCCAAAAAATAAAAAAAATTGTGGTGGGCCACCTTCATCACTTAGGGTGGCTGCAAAGACCTCCCGTAATCCTGCTGTTAAAATATGACAGCTGGTTTTTATAACCTAACCGAACCAATTGTTTTGTTTTAATAGCAGGATTACGGGAGGTCATTGCAGCCATCCTTAGGGGTATAAAAGATAGATAACAACCTACTCTCAGAACTACTGAATATACATATAAAATTTTTATCAAAATTGGTTAAGCCGTTTTGGAGGAGTATGGTAACTAAAACTGACACAAGAATTTTATACAGGGTGTCAAAAAATAGTGCCTCTTCTCGTCATAATCTAACTTTGGTGGGCGATTCTATAGATAAAAATAAAACAAAAAGTTCCTTTGAACATATCTCCTAAAATGCTTCCCGAAGAAGTTACAGCACTCGAAAAGTTAAACAAAAATAATATATTTTGTTTATTTTTAAGAACATCGTTTTTCTTGAAATTATTTTAATGCCAAAGCGAATGGCGATAGTGTAAAATTCCGTAACAGCCCTGAAAGTACCCTTTCAGGGTTGTCACCGATTTTCCTTTTGAAGCTTTTTCAAATGAAAGTGCTCCAAAGGTATAGATATTATTTTTAAATTAATGTGCGATAAATGTTAATTTTAGACGTTTTAATAAAGCTCTTGTAAATTATATTATGTATCTGGGTCAATTTTTAAATAAATATTTTAATTAACTTTACACAAAATATTTCAATGCTTTTAAATTTGTTTAAGTTAAATAATAATCAGAAAAATCGGTCTCATTTCTCTATATTTACATTGCCTTTATTTATTTCAAATTCACATGCCTTATAATATTTACTCTCACAGATGCTTGAGATATTTCTTACAATTAGTTTTTTTAAAGTACTACACAATTTAATATACACATTAAACAAAATAAATTCTCCAAAATTTTATGATAGTAATATTTAAATCATTACATCATTCATAATATTTTTGAAGTAGTAAGTACTCGAATATTTAGCAATGTTTTAGCAGTAATTGAATATGCTTACATATTTGTATAATATGTTTTATTAATTTTTGTATGAAAAAAATATAATTTTTTATCGATAATAATGATTACAATCTATTTTAACATATATTCTATTAACAATTATTATTCTCTGTTCTGGCTGTATAAACTAATATTATTAGTAATACAACTCAGTAATGAGTGGCATGACTAAGCAAATATTATGAAATTTAAGTAGATTTTTTTTTAGTTTAGAAGAGCTATCTTATAATGTTGATTAGAAAAAAAAACGATTTTTAGCGTTCAAACAATGTATACCTAGACATTTTAACACTAAGACCCGTTCACACTGAGCGAATAACTTTCTCGAATCGACACTGGAGTCGACAAAACTCGCTCAGTGTGAACGTACCCTTATTGCTTGAGCCATATAGCATTGCCATAAACGATCAGAAGAAATTATTACAAAAGAAGAACCATACATTTTTTTACCAACTATACGCTTCACGTTTGCTCAAAAGGCGGCAAGTGATTTTTTTTCAATTTTGAGATTTTTGGATTTTTAGACTAATGTGACCCTACTCTATCTAAATATCCAAAAATATTTTTGAAAATTTTTTTTTCTACGATTTTTGAAATTTGAAAAAAGCGGAAAGTGACATAACGTCACCATTTGGGAAGTAAAAAGGCGGCAAGTGTAAATATTTAAGTTAAAAAGCGGCATCTTTGTCGTCAAATGTCGTCATCATATATCATTTATCCAAAAAAAATCCTTATGGGTTTTTCGCCACTGCACTGCAAGAAAAATCTACAAAATAAAATAGTTATTTTTTGTAAACACTTCTGGCGTTAAACCTAAACGGACGCTGCTTGTCAGAAGTTGTGTTTACAGTTATACAAAATTTGCCTAACAAAGAAAAAAATGCTTAAAGTTTCGGAAAGTTTTCTCTTTCCGTCATCGGAAGCAAGAAAAAAATATATAAAGAATCAAGAAAAAAACTATTTAAAATATTTAAATTGAACTATTCGAGAACACTTTACTTTTTAAAACAGATACGTCTACAAGAAATCGTTGACGTTCTGTTAAAATGACATTATATTAAGTTAAACTTCAAAATTAACAATTACTATCTGATAATTACTTAATAAGCGAAAACCAAAAAGCCCAAGCTTTCTGTATGATTATTTTTAAATTTCACGTATGTTTGTTTTATTACTAACATCTACAGATGCATGAGCAATACATTTATTTTTATTAGATTGAATTAAAAAAGCCTCTTTTATTTTATATCTCGAAAACTGCGACTTTGACTGATTTTGATGTTATTACAAATTTTGTTGCAAATATTATTCCTAATCTTAATTTGAAAACCGCGTTTCGCTAGCTACTGTAATTTTAGAGTTACGATTTTTTTAAATGTTTAGCCCCCTCCCATACCCCCTCCCATACCCCCTCCCATACCCCCTTACCAACCCCCCACCACCACCAAAAACTAATAGCCAGATTCTCGGGTGCCACAGTATTTTTGTGCCAAATTTGGTTAAAATCGCTTCAGCGGTTTTTGAGTTATCGTGTTACAGACGGACAGACGGACGGACAGACAGACAGACACCACGAAAATATTTTGTATTTAGGTCATTTATGACCCAAATAACTCATTTTGAGTGAAATTAAAAAAACTTTTTTTTTGCCGATCTTAATAGCCTACCATACCTATTGGTATGGTCGGCTAAAAAAGAAGTTGTCTAAAATGTGCTACAATACGGATATAGTATAATCCTCTATCTTTAATTTCCTTCTTCATTTGTGTAAAAATACCTAGCCAGTTTTACATAAATCGTTAAATGCTAAACGCTTAATTAGTGCTAAAGAAGCCTTAAATGCATACTTTTAAAAGTATAGTAGCTATATCACGAAAAATAATATTTTAGGAGTATTTTATTAAATTGTTTTACCTGTTTATTGTAACTGTCTTCTATTGAAATAAAATGTCCTATACTAATAATCTTACAACTATATCCTTACTTTATAATATCCTTACAACTAGTGAAAAAAAAATTGTTCCTATTAATTGGTATAATATTGTTTGTTGAGTTTAACATATTATTGTAAGTGTGTTTTGTTTGTCTTAAATAGTATATCTGAAATTTATATTAAATAGTACATCTAAAATTATCAAAATTAGTATACCAGAACAAAGTATATTAAACTATAAATTACAACAAAATTTTAAGGCCTCCCTTTTTCGTGCCGTGAGTGTATATTAAAGTATTCTCAGCAAATTTCAATAATTTGAATTAATTTGTGTACTAAGTTAAATTATCAAATTCACCTACATAATTGTTGGTATTCAAATAATGTGTCTCGAATATTCAAAACGTTATCACAGTAAATTATATTAGAGTTATGTTTAAATAAAAATTCAGACTACAAAATAATTTTCAACGACAATTTTTATCAGTCATTTTAAAAACTTGTATTGCATTACGAACCACATTCTTGATCAATCACAGAAAATATTACATTCCAACGTATTTATTTTATTATAATATTTTATGTTCTTCTATTTACTATAACATATTTTGCGTGAAGTGAGGATTTAAAATATGAATTAAGGATAAAAATAAATAACGTATACAATATACGAATATGAAAGTACTTACAAATAATTACTTTAAAAAACAACATAGTAATCGACTATAACCAAAATTTGAATTCCGAATATTATGTTTTTTAAAGATGGAAACTGACGAGGAAATTGTTTTATAAAAAAAATACAAAATTTAAGAAAATATTTTTCATAATTCTTCGGTATATGATTCGCAACATCCCAATTAATATTCCGACAACAGTTTGATCATTGTTTGTTATTATATCATTACAGATGAATCGATATTCAACCATTTCCAATTATGGTGTAGCCTTACCAATTATGGTGTAGCCTCACACATTTAGATATTCTCTTTGTAGTTGGGCCCATTGTTGTCTGTTGTTGGCTATGCAGGCCCAAGTTATCTCTGCTAATTTCCTAATATATCATGGTCCCATCTCAGGTTTGGTCTTCCTAGAGGTCTCTTCATTCCTCTTGGGTAGCATGCTGTAATTTTTGTGGTCCATCTGTTGTCCGTTCTTCTTGCTATGTGTACTGTCCATTGCCATTTGAGAGATTTGACTCTGTGGATGACATCTATTACCTGGGTCTTTTGTCGTATCCACTCTATTCTTTTACGGTTATTCCCAGCATATTTCGTTCCATTGAGCGTTGTGCGACCTGCAGTTTCCTTATGATGTCTGTTTTAAATGTCCAGGTTTCGCATGCATGGGTCATGAGTAGTAGTACACATTGGTCGAATGTTTTCTTCTTTAGATAGAGTGGCATTCTAGATTTAAAGATGATTGAGTTTCTTCCACCAGTACTCCATGCTAAGTTAATTATTCTTCTTTTGATTTCTGATAGTAGTGACCGCGAGGTGTGTATTAGTTGTCTCAAATATATGTATTCTTCTATTATTCTCCATATTTGGTGGTATAAAAAGAGTTATTTATACAGTGATGCTCAAGTATATTTTATTTTTATAGATTGCAAAACACGTAATATATATTTCAAAGAGTGAGAAGTATTGTGCAGTTCAGGCATCCAAGGTAAGTTTGGCTTCCTTTATTTATGTTGATTGAATATTAAATTGATGTTAACACCATTCATATATTATGCTATATAAAAAAAAAATATTTTATTTTTCTTTTTCGCTCTTACAATATATATATATATATATATATATATATATATATATATATATATATATATATATCGATAGTCATATCCAAGCCAACTAGACGCCGTTTATTTTTTGATCACATGTAGTATATTTGTGATAATTGATGTCCAGTACAAATCACTGACATATTAGACATTATAAAATAGAAATTCAACGAAAAATAGTGGAAAAATAGAATATTTAGATCTTAAAGGATAAATGATAACTGTCATATCGATTCTCTCCATCATTTCAGATTATGCGATCAAGCAGTCATACCATAAGACGAAGAAGTAAAGGTTTGCGTTTTTTTTGCCACCAAAATAATACACAATTATATTAGAATATCTCTTTTATCTAATATAGGTATCTTGATTATTAATTGATTTAGTTTTTGCAGTGTTATTCCCAGAATATTTCTGGAAATATTTCCACTACATTATCTTAGGAAAAACGACATACATTTGTATGATTTGATATTAATTTATTTTATATATTTAAAAAATTGCAGTAAAAATTATATACCAGGTATAAATAATAAGGTAGTAAGGTATAAATATAATATAAAAATCTAACAATATGTATCATAATTTCAACTAACATGATGAATGATGTTATTTTCAAGTACATGTATGCAATTTAAGTTTGATTTATGCAGTTTAATTTGTATAAATCTCATTGATCATCTATGAAAAAAAATGAGGTAGTATCAGCTAAAACTGGTTTCTGATTAAATTTTTGGATAGCTTGTTGAAAGATCGTCAAAATGTATGTATACTTGAATTATAAAGAAAAATTGGAATATTAAAACAAGAGCGACGTATCGATAAAAATGATCCAGACAGTTTTGATTACCTAGGTAAATTAAGGATGATAATAATTATTGATTATTTATATTTGTACTTGGTCTGTTTAATTGAATATATTACTGAAATGCTGAACAATACAAAAATGGAATATCATTGTTTAAGTTGCTTGTTTTTTTATGTCGTCGGAGTTTACAATTTTGTAATAATATATCATTACAAAATTGTTATTGTGTCTGGGATATAAAATTATAGGGTTATATTTACTTATTTTTTGCTCTGCCAATAGTAAATTTTACAGACATTTTTTTATTTCTATTTTTTTATGATGCATTAAACAATACATATATCCCTAAATTTTCACTCCTCGACCATCAACCCCTATTTTTTAATAGAGAGATTAGTAATTTAATAATTTTCAATCCCGTGAATAAAAATTACTGTTGTCCTATAAAAAAATATTAATATGACAAAACAATGTTTGCCGAGTCAGCTGGTAATATATAACTATTTAACTACTTGTGTAACTACTTTAGAGGAAAGTTTTACCTTGCGTTTTATTAACGTATTATTTTTCACTAATCTACCATAACGTAAATATTTTATGTCCATTTAATAACTAATTTTAATATTTTTTTTAGGTTCGAATCAGATAGAAATAGAGTCGGTGGAAATACCTGGTTGTACCGTGACGCCTTGCAGATTTTATCGAAATAGAAACTATGACATCTATATAACTCCAAATTCTGTCAGTAAGTATAAGTTATGCATATAATCAGAATAAAGAAGTTAGCAACATATTTAACACAATTCAAAATTTGTGGTAAAAATCCTCTAATTATTTCTTATTTTTGAATAGATATTTATATCAAACCATGATATTATTATATACAAAAGTATCTTTTACAGTTTTCTCTTAAAATAATAAGAGAACATAATTAAATTAAAAATGTGCGTGGACTATACTTTTATTGACATCGGGTCAATCAATAATTTTTCCAATCAACTCGATATATTGATGATGTTGCCAGTATTACTCATGAAGCAATACTACTGTTATATTAATTAATTAAGGCCGCGTAAACAAACCTAACATAATACTGTTGTATATAATAATTCATTATAATAAAATTAAATAATAAAAATCTTGCAATTATATTCCTGCAGATTGAGTGAAAAGTTTTTTTCTTAAATATCTACTCTACATATTTTAAACGCGTGTTCAAATATTAATTTTGTGGAATATATACACATCGGAAAAATCTAGGGATATCATTTTATTAAAGTTAAAAATAAATGTTTTGAATAACAACCCCATATTTGTAGGCCGATTCTCTCTACTTCGATTGAAACGAAGTAGTCACACTAGTTATTTCTAAATTTGGATATTTGCAGAAGTGTTTGTCCATTTTTTGTCAAATGTATAAAAAGCACCTAGCATCAATTGTTCGAATTTAACCTCTACTGGCTATGTTTTTATGATAACTGGCCAGAATTCATTTATATAACTTTGTTTAGTATTAAACAACATTATGGAGCGTAGACATCTTAACAGAGACGAAATGCTAAGGGCCATGGGTATGCTCGAAGCTGGAATGCGCCAAATCGACGTAGCTATAGCATTAAATACAACGCAAAGTGTAGTATCGCGTTAAGTGCACGCTACCGTGAAAGTGGTGATGTTGCTGAAAGGCACACAGGGCGACATCGCATTACTATCCCTCAGCAAGATCATTTTTTACAATTAAATGCTCGACGCCGACCGACTCTTACAGCACCAGAGCTTAGTTTAATTCTCCAGGAAACACATAATGTAACCGTTAGTCCTGACACTGTTCGCAATAGATTAAGAGAAGTCAACTTAAGAAGCAGACGCCCCTGGAGAGCTCAACCCTTAACGAGAGGAAATCAAGAGGTATCATATTTGTAGGCTCAAGATCATGTTCAGTGGTCGAATGTACAATGGGCCAATGTTCTCTTCACGGATGAGTCAAGCTTTGGAATTCATCTGGATTCGAGAGGGCTTAGGGTATGGAGAGAACCAGGAAATCTTATTCGGTTGGATCATGTTCAGGAAGTGCACCCTTATCAAGATGGAACAGTTATGGTCTGGGGACGAGTCCAGTTAGTTTTTCTTGAAAGGTTTCTAACAGGAATTACATATCGCGATTTAATTCTTGAGCTTGGTGTTACCATATGCCAATGATTTTGGGAGAAACTTCATTCTCATGCATGACAATGCACGGCCTCATACAGCCAGAATGGTGTGAGTTTATCAATGCTCATCAATTAAACATCTTACCCTGGCCGGCACAATCTCCTGACCTCAACCCCATCGAGCACGTATGGGACGCGGTCCAAAGAAGAATTTTGAGAATGGGCATGCCTCGTAAAACTCGTAGGGATCTGGTTCGGGCCGTGAATGCAGCGTGGCAGGCTGTACCTCAAGAAGAGATCGACAACCTGATCAGGAGCATGCGGAGAGACGATGTAGGGCTGTAATGAACAGTAGAGGAGGCCATACCCTTTATTAAGTAAAAATGGTTTTATATGTGTATTTTTGAGTTCAATAAAAATCAAGGCAAATTTAAAAAATTCGGCAAATTTCGCATTTTTATTTTCAATACGTCCTGTAAACAATTTTTTTATTTTAATTTTATTATATCAAAAATGCAAAAAATAAAATTACTGACGATGGCTGGATAAAATTGTAATATCCCTAGACTTTTCCGGTGTGTTTATATCAACATAAAACAAGATATAATTAACGAAATATCATCGTAACAACAGCTATTTTAGAAACGTTTAGGTTTACTTATTTCACTGTGATTTATAAAAAAATAGTTCTATGCCTCGGGTACAGATACCGCCATGTTTTGGAAATAGTTCAAAACGAATCAAAATTAAATGAGGCAACAGGAAACGCCAAAAAAATCCCCTCACGCCCTCCTCACGAGTAGTTTTCAGGCGCTTTTAAGAATCGAAAGTAGGTCGAGGCAAATCAAAGTGGGTCAAGACAACTGGAAATAAACTGAAATGCGACAAAGTTGAGAGATAAAATACGACTTTGACCTGCTTCGAAAAGTTCTCCACATAATGTAGAGGTTGTTTAGAGCTTTTTAATTGTAAAAAATTACTGACAAGCTGATTCCTTTTCCAGTGGTGTTCAAACCAATACTTTTTTTTAAGATATAAACCCGCCACCAAAATACCTATAGACATTAATATCATTAACTTGTATAACTATTATCATACTAATTTGTTTAAACTGCGTTGTATTAAATACATAAGTGTCTGATCTAAAATTACTTAATTAAAAATGTTAAATAAACAGATAGAAAATGTAAATTTTTATCAAACATCCACTGAAAAGGAAATAAAAAATTAAATATAGCTCTACGATGAGTCGCGGAAAGTATTTTAAAGTATGTATATCTACCAAAGATGACAGATAATAAATAGCATGATTTTTTAATTATAGTATATATTTAGGATTTGTAATTAAATTAACGAATGTCTGAGAATGTTTGTAGTTTAAAAATGGGATATTTTTCAAAATTATAACCGGATAGGCGCCAAATATTTTTACTTTCAGACCGGTTATCGTGATATCGGGATAATTTATTTAATTTGCACTTCTAAGTACATAATTTTTATGTCAAACAAATTATTTATCTAAAAGCGACATTAGTATTTAAATAATCATCTTCAATTATTAGGATGCAGAATTAATAAGGTTCATACCAAATAAACTTTTAATCACGTGATTAAGCTTGATCAAAATATTTTAGGAAACAAAAATAAATTAATTATAAATATATGAACAGTTGTTATTTACATCAACAAAAGTCACCTTCTTAACAGCACTTAAGGGACATAAAGGGCCATTACTACCGCTTTCAAAATATTCTAATAAAGTTGCGATGAGTTTTTTACGGCTATTAAGCTATTTTGTACACTTCGCACTAAAAGAGGTTCTAAAAAGAACAATGTTCGACTGCAAGGTTGCTTGCTACTTAGACAAGGAAAGAGAGGGGACGGGTAACACGCATATTCTCCCGTGATCGGAGAGTGAGGCCAAAATTCGAACGGCGGCCATACTTAGGTGACAAGATTTCGAGGTGACACCGAGCGAATTTTTATGTTTTTTGTGACAACTGTTTTGTTTTAAATTTATAAACTGTGTTGTTTAGTATGGTGAGATGTTCAGAGTATGGCTGCAAAGGCCGAAGAGAGAAAAAAGTGGCTGGAATTACATTTCACAGGTAAAAATCGATACACAACTTTTGTTCGGTGGTCATAAAATGTACATTTTTTTCATTATAGTAGTAAAAATATGTAAAATGCTTTTAATATGTCTTGTACCACATCCAAACCAAACTATTTTTAATAATTCCAAGTAGTATTTTCAATATCCTGTATTATAATTAATGTTTGAAACTATAAATATTGCTACTCGTACCGGATTTCACCAGTGGCGTAGGGAATTATAATCAGAGAAATACAATTTCTGCAATAAACATTTTTTTATATATTTTACATGTAAAAAAATGTATAAAGTATTGTTATCAAATATGTAAAATAATTGTAAACTATAAAAAAATGAAAAATTCTACTGATAAAAAATCTATATGTATAGTTATATAAAACTTAAATTTACCTGCCAAGATTTGTTGGGGGTGGACAAACTTGTGGTGGGCTACTTGTTACTAAATATATTTTTTTAAATATTCTTTCAAAAAATTTGCTAATTTAAGTGTATAATAATAGTTTCAGTGAGTAATTAATAAACATTTAAAAATAAATAAAATAACACAAAGCTTCTAGAATTGTTTTATTTTTGTGTGAATAAATTCGGATATTCTTAAAAATAGGATATTCTTATGATTGAAGATAAAAAATATTAAAAATTACATTATTCATTGAATCCGTACGCAAGTGTGAAGGGTAATGGCTAGATTCATTATTATACCGTATGGTCGAAAAAAAAAAGACGTCCAGTTGGCTTGTAAATGACGATCGACGACATTCCCCATATAATTTTACATATAAAATGACAGCGATCTTCATTTCATAGCCATCGCTGACGCCGTCTTTTTTCGACGTCGTTCTGTGTAGTTTTTATGTCATTATATTTAAAATTATATGGGGAATGTTATCGATCGTAATTTACAAGCCAACTGGACGTCGTTTTTTTTCGATTATACGGTATAATAATGAATCTAGCCAATTCTCTTCACACTTGCTTACGGATTCAATATTTAATGAATAATATAATTTTTAATAATCATTTGTGAAATTGTCATTTCCAAACAAACAAGACGCCGTTTTTTTCGATCATACAGTATATATGTATATACACGTTTAAAATATATGTTATTACATTATTTTTTATTTAATTATACATTATACACACGTTAATAAATAAATAATTGTCTTGATAATCAGAGTCCACTGTGACTGTTAAGTAAATTTTGCATTATCGACTTAGATATTCTAATATTATAAAGGTGAGACTATAAAATACAAAATTGTATATGAATTACTCAAAAATGAACGATATATTAGTTTACGTTTTAATAAATATTTTGTACCGTCTAGGTACAAGCTAATTTCTGATGCTACCCCATTGGAGATTTTCGAGTGGTGACAACTTGCCTCACTTTCAGCTGCCGTGTTACCTGTCCCCTCTCTTTCCTTGTCTAAGGTTTAAGTAAAAAATTTAAAGCATTAAATTTTAAAATATCACAACACAGTTGATTTAAACCAAAAACTCGTAATGCAAAACTAAAGTGTCAAAACGAAGGACAGTGTCAGGAAATAAGTAAATAAATGTTGCAACTTGACATTTTTACAGCAGGGCTACCACATGAATCCCCAGCCGGAAATTTAAATTCTAGTTAGTCAGCCCGGCGCCAAATATGGCCATCAATGGTTGGCAACAATGTATTTCAAATCACGCCACCAATTACGTATTATGAATATAGTATATTATCCAATGAGAACATTTTTGACAGTAATGGGTGTGTCTCTGTCATTTTAGTTCCAAAAAATAATATATAAAACCGTCCATACCTGACAATAGCAGATCTTTTTCAGTAAAAGGGACGAATTGGTATGGCCGCCACAACAACTTTTCTGTCCACGTCTATCTAAAATTTTTCCGAAGTTGTATAAACTATATCTAGAATTGGTATATACCTTTATTTTTTAACGTCGATTCGTTTTTTTTTGCAGATCCCACAGTTATGTCCATTGACTTGAAAGTGGAAGCCTGCATACGGGGTGCAAATTTTGCCGTGGATGCAACTTTTGTTCATCCCTGTATCACGGACTGTCCCTTGCAGACCAAACTTGATCGACCGGAAATTCCAATCAACGTCAGCATCAGTAGATTCTTTATACCGGTAAGGTATTTACTACTATTTATTTAATTATAAACAAAATAACCTATATGCAGCCTTCATTGTCGCCAATAAATGATTTAATACATTTACTTTTCTGATAATCATATTAAATTTGAGTAGGCATGGAAGCACTTGAGACTTACAACAGTTTTTCATTGATTTTGCTGTCTTTTTTACTGTTTTAGTTCTTTGTTTTAGTGTTTTTTTCTGCCTGATTTACTCTTTTTGATATCTGTTTTACTGGTTTTACTGTTTGTTTTAGTGTTTTTATGCTCTGATCTTTTATACCTACATAAATAATAAGCCAAATAGATATAACAAGTAGGAAAAACACTAAATGAAACAGTTAAAACAGCAAAACAGACATCAAAAAAACTAAGCAGGCAGTACAAACCGTATAACAGACAACAAAAACATTAAAAACACACAGAAAAATCAATAAAATACTGTTTTTTTTCTTTTGTGTTAAAGGTCATCATCAAACGAGATGCACCTGTACAGGGTGGTCCAAACTGTATTCCGGAAACTTTGGCAGTATATTCTGCAGATAAAAATAAGTAAAAACGTTCGTATAGATGTATGTCTTGAAATGCTTAATTTCCGTAGATACAGGGTGTAGAACTTTCATTTTTATTTCAATTTTTTCCAAATAATTTCTGAAGTTATGTCAATATTTGGATGAAAATTGGTGTTTGGGAGTTTTTTGGCATGAGAAATTTCATTTTGATGTCGATATCACTCATACTTGTAGAGGGCGCCACCTACATGTCTTTTGACTAGTTTGAAGAGTAATAACTTTTTGTCCGTACCTGCATAAAACCACTGAGTAAAAAAATATAGATTTACGACATTTTTTACATAATCTCGGTAAAAATCGCTACGAGTAAAATATCAATCTGTCATCATTGACATAAATTAAACATGTTGACTAAATAGTTATTGATTGAAATCAAAAAATGTTTTTGTACCAAAAATTTAACAGAACCTGTTTTCTCATCATATTTTCGAAGAAAAATGTATGATTAATTTAAAAAAATAAAGAAAAAGTCGAAGTCGTTGTTGAAAAAGAAGAAGTCGTTCGGCGAGAGCCTGTGGTCCTTTTCTACTGTAAAAAAAATCAACCCCAAACGTTGTTTTCATCCTGTTCATTATTTTTGTCTTCACACTTCCAGGTGCTTAATATCGTGCTTTTAATTTCAAACCTCTGGTTTATTCTGTAAACTTTTGACTTATTCTGTGGTCAATTTCTTTCAAATAACTATTTACTCAATATGTTCATTTTTTGTCAATAATGATATGTATTGTTTATTTCGATTCTAAATATCTTGAGAATGTAGCGATTTTTACCAAGAGACATTTTTTACGTAAAAATCACGGAAATAAATATTTTTTCACTCAGTAGTTTTATACAGCCTATACAGGTACGGACGAAAAGTTATTGCTCTTCAAAACAGTTAAAACGCATGTAAGTGGCGCCCTCTACAACTAGGAGTCATATTGACATCAAAATCAAATTTCACATGTCAAAAAACTTTTAGACACCAATTTTTATCCAAATATTGAAATTACTTCAGAAATTATTTGGGAAAAATCGAAATAAAAATGAAACTTCTACACCCTGTATCTCCCAAAACTAAGTATTTTAGGACATAAATTTATACGAACTTTTTTACTTATTTTATCTGCAGAATATGCTGCAGTTCGATATAATACAGTTCGAACCACCCTGTATATGGAATATATGGATATAATTCTAGATTCCTAATGAAATATTGCCTAATAATGTTAGTAATAATGCCAATATATTTTAGTTTTGAATTAATAATTATTGTTGATTATTCCATTTTTTTTCTCTTTTTTAGGGTTTGACTACATTTAGAATCAACGCCACCTTTATAGGAAACGACCAACCAAACTTTTGCGTGCTATTCTACGTGGACATTTACTAGTTATGGTTTCCACAACTATATACTTGCTTGTACTACTACGCCAAATATTTATATGATACTCTATTTATCAATATTAAAGGGACGCCTATGTATAGCTTATAATAAATGCATATATATTTATTTATTTATTTTTTATAATTGTTTTTTTATTTCGTTTGTTAAACATATAGCCATTATTTGAATTTAAATTAAAAATAAGGAAGATATCTTGTGTTTCTTATTCATATTCAGGTTTATCTCAGTTGAAGCTCCTATAAAATAACAGCTGAAACATTAATATGTGTTATAATAGTCCATGGGGTTTAAAACCTAATGACACATATTTCTTAGTTGTTCTTCAATAGATTATACAAATATACAATAATCATCAGTACGAAAAACGGGTACCTTAAAATTTTGATATATTTTAAAGTTTAATTTATTTTGTTCTAGTCGGCCGATTTTGATGATTTTTTAAGCAATTTGTAGCTAATTTATTTGACATTTTAGTATCTCTTTATAAATTAAAAATGGAAGTTCCCGTCTGTCAATTATAAGAGGAAAACACAATGTTGATAGTTTGTGAAAGTTTGAAACACCCTGTGGAGTACCTTAATGAAGCAAATCATTTTATCATATATCTAGGTGTATCTGTTACCGATAGTTTTTTTTATTCATCTCAATAGCACCGTTTTATTGGAGATTGGGGTTTTTGGCGGAGATACTAACTTTTATTTACAACCACATATGTAATACTGACATTAATGACTTTAAAAAAACTGAAAGTGTCAAATTATCTACCGGGTGGCCAACTAAGAATGGACGCCGGCTGTATCTCAGAAACTACTTATCGTATAACTTTGGGGAAAAAATTATAAGAAGTAAATCGACCAAAAGAAATCGCTGGAAATTATTTTTAAGTTCGAAAAATGTCCGCTAGGGGGCGTTTCTCTGATAGCCAATCAGAAAACAGTTTCTTTCTCAAAAATATGCAGGTGAACAGGTATTTTAAATATGACTATTGTAATCATTAAGAAATTTGCAATTTTTTTGATATAGCCATCTAGCGGACATTTTTTAAACGTAAAAATAATTTCCAGCGATTTCTTTTGGTCGATTTACTTATTATAATTTTTTTCCCAAAGTTATACGATAAGTAGTTTCTGAGATACAGCCGGCGTCCACATTCTTAGTTGGCCACCTGGCACATTTCTTCCCACTTTATCCAATTATCTACACTCTCTTTCATTTACACCACCCATTTCTCTCATCCATTTTCCTCACCCATTTCCCTCACTCGGTTTTTCTTATCTCTCGCCTCATTTAATTAAGCAAAATATTCTTGTAATATCTTTATTAAATACTTATCTATTGAAGATTTTAAGTACATTTATTTATTGAAATTAATGGTCAAATTTGACTTATTGTACGCGTTAATCAGTATTGTTAAGGGGCAGCCCTGATGATGTGTTTCACGCGTATAACTTATTTTTTAGGTTTCACTGCTGCAAAAACTTAACCCCTGACTTGTACCAGGTCTTCTAATGTCACCAAAGAAGGTAAAAAGAAGGTAAAGAGTAAGTAAGTTTGTAGTGTGTAGGTTTTCGCATTGGGAAGTTTCAAAAAGCTAGCAATTTTCTACGGAAATTTAAATATAGAATTGTATCCAAAAGGTTGATTTCGATATTAAACAAAAAATCTCTCATTTTCAATATTTTTTCCTAACTGTATAAATTCTTTCACAATTTCTATCCAACTTGTGTTAGTTATCATAAATGATCTGCTCTTATAAGTTTTTGTATCGGGAATTTCTATGCAAATTTTGTTTTTCTAAAATATCAATATGCGTAGTTTTCATCTTCAGTAGCTCATCACTTCGACATGCCCCAGACACAACTACTATAAGCGCAACCTAAAACAATGAAAGGAAATATTTAAAAACAGAAAAAGATAACATTTAAAAAAAGTCTTACTTTAATAGAAAGGAATTCTTGAGGTGCTTTCGTGAGAAAAACCTCCAAGTTTTGCCTGGTAAAAATGCTAGACTTCTTTGGCTTAAAACTTACATTCTGGCGTTTTAAAAAGCAACGAGTTTGTGATATTTTGATATGTCAGCCTTTCCCCTGAATTCTAGCATTGTCCGTATCATGCTGTACATAGTCCAAAGAGTAGATGGCTTGCTTTGTCGCTAAAATATTCCATCAAGACTGTCTCCGAAGCAATATTCTTAGCATTTCTTTCGGCACACCATTTTTCGTATACTTTCAATGCTATTTCATATCGCCCCCTACCTGGGACTAAACTGGCTTCTGCTCTCTTTGCAGCTTCTGTAAGTTCTGGTGGAGTACCAATATTAAAGTAGTCTTCATTATCAGGACTTTCCGACAACATTCCCAACAAGCAAAATTTATTGCTGGAACATTGCCAAAACTTCGCAAAGCAAGGTGTAACATTGCTTTTTTCATTGTAGGGAGGTTTATGCAAGGTGGCAGGTTAGCTTAATCTTCCGCCAAATAACATTGCAGTGCAAGGTTGAAAAAAATGTTGATGCAAGTTTATTGAAACCTTGTCACAACCTCGTGAGAAGAGTTCACAATATTACTGAAACGTTGCTAATGTAACGTTCAAGAAAGTACTAATTTGAGATTTATTAGCAATATTGTTAATTTGACGTCAATACAATATCCGTAAAATTATATTGTACCTATGTTTCAAAACTTATTGTCCATTAAACTTTCTATTTTGTTATAACTTATTAACTGACTTATTGCCAAAATAATATAGCTAAAAATAGATAATGTTCGCAACAGAAAACCATTTCATTCATCGGAGAGTATACATAGAAATGATTTTTTAATATTTACTTATCAATTAATGAAAAAGTTTTTTCTTGCGAACATTAGCAATTTTATGTTAACAATAATACATCAGTAATAGGTTATAATCAACAGAAACATTAATGGGTATTAAATTGTAGACTTTCAGATAGGTATAATATACTTTTGCTAATATTGTATTGACGAAAAACAAACAATATTGATAAAAATATGCATATCTCTATATCCATTGACTTAGAAAAATTAAAAATGCTCTGTATTAATATATCCATACCAAGAAAGTCGAATTTGTCAAACAAATTGAAAAAAACAAATAAAAATTAGAAATTTATCACTTACTTGTTTCAAAAATATCAAAAATACTGTCAAGTACTGAGAACTTACTGATCTTTTCGGCTGCTCATTAAATAAGGAATTACACAACTCCGACCTCTGAGTCGAATTTCTAAAAAAATCTTAAAGTTGAATGTCTGAAATAATACAAAATATATAGGTACAGTATAAACATTATTATATATTTCTTATTCAAATACAAAAGGAAAGTATAACATTAAATATATGTACAAGGAAAGGCAAACTTATATTTTAATTGATTTTTTGGATCTTTCATATTATGTCTTCGCATGTTGAATTGTCTTATTCATGGTTTCAAATTCCTCTTCGGTAAAGTTTTGAAATCTATATCCATTTATTTCTAAAGTAGTAAAAATAAAAACAATCAGTTGTAAATATATATATATATATATATATATATATATATATATATATATATATATATATATATATATATATATATATATATATATATATATATATATATATATATATATATATATATATATATATATATATATATATATATATATATATATATATATATATATATATATATATATATATATATATATATATATAAAACAATGAGTAACTTACCTCTTGTGACAGTAATCTTTGAGGCCCCTTTATGTCCTTATTTTAAAAATCTCAAATGATTAAAACATCATTAAAAGAATATTATAGAGAATAATTAATACTGAATATTATTTGTGATTTTATCATTAGACTGATATACTCGTATCCTGGTTTCATCTACTTCAATTTTCAGTTCGCTAAAAGCTAACCTAAAACAAAATTTAGCTTATAAACAAACTAAACAAAATTTGTTATACTTATTCATGGCTAAGCATTATTAAAACACACATGATAATAAAATTATACTTACATTTACATTCATTAAAATCTCATTCGAAAAGCATAAAACATGATACCAAAAATGTAAAAAAACAAGTGCGTTCAAAACAATAACTTCTAACTTATACCGTATGATAAAAAAAATGCGTCAGCGATGGCTATGAAAAGAAAATCGCTGTCATTTTATATGTTATATGTAAAATTATATGGGGAATGTCATCGATATTCATTTCCAAGCCAACGAGACGCAGTTTTTTTTGATCTTATGGTATATTTGTTATATTATATATTATATATATTACAAAGTCAAATGTTATAGCACTTAGCAAAACATAGACGCCCAAAATCTCATTCAAATCGGAATGACGATTCTTAAAATATCTGAAAAAAAGTGTTTATTTTTGTAAAGTTTCATACCCTCCAGTGGACAAACGAAGCACTTTTGTATAGAGGTAAATTCACAGTAAATTGTGTCCAACGAACTTATTTTGATTCGAATAATACGTAGTAGTTTTATGTCCAGGGAATTTTGGGACACCCTGTATATTAATTTGCTTTATTTTGCTATTTGAAAACTAAAATCACATACATACTACTTGTAAAAATGTCCTTCACAACACTTATGTATTTACTATACATATAGGACGTTTTGAAGTAACGTAATCTTTTTCGCCTTCACCATTTTGTCAAGGATACTAAAACATTGTGTCTATATTAATATTTAAATAATTATTGAATGAGAGCTATGATAAGTTTACTTTTTAACATTTAAGATGTTTCTTCATTCTGCATATATATTTGTCGAATATTCTTTAAATGATGTTAATAAAATCAATAAAATATTATTTTTTGAACTTTCCCATAGATACACACACCTCAAAAATCTAGGGATATCATTTTATTAAAGTTAAAAATAAATGTTTTGAATAAACAACCACATATTTGTAGGCCGATTCTTTCTACTTCGATTGCAACGAAGTAGTCACACTAGTTATTTCTAAATTTGGGATATTTGCAGAAGTGTTTGTGTATTTTTTGTCAAATGTATAAAAAGCACCTAGCATCAATTGTTCGAATTTAACCTGTATTGGCTATGATTTTATGATAACTGGCCAGAATTCATTCAAGTAACTCTGTTTAGTATTAAACGACATTATGGAGCGTAGACATCTTAACAGAGACGAAATGCTAAGGGCCATGGGTATGCTCGAAGCTGGAATGCGCCAAATCGACGTAGCTAGAGCATTAAATACAACGCAAAGTGTAATATCGCGATTAAGTGCACACTACCGTGAAAGTGGTGATGTTGAAAGGCACACAGGGCGACATCGCATTACTACCCCTCAGCAAGATCATTTTTTACAATTAAATGCTCGACGCCGACCGACTCTTACAGCACCATAGCTTAGTTTAATTCTCCAGGAAACACATAATGTAACCGTTAGTCCTGACACTGTTGGCAATAGATTAAGAGAGGTTAACTTAAGAAGCAGACGCCCCTGGAGAGCTCAACCCTTAACGAGAGAAATCGAGAGGTACGATATTTGTGGGCTCAAGATCATGTTCAGTGATCGAATGAACAATGGGCAAATGTTCTTTTCACGGATGAGTCACGCTTTGGAATTCATCCAGATTCGAGAAGGCTTAGGGTATGGAGAGAACCGGGAAATCTTATTCGGTTGGATCATGTTCAGGAAGTGCACCCTTATCAAGGTGGAACAGTTATGGTCTGGGGAGGAGTTCAGTTAGGCCGAAAAACCGATCTTGTTTTTCTTGAAAGGTTTCTAACAGGAATCACATATCGTGATTTAATTCTTGAGCCTGTCGTGTTACCATATGCCATTGATTTTGGGAGAAACTTCATTCTCATGCATGACAATGCACGGCCTCATACAGCCAGAGTGGTAAGTGAGTTTATCAATGCTCATCAATTAATCTTACCCTGGCCGGCACAATCTCCTGACCTCAACCCCATCGAGCACGTATGGGACGCGGTCCAAAGAAGAATTTTGAGAATGGGTATGCCTCGTGAAACTCGTAGGGATCTGGTTCGGGCCGTGAATGCAGCGTGGCAGGCTGTATCTCAAGAAGAGATCGACAACCTGATCAGGAGCATGGAGAGACGATGTAGGGCTGCAATGAACAGTAGAGGAGGCCATACCCTTTATTAAGTAAAAATGGTTTTATCTTTTTTTTTTTAATTCACAGTTTCGAATAAAAAAAAAATTGTGTATTTTTCTGAGTTCAATAAAAATCGAGGTAAATTTGAAAAATTCGGTAAATTTCGCATTTTTATTTCCAATACGTCCTCTAAACTATTTTTTATTTTAATTTTATTATATCAGAAATGCAAAAAATAAAATTACTGACGATGGCTGGATAATATTGTAATATCCCTAGACTTTTCCGGTGTGTGTATTTGAGTTTTTTGTACGAGAATTTGACCAGGTACGAAGTTATGAAAACAAAAACATTACACATTGTATACATTTATTTCTATAACTTATTTAACATTATCTTTGTTCTTATCAGCCTACTAAAAATATCACAATTTTTTAAATTCAACTAGAAATAATAACTTAATCGTTATAAACATTTTTTCTTCGATTTATATATATGTAAAATTTACAAAAGAAAAACAATTTTTATAAATAGTTTCCGTTTATGATATATTCACACAATTTTTTTCAAATTTAACTTGTTATCTAAGTTTGAAAATTACTGCACGTTAAGTAGATATATTTTAAAATTCTATTTTGTTATCTTCAGTTGTAGGTATAAAGAATTTTTATTCTTTGAAATATAAGTGTAGAAAGATGGTAATTGTTTTCAGTTTATTCATATCAATATAACAAGAAAAGACACTTATTGATAAAATTAATATTTTTGTTAATTGTTTATACTTATCCTGAAAACTTTTGACAATTAAAAATACCAGGAAATACAGAGAGCATAATTAAGATAATAAAATAAAATTATATTCAATATTTTTATGTTACCAGATTACAAGTTAAATATACTGAACAGTGTGGTATTTACTTTTGATATAACTTCAAAAATAAAACTATCCAATATAGAAACGAATGCAGTTATTTTATTGAAAATTATTTTCATACTTTGATAACTGCGAGCCAGTTACAAATAGTTTTTTGCATCAACTTTTTAATCAGTATTTACAACAATTTTATGGTATTGAAAGAAACAAATTTACACAAAGTATTAGAAGAATCAATCAGTTGAAACTGTGTGATTCCGAGGAAGGATTTAAAAATATTTGAAACGTAAGTATAAAATATACCGGGTACGTCTCAAAAGTGGCTCACCCCAAACTTTTTTATTTTTTCAGATAAAAAACGAAATTTGGTATGTTAGTATACGACATAAATTAGGATTGATTGACGTATTCAATTGTTTTCTGTCACTTTTTGTTTCACCGGAAATGACTACAACTTTTGATTTTTAAATGGCACCCTCGGTATTTTTTTTACTTTATTTGATAGAAAATAACACTCTCAATAGAATGACATATCATATGTCAACTTTTGACATTTTCGCAAAAGGCTTATTTGGAATTATAACTTGTGGTTCATAACGAAAATTTTACTCGAAATACCAAGTGTGTGGTATCAAATTATTCGTAAAAAAATGATTTTTCCAAATATTCTAATGAGCCACCTTCGTTCCATTTGAAAAAATTGAGATACGATTAAAAATACGATTTGGGCATCTTTTAACCGGCCAGGAAGAGACACTAAAAACATTAGACGATCAAATCTATTTTTCCAAGGCTCCTTGATTAAGAATTAGTGTTTTTAACATAGCCATGGCACTCTAGATTGAAATATAGAATACAATTTTTTAATAACTGAGAATTTCAAAAGTTCACATATGACATGTCATTCTATTCAGAATGTCATTTTCTATCGAATAAAGTAAAACAATACCGAGGGTGCCATTTAAAAATCAAAAGTTGTAGTCATTTCCGGTGAAACAGGAAATGACCAAAACAATTGAATACGTCAATCAATCCTAATTTATGTCATATACTAACATACCAAATCTCGTTTTTTTAACTGAAAAAATAAAAAAGTTATAGGGGTGAGCCACTTTTCAGACGCACCCGGTATACTTTACACCGCATAATATAATACAGAATGATCTTGATAATAGAAAAAATACTATGAAACATAGAAACAAAAAGTCTCTAAATTTTTATTGTGCACTGGATTAATTTTATTGTAAAATGGAAATATACAGGTAGTCTCATAAAGAAGAGTAAGTGTTTAAGGAGTTGTAGATCTGGACAAGAAAAACTATATTTTCTATCATATCTATATAATCTATTATCAGTATCATCCTGCACAGATTTTCTGATAAACGCACGATTTATTTTACAAACAACAGAACTAGAATAACATACCTATATTTATAATATACAGTTTTATTATATACATGATATACATTTATAAAAGATATGTACATAATATGATTTAAAGCGACAATTACATTTAACGAATACTATATTTGAACAGCTAATATTTTATTTATACAGATCGACAAAAAATACATAAACATATTTGTAAACTGTGTTTTAAAATTTAAATCTATTTAAATATAATGTATGTAACCACAGATTATACAGATTATAAGCTTTGTTTTTTCTTTACTGTTTTTCGTGGTTCCAATTTTCGGAATCGGGCACTAGTTAGGTGACTAGTTTGCGCACATAGCACGCCCACTTATGGCCTCTAAAATTGTGCACAGCGCCTGACCGGCACAGTTATTAGAGATATATCGGAAAACCGAATAGCGTCGTCCAGTATTTACGCGTACTTTATCATGGTTACGATATGCGCGAGTCAATTTTTAACGCAACACCCGCTAATAACGGTACCGCCTGACGTAATTTGCGGACCAATGGGCTCTTTCACTATATTTTGGAATTAGCATAATTGAATAAAGCAATTCATTCTAGAATTTTCTGCTATCTCACTTTCGAAAACTTTGAAGTCGTTCTTAAGAAAATAAATAAAAACAAAAAAGCCCAGAATAAAAATCCGCACTTTATTTTTAATACGTCACACCTGGCATGTTGAAAAGCGGCAACACGGCCGGGCCACCATGCTGACCCACCACCACCTCCACACAAAGCCATTCAACCTTTTCCAATATGGCGAAGATAGAAGTGCTTTATTTGTCGCGTATTTTAAAACCTGTTTTATTTCCAAATAGACATTTTTCACAAATGTCGGGTTAGATTACGTAATATTTCACTAATTTTTTAATATACAGGGGGTCTAAAGCTCTCCACATAGGTATGGAATTTTTTGTATTATTACTTTTATGAAAATATCAGTTAGTTACTTTTTATAAAAAGGTCTGTTTTCTCAGAAAATAGGTAGGTAGTGTACTAGTGTGTAAATATTCAAACTTGAGGTAGCATATATAGGGTGTGCAAAATCATCGCAAAAAGAAATAACCAGAAATATATGACAGAAAATAGCAATATAAACTAAATATTCAATTGCAGACACTTACCTACCATAGTTTAGAATTTACTGCACGTTTGATAAATATATACTATTATGGACAGTATAGGAAGTTACTTGTCTTAGTAAAAGCCTTGGTAAATGCTCTTGGAATTAGAAACTACACTGGCTTGGGTCAAAAAATATGGAATAATTTTCTTATGTTTTGCAGCATTACACAAATGGGAATAAATTTAAACTATAATAGGTGAGGATAACTAAAAAATATAATATGTGTTTCAAGATTTTATATAGAAAAAAAACTAAATACCTTTTTATAACGTCATTTCTTTTTTTTTGCATAGTTCTTCAATAAAATATTGGATATTCTGAACAAGATGGATTTAATAATAAATTCTGACGTCATGTGAGGGGCAATTGTGACTTAAAAAAAGACTTACATCCAGGCAGGCCATTTATATTTTCAAATGTGAATGTTCAATATCTTTCTGTGATCTTTATGATGTAAAAAGCTTGATTATTCTTCCAATATTTTACTTATAGTGAGGTAAGTGTAAGCAGTGTAGCCATAACTACATCCTCACTAGGGTAACAGAGGCTTTGGCCTTTGGCCTTCTTGAGGCATATTTAATGCACTTCTTACCCGAGAACTACTAGTAGGAGTGAAATTATCTCTTTTAATAGCTGTCAACCATGAAAGGGGAACCTTGGGACCCCCTCTATAATTCTCGTAACAATTTGGAACAGAGCATGTAAAAGGTATGCTACAATAAAATGTTAATACCTATCTTTTGATTATTATAAGTAACCATTATAAAGTACTATGCAGACTGGCGGTGAAGGCTTTTTACTAATTTTGGTGTAATATCTTGATAAATACTTCTAGTTCTTACGTTAAAATAATTAATAATAGAGGAGTACGACAAGCACAAAAGTTTGAAGTTCCCTCTGTGGAATGTCTGGTTTGGATTTTTATTACACTGTTATTTTATCACAATTTTGTAGCTAAATTATTTGACGTTTTAGTATCTTTTTCTAAAGTAAAAATAAAAGCTGTCATCTGTCAATTATACGAGGGAAAACAAAATGTGGATATTATGTGGATGTTTATGTAATGTTACTGTCATTGAAAAGTCATATTATTATTGTTTATTAACGTTTACTCTAGTAGAGATAATTTTCAGTTCTAAAGCATTGAAAAGCTCGTCAATATATATTATTGTTTTGGGTCGCGACCGTTCGTTGTACGCGATCTGGCGCTTTCGGTATGGCAATGGGATCACCTCTCTCTCCTTTGTTAAGTAATATTTTTATGGAAGATTTTGAAAATAATACAATAAATAGTTTTTCAAAAAAGCCTGTAGTATGGCTGCGTTATGTTGATGATATTTTTGCAATATGGCAACATAACGTTTCTGAAATAGACATTTTTTTGGATTATATAAATTCTCGAGAACCTATCATAAAATATACTTTAGAAGTAGAGAGAGGTAATCGTTTGCCATTTCTTGATGTTTTAGTGTCAAAGTTTCAAAATAGACTAATTTTAGATGTTTACAGAAAACCCACAAACACAGATAGATACTTAAATTTCACATCTAATCACAGTATAAGTGTAAGAAAAAGGCGTTATAAATAGAGATATAAACCACATATAAAATACATTAATAAAAAACGACTATCCTCCTATTTTATTGACAAATCATTAAACGAAATACAAATGCCAAATCATAGACACAATGATAACAATACACAATATATACAACTTACAATTCCATACATACGGGGCGTTTCGGAAAAAATAAGAAGGATAGGAAAACAATATAACATACGAACATCTTTCAAAACACAAAATACACTTAGGTCCATTTTATCACGTACTAAACCAATCAATACAGAACAACAAACAAAAAATGTAATATACCAAATACCCTGTGAATGCGATAAATTTTACATTTGTGAAACATCTAGACCCTTAAATGTTAGAATTAAAAAACATAAAGATTATTTAAGAAAGGGAGATTTTCACAAATCTAAGGTTTGTCAGCATTCTTGGGCCACAGGGCACAGAATAAATTTTAATAACGCCAAAATTATAATGAATGAAGCGATAGCCTCTAAAAGAAAAATAAAAGAGGCTTTTTTAAATTAATCTTAGTAATGTATGGCAATCGCTTCTTTGATTTTAAAGCACAATAGATACAACAAGATAAATAAACATAACATACGTAAAATTTAAAAATAATCATACAGAAAGTTTGGGGCTTTTTGGTTTTACCTTATTAAGTAATTGTTATCAGGTAGTAATTGTTAATTTTGAAGTTTAAATATCAAGTTAAAAATGTCATTTTAACAGAACGTCAACGGTTTGTTGTAGACGTATCTGTTTTAAAAAAGTAAAGTGTTCTCGAATAGTTGAATTTAAATATTTTAAATAGTTTTTTTCTCTATTCTTTGTATTTTTTTGCTTCCGACGACGGAAAGAGATAACTTTCCGAAACGTTAAGCATTTGTTTTCTTTGTTAGGAAAATTTGTACTACTGTAAACATAACTTCTGACAAGCAGCGTCCGTTTAGGTTTAACGCAGAAATGTTTACAAAAAATAATTATTTTATTTTGTAAATTTTCTTGCAGTGCAGTGGCGAAATACCCATAAAGGATATTTTTGGAAAGATGAATCCGCCACATAGGTATAGACATTTTTTATAAACATTCTGTTTTCCCTCGTATAATTGACAGATGGAAACTTTCATTTTTAATTTAGAAAAAGACACTAAAAATTCAAATAATTTAGCAACAAATTTCTTAAAAAATCACCAAATCGGTTCACTAAACACAATATAAAAAACTTTAAAATACATGAAAATTTTAAGGTGCCCGTTTTTGTGCTGGTGAGTGTATTAAATATTTCTAAAAGATCATCTATGTATCTGTTGTGTTTGAATATAAAATTTTAGCTGTTCTTCTACGCACATAATAATTACTGATGATGTTTAATTTTTCAAAAAATGAAATATAAACGGTTCAATGAGTACTGAATAATGTTTTAGTATATTGCGATTAAATGTAAAATTGATATTGTATTTTTACTGATATGAAAACGTTTAATTTTGATATGATTCTTAATATTTTAACATTTTTGCGATTTTGATAATTCCCATCAAATATTATGAAATGTACTGGATATGAATCTAATAAGTATTATCTTACATTATTATCTATTTATGATAGTTTTTCAGTTTCGTCAAAAGAGTATATTGATATTCACAGTAAATATTTGTTATTGTACATACAGTTTCTTCTTTATTCTTCTAAATTAAAAAGATGGATCTAAGAATATTTTTAAATTAAGCAATTGTTTTTATTTAAACTAAAACCGGACAAGTGTGACAAATTTGTAGGTAATAATTAAAAATTAATAATTAAAATTAATTAAGTTTGTGCCAATGAATACCTTCCATACTCTAAGCTTCATTCAGAACCTCTCAATTAGTGGTTTCAATTAGCGTAGAAGTTTGTTCTTCTAAACTCAACGTAAGCATTCAGAACATCAAAATTAATGGTAGTAATTACCATAATTAGTAGAAAAAGTTAACAAAATTTTAATTTTTTTCACTAATTATGCTTCAAAATTTGCGAGAAATGTCATTTTGGCCTTTGATCACCTTTGATTATCTTCCGTCACAAGAAAAGCTACACGTACACTGGTGCGATCACAGCCGCGATCACGATCACGATCAGGGCAGCGATACCATGAGCGATCATTCTACCACACACCAACGCGTTCACGTTCACCGCCGTACCTATATGTAGTGAGCTATCCTGTAGGTATACATAGGTAGAAATTAAAAATATGAATTATGTATACCGAAAAAAAACACTCTTAAATATTTACTACAATATTTAAACTTAAACAATAAAAATGTATACATATGTACTATCCAATCCAATTACAACTCCAATGTTATCTCAAACGTTTTATTTTCAATTCTATTAATTAAGTAACTTGGATGGGATAAATCATTACAGTTGAAGGTTGGAACCTTTGGTGTTACACAGCGAAATAAAAACAAAATCTCGACAACAAAACTGTGATTGAATATACTGAGCTTACATCGTTATGTATGAAACAAAATTGTTTTCAATTTAATAACAACTTTTTTGAACGGCGGGAAGGTACAGCAATGGGTAATCCATTGTCTCCATTTTTGGCTAATTTATTCATGAGCAGGTTTGAAGTGGAGGCTAAGAATCAGTTTGAGTATTTTCCAAGAGTATGGTTTAGGTATGTGGATAATATTTTTGCTGTTTTTGACACACATTCAGACACCATAGGTAATTTTATTTCTAAGTTAAATAATCGTTTTCCTTCCATTAAATTTACGCATGAAATTGAGAACAACGACAGATTACCATTTCTAGATGTATTAGTTATTAGAAATACTAAGAATTGCCTGGAATTTGATATCTATAGGAAAAATACCACCACACGCAGATATATTCCTAATGAATCACATCATAGTGTTGAACATAAAATGGCTAGTTTAAATTTCTTAGTTCATAGATTACTTAGTTTCCCACTTTCCAACGAAAGATATGAAATAGAAAGAGATTACATTAGGAATGTAGCTGAGTGTAATGGATATTCTCCTTCACTAGTTGATAAATTAATTAGAAAACGTAGGTATAGGTTAATGATTTCTGAAAATTCGACTTTTCAAGTGGAGAAAGATACGTCTAAATATTTTTCAATACCGTTTGATAGGGAGTTATCCCGTGGTCTAAAAGGAATTTTTAAGAATGTCAATTATAAATGTGTGTATAGTGCTAATAATAAATCACAACAGTTATTAGGTAATCCAAAGGATAAAACACCTCCACTGGAAGGTCGGGTATTTGTGAAATTTCTTGTAAAGATTGTAATCAGAAATATGTTGGGCAAACTAGAAGATCAATATTAACTAGATTTAAAGAACATTTAGCTCAGATAAGATATGGTAGACCGGATAAATCTTGCGTTGCCGAACATATTGTTGATAAAGAACATTGTATAGATCTAATAATTTAAAATTAATTAAACAAGTCTCAAATCACAGGCAATTAGATGCATATGAAAGCATCAGAATTAATAAATGTAAAGATAGTATGAACAGAGACAACGGTCCAATTCCTTCAAATTCTTTGTTCCTACTACACTAGTGGCGGAAATCTAACTGTTACGCTCAGTGGGCTCTGACTCGGGTGGCTAGATTTTTGCCACGCCCACTCGGTGCCCACTGAGGGAGCATATAAACGCTCAACTTGTAGATTGTACTTTCGTTTATAATCATCTGCTGATGATGCTAACATGGTTAGCGAAACGCGCGTCCAATGTAAAAGTAAAAGTGTTTTGGTGTATTGTGGTGATTTAGTGTTTTATTTTGCTGGAATAAATCATATAGAATTTTGTGTATTTTTACAGCCTTAATTAGCTGCTCTGTTAACTCCATTTCTAAATTGCAACAAGAAAAAACACACAAAATAACCGAAAATTCCTATCAGTTGGGTCGCGATCAAACTCGACAAGTTGAATCTGATCGCCACCGCAGAATAGAACGCAGCCAGGCCGCTTCGTCTGCAAAACTCGATCGCGCTAATGTGAAACGGCTCATAATATATATTCTGCAGCAACTTTTGGCCGCGCACGCGTGGAGATCGTGATCGCACTAGTGTGCGTTTAGCGAAATTGTAGTAAACCAAAAAGTATAAAGTGTAATTGAAACCACTAATTGCGAGGTTCTAAAGCTTCTTTCAGAACCTTTCTACAATTTTTTAGTGATATTCTGTTTTTCTTTTATTTTGACTACTTTGAATGTCTTGAAATGAAAATCAAATTGACTCACGTCGAACTTTCTGTCAGCTGCTGTTAATATACAATTCCGATGTTATAAAAAAATCTACTTTTCATTTATCGAAAATATTGAAACTTCACATTATTAGCGCATATACCGGGAGCGTCTCAAAAGTGGCTCACCTCTAAAACTTTATTGTTCTTTCAGATAAAAAGCAAGATTTGGTATGTTAGTATTTGACATAAATTAGGATTGATTGACGTATTCAATTATTTTCTGTCACTTCCTGTTTCACCGGAAATTACTATAAATTTTGATTTTTAAATGGCACCCTCGGTATTTTTTTACCTTATTCGATAGAAAATGACACTCTGGGTTATTTGGAATTGTGCCTTGCGGTTCATAACTACAATTTGACTCAAAATACCAAATGTGTGGTACCAAATTATTCGTAAAAAATGTTTTTTTCCAAATATGCTAATGAACCACCCTCGTTCCATTTGAAAAAATTGAGATATGATTAAAAATAGGATGTGGGCATCTTTTAACCGGCCAGGACAAGACACTAAAAACATTAAATGATCAAATATATATTCTCAAGGCTCCTTGATTAAAAATTAGTGTTTTTAACACAGCCATGGCATTCTAGATTGAAATTTAAAATACGACGATTTTTAAGCAATATGTCAAAAGTTGACATATGATATGTCATTCTATTCAGCATCATTTTCTATCGAAAAAAGTAAAAAAATACCGAGGGTGCCATTTAAAAATCAAAAGTTGTAGTCATTTCCGCTGAAACAGTAACAGTAACATACCAAATCTCGTTTTTTTTTATTAGAAAACAAAAAAAGTTATAGGGGTGAGTCACTTTTGGGACGTACCCGGTATATACTGGCTACAAATATTTTCAGATCCATGTTAATAACTGACGCAATATACATATCCGCCCAACGAGAAAATACATGACAGTGAAAGATGTCTGTCATTTTAAGTCAGAGCTAAATTGTATTTTCTGTCTTATTTTAGGTGTCATCAGCAAAATTTTCCCTGACTCGTTGGATAAACTTTACCTGGAACTATTTATGGCACTGTCAAACGTTCTGTCGTTCGTAGAGATTTTTTCTGTAGAAACAGGGATAAATATTTAGTTACAAAAAACACAAGCACACGCACTTTCTTGGACGGCAGGAAAGTTTTTCACCAATCTACAATCATTTTTCCATTTTCTCCGTGATTTTTCATCTTCTTTACGAGGAAAACAATCGGTGGAAACTTTTAGACGCAGCTTTCAGGCAATCTGCTGGCCATGAGCCTTTCCTTGATGGCCAGTCCGTTCAATTCCAAATCAGAAGACCTGGAGTTGCCGTTGGTTAAGCATAGGTCTTTGGGTCTGGAGTCCCTTGGGAACGTGCCCACCATCGCTGCTGGATTGCTGTACTGATGGTACTGGAACAAAACAGGCCGATACAAACATGTCTACTAGATGTCTATAGTTCGTGAACGAACTAGTACCAATAAACTATTCCGATCCCGGAATGAAAGGAACTAGTTCCCGGTTTCTCAAAGAACTAGTTCCTCAGGACCTATTCCGGAATCGAGACTGTGACCGATATATAATAATATGCGGCGGCGACGGATCGGCCAGGGCGATCGTAGCCCGATATTAGGCAGCAGTCGGGAGTGCCAGCCGTATGTTACCGGATCCGGACCTAGAGGAACTAGAGGAACAAAATAAAAGACTAGTTTACGTACGGATCGGCCAGCGCGCTCGTAGCCTGATTCTAGGCGGGAGTGGAGAGTGCCAGCCGTATGTTACCTGTCCCGGACCGAAAGGACTGAGAGGAACTACTTAAAAGACTATTTCACGGGAATCTATTCAGTCGGTAGATCCGAGATATAATACAAGGCGACGACGATGGATTCGGTCTTGTCTATTGCCACAGCCGGCGTAATTAACACAGAAAATTGTCGTGGATACTGTTTTTGATTATTAGTTTGTTCTTTGAATATTTTATGGAAATGTTTCACTTCGGGTCCCTAAAATGAAGAAATATCTTATAAAACGGAGTAGATATTCTGAATTTTTAGACAAAAACAAAAGCTTGAGGTGATGAAAAATGCAATTTTTTGTAAAGTTCTCGTAATATTTGCTCCAATTGATTTGTGATATAGTGATTTTTAAACTCTGATTTGAGTTTCTTTTTTAATTTTATTTCTCTGCAATAAAACTTACCTATATATTTTTAACATACGCAATTAGACGTCTTGTTATATTTCGTACATTATAAAAATTATATAGATCATACTGTGAATAGTTCTGACTGACAACGAAACCCATTAGTAAGCAACGGGGATGTCAATATTAGTCGAGAACTATTGTGAACTAAAGATCTAGTTCAAGGAACTATTCCTCTGGAGGAACTAGAACTAAGAAACTAGTTCCTCCCAATGAACTAGAATTCGAACCTCTAATCATTGCCTGGAAACTTATATTGTGAAATTTTGATAAAATAATTTAGTACTCACTAAAAACACGGTATGTCGCTAGTGGTAGGAACCATTTTTTTAGAGGTTACTAGTTTATTTGGTTGCCTGTGATATACATATACAGGGTTTTTCCTAATTAATCAAAAAATATAAAATCGTTAGAAAACGGCTTAAGGCGGACTCTTAATAAGTATATTTATTTTTTTCTCGGCACCCGTTTGATGAACAAGAAAAACTCAAAAGATCAATTTTGGTTTGGATGGCCAGTCAAGAAAAAAAAATATTTTCTTTAAAAAAAGCAGTAGTGTACCATTTATGTTAAGCAAAATATCGATTTTTTTTTTAATTTTTAACACCCTGTAGATCAGAAAGGAAGTAATTTAGACCCAATGGTTATATAAAAAGTGTTTTAAGAATCCATGAGGAATCACACCACAATTTTTTAGACTAATTAGAAAACACCCTGTATATTGTCAACTTGACAATGATTGTTGATAAATCAAAAAATAAATTTTCTGTGAAAAAAGCTCGATTTTCGCAGGAAAAATTTTGGTTTTTATTGAATTTGGGCCTGCGTCTGCAAATACCGGTATGTTTTTTAATATTCTATCTATCTAAATTTTAAATATCATAGTCAGAAATAGTTTTATTATTTATTAACTGTAAAAATGGTATACTTATAAGTTTTATCAAATATTGTGATTTACTTTCTACCTTGTAGTCAAAATTTATATTTAATAAACTGTAAAATATATATATTCTTATGTTTTATTAAAGTTACTCTGATATACTAATATATCAGTGTAACTTTAAAACTAAATCCTTTGAAATCAAATATAAACATAAAAAATTTTTTACAGCAGAAAAGGCGAAGGCGCTGGGTTAAACGTAGTCTCTACTAAGAACACGGAGGGGCGCTTTGACCCAAAATTTTACTATTAAGTTTCATATCTATCTTAATA
The DNA here is from genome assembly GCF_002938485.1 of Sitophilus oryzae. NCBI lineage: Eukaryota > Metazoa > Arthropoda > Insecta > Coleoptera > Curculionidae > Sitophilus > Sitophilus oryzae. The sequence goes on along the minus strand of NW_022147287.1, from coordinate 3,214,322 downwards.
GAAGATTATTTTCATAATCAGAGATATTTGAAAAGCCTCTAATGTCTACAACAGTAATTGCCAACAAGATTGCAAAAAACGAATTATTTATCATTAAGTTGATTATATATTGGTTTTGTAGAGAAAACAATAAAAGTTGGCGTTATAAAAGCCGTCGAAAGTACTACCAAATTAATTTTCTAATAAACAAAAATTCGTATGAATACAGTATGAAATATAAAGAAAAATATCCATTATTTCTTTGAAACCCTGTATTTTCTCTAGCAAATACGAGGCAACAATTTCATGTTACAAAATGTCTTCAGTTGTCAGTTGCTCACTCTACAAAGTGCCCAAATAAAAATTCCTTACTTCATTTTCATTCCTGTATATAGGGTATTTCAATATTCCGTGGACATAGGACTACTACGTATTTTTGGAATCAAAATAAGTTTATTGGAAACAATTTACCTCTATACAAAAGTTCTTCGTTTAGCCGTTAGAGGGCATCAAACATTAAAAAAATAAACACATTTTTTCAGATATTTTAGGAACCGTTATTCCGATTTGAATGAAATTTCGGAGGTCTATGTTTTGCTAAGTGCTTTAAAAGTTGACTCTCGCAGAAATTAAGAAAAAATACTCCTACATAAATTTTAGTATAATTATTTTCTAACTCGACCGATAACCGATGTTTTTTTTCCCTAAAATGACCCTTCTACTATTTATTAAATTTTTTGTCTCTTGTAAAGAACGCCACCGCGTATACTTTTTGAGGAAAAAAATATTTTTCCGAAGCTTATTTACAAAAAAATGTTCTTTGTCAAATCAAAGCTATGTAGGCGCTATACAGGGTGTTTCAAAACAAATGCGAAAAACTTCAGGGGGTGATTCCTTGTTCAAAATAAAGGGTAGTTTGCTTCATAAACGTTGGGTCAAAAGTCAACCATTAGGGAGATATCGCGGTACAAAGATGGCGGAAAAATAATGTTTTTATTTTTTATCTTGAAAACGAAAAGAGATAGACTAATAAAATTTTATGGAAGCATTACTGTTGTGAAAGCACACTTTCTGGTAATTTTTTCACTTTTTTAAAATGAGTGGAAGGTGTTGAAATAAACTACCCCATTCATTCTTGTTAACGAAATTTAAAGAAAAATCTTATCAAACACATGCAAAAAAATTAATTTGGATAGTTTAGTTTGTTTAAAAACTTTTTTATCTCTTGTATTTTTTTGATAAAACTCACCGATTTGAAATTAAAAAATAAAATGTAAAGCATTACATGTCAGGACAAAAAACCTTTTCTGATAAAGAATCTAGTGGGCTGCTGTAATTTTTTTAGGAAAAAATCTAGTCGGCCGCTGTTACTTTTTAGGATGTTCCTAATATTATTTTATTTGACATTACTCTACTGCAATACGTTATTATCTAGATGATTATTATTATCGTTATTATCACTAGATTCTTAATCTAAAAATGTTTTTTGTCCTGACATGTAATGCTTTACATTTTATTTTTTAACTTCAAATCGGTGAGTTTTATCAAAAAAACACAAGAGATAAAAAAGTTTCTAAACAAACTAAACTATCCAAATTAATTTTTTTGCATGTGTTTGATAAGATTTTTCTTTAAATTTTGTTAACAAGAATGATAGGGGTAGTTTATTTCAACCCCTTCCACTCATTTTAAAAAAGTGAAAAAATTACCTGAAAGTGTGTTTTCATAACAGTAATGCTTCCATAAAATTTCATTAGTCTATCTCTTTTCGTTTTCAAGATAAAAAATAAAAACATTATTTTCCCGCCATCTTTGTACCGCGATATCTCCCTAATGGTTGACTTTTGACCCAACATTTATAAAGCAAACTACCCTTTATTTTGAACAAGGAATCACCCCCTAAAGTTTTTCGCATTTGTTTTGAAACACCCTGTATATTATTTTGATTGAAAAAATACGAAGTTCTTCTATCTCCACGGAATACTGGAACTCCCTGTATATTTTGTAGGTCTACTTTGGAAAAATAAATTCTCCAAATTTTTTTTTCGCAAAAATTATGCAATGTGGCGTTTTTTACAAGAGACAAAAATGTAGTGAACACTAGAGGGACCATTTTACGAAAAGATAATCTGTCGTCGGTGAAAAATATTTGCACTAAAATACATGGAGGGGTGGGGGTAATTTTCACCCGACTTTTTCTTGATTTTTGTGAAAGTCAAAAAAAAAGTTCTATGTCCACGGAATATTGGGACACTCTGTATATATGATTTGTAACTCTTGTGTAACGATAAAAAAATTAGAAATCTTATGAAGTTAGGACATATTTTTTCATTGTTCTTATCAAAAAAAGAAACTTTTATGAGAAAAAATCATAACAACTTATTTACATTTTGTAGAATATTTTACACACCTGGACACATTTTAACTAACATCAAAAACACATTAAAAATATTTTACTTGGTCATGGTCGTGACTAATACAATTTTTAGCACAATAATAATTCAGCTAAAGATAGCGAAGCGAATTTGCTTTTGATTTGTTGCATTCCAGACAAATTTATATCAATTATTTACCTCTGAGACTTGTTTTAATGATATCAGACTGGGAGATCCACCCCATTGGACATTAGAACTGGCTGTCTCTGCGTGATAGCTGAGTTCGCTATGCAGAGGTATGTGCGAAGATGAGTTGAGTGCTGCCAGAGCACTGTGGTCATCCGTTTCAGCTGCCCCTAGAAGATAAAATTAAAAAACATATAAATAAAATAACTACAAATTTATTCTAAAATAAATTGATGACATATACAGGGTGTTCCTTAATGACATGCTAATATTTAAGGAGGTGATTCTTGGGCCTATTCTAAGAAATAAACTTTATATGAATATACATATATCCTAAGCATCTTAACTTTTCAGGTGGTGGTAAAATTTTCAATTTTTTTTTCAAAATATCTCTGATATTATATTTGATACACGCCATACATGCATCAAAATGCTCATTTTGACATACAAATGACTGGATGATTTAATTCCATGACATTAATTGGGACTGATTGACATATTCAATTGTTTTCGGTCAATTTCTGTTTCACCGGACATGACTACAACTTTTGATTTTTAAATGGCACCCTCGGTATTTTTTTACTATATTTGATAGAAAATGACACTCTGAATAGAATGACATATTGTCATATGTCAACTTTTGATATTTTCGCATAAAATAAAGTTGTACTTTAAGTTTTAACCTAGAGTGTCAGGCTGTGTTAAAAACACGAATTTTTAATCAAGGAGCCTTGGAAAAATAGATCTGATCGTCTAATCCCAAGTAGCAAATTTTATTTTATAAAGGTTGTATAAACAGCTATGTGATAATTTTTATAGGATACCTCAATTCATATAACGTGGTATATGACCGTAATATGATAGCTTTACAACCAAAAAAGGCCCATTTTTATACAACCGTTTAGTAGTATAGAAGTTCTATAAAAAGGGTATACAACTCTTATGCAACTATTTTACACAGCATTATATGACTATTATAAAACTAGTTTTATTGTGTATTATGTGGTCACATCTAAGAAACAGAACAATAAAAACATTTGATCATTTAGCGAGGTACAAGAGTATTTTATTTTTACCGAAGAATATTAGGAGCAAATTATATTTTAAGCGTGTCATAGAATGAATCTAGAGGATGTGGATTGTTAAAAAGGAGACTTTACTCGACAATGAAAATGGCGGGTAGAGCCAGAAGGTACAACAAATATGTAATATAAAAAATCATTAATAGGGTTTGAAAAGTAGGGACAATTTTTGTTGCGCCGAAAATTTTACTGGTAGATTATAGGTATGTATTTGGCACAAAATTAAATCGCTTTAATTTCGATTAAGGTTTACATATAAATTTAAACAATAAAATAAAATAATATTTTCAAAAATTCTTGTTTTTAATTTAATTAAACACTGTTTTAGTGTATGTGGGAATCTTATCACAAAATAGTTCTCAAAAATAACATTTTACAATGTATTTTGATGTTTTTAATTTTGCTTCATATAATGGCGGCCATAGGCCATACAAAAATTCTGCCTTAAACATGGCGAATTATAATGCAACCATTTTATTATAAATGAATCCCTTAAATAAGTCTTTGTTGTAAAATAAAACGGTATAGGATAAATATCTATCATTACGCAGAATTTCCAAGCACTATAGAACTATTTTGGACATATTGAGATTTGTGACAAATAGATGTTGCCAAATCTCATTTGATTAGTATTTAAACAAACAAACATGATCAGATTTTCATGGATTCATGCACGTGCATTTCATGCGTGCCCGACGAGTGAGCGGCAACCTAAGGACTTGGAAAAACAACAATAAAACAATACAAACATTACTACAGTAAAACTTTTACACCAACGTGGCAACAATGCTTTGAAGAAGCCAGACAACCCGGGAGATTTTGGCTTTTGAGAACCCAGGGAATTCTCGGGATTATTTGCCGTAATTTCGAGGAGTTTTTTCTTACATGCTCTTTATAACTACCACTGCGTTTGTTAAGTTTTTTCCAACTTTGTCCAGAATTCATAATAGCTGTGATTGATTACACTCGTACGTAGATATTACATTTGCAACAACAACAATAACAAAATAAATAACTAGATATACCATTTAAATTAAAATGAGGTTATATTATACATTACCAGTTTTATAATGCAGATATTACAGCGAATTTATTGTGTTAATCACAATTTTATCATACAAGACTATATAACTGTGTTGTATACAGCATCGAAGTTTAACGCAATAAAACGTTCTATCATACAACGTAATACAACTTTAATAAGACATGTTTAAGTAACTATTATATGATCTTGTGACTACTAGTTATATGAATATTATAGAACTCTTACATGGTGGGTATAAGAGTCTAATAAAATAATATGTTTGTTATCATATAGCATTATCTTATTAAGTGTTATATCATACTAAAAGAAATTATCGTTTAATGCGTTATAGGATACGTTGTAAAAACCACTAGAAAATAGTTTAATATGACAACTTTTATTAAAAAACAGAATGGTCGAAACCAAACGCTTAATAAAATCAAGCAGTCCTTAGGACAACGCTATTCGACTGTTATAAAATTATTCAATCCTTTTAGAATTTCTTTTTGCTACTTGGGATGTTTTTAGTGTCTTGTTCTGGCCGGTTAAAAGATGCCTAAATCGTATTTTTAATCATATCTAATCATATCTCAAATTTTTCAAATGGAACGAGGTTGCACAAAAACAGAGTATTTAGTACGAAACTTTTATTCGTTCTTTTGAGCTGACGTAGAGTTGCAACACAGTTCTGAGACCAAGACTTCAGTTCAATAATTTTTAAACAATTATAATTATATTTTTTATTAAATAATTTGAATTTAGTACTGCTCTCTTTTTTGCATACTAATCTCTTTCTATAAAAATACATACATCTTTGATTGATTAAATGGATTTTGCTCAGTCATATAGGTTAAAATTACGAGATAAGGACTATAATTATGATATTCCAAGAATATTAAACTTATTGCAGGGTTTAAGTATTTCATTACAGCGTTAATGCTAATTAATGTCTCGACATAATCTGTTGAGAAGTTTCAAAAATTCGCCCAGACATATACAAACATACAGATAAGTATTTTAAAAACGCATTTTTAGTAAATGGTAATGAGCAAATAATTTGTTCGAGAACGGTCTTATGTATTTCAAAATCAGAGACGGGTACTTCAACTTGATTTACAGAATATTGATAGGCATTGGTAAGATAAACGAATATTATGACTATACAGGGTGGTCCGAACTGTATTCCGGAAACTTCGGCGGCATATTCTGCAGATAAAAATAAGTGAAAAAGTTCCTATAAATGTATGTCCTAAAATGTTTAGTTTCGGAGATACAGGGTGTAGAAATTTCATTTTTATTTCGATTTTTTCCAAATAATTTATGAAGTAACGTAAATATTTGGTCTGAGTTTTTTAACATGAGAAATTTGATTTTGATGTCAATATGACTTCTACTTGTAGAGGGCGCCACCTACATATTTATTAACTGGTTTGTAGAGTAATAATTTTTTTTTCTTTTGTCCACACCTGTATAGAACTACTGAGTAAAAAAATATACATTTACGACATTTTTTACGTAAAATAGATCTCTTGGGAAAAATCGTTACGGGTAATGGTTCTCGAGATATTTGGAATCGAAATTATCAATACCTGTCATCATTGACATAAATTAACCATGCTGACTAAATAGTTGTTTGGCTGAAATCATAAATTTGAAATGTTTTGAGGCAAAAGTTCAACAGAACCTGTTTTATCATCATTTTTTCCGCTGAAAAATTCATCGTAAAAAAACAATAAAAACACTATTTTTTGACACCTTGTATATATTTTTTTCAAGAAAATAGTTCAATTTAATTTTTGTTTTATGTTGAGAGAATTGTAAAATAATGTTTTATTTATATGGAATATTTGAACTTTCTGCTTTTTTAAAATAACAACATTTTGTCCAAAAATTTCAACATTTAGATTTCCTTCATAAAATAGCATTTTCATTTTGATAAATATTCGTTATATTTGCAGATACTTTCTTAATTTTCTATCGGAAATTCATTATAAATAATTATCAAATTTTCTCACGTAGTACATATCTTTTTTTTCCTAATGATGCATTGATTGATTTACTTAGTTATCTGATATTTATAAACAAATAGATACGCAAAATAGTTAGCTATTCTCATTCCCAATTATTTTTCTTATCTATTACATTTCAATAATTTCAAATATTTCGAGCGGTAGTATCAATTTCTGGAGAACTATTCAAATCCCGCAAATTCTTTTGATGATTCCTACATGAAGAATGCCGAACATGTTAGGCTGGCATACTTGAAAATTTGAGGATTATTAACTTCATATTTATGGAAATAACACACTATTGTTACAGAAATAATCGTTTTTAGTTATACAGGGTGGGTCAAATTCGCACATCGATATCTGTTACCGTTTCGGGGTTACAGGGAGTTTTTCAAAAATGTCCATTTTTAATAAATCGCTGTAACTTTGTTGCTATGGAAAACTTTGTATTTTTGTGAAAACATTTTTAAAGCATCTTTTTACGTAGAATTTAATGGTTTAAGTATAATTTTTTTAAAATTAATAATTTAACTAACAGAAACCTTGATTTTATAAATGGGACACCCTGTATATTTTCAATTAATTGAAAATAATTTAAAATTTCCTTTCCAAAATTATAGCATACTTGATATTTTGCTCGATTCCTCTTCGAGATATAGAGTTTTTTAAAATTCGCCCACTTTGAATAAGTAGGCTATGAACGACGCCGGCTGTAATGCAAAAAAATCTAGCTGTGAACAGCAATTAAAACGAAAATAATATTTGCAATGAGAGATGCAAAATTTTATAACAATTTAAATTATATTCAACAACATCAACACATTTAAAAAAAATAATAGCAAACAAAGATATGAGATTTTTCTACAGGTAATCGACATGCCGACTCCGTCTTCTGTTATGGACAGACCGGACCATTTTTGAACATTTCTCGCGGAATTCATTCATAACCCCGACGTACTCCTAATTCTTATCTAGATTATACGGGAAATTTTAAAATAAGAACCTTTATTCTTCCGCGAAGATAAAAATCCACTAAGGATAACAAGCACTAAGTCCGGCGGCCTCGACGGCCAACGACTGGGATCTTGGTTAGCTATTCAATTATTATTCTCTAAATTGGCTGCAATAATTTGCTCATAACTTTAGCGTTCTGAGGCAGTGCCTCGTCTTGCTGGAAAGAAATATGTTTTCGACTTCCATTAGGGGCAGATCATCGATAAGGGGTCCAAAGCCTACTAGTTAAAAGTCGCGAACTTATAAAAATTCTGTATATAGAAGGGGACTATAACAAAATATCAAGTGTGCTATATTTTTGAAAAGGTAATTTTAAGTTCTTTAATTAAAAATATACAGGGTGTCCCATATAAAAAATCAATTTTTCTGTTGATAACTTTTAAATTATTAATGTAAAAAAAATATTCTTAAACCATTAAATTCTACGTAAAAAAGTGCTTTGGAAATGTTTTCACCAAAATACAAAATTTTCCATAGCAAAAAAGTTATGGCGCGATTTGTTAATAATGCACATTTTTGAAAAACACCCCGTAACTCAAAAACGGTAACAGATATCGACGTGCGGTTTTCGCCATCAAAAAAGGAGATCTGTTTTAACTAGGGAATGCAATCCCGCACCAAAATCTCAATCCCGCAAACCCGCGGGATTAAAGCAATCAATCCCGCGGATCCGCAAAATTGCGGGACTGTAAACAGTAGTCATACATTTGGTCCTAAATGGTACAAAAGGCATTGCACATTTTGCATAGGCCCACAATATATTGATATAGCGTGTATCTTAAACTAGCTGTACAGAAATTTGGACCGATGTATACAGGGTGTTCAAAAACTATATTTAATATTAAAGAAACTTAAATTTTATTATAATTTATCTACATATTTTATAAATAAAAATATTATTCTGACGTTGAAGTTTTTTTTAACTTGTGTTAGTTATCTGCTTTTAGATACACTCTATATCAATAATTTTTTGGCATATGCAGAATGTACAAAGCTTTTTGTACCATTTAGGACAATACGTATGACTAAAAATGCGTATTTTTCGAAAAAAACGTCGTATTTTCCTTAAAACAAAAAAAATTAAAAAACCGATCAAATTGTTTTTTCTAATTTCAATAGATATTAGTCGTACTTGGTAAAAATTTCGATTTTTTAAAAATTGTAAATTTGCGGTAAAAAAGTTTCTTGACCAAATTTGCATACTCTTATAAAACACCCTGTATACGAGAATTCGCTAAATAGATTTTCGAAAACCACATAGCATCTTAATCACAATAGATGCATCTAAAACCTGGTCCAAACCGCATCCCAAAATCTTTTTTAGTTCAAGAGATATTCAACTTTAAATTTACCCTAAAATTTTGCTTGTCCCGATAATTATGTCCGGCAGTTTATTTGACGAAATTGTTCACAAGTACTAGTTAAACGCTTTTCTTCACTTACGCACATACGCCAGAAAGAAATCTAATAACTAACCTGCTGTGCTAACCTGTTTGTTTCACTTATTTTTAATGGCCAAGCCGTAAGGGGAATCCCCCGGGTTCCGAGCGTCCACGCACGGCCCGAAACGAAGCGGTTTAACCTTGATCGATATCGATATTTCGGTTAGTAATGTGTCGATCCCACGGATCCCGCACGGTAAAACCCGCAACTTTGATCCCGCGAAATCTCAGAGGGATCCCGCATTTGCGGGATCCAGCATTTGCGGGATTGCATTCCCTAGTTTTAACTAACTTATATTTTTTTAGTTTAGAAAAGTGCGTAGAAAATATTTTTTTACTTCAAATTCACAATGACATTGCTTATACTTATTACGTAAAGACTGAGTTTTTGAAAAATTCGCGTCAAGCTGAATAAATAATAATATATCTTCATTTTTTTATAACAATATTTATGTTTATTTCTGGCAAGGATGTATTTTTAATGAAAAAACATTTTCTACGCACTTTTTGAAACTAAACAAAAATATAAGTTAGTTAAAACAGAAGATTCTAGAAAAAAATGAGTTTTCAATTTTTTTTATATTGTTCCACCACTTCAAAAAATTCTAAAAATTTACTGAGTGTAAAGGGGTATAAAAGAAATTTTCTGACGACTTTTAGTGAGTGACATATTTCACGAAGGTTAAAAAAATGAAGATTTTAATTTTTTTTCCTCCCCTAAAAATCGGCTTTTCGTTTAAGAATCATGATTATATTATTTTTTCATGTCTTAGACTTCTAAAAATTACAAAAAAAATCATCATTAATTAATTTTGTATTTTACTACAAAAATAATAATAAATAAAATTGAAAAAACAGGTTTTTTTGAGAATCTGGAGAACGGTTTGAGTTAAAGAGCTCCAGACACCGATATTAGTTTTCGTCTATCTCCTATAGAAAAGGGCGTTTCCCTTTAAAAGCGTCCAATTAAACCCACCCTGTACACTATCGGACAAAGGTAAAGAAACTTTTCTACTAAAGTTAAATATTCAAATATACAGAGTGTCCAAGAAATAAGTGCAGATATTTTAAGGGGTGTTAGATCTCAAAAGAAATATATGATATAACTGTAAAGAAATCTTTTAAGGTGAATAAACAAGTGACACTAAATGGTTTTTAAAAATTCCCGGAAAATGTGAAGACAAATTTAAAATTTTCAACAAATGTTTTTCGCAAAAAAACCTCGAAACCACACCTGAATAAAGTGGGAAGAACTAGTTGAACCATTTTTTAATTTACTTTTTTTCCTTGTCCTTTGTGTTTTTTTTTGCTTTTCATGGCATCAGGAGATATACCATAGAAGGAAACTTACCATATTTTGCTGGTATTACATCAGGATCCTTTTCATCAGTATCCCTAGGAGACGCACTCCTCAACAAAGGTTTAGTAGACGACATGGTGTTGCAGTGACTAGGTATTCCAGATATTTTTTCTTCCAGAGCCACCTCCGGACGATTTTTTCGTTTCCTCACGTGCACTACGATAGCAACGATCACTATGGTGATTGTGACGGTGGCTCCCATAAGCACGCCAAGCACTGGCGATATTTTCATATCCTTTTCTGTGGCTAGAAGAAATAAATTTAAGGATAAGCGAAATATGCACAAAAGCACTCTTATGTTTAATTTCAAATGCTTTAACACAAAAAAAAATGAAACTATACGTACCAGTTCTTTTTTCAGCATCCCGAAATGTTATCTCTTCCAACACAAGACCGCCACTCTTCCCTTTAGAATTGACAGCAAAAACGACAATCCTGAACGTGACGTCAGGTTCGAGGTTGTCCAAAAAGAAATACGGTTCAGAGTAGGAAGTGATGTTGTATCTGGGCAGTGCAGACTTGGTAGAGTAGAGCTCTAAGACGAAATGTTGGGGTAAACCTCCGTCGAAACCAGCCAAGCAGTAGACTTCGATGGAACTGCTTGTTTGGTTGGTTAGGGTGCAGTTTTTGACAGGGAATGGTTTTCCTGAAAAAAAGAAATGAAGAAATTATATGGTCAAGTGGTGTAAAAATAAGACATTTAGAACTTTTAGTTCTTTTTTCTTACATACAACCATTTAAATACAAAAGAATTTCTGCTCTATAAACAGAATTTGGTGTTAAGGAAACTATGTATTGTAAAAGTAAAAATATACCAAAAGTACCCCTAATAAAGGCAGTATGAAGAAAACAGTATCTCATTTTTGATCTACAGTATGTCCCCGGATGCATTTTTCCGTTTCCTATACGACTAGCGCAACCGATTGCGTTAATCGCATAGGAAACGGACTCGAAACCTGCAACTCCGTTTACTAAGTGACAACCCAGTCGCAACCCATGCAAAGAAGCGTTTGCAATGAACTTTCTAGGTATGCTCTATTTGTAGTCACTTAGGACACAGAAAATATATGTATATATTATCTGTCAATCCCGAGCTCAGAACTAGTTAAAGGTTCAATACTGTACAATGCCAAAAAAATGTACAATCATCTGCCTTTGAATATCAAGTCGCTTTAATTCTTTCCCGCATTTCGCAAAGCTCTGAAATCACACTTACTGGAGAGGGCCCTATATGCAGTATAGGACTTTTTTGTTGATGTTTAATCATGAACAATTTTGAATTTTAAAATTTTGATCATCTCACACACTGATCAAAGGTCAAGTATTTAATATTTTATAACTCTTAAAATTATATCTATTTACAATCTTCCTATTGTACCATTTCATTGATACGCCTTTTTTTGTATTCTGCAATTGTCCACGTATGTTCTATTTGTAATTTTAATGACTTAAATTTTTTTTTAAATTGTATGATTTGTATTGTATATTTTTTATTATTTGTATATTTTTTGTGCTTTTGTTTGTTTTGTAAATGCTTTGTCGATGAAGCTATTTTGGCTTTTTGCAAAATAAAGCGTTATTTGTTTGTTGTTGTTGTATTCTGCTGTTTTGAATTTCTCAGAAAAATATATAAAAATCTGACTTAAGCCTTTTATAAAAATACTTAAATCTTTTTAATGACTTAAGTCCTTCATAAAAAGATTTAAATCTTTTTAACGACTTAAGTCTTCTAATAAGACTTAAATCTTTTTCTGTTTCGGAATAAAAATTTAAATTACAAATCATTTTGAAAAAGACTTAAATTTTAAGTCTTAAGTCAGCTTTCGAAAAATGACTTAAAATCAAATGACTTAAGTCATTAAAGTGATTTAAATAAAAAAAAAGACTTAGGCTGTATTCCGTTGCAAAACCAGGCGAACCAGACCGGTAAACTACGGTAAAGGGCGGTTCCTGAAAAACATCGGTTTGATACGGAACGGTTTGGTAAAATATTGGAAACGTCAAATGATGACGTTTTCTAAATTTTAATACCTTTATTATAAAAGTTATCTTTTATGCATTTTTAATGTACCTATTCTCCGCTTTTACGTTTGCTTTTTCTTTTCAATGGAGTTTAATATTCAAAAGTATTTTATTAATAAACTGTTAAACTCGTTACACAGCTTAAGTGAAGATTTGCATGTCAAATATTAAAACAGATCAATAAAAAATAAACAAATCTAATCAATATTTATATTTTTATAGCTTACAAAACATTCACGATTATTTGTTGTCTTGTTTTTCATGTTTTCTTTAAATGTTACTGACTTTAAGAAACAATGGCTGCATGATAAGTTGAAACGGTCCTAAAAAGTCATTCTATTTAGTTAATGAAATTTATTTACCTTTATTGCCTACCTCCATTGCTTTTGAATGTAAATACGAAATACTATAACAAATTTTAGAATTAAATGAGAATTTCACTCGAACCTCCAATATTTGCTTGATTTGTCTCACATAAATGATATTGATTCACAAACAAAACCAGAAAAAACCAGCCTGCTCGCGCTCGTTAGTTTGGTGACAGTTACAACCGAATTTTTCAGGAACCGTGTTCCGTAATAAGAAAACTTTCAGGAAACCGATAGAAACGGAACATAAAAACCATAACCAAGGTAAGCAACGGAATACACCCTTAAGTTTTCTGTGAGAAATGTCTCATTTTTACACCACTTGACTCAAAATAAAAAAAAATCACATAAGATGCTTATTTTATCTGTAATACTGTATATTTAAATTAATATACTTTAAAAATAATACTTAATACAAACCCGCAGCAACGACTTGAAAGACACACGGATTAATTTGGCTTCCTACGATGTTCGTGGCCCAACAAGATAAAGATCCATAATCCAGCTCCGTTATGGGGGTGTACTTGAGTATACTGACGCTGCCGTTACTCGTTCTGGAAAATCGTTCCTGTTCCAGTTCCAGAGTTTCTCCCGAGTTGTTGAATTTCCATTTATAACTCTGAAAGAATAAGTAAAAAAGTTACCTTATGTTTTGTATACAGGATCTCAAGAAAATAGTGTATATATTTTTTGTGGGTAATACTACATATAAAAATAACATACTAGTGTAGGTGTGGTTACGAGTTGTTGAGGGCTGAGCCGTTTAATCTTTTTTTTTCTTTTTTATACATTTCCCTCACTATTTCTTTCTTGTTCATATTGATACCACGGCTAAGGGTATTGCGGCGGGTTGCTGTTGGCTACCTCCGCGGCTGTTCTGGAGGAAGCCTGCAATCCTGGGCGACTCTGGTTCTTGGCTGCAAATTGGGGCTTTAGGCTCCCGTTTGCTCCTTTTATTCCATCATTTATTTTCGTTTCTTCATCATTTTTTTCCATCTCCTGAGTTGCACACGGTGCCTCGTTGCATCGTTTGCTTCCTGGTTTTTTGTGTTTTGGGATCGGTTTCATCGCTTCCTGATTCCTTATCGTACTGATGAAGCCTGAAGGCAGTTACATCAGTGTACACTAGTGTAGGTGTGGTTGTGTGAGTGTGCGTGTCTGCACTGGTGTACACTGGTGTATACGGTTACGAGTTGTTGAGGGCTGAGCCGTTTAATCTTTTTCTTCTTTCTTATACATTTCCCTCACTATTTCTTTCTTGTTCATATTGGTACCACGGCTAAGGGTATTGCGGCGGGTTGCTGTTGGCTTCCTCCGCGGCTGTTCTGGACGAAGCCCGCAATCCTGGCCGACTCTGGTTCTTGGCTGCAAATTGGGGCTTTAGGCTCCCGTTCGCTCCTTTTATTCCATCATTTATTTTCGTTTCTTCATCATTTTTTTTCCATCTCCTGAGTTGCACACGGTGCCTCGTTGCATCGTTTGCTTCCTGGTTTTTTGTGTTTTGGGATCGGCTTCATCGCTTCCTGATTCCTTATCGTACTGATGAAGCCTGAAGGCAGTTACATCAGTGTACACTAGTGTAGGTGTGGTTATGTGAGTATACGTGTCTACACTGGTGTACACTGGTGTATACGGTTACGAGTTGTTGAGGGCTGAGCCGTTTAATCTTTTTCTTCTTTTTTACACATTTCCCTCACTATTTCTTTCTTGTTCATAAAAATAACATGTAGAAGTATACCGGGTGGTCCGAACTGTATTCCGGAAACTTCGGCAGCATATTCTCCAGATGAAAATAAGCAAAAAAGTTCGTATGAATGTATGTCCTAAAATGTTTAGTTTCGGTGATACAGGGTGTAGAAGTTTCATTTTTATTTAGATTTTTTTCCAAATAATTTCTGAAATAACGTCAATATTTGGATGAAAATTGGTATCTGGGAGTTTTTTGACATGCGAAATTTGATTTTGATGTCAATATGACTCCTAAACGGCGCCATCTACATATTTTTTAACTGGTTTGGAGAGTAATAACTTTTCGTTCGTGCTTGTATAAAACTACTGAGTAAAAAAATATAAATTTACGACGTTTTTTACGTAAAAAAGATCTCTTGGTAAAAATCGCTACGAGTAATGATTCTCGAAATAGTGCCAAAAGTTCAACAGAAACTGTTATATCATAATTTTTTCGTCAAAAAATTTATGATTAATTTAAAAAAATAAAAATTTCCCAAAATTATTATTTCATTCAAATAACTACCTACTCAACGTGATTTTACAACGTGAAGGTATTTTTGTCAATAATGACATGTATTGACTATTTCCATTCTAAATATCTTGAGAACGGTTGCTCGTAGCGATTTTTATCAAGAGACATTTTTTACATAAAAAAGTCACGGAAATGTATTTTTTCACTCAGTAGTTTTATACAGGTACGGGCGAAAAGTTATTACTCTCCAAACCAGTTAAAAAATATGTAGATGGCGCCCTCAACAAATAGGAGTAATACTAACATCAAAATCAGATTTCTCATATCAAAAAACTCCCAGACACCAATTTTCATCCAAATATCGACCTTACTTCAGAAATTATTTGAAAAAATCGAAATAAAAATGAAACTTCTACACCCTGTATCTCCGAAACTAAGCACTTTAGGACATACATTTATACGAACTTGTTTACTTATTTTTATCGGAATATGGTGCCGAAGTTTTCGGAATACAGTTCGGACCGCCCTTATAATATATGAAGAAGGAAGCAAATTAAGACATACATTTTATTTATTTTTATTTGCAGAATATATTGCTGAAGTTTCACGTTAACAATTCGGACCACCCTGTATAATATTTATTAATAATTTTACGTAATTACCTTTTCTACGCTCTTTTGTCCGTTACCTTTACTGTAAAACTTTATATCGCAATGTAGAGAACTAATAAATAACAATTTCCCTCTAAATTCGAACGAATACAGAATGTACTAATAGAAATTTGAGCTGAATATACATAATATGGTAGTTGGGAATTAATTTCCACAAAGTTTAGAGTATCCGTAAAACTTCTAATGTGCAATTACTGCGCCGCATATTAAGCGCTGAGCGCTTTATCAAATGATATTTGTTAGTGGGAAGGACAAAAGAAGTACAGTAGGAAGGATAGGAGTACTGTGTTTCACGAAAATAACAGAGTATAATAAATTATTTTTAGTTCTAAAGTTATAGACAATGGTGAATTATAAAACGAAATATACTAAGTGGAAGCATAAGTGTATACTACTTAAGAATCATGATCATATTATTTTTTATATTATTTCATATTATGTCTTTCTAATAATTAAATCATCATTAATTAATTTTGAATTTTACTATAAAAATATAAATAAAATTGGAAAAACAGTTTTTTTTTAAATCTCGAAAACCGTTTGAGCTAAACAGGTAAAAATTTAGGTGAATTATTTTGATTCGACATCAAATCGATCCCCTGAGTGCGAGTCAAAAAAGCCGCGGGGGCAGATTTCCTATATTAATCGTATATAAGATTTCTTTACATTTTACCATTTCTCTAATGCTAAAATCAATGCATCGTAATCTTTAAACGCAAATATCTTGATAACCATTTCAAACTAAACGAAGAGCACCGTATTTCACCACTATTCAAAGAAAATTAAAGTACTTTCCATAGATGTTGAATTTTCCATGCCAGTTAGTATATTTCGCTTTTTAATTCACACGTATACCGGGTGTTGCATCGTCGGACGGGACATAGAAAATCCCATGTAAATTTTAATGGGGTCAATTATTGGCTTCCCTAATTATTTTAGAGAATAATTCTATTTAGGTTTATTGAAGAGCATTAAAACCCACATTCAAAAGAATAACTTTAGATATTTTTGATTAGCTCGTTTACGAGTTATGGCCGATTTCTTTTTAAATATTTCTCCTTTCTTATGGCCCTATATTTACTTATGAGCACCAGTCAAGGTAAAAGATAACTGTCAAATGAAGTTATCATTTCAGAAATTTGCCTATTTAGTGCTTTATTATTATTGAAAACTCATTCCAACATCGGAAATCTTAAAGATGTATTTATAAATACAAATTAATATGAATTAAAGTAAAATAAAGTAATCAATTACAAGGTTAATTATAATATTATTACAATATTCAATAACTTATTAATTTAGGTACTATTAAATTGTTAGAACTTTAGGATTTAAGAAGATGTTCAAATATTCCTCCATCGACTGCTAGACAATAACCCAGGCGATCATAAAATTCTCTTCTTACATTCGCTAGTTGGTAAACTGAAATTCTATTGCATTCGGCAGAAATAGAATTTTTAACTCGTCTCGATTTGGGTATTTTTGATCCTTGTATATCCTTGATCTACCTGTTTTTTAAATGGCCCCAGAGAAAGAAATCATTTGGCGAAATATCAGGAGACCTTGCTGGCCAATTTACTGTATGATTTAGGCCAATAACGTTTCCGTTAAAACTATTGTCTAAATATTCCCGAACAGCCAGGGTACTATGTGCCGGGCAGCCATCCATTTGGTACCAAACTTCCTGATTTTCCCTAGCGGCATCATGTAAAGCAGGTAAAATATGATTTTCGAGTAGTTCCAAATAATATTCTGCATTTAAATTTCGCGTAAGAAATAATGGCCCGATAATATTGTGTCCGAATATCCCTGCCCAAACATTTACTTTCTGTGGATATTGCGTCCTTGTTTCGACTAACCTGTGTTGGTTTTCTTTGTTCCCATATCGATAATTTTGAACATTGGGTTCATTATTTAAGGTAAACGTGCATTCGTCAGTGAAACATATGTTTTTTTAAAAATTCCCTATCAGTGTTTGCTCTTTCCATCATATCAAAACAAAACGCCTGTCGCCGTATTTCGTCCTCATCTCGTAGCTCTTGGTGCTTTTCATATTTGAAGGAATAGTATTTATGTCGTTTCAAAATACGAAACGCTGTAGTGTGATCTATTCCTATTTCATCCTCAAGTTTCTTTGTGCTGATCTTTCCATCGTTCTCTTCCACGCACAATAAAACTTTCAAGTCGGTTCATTTCTTGCATCTTATCTTTGTTCCTGCCTTGCTTCACATCTGCAGTTATTTATTAGGGTACCTTTGGTCTCAAATCTCTGGATATTCCTTGCGATTGTAGATTTTTCAGTTATCGGTCTATTCGGATACAGAACAGCAAACATGTCCGACACCTTTTGATAACTATTTCCTTGATAATACCATTTAATCATCAATACTTTTTCTTCGGTAGTTTAATTCATGGCTAATATTTTCGATGTAGGTATGAGTTTTTAATAATAATAATAAAGCACTAAATAGATAAATTTCTGAAATGACAACTTCATTTGACAGTTATCTTTTACCTTGACTGGTGCTCATAAGTAAATACAGGGCCATAGGAAAGGAGAAATATTTAAAAAGAAATCAGCGATAACTCGTAAACGGGCTAATCAAAAATATCTAAAGTTGTTCTTTTGAATGTGGGTTTTAGTGCTCTTCAATAAACCTAAATAGAATTATTCTCTAAAATATATAGGGAAGCCAATAATTGACCCCATTAAAATTTACATGGGATTTCCTATGTCCCGCTCGACGATGCAACACCCGGTATACCTAGTAACACAACGTAGGTTCCTTTATGTCATTTAAATTGTTTGTTATACAGTACGCCAAAATACCTCTTCAATTTAGTTTTTTGGGTTTTTTTCATGGAAAATCCATTTTTTTATATCTTATTTTAGTTTTATTGTTATTTTTCGATCGCCATGATGTAGAAATAATCACAAAAATCAATACGCAGGTATTTTGTTTAGGCGAGTGCAATATTTCATTACCAGATTAAAATCAGCTACTGTTTGTTCAACTTAATACTACGTATTTATTTATTAACCACAGATTAATAGTAAATATAATACAACCTAAATTATGGTAATGAAGGGGATACTAATGTATTAAAATATAGAAGTGTAATGATGTGGTATGCATCGGATGTTTCAAATGGGCTTAACTACTCTTTTGTTGATAATACGTATTAAACTTTGTACAAATGTTTGTTATTTGTGGTTGTCAGGGTACAGTAAAATGTTATATCCGGTGATAATATTATTATCGAGAGTATCTCTTAATAATACACAGGGTGAGTCTTAAATAAGTGCAAATATTTTAAATAATAAGTAAATTTTGTTAGTTTTTAGTTAAAAACAAAATTTCTTGATAATATGGCAACATAGGTAGCAGATTAAATTTACAAGAAAGAGAAGCCAGAACAGATTCAGTGGTACTCAAAATTTAAGCAGAAAATCATTTTTTTTGGAAATTTTGAAAGTAAAATACACACACCGGAAAAGTCTAGGGATATTACAATTTTATCCAGCCATCGTCAGTAATTTTATTATTTGCATTTCTGATATAATAAACTTAAAATAAATAAATAGTTTACAGGACGTATTGGAAATAAAAATGCGAAATTTACCGAATTTTTCAAATTTACCTTGATTTTTGTTGAACTGAAAAAAATACACACATTTTTTTTTATTCTAAACTGTGAATTAAAACAAAAAGATAAAACCATTTTTACTTAATAACGGGTATAGCCTCCTCTACTGTTCATTACAGCCCTATATCGTCTCTCCATGCTCCTGATCAGATTGTCGATCTCTTCTTGAGGTACAGCCTGCCACGCTGCATTCACGGCCCGAAACAGGTCCCTACGAGTTCCACGAGGCATACCCATTCTCAAAATTCTTCTTTGGACCGCGTCCCATACGTGCTCGATGGGGTTGAGGTCAGGAGATTGTGCCGGCCAGGGTAAGATGTTTAATTGATGAGCATTGATAAACTCACTTCCCACTCTGGCTGTATGAGGCCGTGCATTGTCATGCATGAGAATGAAGTTTCTCCCAAAATCATTGGCATATGGTAACACGACAGCCTCAAGAATTAAATCACGATATGTGATTCTTGTTAGAAACCTTTCAAGAAAAAGGAGATCGGTTTTTCGGCCTAACTGGACTCCTTCCCAGACCATATGTTCCACCTTGATAAGGGTGCACTTCCTGAACATGATCCAACCGAATAAGATTTTCCGGTTCTCTCTATACCATAAGCCTTCTCGAATCCGGATGAATTCCAAAGCGTCACTCATCCGTGAAGAGAATATTGGCCCATTGTTCATTCGACCACTGAACATGATCTTGAGCGCACAAATATCGTACCTCTCGATTTCCTCTCGTTAAGGGTTGAGCTCTCCAGGGGCGCCTGCTTCTTAAGTTGACTTCTTTTAATCTATTGCGAACAGTGTCAGGACTAACGGTTACATTATGTGTTTCCTGGAGAATTAAACTAAGCTCTGGTGCTATAAGAATCGGGCGGCGTCGAGCATTTAATTGTAAAAAATGATCTTGCTGAGAGGTAGTAATGCGATGTCGCCCTGTGTGCCTTTCAGCAACATCACCACTTTCACGGTAGCGTGCACTTAATCGCGATATTACACTTTGCGTTGTATTTAATGCTCTAGCTACGTCGATTTGGCGCATTCCAGCTTCGAGCATACCCATGGCCCTTAGCATTTCGTCTCTGTTAAGATGTCTACGCTCCATAATGTCGTTTAATACTAAACAGATTTATTTGAATGAATTCTGGCCAGTTAACATAAAAACATAGCCAGTACAGGTTAAATTCTAACAATTAATGCTAGGTCCTTTTTACACATTTGACAAAAAATGCACAAACACTTCTGCAAATATCCCAAATTTAGAAATAACTAATGTGACTACTTCATTTCAATCGAAGTAGAAAGAATCGGCCTACAAATATGTGGTTGTTTATTCAAAACATTTATTTTTAACTTTAATAAAATAATATCCCTAGATTTTTCCGGTGTGTGTATCTCGCTTACTTTGGACTTGGAACAACGATAAAGAGAAAATATGTTTCTGTTATCGAGATCTACCAGCCCTGAAAATATTTGCACTTATATAAGACTCACTCTGTATAACTAAATATAAAATCTTTTGAGCATATAATTACTCTAACATGTAGAAGTATATAATATCTAGTATTAGTATTATCTATAAGTAGAAATATTAAATTAAAATATTCATATTAACAACAGCACTTCCCTGTCATAATAAGTATCTAACAGTTAATTCAATTTAGGACAAACTACCGTATGATCGAAAAAAAAAACGGCGTCAGCGGTGGCTATGAAATGAATATCGCTGTCATTTTATATGTTAATTTATATGGGAAATGTCATCGATCGTCATTGCCCAGTCAACTGGACGCCGTTTTTTTTCGATCA
This sequence comes from Sitophilus oryzae, assembly GCF_002938485.1. Lineage (NCBI taxonomy): Eukaryota > Metazoa > Arthropoda > Insecta > Coleoptera > Curculionidae > Sitophilus > Sitophilus oryzae. The sequence continues at coordinate 3,193,133 of NW_022147287.1, read as the reverse complement.
TACGGTATTATTAATTATTACTTACTTTTGCGGGAGGGTCGGATTCAATTTCACATACAACATCGACGCTTTCTCCACGTGAAGCCCCCACAACGATGACTTTGTCGTATTTACAAGTTGGAGCGTCTGGAAAACAAACGTTTATTGTATTTATTATTCTGACATTGATTTGCTAAATATAAAAACAAATATGTAGAGTTACACTTGTAAATCTAAGAAGACTGCATGTCTTCAAAAAGCAACTTAAATTAAATATACAGGGTGGCGCCTCTCATACGACGCGGATGCTCCAAGGAGAACGACAGTTTGTATTGAAATGAAATTTTGTGAGCATATAGTTTGATTTAGAGCCATTTTTTAAAAATATAGAGAGTTCTATAGTGTGTCCTCAAAAAAAATTAAACAACGATATTCAATGGGGAATTCATGTCTCTTCAAAATACTATTAAGGTTGCCTACCCCTCAACGGTCCCAAGAGGTGAAAATCAAAAAACTCCAATATATGGGCCACGTAATGAGAGGTACAAGATACAAGCTTCTACAACTAATTATCCAGAGTAAAATAATAGGGAAGAGAAGCATAGGAAGAAGACAGATGTCGTGGCTTCGAAATTTCAGTGAATGGTTCAACTGTACATCAAACGACCTGTTCAGGGCAGCAGTCAACAAAATAAAATTAGTCATGATGGTCGCCAACCTTCGCAAGAAGTCGGCACCTTAAGAAGAAGACCTCTCAACCAAAGATTTTCTTAGATTTTTATGATTTAGTGTGAGTAGATCTTTATTATTTGATAAAATCTAGGGTGGCTGTCAACATAGCTGTCTAATTAGTTCATTTTAGCAACTAGTTATCCGTTTTGTGTCGGTTAAAACAAAAAAACAATCTCAGAAATTTCTTTAAAAAGGAAACTTATCCTACTTCAGAGAGAATTGATATGATTGGTGATTACAGTGTGCATTCATCAATTCATAGAATACTTAAATGCTTCTGATTTTATCCAGTCTGGGCTTTTTTATAGGGATATGTATGTAACTCGACCAACTATTGTCGACAACATGAGAGAAATGATTGTGGCTGTTCTTCGAAGTAGAACACCATGTATGCTTTTTAACATGAAAAGATCTTTTGAAAAGAAATACATTTTTTGCAATAAACAGGATAGGGAGCATTTGATTTCATCTAGTTAATTTTTGTAACATAATTATAAATTTATATTAAGTTTTAATTCTGTGACAATTATGTATCTTTTTATTACAGTATTTTACCTACATCCCTTAATTTTTGTTAAATTAACACAGCCACCTCTAGATTTTTTCAAATAATAAAGATCTAATAACGCAAAATCATAAAAATTTAAATATCTAGGAAAATCTTTATTTGAGGGGTAGAATTCTGTTCTGAATGAAGCTTAAAAGTAACTAAATTACTGACCAAAATTACATAAAAACAATTTCATTTAAAAAAATTGTCCCGGAGTGGAAATGAATAACAAAAAATTAAAACTCTTTACAAAATTACATATTTATTTTTATCCAAACCTAACAGAGGTGTAATAATTTCTAGGACCGTTTTTTTTTCTTCATTTCTCATTACACCCAAAACGAATGGCGTGTAATTTAATAATTCTTTACATAATATCCTAATAAAAAACCTGGCGGACATTTTTAAAACCGGCGGAAATATTTATGGGTTCCTTCGTGCCCGCCGAAAAACATCAAAATGGGAAAATTAAATAAACATAGGAAAAGTGGAAAATTTTATTTAAAACGCTTTGAAAGATTTAAACGCCGGTTAGCGGTTTTATATTTCTTTGTCAAGCTCGTTTGCCAGCGTATTAAATAAAAAATAAACATTCAATTTCGGCGCAAAACGCAGGTGTCGGGTCCGGTTCTATCGAATTTGAATTTAAATTTTGTTTGCGCTTGTTAATTTTACCAACACCGGGTTGTTTTGTGTATATTTGTTTTAAATATTTCTTTTCAATCGACACAGTAGATAATTGGTTAAAATAAACCTGGCGGTACAGTTTTTTTTGTCGAGAAAACCAGTAGTACAGTCAATCTGGCACTTTAACTCCCACCAAATTACCTCTGCTCTCATACTTTGCCAGTCGTAAGTATTCCACTGGAAAAGCTTAAATTAAAAAAAAAAAAAATCATATCCACCAACCTCACCGTTTTTGATAAACTTCAAAAAAATTTGGATTCCATTTTCTGGCTGAACCGTAGGCCCTACAGAACATTTTATGAAACAAAAAATGAGGAAAATTAAATTCTCTACATAAGTAACAAAAGTAACAAACCTCTTAAACCTACGGGGACAAAGCTAGAGGGCGCCAAATTCACTCAAACGCATTTTTTTTTACTGTCGCATATATAACATTTTTATAGTACTAAAAATTAAGAGAATTCAATTCTCTACATTTTCATTTTTCAGTAAAAAAGCTGTAAAACTTACCGGGACAAAATTTTTACTCCGCACACGAAAAAATTGCTTACTACGTTAAAACCCTCGCATCTACATTGCCGAAAGACGTCAGCTGAACGACTAGTTAGTAAGGATGGTAAAGATATATCGATGTATTAAATATATCGATATATTAATGGAAATATTTCGATATAATTGTATCGATGTTTTGCTTTCGATATATTGAGAATATCGATATATTTTTTGCGATAGGAATATCGGAACAAACAAGGAGCATCATCTGTGGTACGTTTGTTATCTATGTGTGATTTTGATATGGTTGTGATTATTTGATTTTTGATTTCTTTTGAATAGAAGGAAATAATCATATATTCATTGATTTTTTTTGTCAAACGTTCATTATAAATAATAATATATAATAGTAATTCATTCAGTCAGGTTCCAGTCAACAGTTGCCTACAATCTGCTACAATTAAAAAAATGGCGCTTCCAAAGAGCAACATTTGGCAACTTTTTACTAAATTCCTATTTGCAAGATTGATTAATCGATTGACTTTTTATTTTTTTCCACTGTAAAAATACAATATGATAAAAAAGGCGTCAGCGATGGCTATGAAATGGAAATGGGTGTCATTTGTCACGGGATGAGTTTCCTACGATATCCTCTGTGGGTATCTCGGAAACTACCGGAGATAGAGAGTAGGTTAAATGGGAAAAAAATTGCAGTTTTGTGGGGTCATAAATATGCGCCTTTCAGATTTTTGAAAAAGTTCGTGGCTTACTAGATATTTCGAAAAAAAAAATTGGCTATTTTAAAAATTGTCCCTAATTCCATTATAATCTATTGTAGACAAAAAATTTTCAGATAAAAGTTGTAGATAATCATATCCCTAATGAGTTAGTGGTCTCCGATTTTTTCTAAAGCCTGCCGTTTTTGACATATGACACAAACATATGTTTTTTTTAAATGGAAACCATAGTTGGCCATACCTTCATAAAAAGCGTCATTTTTTAAGCTTTTCAGCCATATAAGCTATAATATATTTTTTTGACAAAATTACCGAGTTATAGCCAATTCTTATCTGTCTTGACTAATTTCACTTAGTTAGCCATGGAAACAAGTTCGTTGCTGAAACAACATCGCCGTTGTTCTTAGAAATGTGAAACTGTCACATCCAAACTTTGTAAATTAAAATAAACAAAAATTGTAAATATAAATATTTCAAATGAAAAAAAGCGTGTAGGATTATTGGTTCAACTTTTCTTGGCCATACAGTTTCGAGGATACGTTGACCGGTTAACGTTACTTACGTTTTTTAGAGAACGGTTTTCAAGACATGTTAGAAAAGTTAAATTTTGATACTCGCGCATTAATAGAGTGGTTCCAACATGAATTTCATTATGACACACTTATATAGGTTAAAAATTATTTATATCATAATTATGCAGACTCAGGGATAGAAAGAGGCGGACCAATTGCATGGGCGTCCTCGATCACCTGACCTATCCATTTTAGATTTTTTTTATGCCGTATGGTTAACAACAAGGTTTACAAAAGAACTTATGAATTAAGGAACACTCGAAGAGGTGGTACAGGAGAAGTTTAATTAAGTCGACCGGTCCTTCTGTAAGAATAGTTAGAAATTCAGTTTTAAAAAGATGTATTTATGTACTCAAAACAATGGCGAATTTTTTGAACATTTTCTAAAATAACTTAAAGTGTATGTAGTGATATCATTTTTAGTTTTAGTTTGTGTAATGTAAATTGTAAAGAGCCGTTTAATAATACATTTTGTCTTTTTATAAGTTATAAATAATTATAACAAAATAAGAACAACATGCCAACTAAGTGAAATTAGTCAAGAAAAATAAGAATTGGCTATAACTAGCTTATATCGCTGAAAAGCTTAAAAAATGGTGCTTTTTATGAAATTATGGCCAACTCTGGTTTCCATTTAAAAAAAAACAATATGTTTGTGATATATTATGTCCAAAATGACAGACTTTAGAAAAAATCGGAGAATACAAACTCATCAAGGATGTGATTATCTACGAGTTCAACTTTTATCTGAATACTTTATTTCTAAAATAGATTATAATGGAATTAGGGACAATTTTTAAAATAGCCAGAATTTGTTTTTTTTTAAATATCTATTAAGCCATGAACTTTTTCAAAAATCTGAAAAGCGCATATTTATGACCCCACAAAACTGCAATTCTTTCCTCATTTAAGTTAGTTTAGTTTCCGAGATACCCATAGAGAACATCACCCTGTATAAGGGCGCGGTGATTATCATCCCCCTCCTATACAATCTACTTACTCCTAAAAATATTAAATTGTCTTCAGTCGTAGATTTTTGTTGGTCAATGGTACAGTTCAAACTGTATTCAGTTTTATTATTTCGAAAGAAACTTTAGCAATAAAAAGTTTATTTTCCAAGGACCGGCGACTGGTCAATGGCCATCCAAACACAAAGTACGGACTTTGAGACGAAATGTGGGTCAATTCTGCAAGTTCCGATGCAGTTACGTTGACACTTTAATCGACGTTTAGCGCCCCGGGGCGAAACAATTTTCCAATAGTCGAGAAAATATCGAGAAAAGCGTAACGGGATACAAAAAGAGACTAAGCGTGTTAGAGACAAAGAAGTGGATCTTAGAAGAAAAGGAAAACAGGTTTGATATTCTCATATAAAATGCCCTAGTTTGAAAACAATGAAAATAATTGTGTCAATGCAATTTCATTTTAGATTTACTTATTCTTTAAAATAAACACTATCTGGTTAACTATTAATTAATAGTTATTTTTTATACAAGACAATAAATTGGTATTTTATCGTCGAATAAAAAGATTAATTCACGAGCGATGTATTAATTTCGGGAGACGATAATGCAATTTTATCGTCGTGTATAGAACAATATTTTTTTCCATAGCGATTTACGTTTTAAAAAATATTCAAAAATTATTATTTCAAAAATTTATTACGAGTAGAAAAAATATTGTGCTGGGTTGGCGTTGGTTTCTATGTAATTTGACAAATAAATAAAGCTGTCTCTTTAGTTGTCAGTTTTGAGTCAATATTTTTTAATTCTCTTTAGTGTCGATAGCTGATTGAATTGGAGCCATAAATGGCTCAAAACGAAATAAGTAATTTACCAACAGATATTCAAGCTGAGGCGACAAACGCCATATCCAAACTACTTCCATTTAAATCTCGAATAACTTATGAAAAGGAATACAAAAATTTTCAAAAATGAAAGCAGTAATTAAAAACGTGCGAGAAGAAATAAAGTTTTTAACCTATCCTCGCTGTTAAAGTACCATTTAATCTACCCTTGCGCTTAAAGTACTATTTTATCTACTATTTTTGATAGATATAAGGCAATTTTAACAGTTACTATGAAAAAAAAACATTTTTTTTATGTAGAACAACTCAAAGAAAATATAAACGGGAATCAGTAGTCCCAGCATAATCTATAATTGTAAAAAACAAGATATAGGGGGTGTATATCTTAGAGCATTATGTTCATAGGAACTTTTTGTTTTATTTTTATTTGTAGTTTCACGCACTGAAGTTTGATGCATTATTTTTTTACATTTTGCATATAAGAAATTGTTAGCATTGTATTTATAAATTTCAAACCAAAAACTTGGTTAAAATCTGTTTCTTTTTTATAGACGTGAGATACCCTGTATGAAGAATCCACGAAAAACAGGATCTGCGAACTTTGCCCAACATATACAGAGAAGCAAGAAGAAAAAAGTATGGTGGGTGGTCAGTATTCCCCAGAAGCTAAAAAGTAGGACAAATAAACATAATTTCGTTGTATTCCTTCAATAAATTAATGACATCGTACTAATCAAAAACAGCTCTGAAGGTATCTCTAAAGCAGCTCTAAAAGTATGCCTAATATTCTGAATGATTATTTTTTACTGTAAAATTGATCACACACAGTGTAATAATAAAACAAACACGAGATCAAAAAATAAAATAAATATAAACAGTGATTCATACGTTACTGAATTATGACAAAAAAATTAATAAATGTTTTCAGAGTAGTTATAGAAACTTAATAATTTAATATGACATATTGTTTGAGAACTACTTGTTCTGGAGAGTAATTTGTTCCTGTAGTAGTATCTTTAGAGCTAATTTCAGGTTTATGAAGTTGATCGAAGTGTGCTTGATAACAATTGATAATTATGGGACAGTATTAAGTTATGATGAAGATTAGTTCTCTCTCTTAAACTTCCTTAGATAAATAGTTTCTCCGAAAAGTTTTTTACTATACAGGGTGTGTATATGTACTGAGTAATATTTATAGAAAACTAGTATAGTTTGTAATATTATTAAATATTTACATTAAGCATATTACATAATAACGCAGTGGTCAAGATGACTATACCAGGAAACGTTGTATAGTGCCTAAATGTTCTTCGTCGTTAAGCAGTTTCATTGTATAACGTTTTATTCACAGTCCAGAGTTGTCTTTGAATTTTCCAGATCAACCTGTCCTATATTAATTATAGATACTTATATTTTATAATATTTATTCAACAAATAGACCTTTTTATATTATGTCGTTTTAATCGTTAAAGAGAAACTGGAATCTAAGCGACGCGCGACGGGCGCTAGCCAAAATCCTCATTGCTAGATCGCGACATTACTTTTTTAAAATAATCCAAACAAAGAATGTTCTCCAGAGTCAACTAAGAAATTCCTGTTTTAAAACTCAATATATAAAAGCGTCCATCCGAAAGACATACAAGTCACAGCTTTAAGCTCACGTTGGAGCAAGCATTAATAACAGTATCGACATTAAAGCTACAGTAGCGGCCGGATTTGTTTCGTTCAAACCAGCGTTTCGAATACTTACACTGCACTCTAAAATGGAGCTCGTCGCTGACGGTCTCGCCTTCGGAATTCACTACCGAACATTTGTACACTCCCGCGTTCTGTCGCGTCACTTTCTGCAGCACCAGGCTCTGATTGCTGTGAATGATGCGACTAGACATGTTGTGGGGCAGCACGAGGTCCTGAAACAAAGGGGATGCTATTTTAGGTTTCGTTTTTGCTATTTGTCGTTTATTATCGTTGTGTTTTTTAGTAGTTCTTGACCACCACTCTTCTTCCCTCCACTAATCTGATGTCAGATCTCTCAAAATTCGTATTTTGAGTATAAATGCGTTGCATTTACTTAAAAAAACATAATTTACTTTATTCATTTTAGTAATACTAGTGAAGACTAGTATTTCAGATTGTATACTAAGGGCTGGCAAAGGTTAGTTTTGAGTCGAGATTTCCGTATGTAAGAAGAGTACAATGCGTTTATAATGTACAGGGTGGGTCAAATTCGACGCTTTTAAATGGAAACACCCTTTTCTATAGGAGATAGACGAAAACTAATATCGGTGTCTGGAGCTGAATTTTCATTAAAAACATGATGGTGAAAACCGCACATCAATATCTGTTACCGTTTCGGAGTTACGGGGTGTTCTTCAAAAATGTGCATTTTTAACAAATCGCTGTAACTTTTTTGCTATGGAAAATTTTGTATTTCTATGAAAACATTTCCAAAGCACCTTTTTACATAGAATTTAATCATTTAAGTATAATTTTTTTAAAATTAGTAATTTAAGAGTTATCAACGGAAAAATTGGCAGTACCATAGACAAATTTTTGTCTATGATCAGTACTTAAAATTCTAGAGAAGGGTGTATATCATGCGTTCAGTTTTACGATTTACTTAAGTCTCATGATACTTTATTTGTTTATTTATTAACGAGTCGTTGTAATTTTCCCTATATCTTGTAAATTTTTAAGTTAAAGTTAGAAACACTTGCACTTTTGGTAAAAAGAAGTGGAATTGAGTTGGTGTTCGACAGAGGTTGCGTTATTAGAACTCTAAATTCAAAAATGTATATCTCGAAATCCATTAGAAATAATTGATTGTAGTTTTTTTCAAAAACTTTCTTAATATTTCTGCTATATTTTCTTCGCAGACAGTATGTGGAAATCTTTACAAATAAAAAAGTTACATGATTGCTAAAAATTGCTATGCCCTAAAAGTAAATTAACGGTTTTTTTTAAATTTTTGAATGGAAGAAATAAGCCTATCGAATTTTTCTCATTTAAACATCTTGTAAAAGATCCGAACTTCAAAATAAAAAAAAATTAAAAATTAAAAAAACCATGAAAATACCGTTGAATTTTTTAAGCCCTAAAAATCAAAAGGCGTTTATATGGTAATAGCATTTCGATTCCATCTTTGAGAGATGGTTATTATTAATTTTGATTAACGTCATATTTATTGCTGTTCTCAAAGTAAGCCCTTTGCGTAGCATTAAACAAACCCAATTTTGTGCTTTTTTATCATTTTAAATCAGCAAAAAATATGACTAAATTGTTAAAATTTTATCAATAAAAATCTATCTAGGAATGAAAATGGAATTGAAAAATGAAATGAAGACGGAAAGAGAAAACTTTCCGAAACGTTAAGCATTTTTTTCTTTGTTAGGCAAACTTTTATTACTGTAAACACAACTTCTGACAAGCAGCGTCCGTTTAGGTTTAACGCAGAAGTGTTTACAAAAAATAACTATTTTATTTTGTAGATTCTTCTTGCAGTGCAGTGGCGAAAAACCCATACGGATTTTTTTGGATAGATGAATCCGCCACATAGGTATAGGCATTTTTTAAAATGGAATTATATTACCATAGAAACGCGTTTTGGGTTTTAGGACTAATAATAAAAAAGTATTTCCTCTTGTAAAGACAATCCGGAGACATACTGTAGAAGAAATCCATATCATGTCATAAGTAACTATTTTAAAACCTTTTTTTCCGTATTGCGAATTTTTTTTGCTCATTTTTATCATTAGTTTGTCGTATTTCTAGTTTATTTTATAATTGGTTTTATGCATAGTGTATAAATCTGGAAATATATTGTGATAGTTTTTTTAATGCCATTGTATACGTATAGCTGTCAGTATATGAAGAAGATAAGTTGGTCAGCACCACGCTTGAACTGCATTTGCTGTCCTCCTTTCACGCAGTTGAGCAGCTCTGAACTGTTCAAGAACGCGATACTCTCCCTCCATTCAATTGAGTCATAAAGTTCAGAACTGTTCCGCGCCATACGGAGGCACCAGGCTATCGAGCACAGCTTCTTTCAGAACCGTTCTGAGCAGCCCAGGGCGTAAAGCTCCGAAACTTGAAATTCGCGATAGAGGACAGCAATTGCTAACATTTTCAAACACAGCTTTTTTCAAGAGACCTGTATAGTAGTAAGTTCTCCTTTTAAAAGACATTATCGTCATAAATAGAAAGAAATAACTTTGAAATATACATCGGGCAGCTTAACAGCAGCCACAGACAAAGGCACTTGACACTTGAGCTTCATGCCCAGAAATGTTTTTATAGCTCCATATAAGGACACTCAACTGTCGACACAGCGTAGAAATCTCGGGATCTAAAACTCACTTTAGAGTACTTAGCGACGTTTTATATCGGTGTAATAACTGCATTTCCGGTAGCTTTTATTGCTACACTTTGGGGCATATAAATAAAAAGTTTGAGGTTAGAACAAAACGGGATGAATTCTTACTGTACGTTTTACAGGATTATCTTTGTGGTGTAGTGGCTATAATATACAGTTTTATTATGTAATAGCATTATTTGGATTAAATATATAAAAGTATTCTCTCTTATATTTAATATTAATTAAACTTTTAGTTATGTAATCGAGGGCGCAATTTTTAAATTCATTGTTGTCAACCATGCATATATTCGGCGCCGTCCTGACTAAATGGAATTTAAATTTCGCGTTAAGGATTCAGGTGGTACCTCTGCTGTAAAGAATGTCAAGTTGCCGCATCAAGTTAATTTTTAAGTGAATTTCATAAATGATCGGTTTACTACACGTATGTATATTATACCGTGCTGGCAACTGTTACTTTTGGGTCGGCATTCACATGTGTGGAAGTAAATCGCATAGGGATCTTATTAAGTCGGAGTGAGAGAAATGCGACCGACCGACGCGACGCGCGACTGTGTGCTGTTGCGGCGTTGCCGATACGCCTTTCCCTCTCAAGTAAAGTAAAATCACGATCGCAAACCGCTTATTTTTAAAAGACTTTTTTTTCAAGAGATAACTAGATAAAATTAGACATGTTTCTGAGCATCTGAAATGGAATTATAAGGATATCGTTAGGGTGTCATTTTTTTTATAACGAGAAAACGTCAGTAATCGCGATAATTTAAAAACTCAATTTTTTAACACATAACAGGCCATAACTCAAGAACCACTTTAGATATTGAAACTTTTTTTTATTTTCAAGATCGGATATTTTACAATATGTTTACATAAGAAAAATTCGATAAGGTTGTTTTTTCTATTCAAAAATTGTAAACAATCCATCCATTTGCTTTTAGAGCATAGCAATTTTCAGCAATCGTGTAATTTTTTTATTGATACAGATTTTCACATACTGTCTACAAAGAAAATACAGCAGAAATATTAACAAAGTTCTTGAAAAACTACAATCTATTACTTCTAATAGATTTCGAGATATCGATTTTTTGGATTTAGAGTTCTAATAGCGCAACCACTATCGAACACCCACTCAATTCCACTTATTTTTACCAAAAATGCAAGCGTTTCTAGCTTGCACTTAAAGCAATTCAAGCTATAGGGAAAATTACAACGATTCGTTAATAAATGAACAAATTAAGTATCACGAGACGTAATTAAATCGTGAAGCTGAACATGACGTACACCTTTCCCTAGAACTTTAAGTACTGACAGAGGTATTGATTGGGTCGACCGGTCAACTGCGACAAATCTGCTATATCCCCTTCCACGTCTCTTAGCGATGTGCACAGTTTCTCGGTTTATTTCATATGTTTGGCAACGTGTTTACTGTCCTCTTTTTGTTCAGTACATTATAAACGCATTGTACTCTTCTTACATACGGAAATCTCGACCAAAGACTAACCTTTGCCAACCCTTAGTATAAATAAATAGTGTTGTGATACTAAGCTTAAAAATGTTTACTAGCAGATCTTGAAGTCGAACATTATTCTTTTTAGAACATCTTTTAGTGCAAAGTGTACAAAATAGCTTAATAGCCGTAAAATAAACCCATCGCAACTTCATTAGAATATTTTGAACGGGAAAGCGTAGTAATGGCCCTTTATGTCCCTCAAGTGCTGTTAAGGAGGTGAGTTATGTTGATGTAAATAATAACTGTTTATATATTTATAATCCTAGGATTAAGGGAATCTAATCTGTGGAACCAGACTAACTACGGTCACTCGAGGATATTGCCAGTGATAAGGAAAATCATGGTGAACACGAGTCCACATCTACTAGACCAGAAAACGGACTATATGTTCACCAAACATGATTTTGGAGAAAAGATAAGAATTCGCATCCCGACAAGAGTAGAATGGGCAAGCAACCGAGTAATGAACACTTAAGAGATAGCAGTCTACACAGATGCTTCCGCAACTTCAGGAGGCACAGGTATAGGCATCACTCAGAGGAACTAGACATCCGATGATCTTTAAGGCTATCGGATGGCTGTAATGTTCTACAAGCAGAGGTTTACGCCATAAAGGAAGCGGCTAGTTGTATACGAGAGAAAATTGCTGATAGACCAATAGGGGATATAGTGATATACTCTGACAACTTGGCCGCTTTAAGAAGCATCACCATGCAATCGGTGAGATCGAAAACTGTGATGGAGTGCCGAGAAGCACTGTCCTGGCTGCGTCAGGGCGGGGCTACTCTGTGCTGGGTGCCAGGCCACAGCAATGTGGTGGGCAATCAGGAAGCAGACAGACTCGCCAAACACGGGGCCAGGGGAGAGGCCGTGGCAGATGACCCACCACTTGTGACGATCAACACACTGTAGCGTTTTTTAAACCACTACCACTGCGAACGGCAGCTTTTCATCGTAGAGCAGTCGTGGATAAGGTATTTCACTAGAGATAAAATTAATCAGTAATAATTAACAAAAGATATATAGATATTGGGCGCCAGGCATGTACAGAGAAAGAAAACACAGTTGTATATTACTTAAAACTAATAACTATATTTATTCATGATGAATTCTGATGGTAAATAGCATTGTACAATTTTAATAATTATTATAGTAATTATTTGTTGAGTAAAACTATGTATGTAAATAATATTAAATATGTTCTATGAAAAGACTATGAAAAAATACAATGCGTGTAACGTTATAAAAAATATAAGAAAAGTAGCATTACTTTTTTTAAATTATTAAATTTTATGTGGTGTTAAATCTGATGTGTTACTATAGCGCAATAATAATATCTATAGAAAGTAATACTATTACAAGGCGTAATATAATGAAACCTAAAATCTAAATCACATTGTAACTACTGAATCGACATAAATGTTCTTAATAATCTAACCACTAAATATAGTCTGTACGATATTATTTAAACTGTATGTTACTGTTTAAGACTGAAAATATAGAAAATCTAAAACATAAAAACTAGAACGTAAATCTACACTTAGCTGTTCTTTATGTAATCTTGCTTCAAACAGTAGCAGCGTGAGGTGGTCTCGCATCTCTGTACTGTCTGTCGGCGATCCTGTTGGTCAAAACAACAAAAGGGGCCAGATTGAGGACACCATGAATCCTTACAGCCGTAGCTACTGATTAGGCTTAGAAATGGGAGTGAAGCAGCATGGGACTCAAGCTACATTCACGCTGTGGCACTTAGATGTAAGAAAAAATCGTTCTTACTGGGGACACTCGTCCACAGGACATCTTGGACACAGTCCGCACCTTGGAAATAGTCCGTACCTTGGAAATAGTCCGTACCTTGGACACAGTCCGTACCTTGGACACAGTCCGTACCTTGGACACAGTCCGTACCTTGGACACAGTCCGTACCTTTGACACAGTCCGTACCTTGGACACAGTCCGTACCTTGGACCCTAAAAATATGAAACTCTTGTTTAAAACCAAACAAGGTCTAATAAACAAAATAAACCTACCTCGAAATACTGCCGAGGGCTCAATAAATAATAAACAACATGTCCTTTCTTCCATGTGACATTCTGGAGGACAAAAGAAAAGGGACGCCAACGTGCCAGCAAAACACAAATACAAGTTGGGACATCCGTAACTCTACCCTAAAAATATTCAATAATAATATCGAATCTATAAGAGGTAATAACTCATCTTTACCTGTAGCCTCGAAATAGCAGCTGATTCAAATTATACAGCAAGATTTAAATAATCACCATTTCTAAAAGCTGGGATACAACAGAGAGTCAAAACAAAGTGAGGTTAAGCACGGAGAGTTGACAGAAGCGATGTTGACAGCGCGCGCCTCCACAGAATAGTAACAGGGTTGTGTCGAACGATAACAGGGTTGGCGACTAGGGAACGTAAAAATTACGCGTAAAATAAACTATCCGGCCTGAACGAGAGGGAATCCGGTGATGATAGGCCAGACATCATATATTATATATATATAAAAGACATGCAACGAACTAAAAACGTTACAACACTAAAGGAAGCTAGAGGAAATGTCATCGAGGCCAAGCAGCAAGAGACGTGGCACCACCTGAGGACTGCGCTACAGCTCGAAGACTATGGCCAGTGGTAGCTGGCAAAAAGACAAAACAGCTACTAGAGCACAAAAAGGACCTAGTACGCATAATTGTAGGTGTCGTCACTGGAAACTGTCCCACTTGGGTAACCACCTCGTGAGATGGAAAGTTTTCGACGACGACTAATGCAGAGAATGCGGAGAGGAAGAAGAAACCATAGAGCCCTGCTGTGCCACTGGCTGGCACTGGAATACCGACGCTTTAAAACTTTAGGGCAAGGTTCTTTGGAGGGACTAGAGGAAGAAGCAGAAGGCAACATCAGCGACATCGGGAACTTTGCAAAGAGCTGGAAGTACTTTAACGCAAAGAAAGAATGAGAGGAAGGTCTGGTACAACAATACAGAGGTATCGCAATGGGCCCAAGGCCTCCGAGTGAGGGATCAAACATGATCCGAAACCCCAGCAACCGAACCTAACCTAAACTATATATTTATAATTAATTTTTTAATTATTTCTTACTTCTTAAACCTTTAGATAATATCCATATATTTTTTCTCTCCTTTTTCTTGGGTATGATGTTTTTTTAAATAAATTGAAAGATTTTTTTTTAAATTTTTTTTATTTATTTTTTTTAAATTTTTTTTTGTTTAATTTTTTTATTTTTTTTTATAATTAATTTATTTTTGTTTTCCAAAATATTTTGATTAAAAGAAAATATATAAAAGTTGGTAACGCTCTGTTGGTCACGCTTAATGACGTGACTAGCTAAACTATATATTTATTCTATTTATTTTCCTATTTCTATAGCGTCGAGTACAAGATAAAAGATCTGGAAATTTGATTTCCATAGAGCTGAAACGACGTATCAGGTTCCATTTCCTTATTTTCATTCTCGATGAACTGAAAATTTCCCTTCTCGACCGGAAACTATAATGTACAAAATTGATTAAACGCGAGTCTGTTGTTCACTTTAAAACAAACATGTTTGTTCTAGTATAGTCCCGAGTTATGGTAAACTTCCGCTGTAATTAGATCGCGGCCTAAGAAAATACAGAGATAATGGTTCGAAAGAGAATCAGTGAAAAATAAATAGAGGAAAAGAGGTAAATAAAAAGAAATTCCATAAGAGGAATGGAGTAAATTTTGTTCTGATTAAGGTCTTAAATAACACACCGGAAAAGTCTAGGGATATTACAATTTTATCCAGCCATCGTCAGTAATTTTATTATTTTCATTTCTGATATAATAAAATTAAAATATACAAATAGTTTACAGGACGTATTGGAAATAAAAATGCGAAATTTACCGAATTTTTCAAATTTACCTTGATTTTTATTGAACTCAAAATAATACAGACATCTTTTTTTTATTCTAAACTTTGAATTAAAAAAAAAGATAAAACCATTTTTACTTAGTAAAGGGTATGGCCTCCTCTACTGTTCATAACAGCCCTACATCGTCTCTCCATGTTCCTGATCAGGTTGTCAGGTACAGATCTTGAGGTACAGCCTGCCACGCTGCATTCACGGCCCGAACCAGATCCCTACGAGTTCCACGAGGCATACCCATTCTCAAAATTCTTCTTTGGACCGCGTCCCATACGTGCTTGATGGGGTTGAGGTCAGGAGATTGTGCCGGCCAGGGTAAGATGTTTAATTGATGAGCATTGATAAACTCACTCGCCACTCTGGCTGTATGAGGCCGTGCATTGTCATGCATGAGAATGAAGTTTCTCCCAAAATCATTGGCATATGGTAACACGACAGGCTCAAGAATTAAATCACGATATGTGATTCCTGTTAAAAACCTTTCAAGAAAAACGAGATCTGTTTTTCGGCCTAACTGGACTCCTCCCCAGACCATAACTGTTCCACCTTGATAAGGGTGCATTTCCTGAACATGATCCAACCGAATAAGATTTCCCGGTTCCCTCGATACCCTAAGCCTTCTCGAATCCGGATGAATTCCGTGACTCATCAGTGAAGAGAACATTGGCCCATTGTTCATTCGACCACTGAACATAATCTTGAGCCCACAAATATCGTACTTCTCGATTTCCTCTCGTTAAGGGTTGAGCTCTCCAGGGGTGTCTGCTTCTTAAGTTGACATCTCTTAATCTATTGCGAACAGTGTCAGGACTAACGGTTACATTATGTGTTTCCTGGAGAATTAAACTAAGCTCTGGTGCTGTAAGAGTCGGTCGGCGTCGAGCATTTAATTGTAAAAAATGATCTTGCTGAGGGGTAGTAATGCGATGTCGCCATGTGTGCCTTTCAGCAACATCACCACTTTCACGGTAGCGTACACTTAATCGCGATATTACACTTTGCGTTGTATTTAATGCTCTAGCTACGTCGATTTGGCGCATTCCGGCTTCGAGCATAACCATGGTCCTTAGCATTTCGTCTCTGTTAAGATGTCTACGCTCCATAATGTCGTTTAATACTAAACTGAGTTTTTTGAATGAATTCTGGCCATTTATCATAAAAACATTGCCAGTACAGGTTAAATTCGAACAATTGATGCTACATACTTTTTATACATTTGACAAAAAATGCACAAACACTTCTGCAAATATCCCAAATTTAGAAATAACTAGTGTGACTACTTCGTTTCAATCGAAGTAGAAAGAATCGGCCTACAAATATGTGGTTGTTTATTCAAAACATTTATTTTTAATTTAATAAAATGATATCCCTAGATTTTTCCGGTGTGTGTAGTTCTGTGGATAATTCAATTGTGGAAATAGTTATTCTTTGTCATATTACTTGATAATAATTAAAAGCCAATGATATTCCTGGCAAATTTTGAAGTATAATTAGTGGAAAAGTTTGTTAGAGTTTCATTCAGAACCTCGCAATTAGTGGAGTAAATTAGTGGTTTCGACTACACTTTATACTTTTTTTCCATAGCAACTGTTAAAATTGCCTTATATCTATCAAAAATAGTAGATAAAATAGTACTTTAACCGCAAGGGTAGATTAAATGATACTTTAACAGCGAGGATAGGTTAAAAAAAATTATTTCTTCTCGCACGTTTTTTAATTGCTTCAATTTTGGAAAATTTTTGTATATTCTTTTTCATAAGTTATTCGGGATTTAAATGGAAGTAGATTGGATATGGCGTTTGTCGCCTCAGCCTGAATATCTATTGGTAATTTACTTATTCGTTATGAGCCATTTCTGGCTCCAATTCAATCAGCAATCGACACGAAAGAGAATTAAAAAATATTGACTCAAAACTGACAACTAAAGAGACAGCTTTATTTATATGTCAAATTACATAGAAACCAACGCCAACCCAGCACAATATTTTTTCTACTCGTAATAAATTCCTTGAAATAATAATTTCTGAATATTTTTTAAAACGTAACTCGCTATGGAAAAAAATATTGTTTTATACACGACGATAAAATTGCATTATCGTCGCCCGAAATTAATTCACTCACGATTTCATCGCAAGGAAATTAATCTTTTCGGTCGACGATAGAATACCATTTTATCGTCTTGTATATAAAAAATAACTATTAGTTTACGATCATTAACAGTATTTAAAAAATACAATTAAAATCAATAGAATATCCTAGCAACAGCTTGCGTTAGTCAGTTGTACCCATAAAGAAAACCTAATATTTAGCTTATAAAACAATCAAATTTTTGTTTCTAACCACAATCTTCCCCTAGGAGATGCAAGACCTTATCGTTGGTGGGGAAGCTCCTGGTCAGGTGCTGGGGGGAATCCCCTCTAGCACTTGGCTTGGTCTAAGAAGCATCTCACTCATCGTCTTGTCCCTGACTGTAGTGTCGTGGCCAGGGAATTGCACCAAGACATATAACGATACCGGGCGGGGCTACGGACAGCCTCAACCTTTGGGGCACCAGGGGAGGCACTCCATTGTATTTTACCTACCACTTCTACATGCGGGGCTCTGTAGAAGTGGACCGACTGTCTCTAGCGACTCATAGAACACTATGAGATCTGATAATAATAGTAATAAAAACATCACCGGTGAAGCTGTGGGGAAACCCCTGGCGACACTGGGAACAGTAACAATGAAAGTTCCAAGGGGCCAAACCCAAAGGGAACTACAGGGAGGTGGCTGACACTTGCGTGAGACCATCCTCCACCAGGGTGCCATACAAGCTACCATCTCTCTCCAGGGGTCGGGAGCTCACCTCCTACCTCTAAACCCAACAAGCGACACAAGCTCCGTTTCGTCTACCCGGCCTGGGTCGTAGCTCCTCGACTGTGAGGGACACGGGTCTCCGTAGGAAGTCCTGGGACTGTATGATGAGTTATAACTCAAGAAAGGGGGACACAATAGATCTCTAAGGTCGCAGAGATTAACCCCCCTCCCACTTATTCTAATTCTAATTCTAATTCTAACCACAATTTCTCTTGACGAAAGATAATCATAGACCAAAATGACATTTCTCGTAAATTTTGAAGTATAATTAGTAAAAAAGTTAAAAGTTTGATAACTTTTTCTACTAATTGAAAATATCTACCACAAATTTTGCATTCTGAATGTTTACATTGAAATTAAAGGAACAAACATCTACGTTAATTGAAACCACTAATTTGTTCCACTAATTGCGAGGTTCTGAATAAAGCTTAATTTTGAATGCTTACATTAAAATTAGAGAAACAAACTTCTACGCTAATTAAAACCACTAATTTTGAGGTTCTGAATAAAACTTCACATTTATTTTTTCCCTAGGAATTAAATAATATTTACCTTTAGTCATAACATCTGTGTACCGATGATATTTATTTTAATAAAGAAAAATAAGATTTTTTTTACGAAAATAAGCGAAACATATGTTCTTATTCGTTCTCCTTTTCCTGTTTGTCCCGGAAAATGTTAAAAAAACGAATATCACTTAGAAAAAACGGCGAATATCTCCCGTGCCGACAACTCGACGGCTCGTAAATACAACATAATGGCGGTGGATATAAATATTATTTGAAGACAAAGTCTTTACGACGTCCCACATATATATTCGCTCGAAGGAATATTACGGGTGTTTCCGTTCCATTCGTTTCTGTTGTTCTTTCATGCGTCACTAAATTTTCCGATCTCGTCTTTCAGACAATTTTTTTACTTATCAATTTGTAAACATTGATTTTTCGGTGAACTTCAGACACAGATTTAAATTAGATCATGTTTTCGCCAAATTCATTATAGTTTTCTTTTCTAAAAAAAATCAAACGTAACAGTTTCTTACAATGAAGAATTGTCATGGAGGTGCATTTAGTTGTTTTAGGTTAGAGGTGGGAATTCTAGTTCCTTGGGAGGAACTAGTTCCTTAGTTCTATTTCCTCCAGAGGAATAGTTCCTTCAACTAGGTCTTTGGTTCTCATTACCTCCCGACTAACATTGACAAGTTTTGTTATAAGTCGGAACTATTCATATTATGATCCGTATAGTTTTCATAATGTTCGAAATGTAGAATGTAGAATGTTTAGGAGGGGAGTTAATCACCGCGACCTTATAGATCTATTGTGTGTTTCCCTTTCTTGAGTTATAACGAGTTATAACTCATCATACAGTCTCAGGGCTATAAGAAAAGCCAGTATCTGAGACGGCTCCACAGAGACTGTAGCATTTTTTATTTCCTTTAATAAAATTGAATTTAAAAATCTATTTATATTTAAATTTCTTAGTATTGGCGCCATCTATTTGCTAGATGCCAAAGATACCAAACTCCATTTGTTACAGCTCACTTGTCTCGATATTTAATTTTTAATATCTATTCGCTAGATGTCAAACTTCATCTATTACAGTTCACTTGTCTTGTTTATTAGCGCCATCTATTCGCTATATGCCAAACTTCCTTAATTGCATTTCACTTGTCCCAATCTCACTTCGCTGTGGATTGCGATTTTCTGTTCTAATGATTTCGATCATATGATATCACTTTTTTTCTGGGAATTTGAATCTGAAGAAGACGCGTGTTTCGGCGTCCGACAAATTTTCCAGGGAAAAGCACTCTGAATCCACTTTTCGATTTCCATTGCATGGGTATCCGATTTGGGAATTTGAAAACCTTGTAAAGTATGCAATCCAGAGTATAGATCGTATTTGTTTGGTTTCTTCTTGGAATGATCACCGTAAGTTTATCCGCCATTTTATATAGCCCTATCTAACTAAATTCTATTTCAGTTATTTCCGTTTTTTACTTCGTTTATTTGAGTATTTAATTACTGGTTTGGATCCGCATATGGTTTGAATATATTTATGTAAAGCTGATTTTCAGACCGTAAGTTGTTTTTTTTATTGAGTATCTGTCTTGAGAACTATTTTTTATTTATAGAGTAACTACCACATGGTACTCAGTAACTACCACATGGTACTCAGTAACTACCACATGGTACTCAGTAATTACCGCATGGTATGCAGTAATAATAATAATTAAATAATGCAGCAATTATTGTATGTTTCACCCACTTTCATTTTGTATGGACCTATGCAGACCTTAAGACAGTGTTCCTGACATTACAATCGTTCTTTTGGCTAATATCGAAGACTTCTCCTGCCATAGTCATCTGCATCCACTTCTGTTAGTCTGGAGAATACCTAACTACCTGTGTACATCATAAGAAACTATATACAGATAAGTCTTAAGTTTGATACACAAGGTACGCTTTTATTTTATAATTTTTGAGAGAACAGATTTAATAACCTGGTAAATTATCACTATTTATCCCACATTTTGTAGTCAAAATTATTTTTTTATTTAACGTTATAAGTTATAATTTGATTTGTACAGTACAATCTTACTTAGCTATGATATTTTATATGAAAATTATTAACACGTATTCATTTTAAAGGTTTTTGTACACGACGTGTTTCGAAACATCATCGTATTGAGACATACATAAATTTCACCTGTTTTTATTAAGTAGCTTACTTAGTTCACAGAATACAGTTACTAAATTCAAATCTATTTAAAATAACTTGCGGTTTTATTGGGATCACTGTGACTAATTAATGATACTTTGTGTTCGTTTTCAATAAATGTTTAATGTAGGATAGTTATTTCGACTTTTTATTCCTGATGAAACATAATAGACCCTTAATGCTGTTGATTACTTTATTTCAGCTATGTTGTGATATCGTATTTTTCTTTTTGGTTTCTTACTTTACCACTCTCATAAACAAAGTAAGTGGCGCCCTTTTCACTGTTTTTGACCATACCTATTTGAATTCTTAACATCAATATTAAAATCTCTGCAGCCTATATATTATCATTTTTTATTTTAATATTTAACAACATTAGAAAGTCACTGTGAGTCAGAAGCCTTACCTACGAACCCAGCTTTCCTCTAACCCTCAGCAACGGATACTTTTTTCATTCTATTTGGGTAACGACAGAAAAGTCGTCACAGCTCTCCATCCTCGACATCAGACGTACCAAGGTTCATGGTACGAATGGTCGTCGTCTCGGCGCACTCAGTGATAAGGTGTTCTGGTGTTTCCCCATTTTCCCCACAAAATCTGCATTCGCCGTTGTTTCTCAGTTTCAGTTTACTGAGGTATTCGTTGATGAGACAGTGTCCTGTTAGAAACCCCGTGACAATCCGAAGATTGTTTTTACTTAAATCAAGGAAAACCTTTGATTTTTCTCGGTCATAAGTTCTAAGGAACTTTTTCGAGTGTCTTAGACCGTTGGAGGACACCCATCTCAAGTTACGGATGGAGTCTTCCAGATTCTTCAGTTCCGCTTTCAGTTGGTTCCCCGTTTGGAGAACAGAACGGTTCTGGTCCAGTTAGTGGAGTGTTCGCTCCTTTCTAGCTAGATCATTTTGCTTTTCATTGCCTTCATCCCTTGGTGAGCAGGCACCCAGAGTAGGAGGACTTTATTTTTTTTGCCTAATTTGTTGAGCTTCTCTAGGCATTCGTTGACCAACTTCGAATTGATGGTTACTGAGTTGATCGCGTTAAGTGCTGCTTGACTATCGGATAGGATGGCAATTTCCTGTTTTCGATAGTTCCTATCTAAGATAAATTGTACGCATCTTTCGATAGCGCAAATTTCTGCCTGAAGGATACTGGGGTAGATGCCAATTGGTTCGGAGTATTCAGTTTTCGGCCCAAATACTCCTATCATTGTCCCTGCTTTGGTTTTGGAAGCATCAGTATACCACGTGATGGTATGGTCTTTTATATGCTGAGTAAGCGTTTCTTTCTTCCAATCCTTTTTATTACTCAATACTACAGTGAGGTGTTTCTCAAAGTTGTAAATTCTTGGTATGTCATCCACTGGGAGTTGGAGAAGTGGAATTTTCTTTAATGTACGAAATAAAACGAGACGTGGCTATTGCGCATATTAAAAACATATAGGGGACACCGGAGGGGAATGAGTTCTCTAACGTTAATGTTTATTTTTTGACGTGTAAAATAATGGTACAAATTCTAAATAAATGAATAACAATTTATTAAATGATTGTGAACATTGTAAAAACAATAAATATATAAAAAAGCTTCAATGTTCTCTGCTCCACTACTATTACAGAATTAAAACTATATATAAACGTATAATTATGTGACAAAAATATGTAGCCAAATCCTCAAAATGCTTCCATTAATGTTAACTGCATAAAATAATTCTCTTTTCAAAAGATCTTTCCATGTTAGTTCTCTATGTAAAGTTCCACTTCGAAAAGCACCCACAATTATATTTTTCGTGTTGAAAACACTGTCTTTAACCATATCTCGATAAAAAAAAGTCCAGACTAGAAAAATCGGGAGCATTTAAGTATTTTATTAGTTGGTGAATGCACACTGCTATACCCCACTAATAGAATCATATCAATTCTCTCTATATCATAGATCATCCACCTAGATTTTACCAAATAATCAAGATCTACTGCCACTAAATCATAAAAATGAAAATATCTAGGAAAATCTTTTCTTGAGGGGTAGGCAACCAAGTGTATTTCGAAGAGACATGAATTCCCCATTGAATATCGGAATAATATACTGGGTGTTCCATTTAAACTAAGAGTAACTGGCTTTTGAATGTGACGAATGTTCAGCATTAATTTTGTCTCAACATGTATAACTTTTCAGGTCAAATTTTAATTTGATTTAAAGCACAATAATTATTATAACTACATAATAAGCTATACCGGGTAAATTCCAATTTAGGTAACTTTTATTGAAATTATAAATTTGTTTTTCATATTTAGAAATTGTTATATATGTCAAAAACCTTACACTTTAAGCCATATAAACTTTAATAAAACTGGCCTTTATTTTTCTCCTAGAATCCGAAAATCAATTAACATATAGAGTATTCGATTACAAAAAAACACAACTTTGATACTATGTCACTTTTTTGGGGGACACCCTGTAGATCTCTCTATATCTTTGAAAAATGCTCTAAATCAACCTACATAAACATACTAGCGAAATTTCATTTCAATACAAACTCCCGTTTTTCTTGGAGTCTCCCCGTCGTATGGGAGGGGCCGCCCTGTATATTCCCTCTTCCCCTCATATTTGATTTCGGATATAATCATTTCGTTGTCTCTATAATTTACTGTCGCTTTCATTCGATCATACAGTATATTACCGGAATATAATCTAGTTTGTTAAAAAAAATTAAATTATCGAGAAAAATACTGTTTCTTTTTTAAATTATATTCTTTCATAACTTAAAATCAGTTTTGTCCATTTACGTTGCCATTTCATTTACTTAAATCTTTATAAAACTATTCTATCGGAAAACATGATACTTTCCAGTAACGTATTTAAAAAGTTTCCGAAAAGCACCCTCCGTAAAACTGATCTAAAATTTTAAATATATTATAAGGAAGAATAGTTCGCGAAAGTTAAGAAGATGAACTTTGTGCGCTACCCGTCCATTTTGGAGAGACGGGGGAAGTTTGAACGGGAATCAGGTCAAATATGAGAAATGTTATAATGTAATTTAAGCAAGACGTAGGGAGAGACAGTCTTTGTCGTAGTAGGTACGTAATTTATTTACATTGTCGTAGAAGAAGGAGAAAGACGATCTGAGTGAGTTTAGAATATAAGATAACTTTGTCGGAAAAGGCTTTTACATTATAAAGTATATTAAAATACTGAATGGCTACGAGAATGTTTAGTAGATGGTAGAAGGCTTCTTGAAATATCCCTATTAAAAGTTGTGTTTTTCTAATAATACGTTGCTGAATTTTAAAACTCAAGAATGGCTGGAGTGATTTTATAAACCTCTGAGTCGTTGGATTGGTCTCCTCCCAGAACGCCAGAATATCTATTAAAATGTCTGAAACATTCACGAAAAAAAACATACTAACATTTTTTTTTCAAGTAAATAAGTTTGGAATTCCGCCATCTTCCTCAATTGACAGCTCTCGTTATGCAATATTATAGCTTATTTCTAATTATTGATCAATCAGTAACATACTGGACATTATAGAATAGTAATTCAACAGAAAATAGTGAGAAAATAGCATATTTAAATCTATAAAAATATTGAAACATATAGATAATAATTGAATTCAACACAAACAAAAATATAGAGCAACAAATGACAAAAATTGCCAAATCTTGGTTTCAATCATTCCAGATCATTCGGGCAATCAATCATCCGTACTATAAGATTAACAAAAGAACCTCTGACTTCACTGTTAACTAATTTAGCCTGTTCAACTAGTTTTAAATAAATAATAATAGATATATAAATATTCAACAATGGTGTGATATAACAATAAACTAATCTTCAGGGAATAATTTGTTCCTGGGATATTCTGTATATATTTTAATATTTCAGCTGGTATTTTATTAAATCTATCACAATATTCTGACTGAGATCAATGCCCAGTTATTATTAGGTACCTTATTTAAAAGTTATTTAGATATTTTAAATAGGTTTATTCTTTGATATTCGTGTTTTTTTGCTTCCGACTTATTAGTAAACCACAGCTGATAATTAGTCACCGTTGGATTAACGCAGCTGCGTTTACAAAAAAAAAACTATTTTATTTTCTAGATTTTCTTACAGTGGCGAAATACCCATTGGACTTTTTTTGAAAAGATAAATCCGCCACAGACGTATAGACATCTTTTATATCATATGAATTATTTGGTATAATTACAGTGTTTTTGGTTTGGTTTGTAATTAACTTACTTTTCATAATTTTAACGATTATGATGCACACGTAGTAATTGTTCAGTTTTATTTTCGTTTTACTTGCCGGTATTGTACGGAACGTAAAATTTGTAAAATTATTTTTTACTTACTTACTTTTTTACAAACAAGTACCTTAATGGAGTTAACCCGCGTGTATTGTACAATCGTCTAACTATAAAAACACACAATGCATTTTAAAAATTATTGTACTTAAATATATACCTATCCTAAAAATCAATTATCTTAATACCTTTGTTCAAATAACACCATGCATGACAATGTCAATATGACAGTAAATAATATTGATGTTACTAGTTTAAAAAATGAGCGATTCGGAAAGTATTCCCTCTGACATTGAAGAAGAGGCATTCAGAGCCATTTCTGGATTGCTTCCAGCAAGATCAAAACAGAAGTATCGAATAGTAAGAATATACATACTCTAAGTTTAAAAAATGGTGCACCGAAAAAAAAGTACACAACTATGGAAATGTAAAGGTACTCATAACTCCGTTTGCCTAATACGTAAACATGTATCAGCTTCTCAAGAAAGGCCATCTCACACTTATCCACTCAGGAACGCGGAGCAAGATCTTTTCTACCTACCCCACGCTCAGAGTTAGTTAAAAGTTCAATATTATAGAACTCGAAAAAAATGCACAATCACCTGCCATTTGAAATCAAATCCATAACATAATTTGTTTCATTTCGCAAAGCATTAAACTCTTATTTACTAGACAAGGCTTTCTACGCCGTAAATGAATTATATTTGAATTGAAAATCGAATTTGATCTTGAAAACACTGGTCTAATGTTTGCTATTGCTATATTTACTAATGACATCGAAATTAATTTATTTAGAGGTCATTGATATTTTGCTATAAACTGGCTCAATATTTTTGAATATTATTTTAAATTTTTTGTTCTTTGACATTGTAAACATTTATAAATGTTTATTTTAACAATAAGACTGACAATATTATTTATATACTGTTTTGTATTATCTTTTGTTTGTTTGTTTGTGTACCTTGTTTTTTTTTCTACTTTGTTTGTTAGTTTACCTTTGTCTACAAATTGAAAAATTTTTTGACAATAAAGGCATTTATTTATTTATTTATTTATTAACATATTTTTCCAATTTAGTGCAACATAAATGTTTTACAAAATATTTTTTTCTTTTTGGTACTCATCTAAACAAGGAGTGTAAGTTAAGATGCTCTTAACTCACTCAAAATGCGTGCGTTAAGAGCTTCTTAACTCACTGGCGTAGATAAATATATTTAAATTTCTGTATTACAGTTACTTACGTTATGAAGCCAAGTCAAGCGTCTCCAGTGTGGATTGGCTCTTACTTTGCATTCAAAGTACACGTCATCGCCTTCCTTGATGTCGTCCGGATTCAAAGTCGTACCGAGACTGAGGTCGACTATTGGTGGATCTAAAGACAAATAAAAGAAAGTTATATAGACATACTTAGGCAAATAAAATTGTATTATTATAAAAATATACAGGATGAGTATAAGAAACCATTTTTGTAGAGCATATCATAATATCGCGTATCATGATAAGATTTTGTTAACGAGTTATAAAATTCATAAGAAAAAAGAAATCTGCCTTAAAATACCTAATCAAATTTCAGCTTTTAATAACTTTCGAACGGCGAGGTTTACAAAAAATTGTAAGAGACTTTTTTTGTAGAGAATTCAATTTCCTACAAAGATTAAAACATTTCTTTGTTCATAAAAACTCAAATTTGTACAAGTTTTCCCGAAACTCATAAAATAAATTGGAACTGTTCGAATTATTAATCAAAGACTGTTTAAATTATTGTGTATTGAAGTTTGACGATGAACATCATTTAAACGGTTAATTTAATCGACTAATCATAAGAAACCATTTTTGTAGAGCCAGTGAGTTTCCTACAAAACCATAACTTGCACGTATCATAATGATTTTTGTTAACGAGTTACAAAATTCATTAGAAAAAAGAAATCTGCCTTAAAAAAATCACACAAAACTTCAACCTTTAATAACTTTCGAACGATGCGGTTTACAAAAAAAAAAGAGAAGATTATTAAGAGATTATAAGTTATAACTATTAAGAGACCTTTTTTGTAGAGAATTCAATTTCCTACAAACATTTGAGACGAGCTATTTTTTCCAAATTGTAGATACCGGGATAAGCATTTTTCTTTCTAACAATAAGGAAAAAATAGAAAACTGAAGGCGAAGGACCTTCCTATTAAAATTACGAGCGCATACTTGATATCATTTTCTTGAGGTATTTACCAACCTTTTTTTTCAGTATAAATGAAAGGAGTATGAATTGAAATTGGAGTATAAATTGAAAAAACAAATTGTCGATTTTTTTGAACCGCCTTAATATAAATATTTAAATATTAAAGAAAGAAAATGTCCTATATTTAAAAGAACCATCTAATATGCAAGGAGGCGTTCAACAGATTGCTTTTTTTTCTACGGATATTTTATTAAGATAACTATCTTTGCGACTTCGTTCAAAATTCTTCCTTGTCGGTTTTTTGTGCCTGTTGAAAAGTCATATCTGACGCAAAACTTTTTATCGAGTTCACAGTAATTAATCTTTTTAAAGGAATGCCTAAGCGAGTTGTCGCTGGGCTTCCCTTTCAATTTTTAATTAGTAAAATATAACGTTAAATAAAAAACTGTTACGATACGCCTTCTATGTTTAATTAAAGTTTAATTTTAATTAGTAGTATTACAGTAAGGCAGAAAATTGCAGTTAATTAATAATCTGACTCCAAAAAATTGTTGCAATTTTATCAGGTCAAAGCAAACAATGTATTTTTGTACATTAATATAACTAATTTTAAAATTTTGGTTAACATTTTTACGACATTTTTAGTGTTAATCAAGTGTTAATGAAAAGCAGTTTTATCAGTATTTTGTATTTTTTATTTCATCAAAAAACTGCATATTTTTTGCCAGTTTTTTAAATAACTCGAAAACCTTGCGTTTTATCGCAAAACTCATATAAAGCCAAAATGAAGCTTTTGGAATAATTAAACGATCCATTTTTTGATGATTATCGTAGGTGTAATAATAGCCGAGTAATCATTATGTAAACGTGATTTTTTATTTTTCGAAAACTAAATTGCAACATTTTACAAGACTGTTCAACTATAGAGGTTAATTTGTAGCTCGTGTAATTTCCTACAAATTGATAGTTTTTATTTTTATGATTTTAGTCATAGGTTTTGTTAATTTTTTTCCGAAAAAATGTGATCATTTTATTTTTATCATAACTCCGCGAGTTTTTGAACTACGAACTTGAAAAGACCTGTAAAAAAAGACATTTAAAAGGACTTTTCAAGCACTTTAAAAACGGTCATATTCATTTTCTTCGAAAAATAAAGAATCAAGTTTACAGAGTGATAACTCGGCTATTACTGCACCTATGTTAAACAACAAAAAATGAATCGATTCGTTATTCCAAAAGCTTCATTTTTTCTTTTTGTGAGTTTTGCGATAAAACGCAAGATTTTCGAGTTCTTTATAAAAAATTGCAGAAAAATATATGCAGTTTTCAGATGAAAAACCAAGATTTTCAATCCTAAATAACTCGGAAAATATTAATTTTCTGAATAAATGTTATAGAACATTTTTTGCTTAGAATTCATCTCTTTATTGATTTTTGTAACTAAAATGGGTGATCTATTTTTCACCCCCGAGAAGAGGTGGTACTCACCCCCAGGGTTAAAGCACACATCGCTACTATGTAACTTTTGTTTCTTGCATATATCTCTATTCACTGTTAAAATTTCACGTCAATCGGTGCGGGTGTCAAGAATTCGGAGGTAATACCCCAAGTAGCATTTGGACGTTATCTAACGTCGAATATACGTCGCGTTCAATAAACCCGACGTCGGGTACCAACGTCGGTTCGACCGCCTGACAACACCAACAACATTATTTGCACCTAAATGGGGAATATAGATTGGGGTCGCCTCGACGTCGGTATCTGACCTAATAGGGAATGTAATTCTACCAATTATCAACGTCATATTACGTTGGATTTTAGTCACTGAAAATTCGTCGCTAAGCACTTACGTTACCTTTGGTTTCATATTCGCTACCAAGAATACATAAAAACCTAACCAAACTACCTAATTACAAATGGATTCATAATCACTCCTCGAATGCCTACCTAATTTCATATTATAATAATTCTGAATCATTAATCCAGACATCACTTTTGTCAACGGAAGTCACTTTTTTGATATATCTGATTAAAATACTCCAGAAAACAACGAGCGCCTTCAAAATTAGGTAGATTTATGAAATAAAAATATCTATAAAACAGTAACTCGCAAAATATTTTTTTTATTTTCTAGCTGGTTTAATCATAAAACTGTACTGTGTTTCCCCCAAACTCAACCTTATCAATATTATTCTACTAGAAATCGGAATGTGAATATAAATTTTAAAAACAAAAAACGATTTTGAAATGGCTGACAATCGGATACTTGTTAAGAATGGCGGATTTCTGTGTGCGGCTTAATATGAACTACCAATATACCAATTCCGACCGGGTCTCCAACATTAGTCGTCTCACACGACCGAAGTCATCAAACCGGACGACCGGCAATCGTATTATGACGTATATAATTCCAACGTACGCCACGTAACCTCACTTTGCGTATCAGTTATTTGTGGATTTGTGCAACTATATTTTAGTTTTTGTTTTCTCCTTAAAAAAATGAGCAGCCACTTTTTTAAGAGAGTATATATATACAAAATTTAAAAGAATTGGAACCAGTACCTCACATGTGGGAGGAGGATGGGGTCTGCTGGTTTCCTAAGCTGAAAAATGAAATTAAGATGCACCAGTGTAAAAATGCAGCATCTTTTCCGGATAAAAAGCATTCGTGGATGGAGGCAAGACATCACTACTACTATTATTATTTTGCAAAAGCCTTGACCTCTTTCTGTAAAATGTAGATGAATGTCTAAATGCCTTTATAGTGTTTTTTTAGGTATAATAAAAAAAATTAAGTTTGTTTACAAAAACTTTTTATTAGGTTATGTTCATGGTGTTCATTAGGCCGCAATTGCTACTTAATGGGTTGTATTTACGGACGTAAATAGAGATACGTAAATTAGGTTATAAATATGAACATATACAACAAAATATAATTGGACGTTACTTTAGGGATTATCAGTGAGACGTATCCTATTCGGACAACGGGTAGACGTCGGGCTAGTTCAAGTATATGTACGTCGTGCAAGCCAACGTGGGGACGACGTTGGGAAATTAATAAAAATGGTACGTTGTTATTTTGTACGTTGACATATCGTTGGATTTACCGACTCGGATCCAACGACGTCGCTTTTAATAGGAAAGCGACGTCACCGGTCGTATCACCAGCACTCGACCTAAATTTGCACAAAGTCTGACGTCGCTTCAGGTCAGATTTAGTTCGAAGTTAAATAGATGCTACTTGGGACCCTATTTTTATGTTCGCTTACTGGCCTATAAATAGCAAGATACTATCAAAAGCATTATTGATTATAGATATCCAGAAATATTATAAACCTTTCTAAATTTTAATATCTACAGTATTTCACATTGAAAGTTTTTACTTTTGCGTCAGTAAATTACAGTAAATGAAATAAACGGCGATTCGTATCCAGAAGAATTACGAGGAGAGCGTAATAAGTTAACAAATCATATTTAAAGCGAAATTGCCCGAGACGCGGCCGTAATGTTCGAGAAAACGGAAAGAATATACACAACTGGATTCCCCAGATGGGCAATTTTTCAAAAGGCCCGGCCTTTCTGCTCTGCCTCTTTTTCCTCTCCGCATTTCTTTCTTTCTTATTTCTGCCGGCCATTACTGGCGCCAAACAAAACTGCTTTTAATTAGTTAGAATAAATTGTTTGGCGAAAACACTTTTTTAATTATCGCGACTTGCGCTTTCCGCCTGCATCCGATATTAATGCGTTTCTCTAATTTACGAGTTCCGTTGCCGGTTCATTTTTACGGCCGCCATATTCGTAGATTAAACTCCATTTTTTGAAGTAATTAGATTTTTTTCGCGAGCTGCCCGTTTGTGTATGGTACGTGTGCGTAGTTTTTATTTAGATGTTAGTTTAAATATGAAATTTTTCATTTGGCTCCTAAATAGGGAAAATATGATGATTAATTTTAGAAAAATTTATACAGGGTGTCCCAGTTAAAATGGATACAAGCCAATATCTTGATTGTCTGTTGAGCGATCTTTTTTATTTTTGGCAGGAGGCTGTACCCAAGTAGCATCTATCTGACTTCGAACTAAATCTGACCTGAAGCGACGTCAGACTTTGTGCAAATTTAGGTCGGGTGCTGGTGATACGACTGGTGACGTCGCTTTCCTATTAAAAGTGACGTCGTTGGATCCGAGTCGGTAAATCCAACAATCTGTCGTCGTACAAAATAACAACGTACCATTTTTATTAATTTCCCAACGTCGTTCCAACGTTGGCTTGCACGACGTACCTATACTTAAACTAGCCCGACGTCTACCCGTTGTGCGAATAGGATACGTCTCACTGATAATCCCTAAAGTAACGTCCAATTATATTTTGTTGTATTTTATGTTCATATTTTTAACCTAATTTACGTATCTCTATTTGCGTCCGTAAATACAACCCATTAAGTAGCATTTGCGGTCTAATACACATCATGAACATAACCTAATAAAAAGTTTTTGTACACAAACTTATTGTTTTTTATTATGCCTAAAAAAACACTAAAAAGGCATTTAGACATTCATCTACATTTTACAGAAAGAGGTCGAGGCTTTTGCAAAATAATAATAGTAGTAGTGATGTCTTCCCTCCGCCCACAAATGCTTTTTATCCGGAAGAGATGCTGCATTACACTGGTGCATCTTAATTTCATTTTTTAGCTTAGGAAACCAGCAGACCCCATCCTCCCCCCATATGTGAGGTACTGGTTCCAATTCTTTTAAATTTTGTATATACTATCTTAAAAAAGTGGTTGCCCATTGTTTTAAAGAGAAAACAAAAACTAAGATATAGTTGCACAAATCCACAAATCACTGATACGCAAAGTGAGGTTACGTGGCGTACGCTGGAATTATATACGTCATAATACGATTGCCGGTCGTCCGGTTTGATGACTTCGGTCGTGTGAGACGACTAATGTTGGAGACCCGGTCGGAATTGGTATATTGGTAGTTCATATTAAGTCGCACACAGAAATCCGCCATTCTTAACAAGTATCCGATTGTCAGCCATTTTAAAATCGTTTCTTGTTTTTAAAATTTATATTCACATTCCGATTTCTAGTAGAATAATATTGATAAGGTTGAGTTTGGGGGGAACCACAGTACAGTTTTATGATTAAACCAGCTAGAAAATAAAAAAAAAATATTTTGCGAGTTACTTTTTTATAGATATTTTTATTTCATAAATCTACCTACTTTTGAAGGCGCTCGTTGTTTTCCGGAGTATTTTAATCAGGTATATCAAAAAAGTGACTTCCGTTGACAAAACTGATGTCTGGATTAATGATTCAAAATTATTATAATATGAAATTAGATAGGCACTTATAGTTCTATTTGAGGAGTGATTATGAATCCATTTGTAATTAGGTAGTTTGGTTAGGTTTTTATGTATTCTTGGTAGCGAATATGAAACCAGACGTAACGTAAGTGCTTAGCGACGAATTTTAAGTAACTAAAATCCAACGTAATATGACGTTGGTAATTGGTAGAATTACATTCCCTATTAGGTCGGATACCGACGTCGAGGCGACCCGAATCTGTATTCCCCATTTAGGTGCAAATAAGGGTCGTCAGGCGGTCGAACCGACGTTGGTACCCAACGTCGGGTTTATTGAACGCGACGTATACCCGACGTTAGATAGCGTCCAAATGCTACTTGGGTATGGCTATAAGACGTACATTTTGCCCAGGGTAAGAAATGCGATGCTTCATAGACGTACGTTTTAATGGGGTTTGATATTTTTCGAATCAAGAGTAAACTACCCTTAGGACAGTATTTATTTCAAACCTGATAAATTATATTGAATCCTCTTTACCCAAGATACTTAAGTTCTAATTTTGATAAATATTGATACAGGGTGTGTTATTAAAATAAGTAATTTTTATTTTTATTATTATATTTAAGTACTTACGACGCCACTGGATAAACAACTAGTTTATTATCAATAATCAATTATAACCAATTATCAATTAATAATCGATTTAAGTTTGGTTGAAGATGGATGATTTAAGTTTGGTTGAAGACTTTACTCTTGACTCGAAAAATATCAAACCCCACTAAAACGTACGTCTATGGGGTATCGCATTTCTTACCCTGGGCAAAATGTACGTCTTATAGCCATACAGCTTCCTGCCAAAAATGAAAAAGATCGTTTAACAAACAATCAAGATATTGGCTTGTATCCATCTAACAGCTATTAAATTGAAAGATTTGAAGGATATATATTTTTTTATGTATTATTGCTTTACCTTGCAAACCTACTGCTTTAAAATTCATTTGTACAACCAGAATTATTGTAGGTGTTACAATAAATAAATAAATAACTACAATACTTTAAAATGTAAAGAAAATGCGAAAAGCGTCAGCCTCGGTGTGCCAACTACAGCGGTACTTACAAACAACATCAATTTTCCAGGAAGTTTCCAGGAACAGACCGGTGACGTTGGGGTTTTCCGCCCGGCAGGTTATGGATTTCCCGTCGTCTTCCGTCGTCGGTACGAAGCTTAATTCGCTAATTGTCACGTTTTCTGTTGTTTCCTCCTGCAAAAGAAGAGTGGAGAAAAGCGGATGAAAAGCGGTCAGAAACAAATAATTAATCATAGAGACAATGTCAGGATTTTCTTTTTTTGTTACACTAATATTGTATAATGTAAGATCCGGTTGCAGGATTATTACGCTCATCGTATTTTTAATGAAAACTTAATTTTTACGTATATTTATGAATAGGGGAAGACACCTTTTAAGAAACAAGAATAGTTATTTTTTATACAAGACCGAAAAGATTAATTTCGGTAGACAATAATGCAATTTTTTTGTCGTGTATAAAACGATTTTTTTTCATAGCGAGTTACGTTTTAAAAAATATTTAGAAATTATTATTTCAAGGAATTTATTACGAGTAGAAAAAATATTGTTCTGGGCTGGCGTGGCGTTGGTTTCTATGTAATTTGACAAATAAATAAAGCTGTCTCTTTAGTTGTCAGTTTTGAGCATAGACAAACAAATAAAAAGAGACTGGCAAATTAAATGGCAAAGAGAGGGACAACGTTCCCGTAGCGCAACTCAGAACGCAAAATTTCATTCTATTTATGTTGATCTGCGCATTACGTCTATTGGGCCCACTATCTCATTCTAATATAACAAGAGAGAAAGAAGCAGCCATATAAAACGTAATTTCTAAATAGAAATTAGAACAATCGCCTTTCGTTTTCGTCATCATGACAATCAAGTTGACAACATCATGACAATTCGTCATGTTTGTTAATTTTTCTTTTGGTGATTTACCTTTTTTTCTAAACTCTTCATTTTATTGACTTATGAATATGGATAGGGAACAAATTCCTTTGCTCCATATAGGTATTTATATTTTGTTACTTATAATTTTAGGTTATACTCGCCTACTATTTGTTATTTTATTTGTTGCAGGAACCAGTATCATCTATTTTTTATATGTATTGGTGCCCCCTTTCTCTGATAGATATGTTAAAGTCACCCGGTAAAATAAAAGTAAGTAGTTATATTTATCATCTTATTAAGAAAAAAGTAGAAGTAGTAGTGTCAAAAATATTTCGAGCCTCTCTTAACATAACAAATTAATACAATAAATTCTTTTCATTTTTTGGGTAGGTAGTTTATAGCTGGTTTATAGTAACCAGAAACCTTATTAATACACCTATTTTGCTTTTGTTTTAGGATTAAAACTGAATTTGAAAATGGTTCAGGATCATGATTCTCGTAAAGTCTTCTTTGCTTGGATATTCACTTTGTTATTGCAATTAGGCAGTTCTTTAGAAAATGAGATTTTTAATGCCCTTTAAAAAAAATGGCCGATCGTTTCCTGCAACAGTCAGTTCTTCTGCATTTAAAATTGGTAGGTGGGTGGAATAAACACTGTTATTTTTTGTTATTATATTATCAAAAGTTTATTTATTTTTATGTATAAATAAATATGTTAATAAAAGAGTACAATTTTTGCTTTTTTTTATAATTTCCTACTATAATAGTAGTATTCTTTCAGCCTACTATGAAGAAACTCTGAAATTTTATTTACAGTCTGATTTATTCCCTACACCACGTTCCCTTTACGTGGTATAGGGAATAAATCAGTTTAAGTGAAAATTTTCAGTTTCAGAATGAAAGAATACTACTAATAATGGCTAATTTAAATTTTCCGCCAGCCAGAATGTGCGATAATGTCTTACGATACTTTTTATACCTATCTCTTTCTTTTTCATATAAAGCACATACATAATAAAGAAAGATAGCAATAAAGACGTACGTCCTGCCATGGTCCTGCTAATTGGTTTCAAAACTGTTATCCTGAGTTGCGCTACGGGAACGCGGTCCCACTCTTTACCATGAGATTTGTCAGTCTCTTTTTATTTGTTTGTCTATGGTTTTGAGTCAATATTTTTTAATTCTCTTTCATGTCGATTGCTGATTGAATTGGAGCCAGAAATGGTTCAAAACGAAATAAGTAAATTACCAAGAGAGATATTCAGGCCGAGGCGACAAACGCCATATCTAAACTACTTCCATTTAAATCTCGAATAACTTATGAGAAGGAATAAATTTTTTTTAAAAATGGAAGCAATTAAAAAACCTGCGAGAAAAAGATCAAGTGAAAACATACTTTTAGCATATTTTTCTGAAAAATCAAAGAAAATGCAGCCGTCCAGTTTATGGTCGTACTATTCAATGCTAAAAAGTACAATACTGGTCAATGAAAACATTGATATTTCAAGGTTAAGGATAAGCTATACCCTTTGAATAAGAAGACTAAGGAAGGAGCATATCAAAAATCTTAGGTACACCGCGATGGGCCTCAAATATGGCCGACTTAAATTCCGGTTAATCAGTGTCGTTCTAATTTTATTTAAAAAATGTAAAACTATGATGTAGGGTAGACGTGGGGTAGACTCAATAATTTGTTGTTTTATTTTACGTTGTGAATAAATGTTGGTAGTTATTAAAATAAATGTTATAAAATATATAATTCCTAATAAAAATAGATAAGTTATAATAAGTATTTATTAACACAAACATCCGATACGCTACTGAAGCAGGTAAAGTCAAATTAACGTATCTAAATTCTTTGACGTCTAATCTTTGACAAGTAATAAATAAAAGCTAAAATGCAAGAAAAATATATAATTTAGTTAATTTAAGTGAATTTCATAAATGATCGGTTTACTACATGTATGTATATTATATAGTCACTTACTAGCGAAAAGTTGTTCCATTATTTCACTCAATTTTTGCCGAGATCTACCGCACGCTACACAACCTACTATTTTAGAGTCTTTTTTCGATAAATCGCGATAATTTAAGTTCTGCCACAATTTCCAACTAGATTTACTACCTTTATACAACTATCAGTAGTAGAATAAATAATAAATAACATAAAATAAGCTCCGTAAAGACTGACAAATCCACAAAATTTCAAATCAAATTCAAATGTGTCAAATGAATCGTCAAACAGAACTGTCAAGGATCCCCACCCTAGAGAGCTTTTATGGTGGCTTTTCCGCCCACCATGCATGAATATATGGATAGCATTATGCTCCTTCCTTAGTCTTCTTATTCAAAGGCTATACCGTTTAAATTTCCGTAGTAGTATAGTAACATCTAAATTTTGTAGATACAGCAAGCTCATAGCTTTCTTAAAGCAGTCATGTAGCGGTTAGAAACCGAAAAAGACAAAAATTTTAACCCAGACAATGTCGTGAAATTACTATGCACTGCTTTTTTTGTATTTAATCTACCCTTGCGGTTAAATTACTATTTTATCTACCATTTTTGATAGATATAAGGCAATTTTAACAGTTGCTATGGAAAAAATTTAAATAAACTTTTTTTTTTATTTTTGAAAAAGTTACTGTTTCCAAAATTAATTTAATTAACAGAATAATATACACGGTGGTCCAGAAACTTTGGCAGTATATTCTGCAGATAAAAGTAAGTAAAAAAATTCGTATAAATGTATGTCCTAAAATGCTTAGTTTAGGAGATACCGGGTGTAGAAATTTCTTCCAAATAAGTTTTGGAGTAACGTCAATATTTGGATGAAAATTGGTGTCTGGAAGTTTTTTGACATAAGAAATTTCATTTTCATGTCAAAATGACTCCGATTTAGAGAGGGCGCTACCTATATGTGTTTTAACTGTCTTGAAGTGTAATAACTTTTCGTCCGTACCCGTAACCCGTAAAAGTTATTACTCTAAAACGAGTTAAAAAATATTCAAGTGCCGCCCCCTACAAGGAGGATTCCATATTGGCATCAAAATAAAATTTCTCATGTCAAAAAACTTCAAAACACCAATTTTCATCCAAATATCGACGTTACTTCAGAAATTATTTGAAAAAAATCGAAATAAATATGAAACTTCTATACACTGTATCTCCGAAACGAAGCGTTTTAGGACATACGTTTATAGCAGAATATGCTACAGAAGTTTCTGGAACACAGTTATATTTCTACTACACATTTTTGAAAATGACAAAAACTGGTCCAAACTAAAAGGACTTAAAACTTGGGCAAAAAAGACACGTATTTTCTTAGAAAGAGGATTACGAAATTTACTAACGTTTCTTGTCGACCCTCGTCAATAGATTTTAATCTATTTTAGTGGATATTGTTAAAGTTTCCATCCTTAAAAGATAGCAACGAGAACAGACAAGGAGATAGGTAAAATTATATTTGCAGACCTACATCACTCTACTAATTGAAGAAAGTTTCGAACATTTCGTATTTTTTAATGTTGTCAAAAACAAGTTTCAAAGTAATTTGTAATAGTTCGCATACAAAACGGAATATTACAGAAAAGATAATAATAAAGTAATAGTTTGTTTTACCTTTGCATCATAAACAGAGATTTGAGTTCACAGAAAACTTACTTTTTTTCTTATTTAAATAATTTTAGTGATTTCATTTGATTCCGGAAGTTGGTTTAAAACTTAAAATTTAAGTATTAAAACGATTTGTGCTTTAAATTTTTATTCTGAAATAGAACAGTTTAAGTCAGGGTTGGAAAAAATCATGATTTTAAAAAAAAAATCAGAAAAATCAGATTTACTTGATTTAAATCAGTTTTTTTAATTTAAATTAGATTTTTTTGATTTTAATTCAAAACAATATTTAAATCGGATTTCTAAATGACTAGAACTTATTTCCAATTAAGGTCCTATCCTAAATGTCTAAATCTTTATAACTCTGCCCGTTATCGATAACATTAATAATTCTAGGGTGTGTTTGTCATTTTTCCACATCGGTCACCAATATATTTCGCAAAAAAGTCGCTCGCTTCAGATAAAAAGGATTTTTTTTCAAACGTCTCGAAAGTATTAATTTTTGTCATTTTAACGCCTAGGTATAAAAGTAAAGCACTGTTACGCCTAAGCACAAAAGTACAAAAATATAATATTAAACTGATATTAAGTGTCAAATTCAACGAGTCCAAATTGTTGCTCGATTACTGTTTATATTATTTGCAATGTTTGAAATTGATTAAAAATGATTTTTAATGTTTTTCAAAAATAGTATGTATGTTCTATTAGAAGCAAAAATGTACTTTTTGTGCTTCCTTGTAACGTCGGAATAGCTTTACGATGGTCCTTCAAAGGTACAGCATCATCAAAAAAGTATAATTTTTACTCTAAATAAAACAATATACTATTGTTCGGAAATACTCTTAAGTCGCGAATGAAATTAGTATTATCTAATGTCAAAGTGTAAAATACTTACTGCAGATCAAAATGTCGGTAAGAATTTGGAAAAATACAACCATTTCAAAAAAAAATATAAAACAACATATTTCCTGACAACGATTATTATAGATTCTCGGGAATGAAAAGAGACTATACTCTATATCAGAAGAACCTAGTTCTGCACTAGACTGCGAATGATATTGATGCACTGAACAGCGAATTTTTGTCACTTATACATAAATTTTAAAATAAATCCCTGCGTTTAGCGGTTTAATGGATTCCCACGAAATTACTTCAAAAATCGGTCCAACATTTAAATTGATGAATAGATATTTTTATATAGTTTTATAACATTTGCAATTACTTTTCGATTTATTATCTGTTATATCTTTTATAGACATATTTTTTATAGTTTTCTAGGACACATTTTTATAACTTTTACAGTTATTTTTTGATTTATAATAAAGTTTTAATAAAATTATTTTTTTTTATTTAAATCAATGATTAAAATTAAAAAAATCACTTGATTTAAATCATAATTTAAATCATTTGATTTAAATCATGCCAACCCTGGTTTAAGTCATTAAAAAAGTCTTAAATCTTTTAAGAGATTTAGGACAAGTCACCTTGGCCAGCTTTTTTTAATGCTATAACTCAAAAACTAAGAGAGACAGAAAATAAAGTCAAAAGATCAATTTTGTAGAGAATTAAATTTCATAAATATTTGACATTTATTAACACAACTTTCTTATATCTGTGATAGTCAAAATTATTGGCGAATGAAGTTTTTTGAGGTTGGACGGATGGGCTAAAACCCTGTTTTTTGGATTCCTGGGGTCAAAACATCGGGAAAAGTGTCTTTGGCCATAGTCAAATTTCACCCTAAACCAATACTTTTTTTACCATAAATTACGAAAAGTAAAATTTTTTGTTACGAGTCTATTGCGCTTTACTTTCGGGTCGCTCTCAGGGGTCGGGTAAAACGGGTGTGTGGCCAAAGGAAATATATATTATATTTCAAAATTCTGCCTAAGGCTTCGCCCGGTCCTGTCGTGTTAAGTCACACCTAAAATTCCAAGCACACGTGCTTTAATTAAGGCTTGATTAAGGTTTGCAGAGCTTCAGCATTTGCCATAAAATAGCGAGCAATTTATTACAAAACAATATAAATTATACAGGGTGTCATTAAAATAGTGTAAAAAAATCAGGGGTGATAATACTCCTAAAAATAGTAAAAAATGTTCCTATAAGAATAGGGCGGAAAATGCATATTAAGGGTGTTAGGGGCACTGAAAGGGTGAATTTAAAAAACGTTTTTTTTTTAAATTGTAGGCTTAAAAAATGAGATAAAATTTTGAAAAAAAATCCTCTGCCATAAATTTTGACCCTAAATCAAATGGTGACACTGAAAAAATATTTGGAAAACCGGAAAGGGTAGTTTTTGCAAGGGTAAGGGGTTGTTTCGTGAATAACTTTTTTGAGGTTATTTTTTTTTGCAACGTGGGTTCATTTTTTGAAAACTACATACCCTTTCCTACAAAAGAGGTACTCTTGTTGCACATCGCCCAGAGTGATGGTTTTTATGTATCACTGTAATCAGAAAACTTCAATCTATTTTCGTATTGTACGGAATTTTAAATTACGTCTTTATTTTCGAGAAACCTACTTTTTATATATATATATATATATATATATATATATATATATATATATATATATATATATATAAATGTTCTCGAAATAGTAGTATAAGTATTTATACTTATACTACTATTGCGAGAACGCTACCATACGGAGATAGTATAATCCTTTATCTTTAATTTCCTTCTTCATTTGTGTAAAAATACCTAGCCAGTTTTACATAAAACGTTAAATGCCGAACGCTTATTTTGCTACTTTTTCGGATTAGTAAAATGGACTCTTAATTATAGTAATACAGAAAAGTTTTAACAATCGAAAATGTAGTTTTATTAAAAATGATCCATTACAAAAATGTAAAGATGTATAGTTTTAATTATTGCCAAGTTTATTTTTTGATTTACACTAAAAGCCACAACACTAAAGCGACAGATATAAACCTTCCGGAAAAAGTTTCTGATATAAAACAGTTTTTATTAAATTTAACTCGCATTACAACTTTGTTGTTTAATGATAGAGCCGCTTTTATTGAGCCATAACTCCGAGATAAGACTGAGGAAGTTAGAGGAAGTATTTTGTCATATTATTACTCGTATATTTGTTTTTATTACTGCTGTTAATGTTCGACAGATACCTTTGAAATTGTTTGGCAAGTCCTAAAATGAATCCTCGTTTTATGGTTGTTCCTTCAAATATAAGAAAAATGCAATGGCGTTCGCAGGTTTAGGACCAGGAAATAAATGTACTTAAAACACTTTTTTACATACCTTTGTTCTACGCAGCTGTCTTTTTCCTTTGTACCACGTTATTATAGCGGGTGGTCTCGATCCTGCAGATTCACATGATACCTCGTATCTTTTGTCAGCAACTAAAGGACTCTCTGTTTTCAGTATATTCACCGTTAATGGTTTTACTGAAATTAAAAATATGTGATGTAATTATAAAAATGGGATTATGGAAGATTTTGAAAATAATACAATAAATAGTTTTTCAAAAAAGCCTGTAATATGGCTGCGTTATGTTGATGATATTTTTGCAATATGGCAACATAACGTTTCTGAAATAGATATTTTTTTGGATTATATAAATTCTCGCGAACCTACCATAAAATTTACTTTAGAAGTAGAGAGAGGTAATCGTTTACCATTTCTTGATGTTTTAGTGTCGAAGTTTCAAAATAAACGAATTTTAGATGTTTACAAAAAACCCACAAACACAGATAGATACTTAAATTTCACATCTAATCACAGTATAAGTTTAAAAAAAATGTGTTATAAAAAGTTTATATGATAGGGCAAAAATAATATGTACAGACGACATTTCACTAAATAGAGATATAAACCACATAAAAAATACATTAATCAAAAACGACTATCCACCATATTTTATTGACAAAACATTAAACGAAATACAAACTCCAAATCATAGACACAATGATAACAATACACAATATATACAACTTACAATTCCATACATACGAGGCGTTTCGGAAAAAAATAAGAAGGATAAGAAAACAATATAACATACGAACATCTTCCAAAACACAAAATACACTTAGATCCATTTTATCACATACTAAACCAATCAATACAGAATAACAAACAAAAAATGTAATATACCAAATACCCTGTGAATGCGATCAATTTTACATTGGTGAAACATCTAGACCCTTAAATGTTAGAATTAAAGAACATAAAGATTATTTAAGAAAGGGAGATTTTCACATATCTAAGATTTGTCAGCATTCTTGGGACACAGGGCACAGAATAAATTTTAATAACGCCAAAATTATAATGAAAGAAGTGATAGCCTCTAAAAGCAAAATAAAAGAGGCTTTTTTAATTTAATCTAATAAAAATAAATGTATTGCTCATGCATCTGTAGATGTTAGTAATGTATGGCAATCGCTTCTTTGATTTTAAAGAACAACAGATACAACAAGATAAATAAACATAACATACGTAAAATTTAAAAATAATCATACAGAAAGTTTGGGGCTTTTTGGTTTTACCTTATTAAGTAATTGTTATCAGGTAGTATTTGTTAATTTTGAACGTCAACGGTTTCTTATAGACGTATCTGTTTTAAAAAAGTAAGTAAAGTGTTCTCGAATAGTTGAATTTAAATATTTTAAATAGTTTTTTTCTTTATTCTTTGTATTTTTTTGCTTCCGACGATGGAAAGAGATAACTTTCCGAAACATTAAGCATTTTTTTTTGCTTTGTTAGGCAAATTTGTATTACCGTAAACATAACTTCTGACAAGCAGCGTCCGTTTAGATTTAACGCAGAAGTGTTTACAAAAAATAATTATTTTATTTTGTAGATTTTCTTGCAGTGCAGTGGCGAAATACCCATACAGGATTTTTTTGGAAATAAAAATATGTAGTAATATCTAACAAAAATAAACTTTCAGATGAATGAAATATGAGTTTGAATTTTTGAATATGATTTTTACTAAACAAGAATTAATTTTTGATAAGAATACAGAAAAAATATCATTGAGCAACATGAATTTATTCGAGGATTCTTCAATTATTTAAAGAATAATACTTACGTATTAAGTCAAGAAGAACAGTAGCTTCTCTGGGTTC
Source organism: Sitophilus oryzae (assembly GCF_002938485.1). Classification (NCBI taxonomy): domain Eukaryota; kingdom Metazoa; phylum Arthropoda; class Insecta; order Coleoptera; family Curculionidae; genus Sitophilus; species Sitophilus oryzae. The sequence goes on along the minus strand of NW_022147287.1, from coordinate 3,149,757 downwards.
TGTCAGCTTGGTATTCTCAGCCTGACAAGTAAAGATGGCGTCCAGATCCTTTCTGGAAACCGACGGCCAGGTGAGTTTGTTTTCGATGACGTCACCGGCGTTCTTCTCATATTCGTCGTCCACCACCACGCCATTGACTAACCATCTTACGGTTGGTTGTGGATGACCACCAACTGTTCTGCATTTTAAATGGATGTCATCACCAACCTCGTGGGGTCCTAGTGAGCCGTTTAATATGTGCGTCCATTTGTCGATGATGATTGGCTGTTCAGGAGGCACTGAAACAAAATATTTCACTAAACGATGCTGCAAACACTATGAGACTAATTCAGTTCAATTGTACCTAATGCTTTATATATACATTTTTAAGCGGGAGTTTTTTAAAATATCTAGAAGCCCTAGTTAACGATGCTTGTGACCCCAAAAGTAAGATTTTGGCCAAGATCGAACAGGCCATGAAGGGATCTTCCATGAAAACCCTCTTGTCTAGCCGAGAACTGCCTCGAATTGTGTTTACATGTGCTGCCCCCGTGCTACATTTTTTAAGTACTTCTCTACAGCTCGGCTCTGAGAGCCCTGGACACTCAATCAGACATTGGAAAACCGCATTAATACTTTTGAGATGTACTTTTGTAGTCGTATGCTGCTTGTATTGATGGATAGAGTAACAAATGACGAGGTGTTCAGTCGGATAGGCAAAAATAAAGAGCCCCTATATATACAGGATTGTTCGAACTGTATTCCGGAAATTTTGAAGGCATATTTTGCAGATAAAAATAAGTAAAAAAGTTCGTATAAATGTGTGTTCTAAAATGCTTAGTTTCGGAGATACAGGGTGTAGAAGTTTCATTTTTATTTAGATTTTTTTCAAATAATTTTGGAAGTAGCGTCAATATTTGGATGAAAATTGGTGTCGGGGAGTTTTTTTACATGAGAAATTTGATTTTGATATGACTCCTACTTATAGAAGGCGCCACCTACATATTTTTTCACCGGTTTGAAGAGTAATAAGTGAAATTACAAAGAACAGGAAATACAATACATACACACACCGGAAAAATTTAGGGATATAATTTTATTAAAGTTAAAAATAAACGTTTTGAATAAACAACCACATATTTGTAGGCCGATTCTTTCTACTTCGATTGAAACGAAGTAGTCACACTAGTTATTTCTAAATTTGGGATATTTGCAGAAGTGCGTTTGTGCATTTTTTGTCAAATGTATAAAAAGCACCTAGCATCAATTGTTCGAATTTAACCTGTACTGGCTATGTTTTTATGATAACTGGCCAGAATTCATTCAAATAACTCTGTTTAGTATTAAATGACATTATGGAGCGTAGACATCTTAACAGAGACGAAATGCTAAGGGCCATGGGTATGCTCGAAGCTGGAATGCGCCAAATCGACGTAGCTAGAGCATTAAATACAACGCAAAGTGTAATATCGCGATTAAGTGCACGCTACCGTGAAAGGGATGATGTTGCTGAAAGGCACACAGGGCGACATCGCATATCTACCCCTCAGCAAGATCATTTTTTACAATTAAATGCTCGACGCCGACCGACTCTTACAGCACCAGAGCTTAGTTTAATTCTCCAGGAAACACATAATATTACCGTTAGTCCTGACACTATTCGCAATAGATTAAAAGAGGTCAACTTAAGAAGCAGACGCCCCTGGAGAGCTCAACCCTTAACGAGAGGAAATCGAGAGGTACGATATTTGTGGGCTCAAGATCATGTTCAGTGGTCGAATGAACAATGGGCCAATGTTCTCTTCACGGATGAGTCACGCTTTGGAATTCATCCGAATTCGAGAAGGCTTAGGGTATGGAGAGGATCGGGAAATCTTATTCGGTTGGATCATGTTCAGGAAGTGCACCCTTATCAAGGTGGAATAGTTATGGTCTTGGGAGGAGTCCAGTTAGGCCGAAAAACCGTCTAGTTTTTCTTGAAAGGTTTCTAACAGGAATCACATATCGTGATTTAATTCTTGAGCCTGTCGTGTTACCATATGTCAATGATTTTGGGAGAAACTTCATTCTCATACATAACAATGCAAGGCCTCATATAGCCAGAGTGGCAAGTGAGTTTATCAATGTTCATCAATTAAACATCTTAATCTGGCCGGCACAATCTCCTGACCTCAACCCCATCGAGCACGTATGGGACGCGGTCCAAAGAAGAATTTTGAGAATGGGTACGCCTCGTGAAACTCGTAGGGATCTGGTTCGGGCGTGAATGCAGCGTGGCAGGCTGTACCTCAAGAAGAGATAGACAACCTGATCAGGAGCATGGAGAGACGATGTAGGGCTGTAATGAAGAGTAGAGGAGGCCCTTTATTAAGTAAAAATGGTTTTATCTTTTTTTTTAATTCACAGTTTAGAATAAAAAAAAAATGTGTGTATTTTTTTGAGTTCAATAAAAATCCAGGTAAATTTGAAAAATTCGGTAAATTTCGCATTTTTATTTCCAATACGTCCTATAAACTATTTGTTTATTATAATTTTATTATATCAGAAATGCAAATAATAAAATTACTGACGATGGCTGGATAAAGTTGTAATATCCCTAGACTTTTCCGGTGTGTGTATATACGAGACACTAGTTAAAAGCGTATTACTTTATGGATGTGAAAAAATAAAAGGAAATTAGAGACAACAGAAATGGACGCGATGAGAAGAGCAATGAGAATTTCACGGAAGGATAAAATCAGAAATGAAGACATTAGACGACGGATGTGTATAGAGGGAACAATAGGTAAATGATATAGAACAAAAACAATTAATATGGTATGGCCACGTTCAGAGAATGCACATTGAAATAATTCCACAACAAGTAATTCATTGGATACCACCTGGTAAACGAAAGAGAGGACGTCCCAAGATAACATGGATAGAAGAAATAAGAAGGTTGATGAGCGAGAAAAATCTGACCGAAGATCAATGGGAAAATCGCACAGGGTGGAAGTTAGGCATCGGATAACGTCGTAGGACGTTCTGACCTCGAATTTCTATACTTTGAAGAGTAATAACTTTTCGTCCGTACCTGTATAAAACTACTGAGTCAAAAAATATACATTTCTGTGATTTTTTCGTCAAAAATGTCTCTCGCTACGAGCAAACCGAGTAAAAATCGCTATGAGCAACCTTCTCAAGACATTTACAATGGAAATATTGACAAAAAATGAACAAGTTGAGTAGATAGATATTTGACTGAAATGATAAATTTGGGAACTATTATTTTTTTTAATTAATCATAAATTTTTCTTAAAAAAAATTATGATAAAATAGTTTCTGTTGAACTTTTGGCACAAAAAAAATTAAAATTTATGATTTCAGTCTAATAACTATTTAGTCAACATCTTTAATTTATGTCAATGATGACAAGTACTGATAATTTCGACTCCAAATATCTCGATAACTCGTAGCGATTTTTAACAGTGACATTTTTTACGTAAAAAACGTCTTAAATGAATATTTTTTTACTCTGTAGTTTTACACTGGTACGGACAGTTAATACAGTTATTACACTTCAAACCAGTTAAAAATATGTAGGTGGCGCCCTCTAAACGTAGGAGTCATACTGAAATCAAAATTAAATTTCTCATGTCGAAAAACTTCAAGACACCAATTTTCATCCATATATTGAAGAAGATGTTTTTTTTAACAATAAAACAAATAATCTGTGTACCACTGGTAGGCATTAGTGATGACGTTACCCCGAAAAACGGAGGCTTTAGATTTCAAGCCGGTATTGGAGCCTGTCGGCCGTTTCAAAACCGATTGACAGATGCGATTCATTAGCGTCCGTTCATGGCCAGATGGGGTGCAGCCCACGTGGCCGACTTGATTTAATGTGACCGAATGCGGCCTCAATTATTTATTTCCCCGTCCTCAATCTCCCAAGGATTATTCAGTTTAATTAATAACAGAGCGAAGCGTTTTCGTTTACAAGTTTATTCTGAACGACTCGATAAATCAAGGGAAGTTGGGTGTCACTCAGTGTTACCTGATGGCCATCATCTCTCCGCTAAATCTGACGGGGCGGAAAAGGTGAGCGAGGGGTCGAATGAATTATAGCCTAGGATAATCGTTACTTAAGTTTTGGGGTTCCGGAAACTGCTCGGTCTATTGTTGTTGTTTGTAAGAGGGTGGAAGGATGTGATTCTCTTTATCTACTCGTATAATGTGTATCGTATGTGTGTTGTTTCCTTCGTTGTTTAATGTATATTCTGAGGCGATTTTTCAAGAAGCTTTCTCTTCAACAGATTGCGATGTTAAAGTCAACGGCGAAGTCATTAACAATATTAGATTTGCCGATGATACAGTTCTTGTTGCCGACTCTGATATTGGACTCCAGATAATAATAAATAGATAACGCTTTATTGTACAAAAAGCCAAAATAGATTCATCGACAAAGCATTTAGAAAACAAACAAAAGCACAAAAAATATGCAAATAATAAAAAAAATATCATACAGTTAAAAAAAAATTACGTCACTAAAATTACAAATAGAAACATACCTCGACATTGCAGAACACAAAAAAGGCGTATCAATAAAATTTTACAACTGGAAAATTGTAAATGGATATAATCATTTAACAGTTATAAAATATTAAATACTAGACTATTAACTAGTGTGTGAGATGATCAAAATTTTAGAATTGATCATGATTAAACATTAACAAAAACAAGCTTTGCGAAATGCGGGAAAGAATGAAAGCGACTTGATATTCAAAGGCAGATGATTGTACATTTTTTGGCATTGTACAGTATTGAGCCTTTAACTAGTTCTAAGCTCGGGGTTGGCAGATAAAAATCGTGCTCCACATTCCTAAGTGGATAGTTGTGAGATGGCCTTTCGGGAATAGCAGATATGTGCTTGCGGATTAAGCAAACGGATTAAAAAATGAATAAAGAAGGAAGAGTCAGTATTTTGAATTTTTTGAAGAAATTCTGGCAGTGAGTTCTACTGTTCAGTCCCAATAAATATCGAACTGCTCTCTTTTGAAGTTTGAAAATACGATCAAATTTTCAGAGTTTAGAGTTTAGTGGAGCGACTTAAAGGCTCCTGTAAGAAATACGAGATAAAGATCAATTCCTCTCAAACCAAAGTCATAGTATTTGGAAAAAGCCAAAATGTACCAGTTCCCATTAAGATAGAGGGCAATACCTTAGAACAGGTCTACAAGTTCAAATATTTGGGGTCCTGGATAGTTAACACCTTGAATAACGACGTGGAAATAAAAACCAGAATAGAACAAGCCAGAAATATATTTCTAAAAATGAAGAACGTTTTCCAGAACCCCAGATTGGACCTTGAGTTGAGAACTAGACTCGTCAGGTGTTATGTTTGGTCAATCCTATTATACGGAGCAGAAACGTGGGCACTGAAAGTTCAAGAGACGAATCGCATAGAATCGTTCGAAACATGGATATATCGAAGAATGCTCAAAATTCCATGGACAGCACATATCACAAATATCGAAGTTTACAACAGAATAGGCAGAGAAAGAGAATGGCTCATTATATTAGAAATAAGAAAAACATTATATTTAGGGCATTGAGAAATGATAAATGCCACGTTTTACAACTAATAGTTAAGGGTAAAATTGAAGGAAAAAGAGGTCTCGACAGGAAGAAACTATCTTGGTTGAGAAACATCAGAAATTGGACTCATCTAACTTTTGAAAAACTCATAAGGAAAGCCGCGAATCGTGAAAATTTTGCCAATGTGATCGCCAACCTCCACGAAAGAGTCGGCACGTAAAGAAGAAAAAAATTAGCCTTGATTTTAAGATATTTCGAATAGATCAAAATTAAATACCCTATGATCGAAGAAAAATGGCGTCCAGTTGGCTTGGAAATGACGATCGATGACATATTCCATATAATTTTACATATAAAATGACAGCGATCTTCATTTCATAGCCATCGCTGACGCCGTTTTTATTCGATCATACGGTATATCACTATATTAGTAAATTATTTTGTAGAAAGTTTAGTTTTCATATGTTTAATAAGTTATTTTAAGAATTATCTATCACCATTATAAAATATAAAATGTTATATACGTACCAATCACTGTTAGGTTGTATCTAACACTGCGAGTTTGTGCATTCCTGAAGTCTACCCTGCATCTGTAGATTCCCTCGTCATGTCGTTTAATGTCTTCGATAACCAATTGCGCAGGCTCGGAGACAGTCCGGAAGTAGGCTCTAGTGCCGAACACTTCCGGTGCTGACCAGTGGCGCGCCAAGGACATGGGTTTGCCTCGAACATCAAAACTGAAACAAAAGAAATAATATGATTAATTTTATTATTTTCAATAGAGAGATTGTTGGCAAAATGGTTATTTCTTTTTGTTCTGTGGTCCTATTTTGAAAACGTATATTTTTCTTGATTTTATCTAGCTTCCTTTGACATTAAGTGTCAAACAGCCAGACAATTTATTTCCACCTGTCAGAGAATGAATTATTTGAATTTCCTATATTATAAATACTGCTGCCTTAAAAGCTGCCTGTCAACAGTTTCTTTCGTCCAAAAATTTTAAATATTTATTTTCTCAGAAACGATTAATGTTAGGTATAAAGTGTTTAATATAAAAATTCATAAAATTTTACAAATAATTTAAGTATGTAATAAAAAATGGGGGCACCCATTTAAAATAAGAAAGTTGCTGTCAACTTCCGGTATTTCCGGAAATGCCGCCATATTGAAAATATTTTTAATCGATAGATCTCGTTGTAAAAAACTAATGTGCAAAAAATCCCTGATCTAGATATTGTAGTTCTCTAGAAACTTCTAATACACGTTCAGCCTGGGATACCCTGTATAATGTGTTTCATTAAAAAAATCACCCCGATCCACTCACACTTTTTTGAGCCACCATATAGAACATTTTCCTGAAATATATCCTCGTACATGCTTTAGGTTTGCACTTAAACAAAATTCTCAAGTTCTTTTTTCTTGGACCTTCAGATGGCCGACGCACTTTTGCCGGACCCTGTATAGTAAAATAATAAAGCTGGACACTTAATTACAAGTTTAAACTTATGTAGAACTATAAAAAGAGCACATTCTTCTACCTACAATTCTATCTACGTAACATTAGATCCAGTTTCTGTCTGCTATTTACTTTGTACTCGACTGCTTGCTTGTATTTCTTTCGGCCGAAGGAAGATTTACCGGCCTCCGTCTTTGGGGAGGTCCTTTACAAACACTGAATCAGCTGCAGTCCCTTCCGAAGAGTCCCCGCTCTTATCCGGGAATCGGCGGGAGATTTATAGTTATTGGATATACTTATATCGGTATAAATTCCGTCTCTCGAGTTTAATCTGGTCGCTTTCTTCGCTTCAAGAGGAAAAATCTAATACAGTTGCCGGTGGAAGAGTTGGATTTGTGGACCGGTTCGATAGCGGTAGGTAATCGATAAAAGTTTGGGTATATTTTGTTTTGAATTAGTTTTTTGGGACACCTAATGCGACAGCGCTATTTAATTTAAATAATTGTCGATTTTCGAAAGAAATCAGTACTTGTATATTATTGCCTATATTTTTCATTTTATTGATTTTATGGACAGCACTGTTCATTAAAATGTTGTATCCTATGTTAGAGGGCTTGTTTCTCTCTACAATTTCCTGTCTCACAATGTACCGTTTGTGTCCAGGAAGGGTTCATAGTTTCATAGTTGTCGATTTTCGAAAGAAATCAGTACCTGTATATTATTTCCTATATTTTTCATTTTATTGATTTTATGGAAAGCACTGTTCATTAAAATGTTGTATCCTATGTTATAGGGCTTGTTTCTCTCTACAATTTTCTGTCTGACAATGTACCGTTTGTGTCCAGGAAGGGTTCATAGTTTCATAGTTGTCGATTTTCGAAAGAAATCAGTACCTGTATATTATTTCCTATATTTTTCATTTTATTGATTTTATGGAAAGCACTGTTCATTAAAATGTTGTATCCTATGTTATAGGGCTTGTTTCTCTCTACAATTTTCTGTCTCACAATGTACCGTTTGTGTCCAGGAAGGGTTCATAGTTTCATAGATGTCGATTTTCGAAAGAAATCAGTACATGTATATTATTACATATATTTTTCATTTTATTGATTTTATGGAAAGCACTGTTCATTAAAATGTTGTATCCTATGTTATAGGGCTGGTTTCTCTCTACAATTTCCTGTCTGATAATGTACCGTTTGTGTCTATGAAGGGTTCATAGTTTCATAGATGTCGATTTTCGAAAGAAATCAGTACATGTATATTATTACATATATTTTTCATTTTATTGATTTTATGGAAAGCACTGTTCATTAAAATGTTGTATCCTATGTTATAGGGCTTGTTTCTCTCTACAATTTCCTGTCTCACAATGTACCGTTTGTGTCCAGGAAGGGTTCATAGTTTCATAGATGTCGATTTTCGAAAAAAATCAGTACATGTATATTATCACATTTATTTTTCATTTTATTGATTTTATGGAAAGCACTGTTCATTAAAATGTTGTATCCTATGTTATAGGGCTTGTTTCTTTCTACAATTTCTTGTCTCACAATGTACTGTTTGTGTCCAGGAAGGGTTCATAGTTTCATAGATGTCGATTTTCAAAAGAAATCACTACATGTATATTATAACATATATTTTTCATTTTATTGATTTTATGGAAAGCACTGTTCATTAAAATGTTGTATTCTATGTTATAGGGCTTGTTTCTCTCTACAATTTCCTGTCTGACAATGTACCGTTTGTGTCCAGAAAGGGTTCATAGTTTCATAGTTGTCGATTATCGAAAGAAATCAGTACCTGTATATTATTTCCTATATTTTTCATTTTATTGATTTTATGAAAAGCACTGTTCGAAAAAAATCAGTACATGTATATTATTACATTTATTTTTCATTTTATTGATTTTATGGAAAGCACTGTTCATTAAAATGTTGTATCCTATGTTATAGGGCTTGTTTCTCTCACATTGTAAAAGTAACGAATATCCTATAATTTTAAAGTTAATTTCAGTTTTGTTAGCATATCTCTTAAGAAAGGTAGAAAAATAGTAGTTAGAGTAAAAATTGATTATCTTTTATTCCAGATGAGTTATCGCAAAAATTCCAAATACGTCCCGAGATATTAGTCTTAGCTATATTCAGAACTTATAATTCTAGTTAAATTTTGTTTTTTGGCAAAATGGCAGCAACACAAAAATTAAAAAAAATACATTCCTTTTTTTCATACCCTGTATATCATAGAAAACTAAATCTCATACAAAATTTAGAAAAATCAGATCAATCTACGAAAAACGTTAAAGTGTTTCGTGTTTCGTGTTATATATATATGTTAAAAAATCAACAAAATTGGTCCATTTTTTTAAAGTTACAACTCGTTGAAAATGAGTAAAAAAATCGCTGTGGTATTTAATTTGACGGGCAGTTTATTTGAGATCCCTTATTGAAAATTAAAATTATTTATTTTTAATTGCTGACTTTTGAATCGATTTGTATAATTTTCTGGTTACATTCTGTATATTTCTCTGTAAATTCCTTTTAAGTTCTTGATCATGATTCAATTCAATACTAGAGTTCAAAAAGTTAAAAAAGATCGAAACCCTATTCTAAACTAAAACTATTAAATTTCAATCTTATTACATTTCCAAAAACTGCGATCAATATACTGAGATAAAAGTTCGTTCGTTCGAGAAAAATCTTGAAGGAACTTATAGAATAACAGCTTTTAAAAGATTTAAAGATTACTGATAAGAGAAAAGTGTTCAATCTTTCTACGAGAACGCTTTGTTGAATAAATCTGGCCGATTTATCGCAAAAAATGCCGTCATCTACTTTATGGCGAAATTATTCAATGACAAGGGTCATGTTGAATTTAGAGCGTAACCTCACAATATATCAAGCATATCAATGGAAGTGTTCTCAAAAGGTGGCAATGAATATTGTCCTGAGAACAAAATAATTTTTATACATCTGGATTACTTTCCTGACCAAAATATTACCTAATCAAAAAAAGAATATTCTTTTCCATAGCAACTGTTAAAATTGCCTTATATCTATCAAAAATAGTAGATAAAATAGTACTTTAACCGCAAGGATAAGTTAAAAACTTTATTTCTTCTCGCACGTTTTTTAACTTCCATTTTTGAAAATTTTTGTATTTCTTTTCATAAGTTATTCGGGATTTAAATGGAAGTAGTTTGGATATGGCGTTTGTCGCCTCAGCCTGAATATCTGTTGGTAATTTACTTATTTCGATTTGAGCGAAAGAGAATTAAAAAATATTGATTATTAACTCATTAAAATAAATTATTTAATAAAATTGTAACATAACCTTGTCAGACAAAATTGTCGTTTATCTTTCTGCGCACTTTCCTTCTTGCCCTACTTAAAGCCTTGATCTTCCCCGATCAGAAAAGTTAATTTCACGGCGTTAAGGGTATTAAGGATAGTTTGCTCGGCACTTTTCATGTTAATGAACCCTTTAGCTCCAAAAGAATTACGTGGAAATTTAATGGGGCTCGTTTTCCAAGAGATTTTCCAACATCTTAATTAAATAATTCCCTTTTTTTAATAGTGTGGGATTAGGAAACTGGCGTTAGATACTAAGTACCTATATTATCGTAAGTGTTCATATATTCTTTAATGCTATTTGAAAATTTGAAAGTAGTGCGAATATGAAGAACATGAAGAAAGTTTTTTTATACTAAAAAGTACCGTATGATCGAATAAAAACGGCGTCAGCGATGGCTATGAAATGAAGATCGTTGTCATGTTATACATATGTAAATTGATATGGGAAATGTCATCGATGTTCATTTCATAGCCATCGCTGACGCCATTTTTATTCGATCATACGGTATAATATCTCACAGAATTTATTTCTTAGTTTTAATCTAAAATGCAACATTTTTATTTTTTCACAATTGGATTCCAGTCATTATTAAAATATTTTGAGGCGGTAGAAATGGACGCGATAAGGAGATCAGAACGAAATAAAACAATCAGGGATAAAATGGGTAGACAAACAACTATAGTAGAGAAAATAGAGAGTGCCCAAGTGAAGTAGTATGGACATGTGGGAAGGATGGACAACACGCGACTGCCTCAGAAGATACTAAACTGGCTTCCACAAAAGAGAAGGAAACGGGGAAGACGAAGGGCAAACTGGATGGAGGGTGTCAAGAAGGCGATAAGCTCAAGGGATCTGCGTGAGGGAGACTGGAATGAACGGAATCAATGGCTACTCAAACTCTCTCTCTCTCTCTCTCTCTTCAGTCCTGACCCCCATTAGAGAGTGTAGTGGTCAGCGTCCATGCGCCTCTGTCTTTTGTTATCCCGATGACATCGTGCATTGGCTTGCTACAACTAGTCATAATCTGGTCTATCCATCGAGTCGGAGAGCGGTCACGTGGTCTACGTCCCTCCATCTTGCCTTGAATTATGAGTCATTCCATATTGTCCAGACTTTTCCTCATTATATGTCCAAAATATTTTAGTTGTTTTAGTCAGATTTTACAGGAAAGCCTGTTCCTTTATAATGGAAACGTTTGTACCGCGTTCAATATTGGGAGTACCAAACAGTTGACTACCCGGTTTTTGATGGCTCTTGAAATCTGGCGATCTTTCCAACTCTTGGTCAGTCTCCCAACAGCTACTTTTGCCATGTTGCACCTACGCTTCACCTCTTCTTCCGATGTGCCCGTATTTTTCAATAGTGATCCCAGGTATACGTATGACTTAACGACTTCAAAGCGGTCGATATGACTTATATTTGGATGGTTGTTATGCTGTTTATCAACTATCATGATTTTTGGTTTTTTATGTATTTAGTTCCAGACCGAGCCGATTGCTCCCGTTTTCTACCCTATTTACTAAATTGATTAACTCTTCTTGATTTCTTGCGAGTAGTGCTGTATCATCTGCAAAGCGTAGATAATTTATTTTTTGGCCATTTATTGAAATGCCTCCTTCCCATGTTTCTAGCGACCTTCTCATGATGAAGAATACATTTTTATTATTTTTTAATTAATCATATATTTTTCTGCGAAAAAATGATGATTAAACAGTTTCTGTTGAACTTTTGGCACAAAAAGATTTCAAATTTATGATTTCAGTCTAATAACTATTTAGTCAACATGTTTAATTTATGTCAATGAAGACAGGTATTGATCATTTCAATTCCAAATATCTCGAGAACCATTACTTGTAGCGATTTTTACCAAGAGACCTTTTTTATGTAAAAAAAGTAAAGTAAAGTAAAGTAAAGAATTCAGTTAACGTCTCTTTTTTGCTGCCAGGGCTAATCTGGACGGGGTCTACTTTTTTAACGCGGAATCCGAACCGCGGTCCTCGGCCATATCATGGTCAATGGTCTACCGACTTGGTGACCTAACTCTTACTCACGAGATATCCGATCTCATCCAGCCTCGAACCGACGTGAATGAGCAGTGTGTGTCAATAGATTTTACACTTTTGCCTTTATTGGACAACAGCATGATACAGAGTTTCGAACCGGTCACCCGTCCATCCACTAGTAGCGGCGTAAGGCGTTAAATTTTATGTAAAAAAAATACTTTTTTTACTCAGTAGTTTAATAAGTTTTTTCATTTTTTTACTCATTAGTTTTGTACAGGTATGGAAGAAAAGTTTATTACTCTTCAAATCAGTTAAAACATATGTAGATGGCGCAGACATCAATTTTCATCCAAATATTGACGTTACTTCAGAAATTATTTAGAAAAAATCGAAATAAAAATGAAACTTCTACACCCTGTATCTCCGAAACTAAGCATTTTAGGACATAGATTTATACGATTTTTTTTACTTATTTTAGTTTGCAGAATATACTGCCGAAGTTTCCGGATTACCTAGTTTGGACCACCCTGTATATTAAATAATATAAATTAAATATAGGACAAAAAAATTGTGCGGACGGAGTACATTTTTTACTCCCATCGCGCGTAAAGAAATTTCACTCTAATAAATATATTTATGAAACAACAAATATATATTTTCTATTCTACTCATATATGTATAAGTTTAAAAAGTTTTTTATCAACATATGTCGCGTCATTTTCTTTTTGCTTTACCATTATCATTGAATCCAGCGGTACAATTTCGACGATTTAACTTTAAACTCTCTCGGAAAACTTCTGCAAAATAGTCGTAATTTATGCGGCCAATTCTAAGGTCAAACTCTTTCGAGTTCTCTATGGAAACTCGCAAGAAAGGATAAACAAATTTCCCGGAATCACGCAGCTCGAAATTTTCAAACTCCGCCAACGACTTCTTGCTGTTCTCTCCTCATCGAGGCTCCAATTAATAAGCTCCATCTATTGTCTCGAACAAGAAAGAGAACTTAGGGAATGAGAGGGTGTAGTTGGTGGAAGAATGGTATGGTAATGTACGGGATGGTCTCATTTTAAACCACCGAAAGAAGTGAAAGAGATGCGTTTTTCTCTTTCATTAAAATGGAAGTCAGGATAGAATGTGTTGAAAATTTTTGACAAATGCTGAAACAAAAAATAATAATAAACTCCAGCCAGCATCGATATGGGACGGGAAGTCCGCTTATCTGGTGATCTGAAGTTTGGTTGCCGACCGGGAGAAGATGTCGCTGGACAAGATTATCTCCACAGACTAAGTCAACGAATGAATGACATCCATGAGCGAATCCGCATAAATATTCAAAGCGCTAGTCATCGGATGAATCAGCACTACGACATTCAAGCCAACCAGAAAATTTAGTTTGGCTATACAATCCCCAGAGATGTTGTAAATTATCTCAAAACTACAATCCTCGTGGGAAGGGCCATACAAAGTCATGGATAGGATTAATGACGTCGTATACCGAATCAGAAAATTTCTAAAAGGAAAACCGAGGATAATCCATTTTAATAGTTTGAATCCCTACCAAGGCGAAATAGAAGATCATGCTAAGACCTTGGAAACTTGCAGCTATGATCCCCCTGATTCGGAGATGTCCTTTGACGACTTTATGGCCCGATACAAGAACAGTGAGAAGACTCGCTATGGTGTAACTAAAGAAGAACAACAAGACCACTTTTTCGTACCTCCTCATTATTCGCTCGCTCAATATGTGTCCCGAGATTTGCGAATGCCCAGAGGAATAGTCGCGACGTCCAAAGAAAAGTTTGGGCGTGTCGGAGAACTACGCCAACAGGATCCAGAGGCTGGAAGCATCTTGAGGCTAACCGATAATGCGCATGGTTAAGCAAGACACATCTTCTACCTGGTCACCAAGGAATGGTCACCGAGTAAACCGACTTATCTCAATCTATGGAAGACCCTGATTGAACTGAGAGAAGCCCTGCTAAACAACAGCATTATACGATTAGCCATTTCGAAGCTGGCGTGTGGACTCGATGGTTTGAGTTGGCGTACAATCCGGAACATGATTGAAGTCTTGTTTAGATTTACGGGAATCGAGACCCTCGTTTGCTGCTAACTCTCAATGCAGACTTCTCAATTTACCAGGGGCCAGCTTTGCAAATATCTTCATTCACTGCGTATATCTCGGGACGAGCATGTATCTAAGAAGGGGTCAGTGTTGCGCGGACCTGTGTGGTCTCAGCCTAATCGGATTAATATGATCCGCCTCCATAGGACATTCTGGAATCTCATTAAAGAAGATTTTTGGTAATTGATGCTTCAGTGACTCAGCCGATCGAATGTACTAGAACAATCGAGTTCACTGGAATGGCGGCGTATACACGAGAACATTCTAAATCTTCTCTATGCTCCTAATGATCTAATGGACTATTCGAGAACTGTTTAGCTGTGGGTATATAAACCAAGGCCGATGCAAGGAAGAGAAAAACAAACAGTTTCGTCCGACACGTAAAATTGCCGCGCTAAATTCAAAATAAATTCCTTTTAGATAAATAGTTATGAATGAGTTTGAATGAGTTGAGACAACTTAGACAACTCTTAAGAATCAAATGGTTCTATCATGTCTCAAACGTATCGGTTCTTCAAAAAGCTAACTGCGAGAGTATTGAAGTCATGGTTACAAAATCCCGCCTAAGATGAGCTGGTCACCTATGCAGAATGCAAGAAAACCGCATACTAAAATCACTGCTTTACGGTGAGCTTATAGACGGTAAGAGGAGGCCAGGTGGACAACTCAAAAGGTACAAGGACATTTTCCGTGAAAATTTAAACAGTTACAACCAAAAAGTTAAGAGGCAACAAAGCAGTGAGATTTGTTGGAATGTCCGGAGTGCGGTAGACAGATAACATCATGTATCGGGCTTTTCAGTTACAGGGAAGCCCATGGAAGAAAACACCTTGCGTGACCATCTTCTGATGTGTGTCAAATACTCGTCAGCGAGTAATGGCAGTAATATGTAGTATGTATAAATAAGTTTGTAAATAAACACACCGGAAAAGTCTAGGGATATTACAATTTTATCCAGCCATCGTCAGTAATTTTATTATTTGCATTTCTGATATAATAAAACTAAAATAAACAAATAGTTTACAGGACGTATTGGAAATAAAAATGCGAAATTTACCGAATTTTTTAAATTTACCTTGATTTTTATTGAACTCAAAAAATACACACATTTTTTTTTATTCTAAACTGTGAATTAAAAAAAAAGATAAAACCATTTTTACTTAATAAAGGGTATGGCCTCCTCTACTGTTCATTACAGCCCTACATCGTTGTCGATCTCTTCTTGAGGTACAGCCTGCCACGCTGCATTCACGGCCCGAACCAGATCCCTACGAGTTTCACGAGGCATACATATTCTCAAAATTCTTCTTTGACCGCGTCCCATACGTGCTCGATGGGGTTGAAGTCAGGAGATTGTGCCGGCCAGGGTAAGCTGTTTAATTGATGAGCATTGATAAACTCACTTACCACTCTGGCTGTATGAGGCCGTGCATTGTCATGCATGAGAATGAAGTTTCTCCCGAAATTATTGGCATATGGTAACACGACAGGCTCAAGAATTAAATCACCATATGTGATTCCTGTTAGAAACCTTTCAAGAAAAACGAGATCGGTTTTTCGGCCTAACTGGACTCCTCTCCATACCATAACTGTTCTACCTTGATAAGGGTGCACTTCCTGAACATGATCCAACCGAGTAAGAATTCCCGGTTCTCTCCATACCCTAAACCTTCTCGAATCCGGATGAATTCCAAAGCGTGACTCATCCGTGAAGAGAACATTGGCCCATTGTTCATTCGACCATTGAACATGATCTTGAGCCCACAAATATCGTACCTCTCGATTTCCTCTCGTTAAAGGCTGAGATCTCCAGTGGCGTCTGCTTCTTAAGTTGACCTCTCTTAATCTATTGCGGACAGTGTCCTTAATCTATTATTAACTGTTACATTATGTGTTGCCTGGAGAATTAAACTAAGCTCTGGTGCTGTAAGAGTCGGTCAGCGTCGAGCATTTAATTGTAAAAAATGATCTTGCTGAGGGGTAGTAATGCGATGTCGCCCTGTGTGCCTTTCAGCAACATCACCACTTTCGCGGTAGCGTGCACTTAATCGCGATATTACACTTTGCGTTGTATTTAATGCTCTAGCTACGTCGATTTGGCGCATTCCAGCTTCGAGCATACCCATGGCCCTTAGCATTTCGTCTCTGTTAAGCTGTCTACGCTCCATAATGTCGTTTAATACTAAACAGAGTTATTTGAATGAATTCTGGCCAGTTATCATAAAAACATAGCCAGTACAGATTAAATTCGAACAATTGATGCTAGGTGCTTTTTATACATTTGACAAAAAATGCACAAACACTTCTGCAAATATCCCAAATTTAGAAATAACTAGTGTGATTACTTCGTTTTAATCGAACTAGAAAGAATCGGCCTACAAATATGTGGTTGTTTATTCAAAACATTTATTTTTAACTTGAATAAAATGATATCCCTAGATTTTTCCGGTGTGTGTAGTTCTTTAAGTCTTTCATCGTTATTGTTTTGTTACTTACTGTAAAATAAATTGTGTTTAAATAAATTCTTTGAATAACAAAGAATAAATTAGACTTTTTATCCACACGGAACCGACGAAAAACGTAACAATATAATTAAAGGCTATTATTGAAAACGCTAACATAGTTTAAAAACATGCTACAAAAGATAGTGTGTGTGGTTGTATATAAATATTTTTTTTTTGGTTTACCCTGTAGACAAATACGGAAATGGTCGGCTCTTTGGCAAATACCGAGCCCGATAGTTGCATTGTTCCGGCGGTGCCGAGAAAATAGGTGCCCGGTAAAATTGGTCATATTTTATTTGAACCCCCCGCCCCCCGAACAGACGCCATTGTTGTACCGAACTGATACGAGGCCCAATTTGCATTCGCTTTTACTGATATGGCCGGCGCTCGGCAGCTCTTTTGTTCAGCCCCCTTGTTTCGAAGGGAAGGAAAGGGGGGGGTATTGTTTCTTTTATTGTGGTAGCGAGAGCCACGATTGCAGTCGTCTTTTTTCGCAAATTGCTGTTATCGAACAATTCCATTATAGTCTAAGATTCGGCTGCAGGATTATTACGCTGATCATATTTTTAATGAAAACCTAATTTTTACGTATACGTGGTGTATATTCCGTGGACATAGAACTACTACGTATTTTTGGAACCAAAATAAGTTCATTGGACACAATTTACCTCTGTACAAAAGTGCCTCGTTTGTTCTCTAGAGGGCATCCAAGTTTAAGAAAATAAAAACCTCTTTTCAGATATTTTAAGATTCGTGATTCCGATTTGAATGAGATTTTGGGTGTCTATGTTTTGTGCTATGTAACGGCTTTGGTACTAGAGAAGCCATATTCAGTCTTCAAACTTTAGTACAGAATTGCCAAGATCAGAGAAAAGATGTCTTCATGTGCTTTATAGACTATGAAAAGGCGTTCGATAACGTTAAACATAACCTCCTTATATCATACCTCAGAGACTTGGGACTTGATGGAAAAGATATAAGGCTCATCAGTAATTTGTATTGGAATCAAAAAGCTGAAATTCGTATACATAGCGTGGGAGTAACAGAAGATTTTGAAATAAAAAAGGGAGTAAGGCAAGGGTGTATTCTGTCTCCAATGTTGCTCAATTTATATGTGGAAAGAGCATTCACTGAGTCAATCTCCGATAGTCCCATTGGTTTGAAAATAAATGGCATTCCAATTAATAATATCCGATATGCGGATGACACAGTGATATTGGCAGACAATGCAAATGATCTCCAAATCGTTCTAAATAAGGTTAACAGTGAAAGTCAAAGACTGGGTTTAAACATAAATTCTACATAAACTAAATTTATGGCTGTTAGCAGAAACAATATTCCGAATTCCGATTGGGATAATTGATATTATTTTTTGTTAGATGGAGAAATAAAAAATGACTATTTTTTATTTTTAAAACATTTTATATAATCTTTTTCTTAAATAAGTTAAAATCGGCCTGTTAAAAATTGTCTAAATTTGGCATGTGTATTCACCATACGTATACCATTAAAAACCTATGTGTATGACATCGCTGCAAAATGAACAGTGGAGCCAATTTTGACAGTTCAAAATAGAGATGGGAATTCTAGTTCCTTGGGAGGAACTAGTTCCCTAGTTCTAGTTCCTCCAGAGGAATAGTTCCTTGAACTAGGTCTTTAGTTCACAATAGTTCCCGACTAATATTGACATCCCCTTGCTTGCTAATGCATTTCGTTTTCAGTCAGAACTATTCACAGTATGATCTGTATAATTTTTATAATGTATGGAGATATAAGGAGACGTGTAACTGTGTATGTTAAAAACATATAGGTAAGTTTTATTGCAGATAAAAAAATAAAAAAGAGACTCAAATCAGAGTTTAAAAAACTATATCACAAATCAATTGGAGCAAATATTACAAAAAAATTACGAAAAATTGCATTTTTCTTCACTTCAAGCTTTTTGTTTTTGTCTAACAATTCAGAATATCTACTTAATTTTAGGAACTTAAAGTGAAACATTCCCATAAAATATTTAAAAAAACAAACTAAAAATCAAAAACAGTATCCACGACAATTTTCTGTGATAATTACGCCGGCTGTGGCAATAGACAAGGCCGAATCTATCGTCGTCGCCTTGTATTATATCTCGGATCTGCCGACTGAATAGATTACCGTGAACTAGTCTTTTAATTAGTTCCTCTATGTCCGGATCCGATAACATACGGCTGGCACTCCCCACGCCTGCCTAGCATCAATCGCGCTGGCTGATCCATACGTAAACTAGTCTTTTATTTAGTTCCTCTAGTTCCTTTAGGTCCGAATCCGATATTATATCTCGGATCTGCCGACTGAATAGATTACCGTGAACTAGTCTTTTAATTAGTTCCTCTATGTCCGGATCCGATAACATACGGCTGGCACTCCCCACTCCTGCCTAGCATCGATCGCGCTGGCCCGATCTGTACGTACGTAAACTTAAGTAAACTAGTCTTTTATTTAGTGCCTCTAGGTCCGGATCCGATAGCGAATGGCTGGCACTCCCCACTCCTGCCTACCATCGGGCTACGCGCGCTTCATATTATTATTTATTATATATCGGTCAGTTTCGATCCCGGAGTAGGTCCTGAGGAACTAGTTCCTTTCATTCCGGGGTCGGAATTGTTCATTGGAACTAGTTCGTTCACGAACTACACACCTCTAGTTCAAAATTCGCACGGGCTTTCCTATGTTTGCAACAACGATGCATCACCAGGAATAACATCATTAATATAGTTTTATTTTAACAATATAAAAACAATTAAAGATTACACGCCATCTCAGTCACACCCTTCTTTATTTATTCGATTCCACAAATCTAGAGCTTTCGAAATACCTGCGAAATAGTCCTGATTTATGCGACTAATTCACCCCGACAACTTTTAAGGTCAAACTTTCCCAAACCGAGGAGAAACTTCGACAAACGGCGAAACAAATCCGGCGGAATTAAGAAAGCGAAACTTTTCGGCCCTGCCAAGTCCTTCCTCTATTGTTTACCGATTCTAATTAATAAGCGGAATCTATTGTGGGGGAATGGAGAAACATCAAGCCGGGGGAGAAATTGGGGAAGGCGGGGTGCATAACTGCCAGGGTAATGTATAGGCAGTCGTTAATTGCAGAACTCTCTCCGGCTGCTTTTCCAGAAATTGTTTAGAAAGTTTGGAAATATGACTTAATTATGGATATGACGAATAGTTTTCTGTTCCTCGCATTAATATGTCTTTTCATAACTAATTTTTTGAATATTTACATAATACTGTTCTCAATAATATGTATAGAGTATTCAAAAATACCGAGCCTCATCATTAGAGAGAGATATTCATCAGATAAATGATCAAAACAAAGTTACGCAATTTGATGCTGACTGTTAGGTCCTTAAACAAATTAAACATTCCGATTACTTACGAAGATTTTTGGATAAAATACCATTTAAATTAATAAAATAAGATACATTTTATATTCCCATACAACCATACAACTTTTTTTGGTCTGAAAGATAAACTAACCGCGGTACCGTCGATTTCACATTCTCCGTTCGCCAACTAACAGGAAAAATAAAGGAGTAAACTTTATGTTGCATTCATCGACCTAACAAAAGCCTTCGACTCTGTGATGCACTTTGGGTAATTATGCAAAAGTTCAGAGTACCTAACAAATTTCTTACGGTGTGTAAAAGCCTCCACAGCAACTGAGCGATACATTCTTAACAAATACAGGAGTTAGGCAGGGATGTGTCTTGGCACCTTTCCTATCCAATATATTCATGGCAGCGGTCTCTACTATATTGAACAGCTAATTGCAGGAAAGAGGAATGAACATAGATAGAGATACGACGGCGCACAGTGATGCAGAAGTTCCCAATAGCGGCAGAAAATCAAAATATCAAAGTATATTTTTTAAATTATAATTTCACTCGTTTAGTTCCTAATAGTCCATATTTTCAGAATCGTGAAGATTTTTGAATAAAAACGGGCCCACTATTAATCCATGATAAGAAATGTTCGAGCTTATAGGATTATTAGCTGAAGCTAAAATAATTTGATTAAATTTTGATTAAATAAAATTAGTGCGTTTAACGTTGGTGATAAATTAGCTAAAAACTGATGGTACTCTGAGAAAGTACAATGCTTTCAAATGTTTTTCCTCATGGTAATTCTAGTTTTAACTTTCCTGGTACCATAAAAAAAAATCAATAAAGACCTTGATGTAATTAAGAACTGCTTAATCTAAAATCAAATTTTATGTAAGCTAATACAAAATGCTCCAAATTGCTCCAAAAAATATTATGTGGGTTACAATTATTACCCTTTTTTCTTCATAACTACAAAGTTTCACGACCAACATTAGCCCACAAATACCCTTTAGGTTGCCTAACTCTCCTGAAAACCATGATCTAGTTTTCTAAAATAAATTATGTATGACAGTATATTACTGGGTGTTTCTTAGATGCTGTAAAATATTGTTGTTGGTTAGTTTTAATTAATTTTAGAAAGGAAACTGTAATATATTTTCTCTTTTTTAATTTAATTTTCGATATACAAAGTATTCAAATTTAAAAATAATTTTTAATGTGTAATTTCACACACAATTTCGGGCTTTTCAGAGAGAAACTTTTGAAATAAAACGCCTTGCGTAACCATCTTCTGATGCATGTCAAATACTCGTCAGCGAGTAATAGCCGTAAGTAAGTATGTGTCAAATTTTTAAACCGACGTTTCGTCTTTGAGCTAAAATCATCAACTTTTTTTTAATACGGCCCTGGATTATTTTTTATTACAGATTTTAAGAGCTTATAAGTTCTCAAAAGCAATGATGTATAGCACTTATTCAAAAATTTCATACTAATTATACATTTTCCATAAGATCATAAGAACTAATGTTAGTGAAGGAGAAACAGATTGTGATTCCTGTTATTAATAAATATGAAATTTAATTATGGAAATATATTGCGCACGAATAGTTAAAATTCATATTAATTTAATTATTTTCGACTAAAAATAATTTACAAGCACCAAATCAAATGAATTTTCGAAACGCTAGTTACGAATTGCGAAGAGTAATTTGTTATAATATATCAATATACGAATAGCAGTTATTTGTATTTTGATATAAAAATATATATTTTGTTATATTTTTTCAATGTAAAAATAATTTTAATTTTTTCTAAAAAAAATATGTGAGCCACTGTTTTTTTTTCTCTTGTTAGGCTAAACCCCTACTGTGGAATGGTGTATACCCTCGTAGGAGATAGATGCCCACTTCTCGGAGGATTACAGTTGCTGTCAGAGGAGGATGGGAAATACCCTGTCCTACAACAGGAAGATCCTCATGTATGATGAGTTACAAGTAACTCAAGAAAGGGGGGCACAATAGATTTTTAAGTACTAAATCCCTTCCACTCATTCTACATTCTGGATAAATAAAACTATAAACTTTGGAAGTTCAGAAGTCAACTTCTGTTATTACGGAACCAATGCCGATCTCATTCCTAACACTCGAAATTGGAAATAAAAATCATTTTAGTTATATGAATTACAATCTCAATCTTTCAACTGCCGGGCTACGATATTCAGGTTCAGAGCTTGATTTTCATGCGTCCGTTATCGTTGATATGATGGTCCGACGGCTCTCTGATTGGTCATAGCGTTTTCGCGAAACTTTTTATTCGTAATTATTTCACTCCAGCCCGTCAACGAAGAAAGAACGTACAATAAAGGACGTTTTAACCCATTTTGACAAATTTAATCTAACCTTAATAAAAATATAATACTACAAGAGCTAGTTGGGACTTCCACTGTTGGGAAAACGAGAATTTTAAGAAAGCTGGTTCTTTAATATATCTTTTGCTACGCTCTCCTGACCTACTGCGCATCACATCTCCACATGTTATTCCATTTCCGTGTGTTTTATAGGATTTATTCTTTATGAGTAGAGATACAATAATGTGATTTTCACATTACTTTGCTACTTTTTTATGAAACTAAATATGCTACAGGTAGATTTGTCGTAGAGCCTCCTTAGTTCCTGAAATACAGGGCGAATTTGTGATGCGCAGTAGTAAACGCAACGTCTACCGGCAGCCAGACAGTCCGCACTCTGTTCAGGAGAGCATATCAAAAGATATATTAAGGTTTCTTAAAATTCTCTCTCAAAAACGTTGTTAGCTCTTAGACTGTTCCAACCGTTACCACCTACCGTTTGTATCCAGGTCATAGATGTCGATTTTATATAATATAATATATATTATTTCGTATATTTTTCGTTTTATTGATTTTATGGAAAGCATTGTTCATTAAAATGTTGTATCCTATGTTATAGGGCCTGTTTCTCTCTACAATTTCCTGTCTCACAATGTACCGTTTGTGTCCAGGAAGGTTTCATATTTTCATAGTTGTCGATTTTCGAAAGAAATCAGTACATTTATTTTATTGCGTATATTTTTCATTTTATTGATTTTATGGAAAGCACTGTTCATTAAAATGTTGTATCCTATGTTATAGGGCTTGTTTCTCTCTACAATTTCCTGTCTCACAATGTACCGTTTGTGTCCAGGAAGGGTTCATCTTTTCATAGTTGTCGATTTTCGAAAGAAATCAGTACATTTATTTTATTTCGTATATTTTTCATTTTATTGATTTTATGGAAAGCACTGTTCATTAAAATGTTGTATCCTATGTTATAGGGCTTGTTTCTCTCTACAATTTCCTGTCTCACAATGTACCGTTTGTGTCCAGGAAGGGTTCATCTTTTCATAGTTGTCGATTTTCGAAAGAAATCAGTACATTTATTTTATTTCGTATATTTTTCATTTTATTGATTTTATGGAAAGCACTGTTCATTAAAATGTTGTATCCTATGTTATAGGGCTGGTTTCTCTCTACAATTTCCTGCCTCACAATGTACCGTTTGTGTCCAGGAAGGGTTCATCTTTTCATAGTTGTCGATTTTCGAAAGAAATCAGTACATTTATATTCTTTCGTATATTTTTCATTTTATTGATTTTATGGAAAGCACTGTTCATTAAAATGTTGTATCCCTATATGTTATAGGGCTTGTTTCTCTCTACAATTTCCTGTCTCACAATGTACCGTTTGTGTCCAGGAAGGGTTCATATTTTCATAGTTGTCGATTTTCGAAAGAAATCAGTACATTTATTTTATTTCGTATATTTTTCATTTTATTGATTTTATGCAAAGCACTGTTCATTAAAATGTTGTATCCTATGTTATAAGGCTTGTTTCTCTCTACAATTTCCTGTCTCACAATGTACCGTTTGTGTCCAGGAAGGGTTCATCTTTTCATAGTTGTCGATTTTCGAAAGAAATCAGTACATTTATTTTATTTCGTATATTTTTCATTTTATTGATTTTATGGAAAGCACTGTTCATTAAAATGTTGTATCTTATGCTATAGGGCTTGTTTCTCTCTACAATTTCCTGCCTCACAATGTACCGTTTGTGTCCAGGAAGGGTTCATCTTTTCATAGATGTCGATTTTCGAAAGAAATCAGAACATGTATATTATTTCGTATATTTTTCATTTTACTGATTTTATGGAAAGCACTGTTCATTAAAATGTTGTATCCTATGTTATATGGCTTGTTTCTCTCTACAATTTCCTGTCTCATAATGTACCGTTTGTGTCGGGGAAGGGATCATAGTTTCATAGTTGTCGATTTTCGAAAGAAATCAGTACATATATATTATTTCGTATATTTTTCATTTTATTGATTTTATGGAAAGCACTGTCCAGCGTCCGCGTCCAACGTCCGCGTCCAGCGTTCAGCGTCCAGCGTCAAAGTGTCTTGTTTTTCAAATTAATATTTTTTTTAGAAAATATGGGGTAATTGTTTTTTAGAAAATATGGGGTAATTTGATGGAAAGCACTGTTCATTAAATTTGTATCCTATGTTATAGGGCTTGTTTCTTTCTACAATTTATGTATAACAGCGAAATCGTTAAGGAAATGAAAATATAAAATGAATCAAATCACAAACGAATCGTATATCCCATGAACGGAGGCATGAACGTGCAATAAATTTAAAAAGTGCATAATTTTTTGTTTCCTAAAATGTTTTGATTAAAAGAAAATATGTAAAAGTGGGCAACGCTGTACCGGTCAAACCTAATCACGTGAATAAAAGTTTATTTCATATTAACTATATTTATGGTTTGCGTAACCAAAACAATATAAACTTATATTAATTCAGTAAAAAATAAACTACATTAAACACCTGAAAATTATACACATTTATAATTTGATCTCTTAAGAACTTAATTCCATATTTCCTGATTCCAACCACCACTCAACTGTCTCAATTTCTTTAGAAAATTATCTCCTTAGCAACCTTACAAACTTTCTTCTAGGTAACAGATACGTCTCCCGCTCCACACATAACTCTAAAATTCTCTTCCTCGGTAAATAGAAATACAGCCGCTAGGCGTTAAATATTCAGGCCCTTGCGTTGTTTTTCTTCCTGAAAGTTGCAGAAAACGCGCCATTATTCCCGAAAAAGTTAATGCACAGAACGGCACTTTGGCAAAGTATCAAGTTAATTTCGAAATTACGACCTAGCCGCATATTACTAAATACTTTACTCGGTTTCCGGTATAAAAATGGTCCGTTTCATTTGCTTAATGGGGTTTATGTCAGTGCGGGTCGGTCAGGGTTGGATCCTGGGTGTATTTTAATTTGTGGCACACGGTTAAATGTCAAGGATGTCACAATTTTCCAGGCGGTAATAACGGCAAGCCACTTTATGCGTTTAAATTGTGTGTGCACTATGTGTGCATATTTGCAGTGAAACTTCTTACTAACAGCTATTAAAAGGAGTAGGTAAAAATTGTAAAATACTTTTTTTGTAGAGCGTTCAGTTCTGTATAGGAATATGTGATGATGATGGCTGCGAGAGAACACGATCGAGAAAAAAAAATATTTGCAAAAAGTGACCAATTCCTATGTAATTTAAATGGGAAATTAATGGTTTTTGGGACAAGGTTTATTGTGAATATTAAGGGTTTACAATAGTCTGTTATTTTTTTAGACAATAAACTAAACATTTAGAGATGAAAACTAAACTCCTTCCCCTAGGAGATGCAACTTCCCCTAGGAGATGCAACTTCCCCTAGGAGATGCAAGACCTTGTCGTTGGTGGGGAAGCTCCTGGTCAGGTGCTGGGGGGAATCCCCCCTAGCACTTGGCTTGGTCTAAGAAGCATCTCACTCATCGTCTTGTCTCTGACTGTAGTGTCGTGGCTAGGGAATTGCACCAAGACATATAACGATACCGGGCGGGGCTATGGACAGCCTCAACCTTGGGGCACCGGGGGGCACCCCATTGTATTTTACCCCTTACTTCTACATGCGGGGCTCTGTAGAAGTGGACCGACTGTCCCTAGCGACTCATAGGAACACTATGAGATTTGGTAATAATAGTAATAAAAACATCACCGGTGAAGCTGTGGGAAAACCCCCTAGCGACACTGGGAACAGTAACAATGAAAGTTCCAAGGGGCCAAACCCAAAGAGAACTACAGGAGAGGTGGCTGACACTTGCGTGAGACCATCCTCCGCAAGTGGCATACAAGCTACCACCTCCTCCAAGGGTCGGGAGCCTACCTCCTACCTCTAAACCCAACAGGCGACACAAGCTACCGTTTCGTCTACCCGGCCTGGGTCGTAGCTCCTCGACTGTGAGGGACACGGGTCTCCGTAGGAAGTCCTGGGACTGTATGATGAGTTATAACTCAAGAAAGGGGGACACAATAGATCTCTAAGGTCGCAGAGATTAACCCCCCTCCCACTTATTCTAAATTCTAAACATTTAGAGGGTGTGATATTAACGGATACCCTAAAACCTATGAAAGTGATCCTAGTAGCATTTTCAATACTAAAAATTTCTACTGTTTTCTGCTACTTATTAAATTCTTTTCGTTTCTTTTATGTCTTTATACCCAGCCCTGATGGCAAATCTAAATAACTTTTACGGTTTTATTTATGGGTTTTTAGATTAAGCTGCTAGCGACCGGGATATTTATGCCGTTCGTCTGGGCAATGAAAACAAACTGTTTCAATCCGGCTTTTATAATTTAGAACTGCGAGGATGCACTGCGGGAAATACAGACTTAGACTTAATAGGCGAAGGCAAGCAACAAAAGTATACATCGGAGCTTCCATGGACGTGATGTTTCTTTGAAGGCAATTTATTCGGTATTACGAATTTCGGTGGAGTTGTCTATCTAGTTGTCTAGATCCTCTATTGAAAAGATTGGAAATATAAACCAATCAGGATATATTCTATACAAAGTTAATATTTTTTGCAGGTGTTCCTGGTTTTACGCGGCATATTTATATGCGGTTATTTTTATACAGTTTGCATTTTTGATACCAATGACTTATTTTAGGCGGTTTATTTGTACGCAGTTTTATTAATTCTATCTAATACATAAAATTCTTGTGTCACAGTTAGGATGCTCCTTCGAAACGGCTTCACCGATTTTGATGAAATTTTATATGTATAGTAGCGTGTACCCGCGACCTCGTTCGCGTCGAATTAATCATTTGTAATGGTGATGATAAAGCAAAGCAAGAATTTCCATTAACATACAAACTGGACAAAAAAATTTTCACATTTATGTTAGCATGAGAAAAAACAATATAGGGGTAGTTTCATCTCGACTTTCGAAAAATCCGTTTGCCAAAAACAAGCTTTTTACGTCAAGCAGTTTAAGCAGAATCGTGGTTAATCATTTACCCAACTTTTTGGAACCCTCTGTATGATTTTTAAAAAAAATTCAAAATATGCAAAAGAACAAAATAAATTAAGCGTGTCCAAGCGTTTTCCCGAAAGACTTACCGTTTTTTAAATAACAAATATTGTGATATTTGAGGGGCGTTTTCACCATCTTGGAATTTGAGATTAGAGAATCCCCTCCTTATCGAACCTCTAGACCCCACAGTCAATCCGTTTGCCAAAAATCAGCTTTAAACGTCAAGCAGTTTAAGCAAAATCGTGATTACTCAATGGTCATATATTATGAAAAACCCTGTATAAATTTTTAAAAAATCTTAAAATATGTAAAACAACAAAATAAAATATACGTGTTTAAGAGTTTTCCGAAAAACTCACCGGTTTTTAAATAAAAAAGATTCTAATATTTGAGGGGTGGTTTCACCCCCTTAGAATTCGAGTTTCGGAAAATCTCTTCGAAATCCTTATCGAACCTCTACACCCTAAAGTCAATCCGTTTTCCAAAAATCAGCTTTTTACGTCAAGCGCTTTAAGCAGGATCGTGATTAATCAATGACTAGATTTTTCGAAACACCGTGTATACATTTTTAAAAAATCTTAAAATATGTAAAAAAAAACAAAATAAAATATACGTGTTTAAGCGTTTTTTCGGAAACTTGACCGTTTTTTAAATAAAAAATATTGTAATATTTGAGGGGTGGTTTCGCCCCCTTGGAACTGGAATTTCGAAAAATCCCTTCTTATCGCACCTCTACTCCCTAGAATCAACCTGTATGCCAAAATTGAGCTTCTTACGTTGAGTGGTTTGGGCAGGATCGTGATTAATCAGTGAGTCAGTCACTTAAGGATTTTATATATCAGTATAGATTCAGTAGATCTGAGATTAGGTTGTTTCTATTTATTTTTATATTGTTCTATTTTTTATCCCTAAGTGGTAAGGGTGGTTCACCTCAATATTTTTTTTTTTGGGCAAAATTGGGTACACCATTTATCCAGTATTTCCTGCTTGGTATAATTATATTAGATTTGGTATTCTCAATATCTATCTACTTTTAGCTCCTATTTATTATCATCGAATAATAATATTATTATTCGATGTTATTATCCTTTTATTATTTACCGATTTTCTGCACTTGCGTCTGCCTTATGTGCTTTTGTTAATTCTTAGCTTCTATAATTTTTTGGAATATTTTACGCAAAACATGCTTTAAGAAATATGCAAAAATCTGATAAAACACGTTCAATATTCATAACATGCAAAATATGCACATTACATATTTGGGTTTCCTTATTCATTCAAGGTTAAGACAGGAGCTATTTCCACTTATTTTCAAATACCTTCAGAAAACTTCAGTAAAGAAGCAAAAAAATTCGGAATTTGGTCTTTTTCGCCTTAACTTAGCAAAACTAACCCTATTTAATCCTCGTCCGATTCTGCTGGCGTGACCGTGCCAAATTTATTTCTTTTCCTGTGCCATTTTGTCTCCGACTTAAAGACGTTCCAATATATCGACATATCAAAATATCGATATTTATTTTTTAAATATACAGGGTGGTCCCAACTGTATTCCGGAAACTTCGGCAGCATATTTTTAAGATAAAAATAAGTAAAAAAGTTCGTATAAATGTATGTCCTAAAATGCTTAGTTTCGGAGCTACAGGGTGGAGAATTTTCATTTTTATTTCGATTTTTTCCAAATAATTTCTGAACTAACTTCAATATTTGGATAAAAATTGGGGTCTGGAAGTTTTTTGACATGAGAAATTTGATTTTGATGTCAATATGACTCCTACTTGTAGAGGGCGCCACCTATATATTTTTTACTTGGTTTGAAGAGTAATAACTTTTCGTCCGTACCTGTATAAAACTAGTGAATAAAAAAATATACATTTACGACGTTTTTTACGTAAATAAGATCTCTTGGTAAAAATCGCTACGAGTAATGGTTCTCGAGATATTTGGAATCGAAATTATCAATACCTGTCATCATTGACATAAATTAAACATGTTGACTAAAACGTTATTAGACTGAAGTCATAAATTTGAAACTATTTTGACAGCCGAAAGTTCAACAGAAACTGTTTTATCATTATTTTTTCGAAGAAACAACTATGATTAATTTAAAAAAATATGAGGTTCCTAATTTATCATTTCAGTCAAATAACTATCTAGTACTCAACATGTTTATTTTTAGTCAATAATGACATGTATTGACTGTTTCCATTCTAAATATCTTGAGAACGGTTGCTCGTACCGATTTGTACCAAGAGATAGATTTTCCCTCGGTAGTTTTATACAGGTACGGACAAAAAGTTATTACTCTTCAAAACAGTTAAAAGACATGTAGGTCGCGCCCCCTACAATTAGCACTCATATTGTCATCAAAATGAAATTGCTCATGTCAAAAAACTCCCAGGCACCAATTTTCATCCAAATATTGACGTTACTTCAGAAATTAGTAGAGTAAAAAATCGAAATAAAAATGAAAATTCTAAACCCTGTATCTCCAAAACTAAGCATTTTAGGATATACATTTATACGAACTTTTTAACTTATTTTTATCTGCAGAATATGCTGCCGAAGTTTGCGGAATATAGTTCGGACCACCATGTTTATTTGCAGAAATTGTATTATTTAAAAGTTGCTATAGATTGGGGGTCAAATACGACTAGAGAGCGAAAATAGTACAGGAGACACAAAAAATGACAGTTAGAATGGAATCACGTATATTATATATCGATATCTTTTTCTAGACATCCCTACTCTACTAGCCCTTAGAAGACGACAGAATGAGATGGAGATAGGGACAAAAAACAACGGCGACAAAATAAAATCCCGCTGTTTGCCAATAAATTTTGTCGTAGCCGTGCGAATCGAGAAAAAGACGAAGTCAATAAAACGGAGGACGTTGATGAATTTTAGACAAATGAAAACGATTTTTTCTATGAGAAGAACGACGAGTCGTCTAAAAAAACTCTAAAGGACCAAATTGGATAATGTGAAAAACATACATTAATCGTAAGTAATGTTTGTTTTTCACATTTATCAAATTTGATTCTTTTGGTATTTTCTTGCAGTTGTTATATCTCAAAGTTGAGTTAACATATTCTTTTTGTTACACAACGATCACTCATAATTGATTTCTTTAATAATTGTCCTAATAAACCAATTCCTATCAGGTCGACAATACACAAGTTATTGATGCTTGGAGCAAAAGAATTATTATTAGTATTATTATTACAAAAATCAACAGTAGGCGGGTAAAACCCGATGAGACTATTGAATCGCATATCATATTTGTCTATTACAGCTGAAAAAGATAAATAAATATTGCATTACCTACATTCAAATAAAAAAAAATACAAATTAAAATTAACATCACAGTTAGTTCACGATCACAAGTAGTGAATAAAAACATTGTTCCAGCTCTTTATTTTCACATCAAGTCTAGTCTTAAACACATTGACACTTGTAGCATTCACTGTATCATACTGGAACCTGTTCCAGATATACACTACTCTATTTGTAATGAAGTTCCGCCTTAAGAGCTTGATTGCCTTGATGCCCCTAAGATTGTGCGTTTCACTGATATGGAAGATGTTCATGACGCATCCATAGTAGCCACTTGTGATCTTGAATGTCTCGATAAAATCTCCACGAATTCTTCGTTGACGAAGAGTTGTTAGACCAAGCCTTTTCAGTCGATCCTCGTATGGCAAATTCTTCATCTCCAAAGGAATCTTAGTGACCCTCCGCTGAACACGCTCAAGTATTTCAATGCCCTTGGCATAATAGGGGTTCCATATGCATTATACATATTCAATCTTTGGTCTAATGTATGCCTTATACAACTTGAGTATAATCTCTCTTGATTTGTTTGCAAATGGTGCATGGATTAGGTAGATTATTGTATGATCATGCTTGTTTAACTATGCGATTTATATCGTACTCCCACTTTAGATTTTCCGCAATTTCAATGCCCAGGTCTTTTTGATGTTGCACATTTGAGACTTCTGTCTGCTCCAGATAGTATCTTTGATGTGGGTTATTAGGACCAATGTAGAGAATGGTGCATTTTGAGTTGTTCAGTGGCATTTTTCAGATATTCGTCCTCGATTTCAAAATTGGCGCCGTGAGGTACGCATAGCCGCCCATACTAAAATATGTTAATAAAAAGTTGGTGGGCAGTTCTTTTAGTTTCAAAGTAAAGGAATTTTTCCTATTTTTTTTTATCTCAAAAACTGCGACTTTGACTGATTTTCATGTTATTACAAATTTTGTTGCAAATATTATTCGTAATCTTAAATTAAAACCGCGTTTCGCTAGCTAATGTAATTTTGGCGTTACGATTTTTAAAAATTTTAAACCCCTCCCATATACCCTTACCAACCCCCACCCCCACCAAAAACTAATGGCCAGATTCTCGGGTGCTACAGTATTTTTGTACAAAATTTGGCTAAAATTGGTTTAGCGGTTTTTGAGTTATCGTGTTACAGACGGACAGACGGACAGACAGACAGACACCATGAAAATATTTTGTATTTAGGTCATTTGTGACCCAAATAACTCATTTTGAGTGAAATTAAAAAAACTTTTTTTTGCCGATCTTAATAGCCTACCATACCTGTTGGTGTGGTCGGCTAAATATGGAGTATCTGTAAAATAAAGCACATGATCGGTTAATAATGCAGCTTTTGTACTGTAGAGATAAAACTTAGATACTGGTTTAAACAACTAAGATTAAATTTAATTAACCAACATTCAGTAAGTGTCTGCAAATTATTGAAATTCACATTCAGACACATCTATCACTGCCAAGGATTTTGTCGCTGGATAGACTATATTTGACTTCCTTTTTAACTCTCAAATTTAGGACACCCTGTACAGTTTGCATCACAGCTTCTTTTGCGAATCCCTAATTTCTGCCGTCGAAATGATTGAATTACGTTCCAGATTTGCACGTAGCCACAGAACAACAGCGTACAACGGGCTGGGCGCATCCTCTCCAAAGTACAATTTGCATCGACCACCAACATCGTCCGTAATGGATACAACGTTGTACTGGAGAACAATGGGACGGGACGGCCCGCACGCATTATGATAATTTTAATCCGATATAAATCACATTAACCAGTTCGAGCGCTCTATCGTAAAATGTCTAATAAACATTAAAAATACTTGTCGGGTTTTCTAATACAGCGCCGAGCCGGGGTTGTATCCGACTATATTTTTTTATGAGATACGTAGATTATACACAAAACTAATAAAAATACTGAAAAATAATAATATATTTAAAATAACTAAAGAGCTTAACCTTAAGCTGTATTTAGATACTTTAAATAGTTTTTTGTTTGTTCTCTGTGTTTTGTGCTTCTGATGACACGAGGAGATATACCTATAATGAGATAAAGTATTTTTTGTCGGTTGTAGGGGATTTTAGATTGTATGGAGAGGGTGGGAGTTAATCACAGCGACCTTATATATCTATTTTGTCTCTCTTTCTTCAGTTATAACTCACCATACAGTCTCAGAACTTTGACAAAAGCCAGTATCTGAGACGGTTGTAGAATGTAGAATGTTTAGGAGGGGAGTTTGGTTTTTGGTTCTCTTTAGGAGGGGAGTCACCGCGACCTTACAGATCTATTGTGTTTTCCCCTTTCTTGAGTTATAACGAGTTATAACTCATCATACAGTCTCAAGGCTTTAACAAAAGCCAGTATCTGAGACGGCTCCACAGATGCCAACTCTCCATCCTTGATATCAGCCGTACCAAAGTTCATGGCACGAATGGTCGTCGTCTCGGCGCACTCAGTGATGAGGTGTTCTGGTGTTTCCCCAAATTCCCCACAGAATCTGCATTCGCCGTTGTTTCTCAGCTTCAGCCTACTGAGGTGTTCGTTGAAGAGACAGTGTCCTGTTAGAAACCCTGTGACAATCCGAAGATTGTTTTTACTTAAATCAAGGAAAACCTTTGATTTTTCTCGGTCGTAGGTTCTGTGGAACTTTTTCGAGTGTCTTAGACCGTTGGAGAATATCCATTCCAAGTTGCGGTTGGAGTCTTCCAGATTCTTCTGTTCCGCTTTCAGTTGGTTTCCGCTTGGAAAACAGAACGGTTCTGGTCCAGTTAGTGGAGTGTTCGCTCCTTTCCTAGCTAGATCATTTGCTTTTTCATTGCCTTCTATCCCTTGGCGAGCAGGCACCCAGAGTATGAGGACTTTATTTTCTTTCCTAATTTGTTGAGATTCTCTAGGCATTCTTTGACCAACTTCGAATTGATGGTTACTGAGTTGATCGCATTTAGTGCTGCTTGACTATCGGATAGGATGGCAATTTTCTGTTTTCGATAGTTCCTATCTGAGATAAATTGTACGCATCAGTATAATCAGTATACTCGTTATGGTATGGTCTTTTATATGCTGAGTAAGCGTTTCTTCCTTCCAATCCTTTTTATTACTCATTACTACAGTGAGGTGTTTCTCAAAGTTGTAAATTCTTGGTATGTTATCCACTGGGAGTTGGAGAAGTGGAATTTTCTTTTTGAGGGTGTTCCAAGCCCCTGACCTAAAAATTCTCCCAGTACTGTTTCCGTCAATGACCATTCTAATCATTGTCGCATTGGCATAACTACCGACGACAATGTGCAGTGGTGTTAGGTCTAAAATGACCTCCATTGCTGCTGTTGGACATGTTCTCATGGCACCTGTGATACAGATATATGCCAGTCTCTGTACTTTGCACAGGTTTTGCCTTGCTGTACGTTGCTCTAGTTTTGTATACCAAGCAACTGCTCCATATGTAATCATGGGTTTTACTATCATGGTATACATCCAGTGCAAAATTTTAGGGGCGCAGCCCCACCTATTTTCCGCCAGTTTTCTGCATATCATGAGAGCCTTTGTAGCTTTACTGGTAATGTTCTTAATATGCCTGTTCCAGAGAAGTCTGAGACAGTTTTACAGAGTTTAGTTCTCCGTCTCTGATATCAGTCGTACCAAAGTGCATGG
Source organism: Sitophilus oryzae (assembly GCF_002938485.1). NCBI lineage: Eukaryota > Metazoa > Arthropoda > Insecta > Coleoptera > Curculionidae > Sitophilus > Sitophilus oryzae. The sequence continues at coordinate 3,114,987 of NW_022147287.1, read as the reverse complement.
CACGAATGGTTGTTGTCTCGACGCATTCAGTGATGAGGTTCTGGTGTTTAACCATTTTCCCCACAGAATCTGCATTCGCCGTTATTTCTTAGCTTCTAAATACTGAGTTGTTCATTGAGAAGTGTCCTGTTAAAACAGCAACAATCAGAATATTGTTTTTATTTAAATCTAATAAAATTTTTAATTTTTCTCGGTTGTGTGTCCTGAGAAATTTCTTCGAGTGTCTTAGACCGGCTGAAAGATTACCAGGTTACGGATAGAGTCTTCCAGGTTCTTGAGTTCTGCTTTATGTTGGTTCCCAGTTTTGAACAGAACGGTTTCGGTCCAGTTGTCGGTGTTCGCTTCTTTTTTTAGCTAGATCGTTTGCTATTTCATTATTCTTCTATCTCTTGTTGGTCCGACAACCAGAGTAGTCGAAAGAAAACACTTTCTTTTCTTTGCTTGATTTGTTTTTATCGGTTAGGCCAATTTGGTTTCCTAGTAAAATATTACTTACAAATTGGGTTCCGTTATGATTCAACGCAGTGGTTTAAAAAAATACTTTTTTATTTTGTAGAATTTCACTTAATGACAAAAAACAGAATTTTTTTAAAGATAGGTACCTTCAAAATGCCACATTATTTAACATTTTATGGTCTCCTTAGTTTCTATGATATAGGGTAATTTTAAAAATGTTGTATGTCCAGACACCCCCGTTGTATCAGTTGCTTAACAACTTATCAAAAAGATAAAAACGGATTCTTATAGAATATTTTACATGGAATCGAATAGACCAAACCGAACCAAAATACGATCACTCTGAAACACCCTGTATACAAAGAAAAACAGTATCTAAACTACAAACTATTGAATTTCTTGTAGAATTTAAACTATTTAATTATTATAGGAGACAATGTGAATTACTCTTAATATTTACAGGGTGGTCAAAATTACAAGATGGTGTACAATATTTCATGGTGGTCCCAATTGTATTTGGAAAAGTCCGGAAGCAAATTTTGTAGATAAAAATAAGTAAAAAAGCTTGTATATATAAATTTATATCCTAAAATGCTTCGTTTCGGGGATACAGGGTGTAGAAGTCAGTTTTATTTCGGGTTTTCCAACTAATTTGTGAACTAACGTCGATATTTGGATGAAAATTGGTGTGTTTTTTGACATTAGAAATCTTATTTCGGTGTGTATATAATTGAGAAATTATTTGGAAAAAATCAAAATAAAAATGAAACTTTTACACCCTGTATCTCCTAAACGAAGCATTTTAGGATATAAATATATGCAAATTTTTTACCTATTTTTACCTTCCAAGGTTATTGACATACGTTAAATGGCATATTAGTGCCAAAACATGGCGCGGTATAACTATTATAGCTACCCTACTGAACCATGTAGATACTCAAATCGAATTTAAATGATAAATACATTTTTTATTAATAATAGTAATCTTGTTTTAATTGATTCCCGAGATTTGCCTCTATCTGTAGAACAAGACCTAGTGAGTATAAAAATTTAAAATTATACTTTTCTCGTTTCATAAAATTAGAATAAAGCAAATATATATAAAGCTAAAGAAAAATAATTACGTTCTTCTCCCTTAAGTATCTAGAGAATTATCTCTGGAATAAACTGACTCGTTAAATCAATTTGCGCTTCCAAAAAAAGGATTTTAGAAGACGAGCGGCATTTAGTCGCAGACAAAAGAAATTTTCCGACGTCCATCAATCTTCGAAGTCGAATAACAAATCGGAGAAAAATCGGGGAAATTCAGATAGAGGAAAGGAAAAAAATAACAGAATTACTTTGGTGTATTAACATTTATAAAGGTCATAATTAATTTGATTTAAATTATATAGGTGAGTATTTCTTTCGAAAGTTTGTTTTCTCTTTTGGTTGCCACTAAAACTTTCAGAAAAATGTTCCCCATTTTCCGAATTGGTGTCCAAGATGCTCTAGAACCTGGAAGCCACTGTTTCTTCTAAATGTGAAGAAACAAAAACCAAACTAAGACAGTTGATGTCTATTTGTGGATTTGAACTTGAAACCAACCATCAACAATTCGACCTCCGCCATTTCTTTTTTTATGCAAGAACAATCTTAGTTTTGTCAGGTTTTTTCGCAACAGAAAATGTCTCCTCAAAAACAAGATAGCATTTTTTAATTTAATTTTGAAATATAGATTTTTATTTTATTTTTATATCATGCTTCTGAAAATAAAAAATATATAAATTAACGTAAGTAGAACGCGTTCTTATGAGTTTAAAAGCTCAACAGCCGATAAAAACATATATTTTTTAGTTAAAAACGCTATCACAAGCCAATATGGCGGAATTTTAATTCATTATTGTATAAAATTGACGTAGAGTCGGACACAAATCATCTGGCTTTATATCATGTGTGTCCAAAAAGAGTGGTACTAGTGTTTCCCCCTGAAATGTTTCGATGCGGAATCAAAACTTTGTTTCCCAAATGTTTCGATTTAGCGCAATTTGAGTCCAAAATGTTCCTGTTAGTCAGCAGCCACTGTTTCTTCTCAATGTGAAGGTCAAAATAATTAACACAAATTTTATGTGACTATATTATAACACAATTAAAACATCAAAATATGTATTCCACTCAGTGAAAAAGGGGAAAATAACTTTTGCTGGCAACATTTTTTTTCGGTCTCTTGTTGGGTATGGGTAGTGGCTGTCCCTGTCCCTGTCCCTGTCCCTGTCCCTGTCCCTGTCCCTGTCCCTGTCCCTGTCCCTGTCCCTGTCCCTGTCCCTGTCCCTGTCCCTGTCCCTGTCCCTGTCCCTGTCCCTGTCCCTCGAGACCTGAGACTGAGATCTCCTTTTTCTTTCGTCCCTGTCCCTGTCCCTGTCCCTGTCCCTGTCCCTGTCCCTGTCCCTGTCCCTGTCCCTGTCCCTGTCCCTGTCCCTGTCCCTGTCCCTGTCCCTGTCCCTGTCCCTGTCCCTGTCCCTGTCCCTGTCCCTGTCCCTGTCCCTGTCCCTGTCCCTGTCCCTGTCCCTGTCCCTGTCCCTGTCCCTGTCCCTGTCCCTGTCCCTGTCCCTGTCCCTGTCCCTGTCCCTGTCCCTGTCCCTGTCCCTGTCCCTGTCCCTGTCCCTGTCCCTGTCCCTGTCCCTGTCCCTGTCCCTGTCCCTGTCCCTGTCCCTGTCCCTGTCCCTGTCCCTGTCCCTGTCCCTGTCCCTGTCCCTGTCCCTGTCCCTGTCCCTGTCCCTGTCCCTGTCCCTGTCCCTGTCCCTGTCCCTGTCCCTGTCCCTGTCCCTGTCCCTGTCCCTGTCCCTGTCCCTGTCCCTGTCCCGGTCGATGAGAAGACTAAAATCGAGGTTCAGTCGGACCTTAATGGCAATGTTTCTCAGCAGCGGTTATGTGTCTAAAATCCTACTTGCGCATTCCCGTACTAATAACGAGGTTTGTATCCAGAAAATATTAAACCTAGTTTCTATTTTTGAAAAAAGTAAAGTGGCGGAAAAATATAAATTCCCCCAAGTAGCGCGGAAAATGAAAAATTCAATCGTCCCTTCTTACATTTTTAAAGCGTATCTAGTAATATCGGAGTAGTAGTTACGTTTCGAGTAGATATTTCGTATGGATCTTATCAAAGAAATTTCGCTGACAAATCGAGCTCGAGAAAAAGCGACACAGATCTCAAAGCGACAGACAGCGGGGAAATTTGCATCAAAAAGCGGGGGAGACTCGAGTGTGTTTGCTCGACAAACTCTACCCGTTTGCTCGAAATTGAACTGTATAACCCCTACTTTCCGTGTAAAATAACGTTTTCTTATGTATATTTGGGTATAGGTATTTACAGTTAAGTTGTATTTACTTTGTTTATAACTATTTCGTTATTTTATTTTATTTTTAAGTTCTTAGTACCCAAATTTAGAGAGAAACTAGAGAAAACATGGTTTTGTCTTGCAGATTCTTCTAATAACGATCAAATATTAATTATTTTAAATTGAAGATTATGTTAAATATGGCTCTCACTTCACTCACCATCTGGCTATGACTATACAGCGATGTTCACCATATACGATACGGAGTATTGTAGCAAAACGATTAGATTTTTACAAATTGAAGGACTATTTGAGCTACAATTTAAAAATAATTTTACAAGAAACAGAGTGTCCCAAATAAGTAAAAAATATTTTAGTTGTATTTTTTTTTAAATGGAACACCTTGTATATTATTCTACTTTTAGATTCTACGATTGAAATAAAGGCAAATTTGATTAAGGTTTATTACACTTAAACCTTACCGTTTATGAAATATTTTCAATTTTGTGAAATTGTAGTAAAGAATTTAAAGCTTCATTTCTCCAAGGGTATTAAAGGTTTTAATACTAAATATTTACTGAAGATTATTTATTGATCAGATATTGGTGTTGCAATAATAAAAATTATACTATCTTATACAGAGCGACCAAAAATTTATATTAAATAGTTACTAGTTTTAAACGGCAATAACTTGTTTAATTTAAATGGAACACTCAGTATATTTTACGTGAATCAGATACACAATTTAATTGTCTATCAAACTGTATTATACCATTTTTACCTATCTCTTCAAGTTTTCGTAGAAAATGCATTTTCTTATAATTTATCACTATATATGGAATATTGACATTTTAGATTTTTTTAAAGCAACATATGTACAAAATGTACAGGTAAAGATAATAATATTGCAAGCCCATTTGTTTACAAAAAAAAATTATTTAACTCTTTGTAAAAGAGTATATCATATAAGAGTATAATTATTATTACTAATTATAAATAATATACTACAAATTTTTTACTTTTTATTTTCGCCCAAAAATTAGTTAATTACATACTTAATTGTTTTAATTAATAAATTATTCTAAATAAATGTGGATTTGACTCAAAAATCTATACAATAGTAAGTTATAAAAAAGAACGTCTCTGTTGATTAGAATTCGTTAAAAAATGAAATGAAATCAACCTAAACAGTCAATTAATGTAGTTTGAATACTGGGATCATATTAATTGGTCCTCTTTAACAAAAAATATATAAACAGGTTTTTTATCTTTTGATGAAACAAGCGAACTATCGACAATATTAGTATCTGTACTAACTGTAAATTTGTACATCTTTAAAAATAATCTAAAATGTCAATATTCCATGGGTATAGTGATACATGAGGTCTAAATTATAAGAAATTGCATTACTTACGAAAACTTGAAGAGATAGTTAAAAATGGTATAATACAATTTGATTATGATGATTTAAATTAAACAAATTATTGCCGTTCAAAGCTAGTAATTATTTAATATAAATTTTTAGACACTCTGTATAAGACAGGGTTTTGTTTATAATTACAACACAATATCTGATCAATAAATAAACTTCAGTAAATATTTAGTATTAAAAACTTCCATACCCTTGGAGAAATGAAGCCCTAAAATTTTTACTGCAATTTCATAAAATTAAAAATATTTAAAAAACGGCAAGGTTTAAGTGTGATAAACCTTAATCAAATTTACCTTTATTTCAATCGTAAAATCTAAAAATAGAATAATATACAGTGTGTTCCATTTAAAAAAAAATACAACTCTAATATTTTTTACTTATTTGGGACACTCTGTATCTTGTAAAAATATTTTAAAATTGTAGCTCTAATAGTCCTTCAACGAACTCAAAATTTACAATTTGTAAAAATCTAATCGTTTAGCTACAATACTCCGTGTCGTTTGTGGTGAACAACCCTGTATAAAACAACTATGTGTTTCAAATTATTTATTATGGAATATTTTTCCTGAGTTTCTTAATTTTTTTAAAAAATATCGAAATATGACGATAATTAGGACAGTGACGATAATTGGGCTTTTACCATACTTGTAATAATTGATATTTGTAATTAACACAATAAGGGATCCAACATACCACCTGTCTTTTTTATGTGTGTATAAAGGTCAGTATTTTATCAGTGTTTGTTCTAGACCTTTTCCCGTCGTTAGGCTAATAAACATATCACACCTTTCCCCATTCCCAACCCTTCAAAAACGCTCCGTACAAAATTGAAATCCCGTTCGGGTCTACCCTTTCCAACAAAACAGGTGCTATCCGAGCCGAGATCGGCACGATTCCAGCATCCCTTTACGCCCTTCAGCATCCCCCGCCATCCCTTTTGGCCCTCCACTCCTTTCTCCATCTTCTCTTCAAGAGACGATTCGCTCGTCTCTGGAAGGACGTGCGATGAATTCGACGTGCGGCAGATCAAAGCGAGAGCGGTGGCGTGGCGTGCCATTTGGAAACGTCACCGGTTTAGAATGGTCTAGCTTTTTTTGGTTTATTTCTTTTCTTGCGCACTTACTATTCGGTAAACAGAATCGGACTTGAAGGAATTTTTGGGGGTAAATTGACAAAGTAGACATAGTAAAATTGTTGTAATAATGGCTACACTTTTGTGGCGAACTCTATGTTTAAAAGAGCTTGACTATCTCATTACTGAAACCAAAATCTAAATAATATATCAATAATTGTTGTTTATAAACCGGTCGAGCTACCAAAATATGTGTTTTTAGAAGGGGGATTGGAAATTTTAATTCTATATAGGGAGATTATAGAGCTCTACTAGCTCTATCAGTAGAGGCTTCACTGGTCGTTTAGCTACTTACCGTTTCCGAGATATTTGCGTTTTTCAATATTGGCAAAATTTCAACTTTAAATCGTTTTCTACGAGTCCTTATGAAAATCTAAGAAACGAAAAATAGGCCACGGGAGGGCGCCATCAGTCGTCTATCCGACGGTGCATAAATGGTTTCTTCGAATTAAAGAGTTTGGTAGATACTCAAAAAAAAAGTTGAAAAAAGCAAAATTTCCAAAAATCTTCCCGGCCAAAATTGAGCGTTTTTTTTTAACTTATTCCGATTTGAAAGATTTTTGTGCGTGGATCGATGCAGATTGATTAGTTAATTTTTTAGTATACGCAGTTTGTCAAAAAAGTACATACAGGGTATGAAAAAAAGTGAAACGATTTTTTAATTTTCGGACTTTCGAGGAATTTTTGGTCAATGAAATTAAAACGCAGATTAATAAAATTACGTATATCTTATCAAGGAGACCGAAGTTGACAAAATATCAAGAGACAACTTTTAATCGGCGTTAAACGGCCTACACCATACAGGGTGTTACAAAAAACATGTGCCATCTCTCGTAAAAATATGATTTATTTTTCATATCAACGTCGGTCCGATTCTGCTTTGTTTCGTAGCTACAGAGTGTTAAAATCTTAATAATTTTTCGATTTATTATATTTTTTTTCCAAGTACTTTTAGTGATTCGAATGAAATTTTGAGGGTAAAAGTTACTATAAGTGTTTCATATTTTAATGCTAAAAAAGTGTCGATAAATTCATCAGGGACGTGCATATGGGTTATCACTGGAATATTTTTTACAAAAAAAATATAATATGGGCGCCACTGACTTTTTTCTTTTGATATCAGAATTGTGCAGGCCGTTATCTTCCGTAAAGTTATCTTTTGATATTTTGTCGAATTCGGTCTCCTTGATGAGACAATCGCAATTTTATTAATCACAATTATTATTAATGAAATTAAAATAAAAATAAAATTATTAAATTATATATTTTACCAAATTTATTATTTAATGTTATTACTATTAGTTATTATTACTATTAGTCCAACCTACAGCAATTTCAAATAAAAAAATAATGATACCTATTTAAGATAAGTACAAAAAACCTAATTTTATAAAGTTTTAACATCCTGTAACTCTATAACCTATGCATTTTTATACCCATGTTTATAGAAACTTTCTTTATATTATATTATATATAGAATATTATGACTTTAACACCCTGTAGCTACGAAACAAAGCAGAATCGGACCTATGATAATATGAAAAATAAATCTTATTTTTACGTGAGGAATCTCTCCACGAGAGACCGCACATGTTTTCTGAAACACCCTGTATAACCGAGACATTTATAATATATTTGTTAAAAAATGATTTTATACACAAGCCATTAGCTCTATTTGTAAAAACGAATCAGGCAGGAAAACATAAACTGCCGAAAAAAGGAAAGCATAGAGAAAAACTGGAGAAATCCAGACTCGAAAACGATAAAAAAACGAAAGGAACAGGGCGAAGGGATAGACAAGAAAGACAATCAGCGGCAGATCCTGTTCGGAACAAGCTGACAAAATATGTTTTCAATAATGCATCTGTCGTTTCTCCCCAGAGCAGCGCTCCAGAGTCTCTATTCTGCGGCGCGGATGGAGATAGAGAGTTTCTTATACGACGAGCGGCTGCCATTGGCGTTATTATTAGAAAGCCATTAGAACAGAGAAATACCGTCTGCCTGATATCTTCCACTCCTTCGGTTTCGTTATTAGCTTCACGACGATTAAGTAAAACGGTATAGAATATTGTAACGTTTTGTTTTGTTGCTTTTTTTGTTCAGATTTTTTTCTTACGTTTTTTAGTTCTCTTTGTTTCTACTCTTTATGTACAGGGTGTCCCAGGCTGAGCGTGTATTAGAAGTTTCTAGAGAACTACAATATATAGATCGGAGATTTTTTCACACATCATTGTTTCCCAATGAGATCTATCTATTAAAAATATTCTCAATATGGCGGCACTTCCGGAAATACTGGAAGTGGACAGCAACCTTCTTATTTTAAATTGGTGTCCCCATTTTTTATTTATTATTTAAATTCTCTGTAAAATTTTATGAATTTTGATATTAAACACTCTACAGGGTTGTTCATCACATACGACACGGAGTATTGTAGCTAAACGATTAGATTTTTAAGTTTCGGGTTCATTGAAGGACTATTAGAGCTATAATTTAAAAATATTTTTACAAGATACAGGGTGTCCCAAATAAATCAAAAATATTAAAGTTGTATTTTTTTAAATGGAATACCCTGTACATTATTCCATTTTTAGTTTCTACGATTAAAATAAAGGTAAATTTGATTAAGGTTTATCATACTTAAACCTTACCGTTTTTGAAATATTTTCAATTTTGTGAAATTGCAGTAAAAATTTTAAGGCTTCATTTCTCCAAAAGTATCAAAGTTTTTAACACTAAATATTTACTGAAGTTTATTTATTGATCAGATATTGTGTCGCAATAATAAACAAAATACTACCTTATACAGAGTGTCTAAAATTTTATATTAAATAATTACTATCTTTAAACCGCAATAACTTATGTATATTTTAGGAACACCCTGTATATTTTAGGAGAGTCAGATACACACTTTAATTATCTACCAAATTATATTATACCATTTTTTACCTATCTCTTCAAGTTTTCGTAGAAAATGCATTTTATTATACTTATTGTAACCTAACCAAAAACTGTATCCTTTGCAATACAAAATCTTAGAATCTCTCTCTCTTCGGTCCTTCACTCTACGTGAGAGTATGGTGACATCATGTGTTGATTCCCCTCACTCCCTCGGACCAAGTCCCCTCACTTCCTCGGCCCACTACGGTTTTGACTTGGTCTACCCACCTCTTAGATGATCTTCCATGTGATCATCTTCCCTCTACCTTTCCCTCCAACATCAGTTTCTCAATTGAGGTGCCGCTCCTGGCAATATGGCCAAAATATCGAAGGACTGACTAATTTAATCTGGTAACCAGCCGTGTCTCAATGGTTATTTCAATCTTAGAATAGTACGTTGTTAATACCGTATGAAAAAAAAAACGGCGTCCAGTTGGCTGAGAAAAATGACAGCGATCTTCATTTCATAGCCATCGCTGACGCCGTTTTTTTTCGATCATACGGTATGTTTACGATAGTTTTTCTGAGGGCAAAGGCTCAGGGCAAAAACACTCCTCCTGAGAATCACAACATTGCTATAAAAATCGGAGAAAAACTATTGGAATAAGTACCTATATACCATAATTTTTATAAAAATTGGAGAAAACACTATTAATAGACAATGTGAAGTCAAGAAATCAACAATTTATATCTAAAATTTCAAATATTTTCAGAGAGAAAATGGTTCAAGTGTAAAAAAGTATAAACAAACATTTTTAAAAATGACCACAGTTGTATTTTGAGTTACTTTAGTTTGCAATTATACAATTTAAATTTTTCCTATCCAGAATGTTTTATTTTAATTAAGTAACATTTTCTTCTTCTTTTCTTAAAGTGCCTTCTCCATTCAGTGAAGATCGGCAACAACAATGACAAATTCCTCTCTATTTTTCGCTCTTCTCAGCAAAGTATGTGAGTCCAGGCCTGTCCAATCTCTAATGTTCTTCAGCCAGGAGCATTGCCGTCGTCCGGGTCCGCGCTTTCCCTCAATTTTACCCTCGATGATGAGCTCAGGGAATTCATACTTGCTATGTCTCATGATATGGCCCAAATAGGCTGCTTTCCTCTTTTTTATTATGTCGAGGAGTTCTCGGTCCTTGTTCATTTGGTTTAGAACTCGTTAAGTAACATTAAAAACTTTAACTCTCATTTTCTCTATAATTATCTTCTAGGACTTGATCCAGTTCACTTGTGAATCCCTCATATGGCTTAAGGAATTATCAAACGACGGAGACGTTTTTTTGCCCAATTACGAAACACGATTTCGTCGACACACGAACACATACGAAATATCCCGACCTAACCCTCTTTGCTCAAAGTAAAAGACTTGCCTTGCTCACGTCCTGCTCGTCATCCGAAAAGGCGCCTAATTCAATCCCGCGTTTAATTTTTCAGAAGGGGACTAGTGTCGAACCTTCCTCCTCCTTCTTCCTTTCGGCATTCGTGCTTTTTTGCTGCGTCCTTAAGTTGGGGGGCGCTTGACGTCAAAAGCGACACGTAATACGTTTGCAAGTGGCGTCGCGCTGCCGTCTCACTGGCAAAGAATAAAAAGAGTGTTTGCGTATATATAAAACAGGGGAGGAATAAGAATTTTTAGAGGGTCTTATGTGTAACCATATATGTATTTAATACCCAGTATACAGGGAGAGTCTTAAATAAGTGCAAATATTTTAGGGGTTTTACATTTCGACTCCAGAAACACGATTATAAGTTTCCATTCGCGAATTTTTTTTTTAAATATTTGGAATTTTTTTCAGTTTTTAGTTAAAAAACATAATTTCTTGATAACAACTTCGAATTGATCGTTACTGATCAGTAACCATCAATTCAAAGTTGATCAAAAAGTTGATCAAAAAATGCCTATAAATATTTTTTAAAATATATTATATTAAACATTGTTTTTAGTAAAATAAAATATACGTTATTATTAAAAATAGTATCTTTTAATACAATTAACATAACTCATAAATTAATATGCAATAAATGCTTGATAGTGAAGTATTTTTTAGTAAGTAAATATAGAGAATTTTAAATTAATACCATAAATTATTGCGAATCATAATTTATTAAGTTATGAAATATTTTTATAGTATAAATTGCTAATTGTCTTTATCATGTGCATTCTGCCTGTGGTGTGTGTTTTGTATTTTGTTTAAAGTTTTATAAATCAAATATGGTGAATCCTCCAACGGTCTAAGACATTCGAAGAAATTTCTCAGAACTCACGATCAAGAGAAATCAAAGGTTTTTCTTGATTTAAGTATGATGAGTTATAATTCAAGAAAGAAGGACACACAAAAGAGCTGTACGGTGCGGTGGCGGTGATTAACCACCCTCCTAAACATTCTACATTCTTCTACATCACTACATGACAAAACCAGATTTTAGATTTAAAAATAAAGCGTCGTAGTTGTATCCTTCAGTAAATAAAAAGAAAGGAATCCGTATAATTTTCCGTTTTATTTCACATTTTAATTTATTTTATATATTAAATAAGAATCATTAAACGGAAAATATTTTGTTTCCAATTATTTCTCAAAAGGAAATATTATATTTTACAACTTCCTTTATTTATAAAACATACTAACACACCAAAAAAAGACTCAAATCAAAAGTTTCCACGCTCGATATAACATCGAGACAGATAAACCCGCAGCAGAGCGGTGCAAAAATACCGCGGTGAATTTTTTCGAATAAAATAGATTTGAAGGAAGCCCCACTTCCTTTTATATGTGTCACTTTGAGATTCCTTTCTGTTTGCAAAGTTAAAAACGAGAACAGACAATCATTTGAAAACCTTTGTGCCGGAGCGGGAAAGAAACCAAAACGCGGTTATGAAAGTTGACTTTGCATTTTGTCAAGATAAATTTAAATATATATTTCTTTCGTTCTTTGGCTTCAGTAAACACTGATTTATTTCCAGAAAATATCAAACAATAACACTAGACAAGAATGCGAGTTCTTTTTTATTTAGAAATAAAATTTTATGTGAATGATGTCATTTGCCATTCGGTTCCATGTCCCCACATTAGATAGTTACAAATAAACTATTTAAAAAGAAATATGACCAAAAAAAATAGTTATTTTTTATACAAGACGATAAAATGGTATTTTAGCGTCAACCGAAATTTTTTTTTAATTTTATCCTTTACTTCTACGTGGAGCGTAGGGCTTCAATAAATGCTCTCCAGCGGGCTCAGTTGTTTGGAATTGATTTAACATCTGGTTATGATCCATTTACTGCTTTGATCTCCTTTTTAATTGCTCTTTGTGTCTTGGACGACCAGTTCTTCGTCTGCCTTGTGGATTCCACTCAATAGCTCTGCCACTGATACCGTTGCGGCTTTGCATTAATGTGTGACCAATCCACCTCAATTTCCTCAGTTTGATCCCATTATACACCTGCCTCTGGTTGGTTAAGCTCCATAAATCCTCGTTCCTGATAGTATTTGTCTAGAATATTCCTACAATTTCTCGCAGACAGCGATTTATGAACATTTGGAGTTTGTTAATTAATGGCGATGTAATTTTCCAGGTCTCTGCACCATACAGTAGTACTGACTTGACATTCGAATTGAAAATTTTAAGTTTAGTAAGTTGAGAGTACTGCCTAGATCTCCAAATATTGTTGAGTATTCCAAATGTTATTCTAGCCTTATTTATTCTATTTATGATATCTTGCTCTGTGTCACCGTTGGCTAAACAGTGATTGTTTTTTTATGACTATTCAACTAAAAACCTACTAAAAGCTCCTTTCTTTTTTTTAGATTTCGGTTTTAATGGCAAAATACAAACAAGTTATGAACCCGCCATAAAAAGGTATGGACAATATTTAAAATAAATATTGTTCAGTCTTAACATAAATGACCTACATATATTCCATTTATTTTCCATTGTTCTGAATATTTCTCTGGAATGTGAGTCTAGAACTAAAGCGAAATAAATCCATTGTTATTAATAAAACATTAAATAATGGTAATGCACTGCACTAAACTCCGAATTGTAATAATAGATGGAGCTTTAATTACCTGATGACTGGAACTACCAGTTCGGCTTTTTAACAGCCAAATAAATTATATATGTCAGCGCTAATTAACCTACTACTAGAGTTTCAGCTAAATTAGTATTTAGCTAAACTTTTTAATTAGGAATAAATTATCGATGGTTTTTTTTCACGCAAAAAGCAAATAATAAAAAGTAAAAAAGTTACAGATAATTTTCTACTTAGTTACGTAATTTAGACTATTTTTTGTTATGTACATACATTAAATTAAAATATCAATTTAAATATGTATTATATTCAATAAGTAAAAACCAAAGGTACGTTCCAACAATACCTTCATTAAAGGAACGATAATCCATCATATTTTATTTACAAAATCTTAATCAAGATACAAAACACACCATAGATAAAAACAATTAGTAATTTAAAATACAAAATATTTCATAATTCAATAAATTAGGATTCGCAAGTTATAGTAATAATTTGAAATTCTCTACAGGGTGGTCCGAAGTGTATTCAGGAAACTTTGGTAGCATATTCTGCAGCTAAAAATAGGTAAAAAAAATCGTATAGATGTTTGTCCTAAAATGCTTAGTTTTGGAGAAACAGGGTGTAGAAGTTTCATTTTTATTTCAATTGTTTCCAAATAATTTCTGAAGTTAGGTCAATGGACGAAAATTGGCGTCTGGGAGATTTTTGCATGAGATATTTGATTTTGGTGTCAATACGACTGCTATTTGTAGAGGGCCTCATCTATATAAGTTTTAATTGTTTTGAAGAGTAATACTTTTTTGTCTGTATTTGTATAAAACTACTAAGTAGAAAAATATACATATAAACGTGTTGAGTAGATAGTTATTTGACTGAAATAATAAATTTTGGATCTTTTTATTTTTTTATTAATCATAAATTTTTCTTCGAGAAAATGATGATAAAATAGTTTCTGTTGACCTTTTGGCACAAAAACTTTCAAATTTATGGTTTCAGTCTAATAACTAGGTAGTCGACATGTTTACTTTATGTCAATGATTACAGATATTTATAATTTGGATTATAAATATCTCGAGAAACATTACTCTTAGCGATTTTTACCAAGATACCTTTTTTACGTAAAAAACGTCGTAAATGTATATTATTTATCAGTAGTTTTATACAAGTACGGACAAAAAATTATTAATCTTCAAACCAGTTATATATATGTAGGTGGCGCCCCCTATAAGTAGGAGTCATATTGACATCAAAGTCAAATTTATCATGTCAAAAAACTCCCAGATCTCAATTTTCCCCAATTTTCATCCATATATTGACATTAATTCAGAAATTATTTAGAAAAAATTAAAATAAAAATGAAATTTCTACGATATCTTGGAGAAAACGATATCTCCAAAACTAAGAATTTTAGAACATACGTTTATACGAATTTTTTTACTTATTTCTATCTGTAGAATATGCTACCAAAGTTTCCAGAATACAGTTCGGGCCACCCTGTAGAGAATTTCAAATTATTACTATAAATTGCGAATCATAATTTATTAAGTTATGAAATATTTTTGTAGTTTAAATTACTAATTGTTTTTATTATGTGCATTCCGCCTATGGTGTATTTTGTATTTTGATTAAAATTCGGACCACCCTGTATATTTACTTTATAGAAAAAATATTTTACTATCAAGCATTTATTGCATATTAATTTATGAGTTATGTTAATTGTATTAAAAGGTATTATTATTAATAATAAAGTATATTTCATTTTATTAAAACTACGTTTAATATAACATATTTTTGAGATAAAAACTTGAGTACCGTATAAATTCAAACAATTTCATTACTAGAGCGAATGGTCGGTTGTAATACTTTGAACCTAGGCTATATACAGACACCGTCTCGCCGAACTTTCGCCAGCAATATTTTTAGTAGCCTGAATATCGCTCCTTTTATATGCAGGTGCGCTTGGAATTTCGTCAACTTTCCGGCAGGTACAAGGCAAGAACATCTGCCGATAATATGGAAAGCTTCGCGAACTGGGAAGATTATAAATTGAATTTTTACCGGTTTCCGTGAGCGGATGTTTCAATATTTCCCGATATTATCTTTGTTTTGGATAGAGAAGACGCTTTGCCTTGAAAGTATCAGATTCTAAATTAATACTTACTTAGGAAATTGGATTTAACTTTTGACCTTTTTGTGATTGTTTTTAAATGTCACAAAAATATTATGGTTGACTGGGAAAAGTAAAATATTTAAACTATTTGAAACTAATATGTTTTATTTCTGATTTCTGAGTATTATTGTTTAGGATATTAAAGGATTTTTTACCTTCAAAGTATCAGAATTTAAATTAAAATTACTTAAAAAAAAAATTCAAGTAAATACTGAAAATTATACAGAGTGAGTCTTAAATAAACGCAAATATTTTTAAGGGTAGTATATTTCGACTCAAAAAAACACAACTATGATTTTTCTTTGAAAATTTTTAGTTTTTAGTTAAATAAAAAATAATTTCTTGATTTTTTTAATTTCTAAAAAAATCTTTTTTTTTGGAAATTTGGAGAGAAAATATTATGTTTCTTTTATTGAGATCTACCAGCCCTGAAAATATTTGCACTTATTTAAGACTCACCCTGTATATTAATATGATAAACGGCGAATCGAAGTTATTATATTTTTTATATTTTAACCTACTGTAATTAATTTAAAATTTCTAAAGTTGATTATGAATAAGAATTAATTTGTTTATTTTGTAAATGAATGTTGTTTAGTTAGATTTGTAGTAAGCGTAGGCATTCTTAAGTACACTCTTTATATTTTTTATTTAGTAATGGAAATACAGTAGAACCCCAATTATCCGAGTCGCAATTATCCGAGCTCCGGATTAACCGATCCAATCTAAAGACCCTGATTATCCGAGGTCGCGCGTCTATGCTTTGTATTAACCGAGCTTCTAAAATATACTATATGTATATTTACATATTCCGTTTAAAATCGTTGGGACCGACGGGGAATCCACTTGGCCCGTGTGAGTGGTTCTCCTTATTTATATTTTTGGACTCTTTTAGCATGCAAATTTGAGTGAATGTAGCTCTTTATTGCGTTCACTACGGAGAAGTAGTATACGTATGTACTCGCATGATTTATCTGGGTGGAGTTCTAGTTAAGTGTATACCAACTACTTTGTTTAAATTTTCGTTTGTCGTATTATAATAAAACGAAACAAACGTAAAAGAATTGTTGTTCCTATTGAAGAAAAATTAAAAGCCATTACGAGAATTCAAACAGGAGAGACAATTAAAACTGTTGCACGAGATTGTGGAGTAGGTGAGGTAACAGTTGGAGATTGGAACAGAAACGGCACTAAGATAGAAGAATGGTGTATAAAACAAGCCTCTTCGTCTTCAAGAAGAAAATCAATAAAAAAAGGCGACTATGAAAAAGTTAACGAAGCTTTATTCACGTGGTTTACTCAGCAAAGATCAAAAGGTGTGGCTCTGTCAGGTCCCATTTTGCAGCAAAAAGCAATAACGATTAGTAAACAATTTCCAGAGACAGATGGGGTTACCAGCAGTTCTGGACGGAAAGGTCCTGTACAAATTTAAATGAGACAGAAGAACAAGAAAGTTTATTAGAATTAATGCAAAACTTAAAAGGTTGCGAAAATGTGACAAGACAAGACGTTGATGAATGGGTTACAGCAGATGATTTAGAAGAAGAAATGACTATTGAAGAAATAGCGAACGCTTTTCGGGAAACCGAAAAATCAGATGACGATAACTATGACGAAGAGGTGGATGAACAGCTACCATTAAGACGATGAAGAAGGTTTTGCTTCTCTGGAAACAGCTCTGAGGTATATTGAACAACAATCAGAGGCAACCCCAGCGGATTTGCATCTTCTTAACAGGTGGAGAAATATGGCAGCGAGAAAAAGAAGATGCAATATGAAACAGCAGCGCATAGATACTTATGTCACTGTTTTATAATGTAGATAGTATCTACATATGTAGGTACTTATGTATTTACATGTTAAAAATGTTAATAAACCGTTTAAAGTATGTATTGGTGCTTATTTTTTAATAAATCCGGATTATCCGAGTTTTCAGTTATCCGAGGAGGGTATCTCCCACGTTACCTCGGATAACCGGGGTTTTACTGTAGTAGTTACTTTTTGTTTGTCTTACTCTTTTTTTTTCTCAGAAAATATATATTTCAAAAAATTATACAAGTAAACCTTTCAACCATCAAGTCAATAATAATAATTGAAACTATAAAACAATATTAACCAATATTAGATATTCAGTTTAACAAAATGAAGACATTCAAAGCAACCAGAGAATAACCAAAAACAGAGAATCACTAAAAAAATAAAGCCATAGCAATCAAATCATTCTTAATCGGACAATTTTTTCTCGTCTGTCATCTTGAATTTTTAATACAAGCGCGCGTAAAGAAATTTCACTTCAATAAATAAAATAAATAACAACTCAGTTCAATCCTGAACAAACTACATTGCGCATCATATACATTTTTTGTTCTTAATAAATCTCAGCATATTATTGACAGCAAAGAACAAAACCCAAAGACAATATTATCATCCAAAATCTAAAGTTTCCATCTCTGTCAAACACTGTTCTAGTAACGGCGTTGCTCCCTGCAAAACCGACGGTTTCGACAACAATGCTTGCCTCCACTCTCTAATTATAATTATTAAAACAAACTTGGGCGGTTGCCGCGAATTACTCGCCCCGAGATAGTAGGGGGGTTGCCGATCTTTAACCGACAATTAAAGAGGATGAAGATATACGGCAATCGCCTGACTGGAGGGATCTTATCAAGCGACTCGATCTTTTTGGAGTTTCTGTATGTTTTAGGATGGTCTTGTTTTATTCAGATTTTAGATAAGAAAAGTTGAGTAGTAGATAATAGTAAAAGAACAGAAAATTGAGATTTTTAATCAATCCTTGTTTATACCTACTTACTCTTGAATTGTTTGTAAAATCTTTTAAGGAATATTAAACTTGTGAAAAATAACTCTAGTGGTGAGAGTTTGAGTTTTAATCACATAAAATACTCTTTAATTTTACTCTAGACTAGAGGAGTTAAAACCCTAGCCCTAAAGAGTTAAAAAAAATTGCTGTTAAAGAAAATAGGTAATTTTTTATTTGATTTTAAACACAGCTGGATTTTACAATTAAATAATTGATTTGATTAAAAAAAAGCAACAAAATTAAGCCAATTATAATTGGGTTAATTTACAAGAAAATATTTTTATGTTTTAGTTTACCTGTATATTGAGATTTTAATGTAATAAAGAAGCCACAATGGTATAAACATTATTTAAAACAAAGTTGTATTACAAAATGTCAATCATAGCATAAGAAATTAGGGATACTATTAATAAAGGACTGAAAATACAAAAAATGATCATTTTTTGTATTTAAAGTATATCATAATTTTTAATGGGTTCGCAGATACACGCAGTATTATTTCATATGGCACTTTCAACGGTAAAATACGAGAGAAAAATTTTTGGGTGGCTTTGATGAAACTTTACTGTGGAAAATGCCAATATAAAATATTTATTTTTTGCATCATAATGATTTTTGTTAACGAGTTATAAAGTTCATAAAAAAAAGAAATCTTCCTTAAAATAATCATACTTCAACTTTTAATAACTTTCGAACGGTGAGGTTTACAGAAAAATTGTAAGAAATCTTTTTTGTAGAGAATTAAATTTCCTATAAATATGTGATCAATATATTTTTTCTAAGTAGTAGATACCGAGATATGAATTTTTCTTTCTAATAACAAAGAAAACATAGAAAACTGAAAGGCGGAGGACCTACCTATTAAAATTAAGAGTTCATACTTTTTTTGACCAATCTTTTTTAGAATATAAACTAAGAAAGGAATTGTCGATTTTTTTACCTATCCTACTGTATATAAGGGTGGCCCATCGAAAACGTTCCGCAAGGGATAGCGGCCAGGGTAATTTTTTTTTTCAGAAAATTAAAAAAACACGTCAATTTTGTTTGTGAGGAGGACAACTTTTGTCCCAAAAATAATTGCAAAATCTACAACCCTCTAAGCGGGGGTGTCATCCCCCAAGTTTTTTCAAATGGGAAGGGGGGTCAAGTGTCGCCGCAAAGAAAAGAGCTTTCTATTCTCTATATTTCCCCGCTTCGTTTTTGAAAATCGGTCGAGTCTATGAGAAAATATGAAGGATTGAAATTTGAAAAGTTTATTTAAACATTTGTAAGAGTAAATGGTAAGGATAAATTCCTTCGACCAATTTGCTGTTTTTTCTTATTATTTCTAGATGTTTGCGCATTTTTTCACCAAACCAAACCCTGGCCGTTATGCCTTGCGGAACGTTTTCCATGGGCCACCCTGTATTATATGTCCGTGTGAACAGACACAAAAGTTTAATTGCATCGTAAAAGTTTCTAATAGTTTTCTTTGTGATATTTGCGATCCACTGGAGTGTTTCAACTCGCCATTAAGCGAAAGGTGAAACCAATCCTACCTTTTTCCCAGCAACGACGAACGCCTGCTTTAGAAAATTTCCAGATAACGGGAAATCGTAGTGGCGAGAGAAAGAGAAGTTTCCCGGGTCTTGTTTTTCGCGCACAAATGAAAATTTTAAGCAGTTTCGGCCCCAAGTTTGGATTAAGTCTAAAATAAAAGTTGATGTTTGAGCAGCTGGATTTTCTCATGGATTCTACAAATGTTTTTGCAATTTCCTTTCGTTCTCTTGCTCCCTATCCAGATGATTTTCGGTAATTTCCAAGTTTGGCTAATGTTGAAATTTTCAGCGTGGTCAAATTCTTGCCAAGATTTAATCAGGTCGGTGATCTTTAACTTTATTTTCTGTTAAATTTTTATTCAAATTGACTCAGAGTTTAATTATTTTTAAGAGGAAATAACCATTCTCAAGCAATAAATATAGGCACAGTCAAAACAATATATTATCATATATACTAACCAAGCATCTCTTAAAGCTGTAGTTATACTTAAGCACTAAAACAGATTGGTTCAAAATGGTTACTCTGCTAGGTCACTCAACAAGATTATATCGAACTGCTAGTCAAACCCACGATACACGTAAACACGGTATGTCCGATAATAGGACGCATTTTAGTCAACTCCGCGCACGTACGTCATCTGCGCTGCAAGCCGATACAGATGGCCGATACGACACATAATCTTTTTAAACGCTGCGTCTGGTTGCTTGTTCAAACGATATTTGTATTTAGCATCAAATTATTTTGTGTTATCTTCAAGATACGCGTGTTTGTAAAATATTAGGGATTTATTGTGCTGTTGTTATTAATAACAAGTATACCCCAGACTTTATTTAAAAATGGTAAACTCTGTTGTGACCGGATGTAAAAACTGTGACAGAAAAGGATCCGATATTAAATATTTTCGGAATGAAATTCAAGACAGAGTTAACAAGGACGCTTTAGTATACATTGCGGGATATGTAGCTCATAAATTTAGAGGCAAATACGACGATTTGGGAGTGGCAACTAAAAATATAGAAGTTAATAGAGCATCACATTGTTGGCTAAATTTTATTTCTCGCGGAAATCTACTGTACCCAAACGAACATTTGTTACGTGTGACTACTGTACTTGAGTGTGAGTTTAAAGAAATGCATAGTACCTCCTTGGCAGATGACAAACATTTGTTTACAAATTTATGCAACAGAACGATTGCAAAACTAACCAATGATTTAAAAGCAACAATACCACAAGAAGTAATTTTATGCTTAGCAAGGACACGAACTTACATTAGACTACGTGACTTGAACCGAACAATTAATTTTGAAAATTGTCGTAAACGATTGGATAAGAAAATGTTTAAATTTTTAAACTCTAAAAAATAAACTGTATCATTTTCACAATATATAATAAAAAAAAACAATCATGTATCGTTCATACTCTATTTATGTGTTAAATATGTCACTTCTAAAAAAATAATTGAAATAATTTTTTTATAATTTCTTGTTGTTTATTTTAAATTTTAATTAGTAAAAAACACCTAATACACCAAATAAAGGTAATCGGTGCCAAAAAAAGTATTATGATAATATAATAATTCACTTGTAAACATTTTGTTATTTTATCTGTAATCAGTAGAAAGAAAATCGATTACACCTTTATTATAATTAAATTCACCTGAATAATTATATTGTAATTATTATTGTACAGACATGCTTGTAGTAGCTAAGTTACTTGAATCCTGTTTTACTTGTCACTTAAATAATGTTCTCAATAAGTCATAACAAATTTTAGAAATCTTCAAAATTGCATATGTAAAACGGTATTTTCTAAAGAAGCGCGCGTTATTTATGCGGATTCTTCATAAGCGCGACTCGTTTTGCAGCGCAGGTGACGTCACGAATTCGATGTCGAGCCAGCCTGCCTGCGCGCGGACGTACCGTGTTTATGTGTATCGTGGTCAAACCCATTGGTGCGTCAACCTGAGGAGGATGCTTTTCTGAACTTGACAAATCGATTATATTATCTAGTAACTTAAATCTATAAGAATAGTTCATAACTTTATAGGTTATGATTTTCCATTTTTAACACTGATGTAACTTATACAGGGTCCAATTCCAATTTATTTTATGAGTTTCATTTATTCATAGTTATATTCATTCATTTTGTATAAAATTCATAAGAAATTAGAAATCTTCCTTAAAATAATCAAACTTCAACCTTAACAATAATTTTCGAAAAGTGAGGTTTACAAAAAATTTGTAAAATACCTTTTTTAGAGAATTCAGTTTCCTGCATATACAGTCTATTATAAATAAATGTATTGTTCAGACATCGATAGAAATTAGTAATGTATGGCTAATGTATGTATTGCTTTTTTAATTTTAATGAACATAACATAAATAATCATAACATAAGTAAAAACTTAAAAACATATAAAAAATAATAATGTTCAGAAAGTTTGACGCTTTTTGACCTCATTAATTAATTGTTATCAGGTAGTACCTAATTGTTCATTTTAAAGTTTAACTTGATATATGTAATGGCATTCTAACAAAAAAAAATATCAAACAGTTTTTATAGGCGTATCCGCCACAGAGGTTTAGAAATTTTTTAAAAATATATTTGTTGTCTGGATCGACGGTCAAAGAAAAACAAAGAAAGTTAAGCAGGTTACCCAAAAGTTACGAGCAAATTGAAAATTTCAAACGACAAGAAATTTATTTCAGCTTGAAGGATAAATATAGCGTCTGAAAAGTTTCAACAATAATAAAATATTCCAATAAAGGACAAATTTAACTAGGCACTTACACGCTGTCTTTTGCTTGTTTTTCAGTCGCTTAGTTCAGTATGATTATGTTTTAATGTAAGTTTGATGAGAAAATTTTAATTAGCACTAAGTGTACTCCATATTGTTTATATTATGACTTAATTAAAAAAATCTATTTAATTTTAAAGATTTTGTACAAAGAAATACAAAAAAATATCCATTTCAACTTGTTAATATAGGTAAGGGTACTAATAAGTGTAACACTTTTTTTTGTAAATTTTCACTGATTCTCTAAATTTACACTTTTTTTGAAAACTTACACTTTTTTGTAAATTTACACTTTTTCTGTAAACTTACACTTTTCTATAAATTTGCACGTCTTCTGTAAATATACACTTTTTTTGTAAATTTACACTGATTCTTTAAATTTAAAGTTTTTCTGTAAATTTAAACTTTTTTGTAAATATACACTTTTTCGGTAAATTTACATTTTTGCAGTAATTTTACACTTTTTCTTATTTTTTTTGTAAAGTTACACTTTTTCCCTAAACTTACAGTTTTCTTTCTATAAATTTACACGTTCTCTGTAAATTTACACTTTTGCCCTAAACTTACAGTTTCCTATAAATTTACACGTTTTCTGTAAATTTACACTTTTTCTGTAAATTTACACTGTTTCTCTAAATTTAATGTTTTTCTGTAAATCTAAACTTTTTTTGTAAATTTACACTTTTACGGTAAATTTACACTTTTTCTGTAATTTTACACTTTTTCTATAAATTTACACGTTTTCTGTAAATATACATTTTTTTGGTAAATTTACACTTTTTCTGTAAATTTACATTTTTGCTGTAATTTTACACTTTTTCTGTAATCTTACACTTTTCTATAAATTTACACGTTTTCTGTAAATACGTATACATTTTTTGTAAATTTAAAATTTTTCTGTAAATTTACACTTTTTCTGTAAACATGCACTTTTCTATAAATCTACACGTTTTTTTGTAAATTTACACTTTTTCTGTAAACTTACACTTTTCTATAAATTTACATTTTTTTGCAAATTTACACTTTTTCTCTAAATTTATAATTTTTGTGTTTCTCAAATTCATCAGGATAAATACATTTGCCTTAAAACAATAAAATTTCAATCTTTAACTTTTGAACGGTGGGGTTTAGAAAAAAATTGTAAAAGACCTTTATTGCAGAAAATTCAATTTCCTACAAACGTATGAGACGATATGTTTTTTTCAAATAGTAGATATCGAGATATGAATTTTTCTTTCTAATAAGGAAAAAAATAGAAAACTGAAAGGTGGTCCTCCTTCCTATTAAAATTAAAAGCTCATACTTGGAGAGAACTTTTTTGAGATTCTACCAACCTTTTTTTCAGAGTACCTACAAAGTGAAAAAAAATAGTCGATTTTTTTGGCCCACCCTAATTTACAGTAAGGATTATTAGAATCAATTGGGGCTTCAGAATATTAATTTCAATAAAAAATCAGCCAGAAGTCCCCAAGTATGA
Organism: Sitophilus oryzae; assembly: GCF_002938485.1. NCBI lineage: Eukaryota > Metazoa > Arthropoda > Insecta > Coleoptera > Curculionidae > Sitophilus > Sitophilus oryzae. Next base: position 3,090,876 of record NW_022147287.1, on the reverse strand, counting down.
AGCCTTACCCATTCACGAGACAGCTCTTTAGGGACAGTTTTATTTTTCTTAGGAAGCTTATAATGTTCTCTTCCCAAATTTGTTACAAGAAACACCCCGAACTGCGATAAATTCCCTAACATAAAACCACTTAGGCGTGTTCGTGTACGTGGGAATATATCGGCACGTATAGCACCGTATAAACCACGCTCATAATTTATTCAAATGACCGGCAAGAAGAAGGTAGGGTAGGGATTGAAAATGGGGGTTGGGGGCGTGGGGGTAGTATAGTAAATTGGCGGGGCTCTTGCACCGGGCTCCTAAATGCTACTTTCGTTTTAAGGCCAGCATTGATCGGCGCTGCATTATTTATCGACCTTGGGTCCCTTCTGAATGCTGATGATTTTTTGCTGTCCCTTTTGGTTGTTCGGGTTTGGGAAATATCAGAAATAAAAGGGTGAATGATGAGTTAAGATGCTATATGTATTTTTTTACCACATACTAACATTTATATTATTTATTTCTTTTGTCTAGCTGGGTTGGCGTTGGTTTCTATGTAATTTGACAAATAAATAAAGCTGTCTCTTTAGCTGTCAGTTTTTAGTCAATTCTCTTTTGTGTCGATTGCTGATTGAATTGGAGCCAGAAATGGCTCAAAACGAAATAAGTAAATTACCAACAGATATTCAGGCTGAGGCGACAAACGCCATATCCAAACTAATTCCATTTAAATTCCGAATAACTTATGAAAAGGAATACAAAAATTTTCATAAATGGAAGCAATTAAAAAACGTGCGAGAAGAAAGATCAAGTGAAAACATACTTTTAGCATATTTTAGAGACATACATTGAAGAATCGGTGTCCAAGAAGATTGCTGTATCAGAAAGCATTCTTAATAGTGTGGAAGATCGAACCATTGAATCCAATATATCTGTATCCCTAGCGAAACATAATATGATCCTTCCTTCCCATTGCATATTTCGGGTAATGTCAATTGCACCCTAAAAATTTGCATGAATACAAATAATAATGATGATGCTTTGTAATTTGAATATTTTTAATACAGGACTGTAGAATAAAGTTTTTAACCTATCCTCGCTGTTAAAGTATCATTTAATCTACCCTTGCGGTTAAAGTACTATTTTATCTACTATTTTTGATAGATATAAGGAATAATGAATTAGTATATAAAATTGTATATGATATGATTGTTTACGGCCTTAATTGATTAATATAAGAGTAGAATTGCTTGATGAGTAATACTGAGTACCCAATCATGTACTTATCATGATGATGAGTATTGCTTGATTAGTAATACTGGTAGCATTATCAATATATCGGCTTGGAAAAATTATTAAATGACCCGATGTCAACCAAAGTATGGTCCACGGACATTATTTAAAAGCAATGTTCTTTTATTTTCCTTAAGAGAAATCTGTAAAAGATACTTTTATTAGCATCCAGCATTTTTTCATATAGGTCCATTCAACTGGTATTTATTATGCAGGGATTTAGACAATTAAAACTAGAAAAACAAAACCAAATACGTAAACTAAACTTTGCTACAGACTACAGTACAAATGTTACTTTACCATAACCAAAAATAATAAATAATTTTATGTATATTTTTTCCATAGCAACTGTTAAAATTGTCTTATATCTATCAAAAATAGTAGATAAAATAGTACTTTAACCGCAAGGGTAGATTAAATGATACTTCAACAGCGAGGATAGGTAAAAACTTTATTTCATCTCGCACGTTTTTTAATTCTTCTATTTTTAAAAATTTTTGTATTCCTTTTCATAAGTTATTGGTGATTTAAATGGAAGTAGTTTGGATATGGCGTTTGTCGCCTCAGCCTGAATATCTGTTTGTAATATACTTATTTAATTTTGAGCCATTTCTGGCTCCAATTCAATCAGCAATCGACACGAAAGAGAATTAAAAAATATTGTCTCAAACCTGACAACTAAAGAGACAGCTTTATTTATTTGTCAAATTACATAGAAACCAACGCCAACCCAGCACAATATTTTTTCTACTCGTAATAAATTCCTTGAAATAATAATTTCTGTATATTTTTTTAAAACGTAACTCGCTATGGAAAAAAATATTGTTTTATACACGACGATAAAATTTCATTATCGTCTTGTATAAAAAAATAACTATTTGTTCATAAGCCGATAAATGGTAGACCGCTAGTTGGTCACTGTTTTATATTTCTAATTTTTTTTTGTTTTATATTTTTCATAGAGCTTAAGAAAAAAACAATTACAGGTAAACCGGATGATAAGGGAAACCCCTGTAAATTATTTTCAAGTTCAGAACTTGGCCGCTAGAGTTTTTTATTTCATCATTAAATTATTATATCTCAAAACCTGGTCGTATTTACGTTTTACTGTCGAATTAAGGTTCACAAATTGTTTGTTCCGTTTTTATTGGGTTAAACAGCATAAACGACGCACATTAGCCGTCGCCGATGAAATATGGTTAATGCCCTTTTTTACCTTCTTTTTATGATTTCCTAAATAATGTGTAGTTTGTGGTTATAGCGGCAAGCCGGATTGGAGGCCTTTTTATGGTCGTATAAAAAGGATATTTCGTAGGAACGATAGATTCCAACGGGTCGAACCTACTAAAACAAAAACTGACCTATTTAGTTTAACGTTTGTGTATTAAATAACTTTATAAAGTTTTTTTTATATACCATATTGATTGATGTTATATTTTTTCTATGCGATTAATGTCATTTGTCATGGAACTTTGGAATAAAATATTTTTATTTTTTCAAGAAAGAAATATGATGTAATAAAAAAAGATAAGTAATGTTTGTTACTAGAGTATTCTGGGAATGTCACCACTGAAATAAAATATATAAAAAAATAAATATTGGTTTTATAACAATAATAATATTTAATAGGCAATATCATTATATTTCTTAAGAAAAAATTAAAAACTATATCTAAAAAAATAAACAGCGCAAGTGGAATAAAATGGAACCACCTTTTCTAAGAAACGAAGTCTACAACATATAGTTTCGAAAGATTCTGGTCCAGTGGAAGATGCAAAAAATGCAAAATCAAGTCAAGGTACAATCAAAGAGTGAATATTGAGGATAAAATGGGCACTCATTATGACGTTTTTAGTAATAATAGGTGTTGGCCATTTAGACCTTTTTATAATACTCATAAATTTACAGAAATACAGGGTGGTCCGAACTTCAGCAGCATATTCTGCAGATAGAAATAAGTAAAAAGTTCGTATAAATGTATGTCCTAAAATGCTTTGTTTCGTAGATACAGGGTGTAGAAGTTTTATTTTTATTTCGATTTTTTCCAAATAATTTCTGAACTAACGTCAATATTTGGATGAAAATTGGCATCTGGGTGTTTTTTGACATTAGAAATTTGATCTTGATATCAATAATATGACTCCTGTAGAGGGCCGCAGCACCTACATATTTTTAACTGGTTTGGTTTGGTTGGGTTGTATGTCCTCCGGCAGCTAAAAAGAGTAATAACTTTTCGTCTATACCTGTATAAAGCTGCTGAGTAAAAAAATATACATTTGCGGTGTTTTTTACGTAAAAAATGTCTCTTGGTAAAAATTGCTGCGAGCAACCGTTCTCGAGATATTTAAAATGGAAATAGCCAATACATGTCATTATTAACAAAAAATAAACATGTTGAGTAGATAGTTATTTGACTGAAAAGTTCATAAATTTATCTTCAAAAAATGATGATAAAACAGTTTCTGCTGAATTTTTGACACAAAGACATTTTAAATTTATGGTTTCAGTTTAATAACTACTTAGTCGACATGTTTAATTTCTGTCAATGATGACAGTAGAGTTGTGCTTGGTCAATTGACCGAGATTTTGACAGATTTTGATCGGAAAGATTTTGACCAGGTCAGGTCAAAATCTTTTAATTGGCGTAAACCGAATAACAGGTACTGACTTGCCTAAAGCACTCGCGACGCGAAAGAATCGTTAGTTGCTGTTTTAATGTGATTGTGTGAGGCTGTATTTTACAGGGTGCGTTTTTGAGGTGCGTTGTTGAGCATATCTGTAAAGATCTGTAAGGTATGTATTTAGGTATGATATTTTTACCTTGCCCATAATATGATTTATAAGATTTACATAGTAAATGTTATATTGTTTATATAAAATACATGAAACTTTTGAGTAATAGTGAAAATAAAAATAGGGGAAACTTGGAGGAAACAGCTTTAAATTTTTGTAGTGAGGATGAAATGGCTATGGATGATTCTGATTCTGAAGAACATAAAGATAGTGGCGAAGATGAGTTCAATGAAGACTGTGATGAAGATGATATTCCATTGTTTAGATTAGCCTGTGCTACCACCACTCATTAATAGTATTTTTTTATTGCTATTATGCATTTTTTTGCTACCTCGGAATGGCTTTATATTTGTTGAAAAATGATTAGTCTTGGTTGGTTACTGTCTTTTTTGTGTCATTTAATGTAATGTTTCGTTTTGTTGTATTCTTTAGTTCTTGTTTACTGTTTTTTAATCACTAATATACATATAAATGTAATTTCTTCTACTTTTATTTTTTTAGTACTACGAAAGAGTGCTTGGTCAATTGACCAGTCAATTGACTGGTTAGGATAGGACCACAAAAGATTTTGACAGTCAAAATCCCAACTCTAAATGACAGGTATATATAATTTAGATTCCAAATATCTCGAGAACATACTTAGTAGCGATTTTTACCAAGAGACCTCTTTAACATAAAAAAAGTCTTAAATGTATAATTTTTTACTCAGTTTCTTTATACAGGTACGGACAAAAAGTTATTACTTTTCAAAACAGGGTAAAAACACATGTAAGTGGCGCCCCCTACAAATAGCAGACATATTGACATTAAAATCAAATTTATCATGTCAAAAAACTCCCAGACACCAATATTCATCCTAATATAGACGTTACTTCAGAAATTATTTGGAAAAAATAGAAACAAAAATAAATCTTCTATACCCTGTATCTCCGAAACTAAGCATTTTCGGACATACATTTATACGAACTTTTTTAGTTATTTTTATCTGCAGAATATGCTGTCGAAGTTTCCGGAAATCAATTCGGACCACCCTGTATAATAAGGCTAAACGATAATGGGTTTACTAGAATATAATAAACGTCTAAATAAAAATTTTGATTTTTCGAATGTTCTCCGACGAATCATTTTTCCTAAATCGTGAGAAATAATTTCAAAAGCGACGTTGTCAAAAGACTTCGAAGTATTTCCGACATGAAAGAAAATACGAAATTATTGTTTATTACCGGTTTAATGACGTGAGGGATATTTTCTTTGTGTCGAGTTTTGTGGAAAATCAGTGGAAATCGACAAAGTGAAGAAAAACGGAACTGAATCGTTCAAGAATGAAATCAAAGAAGGATAAATGTTAGAAGATTCGATTAAAAAGGACAAGAAATATATGTGGGGAAAATAAATATGTTATAAAACGGGGAATTTATATGTCAGATTGCTAATTTTTGAGAGTATAATATAAATATATAGTTATTATTATAGTTTATAAAAATGAGTTTACAAACAAAAGGTAATATAATTATATGCAGCTTGCTAAAAAAATCATGAAATTGAAGTTCTGACCCTGGATCAGGCTCAGCAGGTAGGTGGTGTCTTTCCCCTTGCTCCTCGGCAGAAAGACCGTAATGGCCGCCCCTTTAGGGATGTTTTCTCCCTTCACTGCAACCAGTTCCGGCCCCTGCTAATTTTTAAGTTTAGGTGCGGTTTCCACCAACCAATTCGCCGATTCTTGAGATACACAATCTATGAGGATCATGCCCACCCAAAAGTGTATCCCCGCAAAACGCAGCTGACCCACATTTTGTAGATCGTTGTGTTGCGATCCGATCGTCACTACTTCGTCCAGTATAGCCTCTTCTAGAGATGTTTGCTGGTCGGTGGTCAGAGCAACCTCTGACATATCTACTGCTTGCTTCCCGGTGTTGGACGGCTTTCCATCCTGGCTTTTTTCTCTCCCTGTCGGAGAAGAGGTGAGAGGTTCTCGCTCCCTCTCTTGCTCTTTGATGGAGATGAGTCAGGTTGTTTCTTGGTTTATTTACTTTCCCATTTTTGGAGGAGTGTCTTTGCTTTTGTTTCCTCTGGAGCAAGTCCTTCGTGGAGCAGTCGGAGGTATCTCCGTGCTACTGCTCTGCTAAAACCTACTCTCAGAGGATCGTCTAGCACGCCTGGTTGACCCAGGCCGGGTAGATGTAACGGTAGTTTGTGTTGCTTATTGGATCTAGAGGTAGGCTCCCGACCTTTGCTGGAGAAGGTGGTAGCTTGTGTGGGTAGATAGATAAAAACTTTTATTTGTAATTTAAAACAAGGCTAAAAAGTCAACAAATTAGCTATATATTGCGTAAAAAAAACTTTAAAATACATGAAAATTTCCATTTTTCTTGTAGCTATATAATTTTTTTGCCAAGATTTATGTTATATGTTAAAAAAAGCCTCTTTTATCTTTCGTTAAGAGGTTATCGGTTCTTTAATTATAATTTTTGCATTGTTAAAGTCAATTTTATGGTCCTGTATATATGTATTGCCTAATTATTTTTTAGACCGCCAATTAAGAATTATAACACTACCGTAACCGATACAGAGCACCACAACCTCAAAGTTCCAACTACAATCTCCGTTTTCCCTTCTTACTTTCAGCCGCAACCCCAATTTTCGCGTGAAACCGAGAATCGCCGCCCTAGAGCAAGCACCACAGCCCGATGAGCACCACCGTCCTAATTATACAGCAATGGTTACAGTAATAATAGAGCCGCTCTAGCATATAATTCACTAAGGATACACACAGCGGGTTTACGTTACCGGATATCCGATACCGCAATGCAACCCTGTTTCTTCCATACAAAAGCTTTGTTGCATCGTATTTCATAAGATATAATACAGTTGTAATATACTTTGTTAATTATCATTAGACAGTGTGTCGGTTTGTGTAGGATCGCGGAAACTATATTGTAATCGCAAAACATTTTCCGATGCACGTCATCACTCATATAGACACTGACACTAAAGTCTATAAACACTAAGAGCGCTTGCACACACACCGGCAAAATCGGTGCCGGAGTCGGCGCCGGCTTTGCACCCATTCCGACAGTTGTATTTAATTCTATTGGATTTGCCGGTCCCCGACTATTTTACCGGATCGGAGTATATGTGAATGAGCTAATTTATTTATATTGCAATCGATTTCACGACCGACACCGGCACCGATTTTGCCGGCGTGTGTGAAAGCGCTCTAAAGGTATGATTCCGAAGACGGCGACAGCGAAAAGCGACCGCGACAGACGACAGCGACACCTGTCGTTACTGTGTTGCGACTCCACCGATCTTTTAGAATCAAATGGAGTAACGTCGGAGCTCGACGACAGGTGTCGCGCGACAGTTTTTATCCAACATGTCGTCTAAGCGACCGACGACGCTACCGGTATTTATCCAGTACTGTCGTGTCGTCATTCATATGCACACGCAGATTTTTGACAAAAATTGATTTTACCGGGGAGGAAGAAGACAAATTAGTTAATTTAGTATGTAAATATTCTACTCTCTATGATACTAGTTTTAGGTTGAAGTTCGTTACCAATTAAACTAAGTACAAAGTTGAATTGCTTTTTATTTAACCGACAATTGCTTCTAAAAGTCGTCTCATCGCTGAATAAATGTTTTTTTATGAGCAAGGAATAACTTCCTTCCCTAGGTCTGTTTTTAAACAGAGGTAAAATGGGTTTTCTTCTTTTCTTTGCAACAAGTAAAAATAATATTTCGTCCTCTTCATCGTAGATCTTGCTCATATTGGCGCCGACATCGACAATGATATGACGACAGCGATAAGCGACACTGTCGCCTGTCGTTGTCGTCTGTAGCGGTCGTTTGTCGCTGTCGCCGTCTTCGGAATCATACCTTAAATAAAATTTTGGCAAAAATGTTGAAATTAGTTGTATAATTTAAGAAATCGAGCAGTTCTTCATTTTACTTTATAGAGCCAAATGATTCTAATAGATATTATTTTATTTAGATTAAAGCTGCAAAAATTTGTTTAAACCGAATTTTATTATCGCTATGTTGCATGTTGGTCACATTGCGCCGTTTTCAGCAAGGTTGTCGTTTATTATTTGACAATTATCCATTAATGTCAGTCATTATTTTGCATAATATCGTGTTGTTGATGAATCTTTGTGAGTAATTCTCGTTTTTTTGCCTATTTTCATAGCTTTTTTAAATTGTACTTTTAATCACAAACAGTTCTTTTAAGAACTAAATTTTCGAGTTTTATATTGCATTTTTTCAAATTGTGTGTTGAAAATATGCCGAAGCATTTAAACAGTTGACGCCAAGAGCTTGTAGCTTCTCTGATAAACTATTTTGAACGAGAACGTGACAATAAAGGTCTTTTATTACCTTTGACTGCAGTCAGAGAAGTAAGTTTGATTGATAAGTGCATTACACTACTTTCAAAGTTATTTCTATGTTAGTTTTTATTAAATTCTATTATTATTAGTTTGTGCATTAATAGCACCCTCTTACTTGTTATTACAAACACTTATGGCGTTGTAAGATGTACATCAATAAATAAATAAATAATCCATAATAACGCTTAGAGTAATCTTCATAATGGACTAGGTTTTGCCAATAGGTAATAAGTAAAATAAGCTATAAAACAAATAAATCAATAAATTACTAAAATATTAGTTATTAAATTAATCTTTAAAAAATGATATAATAAATATATTGTTTGTCACTTTTAAAATTAAGATTCATCTCATAAATTTATCACAATCTGGCAGCGCTGTCGCCATCGCTTGTCATTTTTATCTGTAGAATCACCCATTAAAGTTAGATACACTATTTTATGGCACTCTGTATATTTTTTCATAGTGGGCCAATTTTGATGTGTTTTTTAACTTTTTAACCTTATTTTAAATTAAAAATTAAAGTTTTCATCTATCTATTTTGCTCCATTCAATTGCTTATTTTTTTTACTACCGCTAGTTAGGAAAATCCGATTAAAAAAACTGATTAACCAAAGAACCGAGTCTGATGCAATCTTCGCTTTTTTTCCTCATTCCCAAGCCCTCTATTTTCACCTGTAACTCAGAAATTGGCTTTAGAATACACGTCGATGAACACAACCGTCCTAATTAGATAGAGCACTGACTAGACCCGAGTAATAATAGAGTCGGTCCAGCATCTCATTCATTAACGAAACACAGAAGCGGGATTGAGCTTGTAGATGTCCGATAGGGTATATAGCATAGAGAATCTTACTTTAGCCAGACAAAAGCTTTGTTTCATAAGATTTGACTGGATGGATTCTTGCAACTTTTCGATGGTGATTGGAATTGTTTTTTATTGTATAATAATTAGTATTACTAGGTAATGCAATAATTAAAGTCCACTCAGATGCAAAAAACGCAACAGAGAAAATTTTGGTCAAATTGTTATATTTTTATTGTGTGTATCCCTATTTTTATTAATTTTTTAGCAAACTGTATATAATTATATCAAATTTAATTCGTAAACTAAGTTTATTTCTAAACTTTAGTATTTGGCATATTATACAGGGTTAATCGAGGGGTTGTTTTTTTATCCTAACTTTAAAACACCCTGTACAATTATTTCGTATGTGAATTTTCCTAAAATATAATTTTACTGTCAGAACCATGACTCGAGCGAAATGAACTGATCACGATCAATTTGCAATTTTCTCAATTATCATTACTTTTTTATGTAATTTTTTAATATGACGAGATGGTTTAGGTGACTATTGTCATAACGTCATATTACTCTGCATTACTACAACCTAACCAACTGCATTGGATAATATATAGTAAATTAAAAATAAATGTTAAATACTAAAGATACAGTCCGGGTTTTAATAAACATTAATAACGATAACAGAGCTAACGATATTAAAGAAAACATCTGTAATAATCAAGTACACAATCAGATGTAAAAATGTAAAAAATAACCTAATATATTGTATAGCCTCCCTTGGCTGTTATAACTGCCTGTAAACGTCCGTTCGTACTGTCATTGAGGCTGCATATATTCATTATTTAATGAATCTGGTAGCGCATCGCTGTCTCTAACCCTCCTGGCAAGCATTTCGCAAGCGTCGAACATGATGAACAGTTCATAGTGGTTTATACGAGCCCTAACAACTATATGTTGGGATAAGGTAATATTTTGGAATTATTGCCCTGGTTTTTCAAAATGACTGAAAAATATATGTTTATTTTTTAAATATAAACATAGCCATATATCCTAAACAACTTGACAATATTTTTATGAATTTGTAAATCAATCCATATTTACAGTAGCGGATTTTGTCCATAAAAGGACAAATTTGCTGACAACTAAATATTGGGAAAAGTATTTTTAAATAATTAATATCATCATAGGCGGCTTTGCTATAAACGTCACAAATGTCGCAAACTGTTTACTTCAGCATTGTAAGTGACTGGATACTTTGAGTAGTGAGATTTACTGTAAGTAATTTTATTTTTTTTTAATTTTCAATTTTGTTAATTATTTAATTCAAAGTAATGGTCCGTGGAAAAGCTACAAATCAAAAACTACGCGAAATTATCATTCGTCAATACAGTACGGGAAAAACAATTCGAAAAATTTCTGATGATTTAAGTATTCCAAAAACCACGGTCTTTAATATAATAAAAAAAATACGGCAAATCTGTCAATGTAGACGTTAGAGGTAAAAGTTCGGGAAGGCTAAAAGTTGTATCTCAAAGAGATTTACGAAATTTAGTAAACATTTGCAAGTCTGCGAGAAGTCCTCTTCGCGAAGTAACAATTAAATGGAATATTGTAACTGGTTCAAATATATCAAGAGAATGTTGCCGAAAATATATCCATAAATGAGGTCTGAAGATTATTGATACAAATTCTTATTTAGGCCAAAGAAAAACCGCTATTGACAGAAATTCAAAAGAAAAATCGCTACAATTGGGCAAAATCTAAATTATCGTGGACGTAAAATGATTGGAATAAGGTCATATTTAGCGATGAGTCTAAATTTGATGTTTGCGTTGGAGATGATCGAAAACAAATAATACGAAATAAAGCAGAAACCTTTCATAAAGATTGCTTAAAGAGGGTTGTTATATTTCCTAAGGGGATTATGGTTTGGGGTTGCATGTCAGCAAGAGGTTTGGGCAAATAATTTAATTTGCCCAAACCTCTCTAGATGGCACTGTTAAAGCCCAAAGATATCAACATATACTTGAGACCTCACTTTTGCCTAGTGCTCAAGAATTGTTTCCAAACGAAGACTATATTTTCCAACAAGATGGAGCATCGTACCATTCAGCAAAATCGACTAAAAATTGGTTCGATAATAATAATATAAAAGTTCTATTCCATCCTGCAAGTAGTCCGGACCTCAATGTTATAGAAACTGTGTGGCATAAAATGAAGCAATATTTAAGAAACCACCCTCCACGAACAATTTTTGATTTGCGGGCAAAACTGCAGGAAATTTGGGATAATTTTTCTCCTCACTGACGTAGATAAAAAATATTTTTTAAATACCACTCAGTTAGATTCGAATGGAAAGTGATATAATATGATAAAATACAATGCTTCCAGAAGAAAAAAAATCGTTATAAAATTATTGTATTAAAATTACTGCTACTCTTCTATATATACAGAAATACCATTCATTCATTCTCGTCGACATTAATATCATTTGCACAGACCCACTAAACGCAGATACATAACTAGCAAACCTAAGTTTATTTAATCTGTTCCACACGCAATCTGCTGTTTAATGTTTTGCTTTGGCCAGGTGAACATTTGCTTTGCTAATTATGGAGAAGAGGAAATTGGACTCAGATTGTTTTTAGATTACTTCGTCGAATTTAAATATTTGTTTAAATTACTGCATTCCTGGAGAACCGAACTTGAATTAAAAATGAAATTATTAATTTATAATAACCATAAAGCTTAAATTGTTTTAACAAAATTAAGAACAAAAATTTCTGAGAGAAAAAAGACCAATTATTTTATTATATTAAAATCAATTTTCAGACCGGTAAAGACATTAAAGATTTTTTTTATAAAAATTGTTAAAAAATTTACTACATTCGCCATGTTTAAAGAAGTTGACTACATACACGGATTGTCTTTACAAGACTTTTTTAAGAAAAAACTTTTTTATTGTTGATATTTAAAAAAATGCATTTTTCATAAAAAAATTTACTTGTTCTAAAATGGTTAATTTTGTTTACATTTTAAAAATTAAAAAACATGAATGAAATATAATAAGTCCTCAAAAATCAAAACGCGTTTCTATGGTAATATAACTTTTTTTTATTCATTGATAGGTTGTTATTGTTAGAATTTTAATTAACGTCATATTTTTTGCAGTTTTAAAATGTTAAAAAAGCACAAAATTTATTTAGAAGACTAAGGAAGGAGCATATCAAAAATCATATAGGTCCACCGCGAGGGGACTCAAATATGGCCGACTTAAATTCCGGTTTATCAGTGCCGTTCTAATTTTATTTAAAAAATGAAAAACTATGATGTAGGGTAGGCGTGGGGTAGACTCAATATTTTATTTTTATTTTACGTTGTGAATAAATGTTGGTAGTTATTAAAATTGTTATAAAAATATAAAATTCTAATAAAAATAGATAAGGTATAATAATTATTTATAACCATAAACATCCGATACGCTACTGAAGCAGGTAAGTCAAATTGACGTATCAAAATTCTTTGACATCTAATAAGTGAATTTCATAAATGATCGGTTTTCTACACGTATGTATATTATATAGTCACTTACTAGCGAAAAGTTGTTCCATTATTTCACTCGATTTTTGTCGAGATCTACCGCACGCTACACAACCAACTATTTTAGAGTGTTTTTCGATAAATCGCGATAATGTCACAGTTAATTTAAGTTCTGCCACAATTTCCATCTAGATTTACTACCTTTATACAACTATCAGTAGTAGAATAAATAATAAATAACATAAAATAAGCTCCGTAAAGACTGACAAATCCACAAAATTTCAAATAAAATTCAAATGTGTCAAATGAATCGTCGAACAGAACTGTCAAGGATCCCCACCCTAGAGTCCTTTTTCCGCCCACCATGCATGAATACATGGATAGCATTATGCTCCTTCCTTAGTCTTCTTATTCAAAGATTTCAATGCTACGGAAAGGGTGATAATATTTATCGGAAAATGTGATACTTTACAACAACTGGAAATGAAATCAAGCCAATCAAAAATCTATCAAAGAATGAAATCGAAATTATATTACCATAGAAACGCCTTTTGATTTTTAGGACTTTCCACCAAACTTTCATGTTTTTTTAATTGTCTCTAAAACGATATGAAACTTTCGAAAATCATAAACGGGATTAACCATTTTATAACAATCATTTTTTTATAAAGAATGCATTTTCTAAAAATAAAAATCGAAATAGTTTCGAAATTTATTCAGGCTTTGGCGTTTTTACTTCTGACTGAAATGCACTTTTTATACATTGAATTTGTGGCGTTTTTTGGTAAAACGTAATTTGGTTCATTTAGCGATCGAATTAGGTTGACTGGTTCTAGTTTTAATAGCAGATTTAGTCAGTTTTATATATCTAGTTAAAATCAACGTAAAATTGTGTTTTAACTTTTGCCCCCATTTTTGATTTAACAAATTATATTTTTATTATTATTTTTTTTTCTTTTTCTTTTTCTTTTTCTTTTACTTTTTCTTTTTCTTTTTCTTTTTCTTTTTCTTTTTTTTTCTTTTTTCTTTTTCTTTTTCTTTTTCTTTTTCTTTTTTTTTTTTTTCTTTTCTTTTTTTTTTTTTCTTTTTTTTCTTTTTCTTTTTCTTTTTCTTTTTCTTTTTCAGTTATATTTTTACGTCTCTTTCTCTTTCTCTTTCTCTTTCTCTTTCTCTTTCTCTTTCTCTTTCTCTTTCTCTTTCTCTTTCTCTTTCTCTTTCTCTTTCTCTTTCTCTTTCTCTTTCTCTTTCTCTTTCTCTTTCTCTTTCTCTTTCTCTTTCTCTTTCTCTTTCTCTTTCTCTTTCTCTTTCTCTTTCTCTTTCTCTTTCTCTTTCTCTTTGTAAATTTCTTTTTTCTCTTTCTCTCTCTTTCTCTTTCTCTTTCTCTTTGTATTCTTTCTCTTTCTCTTTGTAAATTCATTCACTGTGTAAATTCCGTTTTAGGTATATTTTTGTAAATTCATTCACTGTGTAAATTCCGTTTTAGGTATATTTTTGTTCAAGTAAAATTCCACAATTTATTTTGATTGAAAAAAAATTGTAAACCCATTGGCATTTTATATTGTCGAGAGTTTTATTTAGTAGCGATATCGCTTAAATATTCTGTATTGAAATACACAAAAGTTTGATATGTAACACACACCGTTTCGCCCTGTACTTAGACAGTTATATTGTTACGTATCCAAGTCAGGCGTAACAAGTTCTACCTCGCCAAAGTTGGGCCAGACTTTGAGAAAGAGCTCGCAAATGTCTTTGTGTAGTCGTCTTTTGAACTCCTACGTTGTGCTCCCCATCCACGTCGCGATTTTAGAATTAATACGGGGGAAAATCTTTGTAGTTAAATGCCTTTTGTCGGGGGGTTTTGAAAAGAACCCCTTTGCTTGACATGTCATACATGCCTTAATAATTTAATGAGATGAAATACGTATATTTATCATAATACAGGGTCGTCCGAACTGTATTCCGGAAACTTCGGCAGCATATTCTCCAGATAAAAATAAATAAAAAGGTTCATATAAATGTATGTCCTAAAATGCTTAGTTTCGGAGATACAGGGTGTAGAAATTTCATTTTTATTTCGGTTTTATCGAAATCATTTCTGAAGTAACGTCAATAATTGGATGAAAATTGGTGTCTGGGATTTTTTTGACATGAGAAATTTGATTTTGATGTCCATATGACTCCTATTTGTAGGGGGCGCCACCTACATGTGTTTTAACTGTTTTGAAGAGTAATAATTTTTCGTCCGTACCTGTATAAAATTAGTGAGTAAAAAGATATAAATTTCCGTGACTTTTTACACAAAAAATGTCTCTTGGTAAAAATCGCTACGAACAACCGTTCTCAAGATATTTAGAATTGAAATAGTCAATACAAAAAATTAACACGTTGAGTAGATACCTCGGTAGATACTTATTTGACTGAAATATTAAATTCGGGATTTTTTTTTAATTAATCATAAATTTTTCTGCACAAAAATGATGATAAAACAGTTTCTGGTGAACTTTTGGCACAAGTACTATGTTTGTCGAGAATAATATAAAAAAAAATTATAACAAAATGCGAATCATATATTGAAATATTGTGGTTATTAAGAATAATATCAAAAATAAATCGTGTAACTTGTATGTGGATTATTTATGTATACTCAAATATACAGGGTGTTTCTGAATAATTGTCCTATAATTTGCAGGGTAATTTTTTAAATATTTGTAAGTTAAATAGTTGATATCAATATGTGTTCCAAAATTCTTCGTTTTTAGGATACAATGTTGCAAAGTTTTAAGAAAAAAAGTTTTTTTTAATATCTTCACCAACCACTCCAGATATTTTTGAAGAACAGAGAACAGAGATAGAGAAGAACCATACATAACATACGTCTCTGGATTGTCTTCACAAAAGGAAAACTTTTTTATTATTGACATTTTAAGAGAAATGCATTATTCATAAAAATTTTGCTTGTTCTAAAATTGTAATCCACTTTATAATTTTCCAAATTTCCACACCGTTTTGGAGAAAATTAAAAAACGTGAAAATATTGATTTTTTTCAAAATCCTAAAAATCAAAAAGCGTTTCTATAATAATATCATTTCCATTTCATTCTTTGATAGATGCTGATTGTTATTACCAATTTTGATTAACGCCATATTCTTTGCTGTTGTTCTGTTAAGTATAATATTTTCCGATAGCTATAAACGCCCTTTCCGTAGCATTGAACTAAATAAATTTTGTGCTTTTTAAAAAAAATTAACAAAAAATATTACATTAATTAAAATTCTATAAACAACAATCTATCAAAGAATAAAAACGAATTAATATTACCATAGAAGCGCTTTTTTTAAACAAAATATCAATAATAAAAAAGATTTTCTCTAATAAAGACAAGGGGGGACATACTGTATATTATTCATTTTATTTAAAATAATGAAAATTTTCAAACACGAAGTTGTAACGTACCAGGTATTACCGATAAATCAAATTTATCATCACAAAAATAATAGAAGTGTGTTATTTTATTTTATAAGCGGATTGTCACATTTTTCTGTATTAATTATTTTCGTTATAAACTTTTTATAATCCAGAGCGATCGTCTGTTCGAAATAATATTTAAAATTTAAATTGTTCCGTGCTAAATTGCATTTTATTTTAACTTTTATTGATAGGTAATTCCCAAAATGCTTGAATATAAAAAGGTTATTTTAAAGTCTGAGTTGTTCAATTTAAATATTTTAATGCCAAAAATAAATAATAAATTCTAGCTGATTTTTTAAAATTATTGACTAAGATGAAAATATTTTTAGGGCTGGTAGATCTCGATAAAAGAAACATATTTTGACTTTACTGTTTTTCAAAAAGGTCTAAAATTTTGAGAACCACTGGATCTTCTCTGGGTTTTCTTTCTTGTAAATTTAATCTACTATCTACATTTCCCCAATAAATTAACGCACCACAAAAAAATAACCAAAAGTTTAAGTTAAGTTTTTGCCAAAACCACTTATCCGATTTGGACGATTTTTTTTTGAATGATTGGTTATTCTTTCCACAATGTTGCTATACTAACTGTATTTTGATAGGAACCCTTTTTATACTAATACCGGGTGTAGCAATTATAACGTGTTTTTTTAATAAAATTTCTGACACCCTGTAGAGTTGATCAGTTACAGTATCAAGTTGAAATCACATTTTAGCCTTATCTTTTTTTTACATTTTTTTTTTTATTTACTTCATTATCTTCCTTATTACACGAGAAACAACATTTTATAGGATGACATGATTTAATATTGATTTTAATTAACATTTTTCCATTTTACTCACTAAAGTAAGTAGCAGGCTATGGAAAACACGGATTACCAGTAAATGTCAAATAGAGATGCTAGTTTCTGTGCAAACTTGTAGACCATTAGTATCTCTGAGCTGAGTTCGAAGGGTCCGAGCTGTTACGAAACGTTGTCTTAATGTTGAGAGTTTTAAAAAACGTTCCTGAATCGGATTGGTTCTTCGATTCCTGTCTTGTCCCGGCCTGCGACAATTACTCCCAGTATCTCTATACCATTGTATAACTCGTGAAATGGTTAGGTGAGTTACATTAAATCGTTTACCAATTCTTCGGTAGCTCCAACCTTTCTCAGACAATATTAATGCTTGAGCACATTCTTCGCCAGTAAGATTTCTTGTTTCACGTGCACGTTGCAAATTTTTGATATAATAAAAGGACGAAAACGACTGACACTGACAACAAGCATCTCTATTTGACATTTACTGGTAAACCGTGTTTTTCCATAGCCTGCAACTTACTTTAGTGAGTAAAATGGAAAAATGCTAATTAAAACCAATATTAAATCATGTTATCCTATAAAATGTTGTTTCTCGTGTAATAAGCAAAATAATGGAGCAAATAAAACAAAAACAAAATGTAAAAAAATAAGGCTAAAATGTGATTTCAATTTTAACTTGATACTGTAACTGATCAACTTTACAGGGTGTCACAAATTTTATTAAAAAAACACGTTATAATTGCTACATCCGGCATTAGTATAAAAAGGGTTCCTATCAAAATACAGTTAGTATAGCAACATTGTGGAAAGAATAACCTATCATTCAAAAAAAAATCGTACAAATCGGATAAGTGGATTTGACAAAAACTTAACTTAAACTTTTGGTTATTTTTTTGTGGTGCGCTAATTTATTGTGGAATGTTGCTAAGATATTATGATTTTTAACTAAAGATTAAAACAATTTCCAAAAAAAAAATCAAAAAATTTGAAATTTTCAAATAATTTGATTATTATCTTATAGAGAAAAATCGAAAAATACAAAATTTTCAACATAGTTTTTCAAAAAAAAACTTAGTGCAGGAAAACCGTGCGAAAAAATTGATCGCTTCCGGAGGCCTTTAGACCTTATGAATGCATTCGGATCTTAAATTGACTCAAAATATAATTTTAAAATGTGGTTTCTAAGACGCCCTTATTGATGATGCCCTTAAGAAATCCTAAAACCCTTAGAAATGCATCTATGTATCGATTTTTGACACTATTCATCGAAAATCCTTCCCATTTATCATTTTCTCGTTAACAATACATCGCCACACTGTACTGTTGAATATTTAATGACACCGATGCTAGAAACAGACAGATATGGGTTAAAGTGGAACGTTTGAAGTAATAGGAACGCCTGAATTAAAATAACGAAGTTAATTATTATTATAAAGGTTTATACTTTTTTATTTAAAAAGTGTTTTAAATAATTATGTACTGTAACGTATGTAGAATATACAATATGACAAGTTCTAGAATTGTTTTATACATTCTAAAGGTAAAATGTACAAATATTTATATGAACTTATCATATTAAGTTCATATGACTGTGATATATGTTTATACAAAACTAAAGGGCCAAAACGAAAGACAATATCAGGAAATAAATAAATAAATTTAAACGGCAACTTAACATTTTTTACAGCAGAGCTACCACCTGAATCTCCAGCACGAAATTTAAATTCCAGTTAGTCAGCCTGGCGCCGAAAATGCCCATGGTTGGCAACAATGAATTTAAAAGTCGCGCCCTTGATTACGTAACTAAAAGTTTAATTGGTATCAAATATACAGGGTGGCCCATCGAAAACGTTTCGCAAGGCAAAAGGAAGAAGGAATTTATCCTTATCATTTCCTCTGATAAATGTTTAAATAAACTTTTCAAATTTCAATCCTTCATATTTCCTCAATGACTCGACCGATTTTCAAAAACGAGGCGGGGAAATATAGAGAATAGAAAGCTCTTTTCACTGCGGCGCCACTTGACCTCCATTCCCATTTGAAAAAAGTTGGGGGATGACACCCCCGCTCAGAGGGTTGGAGATTTCGCAATCATTTTTGGGGCAAAAGTTGTCCCCCTCACAAACAAAATTGACGTGTTTTTGGATTTTTTGAAAAAAAGATTACCCTAGTCGTTATGCCTTGCGGAACGTTTTCGATGGGCCACCCTGTATAGTTCAATCTTCTTGTGTTACATCCTGATTAACAGTATTCTGGAATCGTCCAACTGTACCGTTTTTGATATTTAATAAATAAAAAAACTCAACAATGTCCTCAAAAATGTGATTCTGTATTGATTAAAAATTACTTCGCCGATTACGTTCAATTTCTAACCTTGCCTTTTAATGCTAAAACGAAAATAAGCACGATTGGGTAAGTACCCCTTTTTCATGTTGACCAATATAGTTGTTGTATTAAAAAAGAATATTTCTTACATTGATAAATATGATGATTTCACAAATAACTAAGCCAAAACTTAAAAATTGTTAGGAAAAAGAGAAACCAAAAAAGTTGGCGTCATTGGATTAGCCTAATTTGCAAAACTATTTCTAGTGCTTGTTTTTTAGCATCTGTATAAATCACTAATCTTAAAATCCCTTAACAAAGCTAATAACTTTGATTCTGTCTTAAAGGTAATTCTTTTGATATTTATTTAATATTATATATCCTTGTCTTTGAACCTATTATTTATACCATTCTTCGAGGCCGTTTTATACTAAATCCAGAAACCGTATAATAATAAAAGAATGTTATTCAAAGGATAATAAAGCATAATAGAAAAGCAAAATGTTTATTCCTCTCATTTCAAACTTAAGAGGGATGAAATTATACCAAGGCTGGGTTTTATCAGAAATAGTATTGCTTTTTGTTATTATAGTCTTTAGTAAATATATCTTTAATATTTTGCTCTAAGACATCTTTCAAGGCTCATCAATGCTGTTTATTTGACCAGAAACCGTGTACTGTACTGCAAAAGCAATTATAAAAATGGCTACAAAGTTTTGATCTGTCTTTTACACGAAAAAAAAAAATGTTGTAGAACTCTGTAGAATGATGTAATAAAGTAAAGAATTTAAAAATGATTTTATCATCAAAATGCACCTATTCTTAATAGTTTGTTTTCTGATTCATCTCAATAACTTTTTTTGTTCGATTTGTTTTTAAAGAAGTCAATAATAACTGATGTTAATATCAATCTCAGCATTAAAAGCATGCCAGTGCGTTTTGGTCCAAATCGATACACCTATAAAGTATTTTTTTATTGATTTTGTAATGTCATAGGAGTTGTATCGGGTATTGTTGCTTTAATTTAACATGGCAGAAATCAACTTCTGAACCTGAAACCATTTCTGCCACAGTAACAGTCAATAAACAATAATAATAATAATAATATACAGGGTGAGTTTCCTACGAGGTTCTCTATGGATATCTCGGAAACTACTTGAGATAGAGAGTCGGTTAAATGGGGAAAGAATTGCAGTTTTTTGGGGTCATAAATATTCGCCTTTCAGATTTTTGAAAAAGTTCATGGCTTACTAGTTATTTCGAAAAAAACAAATTTCGGCTATTTTAAAAATTGTCTCTAATTCCATTATAAGCTATTTTAGACAAAAAAATTTCAGATAAAAGTTGTAGATAATGACATCCTTAATGAGACCGTGTCCTCCGTTTTTTTCTAAAGCCTGTCATTTTTGATATATGACACAAAAATATGTTTTTTTAAATGGAAACCATAGGTGGCCATGATTTCATAAAAAGCGCCATTTTTTAAGCTTTTTAGTGATATAAGCTATAATATGCTTTCTTCGAAACATTACTGAGTTATAGCCAATTCTTATCATTTTTAAACAATTTCACTTAGTTAGCCATGGAAACAAGTTCAATCACCGTTGATCTCAGAAATGTTAAGCTGTCACATCCAAACTTTGTAAATTATAATAAACAAAAATTGTAAATATGAATTTTTCAAATGAAGAAAAGCGTGTAGATACTCGCGCATCAATAGAGTGGTTCCAACATGACTTTCAGTATGACACACCATCCCCCATCCTTCATAATGAAAGAAATTTTAAAAATTATTTATATCATAATTATACAAACGCAGGGATAGGAAGAGGTGGACTAATTACATGGGTCTCCTCTATCACCTGACTTATCCATTTTAGATTTTTTTATGCGGTATAATTAACAATAAGGGTTTACAAAAGAACTTATGAATTAAGAGAGGCAATCAAAGTGGCGGTACGAGAAAAGTTAAATTAAGTCGACCGGTCCTTTTGTGAGAATAAGTAGTAATTCAGTTTTAAAAAGATGCAACTCAAAACAATGGCGGAAAGTAATGGCAATCTAAGTGAAATTAGTCAAGGAAGATAAGAATTGGCTATAACTAAATTTAACTTTACTAACATGTCTTGAAAACCGTTCTCTAAAAAACATAACATTCACCGGTCAACGTATCCTCGAAAATGTATGGCCAAGAAAGGTTGAACCAATAATCCTACACGATTTTCTTGATTCATATTTACAATTATTTTTGTTTATTTTAATTTACAAAGATTGGAGGTGACAGCTTCACATTTATGAGAGCATCAAAGACGATTAAACTTGTTTCCATGGCTAACTAAGTGAAATTGTTTAAAAATGATAAGAATTGGCTATAACTCAGTAATTTTTCGAAGAAAACATATTATAGCTTATATCGCTAAAAATCTTAAAAAATGGCGCTTTTTATGAAGTCATGGCCAACTATGGTTTCCATTTAAAAAAACATATGTTTGTGTCATATATCAAAAATGACAGGCTTTAGAAAAAGACGGAGGACACGGTCTCATTAAGGATGTGATTATCTACAACTTTTAACTGAAAACTTTTTGTCTAAAATAGCTTATAATGGAATTAGAGGCAATTTTTAAAATAGCCGAAATTTGTTTTTTTCGAAATATCTAGTAAGCCATGAACTTTTTCAAAAATCTGAAAGGCGAATATTTATGACCCCACAAAACTGCAATTCTTTCCTCATTTAACCGACTCTCTATCTCCAGTAGTTTCCGAGATACCCATAGAGAACATCGTAAGAAACTCACCCTGTATATTTTCAATGAGAGTGACATTACAAAAATAATAACCATTATTTCGTCGAGCTGGTTGTTTATGAGGACCAAAAACAAAGGTATACTGTTAATGCAAAAATTGCTGTAAATCATTACTGACATTTTCAAAAGCGAATATCTGTAATAAAAATAACGCTATGGAAATGAATCAAAGGACAAACTACCGAGAAAAGCGGTGTTTACATTTTTTACTTTCTTGAACCATTCCACAGGGTGATCCAAACCATTGTTTCGTCCAAATATCAATATTTTGTTTTTCTTCTTATAATATACAGATGAGGATTTTCTTTTTTAATTTAAAAAATAGCTAAAAACCACGTCAAATAATTTGGCTAACTAATATTTGAAGTATCAGTAAAAAAGACCAACTAGAACAAAATATATTCAAATTTAAAATACATCAAAATTTTAGATTTTATTTAGAATTTGTTAAGAGACAACCAGACAAACATAATTTTTATGTAAGATTTTTCTGCAAGAAAAGATTCTTATTTCATTTTAATAATATGACAGAATATCCAGAAACCTTCAAATAATAATTTAAAACTCTCCTGCTAAAAAGATTTTTAACATTGATTAACATTATTCAAAAATACACGTACAATTTTTTGACTAAATTAAGACAAAGCATTTTTCAACATAAATTTTCTAATTTGCTGGCACTTTTGTCAGAGAAAAAACAGGCGATCGGAAGAAAATCCTTTAACACAACGAATTTAGTAAGTTGTCAAAAAGTTTTTGATTGTTTACTAAGTCTTGGACCGACTTCTAAAATGTCCCTTCTTATTACGTTTAAGGGCTTCTTTCGCACGTCTCCGGTGTATAATTAAAATGACGTCGAAGGGCTCAGAGAAAGGTGTTATTGGCGTTTTTCTTCCCGTATTTTAGACACCCGTTAAGGTAATTAAAAATAAGTCAAACTCTAAAAGGGTTCATTATGATTTTATTTAAAAAAAATTATTTAGTTTTTTTTTTAATTTTTTTCTGTGAGGATTTGTAGATCATTTGTGTAACTTTCTTGAGTTATAAGTCACTGAGTCTTAGGGATTTGACAAAAGCCAGTATCTGAGACTGTTTTACAGAGGCTAGTCCTTCATCTCCGATCAACGAACGACGACAACTCGGCAACAGGTGTCTTCCTATCTAACATAAGTGGTACGCATTTTTCGAAAGCGTAGATATCTGCCCATTAGCGTAACTAGCAATTCATCCTGGGGAGAGCCTGGGGAGCCTGGGTTTGAACCCAGGGGGGGCCTAGTGCTTTTGTTTTTTAAAAAATGAAGAATAATTTAAAAAAACACATTTTTTAATAAAAGCTTTGCATGAATATCTATCTATAAATTATAATCTATCTATCTATAAATTTCATAGACTTGGTTATCAAACCCGTGTTCCCGTAGATTATTTAATTACCTACAAATTTTTTCTAAAAAAATAAAAATTAACGCATTTTTTGAACACAACAAAGTAATATTAACTAAACAAAACTAGAAAACCTCATTTTTACTACATCACAAGCAAATAAAAATTAATGCATAGCCAAGTGTCATAATTCAAGATTTCTGAGGAGTGCCCAGCAGTATCTGAGTGGGGGGGGGGCACCCACGGGCACCCCTGTAGTTACGCCAATGTATCTGCCTGAAGGATGCTGAGGTAGGTACCTATTGATTCGGAGTATTTAGTTTTCGGCCAAAATATTCTTATCCCTGTTCCTTATTTGGTTTTGAAAGCATCAGCAAACCACGTTTCCCTATTCCAATTCTTTTTGTTGCTCAATAATACAGTGATGAAGGGTTTTCTTAAAGTTTTTTGGTGTTTTTTTTCTCAAAAATTCTTGGTGTGTCATCCACTGGGAGTTAGAGAGTAGAGTTTTCTTTTTGGATGTGTTTGCTTGTTCTGGTTAATGGTTAATTCGGTTCATAAAGGGTTCATACCTTTCAATTTTTTTTAATTTCTTTTTTTATTTTTGTTTACCGTTTTTAGCGTTTTACCGTTTTTACCAAAAAAACTTGAAAATATGGTTGAAGTCCTAAAATTCAAAACATGTTTCTATGGTAATATAATTTCGATTTTATTTTTTGATGGATAGATGTATATTTTCATGTTTTTTTTAATTTCCTCTAAAACAGTATGGAAGTTTGGAAAAGTATAAACGGAATTATCCATTTTAGGACAAGCAAACATTTTTATGAAGAACGCATTTTTTGAAAACATCAATAATAAAAATGTTTTTCCTCTTGTAAAGACAATCCGGGGACATACTTGTATACTGATATGTTATATTAAAAGTTGGAAATCAGTGATCGTTAACAATTACTAATAATACCTCACATTCACTGATTTGCTAAGAATACGCCAGTAAAAGTTCAACAGCTATTTTTGAAACCAACTTATACTAGTGAATGCTAGCATTCCCTGGACGATAGCAGTGAGTTTGAAAGATTCAGTTAGCGCGGTTGCCACCTGTTGTAAAATAGAGGAATAATGTTAACAATCACTGAATTTCCGACTTTCACTGTGACAGATACTAAGGGCTGGCAAAGGTTAGTCTTGGGTCGAGATTTCCGTATGTAAGAAGAGTATAATGGCGTTTATAATGTACTGAACAAAGAGAGAACGGAGAGAACAGTAAACACGTTGCCAAACGTATGAAATGAATTGAGAAACTGTTCACATTGTAAAAAGACGTGGAAGGGGATATAGCAGATTTATTGTCGTTGACCGGTCGACCCAATCAGTACCTCTGTCAGTACTTAAAGTTCTAGGGAAAGGTGTACATCATGCGTTCAGCTTCACGATTTAATTACATCTCGTGATATTTTATTATTTGTTTATTTATTAACGAGTCGTTGTAATTTTCCCTATAGCTTGAAGATTTCTAAGTGCAAGCTAGAAACACTTGCATTTTTGGTAAAAATAAGTGGAATTGAGTTGGTGTTTGACAGTGGCCGCGCTATTAGAACTCTAAATTCAAAAATCGATATCTCCAAATCTATTAGAAATAATTGATTGTAGTTTTTTCAAAAACTTTCTTAATATTTCTGCTGTATTTTCTTTATAGACAGTAAGTGAAAATCTTTATCAATAAAAAAGTTACACGACTGCAGAAAATTGCTATGCTCTAAAAGTAAATAGATGGGTTGTTTACAATTTTTGAATGGAAAAAAACAACCTTATCGAATTTTTCTTATGTAAACATATTGTAAAAGATCCTATCTTCAAAATAAAAAAAAGGTTCAATATATAAAGTGGTTCTTGAGTTATCGCGATTACTGACGTTTTCTCGTTATAAAAAAAATGACACCTTGAAGATATCCTTATAATTCCATTTCAGATGCTTAGAAACTTTTCTAATGATTTGATCTAGTTATCTTTTAAAATAATAATTTTAAAAATAAGCGGTTTGCGATCGTGATTTTACTTTACTTGATAGGGAAAGGCAAGATTACCGGCAACGCCGCAACAGCACTCCGTCGCATTTCTCTCACTCCGACTTAATAAGATCCCTATGCGACTTACTTCCACACATGTAAATACCGATCCAAGAGTAACAGTTGCCAGCACGGTATAAGAAATATACCTTATTTTTATCTAAGGAATTTTCTCGCGAGAGATATTTTCACGAGGCACGTGATTTTTGAAACACCCTGTACAATATCATAAAATATACTAATGTAGTTTTAGGGGGGTCAAATTAATTTATTAAATTAATTTATCAAGTATCCATGCTTCATTTTTCAAAACCTTGTCTAAACCACACACAAAAAATCTTCAGTCCCTTTTAATCTTCCAGCTTCTATTAAAAAAATCCAGTGGCTGAATTTCGTCTCATTAAAAGCAAAGGAAGTTTTTTGCAAACTCGTATTATTTTAGAATAGGTTTTTGTATTAATGACATGACAGATAATATGTACCTACGTCAAACTCGTTAAAATATAGGATTATGTTCCGGAGATATTCGGAATTTATTTTTCTTTTGTGGTGGCGTTAAGTTGTTTTTTTTCATGAAATCAAAAGGAAATCGGATTTACTGGCAAGGAATAGAGAAGTGAAATGAAAATAAAGAGAAAAGATCGACATAATGCAATATACCGGGTGCATCTCAAAAGTGGCTCATGCCTATAACTTTTTTATTTTTTCAGATAAAGAAACGAGATTTGGTATGTTAGTATATGACATAAATTAGGATTGATTGACATATTCAATTGTTACTGGTCACTTCCTGTTTCACCGGAAATTACTAAAACTTTTGATTTTTAAATGGCACTCTAGGTATTTTTTTACTTACACTTTTACGACACTCTGAATAGAATGACATATCATATGACAACTTTTGACATCTTCGCTTAGAAAAAAATCGTATTTAAATTTCAATCTAGAGTATCCTGGATTTAATTTTTAATCAAGGAGCCTTGGTAAAATATATTTGATCGTCTAATGTTTTTAGTGTCTTGTTCTGGCCGGTTAAAAGATGCTCATATCGTATTTTTAATCATAGTTAATTTTTTCAAATGGAACGAGGGTAGCTCATTAGCATATTTGGAAAAAGGTTTTTTACGAATAATTTGGTACTACACACTTGGCGTTTCGAGTCAAATAATTGTCGTTATGAACTGCATGTTACAATTTCCCAACCATATGCGAAAATGTCAAAAGTTGACATGTGATATGTCATGCTATTGTGAGTGTCATTTTCTACTGAATAAAATAAAAAAATACCGAGGATGTCGTTTAAAAATCAAAAGTTCTAGTAATTTCCGGTGAAACAGGAGGTGACCAAAAACAATTGAATACGTCAATCAATCCTAATTTATGTCAAATACTAGCATAACAAATCTCGTTTTTTTATCTGAAAAATAAATAAAAATGTTATAGGAGTGAGCCACTTTTGAGACGCACCCGGTATAAATTCTTAGATGAAAATAAGGCATGATATATTGTTTCTTCATTTTTGATGGTATTTTGTATTCGCGTTTTCTTTTTTTAAACAGTTTAGATGTGATTTTTTTTGCTTTCTTAAAGTTATATTTATGTATTATATTTGTTGTTTTATTTTGAATCTCATCAATTCTGTTTTATATTCATTTATCATTAATAAAATGTTACAGCACCACATTTCAAATTTTAAATCAAAAGAAATAGAAGAATCATCTTTCCTGATACAATTTACAATAAACCAAATTTTAACTGGTTTGGATCAATATCAAAAGCTTTTCCTCCCCCTAGGCACGCAAATGGAAGAAGTAATCTGGATCTGGCACATAGCAAGCAGCTCAATATTAATAGATGCGAGTCGTATAAGCCATACAACGCCTCTTTCATATAATACCAGATATGAAAAGTCTAAATGGATCCATATTAAAAAATGTTTAAAGGGCTTTTATGGTAGTTTTATAAGGTCGTTTCTACGAAAGGAAAACATTAATCTTGGCAGCCATAGCGAGCGAAGCAGTCTCGCGGGCAAAACGGGAAATATATTTTTGTTCTTTTCGTCTGTGATGATTTCTGTGTAAGGATTCAGAAATTACATTAGTTCTTTCATCGTTCATTTCTTTCTTTATTTGAATTAATCTAAATCATCGTTCAAAGTGGATATCACGGCTGTGGAAGAGATTGATTTTGATTGAGCTAACTTTAATTACCATGAAATTTGTTTTATAGAATTTTATTAGAAGAATTCTGGTATTCTGTCTTCACTTATACAAACGTCTTGAATGTCTGCTTTTTCTCCCATTACGACTGTTTAAATTGACAGATGTTTTTGAAACCTTAAAATCCGGAAGAATATTTTAATGTGAGACATCTTATAGAAGACGAGAAAAAATATTATTATCGCTTTCAAAAGATCATTTTTTTGATGAAAAATTAGAGTATTTTTTAAAATTTTGATTCTTTTAAATATTCTTCCTTTTAGGACATTTTATAGTTGTACTATGGAAACAAAATGGCAACAAATCAGCAACAAAATAGAAACAAATCGGAAACAAAATGGAAAAAAAGTGGCGACAAACCAGCAACAAAGTGGAAACAAATCGGAAACAAAATGGCGACAAAACAGCAGCAATGGAAACAAAATGGCAACAAAATAGAAACAATTCGGAAACAAAATGGCAACAAAGTGAAAACAAAACGGAAACAAAACGGCAAAAAATCAGCAACAAACTGGAAACAAAACGGCGACAAATCAGCAACAAACTGTGTCGTTCATGTGTCGGCGGTACGGCACCCAGGTTTCGCTCCCATATAATATGGTGGGGATTATAATTGCTCGGTACACTGCAAGTTTCGTTTTTGTACTCAAGTCATGATTGTAGAAAACTCTGTCTTTTAATTTTCAAAATTAAAAGAATTCAGAATCAATATTGGCCTTTTCCGAAATCAAACTGCCGAGGTAATTCAATTCCGCCACATATTCCAATAGTTCTCCAATTTTTATAGCATTGTTGTGATCTTCCGGGGGAGCGCACATGATTTTAGTTTTGTCGATGTTTAGCTTAAGGCCCAAAGCCTCGTATGCCCAGGTATGTGTTTAATATTTCTTGCAATTGTTGTAACGTCTTTGCAACTAGAGCGCAGTCATCAGCGTATTGAAGTTCTGTGATGAATTTTGTACGTGTTTTTGCCTTGAGTCTTTTTATGTTGAACAGACATTTCCTACATTGCATTGTCGACATTCTCTACATGATATTGTCGACATACTGGACATTTCCGACATTGCATTGTCAACATACTCGACATTTCCGACATTGCATTGTCGACGTACTCGACATGGTAGTGTCGATATTCTCGACATGGTATTGTCGAGATACTTGACATGGTTTTGTTGACATACTCGACATGATATTGTCGACATTCTCGACACGATATTGTCGACATACTCGACATTCTATTGTCGACATACTCTACATCCTCGACATGACATTAGCCACATTCTTGGCATTATCGACATAATATTGTCGACATACTCGACATGGTATTGTCGACATTTTCGACATGATATTGTCGACATACTCGACATTTCCGACAGGGCATTGTTGACATTTTCGACATGATATTGTCGACATACTCGACATTTCCGACATTCTCGACATTTTTGACATTGCATTGTCGGCATTCTTGACATGGTATTGTCGACACACCCGACGTGGTATTGTCGACATACTCGACATGGTATTGTCGACATTCTCGACATGATATTGTCGACATTCTCGACATGATACTGTCGACATTCTCGACATGATATTGTCGACATACTTTACATTCTCGACATAGCGTTGTC
Organism: Sitophilus oryzae; assembly: GCF_002938485.1. NCBI lineage: Eukaryota > Metazoa > Arthropoda > Insecta > Coleoptera > Curculionidae > Sitophilus > Sitophilus oryzae. The sequence goes on along the minus strand of NW_022147287.1, from coordinate 3,061,378 downwards.
GACATTTCCGACATGGCATTGTTGACATTCTCAACATGACATAACTTAAAACTGAACAAGCGGCACTCAAAAGTTATTCAATATTTTCCGGAAAGTGTCAAGAAAAATATAAAATTTTCAAATATTTTTTGCAAAAAAAACATCAAGGGCGTGTTTCTGGAGTCGAACTATACAATTAGTTAAGTTATTTGCATTTATTTCTGGGACACCCTGTATATGACAAAAGTCCAATAATAACACACGAAAAAAATGCAAAAAACCATTTATCAGCCAGATAATTTATAATGCGCAATAAAAAACGCAAAAAGATTAGATTGACGATGGGCGCAAACTTTGTTTTAATCTGCCGGCCAGCGGCGCCGAAACGACCAATAAAAAAATCCATAAATTCAAATTTTTACAACGGAGCGTCCGTAACGCCCCCTATTTTGGTTTTATCGTAACCTCTAAACTTACATTCGACGGTTTTTTTCGTCTTTTGGTTTTAAAGTTATACCGCAACGACGCAAGCTATAAATTGCGGGGGGTTAGCGTGATAGAACGCATTAAATTATTTGTGTATCGCTTTTAAGATATTTATTGGGGCAGACGGCAGATAAAGGCCGTCAAAACTCAAATGGCGTTTTGATTTTGATGGCGAGGAAATCATTTAAATTGCTTACTATTGAGTCTACATATGGTTCAAATTGACATATTGGTTTAAAAATGCTATAAATTAAACATATTTAACATGCTAAAAGCATAACGAATTTATCTTTATAAGAGGAATATTTTTTTATTATTGACATTTTGAGAAAAATGCATTCTTTATCAAAATTTTTACTTGTTCTAAAAGTTTAATCACGTTTATACTTTTTAAAAATTTCCATACCGATTTAAAGAAAACTAACAAAAACATGAAAATGCGGTTGAAAAGTCCTAAAAATCAAAAGGCGTTTCTGTGGTAATAGAATAATTTAGATTTAATTCTTTGATAGAGGATGCAATACGTATTGCGTCTTGCGTCTTTAGTATTGCGTTTTGCGTATTACGTTTTGCGTCTTGCGTTTTTTATCTTGCGTTTTACGTATTGAGTCTTGCGTCTTGCGTCTTTTATCTTGCGTATTACATATTGCGTTTTGCGTCTTGCGTATTGCGTCTTGCGTCTTTTATCTTGCGTATTACGTCTTGCGTCTTGCGTGTTGCGTGTTGCGTTTTGCGTGTTGCGTGTTGCGTGTTGCGTGTTGCGTGTTGCGTGTTGCGTGTTGCGTGTTGCGTGTTGCGTGTTGCGTGTTGCGTGTTGCGTGTTGCGTGTTGCGTGTTGCGTGTTGCGTGTTGCGTCTTGCGTCTTGCGTCTTGCGTCTTGCGTCTTGCGTCTTGCGTCTTACGTCTTACGTCTTACGTCTTACGTCTTACGTCTTACGTCTTACGTCTTACGTATTGCGTGTTGCGTGTTGCGTGATGCGTGTTATGTGATGCGTGTTGCGTCTTGCGTGTTGCGTGTTGCGTGTTGCGTGTTGCGTGTTGCGTCTTGCGTCTTGCGTCTTGCGTCTTGCGTCTTGCGTCTTGCGTCTTGCGTATTACGTATTACGTATTACGTATTACGTATTACCTATTGCGTCTTTTCTAAGTCCCGTAAACAAAACCGTGTGTAATATACATATAAACATAGTTTATAAGATCTAAGAAATTATGCGAATTCGCAAAATGTTGAAAACCACTTTCTGTCAATTTTGCCGCCTCCGTATTTTTTGAAACCGACCAATAACAACAATATTCGCACTTTGCGTGTATATGAACCTAACTTTAATCTGTCCCATCGCTTCTCCTGCCAATCTGTATTATTTATTAATCAATCAACTGACAATGTCAAATTGAAAAAAGCGTCACCTTGCCATCGCGACGACGAGTAAATTCTGAACCAAAAATCGACAAAATAAACGAAGCGAGTGATAAACGCGCTACAACGAGCACCCATTTTTCTAATATTTTTAAAAAGTCAATCTGCGATATTAGGAAAGTAATATATGATGCCATGGAACGGGTAAAAGGCCAGCCAGGCCGACGCCATTTTGTAAACTTTTTCGCCCGTTCGCTTCATGAGCTCCGGTATTAATATTGTTTTACTCTATTTGTTCGCACAAAGAACGTAAATATAGCGTAAAGGAGAGTTGATTGATGGTGTATCGATTGTTTTCGGTGTATTAGGTCGGGCTCGTAATGGCATGGGGGAGTCTGTTGTAGTGAGTGTATTTTAAAGAAACAGAGCATCTATACAGGGGGGTCCGAACTGTATTCCGGACACTGCGGCGGCACATTCTGCAGATAAAAATAAGTGAAAAAGTTCCTATAAATGTATGTCCTAAAATGCTTAGTTTCGGAGATACAGGGTGTAGAAGTTGCGTCTTGCGTATTTTTGCGGCCGATTTGATTAGCCGCGCCGAGCTTTATTCTCAAAATATACTTTATCACCGGCGAACGTTCTGTACTAGAAGTAGTTGCAGGATTCAAACTAGTTCCCAATCGATAATTGTCAGCGATACCGAGCAGATCGAAACTCTAGAACCGGAAAACGTTTTTTTGCAACAGCAACATTTAATACTCTGAGCGCCGCATAAAATTTGGCAACCGCGGCGCCTCGTAACGTACGCCAAACGGCGAGGAGCGTTCTCTCACCGCCGAGAGTGGCCCCGAACGAGCTCCAATAACTGTCTCGTAAACTCCCCCGTAATGAGTTCCACGTTCACAGGTGTTCGCGTGTTGCCGTATTTTACTCGCGCCCAAACGTTACGGTAATTGCGTAACGTAATCGTTTCTAGCCAGGGCCATCCGACAAAAGGATGGGGCGCAGCTCTATTAAACGCGTTCGTGATGAAAAAAAAACGGTGTTCTTTGTCGCTTTTAATAATGCGTTAACGCAGGCCTTTAGATTGAAAATTATTTATTTCATACTGTCCGGTATATATTGTTTGTTATATTATCAATTTGGAGTCGGTAAATATAATCTGTACAACGACTCAGAAAAGATTTCAATAGACGATAAAAGAAAAAAAAAACGCAACTGACGGCTATGTAGAATGTAGAGCGTATGATTGCGGAAACTACCGGGGAATTTCACTACTGGCTATAGGAGAAAAAGTTCTTGAAAAAATTATGCCAAACCGCCTGCACCCACATATAGAAAAAATACTCCCAGAATCACAAAGCGTCAAACCATCCACGTGCAGCGTCCGCGCCCAGCGATTGCGTCCAGCGTCCGCGTCCAGCGTCCAGCGTCCAGCGTCCAGCGTCCAGCGTCCAGCGTCCAGCGTCCAGCGTCCAGCGTCCAGCGTCCAGCGTACAGCGTCCGCGTCCAGCGTCCGCGTCCAGCAAAATCAGTACATGTATATTATTTCGTATATTTTTCACTTTATTGATTTTACGGAAAGCACTTTTCATTAAAATGTTGTATCCTATGTTATAGGGCTTGTTTCTCTCTACAATTTCCTGTCTCACAATGTACCGTTTGTGTCCAGGAAGGGTTCATAGTTTCATAGATGTCGATTTTCGAAAGAAATCAGTACCTGTATATTATTTCCTATATTTTTCATTTTATTGATTTTATGGAAAGCACTGTTCATTAAAATGTTGTATCCTATGTTATAGGGCTTGTTTCTTTATACAATTTTCTGTCTCACAATGTACCGTTTGTGTCCAGGAAGGGATCATAGTTTCATACTTGTCGATTTTCGAAAGAAATCAGTACATGTATATTATTTTGTATATTTTTCATTTTATTGATTTTATGGAAAGCACTGTTCATTAAAATGTTGTATCCTATGTTATAGGGCTTGTTTCTATCTACAATTTCCTGTTTCACAATGTACCGTTTGTGTCAAGGAAGGGATGATAGTTTCATACTTGTCGATTTTCGAAAGAAATCAGTACATGTATATTATTTCGTATATTTTTATTTTATTGATTTTATGGAAAGCACTGTTCATTAAAATGTTGTATCCTATGTTATATGGCTTGTTTCTCTCTACAATTTCCTGTCTCATAATGTACCGTTTGTGTCGGGGAAGGGATCATAGTTTCATAGTTGTCGATTTTCGAAAGAAATCAGTACATATATATTATTTCGTATATTTTTCATTTTATTGATTTTATGGAAAGCACTGTTCAGCGTCCGCGTCCAGCGTTCAGGGTCCAGCGTCAAAGTGTCTTGTTTTTCAAATTAATATTTTTTTTAGAAAATATGGGGTAATTGTTTTGAGTAATTGATATTGTGAGAGATGTGAGTTTTGAGCAATACATTACACTGTTTGTAAATAAACATCGAAATTGATAACTATGATGAAAGTGCAACAGCGTTGTTTAGCACAAAAAGCGAATCTCGCGCCGACCGACGATAGACACTAATTAAATTATTGTGTTAACCGGGCAAAATATGTCAGAACACACTAAATTATGCTCGCTGATATACATTTATATGTATATATACGCGTGTACCGCACCGTACGTACACATATATACATAAATTCTGTTATGCTAATGTTATTTGCTATTGACGGGTCTAATGAGGACGCGGGCTTTTTCGAGAGCACGCTGGCATTTTGCGGTTTCCCAGTCTGTTCTGCGGAGTAAAATAAATATTTATTATGTTTTGAGAGCGGAGCGAGAGCTCTCAGTACGCGAGCAAACGTATTATTGTAAAATGGTAGAATACCTACCTGTTTAAAATCAGAACGCTTGTTTTGGTTTTATTTATTTATATTTTTATAGTTTCGTATTGTAGTCAGTCCACTTGACATTTCCATAGTTACAGGGTGTTTGAAAATGGTCTGTATTGTCACTAGTAATACCACTAGAGGTGAACAAATTTCCGGATTTAATTTGACCTCGTGTGGTATTCGGTAAGAAAATTCCATACCAAATTGTGTTTGAAAATCAAATAACTAAAATGAATTTTTCGATTTTTGGTCGACTTGATTATTTAGTTACTATGGCAACTAAGTGACACTAAAACCTAAAAACTATTTCAGCTTTGAAGCTGTCAAGCGGCACGACTTAAAAAAATGTTTCGCTTCGATCAAGCAAGCAAAGAAAATAGTCGCCAGGAGATTGTTGTAATCAAGAATATTGTGCAGCTTGAAAAACCAACAAAATTCTTTGTTTTAAAAATGAATCGGTTTGAAAGTCATACTACATGCAAAATATTTACGCATATTTTGCATGTTAAAAAATTTATCCGTTGCCATGGTGATTTGTCAAAAAACACGTTATGATTAGTTAAAAATTACAGGTGTGGAATTTTCAGAATAAGGCCCAGCGCCCACGATGCGACTGTTTTGAGACAAAAGTTGCAAATCAATGGAGCTTGCAACAGTTTTGTAGCCTCGGTAGTAGAGGTATGTAGTTCGTGAACAAACTAGTTCCAATGAATTATTCCGACACCGGAATGAAAGGAACTAGTTCCTGGTTTCTCAAAGAACTAGTTCCTCGGGACCTATTTCGGGACCTAGCCCGATGCAAGGCAGGAGTGGAGAGTGCCAGCCGTATGTTATCGGATCCGGATCTAAAGGAACTAATTAAAAGACTAGTTCACGGGAATCTATTCAGTCGGCAAATCCGAGATATAATACAAGGCGACGACGATGGATTCGGCCTTGTCTATTGCCACAGCCGGCGTAATTACTACAGAAAATTGTCGTGGATACTGTTTTTGAGTTTTAGTTTGTTCTTTAAATATTGTATGGGAATGTTTCACTTTAGGTCCCTAAAATTAACGAACTAGATATTCTGAATTTTTTGACATATCCAAAAAACTTGAAGTGAGAAAAAATGCAATTTTTCGTAAAATTTTCGTAATATTTGCTCCAACTGATTTGTGATATAGTTTTTTAAACTTTTTTATTTTTTTTAATCTGCAATAAAATTTACCTATATGTTTTTAACATACACAATTACACGTCTAGTTATATTTCGTACATTATAAAAATTATACAGACCATACTGTGAATAGTTTGACTGACAAGAAACCCATTAACAAGCAACGGGGATAATATTAGTCGGGAACTATTGTGAACTAAAGACCTAGTTCAAGGAACTATTCCTCTGGAGAAATTAGAACTAAAGAACTATTTCCTCCCAAGGAACTAGAATTCCTACCTCTAGCATTCATTAGTAATGAATGCTGAATGTATAGTAATGAATCATTACTATACAATTCCCTAATCGCTAGTATTCGATTTTCTAAAATATTATAAAAATATAATATATAATTTTGCTGGATGTATACCTAGCACAATTTTAAAATCGATAATTTTATTATGTTTATTCAGGGCTTACCTGTATATGGGATACCCAGAACCATGTTGAAACCAGAACACCATATAAACCTTGTCATGGCCTGGTGGAGTTACGTCACATGGTAGGCTAACACTTCTTCCTTCCACAGCTTGTATTTCCTGAGCTGCCACCACTGAAATTAGAAATTAAGTGAAATTAATTAATTACAATTTTATAATTAAAAAACGTGCTTTTTTCATAGCAACTGTTAAAATTGCCTCATATCTACCAAAAATAGTAGATAAAATAGTACTTCAACCGCAAGGGTAGATTAAATGATACTTTATAGGGAGGATAGGTTAAAAACTTTATTTCTTCTCGCACGTTTTTTAATAGCTTCCATTTTTGAAAATTTTTGTATTCCTTTTCATAAGTTTTTCGGGATTTAAATGGAAGTAGTTTGGATATGGCGTTTGTCGCCTCAGCCTGTATATTTGTTGGTGATTTACTTATTTCGTTTTGAGCCATTTCTGGCTCCAATTCAATCAGCAATCGACACGAAACAGAATTAAAAAATATTGACTCAAAACTGACAACAAGAGGCAGCTTTATTTATTTGTCAAATTACATAGAAACCAGCGCCAACCCAGCACAATATTTTTTCTACTCGTAATAAATTCCTCGAAATAATAATTTCTGATTATTTTTTAAAACGGAACTCGCTATAGAAAAAAAATATTGTTTTATACACGACGATAAAATTGCATTATCGTCTCCCGAAATTAATCTTTTCCCGGTCGACGATAAAATACCATTTTATCGTCTTGTATAAAAAATAACTATTATACTTCAATATCTTTATTCATAACATATGTCTAAAGACAAAAGCTTCTATTGCAAATTTTATGTAAACTATCCTCAAATAAGATTACAAAAAGCTCCTTCTTTCCCAAAGTTACAACCCGTTAATATCCTTTAAACTTTAATAAGCGGTCCTTAATCCATATTGCGGTTTGCATTATAAATTGATATTACGGTATATATCCGTCTCTTTCTAATCTAACGGATGAGACAAAGAAGAATATAGGGAAGACCGCCTTGGATTGGAAAGTCCGGCAGTAAGTCTGCATTAGAGCAAAGCTTCAGAGCGATAAAAAGCTTTATTATCTTTTTATTGGTCTAGAGTTCATATTATATGAAATGAGTTCTTTTATAAAACACAATATAAGTTTTACAGATATATTTGCTAAGTATACACAAAAAACATGAAAAAAAAACGCGGCAGGTCTGCAGTTTCTATCAAGATGTCAATTAGTAACGTCCAGTGGCGTGACAACAGATTCACGGGCCTGTGTGCCAAAATTTTACCGGGCCCCCTATTACACCTACATATTTCAATACTTATATACTAATCTGAATAATATGCACTCATATTTTAGGTTAGAAATAACATTATCAAATTAATTTTTATATAGTACTATTTATTACTGCAACACAGAATATGTAACCCAAAACATATAAAATATCAAATAATTAGAAAAAAAAATAATAAAAACAAAACAACAAAACACTAAATTAAAATAAACAATGTAAATAGGAACATGAACATGTTAAAATTCTTTTTTCCTTGTTTTAGCATGGGCGAAAGTTGACACAATATTACCAATGTCTATTGTACGGGCCAACCAAACCAAACCAAACTTCATTTTCTATTGAAATAATTGCCAAAGCTGATTACCGTTTTTCGCCCATAGTATTTCTCAAATTATTTTTGACAAGCTTTAATTTGGAAAAAGATGAAACTAGAAGACGATGAAAGGTTTTTAATTAAAATAAATTCAGTGAGTTCAAAAATTCAATTGATTTCATATAAATTATTTCGGAAACATTGTCTGAAGGAGAGTAATTGAGAAGAAATTGTCTAGGCAATATCATCGGGGTATTTAAGGTATGGAACCTGACCCATTTCATATACAGGGTGTTTCAAAACAAATGCGAAAAACTTCAGGGGGTGATTCCTTGTTAAAAATAAAGGGTAGTTTGCTTTATAAATGTTGGGTCAAAAGTCAACCATTAGGGAGATATCGCGGAACAAAGATGGCGGAAAAATAATGTTTTTATTTTTTATCTTGAAAACGAAAAGCGATAGACTAATGAAATTTTATAGAAGCATTACTGTTATAAAAACACACTTTCTGGTAATTTTTTTACTTTTTTAAAATGAGTGGAAGGGGTTGAAATAAACTACCCCTATCATTCTTGTTAACGAAATTTAAAGAAAAATCTTATCAAACACATGCAAGATACATTAATTTGGATAGTTCAGTTGATTTAGAAACTTTTTTATCTCTTGTGTTTTTTTGATAAAAGTCACCAATTTGAAATTAAAAAATAAAATGTAAAGCATTACATGTCAGGACAAAAAACATTTTTAGATAAAGAATCTAGTTGGCTGCTGTAATTTTCTTAGGAAAAAATCTAGTCGACCGCTGTCACTTTTTAGGATGTTTCTAATATTTAATTTGACATACTCTACTGCAATACGTTATTATCTTACGATCAATTAATTATTCCGAAGCCTTTTTTCTTTATCTAAAAATGTTTTCTGCCCTGACATGTAATGCTTTACATTTTATTTTTTAATTTCAAATCGGTGAGTTTTATCAAAAAAACACAAGAAATAAAAAATTTTCTAAATAAACTGAACTATCCAATTACTTTTTTGCATGTGTTTGATACGATTTTTCCTTAAATTTCGTTAACAAGAATGATAGGGGTAGTTTATTTCAACCCCTTCCACTCATTTTAAAAAAGTGAAAAAATTACCAGAAAGTGTGTTTCAGAGTAGTTTTCATAACAGTAATGCTTCCATAAAATTTTATTAGCCTATCTCTTTTCGTTTTCAAGATAAAAAATAAAAACATTGTTTTTCCGCCATCTATGTACTGCGATATCTCCCTAATGATTGACTTTTGACCCAACGTTTATAAAGCAAACTACCCTTTATTTTTAACAAGGAATCACCTCCTGAAGTTTTTCGCATTTGTTCTGAAACACCCTGTATATCCCCATCAGAAACAGAAGGATTCTGCTTGATTCGCGATAGCATGTGACAGATATGGAAATGCGGCCCAGAACCCCCGAGGGCCTGGGCCCGTGTGCTTCGCACACACGGCACATCGATTATTACGCCACTGGTCGCAAGCTCGTGAATACTCGGCCCTTTCAACAATCAATCCTGTGAGAAAGAGATAGGCGAGATCGGCGCGGTTAGAGTTGAAGAGACGAAGATAAAAGATGTTGGGATTTAATTGTGTACAGGCAGTGGCATATATTCGGCGACAAACACAATCAACTGCTAGTGCCAGTAGTGTGTGTAAAAATAGTTATTATTATTTGCCATTTATTTTACGAATTTTAGTTTATATGTGTATAGTTTTTTTTATGTTGTAGTGTTATCGTTACTTCTTATAATTATAATATAATAAATAATAATTATAGTTATATAATAGAATAGTAAATATTACTAGTTGCTAACGCAATTTTAGGACATGATTTATGAAACTTTTTGGAGTGAAACTTCTTTACGCGCGCTGGGAGTAAAAATTCAAGGCTGTGACACACGAGCTAGCGAGACGGTCCTGACACACGAGCTAGTTGTAACGAAACGTGTTAACGGCCTAGAAATATGGTAAAAAAACTTTTTTACGCAGAAGAAAAAACACTTTTTACGCATAAAGAGCTATATTTTACGCGTAAGAAAATATTCCTTTAATTTATTACTTTTTCAACATTTCAAACTACACTTTTTCAAACATTTCCTTCAAATTTTTGAATTTAATAAAATATCCCTAAACAGTAGATGTTCTCTATAAAAATATTTTTAGATAATACCCTAAAATGAGAAAAAAAACATACTATTTAATTTATTTTTAGTGTATTATTAAATATTACGTCCACCTATGAGGAGGTCTCATCTTAGAAATCGCTAAAGATGCTACAAAAAACAAACTGATTTGTTTTCATTTGCGTTTTTTGCGAGATACGCCGAAAGCTACACGCTTTTGGTCGGGCCACTCCTCTATATATCTCTTATTTTGTTTCAGTCGCTAAAGACGCTTCACGCAAAAAACGCTTTTTGTGTGGCCGTGGGCTAAGGTCGCTATGTAATCGCGTCATTGATGACGCTCCCGGTCTTTTTCGCAGTTGCGACCATTCATAGCCGCTTTTTTGCTACTCTGAGGCAAAAGAGGAGCCCAGTGGCTCGATCGTTGGGATCTTGCGGACGTCCTAAGTCCAATATGTAAAGCCCTAATAATAATACGGTTTAGCACCAAGACAGAGAACGGGCCACCGAACGTGTAATCTCTTGAGCGGGATTATGTCTTTATTTTCGCTGGTAAAAGTGCGATGAATTATTAAGGGCATTATTCCCTTATGCTTTTGCCTTTCGCAACGCTAAAATGCATTTGTGAAAGTTAGATATGTAAATATTGTTTTGAAGAAATCTTAACAAAAGTTAACAGCTTTTCTTTAGTATATACAGGGTGTCCCAGAAATAAGTGCAAATATTTTAAGCGGTGTTAGATCTCGATAAAAGAAACATATTTTCTCTTTATCGTTTTTCAAATAAGTCCAAAATAACGAAGTTATTTTACTTTGAAAATTAAAAAAAAATGATTTTTTGCTAAAATTTTGAGAACCACTGGATATTTTCTGGATTTTCTTTCTTGTAAATTTAATCTAATACCTATGTTGTCATATATTATCAAGAAATAATGTTTTTTTATGACTTAAGTCACATAAAATGATTTAAATGAAAAAAGACTTAAGCTTTCTGCGAGCTTCCAGCACTGCCTCTAGCTTTAAACTTTCTCCTACATATTTTATCATAAAAAAACAGATTAGATAATTTTCAAAGTTACCTTAGGCCACATAAAAAATTAAAAAGACAAGTTTGCCCATAAAAAAGCCGATTTTATAAAACCAACACCGCCTTCCGGGAAACTTTTTTATTTTTATCGGCTGAGTTTTCCGCGTGGCGGCTAAACAACAAAGTAAATTTTTATTTTCCGCCGAAGCCTTTCTCGCGTCAACCGTTTCATAAATTACTTTTTATCGAAAAGAAAAACAAGGAAAAGCAAGTGTGAAAATAGAACAAAACAGGGAATAAAAAACTGATTTTTTTTACTTATATTAGATTTACAAAACTTAATGTTAAAATAAAAAAGAAAGTCCAAACCACTGTTAAAAAAATCATTTTATATATAAAGTCAAACGTACAGCTGTTTTTGACAATGGTCTGATGATGGTTGGAATTGCCGAAACCGGTCACTAATAAAGACATTTTTTGACATTTGGCTTGTTTCTCTCTACAATTTCCTGTCTCATAATATACCGTTTGTGTCGGGGAAGGGATCATAGTTTCATAGTTGTCGATTTTCGAAAGAAATCAGTACATACAGGGTCCGGAAATAGTGCGTCGGGCATCTGTAGCTCCTAGAATAAAAAACTTGAGAATTTTGTTTAGGAGCAAACCTAAAGCATGTACCAGGATGTTTTTCAGGAAAATATTTTAACTTCTATAGGGTGGCTCAAAAAAGTATGAGTGGACCTGGATGATTTTTTTTAAATGGAACACCCTGTATATTATTGCATTTTTGGCTTCCTTTCAGATCACTTTGCATAATCCTAAGATATGAATAAATATATTTCGACAGTTTCAGAGATACTAAAAAATAAATCAAAAATATATATGTTTCAGCCCTTCTTAAAAAAATTATTAAAAATACAAGACCTCAGAACAGGTCTGAAGACCTGTTCTGAAATCAAGACTATTTTAGGTATTTACTTTAGATGGTCTGTACTTACTTTGTTATAAATATGAAAATCGTAAATCATACAGGATGTTTAAAATTCTACGCCAAACTTTCTAAAATATAAAATAATTTTTCTTCGTTTTTTTAAATGGAACACCCTGTATATCATTTTTTCAATAGACGGAGAATTAAAAAATGAACATTTTTTGTATTTAGAGTATTTCAAAAATTTTCACGATTTCGCAGATATTTGCAGTTTTATATTTCATATGGCATTTTCCACAGTAAATTTTTATCAAAGCCACCCAATAATTTTTCTCTCGTATTTTACCATTGACAGCGCCATATGAAATAATACTGCGTGTATCTGCGAAATCGTTAAAAATTTTGAAATACTCTAAATACAAAAAAATTTCGTTTTTTAACTCTTGGTCTAATAAAAAAATAATATACAGGGTGTTCCATTTAAAAAAAAAAAAGAAAAAATATTTTATATTTTAGAAAGTTTGGAATAGAATATTGAACATCCTGTATGATTTACGACTACCATTATTTATAGCAAAGTAAGAACAGACCATCTAAAGTAAATACCTAATATACTTTTGATTTCAGAACAGTTCCTGTATTTTTAATAATTTTTTTAAGAAGGGCTGAAAAATATATATTTTTGATTTATTTTTTAATATCTCTGAAACTATCGAAATATATTTATTCATATCTTAGGGTTATGTAAAGTGATCTGAAAGGAATCCAAAAATGCAATAATATACAGGGTGTTCCATTTAAAAAAAATCATCCAGGTCCACTGACACTTTTTTGAGCGACCCTATAGAAATTTTCATATTTTCCTGAAATACATCCTGGTACATACTTTAGGTTTGCACTTAAACAAAATTCTCAAGTTTTTTATTCTAGGAGCTACAGATGCCCGATGCACTATTGCCGGACCCTGTATATATTATTTCGTATATTTTTCATTATATTGATTTTATGGAAAGCACTGTTCATTAAAATGTTGTATCCTATGTTATAAGGCTTGTTTCTCTCTACAATTTCCTGTCTCACGAGGTACCGTTTGTGTCGGGGAAGGAATCATAGTTTCATAGTTGTCGATTTTCGAAAGAAATCAGTACATATATATTATTTCGTATATTTTTCATTAAATTGACTTTATGGAAAGCACTGTTCATTAAAATGTTGTATCCTATGTTATAGGGGTTGTTTCTCTCTACAGTTTCCTGTCTCACAATGTACCGTTTGTGTCCGGGAAGGGATCATAGTTTCATAGTTGTCGATTTTCGAAAGAAATCAGTACATGTATATTATTTCGTATATTTTCCATTATATTGATTTTACGGAAAGCACTGTTCGTTAAAATGTTGAAGCCTATGTTATAGGGCTTGTTTTTCTCTACAATTTCCTGTCTCACAATGTACCTTTTGTGTCCGGGAAGGGATCATAGTTTCATAGTTGTCGATTTTCGAAAGAAATCAATACATGTATATTATTTCGTATATTTTTCATTATATCGATTTTATGGAAAGCACTGTTCATTAAAATGTTGAATCCTATGTTATAGGGCTTGTTTTTCTCTACAATTTCCTGTCTCACAATGTACCTTTTGTGTCCGGGAAGGGATCATGGTTTGATAGTTGTCGATTTTCGAAACAAATCAGTACATATATATTATTTCGTATATTTTTCATTTCATTCATTTTATGGAAATCACTGTTTATTGTTGTATCCTATGTTATGGGGCTTGTTTCTCTCTACAACTTCCTGTTTCACAATGTACCGTTTGTGTCTGGGTAGGGTTCATAGTTGCATAGTTGTCGATTTTCGAAAGAAATCAGTACATTTATATTACTTCATATATTTTTCATTTTATTGATTTTATGGAAAACACTGTTCATTGGTTCAGTAGTTTGGATTTTGTTTTTGATTTTAACATTAACTTTTTTACCATGGGCCATCACTTTGTGAAAAAAAATTCCCCATCTGCGAAATTTAAAAAATATATATAATAGATAGATACTGTCTCCAATGCTACAAGTTTCTAAAACAGTTTTGGAAACCCAGAGCGTTTAATGAATTTACGATATTTAATAATACAGTTAATGACACGCGCTCACCCTATGGCTAACGACCGTTGAAATCGACAATTCTTTTTAATCGGCGCGCATTGAACTGCTGCAGTGCATTCCAACGGGCCAAACTAGAGATGGGCATCGATTTAATAAATAGTTCATTTTAACGAGTACTCCAAAGGAATCTTGAGAATCGAGTCCTAGCTTAGAATGAGTTCAAATGAATCGTCGTGAATACGAATCTATAAAGCTGCGTCCAGTAATAACGAGCCATCATGAATGAGCAAAAACAAATGCAGATGGACAAGAACAAGTTTCATGATCACAAATAAGAAGGAATGATAAATTTACCAGTATATTCTTGCGTGTTCCATAACTACTAACAGGTCTACGGCAAAGATTAAATTAAAAAGGTTATTGACAGAGAGCTATATGGAGGGTTCATTCTCCAAGTTGCTAGACGCTGTGAAAGAGGAATATCCACGTTTGCTGACGCCGTGTTTCTTTTCTGAATATACTACAAGATGGTTGATAGAGAAATAGGCGGATTTATTATTCATAGATACGATCGAAGTAATGATGATACCCTCGAAATATTTCGAGGTTAGTTTTTCAAAGGTACTAATTTTCACGTTTTTTCGTAGATATCTTGTAGGGACATAAGACATTCCATGTTTCTTCATAACCTCTTAGATTTCATGATGATAATTACAATTAGGATTTATCCTGACTAAATATAGTCATTTATTTTTACCAACTACAACCGTCTTTTCTTAAAGCTAAAATCATTTCGGACTTCCATTGTCTGTATTTATTTTGCTTACCCAACGTTTTGGTCAGAAGTATCACTGGCCATTATAAAAATGAGCTTATATACTAGAGCCGAGCATTCACCCGTGAATTTGTCGGGTGCCAACCAAACCAAATCAAGCATGAGGTTTTCCACTAAGGACACCTGCACTGGAGCGTCTTATGAGTGGTTGCCATATTGTTGAAATTTCCATACTTGGATCGCTAAAGATTTTATTATTGTTAGACATGAATACAACCTCTTTAAATGTGCGCTTTTTGCAATGAGGTTGTTTGTGGACAACCCGGGCTTCCGACCATTTTATGTTGTGGTACTTGGACCACACATGATCTGCAATGCCCGACTTTATTGTATCACCTTTTTGAGTATGTTTTTTATGTCCGTTAAGTCGTACATGTAGAGAACGTTTTGTCTCTCGACTTCTTAGAGTAGTCCCTGACTTAAAAACAGTTTTAATTTTATATTCCTTAGCTATCCGCCTGATCTTCTCCGATATTCCTTTCACATATGGATTAGTCAAGAAAGAGAGAGAGAGAGAGAGCATCCTCCTCAGGCTGGCGTTCGAATTAGATGGACCTGCAATTGAATATAATATGGGATTTTGCAGAGTAGCCATTCTGAATCAAATCGGTTTTAATATTACTTAGTTCAGAATTCAGAGATTCTTGGTCACTGCATATAGTGATTGCTCTATGACATCACTGGAGATAGCGAGGAACTCATAGGTAAACCATCATTTTGAGCATAAAACTTTTCTTTAACTTCAAAACAAGAATTATGCAGACAGCACTTCAAGAGCTCCATCACCCCCCTAAGTCATCCCTTAATCTAGCCTCGACGATGTCTAACGATTCCTCAAAAGGGACGTTGTCTTCTCTTATGTATGATGTCAGGCGATAAGCCAAACCAAACCAAACCAAACCAAACCAAATCAAACTATTTGAGATTTTGTATAGTTTTTTTTCTGCCCATCACTAGGCCAAACCACCAGCGCTAGCAGGTTGCAGGGGACGGCATCCGACTGTAACCCCCGTTAAATAATGCAATTTTCCGGCTAACGGCGCCAATAATTGATAAATTAGGCGGATCGGTCGGGGATAGGTAAACGTTGCCGTTTTTGATTTGATTACATTTGTTACGAGGGTTAATCGCCTAATTGCGTCAACGTATTTCCTGCGAAACCAAATTTTAGTTGTGTCCCTAATCACGAAGGCATAAACAAGCCTAAAAACATCTCCTGGTCGTTTTTAACTATGTTGTATCGTCACTATATTAAAGGGATAAAACGAAAAGATCGTCCATTCACACATATCTCAGAACCTAAAAATCACAGGGACCAAAAGCGACGGAATGCACTTAATGCTAAAAAATGCAGTAAATTATTATTGTCTTCTTTAAAAGCAGATTTCTTCAATAAAAATAAATATATTGAGATGAATCACAAAACGAAACTATGGATAAACAACAACACTTTGATCATAAAGTGGTTTTTACTTTTTTTATCCAACAGCCACTACTTATACAGACATTACTCACATGAATATCAAATAAATAATAACACACGCGTGAGTTTTTCAAGTTATAACAAACTAGTGTGTTATAACTTCAAAGCCATACCATTTTATAGAAATTATTAAGCTTAATTCATAAATTACTAATTTAATTATTTATTTAAATTAAGTTCCCATACAACGACCAGTGTATTGCTCAGGATGTTGTAGGCCCAAGTACGTAGCAATTTTTGATGGCATTCTTGATCCACGTATTGCGTTATGCATTTACCATTTTTATAAAACACAAAAAATCTTTTATGGAGAGTACCATTTAGTCTCAAACGTAGGTATTTTCTGCACAATTCCACAGGTTTGACAGGAAATCCTTCCGGCATTATAGTAAAACTTCGTGGTTTCTTGGACTTCGTATCGGCTATTATGACATACAAGTAAGAATCATTGTCTTTAATATTCTCCACATTAAAATCGTCAACTCATCACACCAATCTGTCAAAATAAGTGCCGTTTTAATCAACAAAAACTTACCGTCCGGAGCTTCTTCCAAGAACCTGTTGATATCCTTCCTTGGCTTATGATCTTCTCCCTTGATTTTGAGAAAATTTATAAGTTTTGGAAATTCGGAATTATTAATATTTTTATTAATCTGTAGAGTTGACTTGAGCATTGAATACTTAGTCCATAAGAATGATGGAACAAATTTCTTCTGTAGTTCAAAGAAGTAAGCAAGCAAGATAGTTTCGTTTATACCTTTGACATGTCGTACTTTCATCCCCTCTTCAAACGCCTTGAATTCCCTATCATATACGTCACGAGGCTTTCCTGGCAGTATTTGTGCTGTAGCCGCCTCTGCCTGGTTAATAATTTCTTGCGGAAGATCTTTCTGAATTAATTTTGTTTAAAATCTGACTTGCTGGTTGATGATTCACTATTTTACCGTTAAAAAAATACGATTTATCTAAATGACGTCTTAATATTGGACGTATTCGGACGAAGCATGGACATATTCGGACTCGGGCTGACTAATTGGAATTTAAATTCCCCGTTGAGGATTCAGGTGGTAGCTCTGCTGTGAAAAATGTCAAGTTGCCGCATTTATTTATTTATTTCCTGACATTGGCAATCGTTTTGACACTTTAGTTTCGTATTACGAGTTTTTCGTTTAAATAACTAGTGCTATGATACTTTAAGCTTAAAAATGTTTACTAGCAGACCTTGCAGTCGAACATTGTTCTTTTTAGTCCTCTTTTAGTACGAAGTGTACAAGATAGCTTAATAGCCGTAAAAAACTCATCGCAAATTTATTAGAATATTTTGAACGGCAAAGCGGTAGTAATGGCCTTTTATAATAATAATAATAATAAAAAAAGAAGAAAATGGTGTCAGTCAGATGACTTCATCCTTCTAGAAGAATCAGGAGGAGGAACTGTGAGATCTATGGATAAACATGAAACATACAAATATCTAGGGTTTATGCAGTCACAGGGAATTAATGGC
Source organism: Sitophilus oryzae (assembly GCF_002938485.1). Classification (NCBI taxonomy): domain Eukaryota; kingdom Metazoa; phylum Arthropoda; class Insecta; order Coleoptera; family Curculionidae; genus Sitophilus; species Sitophilus oryzae. The sequence goes on along the minus strand of NW_022147287.1, from coordinate 3,043,404 downwards.
AGTGAAATGAAAAATCAAATAAAGAACACGTTCAAGACCCGATTAAATGCTGTCATGAAGACCCAGGGTCCGTATTCTCGTTTTCATACACGAAAACGTATCGTTTTCAAAACGCTAAGCGAAACAACTCGCTTAGCAAAACGATAAGCACTTGATTATGGTATTCTTATTAAAAATTTTTGCTAAACGCTTCACTTTTAAAATAACCGCTTTGCACTTGTTGACTACGTTGCAATTTTTCAATGATGCCAATGGAACAAAACTAAAAAATTAAATTGGTAATGTTTTCAATACAAAAATCTTTAAAAAAATCAATCAAAATTATTTTTGAAGTTTTCGTGACGTTTTGTTGCCAAAGTCGCTGTTTGGTTCTAATCACATAATAATAATTTAATATTGTTAAAAAATGGCAAAGAAGCAAATGAGCCAAACTCAGAAAAAAACATTGTTAGAGTTTATGGAGGAAAATCCTCAACTGGTTACCCAAAAAATAAGTAACCAATATACAAGTGCTGATATGAATCAAAAATGGGCGGAAATCACGGATAGGTTAAATAGCATTCCTGGATGCAATAAGTCCTGGAAGGAATGGAGAAAGGTATGTATACCAACCCGTTTCCCATTTATGCATTTTAATAAAACATACGCGAAATAAAAAATAAAAAACTTTTTTATTTTAGTGTTGGAGTGATATGAAATGCAGGAGCAAAAAAAAGAAAGCGCAAGAAAAGCGGTCAATGAATATGACTGGCGGTGGACCCCCGGAAGAAGATGGGCCCGATGAAATGGACCAAAAAATATTAAATATTATAGGTATTTTCTCATAAATTTTGTTGACCCATTTAATTAAGTATAAATTTTCAGGTGGCGATGTTTTAATTTCAGGCATAGACGTGCCTGAAATTGGATTACCTTTAGTATCTGCCATCAATGAACCAGCAACAGTTTCACTACCCAAAGGTAGTTATATCGAAGAATCAGAAGATACTGATTGTGGTGAAATTCATGAGGCTGATAAGGAAAAAGCTAATGAAAATCATTCTAATAATAGCCCTAAAACATCAACAAGAGTTAGACCTCCTCTAATCAAGAAAAGGGCTATATCTGCAGTCCCTCTTGAAAAAACTAAAAGAAAAACTAATCATACTGCTTCAATTGAAGCATCCCAAAAGTTTATAAAAATTGCAAGGGACAAATATGAATTAAAAAAGAATTATTATGAAAAAAAAATTCAAATTTTGGAAAAGCAATCTGAAACTTTGGAAAGGATTGCAGTTGGGGTCGAAAATTGTGCTGAATTTTTAAAAAATAAAACATTTATTGAACATTACGAATAAATGTCCAATGTATTATTAGTTAGTTTACTGTTATTGTTTATTGTTATTGTTAATTTGTTTTTGTAATGTTTTAAATTTTGTGTTGTGTTGTGTTATTTTTGAAAGAATAAAAGACATTTGTATCTCAGTATATTTTATTAAACGAAATAATTATTTACTAATAATTGTCGTACTTCCCGTCCTCGTCCAAGGACATTATTGTCGGGGATATGATTAATATTCTCATTTAGGTTTCCACCTTCCACCTCATTGAAACCCATCATTTCTTCATCATTGTATAAGGGAATATTGTTTTCAAGACAAATATTATGAAGAACTGCGCAGGTATTTACAATTTTTGCAGCTGTTTCTGGTGTATAATGAAGAACACGGTGCTTCAAAAGACATCTAAATCTATTTTTTAGAAGCCCAAAGCATCGTTCAACTGTAACCCGAATTGCTCTAAATCGACGATTAAATCTTGCTTCTGGGGTGTCAGGTTCAGGTTCAGGTAAAAATGGTGTTATTAACCAAGGCCGAATCGGGTAGCCAGAATCCCCTAAAAATTATTATTGGAAAAGAAACTTTTCCCTAAAGAGTAAAATATTTTACCAACCAAATAGATAAAAATTTCCCATTTCATTTTGTGGAAGCTCACTTAGAAAACGTTCTATGTTGGAATTCTGCCATATAAAACTATCATGGGTACTACCACAAAAACGTGCATTAACGTTTGTGATGCGTAACTTTTCATCACATATCTTAAAATAACACACATAATATACAACTGGGACGGTAAAGTAAAGTGTAATGATATTATTCCGCTTACTACCTACCATCTGAACATTCAAAGAATGAAATCCTTTTCGATTCATGTAAATATGTTCATTTATAACTGGGGCTACAATTGCGATATGGGTGCAGTCAATGCACCCTATAATGCCTGGTAGTCGATACAGATTAAAAAACCTAAAAAATATAGGAATCGATTTATGTAAGGTACTTTCAACATAAAATTACTCTATAATAGTCAGTGAGTAAAACGTGTTATAATGCTTTTTAATGTAGGTACTATACTTACCTCTGTCTAACATCTCTCAACTCTTCCATTGAATTAGGAAAATGAATGTAAGTATTCAGAATATTATGATGGTTGAATGCGTCAATTACACTATGGAGTGATCTACTTACTGAAGACTGGCTTACTTTCATCATTTGATTTCTGCCTATATCTAATTGGTAGCTTCCACCGGCCAAAAAGCGTAAAGTAAGTAAAATCTGCAAATACCATTACAAAAAGTTGGCAAAAATGTCCATTATAGAAGTTATCTTTAGTCGTTTTTTACCTTGTTTCTATTGGTTAACGCATCTACTTTATGTTGGGCTGGCAAAAAAGGGCCTAGCAAGTTTTCTAAATCCTGGACATTTTCTTTTCTTAGCCGATATAGCTTAACAAAGTTATAATCTGATAATGCAAAAGGATTATCCGGAAAAAACCGCTGCCGCCGTTGTCCTTCGGCATTTTCTATATTTTCTATTAAGTTAATCGCAATTTGTTCAAAATTATCCATTATTATCTTAGATTATTATTGAAACACAGATACTTCAGAAAAAAATGAGACTTCACTTTTTGACGTTCGATTACCAAAACAGATACCTTATGGTAGCCGTTTTCAAAGTGGAGAGCGTTTTTTAAAAACGTGTAGCAAAATCAAACAAGAATACCGTTCGGCATTGCGCTATGCGAATATGACGTCAAAAGTGGCGAGCGACCTAAAACGCACAGCGTTTTGAGAAACGAGAATACGGGTCCAGCTCTGCGCAAGCAATAAAGTCCAAGCTACAAATACATTTGTAATGCCAACGATAACATATAGCTTTGGAATCAATAAATGGACCCCTACAGAACTGGACGAACTAAACAGGTCTGTTAGAACAACGTATACAAAATATCGATCCCATCATCCAAAAGCATGTAAAGAACGTTTCCATCTTCCAAGAGATATAGGGGGGCGAGGCGTCATGGATCTGCGACTACAACATAAAAAACAAATTAAAAACCTACGAACGTACTTCCACACGATAGCATCAACATCAAGCCTCTATGATACCATAAGCAAAACAGATAAAAAATTGACGCCTCCGAATCTTAGTGATAAAGAAATGAATATAGATGCTGGTTACACAATAGCCCTGCAAAAAAGCAAGTGGCAAGGAAAAGAGCTACATGGCCGATACCTCAACACACTTGATCTGGACAGCATTCATAAGCCAGCTTCAGTAGCATGGCTAACACACGGAACGATTTTCCCAGAGACAGAGGGATTTATGTGCGCAATTGAAGACGAAGTAATAGCCACAAGATCATACCTAAAATATATAATAAAGGACCCCACAATTAAAACAACTGTATGCCGAATGTGCGGAGAAGGAAACGAGAATATAGAACACATTATTAGTAGTTGTACAACGCTAGCTTGAAGAGAGTATGCCGACAGACATAACAATGTAGCAAAAATAATACATACAGAACTTAGTTTGAAGTAAAAATGCATTAACGAGCGCATTCCATATTATAATTATGTCCCAATGAGCGTCCTAGAGAATGATGCTTGTAAATTATACTGGGATAGAGAAATATTAACAGATGGGACAGTGCAACACAACAGACCAGACATATGTCTGCTGGACAAACTCAAAAAAGAAATCTATCTTATTGATATCGCTGTCCCTGCCCCTACAAATGTCAACCCAAAAACATCAAGAAAAGATCGACAAGTATACCTTACTAGCACAGGACATGAAAAAAGTCTGGGGAGTGAATAACGTGTCAGTGGTGCCTATAGTGATTGGATCAACTGGAGAAATCCCCAAGCAGCTCCTGCACAATCTGAAAAAAACTGGAACTTAACCAAAATCTTTACATACAACTTCAGAAGTCAGTTATTCTCGCAACGTGCAACATAATGAGAAAAGTATTAAACTTGAGAAGATAGCTAAAAACTATTGTCTTGCCCCTTGGGGCCGACAATAGATTTACTTACCGTGTAACGTGACAAAAAAATCGTCTTTATTTCATGAAAAAAAACATATTACAAGTAATGCAAATGCATTAAGTAAATGCATTAAGTAAATGTATTAAGTAAATGTATTAAGTAAATGTATTAAGTAAATGTATTAAGTAAATGTATTAAGTAAATGTATTAAGTAAATGTATTAAGTAAATGTATTAAGTAAATGTATTAAGTAAATGTATTAAGTAAATGTATTAAGTAAATGTATTAAGTAAATGTATTAAGTAAATGTATTAAGTAAATGTATTAAGTAGAGTGGCGACGTTTAGCTTAGCTATTCTTATATCTCGATCACGTGACTAAGAGTTTATTTGGTATGAACTGTATAATTTGTCCAGATCTTTATAATACCTTTAAAACACTTGCACTAATAGAGCATATAATCAATTCAAAAACGGTGACATTCACCCATCGCCAGCCGATGTGCCTAATTTATCAATTATTGGCGCCGGTAGTCGGAAAATTGCATTATTTAACGGCGGGCTTAGGGGAAGCGGTGGCGGTTTGGCACGCTCGTTGGAGAGCGCAGCTAATGTCCGAAACGCTCCCGTTTCCACTGGTGTCCAACGTACGACCGATTTAAAAGAATTGTCGTTTTCAACAGCCGAACCGTTAGCAATACTATTTAATGGTTATTATAAACTGTGTTTCAATCAATTCTATGAAACCGTTAATATAACATTTATTTGGTTTCGTTTTGTACATAAAAAAGTATTTTTTACTACTTTATTGTATTTGATTTTCCGTATTCAATGTGTTACTACACGTCATTGTTAAGTTTTGAAGCTCATCAATATTGTAACGATGAAAACATTAAATATTAAAAAAAAACAGAGCAGGAAATTAGTTTAAATAAATTGTGTTTAAATGCCCGAAATAAAAAAAAATTAAGTGTGCCATATCATTGTACTCAGGAGAACGAACTCTTTCAAAACCTTAAATAAAAAATGGAGGTACGTATTTAAAAAAAATAAGTTGACCTATGTATCTCACAAATTATCAGCTAATTTGAAAATCTAAAAATACTATCACATAGCCGTGATAAAGTGGCTATGAGAATGTGCAATTAGTTTTTGAAAATTCTAAAAAGTAACGACAGGAAAAAATAAAACTTATTTTCAAAAAAAAAAGTTTTTTACAAAACTCAGCAATCCTTAAAATTTTTGAAAAAGGCGCAACTTTGTTCCAATTTAACCAAGTTCGTATCTATTACGGTTACCGAGATACCAATACTCGGACCTCGAATTTGTGGCACCCTGTATAGATATGTCTTTATTCGGTCGAATCTAGCAGGCAAAATAATTTCACCGTTCGTTTCCCTTCACGAATAATGGCCCCTAATCTCCGGCCATCCCTTTAACACGTTCCTCGGCATCATCTGGACCATGTACGAGCGCCAACAACTAAATCTATGCCCTTTATCTCCCGCTACCAACAACGCCAAACTTTATCTCCTCCGATCGAAATATCAATACAAAGCTGCGGAGCCCGCGTGTGTGTGTGCGGCACTGCGAGCCGGTTCAGCAACTGTCAAACTCCATAACAAACCCAATTTGTTCCCCCGAGTTGGAGAAATCGCTCTGGGGATGGGGGGAAATAGTCATCGATGCGAGACGTCGTAAACTGTATAGATTTCTAGCCGAGACAAAGCACCGTTTGATTTTTGTTGTGGGGCATATGAATATTTATTTTTTGACTATTTTTCGAAAAAAATAGAAAGTATACAGGGTCCGCCAACAGAACTGTGAAGGGTTGGGATCCTAGGGTTGGGATTCTTAACAGTTCTCCATGACTCTAGAGTCTTCTTTCCGTTGACCATGCATGAATATGAATACAGGGTGGACCATCGAAAACGTTCCGCAAGGCATAATGGCCAGAGTAATTTTTTTTTCAGAAAATTCAAAAACACGTCAATTTTGTTTGTGAGGGGGACAACTTTTGCCCCAAAAATGATTGCAAAATCTTCAACCCTCTAAGCGGGGGTGTCATCGCCATGTTTGTTAAATTGTAAGAAAGCGCCCCCTAGCGTCTACGTTCAAAACCTTATTATTATTATTTTTATGCTATAACATGGAGTAAGAAACGCTCTTTTAAACGAGCCCTCGTTTGTTGGATTCTGATCATCCAGTCCGGAGTTATTAACATTTAAATAAAGATAGATCTAACCTTCCCCCAATTTGCTGTTTTTTCTTATTATTTCTAGATGTTTACGCATTTTTTCACTTGCCAGAAGGCTGAAAGATCAGGTGCGGTAGTTGTTAGATAGCTGTTCTGTTACTTGTGCGTTGAAGAATCTCAATATCGTTAAACTGACCTACAATAGAATTTCCAAAAATACCAGCTCATACGTTCAATTTAAAATAAAAATAATAAAATATTATAATTATTAATACAATTTGATAGACAATTAAATTATGCATCTGATTCTCCTAAAATATACAGGGCGTTCCATTTAAATTAAACAAGTTATTGCCGTTTAAAGCTAGTAATTATTTAAAATAAAATTTTATACACTCTGTATAAGGTAGTATAATTTTTATTATTGCAACACAATAACTGATCAATAAATAAACTTCGGTAAATATTTAGTATTAAAAACTTTGATATCCTTGGAGAAATGAAGCCTAAAAATTTTTACTGCAATTTCACAAAATTGAAAATATTTCAAAAACAGTAAGGTTTAAGTGTGATAAACCTTAATAAATTTACCTTTATTTCAATCGAAGAATCTAAAAATAGAATAATATACAGGGTGTTCCATTTAAAAAAATACAACTATAGCATTTTTTACTTATTTGGGACACTCTGTATCTTGTAAAATTATTTCTAAATTGTAGCTCTAATAGTCCTTCAACGAACCCAAAACTTAAAATTTGTAAAAATCTAATCGTTCAGCTACAATACTCCATGTCGTATGTGGTGAACAGCCCTGTATAATTCAATTAAGTCATGGTAGGTTTTGGAAAAAAGTTGCTTTTGGAAAAAATCAACATTTTGATAGTCTTAGCAGCGTTTTTTTAAAGAAAATAAAGTCCTCCTACTCTGGGAGCCTGCTCACCAAGGGATAGAAGGCAATGAAAAAGCAAAATGATCCAGTTAGGAAAGGAGCGAACACTCCCTCTAACTGAACCAGAACCGTTCTGTTTTCCAAACGGGAACCAACTGAAAGCGGAACTGAAAAATCTGGAAGACTCCATCCGTAACTTGGAATGGGTGTCCTCCAACGGTCTAAGACACTCGAAAAAGTTCCTCAGAACTTACGACCGAGAAAAATCAAATGTTTTCCTTGATTTAAGTAAAAACAATCTTCGGATTGTCACGGGGTTTCTAACAAGACACTGTCTCCTCGACGAACACCTCAGTAGGCTGGAGTTGAGAAACAACGGCGATTGCAGATTCTGTGGGGAAAATGGGAAAACACCAGAACACCTTATCACTGAGTGCGCCGAGACGATGACCATTCGTGCTATGAACTTTGGTACGGCTGATGTCGAGGATGGAGAGCTGGCCTCTGGGGAACCGTCTCAGATACTGGCTTTTGTTAAAGCCCTGAAACTGTATGATGAGTTATAACGAGTTATAACTCAAGAAAGGGGTACACAATACAATAGATCTGTAAGATCGTGGTGACTGACTCCCCTCTTGAACATTTTACATTCTACACGGGCCCAACTACAAAGAGAGTGTCTAAACACATGAGGGAAGATAAACCAGGATTTGAATTCTAAGAAATGAGAGACACACAAACTACTGACTAAAAACGGCCATATCTAAAAGAATGTTAATAGAATAATTGTTTTCTATCGTTTTAGGATGTTCATTACCGAGAGAGTGTTGGCTTATATAACTAAAAAATAAAATAAAAAAAGCAACTATAAAATGACACGTTTCTTTTAGGATTTTACATATTTTTATTTTTATATCCGGGTTGTTTTACATCATTTCCTACTTGCTGTGAAGGCAATTACTTCTGACACGCGCTGACGTCTTTCAAGTGCAAGCTATTAATAATAGAAGAATATTTTAAAATGCGAAATCTAAAAGGCTTTTTCTAATGCATTTTTTCCGTTAGTATGTTTTTTTAAATTAATACAGAACATTATTTTCCACAAAGAATTTTTTATCAGAAGGTAAAAATAGAATTAATTATGAATAGCCAATACATTTATAACAAATATGAACGTATACTAGAATGCAGCGTAAGTACATAGGAGTGGCTGCTTAACCATAAGGTCAAATGGTCACTACCCCCCCAAAAAAAATCAGAAGAGAATTAGGAAAAACCTATTTAAATTATACTTTTTGTAAATAACTTTTTTGTAACTTGTATTTCCTTCGAGGTTTTGTGAAAAAATGAGTGATAGTGACGAGTTTTTGGATACTCAACAAGCTGCTGAAACTGCGCTATCCATGTTAGTGCCCGAGAAGTCGAAAAACTTATACGAGACCACTTACAACAACTTTTAAACCTGGGTCAAAGAAAAACATGTTGAGAATTTCAAAGAAAAGGTATTGCTAGCCTATTTCCTGAAGTTATCCACTACCTTAAAGCCGTCAACTCTGTGGAGTAAATATTCGATGTTCCGCACCATGATTTACTTGAACAGAAACGTAGATATTAGCAAATTCACAAACTTTATTGCATATTTAAAATGAAAAACTTCCGGAAAAGTATTTACAAAACTGGAAATAGAACGCTTTATGAAAGAAGCCGATGACAAAGAATTCCTGTTAGGTAAAGTTTTCTTAATCGTTGGAGTATTTGAAGCATGTAAGAGGGAAGAAATCACGTTTTTGACCGTAGATGCCACTAAAGATTGTCAGTCATTTATTAGTGTGAAGATTCCGAATACAAAAACTCATTTTCCAATAGTGTTTACGATTACTGACGAATAGATGGTAGATAGATGGTACAGGTTCTTACATGTATTTCGTAAGTACGCAAAACTTCGACCACTCAATGTGACACATCAGCGATTTTTTTTGACGTATGGAAAAAATCAATGCTGTACCCTGCCAGTTGGAATCAATACAATTGGGGGTATGCCAAAAAAGATAGCGGAATTTTTTGGACTGTCCAACGCCATTGAATTGGCAGATTCAGGAGCGGACATAACAGTTTTAAAGCGACATGGAGGTTGGCTACCAAGCTCGGTTGCTGAAGGTTACATTGAAAATTCAATTGAACAGAAAACCTAAATAGCAAAAAGAATCATGGGACAGAAAGATACGCCAAATAAGAAATTAAAAGCAGTTCACGTAGAAGCAGAAGCTACCAGCATTGCCAGTACAAGAAATTTACTTATTCCGACTCCTACAACTTGCATTTCTCTTAGAGACGAACAGTTGGATGCCTCTTGTATTCACTTTAATAATTTAAATAATTGTACCTTTAAGATTTATAATAAATAAATATTTTCATTGTTTCTAACGTTTCATTTTTTTTCTTTTAGGCACTAGTATCTAAAAGTGTCACTTTTAGATACCTACTAGTGCCTAAAAGAATGTAATTTCAAATCTCAAATAAATATCAAAAACTGTCAATTTCAAAACGCTTTCACAATAACGTGTTACTCTTTTTTTAAGTTTATATGGGATTTCCTATGTCTAGGTCGGTGATGCAACACACGGTATGCGTTTTATCCGTTTTGGTACTCTGTAAAACGCAATTCATGTTACGGTATTAATGAGTAATAATTAGTGACGTCAAATGCTGCCGGTAATATTCATAATACTCTGATAATAACAGTAAACGGAATCTGTATACGCTGAAAACCAATAAACCCGTCTGTTACAGTGGACGGTTGAATCTGGCGGTCCACGCATCGCATATACAAATTTATATTTCGTGCTGAGTCTATAAAAGAGCATATCACAGTTTATGTCTATTTCCGTAATTGGAAATGCATGTAATGGTAGGAGTTTCTCGTTCATAAACATCTAGGTGGACTACGTTAAACCAACGTAGACCAAAAAAATCATTTGTTTTTGGTTTAAATATCTCTGTTAATTATTAATCTTGTTGCGATTATTAATTGTACTATTCTAAAGCCACCTCTAGTTCTTTTCTTATACAGACTCGACTCGAAATCGAATCGTACTCGAATCGAACTGGAAGCGGACTCGAACTCGACTCGAACTCGAATTGGTCTCGACTCGATCTCGGCTCGGACTCGAATCGAAATCGAATCGTACTCGAATCGTACTCGAAGCGGATTCGAACTCGTCCCTACTCGACTCGAACTCGACTCGAACTCGAATTGGACTCGACTCGAACTCCACTCGAAATCGAATCAAACTCGAACTCGAAAGCGACTCGAACTCGAATTGGACTCGACTCGAACTCGGCTCGTACTCGACTCGAAATCGAAGCGGATTTGACTCAAGTCATTAAAATTGTTAAAGAAATAAAGATGTCTAATATTAATACTAACAATTTATAACAAAATTGTTAAATAGGTAGTTAAACAAGAAACTAAATAAAATAAACTGACTTGGTTTTACATGAAATCTCATGAAACCGAATCGAAATAGAATTGAAATGGAATCGAAATAGAATCGAAATCGAATTGGGATCGGAATCGGAATCGAGTCGAAATCGAATCGAAATTGCCCAAGTCATTAAAATTGTTACAGAAATAAAGATGTCTAATATTAATACTAACAATTTATAACAAAATTGTTAAATAGGTACTTAAACAAGAAACTAAATAAAATAAACTGACTTGGTTTTACATGAAATCTCATGAAACCGAATCGAAATAGAATTGAAATGGAATCGAAATAGAATCGAAATCGAATCGAAATCGCAACGAAATCGAATTGGGATCGGAATCGGAATCGAGTCGAAATCGAATCGAAATTGCCCAAGTCATTAAAATTGTTACAGAAATAAAGATGTCTAATATTAATACTAACAATTTATAACAAAATTGTTGATAGGTGCTTAAACTAGAAACTAAATAAAATAAACTGACTTGGTTTTACATGAAATCTCACGACTTTTTATAATAGAAGTATTATGTTGCAAGATTTGCCATTTTTACATTCTATATTTTTGATGGATACATATATTATGTTACAAGACTTGATTTAAAATAATTAATCGTACTTTTGATAAATTATTATGAACCCTTTTTCTACTACTTCTTCATAAAGTTGCGCTGCAAAATTTAAATTAAAAGAGACCAAAATGATTGAAATGATCAAGTTAATAGGAGAACCTAATATTTTCAAATCAGTCGAGACTTAATAGCAGGCCTTAAAACTAGCCTATATATTTTAATTTAATTTTAGTTAAGTCGATTAAAATTAATGAAAGAAAACTTAAAATATAGGTATGTCATTTTGCTAGAAATTTTTCCAAAGAAATGGCCAACGAACAGATCTGATGTTATTGAGGTAGAAAATCTTTGGCCTTTTATGCGACTATATTAAAATATATCAATAGTTAATTAATTTTTCGAAAAAAAATCTTATAGAGTATAAAATTTAATTTCCATTTTATACGGTCTATATTTTCAATTATAATAATTTATAAAATTCATGAAACTTTGTGTTAGGATTCTCTTTTTTTAATTACTTGTTTTTAAGCATTGTAGATTATAGATTATAAGGAAAGGAGGGGTGGGGGGGTAATCATCGCGACCTAATAGATATATTATGTCCCCCTTTAGCGTAGATTTCTGCCTGAAGGATACCGGAGTAGGTGGTTTTAACCATATTATTATGTTTAAAAATAGACATATCCATTTTAAATTTAAACAAAAAAATTAATAGGACGTTCTTGTTGGAAACATTAGACTAATAAAATGGGCAAAGGATGATGAGCTGGGAAATAAATTTTCACTCAAATTCCAAAGAAGAAACTTTAATTAAAATAAGCGAAAAGGGAATTTTTAAATTAAATTTAATTTACGAAACCCTAATTACTTATACTAAAAATGCTGTTTATGTTCTTCTAACCAGATACAACGGTCTTTTAAAAGAAATTTATATACCCTTTTTTACATGCTTTAATTACCAAAACATTTTTTTTCTTTATTGTTATTTATTAAAAATTTATAATTTTTTCATTTAGTTTTTTTTATTCTTTTATATTCTATATATATATATTATTCTTTTATTTTCTTTATTGAGTAAAATCTGTTAGAGATGTTATTCAACGGTTTGTGTCAGGGGATTCTACGTAAAATTAGTTAACGATAAGTATATTTTAGGTGCAATCTGAAACATTTCCACATTTGAAAAAATCGACAGAGGTGTATACAGGGTGTCCCAGGATGAGTGTGTATTAGAAGTTTCTAGAAAACCACATATCTAGATCGGTATATTTTTCTTGATTTTATCTAGCCTCCTTTGACATTAAGTGTCAAACAATTATTTCCATCTGTCAGAAAACGAATTATTTGAATTTTCTATGTTATAAATATTGCTGCCTTAAGAGTTTGAAAAGTGTATTTATAAAAATATTTCGTATTTTCACTCTTTAGTGATATGAAATCGTTGATATAATTAATAATATACTCTATGATCGAATCCGATCTATCGATCGCTTTTTGAACAAAGTATCGTAATATAATATGACCAGATCTATGACGTTTAAAGTCATAGGCTACTGGTTAAAATCAAGAAAAATATACGATTTAAAACTAAATCTTAAATAACTTAAAAACGATTTATTTTAGGTATAGGAACATGTATAGACAAAAAGTAACGAATTGAAAAGCCTTTTTCACTAGTGAAATAAAAAAATGGTTTCCATTTGAAATAAATGATTTATGATAATTTTTTAATCGCTCAATTCATTGACATTCATTATTATATGATATTCGAACAATTTAATTTTTGAAATAGATAGCCACATGTCTTCTCTTTATGACACAATGGCTGTGGTAATCACTAAATTTGACGTTTAGGCTATACACATTTTCTTGACAGGCGGGTTTTTTTGGTCCAAAAATATTAAATATTTTTTTTTTCAAAAACGGTTAATGTTAGGCATAGAGGGTTTAATATCAAAATTCATAAAATTTTACAGAGAATTTATGTATGTAATAAAAAATGGGGGTAGCCATTTAAAATAAGAAAGTTGCTGTCAACTTCCGGTATTTCCGGAAGTGCTGCCATATTGAAAATATTTTTAATCGATAGTTCTCGTTGTGAAACAATGACGTGCAAAAAATCTCCAATCTAGATATTGTATAGTACTCTAGAAACTTCTAATGCACGTTCAGCCTGGGACGCCCTGTATACCGAGGATTTTTTCGATCAAATAACTTTAAAAAGTCGATTTTGATTATTTTACAATATGTTATAGACCTAACCGAGTACTTTACAAAACCGAATTCTTTTTGACATTGACACTTTTTGTTCCAGAGATATTCGTTGTTAAATGTTTCGGAAAAGAGAGAAAAAAAAGTCTTTAGCGGTCTTTCTTAGTTCCGCACCCAGTCTATCCTAAAATAGTATAATATGGTTTGCATTTTATCTAATTTTATTTATTATTCTCGGTGTTAAAAATCAACGAAATCCTAAGACATTTAAAAGCCACGAGCGGACAATTTTAAGTGGTAATTTTAAACTGGGACCCTACTTAAATTTAAACTGGGTTTGTTCTTGCTTAAAATTGTGTCTAGTTCAGATGTTGGCAATTATTCTGGTTGGCCCAATTCGTGACGACTACGGCGACGAATGCACCGTAATACAGGGTGGTCCGAAATGTATTCCGGAAATTTGAAAAATAAGTAAAAAAAGTTCCTATAAATTTACATCCTAAAATGCTGCGTTTCGAAGGTAATAATTTCTGAACTAACGTCGGTATTTGGATAAAAATTGGTGTCTGGGTATCTTTTGACAACTCGAATCGGATTCGAATCGAACTGGAATCGAACTCTAATCGAACTCGAATCGGACTCGAATCGAACTCGAATCGAACTTGAAACGAAATCGAATCGGACTTGAATCGAACACGTATCGAATCGAACTCCAATCGGACTCGAATCGAACTCGAAGCGGACTCGACTTATTGTTTAAGAAATTAGTTGTGACGTTTGAAAAATTGAAAAAAATAACATGTTCTATTCGGAGTAAAAATGACTTTTTGTGCTTTGGCTGTATGTCAAACGTACAGCCTCGCCACAATAAGTGTAATTTTTTACCCTAATAAATCACTATACTATTTTTAGAAATACTTTTAGAAATATATAATAATCTGATGTATGAATCAAACTTAAATCGAACTCGAATCGGACACAAAGCGGACTCGAATCGGATTCGAATCGAACTGGAATCGAACTCTAATCGAACTCAGAATCGGACTCGAATCGAACTCGAATCGAACTTGAAACGAAATCGAATCGGACTCGAATTGAACTCGTATCGAATCGAACTCAATCGGACTGGAATCGAACTGGAAGCGGACTCGACTTATTGTTTAGAAATTAGTTGTGACGTTTGAAAAATTGAAAAAAATAACATGTTCTATTCGGAGTAAAATGACTTTTTATTGCTTTGGCTGTATGTCAAACGTACAGCCTCGCCACAATAAGTGTAATTTTGCTCCTAATAAAACAATATACTATTTTTAGAAATACTTTTAGAAATACGAAATAATCTGATGTAGGAATCAAACTTGAATCGAACTCAGATCGAACTCGAATCGGACTCGAATCGAACTCGAATCGGACTCGAATGGGATTCGAATCGAACTGGAATCAAACTCTAATCGAACTCTAATCGGACTCGAATCGGACTCGAATCGGACTCGAATCGAACTAGAATCGAACTCAGAATCGAACTCGAATCGAATCGAACTCAATCGGACTCGAATCGAACTCGAAGCGGACTCGACTTATTGTTTAAGAAATTAGTTGTGACGTTTGAAAAATTGAAAAAAATAACATGTTCTATTCGAGTAAAAATGACTTTTTTGTGCTTTGGCTGTATGTCAAACGTACAGCCTCGCCACAATAAGTGTAATTTTTGCTCCTAATAAAACAATATACTATTTTTAGAAATACTTTTAGAAATACGAAATAATCTGATGTAGGAATCAAACTTGAATCGAACTCTCGAATCGAACTCGAATCGGACTCGAATCGAACTCGAATCGGACTCGAATGGGATTCGAATCGAACTGGAATCAAACTCTAATCGAACTCTAATCGGACTCGAATCGGACTCGAATCGGACTCGAATCGGACTCGAATCGAACTAGAATCGAACTCGAATCGAACTCGAATCGAATCGAACTCCAATCGGACTCGAATCGAACTCGAAGCGGACTCGACTTATTGTTTAAGAAATTAGTTGTGACGTTTGAAAAATTGAAAAAAATAACATGTTCTATTCGGAGTAAAAATGACTTTTTGTGCTTTGGCTGTATGTCAAACGTACAGCCTCGCCACAATAAGTGTAATTTTTACCCCTAATAAATCACTATACTATTTTTAGAAATACTTTTAGAAATATATAATAATCTGATGTATGAATCAAACTTAAATCGAACTCGAATCGGACACAAAGCGGACTCGAATCGGATTCGAATCGAACTGGAATCGAACTCTAATCGAACTCGAATCGGACTCGAATCGAACTCGAATCGAACTTGAAACGAAATCGAATCGGACTCGAATTGAACTCGTATCGAATCGAACTCCAATCGGACTGGAATCGAACTGGAAGCGGACTCGACTTATTGTTTAAGAAATTAGTTGTGACGTTTGAAAAATTGAAAAAAATAACATGTTCTATTCGGAGTAAAAATGACTTTTTGTGCTTTGGCTGTATGTCAAACGTACAGCCTCGCCACAATAAGTGTAATTTTTGCTCCTAATAAAACAATATACTATTTTTAGAAATACTTTTAGAAATACGAAATAATCTGATGTAGGAATCAAACTTGAATCGAACTCGAATCGAACTCGAATCGGACTCGAATCGAACTCGAATCGGACTCGAATGGGATTCGAATCGAACTGGAATCAAACTCTAATCGAACTCTAATCGGACTCGAATCGGACTCGAATCGGACTCGAATCGAACTAGAATCGAACTCGAATCGAACTCGAATCGAATCGAACTCCAATCGGACTCGAATCGAACTCGAAGCGGACTCGACTTATTGTTTAAGAAATTAGTTGTGACGTTTGAAAAATTGAAAAAAAAATAACATGTTCTATTCGAGGAGTAAAAATGACTTTTTTGTGCTTTGGCTGTATGTCAAACGTACAGCCTCGCCACAATAAGTGTAATTTTACCCCTAATAAATCACTATACTATTTTTAGAAATACTTTTAGAAATATATAATAATCTGATGTATGAATCAAACTTAAATCGAACTTGAATCGGACTCAAGCGGACTCAAGATCAGATTCGAATCAGACTGGAATCAGAACTCTAATCGAACTCTAATCGGACTCGAATCGGACTCGAATCGGACTCGAATCGAACTAGAATCGAACTCGAATCGAACTCGAATCGAATCGAACTCCAATCGGACTCGAATCGAACTCGAAGCGGACTCGACTTATTGTTTAAGAAATTAGTTGTGACGTTTGAAAAATTGAAAAAAAAATAACATGTTCTATTCGGAGTAAAAATGACTTTTTGTGCTTTGGCTGTATGTCAAACGTACAGCCTCGCCACAATAAGTGTAATTTTTACTCCTAATAAAACAATATAGAAATACTTTTAGAAATATATAATAATCTGATGTTTGAAACGAACTTGAGTCGAACTCGAATCGGATTCAAATCGAACTCGAATCGGACTCGAAGCGGACTCGAATGGGACTCGAATCGAACTGGATTCCAGCTCGAATCGAACTCGAATCGGACTCGAATCGAACTTGAATCAAACTTGAATCGAAATCGAATCGGACTCGAATCGGACTCGAATCGAACTCGAATCGAATCGAACTCCAATCGAACTCGAATCGAACTCGAAGCGGACTCGACTTATTGTTTAAGAAATTAGTTGTGACGTTTGAAAAAAAAATAGCATGTTCTATTCGGAGTAAAAATGAATTTTTGTGCTTTGGCTGTATGTCAAACGTACAGCCTCGCCACAATAAGTGTAATTTTTACTCCTATTAAAACAATAAACTATTTTTAGAAATTCTTTTAGAAATATATAATAATCTGATGCATGTAGAATAAAAAAACAGTTACATATATCTGCCCCATCATATATCAAACTACGAGAGTTTTACGGGAAGTTCCCAACTCTTACTTTGTGACATCGAAATGCATTTGAAATTTTATATCCTCTCCAAAAAACCATAGCTTCATCGAGGACCCTTTGTAATTTATCCTATTTTTACCAGCGAAAACGAATTAACGTTTTCTGGGCTTTCGTCCAATAGAAATCGGCCGATGTTCCGCTGTGTCAGTTTTTAGCCAGTGGCGGTGCGTGGCTCGATACTATGAGGATGCACAACCAAAAAATATATTTTTTTGAGATATTAAATCGTCCATCTAAGTTTGTAAAATAAGGAATTTTATTTCAATAAGAAAACTTCTTCTTCTTCGTATGTTAGGACCAAGTCCTGTGTTTTCTTCAATTTTTCCCTAAAGTAGGCCCTAAACGGTCAATAATTTTGATCAAACGATTGCGTCAATCGATTGAATGAAGCATGATTGACCGTCTAGAAACCCGTTTGACGATTGACTCAATCATTGATGGTCATTGATGAAAACTTTGATTTACGCCAATGATTGAAGAGGGCGCTTGACCGTGTAGGAGCGTTTTGATCAATCTTAATCTTTCCGTCAGTCAGGCGCCCGGCAGCAATCATGGTGGACTCTTCGCGCGTTGACAACACCGAAACGAATTCGGAACGTCAGTTTACAAGTCTGTTAATAGATTTGTATCGAGATTCGGACTACTTTAGCGAGAGAGCAAGGACTACTTTAATAGAAATAAAAAAAGCTCGGCGTTGGAAAAAATTGTGGGAGTTTTAAAAGCGTTAAAACCGGACTACACTGTTAACAAACTAAATAAAAGAATTAATAATTTGTGAACTAATTTCAACAGGGATTACAAGGCAATTGAAGGAAAAAAAATATCCAGTAAAAAGGAACAGTACCTTAAAAACGAAAAGTCTGTTGGGAATGCGTTTTGATCCAAAAATTCATGGTTGATTGAAGCGACCGTCAATGATTGATTCAATCGATCGACTCAATCGTTTTATCAAACGATTGACCGTCTAGGGCCTCCTTAAGAACAGTTGGGATGATGAAGACCAGCTTTCATACCATCTTATAGGTGGTCGAGGCGTGTTGGGTCTTTTCTCCTTAGCAATTTTCGCTAACAGGTCGTTTGGCAACCTGTCCGTATTTTGTCGTCGACCGAAAAGATTAATTCACGAGCGATGAAATCGCGAATGAATTAATTTCGGAAGACGATAATTCGTTTTTAATATATTAAAATAATTAATAATTCGGCGAGTTACGTTTTAAAAAATATTCAGAAATTATTATTTCGAGGAATTTATTACGAGTAGAAAAAATATTGTGCTGGGTTGGCGTTGGTTTCTATGTAATTTGACAAAGAAATAAATCTGTCTCTTTTGTTGTCAGTTTTGAGTCAATATTTTTTAATTCTCTTTCGTGTCGATTGCTGATTGAATTGGAGCCAGAAATTACTCAAAACGAAATAAGTAAATTACCAATAGATATTCAGGCTGAGGCGACAAACGCCATATCCAAACTAGTTCCATTTAAACCCCGAAAAGGAATACAGAAATTTCAAAAATGGAAGCAATTAAAAAAACGTGCGAGAAGAAATAAAGTTTTTAGCCTATCCTCGCTGTTTAAGTATCATTTAATCTACCCTTGCGGTTAAAGTACTATTTTATCTACTATTTTTTAGATATAAGGCAATTTTAACAGTTGCTATGGAAAAAAAATTGAAATTGAATTTGAATTTATTGAGGAACCGCTACTGTCTTTAGCCGATCGACTTTTTTCCGATGTCCCCCGTTAATTAAACCATCATATTCGGCAGCGGTAACTTTTGAAATACGCTAGGCTCGCGAAATTGAATACCGTGTCGCAGCCGTGGCTTCGGCTACGGCTTGGTCCTATAGTCGGGGGATCCATTAGTGGCAGCCGAATGCTGCGAGGTCTGAACTTTTTCGGAAATATTTTTAATTCGATTCTCTCACAGTTATTTATAGCGATTCTATCGGAGCGGATCTATACTCGTAGATATTGGAGACTGTACAAAACCCAAAACTTGCTTTTTTCTCGATTTTTTAATCAATCGCTCAGGGTAAATTGGAAAAAGTTGGAAATAGAAACATTTATTAGCAGTTTTTCAATTTGTTTCAAGTAATTTAAAATAGTTCAGTTTTTGAGATCATTTTTGAGAACATAATATATATAACTCATACGTCACTCTTGCTAGTATTGTCATCTCGCAGACAAATAATGTAATGGACAAACTTTAGTGTACCCCAACCCGAGATATAGTACCCAAGATGTACAAACCAGATGTTAAAGGAAAATGCTAGGTTGTCACTTACGTATTACGAGTAAAAGAAATATTAAGGAAGATAGTATAAGAATTATTACTTACTTACATACTTACTGCCATTGCTCGCTGACGAGTATTTGCGTCCAGACCTGACGAGCCGAGCGTGAGACGAGAGCAAGACAAGAGCGAGACGAGAGCGAGACGAGAGCGAGACGAGAACGAGACGAGAGCGAGACAAGAACGAGACATTTTCTATCCATTTTGTGACGCAAGCCTGCCACGAGACAAGCGAGTTGGATCATAGTGAAAGGAAGCCAAACACATATTAAATTGTAATTGAATATAACAAACGATGGCCAAATAATAACGCATACAGTAATACATTTTTGTATCTTTAACATGGTATTTGGTTTGCCGTATTTTATTCATCGTCGGTTTTTTCCTTTTAGATGTTTTCCCCTTTGTCGACGTTTTTTACTTAATACGTTTTTTAATGTTTTTTAGAACAAAATGTTAAATAGAAAAACTTTTCTATTTAACTATTAGGAAGCACAATTTAACATTACATTACTGTAGAGCGATTGGGAATACCCCATTTTTTATTTTATTGTTAGATTCTACGTAAAATTCAGTAACTTTTTTGCATATGATATAATATATCTTAAAGTAATAGATTTTGTAATAATTTAGTTTGTTTAAAGAAATGTTAGATTTCGGTATGGTAAAAATTATCAATGGACGCAAAATTTGTAAATTCTATTAGTTCAGTAATATTATGGCTCTAATTGCGATATATCCGACAAAATTTATAAAGTTTTCAAAATTGGTGGAAATAATCAGGACATCATATGTATTAATAAACTGAAAAGTTCCCACCCCAAAATAGTGTGCGTCATCCCCCAGGACATCGTTTCTACCCCCATTTTGAGTTTTTTTAGATAATCTCGGCAACGGTGCAATTCTCGACAAAAATACCTATATAGAAAATTGTTCTAAAAAAAAAAAGTTTTTCTCTATCAAAAAAATATTTACACATTTTTTCTAAAGTTAATAATAAAGTGACAAATAGGGCGCAAATATAAGGGTTGGTTATTACTAGCACTATCTGCAGTTCAATCTAATTTGAAGTTTAATGTTTAAAGCTAACAAAAAGCAGTAACCACTAAATTATATATACTTAAAATTTTAATATACGTTCTTCTCTCACACTCCTCTACCCCTACAAAAAGGGTGATTTGTACTTATTTCCACATTACCCTAGAGGTAAAGTATTTGATGCGTTTTTTTAAAGTCGTATCCCCTGTAGGCCTAATCCACTAATTATCAAATGTTAAAGATGGGATTTTATTTAAAAGTTTAAAAGTGCGTCTTGCAAATCGTGTAAAGCCAATATCTAGTTTGAGCAATACAATGAAAATTAGTGGCAATGATGTTCAAGTTGACTCAACATTACTATTTCAAAGAATTATTTGCACCGTTCATTCTAGCCTGGAGTTAAAAAAGTGCTTTAGTTTCGAATTAGCTTCAGTACCTCTTTCTCTTTTCGATGCGAAAGGCTTAATGAGGAAAACTAATAAAGCAGCTTTATACCAGATTGTCAATAATGAATACCGATTTATGTACTTCAACAAACTTGTTGGTAAAGCCAACACCATTGTCATGTTGTCAAAACTACCACTAACTTCTGCTGCAGCTCGGCAACACTCGTATCGGGTTTTTCACCAAATTCAAACATGGAGAGGAATTATGCTCGAACCTACCGACTCACAGTGTGGGTATTTGACACAGATAGTTGATCGAAATTTTTTTATGTAGACCTTATATAAATTATTGCTATTTTTAATTAAAGAGGAAATAATATGAACAAAATAAAGGATAATTCGTCGATTCTAAAAAATGAAAGAAAAATCACTGTTCCAGTGTTTCCACGGTCAGTGCCTGTAGTAATATCGCAACTACTACTACTAATGCTACGACTGATCCGCGAGCAATGCCCATACCACTAAAGTCGCTACTAATGCCAAATTGTGCTGTACTGCTAATGGCACTAATGCGATCGCTTTGTACACAACAATGCCATCGCGGTTTACACCTCGCATTAGTATATCACTGATTGGCAAATTAGATGAAACCAAGAATGTTTTTCTCATTTTATCAAAGTCGCAAAAAGTCGCAGTATTTTATTTTACTGCATGAAAGCCCAATGTTTACTAAGTAAAACGTATATAGACAATATGCTGAATTCTTCGAAATGCGCAACTAAATCTCTAAGTATAATAAAAATGTCACAAATTTAATCAAATTTTCTGAACGCCTAACTTTTGGTTGCAAAAAAAATCGTTAGTATAGAGAATATCAAAGCAAATAATACGTTTTTGTAGAATACATACCTGCAGCTTGCTGAGCCATTTTCAATCAAAACAATATTATAAACGTAAAAAGAGCACAAGAACAACAACCATTTATAATTTTAAACATAAAATTTAGCCATTTACCTCTTATCTGTAAGAAGTAACAACTTTGACGTTTCGTTGAAATAAATGAATGCAACTAAACACACCCATAGCAACGCCATTCATGGCAGACATGATTTAACTTATCATTTATCTTTTTTGGGAAATCTTAAACACATTTGCTTTTTCGAATTTCGATGACCTTTTTCATGCTAATACCCCACCGTGCGACTGAGGATGGAAAAAACTTGGCGGTATATTAACCCCAACAATGACAAACAAAGAGCCAGCCCCTGCATCTATTTTAACGCTTATTTCATGTTCATGCAAATTAGGGTGCGAATACAGATGTAGCTGCAGAAGAGCAGGCTTGCGTTGCTCTACAATGTGTTATCATTGCCATGGACAGTCGCGCTTGAATGTTGAACCTGCGGAAGATGACGAGAATTACTAGTTAACATTTGATAATTAGTGGATTAGCACTACAGGGGATACCACTTTAAAAAAACGCATCAAATACTTTACCTCTAGGGTGACGTGGAAATAAGTACAAATCACCCTTTTTATAGGGGTGGAGGAGTGAGAGAGAAGAACGTATATTAAAATTCTAAGTATAATTTAGTGGTTACAGCTTTTTGTTAGAGTTAAACATTAAACTTTAAATTAGATTGAACTACAGATAGTGCTAGTCATAACCAACCCTTATATTTGCGCCCTATTTGCCACTTTATTATTAACTTTAGAAAAAAAGTGTAATTATCCTTTTGATAGAGAATTTTATGAAGAACAATTTTATATAGGTATTTTTGTTGAGAATTGCACCGTTGCCGAGATTATCTAAAAAACTCAAAATGGGGGTAAAATCGATGTCATGGGGGATGACGCACACTATTTAGGGGTGGGAACTTTTCGGTTTAGTAAACCTCATGCTATCCCCAACATACCTACCAATTTTCAAAACTTTCTGAATTTTGTCTGGTTTAAATCGTAATATTACTGGATAATATCAGAAAAAATGATAATACATACGGTGTACCATTTAAAAATTTGATATTACTTAATTTTAAATAGTCGAAATTCATAAATCAGGGCAATATCCCGCAGCCGAGCGAGCCTACCAAAAATACGTCCAGACTTAGCCGCAAGCTTTCTTTGATCGGCCGTCGACAAACCGACAGGGGACGGATAGCAACGAGGCTCTCGCGAGACCCGTCCAAACTTAGCGAATTTGGAATATCTCGCGCTAGTCTTGCTTTCGTCTCGTCATGTCTGGACGCACCATAAGGTGTCTCTATTGCAACTTGTTTAATGCGTTCGTGTGCCGGCGGTACGGCAACCAGGTTTCGCTCCTGTATAACATGGTGCGGATTATTATTGCTTTGTACACAAGCAAGTTTAGTTTAGAATATCTATCTTGTTAGTTATCTGTCTATAGCTTAACATTATCCTAATATGCATTATTCTGAAATAGCAACGTCTATTACAAAATCTCTCCTCGACAAAAATAGAAAAGCGACTATAAATACGACCACGCTATGTTTTGACTAATTCAGAACAAGAATTGCTAGAAGCTAATTAGGTATTTATTTTGAAAAATCGAAAATGTAAAATCTGGAAGAAATCCTACCGATTTTGCGAGCGAAAATCCTCATTTCCTTTTATAAAATTTGTCGACATCGTTTCGTCTCTATCCCGGGGGAAATTAGCTCATTATCGATTGCGACTTTTTCGGAAATTGAATGTTTATCGCGAGTGAAATGTCTCGAAACGTCGTACAGAGGGCATTGGATTGTCCGGATTTATCCGTAACTGTATTTAAAGAAATAAAATTAGATTTTTGAGAGATAATATTTGTAGTTAATTTAAGAGAAATTTTTTCTTAGTTATTATTACCATTATTATTAAAATAATAAATATAAATAATACATATACAATATTGTTTGCCACATACGACACGGAGTACTGTAGCTAAACAATTAGAGTTTTACAAATTGTAAGTTTTTTACAAGATACAGAGGATCCCAAATAAGAAAAAAATATTATAGTTGTAATTTTTAAACACCATGTAGGTATATTATTCTAGTTTTAAATTCTCCGATTGAAATACAGGTAAATTTGATTAAGGTTTATCACACTTAAACCTTACCGTTTTTGAAATATTTTCAATTTTATGAAATTGCAGTAAACATTTTAAGGATTCATTTCTCCAAGGGTATCAAAGTTTTCAATACTAAATATTTACTGAAAGTTTATTTATTGATTAGATATTGTGTTGCAATAATAAACAAAATATTACCTTATACATTAAAAAATATATACATCTAAAAATTTATATTAAATAATTACGAACTTTAAACGGCAATAACTTGTTTAATTTGAATGGAGCACCCTGTATATTTTAAGAGAATCAGATGCACAATTTAATTGTCTATCAAATTGTATTATTCCATTTTTTACCCATCTCTTCAAGTTTTCGTAGAATATGCATTTTCTTATAATTTAGGCCTCATTTAATACTATACCCATGGAATATTGACATTTTCGATTATTGTTAAAGATGTAACACACATTTTTAAAGAGATACTATAAAAAAATTGTTTAAATATTTTTTGTTAAAGAGGATCAATTAATATGATCCTAGTATTCAAACTACCTACATTAATTGACTGTTTACGTTGATTAATAATAATTGTTCCAGACACAAAAAAAAACTGAATTTTGTATGTCTATTAGGCAGTGTAGTAAAAAGTATCACCTTATAAATTTTATTTCATTTTTTGACGAATGCTTATTTATAACAGAGTCGTTCATTTTCATACTGATATAAATTTTTGGATACTCTCTATAAGGTAGTATAATTTGTATTATTGCAAAACAATATTATCTGATCAATAAATAATCTTCAGTAAATATTTAGTATTAACTAATTATTTATTTTTCATTTAATACCCTTGGACAAATGAAGCCTTTAATTTTTTACTGCAATTTCACAAAATTGAAAATAGTACAAAAACGGTAAAGTATAAGTGTGAAAAACCTTAATCAAATTTACCTTTATTTCAATCGTAGAAACTAAAAATAGAATAACATACAGGGTGTTCCATTTAAAAAAAAATAGAACTATAATATTTTTTACTTATTTGGGACACTCTGTATCTTGTAAATTTGTTTTTAAATTGTAGCTATGATACTCCTTCAACGAACCCAAAACTTACAATTTGTAAAAATTTAATCGTTTCTCTGCAAATTTACGTAAATAACTCAACCGTTAACGAAGAAACAGCGGTATTAAAAGCAAAAGCCAGCCGAAGTAAAATTTTGGAAAAAATGATCTAATTCAAAAATATTACGCCATTCCGTAAAGGACAATGGCAACATCAAAGAACTCCTCCCTTGCTTCAGCCCCTCTGAGAAGTTAAATGAGACTCTTAACTCTCTGAGTAATTTTATTAAAGCATTATAAGTTGATTAAATATTTTACCGGACTTTTTTTTCGACCTTTTCCCCCTTGGAAACGTAATTTCGTTAAGGAGAATGAAATTTCTAATTTGTTTAGTTTTTTAATCGGCAAGATCGTCCTTGACGCCCTTCCTGTAAATAAATAATTTTTATTTGATTTTAATTATGACGGTATTTTTCATTTCCTTGTGCTTCAGCATTATTAATAAAAGCATTTGGTCGTTAAGATTTTTTTAAAGCAAAAAATGGATCATTACATTTACTTGAGAATATGACGACCTCAATAAAAATATGTACTGGGTGGCCAACTAAGAATGGAGGACGCCGGCTGTATCTCAGAAACTACTTATCGTATAACTTTGGGAAAAAAATTCTAATAAGTAAATCGACCAAGAGAAATCGCTGGATATTATTTTCAAGTTCGAAAAATGCCCGCTAGAGGGCGTTTCTCTAATAGCCAATCAGAAAACAAGATTTTTCTCAAAAATATGCAGGTGAACAGGAATTTTAAATATTACTATTGTAATCATCAAGAAATTTGTAATTTTTTTGATTTAAAGTATTTTGCTCTATCTCATAAAATAAAGTGGTGGGGGAAGGTTAAATTTGCTTTTATTATTACCCGTCCGCCGGATAAAAAGCAGGCGAAAAAATGCGATAAAATAAAAATAGGTAGATATGTGATAAGAATGTTTCAGAATTTGTATTTATTCGTGTTTTAATAGCCTAAACGAATACATAGATTCTCGCGACAGTTCTCGTGTAAAATTTATTTTTTAAGTAAAATAATGGATGTTTACGAAGTTCGTGAGGAAATTCAAATTGTAAAATGGTATTTCCAAAATAGGTCTTATCGGAATATACAAACAATTTTTCCACAAACTTTTGTAAACAGGCCAATTCCATCTTTACCTACTGTATCAAGAGTTATTAATAATTTTGAAACACATGAGTGCGTGTTCCCACAAAAACACAAAAAGCCTGATGAGTTGATTAATGAAGAACAGAAGTTAAAGCAAGTTTTCATTTGTGCTACCGCGGGTCAAAATCACCCGTTTTTCAAGTAATCAAATTGCTGAGGTGGTTGTCCTGCCCACAATGCCCGTATTGTTCAAGAATATTTGAACAATACTTTTCCCAACCGTTTAATTAGTGGATATGGAACTATTTTGTGGCCCGCTAGATCACCAGATCTTTCTCCCAATGACTTATTTTTGTGGGGTTATGTAAAATCCAAAGTGTATGGTCATAATACGGCTAATAACCTGGATGAGCTTCAAGTAAAAATACGAGAGGCTTTCCAAACTATTAGCCCTATTATGTTAGCCAATGTGAGACGAGGATTTTACGACCGCCTAGGCTTTTGTCTAGCACAAGAAGATGGCCTTTTTGAATTTTTTTATAACTTTTTCTTATTTAGAGTTAGTTAGTTTTCTTGTTTATAGTTATTTTAGTTTTTTTTTGGGTTTAGAGAATTTATTTATTTTTAGTTTTGGCTTGTAAACACACTCAAATAATAAATATTTAAGTATTTTCATTTTAAATGTTACCTTAAGTGAAGGTAAGCACTTAAAATGAAAATAATAAATACTCGACACTCCTCGCGTCGTATTCCTAGTCTGTCACGACCGACCCGTCCAAGCACACCTGCAACTGCGTACTGCCTGACCAGCCGACTAGGCGGCAATCTCGAGTACGAACGCAAAACGGGTAAACGTAAATTCGTCCGGCAACTTGCTATGTTACTAGTAGCCTGGTCTTCTCTGTATAAAAGGGGCATTAAAAATATGAAAGTACATTATTAAATTAAACGATGAATTTGCTTTTGCCAGACATTTTTTGTGCGAGAAAACCCCAAAACAAAGACCTTAAGATATGATAATTATGGCGGAGGTCGACATAGTTGATTGATAGTTTTCATTTTGAAATCCACACACAGACATAGACTATTTTAGTTTGGTATTTTATTTCTTCTCATTTAGAAACAGTGGCTGCTGAAAATGGGAACATCTTGTACACAAAATGCAGAGAATGTTTCGAAACATTTCCTCTAAAAGTTTTGATTTCGCATCGAAACATTTCAGGAAATGGCTAGTGTCACTACATTGGAAACACACATAATAAAACCATATAAAATATATAGGTTTCGAAAATGTTTCCTATTTGTGGCATACTGTTTCCATTTTGTGCCAAGAAACAGACACGGTTATTAGAAACATTTGTTTATTACCTAAAATGTGTCCAAAATGCTACTTGAGTGGGGACAAAAAAGGTTAAAAGAAAAACTTTTGAGAGAGTTTTATTTAGTTGCTAAAAAATGCCAAAATCAATAAAAATATTGTAACAATCTTTATTAAATTTGTCTTTATTTAGTTAACAACTATGTTTTTTTCTTTAGTTAACAAAAAAAATATCCGTCCTAATACCCTTCCAATTCAATAAAAAGTCAAAAGATTTTAATAAAATTATTCTTCCCTTCGTTGTATTTTATGATTTTTTTTATATACCTTGTCATTTTTTATACTGATACGAAAAGCTTCAAGAGAAAGTTTCGATTTCCTTACTTTTTTCTTTTGAAAAAGCATGTCTTGAAGAAAATATTATCTGTTTTTCTGATTTTTTTTTCTATAAGATTATCATTTTTATTCGAAAGACTGAAAGTAATGAAAAAATATTTTATAAGCATAATAATATTCCGATGATGAAAAAAAATGCTCAAGAGGATTTTTTCAAGCATCATGCCTCAAAGATATAGACATGTATTTATTTAGCGATATATTGCAAACAACATATGAAATATTGACATGCCAGTAAAAGGTTGAAAGAAAACATATGTTTCTATAAAAAATAAATGATAAAAAAGCAAGACTTTTTTAAATGTGTAAAAATAAACTTTTAAGTAAGACTGTAAAAAATATTGATACACTCTCTAACGAAATGAACTGTGAAGTAGCAGCCGTAGAATTAGACTTCTTAAATTGTATAATAGTAACTATTTATAGACCACCAAGCGGTGATTTGTATATCTTCTTGGATATTATTGAACAAATATTGATTGTAACTTTGAATCTTAACAGATATGTAATTATCAATGGCGATTTTAATTTTAATTTTATAAACCCTGACTATAGATGTAAATTGTCTCTAGATTTAATTAGTTCATTTGGCTTTTCACAAGAAATTTTTGAAAAAACACGGGCGGAAAATTGCTTGGACAATATATTTGTCAATTTTAGAAACGACCTATCCTTCAAAACAAGTGTATATGACCCTTTACTATCGGATCACTGTGCTACTGTTATAAATGTTAATTTTGTTTTAGAGGAAATGCAAAACCAAAGACATAAATTTCATAGGCCATTATCACTTGAAGGTCAAAATCGGTTTTTTCACCTGTTGGATGGTGAAGACTGGAGTTGCTTGGAAAACTCGGAAAGCGTGGAGTGGCAGTTCGCTGTATTTTATTCTGAACTCGTTGACTATCTGAATATATCATTCCCTTTAGTCAAAAAGAGGGCAAATCAGCGTGGTAGAATTTCTTGGTATAATGATGAGCTGAAACGTATGCGTGACCATTTAAAATTTCTAACAGAAATAAAAAACAATTATAATTTCCCGGAAATCAATACTGAATTAAGGTCTTTTAGGAAAAAATATAAAGCAAAAATTACTTTTTGCAAAAAACAAGCAAACTCGAAATATATTAAAGACGCTGACAATATGGTGAAGGCTACATGGGATATAATAAATTCATACAGAGGTCCTATAAAATATACTGTGAGTACGAATGTTAGAGCAAATGATTTTAACTATTTTTTTTGTGAATATAACCGAAAATATTGTAGTCTCTGAGCGTAGAAAATCGCACAGCGCTTGACTATATAACAAAATTTTCTAATAAACCTTTAAATCTAAATTTTTCCTTTACAGAGGTAACTTTCATAGAAACTCGAAACGCCGTAAATTCATTAAAAAATAAGCATAGTAAAGATATTTATAACATGACCATTCCACTAGTTAAAAAAGTAATAAATTTATTAATATATCCTCTAACTAAATTATTCAATAGATGTATAAGAGACGGTACGTATCCCAGTTGTTTAAAAATTTCCAAAATCGTACCAGTATTTAAAAAAGGTGATCCTAAAAGTGTGAATAATTATAGACCTATAGCTTTATTACCCACACTTTCAAAAATTTTTGAATGTTTATTGAAACACCAGTTAACACATTACTTTGAATCTAATAACTTGTTCATAGAGAATCAGTTTGGGTTTCGTAAAGGAAAATCTACAACAATGGCTTGCATTCGTTTGATGGAAGATATAATTGAGGGTTTTGAGAGCGGTAACTATGTTGGTTCGGTCTACTGTGACCTTACCAAGGCCTTTGATTGTGTGGATCACAACATACTTTTACAGAAAATTTCATATTATGGAGTAAATAATTTGAGTTCGAAATTATTGGCTGATTATCTTTTAAACCGATCTCAACAAACATTAGACAACGGTACGCTCTCTGATGTGAGTGTTGCAAAATATGGGGTTCCGCAAGGCTCAGTATTAGGACCTTTATTGTTTTTAATTTACATTAATGATTTACCTGTGGCTACACTTCAGAATAATTTCATTTTGTTTGCCGATGACACTACTATCTTATGTGCTCGGAAATCCCCTGAAGAAATTCAAACTAATTTTGAATCGATTTTGCTAAATGTTGGTGACTGGTTTCAGGCAAACCGATTATGCCTGAATGACACTAAAACAGAAAGAGTTATTTTTTCTCTTAAAACAAAATATAAAGTAGATTTCTGCAGTGTCCGATTTCTAGGAATAAAATTTGACACAAAACTGAGTTTTGAAAGTCACGTAGACTATGTGGCAGGGAAGGTTTCCATAAGCATGTAAGCATTTCGGCGATTGGCTAAGTGTGTGGAGAGTAATGTGTTAGTAGCTGCCTATCATGCTCTCATTCACTCGGTGCTTACTTATGGAATACTTGTTTGGGGTCATTCAGCTCATGCTGACAGACTGTTTGGACTGCAAAGAAAAGCATTGAGAATTTTGTCGAATTTAAGTTATCAAGCAGATACAAAAAACGCCTACAAAAGACTGGGAATACTGACACTTCCATGTTGCTATATCCTCCAGTGTCTTTTATCTGTGAAGGATAACCTAGAACTATATACTACGCATGATGAACAACACAATTATGCAACCAGAAACAGAATGAATATAAAGCCTGTTCATTTGCGCCTCGGAAGATGTTGGAACTCCAGCCTTCATTATGCTCCTGCATGCTTTAATAAATTATCTAAAAATGTCAGAAATTTACCAAGACATCAATTTAAAACGACAATTAAAAGCTACCTTCTTGATATGGCTTATTTTAGTGTTACTGATTTTTTAGAAAGCAGTGAAGGGTTATAGCTTGGTTATAGGTTAAAACATTTACATTGTGTATGTATTGTTTTTTTGTGTACTTTAAATTACTGTTAGATAATTATTGCGCTTGTTTTATATTTTTGCATTTTACAAAATATGACTTTGTGTAAGGATACTTGTATCTATTAACATGCAATAAATGATTTGATTTGATTTGATTTGAAATATCTGCAATCTGGAAATTGTTTAGCTAAATTCATATTAGTTATCGATTTAAGGCCTAATATGGATTAAGCTAAGTTTCACAAAGTTGAAAAAAGTTTCACTTTGTTGGTCCAGTCCAGTTGACGGAAGATTTCTTCTAGTGTTGCTGTAAACAGCTTTGGGGATATCGTGTCTCTCTGTCGTACTCCTTTGCCAGTTGGAAACTCTGGGGTTGTTTTATATATAATTAATCTTGCTTTGGCTTCTTGGTATATATTGGCGAGAGTTTCTATATAAGGCCTCAAAGGCCTGTCAATATAATCTTTTGCTAGGGCTTCTAGATTATGATTATTAAGATTTTTGTTTAAATGGATGTATTATATTAAACTAATAATAACATAATATTATTTATTCAGCTTGATTGGGGACCAAGTTAAGCCATTCCAAAATCCACAATAAACAGACTAAAAGTTTGAATGTTTATATTCCCTAGATAATATCAGTTACCCATATAGATTCGTAAGTCTATGAGTTTTAGAGATAATCTTTATCCATAATACCGCACAACTTACTCTAAATCTATCCTCGCCTGTCTAAACCTACTCGCCGCCTGAAAAAACATTTACTTTTCATACCCAATTTATAGCGAAATTTTCGTATATTCATCAAACTACTGCTATACAGGGTGTTTTTGCCTGAGTATTAAGAATTGCGAATATTGTTGTTATTGGTTGATTTTAAAAAATCCAGAGGCGGCAAAACTGACATTCGTTCGTACTATTTAAAATCTGGTGGCGGGTATATTGAAACTGATTTAATATTTGCGAATATTCGCTGCGAATTTTTGAGCCTTTAGGTTATAATATGTCATCTCTTATCATTTATTTCCTGTTACGGTTGTAATAATATAAATATTGGTTAAGATGGAAGAAACTCTCTCTCTCTCTCTATCTTTATTCCTACAAAAGGAATGTAGTGGTCATGTGATGTGTGAGGTTTGTCTCCATAATTCCCTGTCTTGTGCTTCATGTACAAGCGTGTGCAGTGGCTTGTGGGTGATTTTTGATAGCTGGTCTATCCATCGGGAGGGCGAGCGGCCTCTTGGTCTTCTTTCCGGAACCTTGCCCTGTATAATGAGTTTTTCCATATAGTCAGTATCCCTCCTCATAACGCGACCGAAATATTTAAGTATACGTGACTGTATAGAAGTTGAGAGGCGTTCTGTGATGTTCAGTTCTTGGATTATGGATTCATTGGTTCGCCGGGCAGTCCAGGGAATTCTGAGCATTCGTCGCCAACAGTACATCTCAGTTGTTTCAATTTTTTTCATTTCTGACTGTCTCATCTTCCAGGACTCGGAGCCATACATTAATATAGGAAATATTAAGTAGTGAACAAGCCTTTTTTTTAAGTGTTTAGATATGTTTTTGTCTCGCCATATCTTTGAGAGTTTTCGCACTGCCACTCTTGTGATTTCACATCTTCTTCTTATTTCCTCTTCTAACGATCCCGTGTTGTTTATAAGTGACCCAAGATATATATATTGACTTACAACATCAAAACGACCAATGCTCACTACATCAGGTTTGTTGTTGTTGTTTTGCCTTTCTCGCTTTCGTCTTCAACCAATTTTAGAAGCTGCAGTAACTCTTCCTCGTTTCCCGCTAGAAGGACCGTATCGTCTGCAAATCTGAGGGGTAATTTTGTGACCATTAATTGTTATCCCCCCCCCTTGCCAATGTTCCAATGCCCTTCTCATGATATATTCAGGATATATATTGAATAACTGAGGAGATAGTATGCACTCCTGCCTAACACCACAGGTAGGCTGGAAGTCTTCCGAAGTAACGCCATTGATGGTAATTCTACTTTTGGTATTTACATAGAGATTCAGGATCAATGAAATCAAATGAAGAGGCACGCCCATTTCTTTAAGAACCATCCATAGTTTTGACCATTTGACTTTGTCAAAAGCTTTTCGATAGTCTATGAAAGAAATATAGAGCGGATTGTTAAATTCTCGGGCCTTTTCGATAATCTGACGGACATTCAAAATTTGTTCACGTGTTCCTCGACCTCTTGTGAATCCTGCTTGTTCTGGGGGGATTTGTGGTTGAATATACGGTTTTAACCTTTCGTTAATGATATGAAGTAGAATCTTACTGGCATGTGAAATTAGCGCAATGGTACGAAAGTTATCGCATTTGGCTGGAGATCTCTTTTTGTGGATGGTTATTATGGAACAATCGGTCCAATCTGATGGCCATTGGTGAGTATGCCATATCATATTACATAACTTGTGCAAGATGTCCACACCAAAATCTCCCGACGCTCGGAGCATTTCGGCCGTGATGTGATCTGGTCCCGGGGCTTTATGATGTTTTAGGTTTTTTATTGCTGCTTTAATTTCCGATCTCAGTATGTCTGGTTCTTCATTAATTATATCACTGTGGAAAGAGCAACTAGGCTGAGGATCTTTTTTCTTTATACAGTGTTCCGCAGTATGTTCGCCATCGTTCCACTATTTCGTTAATTTCGGTTTTAAGTTGTCCTCGATCGTCTTCTATTGCCCATGTTTTTGGCTTGAATTCTCTTGTGAGGTACTTTATCTTTTTAAATAGGTCCCCTGGTTTGGGGGTCGATGGTGCAACTGTGTTTGATCGGCGCTTGAAAAGTAAACATAGTTATTAAGACTAGTTTTGAAGAATCCTTGATCTATCCAATGTGTCTCCGATAATCCTGCAATATCGATTTTATATCTGGACAGTTCCTTTTCTATAATTGCTAGTTTCCCGGTATGAGTTTTAAGTCCTTGTACATTCCACGTAGCCACGCTCAGGGTATTCCTCATTTGTATATATCATTTGCTGTTTGTAAGGCCAGTAGCTTCCTTATGTCCGCAAGAATTCTGGCCTTTGATATTCTTGCGGCCGGTAGCTGATTTACCACTACTTGACCCGGACTCAAGGTAGCGCCGGTTGTCAATCGGATTGCATGACGGAAGAAGAACGATAGTATTTACGGGATTAATAATATTAATAATTGTATAAAACTTACATTATCTGAGGTATTAGAATGCTGTCTTAGTATCTATGTATCTCTGCTAAGATAGACAAGTGTTGCTTCTTACCTAAAAATAAAAAAAATATATTAGTACCGTATATGATGATCGTATATTATGATTACTATCATATTATGTTGGTTATAGTATTTTATTAAATTAATAGAGATTTTTCTTGTATTTCTTTATTTCAATTTAAAGATTTATAGAGATCCCGAGCTGTGTTTTAGTTATCCCAAATATACAGTGTGTTTCAAAAAACATGTGCCATCTCTCGTGGGGAGATTCCTCACGTAAAATTAAGATTTATTTTTACTATCAAGATAGGTCTGATTCTGCTTTGTTTCGTAGCTACAGGGTGTTAAAGTCTTAATAATATTTCGATTTATTATAATTTTCTTCCAAATACTTTTAGTGATTCGAATGAAATTTTGAGGGTAAAAGTTTCTATAAGTGCTACATATTTTAATTCTAAAAAAGTGTCAATAAATTCATCGGAGACGTGGATATGGGTTATCACTGGAATATTTAAAAAAAAGAATGGCGCCACTGACTTTTTTTTTGTCAATTAACTGACAGTTTAATGTCAATTGAAAGTTATCTCTTGATATTTTGTCGAATTCGGCCTCCTTAATGAGATAAACGCAATTTTATTAATCACAATTAATCAAATTAAAATAAAAATAAAATTAATGAATTATATAATATTTTACCTAATTTACTATTAAATATTATTACTATTAGTTCAACCTACAGCAAGTTCAAATAAAAATCTATAAAATAATAAAATTTTAGATAATCACAAAAAAACTATTTTTAAAAAGTTTTAACGTCCTGTAACTCTAAAACTATGCATTTCCATACCCATGTTTATAGGAACTTTTTTCCATATTTTTCGACAAGGATATTAAAATTTTTTAAAGGTTGCAATTAGACTTGGATTAAGACAAATTAATAAAATTGCGTTTATCTCATCAAGGAGGCTGAAATCGACAAAATATCAAGAGACAACTTTTAATCGGCATTAAATTGCTTACACTGTTTAGCTAACAGGAGAAAAGAAGTCAGTGGCGTTCATGCTTTTTTTTAGAAAAATATTCCAGTGATAACCCATATGCACGTCCCTGGTGAATATGTCAATACATGTTTAGTTTTAAAATATGTCGCATTTATAGTAACTTTTACTCTTAAAATTTCATTCGAAACGCTAAAAGTACTTGGAAGGAAATTATAATTAATCGAAAAAATATTAAGATTTTAAGCGGAATCGGAAGTATGTTGATATGAAAAATTAATTTTATTTTTACGTGAGGAATCTTCCCAAGAGAGATGGCACATGTTTTTTGAAACACCCTGTATACCAAAATAATTAATGTCTTTTTTTTAAACGTTACATACATCTAGAACAGTCCTAGAATTTTTATTTGAACACATAGTCAAATACACCCGGTACATTACTCCCACAACTCCCTTTTCATCCGATTCCCGCCAAGCTCTCCCACTTTCAATCCCTCTGGAACGAATCCATCGGTCCAAAATCCCCGCGGTCTGTTATTTCATCTTCTTAGCATAAGTGGCCTGATGTTTATTCGGAATGTGCGGCTGCCTTTTTGCAAAATTGAATCTTTAATCGAAGGAAAATATCGGGGATGGACAGGCACCGTTAGCGGACTTTTGTTTTTGAATGTCGATGGGTTTGTTGTAGGATCCAAAGTCCAGCAGAGATGTTTCTGTGAGATAACAGGCAAAAGTAATTGGTTTTGGGTTGATAAAATCGATATTTCAGTTAGGTGCAAAAACTTTAATAATAACCTCTTTAGAAAGTTGAGTTTTAGAGATTGTTGATTGTAGGTTGAATGGGAGGGGGAAGTTGATCACCGCCGGCTTGAGTTAAATAAATAAATAAATGCCTTTATTGTCAAAAAATTTTACAATTTGTAGACAAAGGTAAAGTAAACAAACAAAGTAAACAAACAAACAAACAAAAGAGAATACAAAACATTATACAAATTACATTGTCAGTCTTATTGTTTAAAATAAACATTTATAAATGTTTAGAATGTCAAAGAATAAAAAAAATAAAAATAAGATTCAAAATATTTAGTAAGTTTATAGTAAATATCAATGACCTCTAAATAAATTTATTTCGATGTCATTTGTAAATATAGAGCAAACATTAGACCAGTGTTTACAAGATCATGTCATTTACGGGGTAGAAAGCCTTGTCTAGTAAATAACATTTCAATGCTTTGCGAAATGAAGAAAATGATGTTATGGATTTGATTTCAAATGGCAGGTGATTGTGCATTTTTTTTCGAGTTGTATAATATTGAACTTTTAACTAACTCTGAGCGTGGGGTAGGTAGATAAAGATCCTAAGTGGATAAGTGTGAGATGGCCTTTATTGAGAAGCTGATACATCCTTACGTATTAGGCAAACGGATTCAAATATAAATAAGGAAGGAAGAGTAAATATTTTTAATTTTTTAAAAAAGTCCTGGCAATGAGTTCTGCTGTTTAGTCCCAGTGAATATCGAACAACTATCTTCTGGAGCTTCAAAATGCGGTCAAATTGAGTCGCAGAACACGCACCCCAAAATGGAAGGGCATATCTCATTTCCAATCCAAAAATTCATAATAAACAGTTCTAGCCACTGACTAGTTAAGCTCCTTAGAAACAGATCTTAATGCAAAACAGGCAGAGCTTAATTTTTTCGATAAAGCGTCGATATGCATGTCCCATTTCAGAGAAGGGAAGGGGAGGGAAGATATATTTTATTTCCGTTTATTTCTAGACCTAAAACAAAAACAAATATTTCACGTACTCTACTATACTATGAAAGGAATTTTATTTCAATCTTATTCACAATTTTTAACTCTGTTATCTTATACTCATACAGTCTCAGCTACTAAAAGAAAAACAACCGGCGGTACATGAAGATAATCTTAAAAGGCCGCCGGCCATCGAAAAGATTTCCAAACCAAACAGTCCTTCGAAAACGGACCCTACGACTATTTTCCTTCTTTATCAAATATTTTTATTTGCCTTTCCGGGCAAAATAGGGGAAGATGGGGTGGGAAAGGACCGCTGTCACAACGTTTTCGTTCTTGGGGGGAAAGGAGAGTCCATCCTTAAACAAACAACGTGAAAATTTGAGGATATTTACAGTAAAGAACGAGGTATAGACGTTTATATGACCCTCAGTTTTATGCGTTTAATATCGAAAAATGTAATAAAATACAGTAGAGTATGTCTAGGGAAAGGATTCAATATCTGTCATTTTAGTGCAGAACTAAATTTTTTTCCTTCCTGTTTTTGGATAACGACTGTAGAAATAATTTGAACAAGATTTATAATGGGTGTATTTAGACAGATGCCACTTGTCTTATCATTATTCAATTCAGTATTCGTATTCTCAGAAAGTTGTTAACAAAAGTTTATCATTTATCTTAAAATAAAATGTTAATCAATCACAATTGTTTGTCGCCATCATTTACCGGATTAATAATACAGAAATTACAGCTTAATTACAAACAATTCATTATTTAAAGTGATTTACAGTAATTTTATTAAATTATACGAATATTCTTGTTGATTATTGGTTTCAAATAAATATGACACTGTCTTCCAATGAAAATGCGAGTTACTAACTCTAAATTCTAATTCTGAGCTGGCAAATGATCTAGATGCTTTACCTAGACCGTTATTCAGAAGCTAGTAACTTACCGATAAAAATATGTATGAAATCAAGGTTGATACAGTAAACAGTATCAAGTTTATTATAGTGATTTTCTTAGCCGCGTATGGCACAGATCGTTACCCAGTGTTGTCACAAGCATATTTTTCATCGGGGTAGATTATCACGAGATAGCGGGGTAAAACTGTTTTACAAAAGGGTAGCTCTATCCCGTATGGGGTAGCTGTGGCAACACTGCCTCTATCACTTTTCCTCTCGATAGCTCGCGCGTCACGTCCGTCTCGCATACGTCTCGCGGCCATCATTCAAGGCCGTGTGTCACCGTTCCACTCAGTGGCGGCTCGTGGTTATTATTGTAGGAAGGTCAATATCTAAAAATATTGCGTCGATTTTTTTTAAGACGCGCCCAAATTTAATTGGTTTCTTAGAAGGTACTTGTACGTTTAGTTAAAGAAAAATAAATCTAAAAATAAATATAAATTCTGTTAAAATGAAACCTACCCTTACATTTTTAAACAGGTAGTCTAGAGTGAAAAATCTTTTCAGATTCATCATTTTTTGTTATGGGTAGCGTGACTATTTTATAATTATAAAAAAACAATTAAGTTGAGCGGAAGCCAAACGTGGATAAAAAGTACACCGACTCTTTGGGGCGTATGTTTAATGCTTTGTCTTGATGATGTTAGTTACACAAATCTACTATAACTTACCTTAGCTCTGTACCTTGGGTATTAAAATAAATGTAAACGTTGCTGTAACGTTGTGTCGACGTTGAACTAGTACTACAACAAAGTAAAAGCTTCTACGACGTCGAATAAACGTTGTCTTGTAACCTTTTTTGCTTAAGTGATTTTTAGGTGATTCGAACAACGTAGTTACAATGTTGGGCAATAAAGAGTTTTCCGACGTCACTTTCAGGACCTATTCCAACATTATGCAAACGTCGTCTGTTTTACTAATTCCAACGTTGTTTAGATTTCCTTATTCTTACGGTGGTAGGATGTCGAGCCACTACCCTTTTGCAACTGTATTGAACCATAACCTAAAATCTTAAATTTTCACTTTATTGTTCTGTTCAGTCAGACAGTTCAGTGCTGTTTTTGTTTTTATAAAAAAAACTTAATTAAAATGGGACGTAAGAAAGGCACATATAAATAAATTTAAATATACATCGACATATTACCGATACTTTATCCACTCCCTCGTTTATTTAGAGTATAGAGGGCGGCAAAAGCTAGACTCTAGGATGACTAAATTAGGCAATCTTGCGACTAGTATACTACCTGTTAAGGCTGAACTGCGACTTTATTAGTCCAGTATGCGACTACTCGAACTACTCCATCTTAATCTCCAAAACAACAAAGTGAAAGCCGCCATGTTGTTGAATAAGAAAATGTTTCGTTCCTAAAATAGCAGTTCCTGCTTTTTTTAATACATGAACTTGAAATATTTGACCCTAAACAACACGCGGAATTTTTTTTCGACTGCGAATAAATTATTCTTATTTTACTAAAAAAAAAATTTCAAGAAATGTTTTAAAACTTCTTTAATTTTAAGGCCCATTAGTATTTTTCAAAGTAGAAACAATACATTTATCAATAAAGTTGTTTGCGTTTAACTTTTTTGCCTTGGGTAACGAGTTACAGAGTTGATTAAAGTGTTTCATGATGGAGAACTAGCCTCTGTAAAACCGTCTCAGACACTGGGTTTTGTCAAAGCCATGAGACTGTATGATGATGAGTTATAACTCAAGAAAGGAAGACACAATAGATCTGCAAGGTCGCGGTAAAAAAATACAAAATATTTAAACAATTTTTGGAAACGACTAATTCATGTAAAAATACTCCAAGTTTTTTGCAAATACCAAACATATTTTAAATTCATGTTTATCCTTCCCCCTCCACTGATTTTTTTCCTGTTTTCCCCTATATCAAAATTTCACCGATTTTTTTGCAACGTAGAGACTTTTAAAAGATTAAAAAAAAGTAATTTCCGCGGCTTTCCCGTTTTATTCTGACCCTCTTTTAATATTTTACAGGTACAAAAAAGCGAAACGTGTATCTAAACTTTTAAACGCGTGCGAGGGAGTGAGAGGGAATAAATAAAAAAAGTGTTTTATAGGCATAAATAACCGCCAACATCTGGATGGAAACAGAGAGGGCCTCTTTTTTGATATATACACGAGTTTATTTCTGAAATATTGACATTCTTCCTTTAAATTTTATATCATCCTTTTCAGAGGATAGAGAGAAAAAATACTCTAAAAGATTTTTTAGAGTTGAGTTATATATCTTTAGAAAACATATTCAGTTTAATGAAAATAGTGATTTTTTTTATTTATTTAAGTTTGTTTAACTAAACAATATAAAGCATACCGTATAAAAATAAACACACAACATTTATTTTAAATTTAAAATTTATAAAAAAAATTTGTTTGTTTGTATAATTGACAGATGGAAACGTTCATTCTTAATTTAAAAAGAGAGACTGAAAAGTCATAATATACGATTTTAATATAACATAAGACACGATTTTCTCATGTGCCTTAGGTATATGTTACAACACGCGAGTGCCATGCCATACAAAATTTTATCCAACAGCAGAACTGTTTCATGTCCAATCTCTAAAGAATAATTTATTTTAAAGGATCTACCAGTTCTACTGTCATTGTTGCGAATTAATAAATTACCAGGGTGCGTTTATGTTACTATGCAATATAGATGTGCGTTTTTTGTTTTTTTGTAAATAATAAATATCACTGACATTAAGACGTCATTTAAACGATAAAATAGCGAATTATCAACCAGCAAGTCAGATTTTAAAGAAAAATGATTCAGGAAGATCTTCCGCAAGTACTTGGGCCTACAACATTCTGAACAATGGCACTGTAAACACACTGGGCATTGTATGAGAAGATCATCAGCTACATTACTGGCAAATGCAGGAGTGGACATGGCAACGTTAAAAAGACACAAGACACAGTCAATGTAAAATATAACTGTCAAATGAAGTTGTCATTTCAGAAATTTATCTATTTAGTGCTTTATTATTATTATTAAAAAGTCATACTTACATCGAAACTATTAGCCATGAATTACACTACTGAAGAAAAAGTATTGATGATTAAATGGTATTATCAAGAAAATAGTTATCAAAAGGTGTCGGACATGTTTGCTGCTCTGTATCCGAATAGACCGATACCTGGAAAATCTACAATCTCAAGGAATATCCAGAGATTTGAGACCAAAGGTACCCTAATAAATAACTGCAGATGTGAAGCAAGGCAGGAACAGAGAGAAGATGCAAGAAATGATACCGACTTGGAAGTTTTATTGTGCGTGGAAGAGAACGATGAAAAGATCAGCACAAGGAAACTTGAGGATAAAATAGGAATAAATCACACTACAGCGTTTCGAATTTTGAAACGACATAAATACTATTCCTT
The DNA here is from genome assembly GCF_002938485.1 of Sitophilus oryzae. NCBI lineage: Eukaryota > Metazoa > Arthropoda > Insecta > Coleoptera > Curculionidae > Sitophilus > Sitophilus oryzae. The sequence goes on along the minus strand of NW_022147287.1, from coordinate 3,001,829 downwards.
CAAATATGAAAAGCACCAAGAGCTACGAGATGGGGACGAAATACGGTGGCAGGCGTTTTGTTTTGATATGATGGAAAGAGCAAACACGGATAGGGAATTTTTAAAAAACATATGTTTCACTGACGAATGCACGTTTACCTGAAATACTGAACGCAATGTTCAAAATTATCGATATTGGCACAAAGAAAACCAACACAGGTTTGTCGAAACGAGGACGCATTATCCAGAGAAAGTAAATGTTTGGGCAGGGATATTCGCACACAATATTATCGGGCCATTATTTCTTACGCGAAATTTAAATGCAGAATATTATTTGGAACTACTCGAAAATCATATTTTTAAAGCCATTTAAAAAACAGGATATACAAGGATAAAAAATACCCAAATCTAGACGAGTTAAAAAATGCTATTTCTGCCGAATGTAACAGAATTTCAGTTTACCAACTAGCGAATGTAACAAGAGAATTTTATGATCGCCCCATATAGCACGTCCAAATGAAATTACGTTTCTACACGGGAGACACATGAGAAACAACATATGTAATATATATCAGTTTCATATAAAATTTAAGGGTGAGATTGTTAATCTGGAAATAAAATACAACAAAGTCCAACAGAATGCTCGATGAATGAGTATGCTAACAAACCAACTGCTTGGAGGGAAAAGAGGAGAAAAAAAAATGACTAAACGAGGTCCACCAAATCGTGGCGATATACCAGTGTTTACCATTTTGGTATGTTGTTATACTAGGTACTTATATTTTTAATACATTTTGATACAAATTCTGTTCTTTTACAGTGTTTTCTTACTTCTGGTTTCTGCTATGTAAATAATTATTATTATTGTGTTATTTGCGCTATTGCATTCCATGATATAAAGAAATATAATAATTTTATTTTTTAACCACTTAATCCATTTTATGGAAGAAAAATGATACATCTAATACAAAACAAAAATGGAACAATTTTAAGGCTACTTCTCTTGAACTTACGATCGAAATAGTTTTGGAAAATACAAAGTTTTGTCCTAATTTTCGTTCTAAAAAGATATAATTGGTATCATTGAATAAATATTTCTTAAAAAGAACGAAAAGTTAGGCATTAAAACTTGTATTATTTCCTAAATTCGTTCATAAGAAGTAGTTTTATCTAGCACAAGATGTATATACGAAGCTAAATACATACGTATACACGCGGTAGTCACAACTGGAATGTGTAAACATAGTTTAAACGTAATACACAAGCACTGTGTATCCTACGGCACACTGTGTATCCCTTACTTTGTGTATACGTAAATGCTATACTGCGGCTACATTGTGAGGCGGATGTTTAACCTTTGTGCATATGTGTTGAACTACAATGTGTAAACGTTGCATATTTACATCGGGGTCACCCTGTGTCTACATCTAATAATGTAAACACATCGAAAATGTGATTTGATGTGCTGTATGGGACCTGGGTTATTGTCTAGCAGTCGATGGAGGAATATTTGAACATCTTCTTAAATCCTAAAGTTCTAACAATTTAATAGTACCTAAATTAATAAGTTACTGAATATTGAAATAATACTATAATTAACCTTGTAATTGATTACTTTATTTTACTTTAATTCATATTAATTTGTATTTATAAATACATCTTTAAGATTTTCGATGTAGGAATGAGTTTTCAATAGTAATAAAGCACTAAATCGGTTAATTTCTGAAACGACAACTTCATTTAACAGTTATCTTTTACCTTGACTGGTGCTCATAAGTAAATACAGGGCCATAAGAAAGGAGAAATATTTAAAAAGAAATCGGCGATAACTCGTAAACGAGCTAATAAAAAATATCTAAAGTTATTCTTTTGAATGTGGGTTTTAGTGCTCTTGAATAAACCTAAATAGAATTATTCTCTAAAATAATTAGGAAAGTCAATAATTGACCCCATTAAAATTTATATGGGATTTCCTATGTCCCGTCCGACGATGCAACACACGGTTTGTGAGTATTACAGTATTGTCTGTATAAGTAATGGCTGTTGGATAAAATATATTATACTTTAAGATACACCAAAATTTTAAGGAGCCCGTTATATCGTTGAATGTAGTACCAAATACAAAAATCCTATTACCAAGTACCAAATTTGGGATACCCTGAGTTCTTGGGATGATGATAAATCGCAGTACAATAAAAAATCAAAAATTGTACTAATTCCAAAGAATAGCGTGCTAATTGAAATAAAACACTTCGAAATAAAGCCTTTCCAGCAATCCTTCTCCCCGTATTATCTATTCCCTTTAACTCGGCAACTGGAAAATGATAAATTTCCTTCATCCAGGCTGGACGCCGCATCGTTCCAGAAGTTCCCGCCAACTTTCCCTATTAGTCTAGTGCTAATTTGTTATTTGCGGTGTGCGAAAGTGTCACGGCTCAAATTTGCCTCCCAACTTGGTAACGTGTGCTTCTTAGGGATGAAAAATAGCCCCGGAGAGATCTTATAATTACTGCGGGACTTAAAAACGACTAATTTGCAGATAAAACTTTGTCGGCGAATTGAAATTCTACAACTACTACCGGTTTTAAACGAGGAGGTTTGATAGGATCTTTACGATTTTCCGGCTAATTCAAGAGAGATAAAAACTTGAAATTTAAATTATGAGCTATGAATTACGTATAACCCTAGATCATATATACTTACGTGGATAAGTAAATCACTATGGAAACTGTCGCAAACATATCAACGACTTCCACTTATCTTCTTTTTTTGTTGCACACGCGGTGCTTCTACTCTATCTATCCTTGTCGAGGACCTATCGTCCGCGCGCCAAATTTGAACATTAATTTTAAAAATTTAATTTGTAAAATGTATATATTTGAACAATAAATTGAATGTTTACTGTTACAAAAATTAAATTATATAAAAAATACATTTAGCCACTCCGTACGAATATCAATATTCTTAAAAAATCTAACCAGAAAGTATGCATGTGGTTTAATATAAATAAAAAGACAACTGAATACATTACTTGAAAAGATAATTCGGCGACCTTTATATTGAACTTCCACACACCAAACACTTCCTAGTCATTTTTACGAGTATTTAGAAAGTCCAACGAAAAAAAAAATAGAAATTTAATTGCACAAACTTAAAATTAATTTCTCACTGAACACACTTGCATCTTTGGATATATAAAAGCGGTCGATAAAAGAGTAATTAATACAATTTTTAAATTAAAAAACGCAAAAACAAGCGTCGTTACACAATGGAATGAAAAGTTGGTTTCTATTTTCCAATTTGTACTTTCTAAACCGTATAAAATTGTGATTATTTTGGAAATACGTGCAACTTTTAATGCGCATGCGCAAAGTAAAGTCCTCGGAAAAGACAAACCTATTGAACCTTTCATAAGTGCAATAAAGAAGGTTTGAAAATGGCATGTCGTGATGTTGGAGACATATTTTTTAATGCTAAACTTATGGCGTTGGTTTATCGACGTAAGTATACAGGTTGTTAATTTGTTTATTACTCGCGGCAAGAACTTTATTGCTGAAATATGACAACCTCGGCCCGCTCGTTGATAGACGACGCGACGGGAAGAGTCGGCAAAAAACCCTATAAGTGCATGCGTTCTCAATAGGCAGTGTTGCCATTCTGTTCCCCTGTAAGTAACTGTCCAGTTAACAACCTGTATATGATCATTATACGTATAACATTACAGGGAGCTACAAATTCGAGGTACGGGCATAGGTATCTCGGTAACCGTAATGCGCTTTACGCGGATGTTCACCAAGATGCCATCAAAAAAGTTTTAAAAATTTCAAGGGTTGCAGAGTTTTTTGGAAAAATTTTTTTTTTGAAAATTAATTTTATTTTTTCCAGTCGTTACATTTTAGAAAATCAAAAAACTCATTGCACATTCTCATAGCCACTTTATTAGGGCTATCTGACAGTATTTTTAGATTTTCAAATTAACTGATAGCTTGTGAGATACAGAGGCCAACTTAAGTTTTTTAAATACGGACCTGCATATTTTATTTCAGGTTTTGAAAGAACTCGGTCTCCTGAGTACAATACACAACGGTAAAATACATGTATTTAATAATAATTTTTTATTTTTATCTATAAAATGATTATTAATTTTGAAGGATTGTGTTCCGCCTTGATTGAAAAAGTTACATGAAGAATACTGTACCATTTTTTCTGTATAAGACAAAATACAAGCAATTATTTTTATTTTCACAATAAATAGATCTAAAAATGGTGATCTATCCTTGTTCTCAATTTAATTCTTGATATGGATATTTTGTTATTGTATATTATTGACTTCACATAGTGAGATCTTGACATGCAGATTAGTACAGGGTGTCCAAAATGAATCATTGTCACCCCTGACCAACTTATGATGGAAAAATCTTTAAAAGCACAGCGATATTCATTTCACAGTCATAGCTGACGCCGTTTTTTTTGGATCATACGGTACATATTCAGTGCAAAAAAAATCACTTGAGAGAATACATTTACCTAATAAAATAACATGTAAATAAATATATTATTCAAAAGCAACCGAAAACCATTTAAAATCTTTATCTAACAACTAAACAAATTTACAAAGCACAATAATTATTGATGAGTGCCGATTAATTATTTATTATTACCTATATTAATATAGGCAATCTAATTTGAAATAAATTAAATTAATTCAATATTTGCAATATGCCCTCAATCAATTTATTGTGTTATTGTTATTTTAAGGAATTAAAGCCATAGGTCGCGGAGAGCATACAACATGTTTTTATTATTATGAATGATTTGTTTATATGTGTAATTATGTAACGAATTTGATAGTAATTAAACAGAAGATAAAATAATTAATAGTATATTTATATTAATTTGTAGTCTAAGTAAATAAAAATAAATGTATACTCTATCAAGGATAAAATATTATCAATGACATTAAATCAAGGTTATATATATCTTTTTATATTTTTATTATCTTAGAAAAAGTATATTGAACCCAAAAAATATAATCAAATAATTATTAACTCATTTCCGAGCAAGTTTCATAGAAATATGTAGACATAGATGCGCTCTGATACACATTCATAACTCTCGTTGGTTTGTAGTATTTTTTTTGGTTAGCAATTTTTGGCTTTCAATGTTCAATTTCACCATAGCACAGTTGTTTATTTATAAGTTAAGGTCTTAAGATATTTTGCCTTGTTTGTCTCTTTAAGTTTTATTTTAGGCGATTTATCCAATCATATCCTTTGTATCAAATGACTAGAATGAAAGAAAATAAAGTCCTCCTACTCTGGGTGTCAGCTAAGGTAATGAAAAAGGAAACGATTTAGCTAGAAAAGAAGCGAACACTCCATCCGTAATCAGGAATGGGATTCACCAACGGTCTAAGACACTTGAAGAAATTTCTCAGAACTTACGACTGAGAAAAATCAAAGATTTTCCTTAATTTAAGCAAAAACAATCTTCATATTATTACGGAATTTTTAATAGGACACTGTCCTGAATGGACACCCCAGCGGCTTGAAGCTAAGAAACAACGACGAATGCAGATTGTGTGGGGAAAATAGGGAAACACCAGAACACCTTAACAATGAGTGCGCCGAGACGACAACCATTCATGTTATAAACTTTGGTACAACTGATATCGAAGATGGAGAACTGACCTCTGTAAAACCGTCTCAGATACTGGCTTTTGTCAATGTATTGAGACTGTATGATGAGTTATAACTCAAGAAAAGGAGGCACAATAGATCTCTAATATTGCGGTGAACTTTTAGTCACGTGACTAAGCTTGACCGGCACTGCGTTGCCCACTTTCATCAGAATATTTTAGGAAACAAAAATATATTAATTATAGGTATATAAACAGTTATTATTTACATCAACAAAACTCACCTTCTTAACAGAACTTAAGGGACATAAAGGACCATTACTACCGCTTTCCGGTTCAAAATAGTGCCATGAGTTTTTACGGTTATCTAGCGACTGGATATGTTTTGGGGAATGATGGTAGCTTTTTGTTTTGTTCTGTTGTGTTATTTAATTCTTTTCGATGTGAGGTACCATTTAAAAAAAATTCCCAAGCTCGTAATTTCATCGAAAATTCCACACCTGTAATTTTTAACCAATCAAAACGTGTTTTTTTGACAAATCACCATGGCAACGGATAAATTTTAGTGAAAATTTCACACCTCTACTTTTCAACCAATAACATGCTTTAATGTTGACTAGTTACCATGGCAACTGAAAAAATTTCCGGAAATTTTTTCGAGGCGCCACGAAACTTTAGTGGAAATTTTTTGACAGTTGAAAAGGTAAACATAAGATCTACAATCATAATGTGAATGAACTACAATGTCTATATATTGAAATATTACCCATTTGAGTTTTAGCATTTGATGTAACTAATTAAAAATATAATAATATTTGTTAATATTATTAACAAATTGAAATTATTTTAAAATGTCATGTTGGATTAATATATTTTTTTTCAAATTTAGGTGTGAAATTTTCTTACCGAATACCACGCAAGCTTAAATTATTCCTGGAAATTTTCTTTCGGGCACGAATATTTTAGGAAAATTATCCCTCGTCTTCGACTCGGGATAATTTTCAAAATATTCGTGCCCTCAAAAAAATTTCCGAAAATAATTTAAGCTCTTGTGATATTATAAGTGAACATTTTCTCCTTGTGGGCACCCAACAGCGAATTATACTGGAAATTTTTTGACGTTTATAATGACAGAATATCTTTTTGAGAGTGTGGTTTTTATTTGTTTACATGATAATTTTGATACATTGCAATTACAAAGCTGAGATGTTTTCTATATTCTTTACACCTCCTTTCTTCTTAATGGCGAAAATGTAGGACTTGGAATGGACTGAATTAAATGTCTATGTCTAATGAAATACAGGGTGGCCCATCGAAAACGTTCCGCAAGGCATAACAGCCAGGGAATTTTTTTTTCGAAAAATCCAAAAACACGTCAATTTTGTTTGTGAGGGCGACAACTTTTGCCCCAAAAATGATTGCAAAATCTTCAACCCTCTAAGCGGGGGTGTCATCCCCCAACTTTTTTTAAATGGGAAGGGGGGTCAAGTAGCGTCGCAATGAAAAGGGCTTTCTATTCTCTATATTTCCCCGTTTCGTTTTTAAAAATCGGTCATTTTGAAAATATGAAAGACTGAAATTTGCAAAGTACTTTTTTGCAAAAAACGCATAAATTGAATTAAGTAAAAAAAGACTGCTGAAAATGTTGCCCGTCAACCTCCATACAGTAATACAAATTATTTTCAACCCGTTCTAGAACATTCTGAAAAACTTGCGGGGTCACTTCGCAACAAACATCAATAATTCGTCTTCGCAGGTCTTCTAATGAGGCGGGTGGAGTGCTATACACTTTACTTTTTATGTGTCCCCATAGAAAAAAGTTTAAAGGAGTCAAGTCGGGTGACCGGGGAGGCCACTCAATTGCACCCCTTCGTCCTATCCACCGAACGGGAAAGTTATTGTTTAAATAATAGTTCTGCTTCAATGTATCCAGGATTGTTCTCTATGATGTCAGTTAGGGCTGGGTCGATGGTATTTTCCAGTAAATCCAAGTACATATCACCTGTTAGATTTCCAGGAAGAAAAAAAGGACTCACAATAGAATTTCTAAAAATACCAGCCCACACGTTCAATTTCTTAGGGTTTTGTGTGTGCACCTCGTGAAAAACCCTGGGGTTGTCCTCAGCCCAGTACCGACAGTTGTGCTGATTAACTACAACTTTCAAAAAGAAAGTACACTCTACCTAACCCGATCGTTCATCCATGTGGAAAGTTAAAAAATGCGTAAACATCTAGAAATAATAAGAAAAAACAGCAATTTGGTCGAAGGAATTTATCCTTATCATTTACTCTGATAAATGTTTAAATAAACTTTTCGAATTTCAATCCTTCATATTTTCTCAATGGCTCGACCGATTTTCAAAAACAAAGCGGCAAAGTATAGAGAATAGAAAGCCCTTTTCAATGCGGTACCACTTGACCCCCCTTCCAATTTGAAAAAAATTGGGGGATGACACCCCCGCTTAGAGGGTTGAAGATTTTGCAATCATTTTTGGGGCAAAAATTGTCCCCCTCACAAACAAAATTGACGTGTTTTTGAATTTTGTGAAAAAAGAATTACCCTGGCCGTTATGCCTTGCGGAACGTTTTCGATGGGCCACCCTGTATATATAATATTTATACATTATTCTATTCACCTTTTTTCCATTTAGCACTTTGAATTTTGAATAGTTTAGATGCAAATATTTAATTTGAACCCATAGTCTTCAAGAATAAGCGCCAGTTCTTCCACAGGTATATCTGCGCTGTGGAAATCAGACGATTTTTCTGCGCAAAAGTTTGTAAACTGCTTCCATACGCTTGACTTCAATTTCCTAGTATTCGCGGGTGTCAACTGCTTAATCTCCTGGCGAATATTTTCTTTGCTTTCTTGACCGAAGCGAAACATTTTTTTTAAGTCGTGCCGCTTGACAGCTTCAAAACTGGAATAGTTTTTAGGTTTGGGTGTCACTTAGTTGCCATAGTAACTATATAATGAAATCGACCAAAAATCGAAAAGTACATTTTAATGGTCTGATGAACTTAATGCAGAGAATAAGCATATATGTAGGGTTTTTTGGCCTCTTTTTTTGCTACTCGTATTTTTGTTTACATTTTAATTATTTGATTTTCAAACACAATTTGGTGTGGAATTTTCTTACCGAATACCACATGAGGTCAAATTAAATCCGGAATTTTTTTCTCGCTCATGAATATTTTTAGAAAATTATCCCTCGTCTCCGACTCGGGATAATTTTCAAAATATTCAGGGGTCGAAAAAATTTCCGGAAATAATTTGACCTCTAGTGGTATTACTAGTGAAAATTGAATGAGGAATTCAAAAAAAAAAATAGTTTCATATATTTACGGTTATCGTAACATGGTTAAAAATTAAAATTAAGAATAAAACCTCGTTTTTTTATGTTCTTGCGGACGGCTCTTATTTTTTTCCATCGTGCCCCAAAACATATCCGGTGGCTAGATCATTCGATTCACAAGACGCTGAGAATAACAATTTTTACTAATTTTCAGTATTTTCCGATTTATTTAGACAGGGTTGTAGATAAAAATCTGAAACTTGCTGTATCGAAGTATTTTATGGGTACAAATATTTCCTGAATTTATGAGCCTGACTCTTTTCTGGGGCCCATTCGGAATTTTTATCATACCAGGGCTTTTATAAATATACTAGCGTGTACCCGCGACTTCGTTCCCGTCGAATTAATCATTGGTAATGGTGATGATAAAGCAAAGCAAGAATTTCCATTAACATACCAACTGGATAAAATTTTCTCACATTTATGTCAGCGTGAGAAAAAACAATATGACGATATTATTATATAACTTGGTAATATTTAGAGGGGTACTTTTATCTCGTTGGAATTTGACTTTCGAAAATTTTCGTTTGCCAAAAATAAGCTTTTTACGACAAGCAGTTCAAGCAGAATCGTGATTACTCAATGGTCATATCAAATGTCAAAACTCACCGGTTTTTAAATAAAAAAATATTCTAATATTTGAGGGTTGGTTTCACCCCCTTAGAATTCGAGTCTCGAAAAATCCCTTCTTATCGAACCTCTACACCCTAAAGTCAATCCGTTTTCCAAAAATCAGCTTTTTACGTCAAGCGCTTTAAGCAGGATCGTGATTAATCAATGACCAGATTTTTCGAAACACCCTGTATACGTTTTAAAAAAATCTTAAAATATGTAAAAAAACAAAATAAAATATGCGTGTTTAAGCGTTTTTTCGGAAACTTGGCCGTTTTTTAAATAAAAAATATTGTAATATTTGAGGGGTGGTTTCACCCCCTTGGAACTGGAATTTCGAAAAATCCCTTCTTATCGAACCTCTAAACTCTAGAATCAACCTGTATGCCAAAATTGAGCTTCTTACGTTGAGTGGTTTGAGCAGGATCGTGATTAATCAGTGAGTCATTTAAGGGTTTTATATATTAGTATCATCATCATCATCATCATCATGTAGCCATCGTTGTCCACTGCTGAACGTAGGCCTCCTCCATATTTCTCCATGTCTCTCGATTTTGGGCCGTCATCATCCAATTTCCAGCTATCCTCTTTACATCATCGGTCCAGCGTGTCGGTGGTCTGCCTCTGCTATGTTTATCTGCTCGAAGTCGCCATTCTAACAATCTTCTAGTCCACCTGTCTTTAGATGTTCTCGCCACATGACCTGCCCATCTCCATTTCATTCGAGTTACGTGTTCCACTATGTCTTTAATTTTGTTTTTTTTTGTCTGATCGTGTTATTAGGAATTTTGTCTCTTTTAGTTATTCCAAGCATGGCTCTCTCCATGGCTCTCTGGGCTACTCTTAAATTTTCTGCTGACTTTTTCGTTAATGTTAGAGTTTCCGCTCCATATGTAATTACCGGCAAGACGCATTGTTCATAAACTTTCCTCTTCAAGCATATGGGTATATCACTTTTAAAGGTCTCCCGCAGTTTGCCAAAAGCAGCCCAACCTAAACCTATTCTGCGCTGTATCTCGTGTGTTTGGTTGTTCTTTCCGATTTTTGTATTTCGTGCCCGAGATATTTGTATATATGTGTTTCTTTTATGTCGGCGTCACCTATTCTGATGTTCTGTGTCAGCACTAAGTTTGTCATTATTTGCGTTTTACTCGTATTTATCCGGAGACCGACTTTTAATGAGGCCTGCACTAATTCTTCGAGCATCTGCTTTGAATCTCCGATGTTATCTGAGACAAGGACGATGTCATCTGCGAATCTGAGATGTGTCAACCTTTCACCATCGATATTCATGCCCCTATTCTCTCTATTATATTAGTATAGATTATCATTAATTATTCTAATGGAGCGTAATCAACTTTTTAATGGAAATTAAAAAAGAGGAACTGAAAGAGAGAGAGAGAACATTAGCTAATTTCATTTTGTCTTGTCAACGGCGAAACCGCAAACGTCTAAATTTATCGTTCCGCATATCGTTTGTTATGTTGAACAAATAAAACCGGGAATCTCGTCCTATTTAACTTATAATTTATTTTATTTTACCCGGGACTGGCAAGTCACGATCGGCCAACTACATTATGTCCCGGATGACAATCGAAAAAACAAGTCGAATTAAAAGACTAAACACTGCAAGAAATCAACGTGCATATATTCGCGGAATGAAACAATTAAAGTATAATCTCTGGGTTTAACCGGGACGTCACGGTTAATTACAATAATAATTTGACATTATTTATTTATTCAATTATCTATGATAAAATCAATTATCTAAGTCGATAATCGTAAGTATATACAATAATTAGGGATCTTATACCTAATTAATATTTTTATTTTTTTAGAAATAATAATAATACCATACTATCAAAAAAAAATTAGCGCCGGGAGGCACGTATAGCCACGTTGCCGCCCATACTAAAATATGTTAATACCTCAAAAACTGCGACTTTGACTGATTTTAATGTTATTAAAAATTTTGTTGCAAATATTATTCCTAATCTTAATTTGAAAACCGCGTTTCGCTAGCTACTGTAATCTTGTTTGAGTTACGATTTTTTAAAATTTTTAATCCCCACCATACCTCCTTAACAACCCCCCCACCGCCACCAAAAACTAATGGCCAGATTCTCGGGTGCCACCAAATACGTTTAAAATAAAGTATACGGAGGGTACCGCTTAAATTCCTGTCCCGATATTGAAGGATGGCTATAGAATTTCAATGCATTTCCTACATAAGTGTATCCTTGGTTTGTAGGAGGTTTGACTAAACAAGGATGAACCTATGTCTTGAACAGTCGACTCGATTTTCTGTCCTCCTTCAATACTGGGACGTAAATCCTCACATTGCTCTTATGGGGAGGCCGTCGTATATTTTATTTAAACGTATTTGGGTGCCACAGTATTTTTGTGCCAAATTTGGTTAAAATCGGTTCAGCGGTTTTTGAGTTATCGTGTTACAGACGGACAGACAGACGGACAGACAGACGGACAGACAGACGGACAGACAGACGGACAGACAGACAGACAGACACCATGAAAATATTTTGTATTTAGGTCATTTATGACCCAAATAACTTATTTTGAGTGAAATTAAAAAAACTTTTTTTTGCCGGTCTTAATAGCCTACCATAGCTATTGGTATGGTGGGCTAAAAACGGCTGGAGAATGGAAATCGATGATAATTTTAGTGAGGTCCAGCCCTGGTGACGTTATTTACTTGGCCTGTACTCTTATTTATTTTTTAATGGCACTTACTACCAGTTGGCCTTAGGACGATTGTAATATATTTTATATTTTTTAGTAAAAATGATTTTTAAATGGTGCAAATCTCTATAAAATCAATAAATATATATATATTCTTCTACTATCTTTCTATAATTAATGTTAATTTTGACAAGTTTCTTGTCAATTTTTGGTAAATGACGTCTAGAGATTGACCTCATCAAAACTAGCATTGATTGTCATTCCCCAGCCGTGTTTGACGCCGTTTTTTTTCGATCATACGGTACCTATATCATGTTATGTTTTTATAAGCATTTTTATTTTTAGTTAAAAAACGTAAGGCTTTTATTCAAATTTTGATAAGTTCGTTTATGTTGTTTGATGTGAACTTTTAAAAAGTTACATACCTATATATGTTGTTTTCTTCGCTGCTTTTCGTGTTTGTGTCACATTAATTTTCTCATGAATGATTAATTAATAAAATTTGATGTTATTTTTATTGCAAAAAAACAATTTTTCATAGATTTTACTTTTGAAAACCATATAGCTTGCAACCTTGCTGATTGACGAACGGCATCATAGTAGAATTAGTTAGTACCGAAAGCACAGAAAAAAAAGTAAGTCCCGATTCGTTAAAGGCGTGGTAATGAAATTCTCGGTTTCAAAAAACCGTTCCGGTTCTGGAAAACCTACCCAGCTCTGTCGTGTTAAGCGACGATAGACTATGCCAGTAGATGAACGTGTGACCCTCTGGAAATTCTGTCGTACTGTTGTTCCTCGGTAAGAGTGTAAAATATAGTGACGTACACTGCTCATTCACGCCCCTTTCAGTCCGGTTGAGTTCGGATATCTCGTCAGTAAGGGTTGCTTTAGACACTCGCCAAATTGGTAGAACATTGATATGGTCCAGGATAGTGGTTTGGATTCCGCGCAAACAAAGTAGCTCGCGAAAAGGGGGACGAAAACTTGAGTACTTTGCTTTTAATTAACTTGTCTTTTTACTTTTGATTAAAATTATTTATAAACATTTTCAGAGACCTTCTACCTACATAAAAAAATCTAATTTCAGAAATTGTTTTGAAATAAAAACATGAAAAGTAATTTGAAATAACTTTCATAAAAAATATAAATTATTATATATTTGAAGTAATATTTGTATTTCCAGCTTTTTTATAGAAAAATAAATATAAACTCTTTAGTATAAATAAAAAGCTTTTTTCCAAATATATATATACAAAATATTCAAATTTAATTTAAATGTGTGTGTGTATCGTAACCATCAATTCATTGAATAAATTAGTAATTTAGTTTTATCAATATTTAATATTTGCCAAACGTGATATCAGTTTTACAAATATATTAGAAAAAATCTGGTCGTAAATATATATTTCGCTTACAAAAACTAATTTATTATTAGTAACAATTTATATTTATGTTATTACATTATTAGCGAATTATTAAAACAGAATAAAATTGAAAAAAATGCCGCTGAGTAACAGTAGGCCTTAAGGCCGCAGTGGAGGCTCAAACTAGGGACCTACTCTAAGTAAATACTATACAGCAAAAAATAGATCACTGTTTTTTATACACCCTGTACAAGAACATCTCTTCCTCCTCTAACAGTACCCGTTGTCGATCTTCAATCCACATATTATCATTATAACTAGCAGCTTAAAAGCAGTCCGAAATTCCGCCTGTCGCGATCAGTACGAGATGAACTGTGGCTGCGCGGAGACTTACATCGGGCCGCCCCTAACCGCCACCTGCGGCGGCGGCTCCTTCCTCGTCTTCATGGGCCTGCTGGACACTTTCATACGGAAAAAGTGCGAAATATCCGAGATATGCCAGAGGGTGACGCCGCGCCAGGCGCCGGACTTGGAGTACGACTTTGTGGTGATCGGGGGTGGGAGCGGTGGTGCCACTGCGGCGGGGAAGTTGGCGCAGGTGCGGGGGTGGAGAGTGCTGTTGATCGAGGCGGGGGGTGATGAGCCACCAGGGTCGCAGGTCAGTAGAAAATTAGAAACTTTTTTTATTAAAAAATAACAAAATACGAATGATCTGAAAATATTATAGATTCGGGTCCAAATTATTGTTGTTGACCAATGATATACGTTATTGTATGGTTTATGAAGGTGTATATCCTAGAAAATATTTTGTTCTATATAGAGTGACCCAAAAAATTTTACTTTGAAATTTAAAAAAAAAAAATTTTTACTTAAATTTTGAGAACTGGATCTTTTTTTTTTGTAAATTTAATCCACTGTATATGTTGCTATATTATGAAGAAGTTATGTTTTTAACTAAAAACAAAAAATATCAATTTTTTTTTGAAAAAATACCAAATTTTCAAAAAAAAGATAGCGAAAAAACCTTATAATCGTGTTCTGGGGGCAAAATGTACTTCCCCTAAAAATATTTGCACTCATTTAGAACTCACCCTGTATATCTCAATTTTATTAAATACAACATGATATACCGGGTGCGTCTCAAAAGTGGCTCACCCCTATAACTTTTTTGTTTTTTCAGATAAAACAACGAGATTTGGTATGTTAGAATATGACATAAATTGAGATTGATTGACATATTCAACTGTTTTCTGTCACTTCCGGTTTCACAGGAAATGACTACAACTTTTGATTTTTAAAAGTCACCGTCGGTATTTTTTTACTTTATTCGATAGAAAATGACACTTTGAATAGAATGACACAACATATGTCAACTTTTGACATTATTTTCGTATATGGCATATTTAAAATTGTAACATGCGGTTCATAACGACAATTTCACTCGAAATACCAAGTGTGTGGTATCAAATTATTTGTTAAAACATTATTTTTTAAAATATGCTAATGAGCCACCCTCGTTTCATTTGAAAAAATTGAGATATGATTAAAAATACGATATGGGCATCTTTAAACCGGCCAGGACAAGACACTAAAAACATTAGACGATCAAATTTATTTTTCCAAGGCTCCTTGATTAAAAATTAGTATTTTTAACACAGTCATGGCACTCTAGATTGAAATTTAAAATACAATTTGTTTTTCAGCGAATATGTCAAAAGTTGGCATATGATATGTCATTCGATTCAGAGTATCATTTTCAATCGAATAAAGTAAAAAAATACCGAAAGTGCCATTTATAAATCAAAAGTTGTAGTCATTTCCGGTGAAACAGGAAGTGACCGAAAACAATTGAATATGTCATTCAATCCCATTTTATGTCATATACTAACCTAACTGAAAAAATTAAAAAGTTATAGGGGTGAGCCACTTTAGAGACGCACCCGGTATAATATTATTTTCCTATTAGATGCCCTACTAAAAACTGAATATTTTTTGTAATTAAAGTATTCCGAAATTTTTAACGGTTTCGCAGATGTTTAAACACTAAATTTCTATCAAAACTTTTTCTATTGATCTTTGTCTAGTATTCTACCATTGAAAGATCTATTGTAGGTAATATAACACCGCGAATATCAGCGAAACCATTAAACATTTCGGAATATTTTACATAAAATTTACAACACAAAAAATCATGCGTTCATTTTTTAGTCCTGCATCTAAAAGAATAATAATATACAGATGTTGCATTTAAAAAATTGATTTTAAATATTATGATGTTGGCGATACCATAAAAAATATTTAAGATAATATAAATTTTCCTTTGTAGGTTTATTCAGTTATCCTCGATGTTTAGGAAAATATGGCTAAGTATTAATAAAGTCAAATTCATTCCAGAACCACTTCTCGAATATAGTTTTTTAACCAATGTTTCAGTAAATAATAAAATAGTTTGGCAATACCGCATAGTGCCTCCAATAAAAATAGTGTACTCTATTGTCGAAGCCGTGTACAGAATAGCGCCCTTTAATCTTTAGTATAGGTACCTACATACTGCCCAAGTAGCAAATTTTATTTTATAAAGGCTGTATAAACAGCTATGTGATAATTTTTATAGGATACCTCAATTCATATAACATGCTATATGACCGTAATATGATAGCTTTACAACCAAAAAAGGCCCATTTTTATACAACCGTTTAGTAGTATAGAAGTTCTATGAAAAGGGTATACAACTCTTATGCAACTATTTTACACAGCGTTATATGAGTATTATAAAACTAGTTTTATTGTGTATTACGTGGTCATATCTAAGAAACAGAACAATAAAAACATTTGATCATTTAGCGAGGTACAAGAGTATTTTATTTTTTACCCAAGAATATTAGGAGCAAATTATATTTTAAGCGTGTCGTAAAATGAATCTAGAGGATGTGGATTGTTAAAAAGGAGACTTTACTCGACGGTGAAGATGGCGGGTAGAGCCCGAAGCTACAACAAATATGTAATATAAAAAATCATTAATAACATTTTACAATTTATTTTCATGTTTTTAATTTTGCTTCATATAATGGCGACCATAGGCCATAGAAAAATTCTGCCATAAACATGGCGAATTATAATGCAACCATTTTATTATAAATGAATCCCTTAAATAAGTCTTTGTTGTAAAATAAAACGGTATAGGATAAATATCTATCATAACGCAGAATTTCCAGGCACTATAGAACTATTTTGGACATATTGAGATTTGTGACAAATAGATGTTGCCAAATCTCATTTGATTAGTATTTAAACTAACAAATATGATCAGATTTTCATGGATTCGTGCATGCAATGCATTTCATGCGTGCCCGATAAGTGAGCGGCAGCCTAAGGACTTGCAAAAATAACAATAAAACAATACAAACATTACTACAGTAAAACTTTTACATCAACGTGGCAACAATGCTTTGAAGAAACCAGACAACCCGAGAGATTTTGGTTTTTGAGAACCCAGGGAATTCTCGGGATTATTTGCCGTTATTTCGAGGAGTTTTTTCTTACATGCTCTTTATAACTACCACTGCGTTTGTTAACTTTTTTCCAACTTTGTCCAGAATTCATAATAGCTGTGATTGATTATACTCGTACGTAGATATTACTTTTGCAACAACAACAATAACAAAATAAATAACTAGGTATACCATTTAATTTAAAATGAGGTTATATTATACATTACCAGTTTTATAATGCAGATATTACAGTGAATTTATTTTGTTAATCACAATTTTATCATATAAGGCTATATAACTGGTGTTGTATACAGCACCGTAGTTTAACGCAATAAAACATTCTATCATACAACGTAATACAACTTTAATAAGACAAGTTTAAGTAACTATTTATGATCTTGTGACTACTAGTTATATGAATATTATAGAACTCTTACATGGTGCTTTATTTGATTTGTATGATATTTACAATTGTTGTTGATTATGTTACAAATTTTCAATATATTAGAGTTGTTTTTAGTTATAGAAAATTCATTTTCTTATAATTTAGACCTCGTTTATCAATATACCCATGTAAAAAATGTACAGATGCAAAAAACGATAATATTGCTAGTCCATTTGTATACAAAAAGAAAAATATTTAAATCTTTGTAAAATACTATACCATTAATTAAATATACCACCATTATTTCCGCCCAAATATTAATTAATTACATACTTATTTGTGTTAGTTAATAAATTACCTACTCTAAATAAATGAAATATGAAGCAGAAATGAATATATTAATGTTGACGTCTCTGTTGTTATAAATAAGCACTCGTCAAAAAATGACATAAAATTAAGAAGGCGCTACTTTTTACTACATTGTTCGAAAACTGGGATCATATTAATTGGTCCCCTTTTACAAAAATATATAAATAGTTTTATTTTTTAAAGAAATAAGCAACTATATCGATAATATTAGTATCTGTACTCTTTGAATATTTGTTACATCTTTAAAAATGATATAAAATATCAATATTCCATGGGTATATTGATAAATTATGGGGTCTAAATTATAAGAAAATGCATTTTTTTGAAAACTTGACGAGATAGGTAAAAAATGATTTAGCACAATTTGATAGACAATTAAATTCTGCATCTGATTACCGTAAAATATATAGGGCGTTCTATTTAAATTAAACAAGTTATTGCGGTTTAAAACTAGTAATTATTTAAAGTAAATTTTTAGACATTCTGTATAAGGTAGTATTATTGTTATTATTGCAACACGATAACGAAATAAAATAAATGTACTGATTTCTTTCGAAAATCGACAACTATGAAACTATGAACCCTTCCCGGACACAAACGGTACATTGTGAGACAGGAAATTGTAGAGAGAAACAAGCCCTATAACATAGGATACAACATTTTAATGAACAGTGCTTTCCATAAAATCAATAAAATGAAAAATATACGAAATAAAATAAATGTAATGATTTCTTTCGAAAATCGACAACTATGAAACTATGAACCCTTCCCGGACACACACGGTACATTATGAGACAGGAAATTGTAGAGAGAAACAAGCCCTTATACATACAACGGATACAACCCTAATAGTCCTACAAAGAACCCAAAACCTACAACTTGTAAAAATCTAATCGTTTGGTTACAATACCCTGTGTCGAATGAGTTGAATAACCCTGTATACAGGGTGGTCCTAACTGTATTTCGGAAACTTCGGCAGCATATTCTGTAGATAAAAATAAGTAAAAAAGTTCGTATAAATGTATATCCAAAAATGCTTAGTTTTAGAGATACAAGGTGTAGTTCAAGATACAGGGTAAATTTCATTTTTATTTCGATTTTTTCCAAATAATTTCTGGAGTAACATCGATATTTGGATGAAAATTGGCGTCTAGAAGTTTTTTGATATGAGAAATTTTATTTTGATGTCAATATGACTTCTGCTGGTAGGGGGCGCCACCTACATGTGTTTTAACTGTTTTGAAGCGCAATAACTTTTTGTCCGTACCTGTATAAAACTAATAGGGGGAAAGAATATACATCTCTGTGAATTTTTACGTAAAAAATATCTCTTTATAAAAATCGCTACGAGCAACCGTGCTCAAGATATTTAGAATTGAAATAGTCAATACATGTCATTATTGACGAAAAATAAACACGTTATGTAGATAGTTATTTCACTGAAATAATAAATTTGGGAAATTTTTATTTTTCATAATTTTTTTTGCAAAAAAATTGTTATAAAACAGTTTTTGGCACAAAAACTTTAACATATAACAAATTTATGATATCAGTCTAATAACTATTTATTCAACATGTTTAATTTATGCAATGATGACAGGTATTGATAATTTCGATTACAAATATCTCGAAAACCATTACTCGTAGCGATTTTTACCAAGAGACATTTTTTACGTAAAAAACGTCGTAAATGTATATTTTTTTACTCAGTAGTTTTATACAGGTACGGACGATAAGTTATTACTCTTCAAACCAGTTAAAAATATATAGGTGGCGCCCTCTACTAGTTAGGAGTCATATTAACATCAAAATAAAATTTTCCATGTCAAAAAACTCCCAGACACGAATTTTCATCCAAATATTGACGTTACTGCAGAAATTATTTGGAAAAAATCGAAGTAAAAATGAAAATTCTACACCCTGTATCTCGGAAACTAAGCATTTTAGGACATACATTTATACGAACTTTTTTATTTACTTTTATCTACAGAATATGCTGCCGAAGTTTCCCGAATACAGTTGGACTACCCTGTATAGATATTATTTCTTGAAATATGTTCAAATTTAGATTACACTTCCTATATGCACTCAAAATTGTAAATTCGCAAGCTTTGTTATTATAACCTCTCCCCTTACTATAATAAATTAAATTTAACATTAATCCTATACCGTTACAAAGAAAACTTTAAGAATTCAGTCATGTCCAAGAAGAAAAAACAGTATTCTTTAAAAATTCCCGAATGATACAAAAAGCGAACCAATAAGATCACATAACGGAACTTTAATACATTATTCCATTGACGATCTTCTTCTTGTGTACCCGTTGCATTTATAACAGTACCAGATAGGTAGTACCGAGAATTTTTTATCCGTTTATTACGGGTTTTTGCGGGTTTTCCACAAATTCATTGAACAATAAAAATTTTAAAACAACAATCGTAAACTTTTGTTTATCGCTAATTGTTTAAATACTCCAAATCAGTTTGTTAATGGTTTCGTCTGAATAAATTTATATGGGAAAGTATAATTATAGTAATGTTTGGAGAAATATGAGCAATGATAATTTAAATACAAGACTTTATGGTTAGAGATTCATACCGCATAATCTTAATTGTGATTAATTGTAGGGAATTCTGAAACCGACAAACAATTTTATTTTGGCAACAAATTCACGTAATATTTATGATAATTATTCTAAAAATATCAACGCTATTTAGATGAAAATATGTGTATTATTATATTATTTATTTCTCCAAAAAATCCTAGAAAGGATTATCAAAAAATTACCCATGTATTTCGCCACTGCAAGAAAATGGAAACTACTTGTCAGAAGTTAGGTTTACATACAAATTTGCCTAACGAACAAAAAAATGCTTAACGTTTCGGAAAGTTTATCTCTTTCCGTTGCGTCGTCGGAAGCAAATAAAAATATACAAATAATAAAGAAAAAAAACTATTTAAAATATTTAAATTCAACTATTCCAGAACACTTTAGTTTTTTAAAACAGATACGTCTACAAAAACCGTTGACGTTCTGTTAAAATGACGTTATATCAAGTTAAACTTCAAAATTAACAATTACGACCTGATAACAATTACTTAATAAGATAAAACCAAAAAGCCCCAAATTTTCTGTATGATTATTTTAAATTTTTACATATGTTATGTTTATTTATGTTATATTCTTTAAAATCAAAGAAGCGATTGAATACATTACTAACATCTACAAATGCATGAGCAATACATTTATTTTTATTAGACTGTATTAAAAAAGCTTTTTTGTTTTTCTTTTAGAGGCTATCGCTTCTTTCATTATAATTTTGGCGTTATTAAAATTTATTCTGTGCCCTGTGTCCCATGCATGCTGACAAATCTTCGATTTGTGAAAATCTCCCTTTCTTAAATAATCTTTATGTTCTTTAATTCGAACATTTATTAAATTAATTTATATATTTATACAAAAATTAATTAATTTTTATTTCTTATTTTTTTATATTTTTTTTAATTTTTTTTTTATTATTTATTAATTATTTATTAAATTGTTAACTACTAATTATTCAGGTTTATATAATAATTATATGTAATTTTAA
This sequence comes from Sitophilus oryzae, assembly GCF_002938485.1. NCBI lineage: Eukaryota > Metazoa > Arthropoda > Insecta > Coleoptera > Curculionidae > Sitophilus > Sitophilus oryzae. Next base: position 2,980,345 of record NW_022147287.1, on the reverse strand, counting down.
ATTAATTAAATTATATGTATTTATACCAAGGTGGGAGACAATTTTTTTCAATTTTTATTTGAGTGAAGCGCTATGTTGAACTTTCAAATTGTAACACAATTTTATTATTAACTTTTTAAGAAAAATGTATTGATTTTAAAAGTTTTTGCTTGTTCTTAAGTGGTTAATTATGTTTATAATTTTTCCAAATTTCCAGGCCGTTTAAGGGGAAAATAAAAAATGCATGAAGGTGCAGTGTTTAATTAACGTCATAATAATGTGAATTTTTGGTCAGTAATATATACAGGGTGGGTCTTAAATATGTGCAAATATTTCCAGGGCTGGTAGATCTCGATGAAAGAAACATAATTTCTCTTTGCCGTTTTTCAAATAAATCCAAAATATCCGAGTTATTTCACTATGAAAATTTCCAAAAAAAATATTATTTGCTAAAATTTTGAGAACCACTGGATCTTTTCTGGATTTTCTTTCTTGTAAATTTAACCTACTACCTATGTTGCCATATTACCAACAAAGTATGTATTTTAACTAAAAACGAAAAAAAAAATCCAAAAATTTTTTTTAGCGTAAAAAACCTCTTAATCATGTTTCTGGGGTCGAAATATACTACCCCTAAAAATATTTGCACTTATTTAAGACTCACCCTGTATGTATTTATATCTTGATACCGGTTACTTGTAGCGAGTTTTATCAAGGGGTCTTTTTTACATAAAATAATGACGGAAATGTATATTTTTTCATTCAGTAGTTTTATACAGGTACGGACGAAAAGTTATTACTCTTCAAACCAGTGAAAAAATATGTAGGTGGCGCCCTCTACCCTGTATAATCCATTCTGGTAACAGAAGTATGATTCTGTTTAAAATTTCATATAGGTATCTTCACGTCAGTTTCTGCTAAAATTTACTGGTGAAATTGCAGAAATTTATGTCACGTGAAATATTTCGATACCTCATGCATAATATTGGAACTTACAATGCTTTGTCATACGCTGATGCCCTGACCAATAGCGCTATTAAAACTGAAGAAAATAAGAATATTTGTCATGAAAGAACATTGGTAATTAAACCAAAAAAATCACAAACAAAAGAAGCTACAATTCAAGAATTAAAACAAAAAATAAATCCCGCAGCTGCCAGCGCGCCTATCAAATATTATAACTATACAAAAGTGGTTTTGTCATAATAAAAGCGACAGTGCAGAAAACCTTGAAAAATTAAAAACACATGTTCAAAGTAAGCTAGATACAAAGTATAACATTGAGATGAAAGACCAATTCAAACCGCAAATAAAAATAACTGGGCTACTTAAAGAATATAAAGAGGGTGAAGAATTACAACAAGACCTAAAATTATTGAACAGTAAAATTTTAAACGAAAACGATAAAATAAAAATAACTTTTACAAGACAATCGAAAAAATCCAAAAAGTGGACAGTTTTTGCTGAAACAGCTGGACACACATACAACAAATTAGTCAACACAAGATTGGATCTGGGGTGGAGTAGCTGCCAAGTCCATGAAAACCTAAAAATAATTCGCTGCTTCAGATGTGGAGTGTTCGGACATAAATCCGCTAATTGTCGTGAAGATCAAAAGTGTACATATTGTGCGGGTCCACATGACCGATTAAAGTGTGATAAGAAGGTTAAGAAATGTGTAAATTGTTTTTATGTGCACGGTAAATTCAATGCTGATCAACCGTTTGATCATGACAGCGAAGATGAAAGACACTGCCCTATTCTAGCCAAGAAGTGTCGGCTTGCTAGGGAGAAGATTAATTTTAATGCTAAACTAGAATAGTAATTTTAGAAATATAAGGTATAAATTGTTATTTTTAATTTTGAATTATGAATTCAACTGAATCCGACATACTAGAGAAAATATCAGGCAGTGCAATTATCCCCGTAATAATTAATCCTAACAATCTTGATCAAAACAATAGCACAAGTAATAAACTTCTTAGTTTAATACATTTAAACATACGTAGTATAAGGCAAAATTTTGACAATCTTTTAACATTTCTGGAAGCCTATAAAATCAATTACTGCGATATAATTGTACTAAGCGAATGTTGGATGATTGATAACTCTAATCAGTTCTGTTTGCCGGGATATACTAGCTACTATGATTCTGGAAATTTTAATAAAAACGATGGAGTGTTCATATTTATTAGATCAAAGATTAATGAAACTATTAATAGTACAAAACTTCCCAAATCTCAAGTTACTATAACAAAAATTAAATTTACATTGAATAATACGCTTTTTTCAGTTATCTCATTGTATCGTCCGCCTTCATCTGATGTTAACCTTTTCTTAACCGATTTAAATGATTACTTTAGTTCTAATCTAGAAGATCAAATAGTAATTTTTGTAGGAGATATAAATATAAATATAGATAGTATTTCTGACATAGCAACGGAGTACAACGCTATACTGGGTCATTACGGTTTTCAGTCGTATATAAACGGCACAACCAGAGATGACTCATATACACAGAGCTGCCTAGATCACATATTTCTTAAAAATAAAATAAAACATCAGAATACAAGTTTTAAGTCATACATTTTTCAATCGCCAATAACGGATCATTTTCCGATAATGTTGAGTTTATTTCAAGATTTTCCGAACAAAGTTCAATGTAACAATAATGTAAGTAGCACAAGTAATAATTTCATAATTAATTACAATAAACTAGATAACCTACTTAACAGCGAAAATTGGAATTTGGTGCTGCAAGACAATAATCCTGAGTCGGCAGTTGCGACTTTTGTAAACACTTTGCAGCAATATATTGAACGTTCAAAAATTTTGGAATATTATAAATATGGTAGTAAGAAAATAAAACCGTGGATAACTCAGGGTATTATATCATCAATTAAGACAAGGGATCTTTTAAAAAAACAATTTATGAAAGATAAAAATCCTGATACAGAACAAAGATATAAAACTCATAGAAATTTGTTAAAAAAAATCATTAGTAAAACAAAAAACGATTTTTACAGAAATAAAATTAATGATAATAAACAAGACTTCAAGAAAATTTATCAAATAATTAAAGAGGCAACTAATGACTCAGTTCATGATGAAAATTGTAGTAACCACATTGTTTCAGAAAATGGCAATGTAATTAATGATAACAAAGACTTGGCAAACTATATCAATAATTATTTTATAAATGTTGGTCAAAAAATGGCTGATAAGTTTGGGAAAACCACAACTTTTCCTGTTCTAAAGTTTCATAATACAAATTCAATATATCTGACACCTGTAACTGAAAATGAAATTATTCAGTATATTGCCCAATTAAAAAATAATAGTTCTTCTGGATCCGACGGTATTTCAGTTAAACTAGTAAAGAGAATAAACCACTATATTTTAAAGCCATTAACACATATTATTAATACTATTTTCCAAAGCGGCAATGTTCCAATATATTTTAAAGTTTCCATAGTAATTCCTATATACAAGTCGGGAGATAAATGTAATGTTACTAACTATCGACCCATCAGTTTAATAAATAATTTTAGCAAAATTTTAGAAAAGGCACTAAAAACCCGATTGTTGGCTTTTCTTGAAAAAAATGACATTATATCAAATAATCAATACGGTTTTATAAAAGGAGCTAGTACTGCAGATGCAATATGGAAACTGATCTCCGAAGTGTCACATAGTCTTAACAATAATGAGAAGGCTATCGCAATTTTTCTGGATTTGGCAAAAGCATTTGATACGGTCTCCCACCACATTCTCCTGGGAATCCTATTTAAGTATGGTATAAGGGGCCTAACTTTGCAACTATTTAAATCATACCTACAAGACAGAAAACAAATGGTCAAAATAAATAATCAGTTCAGTGACCCCAATACAGTAAGAATAGGTATTCCTCAGGGAACAGTGTTGGGTCCTATCTTATTTATAATATATATGAATTCCCTTCTTAAGGAGGTAAGTGTCGATGGGACTCTCTTGTCTTATGCCGATGACACGGTTTTGATTGTCAATGGTAATTCCTGGGAAGAGGCTAAAGAAATAGCAGAAAATAACTTCAGTAAGGTTTGCAATTGGCTGAACAATCTTCAACTTTCTATTAATGTCGAAAAAACAAAGTTTGTAGCATTTTCATTGACCGAAAAAAACAGACCCGAATTTGACACTATTAATACAAATCAAAACTCAAAACGAATACAAGGAGTCAGCGAAGTAAAATACCTAGGAGTTATTATTGACAAGCATCTGAGATGGGATAGACACGTGTATAAAGTTGCAAAATCAGTTAGAATTTTGATTTATAAGTTTTATCTATTGAGAGAATTTATGAACAAATCTCTGATGATCCTAATATATAGATCATTTGTTGAGTCTATTCTGAGATATGGCATTCTCGTGTGGGGAAATGCATCCAAAACAGTTTTAAGGCCTTTGAACATCCTACAAAATTATATATTAAAAGTAATATTTAGAAAACCGAAGTTATTTCACACTGAGTGGCTATATTCGGAGACTGTCCCCAATCTTCGACATATATACATCTTAAATGTCGTTAGATTCATGCAATTAGGCACCAAAAAGAAAACAATACATCATAATTATAGCACTAGAGCTAATACAAAAAAAACACCTTATGCTCCCGGAAAACAGAACTGCGATGAGTCTAAACTCAGTAAATAATATGGGTCCAAAATTGTATAATTGTATTCCTCTGGAGATACGCAGAATAAGTAACATACATAAATTTAATCTACAATGTAGAGAATATGTTTATAAAAATTACAAAACAGTCTTTCAACACATTTTTGAGTAGAAACACAATGTATGCCTGTCATATTTTTAGTTATATTTTTCGATTTATAAACCTTATGTTATTTACCTTTCCTTTATTTACGCTATTTTTTATCCTAGTTATTAAGTTAATTATAGCTAGATTCATTTTATTGGTTATTAAGTTTACTTAAGCAAATCTTTACTTAGATGTAAGACAATTAAATATATTAATTTTATAGTCTAAGAAAAAGCTAAACAATGAGACGCACACAGGTTTCACATAGAAACCTAGGTGTCTCAATATTTATTTAAAATTTAATATCTGTATAATGGTAGTAATAGTGAGTTAAAATATCAAAAATATTAAATAGTAATAAGTTATTTAAAACAAAAATTAAAAAAAACAGGTAAAATCAATACACCACATCTTTTTTAAATAAATATTACATTATATAAACACATTATTTACACTGACCTACAATTAAAAATATTGCAGTGATCGTCAAATTCCGATGGTGTAGATTTTCTAAGCAAATTACGTAAGGCTATTTTTGTAAATATTTATATTGATATCTATTATGAATTCACGTACTTGTATAAATTATATTACTGATTAGGTAACTAGGTTACTACTATTTATATTTTATTATAATTTGTAAAACTATGTACCACTCTAGAAATAAAGATTTTTGAATTTGAATTTGAATTTGAATTTTTGAATTAAGGCTGTCAAATTTTTGAGGGCACTGATTTATTAAACATGTCTGCGATTATAATATATCTATATGAATGAAACTTAACAGAGGTTTTCAATTGAAATTGTTACTTTTTTTCGTGAAAGCTTCTATTAAGTGTATCTGTAATTTTGACACATTTATTTTAGTAAGAAAAAAGCTACTCCAGTATAGGAGTCATCATCATCATCATTTTCAGCTTAGTCAACCATTTCCAATTATGATAGACCTCCCTCACATATTTAGATACTCTCTATAATATAGTTGGATCCATTGTTGTCTATTATTGACTATGCGGCCCAAGTTATCCCTTCTAATTTCCTAATATCATGGTCCCATCTCAGGTTCGGTCATTCTCTAGGTCTCTTTATTCCTCGTGGGTACCATGCTGTAATTTATCTAGTCTATCTGTAGTCCGTGTGCTTGCCAGCTTTGCCAACTTGCTGTGTCCGTCTTTTTGCCAGATGTCGTGCCCATTGCCACTTGAAGAATTTGATTCTGTGGATGCTGTGGCGGACTAAGCCTATCGGGGACCCGGGGCGGCGAAGCTAAATGTGGCTCCCGGCCTGTTTAGATAATGATATACTGCTAATGCACATTTTGTAAAAGCTGAATGGCATATGTATAATGGTTGACAAAATTATTGTTAACATAATTGAGTTTCTTTCAAAAGTACTCCATGCTAACTTAATTCTTCTGTTGATTTCTGGTATTCGTCTAGCCTGTTTTGTATTCTGTTTATTATTTTTGTTAATAACTTGTGTGTTACTGGTAGTAGGCTTATTGGTCTATAGTTTATGATGTCTTCTTTGCTGCCTTTCTTATGAATTAGAATAATGCTGGCGCTATTCCAATCCTGCGGTATTTGGTTTCTCCGTAGACAGCTGGTGTATATATTTGCTAGGATTTCCAAGTTCTCCTACCAGCGCACTTCAAAGTGTTTCAGCTGTTATTCCGTCGTTCCCTGCTGCTGTTCTATTTTTCATATCTTAAAGCACCTTTTCTACTTCTCACATAGGGGCATAAAAACTGAATAGGAGATGTATAATTAATTTTAGATATTTTTAAGTCAGAAATTAATTTTAATTTTAGTCGTGTTCATACCATTAATACGGGACGGGAATCATACAATTTTATGTTATATTAAAATTTAACACAAAATAATTATGTAAAAATCGCTCGACTATAGACTTTAATAACAGTTATATATTACTTATGGGCAATTACATGTATATTATAATAATAGAGTAAGAAAATATGATGTTCGTGAAGGATATTTAAAAATATAATATCCTGAGAGCAAGTCTTTCTGACCTTAGCGCGATGTTAAGTATATGTTTCATATAAAATATATTACACGTTGAAAAGTAATTTCATGCACGTCTTGAGGGGGCATATTGTGCATGGTGTGAGAAACATATTACTTACAAGAGAGGAACTTATAGTGTATTAGAAAATCTTGTTATAAATTCATATACGACTTCTTCGGAAAAAGCTCTCTACAATTTTTTTTATATAATTTTATATATTTTATTTTCCAATATCAATAACATAGATAAATAAAACAAGTTTAGGTTGGAAATTGCCCATAAAAAATGAACTCTCGTTAAAGAGAGATTAAAAAAGATAGAACGTTTCAAGACACTCAAATCTATTCCCAAAAAATATTTTTTCTCGAGTTTTAAACTAAATTACAACCTATATACATATAAAAATAAATTGCCACCTTCCTAAGGTCAATAAAGAAGAGTAGGGGTCAACAAATGCTGTGTAGGGCTTGACCTTGCCAAAATTACCATCGATGGTCATTCCTCAGCCGTCTTTGACGCGAGGTGGGAAGTGTTTCATTACTGTCGAGAGATTAATTAAATCTCGAAACAATAATGAAAACGTTCCTCCGAGGTTTATATACTATTTTATTTACAACCACATCATTAATTAAGAGATAGGGACAGCATTTTATTTTGAAAAAAAATAAATATGCGAAAATTTGTCGCTTTCTTTTTTGGTATTTCCATATCTACAGTTACCGGTACCAGTGGTTGATATGGCGCAAACCTTCAACAACAAAACAAACAAATAAGTGACAGTTTTGAATTTCTCGTTCGCTTTTTCAAATTTATATAACATAGAAAGCCAAAATGTTGTCGGAAAGTTCTAATAATGAAGACTACTTTAATATTGGTACTCCACCAGAACTTACAGAAGCTGCAAAAAGAGCAGAAGCCAGTTTACTTCCAGAGAAAAGCAGGGGGCGATATGAAATAGCATTGAAAGTATACGAAAAATGGTGTGCCGAAAGAAATGCTAAGAATATTGTTTCGGAGACAGTTTTGATGGCATATTTTAGCGACATGGTAAAGCAGAAAAAGCCATCTACTCTTTGAGCTACGTACAGCATGATACGGACAATGCTAAAATTAAGGGAAAGGACTGACATATCAAAATATCACAAACTCGTCGCTTTTTTAAAACGCCATAATGTAGGTTTTAAGCCAAAGAAGTCTAGCATTTTTACTTTCAACAAATAAATATATTAATATCTTCAATTATTATTGTTAATCTTCTTGTTTATTTTTGTTGATGTTATATAAGTATTTTTTTTACTTATTATATTGTTAATCAGAAAATAAAATTGAGTCTTTCCTGTATCTATACTTTTTCTACCAAGGGTTTCTATATTTAGCTGTATTCAGGGAATAATATAATAGTCCCCATTTTGTTAGACAATAATTTTTGTATTTCATTGTTACATTTTCATATTTGATTGTATTTCTAGGTTTCCTTTATTGAAAGAAATTCTATATTCTATCTCAATTTTTCTACATCAATTGTACCTGCTTTATCCAATTCTTTTCTGATATATCTATTAAATTGGAAGAAACCGGAAAGTAACCCAAGTTTCTCCGATTTATAATGAAAAGTTTTGCTATTCATAACTCTAGAATTTTTATTTCTCTACCAGGGTAGACATTTCTGAAGCCTTGCAATATTAGAAAATAAATTCCTGATGTAAACACTAACAATTTTAATACAGATGTCTTTAAAATAAGTATTTGAAACTCTATAATATTTTTTTTCCATAGCAACTGTTAAAATTGCCTTATATCTATCAAAAATAGTAGATAAAATAGTACTTTAACTGCAAGGGTAGATTAAAAAATGATACTTTAGCAGCGAGGATAGATTAGAAACTTTATTTCTTCTCGCACGTTTTTTAATTGCTTCCATTTTTGAACATTTTTGTATTCCTTTTCATAAGTTATTCGGGTTTAAATGGAAGTAGTTTGGATATGGCGTTTGTCGCCTCAGCCTGAATATCTGTTGGTAATTTACTTATTTCGTTTTGAGGTATTTTTGGCTCCAATTCAATCAGCAATCGACACGAAAGAGAATTAAAAAATATTGACTCAAAACTGACAACTAAAGAGACAGCTTTATTTATTTGTCAAATTACATAGAAACCAACGCCAACCCAGCACAATATTTTTTTTACTCGTAATAAATTCCTTGAAATAATAATTTATGAATATTTTTTAAAACGTAACTCGCTATGGAAAAAAATATCGTTTTATACACGACGATAAAATTGCAAATACCATTTTATCGTCTTGTATAAAAAATAACTATAACCTACACTCACGTAAATCACTGTATATTTAACATATTTTAATTTGTTACTCCCTATTTTTGTCTCTTTTTTCAGTAAATACGTCACACTAAGTAGTATGTTTTATTATCAGGTACCATCCATGGTGGTTAACTATTTCGGCGACCCCTACATGGATTGGAACTACCAAACGGAACCAGAGCCAACAGGTTGCCAGGGTTATCCAGAAAAGCGATGTACCTGGCCTAGAGGCAAGGTTTTGGGTGGATGCAGCGTAATTAATGGTATGATGTATACCAGGGGTACTCCTAAGGATTACGAGAACTGGGTGGCAGCTGGAAATCCTGGATGGAGTTACGAAGAAGTCTTACCAGTATTTAAAAGGTACGCAATTTCTAGAAGTTCAAGATAAATAGTTATTTGTAATCCTTGAGAGATTACATTTTTTTTTCTTATTTAGGGAGATTAAAACATATTTTAGACTTTAGATATAAATTATATATATTAGACTTTGGCCATAAGTGGATGAACTTTGTTAAAATAATGGGGTTTTCCTAATATGTTTAAAATTAAAATTTGAGCTACATTTACTTGAAGTCTAGTGTCAGTGCTATAAAAATAAATAGCATTATTTTTTTTAAATTTGTTTTAATAAGGTAGCAAAAAATTTAAATAGAAAAAACCATTGGACAAAAGTAGATGAACAAAATATATATTTAATAAAAAAAAATCTTGCGTTAACAAAAACTGAAAAATTAACTTATAATTTACTAGTACTTAGTGTAATAACCTTTATTCTTAATTACTTTCAGATATCGCTTAGGCATAGATCCCAGAAGATTTTCAATTATTTTAAAAATCGATATTTTTCCAAGACTCTTCCAAAGCTGCAAATAATTCTTGTTTATTTTTGTAGAATTTGGTCCTAATGTGTTGATCCAAAATTTCTCATAAATTTTCTATTGGATTCAGGTCTGGGGATTGCGATGGCCATTTGAGAACCGTCACTATTTCATCTTCCAAAAACCTTTTAACCAATTGTGAGGCATGTTTCGGGTCGTTATTATGTTGGAAGAAGTGTACAACTGGCATTTTTTCCTCCAAATAAGCGGTAAAAGGGTTTGTAAAATGTCTCTGTAGCCAAACCGATCCATTATGCCCTCAATTTTATGGAGAGACCCCATCCCATACCTAGAAAAACAGCCCCATACCATGATTGAGCCCCCACCATGTTTTACAGTGGATCGCGTGTACTTTGGTAGCAATCGTGTGTTGGGAGGTCTTCTTACATGTTGAATTCCATCTGATGAGACATCAAATTAAACTTTGATTCATCACTAAAACAAACTTTTTTCCGTTGTGCCACAGTCCATCAGTTTTGATGTTCCTTCTTTTTTTTTGGGTTCACTATTATTAATATTGCTCCCTTGATCGAAAATTCACTATCGGAACTGTCAGTGCTAGCAAAGGGGTTTTCATCAGTGTCGCAGGGCTCTTCACCATCTTGATCAGAAAAATATGTTTAAGAGTAATAAGTCACTATTTCAATTCTGTTTTTTTTTCAAACAGGAAGTTATTAAAAATATTTTTTAGACAATGTTAGTCCTTGTAAATAATGACACGAGTTTTAACTAAAGGAAATAAAGTAATTAAAACCGACATATAACCACCGCTTAACACAGTTAGCCATCCATTAGGCCATGATTTATTAACTTATCAGAAGAGCAGTTGACAATTTTTCTTAATTTTTTTGATGACAAGTGAATTTTTGTAGAATTTAATTATATACCGAATCAATGACCGTAAAAAGAATAATCGCCATAATTACAACCATACAATATACAGGGTGAGTTTCCTACGATGTTCTCTATGGGTATCTCGGAAACTACTCGAGATAGAGAGTCGGTTAAATGGGGAAAGAATTGCAGTTTTGTGGGGTCATAAATATGCGCCTTACAGATATTTGAAAAAGTTCATGGCTTACTAGATATTTCGACAAAAAATTCGGCTATTTTGAAAATTGTCCATAATTCCATTATAATCTATTTTAGACAAAATGTTTTCAGATAAAAGTTGTAGATAATCACATCCATAATGAGTTCGTGTTCTCCGATTTTTTATAAAGCCAGTCACTTTTGACATATGACACAAACATATGTTTTTTTTAAATAGAAATCATAGTTTTCTTTTAGACTTCATAAAAAGCGCCATTTTTTAAGCTTTTCAGCGATATAAGCTATAATAAGTTTTTTTTTCGAAAAATTACTGAGTTATAGCCAATTCATATCTTTCTTGACTAATTTGACTTAGTTGGTATGGTATTCTTATTCTGTTATTTATAGCGATGGGAACTATCGAATAAATTAGACTACCGAATGGTTAATGAATGAATGATTTCAACTATCGAATGGTTTTATTCGAATAAAATCATTCATTCATTTGTATACTAAAGCATATGTGACAACCTCGCCGTGCGACTAAATGGTTATCGTTGACCCACGACTATCGAATGCTTTTGATAAATGAAATTTAGTATTCGTTTGATTTTTGTATGCGTCGGTGCATTATTAGTTCTTCCAAATTTTTATAACTTCGCCGTATAAATACTGTGCTATTTTTGCGTTTATTAAAATAGTTAAAATACTAAAATAGTAGTTATTTTTTAATTTTATTTATTGACGATTGTGTGCATGTGGTGGTCAAAATTTTTCTGAAAATTTGTGTGGTTTTCCGTAGTCCGATCTTTCAATTATTTAATTTTATATGGTATATGGTCTATTTTTTAATGGGAAATTTTGAAAAGTAGCAATTTTTAAGAGAGATGAGATGAACTTACAATTAATTTTAAAAATACATATTTGTATTTTAGATGTTTTAATAATATGAATTAGTTGAACTTAATAATCATATTTAAGTATGTGGTTGTATAATCATATTTAAGTAAATGGTTATCGAACTCAAACTATGGGGTGAGAAAATTAAAATGAAAGTTTTACACGTGCCAGTTTAAAAAAAAAGTTAACGATGTTTATATTTTGTTTATGCTAATTCTCTTACATGTAGTTTTTTGCGAAGAAAAAAAATATTTCATTTATTTTTAAAGTAAATGCCAGTAAAAGTAAATATAATTTTTAAATAGTAATATAAAGCACCTAATATAAATAATTTTGATTTCTAATTTTTTATTTATATTTTCCTTCCATTACACTGCATGCTTAGAAAATTAATAAATGTTTATATTTCATGATTTTAAAATTTGTTGTTAATATAACAAATTAGTTCTGTAATTATTATTATTTAATAAACCAACGTTGCCAAAAAATTTAGAGACTATATTATTTTTAAATAGGATCTAATATAAATAATTTTGACATCTAATTTGTTGTTTATATTTTGCTACTACTTAAAAGAAAAGATTTATATTAAATGATTTTAAATTTTGTTGTTAATAGGTATAACAAATTATTACTGTTATTATTATTTATTAAACTAGTCTTTGCTAAAAAACATTAAAAATAATTTTCCTACATCCAAAATAACAAGTATTATTGCAGTGTAACAACAGAATATTAATAAAAAAATGCAGAATATATAGTATGTCTATATATTCCCTAATTAACTAAAGCCAAACAATAATATTCTTTGCTAATATCAACTAATACCAAAATATGGCAACAGCGCCTTTCATAATGTATTTTCTGTGTAAATACTAGCACCTCAATAAAAAAAATAATGTGTCCTTATCTATATCTGACTCCGCAAAAAATCAAAGATGCCGGCTTCTTTCATACGTCGCCGGGCGACAACTAAAATTCAGTTAATATTTTATTATAATCGATCCTGACGAATGAATGAATTTTATAAATGAATGAATTTTATAAATGAATGGTTTTTGCTGGCGAATTACTAGAATACAATATTTCAAGGCAGATGACGGATCTATTCGATAATTTTTATTCGAATAGTTTTCAACGAATGTTTTCGTACTAACTATCGAATTATTCGAATGAATTGCAACTATCGAATGTTTCGATAGTATTCATTCGATAGTTCCCACTACTAGTTATTTATAACTTATAAAAAGACAGAATATTTTATTAAACGGTTCTTTACAATTTACATTAGACAAACTAAAACTTAAAAAAAAAACTAATATCACTACATACACTTTAAGTTATTTTAGCAAATGTTCAAAAAAGCCGCCATTGTTTTGAGTACATAAAATGCATCTTTTTAAAACTGAATTACAAGCTTTTTCCACATAACGGCCGGTCAACTTTAATAAACTTCTCCCACACCGCCTCTTCGAGTGCCTCTCTTAATTCATATGTTCTTTTGTAAACCTTGTTGTTAACCATACCGCATAAAAAAAATTTCAAATGGATAGGTCTGGTGATCGAGGAGATCCATGCAATTGGTCCACCTCTTAATATTCCTGAATTTGCATAATTATGATATAACTAATTTTTAACATTTCTTTCATTATGATGATATAACTAATTTTTAACATTTCTTTCATTATGAGGGGGAGTGGCATAATGAAAGTCATATTGGAACCACTCTATTGATGCGCGAGTATCTAAATTTAACTTTTCTAAAAAACGTAAGTAACGTTCACCGGTCAATGTATCCTCGTAAATGTATGACCAAGAAAAGTTGAACGAATAATCCTACACGCTATTCTTCATTTGAAAATTTCATATTTACAATTTTTGTTTATTTTAATTTACAAAGTTTGAATGTGAAAGTTTCATATTACTGAGAGCAACGACGATTGAACTTGTTTCCATGGCTAACTAAGTGAAATTGTTTAAAAATGATAAGAATTGGCTATACCTCAGTAATTTTTCGGAAGAAACATATTATAGCTTATATCGCTGAAAAGCTTAAAAAATGACGCTTTTATGAAGTCATGACCAACTATGGTTTCCATTTTTAAAAAACATATGTTTGTGTCATATGTCAAAAATGACAGGGTTTAGATAAAAACGGAGGACACAATCTCATTAAGGATGTGATTATCTACAAATTTTATCTGAATTTTTTTTGTCTAAAATAGATTATAATGGAATTATGGACAATTTTTCAAATAGCCGAAATTTGTTTTTTTCGAAATATCTAGTAATCCATGAACTTTTTCAAAAATCTGAAAGGCGCATGTTTATGACCCTACAAAACTGCAATTCTTTCCCCATTTAACCGACTCTCTATCTCCAGTACTTTCCGAGATACCCATTGAGAACATCGTAGGAAACTCACCCTGTATAATTACACTGCAGAGTCTTCATTAAATTAAGAAACTAAAAATATTAATAGGTTCCAAATAATCAAGTATTATTCTCATAATTACTTATTAAGTATACTGTTATAATGTAACAGAATAAATTCTTCATGTATATTTTAGTAAATAAACAGACAAGAGACTTAAGAAAGAAATATCTATTTAAAATCGTTGACACATATAAAATATAGACTAATCATACACACCAATTATTTATTTTGGCCTAACATCCCTATACAAACAAGATGTAAACAAACTGTTTGTTTATGTACTTTATTATTTGGTAATTCTAGATTCGAGGACAACAAAGACATCGGAACACTAGTCGACGCCAAATACCACGGTGTGAATGGTCCCTTAACTACGTCACGGTTCAGGCATCAACCTGACATGGCCTTCGATATTCTGGAAGCCGCCAAACAAATTGGACAGCCTGTATCAAATGACCTCAACGGTGCTCAGTATACAGGGTTTTGCATTGCACAATCTAATACCAGGTAATTATAATTCAATTTGGACATTCTTGATATTTCCTATTGAATTGATATTAATAATATACTTACCCTTAAATTATAATTATTAATTATTTTCTTTGAGTGAAAGTTGACAATGATATTTTATGCTAAGTCCGGTAATTACATCTTCGAGCAATCCGATTAACTTTTCACAGTAATCATGTGTCCTAAAATGAGAATATTTATTGAGAGTCACGTGACATGTCAAATTTTTATCGTCTTGCTAGCCGATGCAATTACCGAACTGGCCTAAACTAGAACACTAACTAACTAGAAAACGAAATTAGTTTTCTTTGCTTATTATATTTGTTTTGTGTTTTGGGATTGTGAGTATTATTATAGAGGACTTTTTGTTTTTATTGCACATAATGGACACGTTTAAGATTGTGTCGGTAATAAAAAAGAAACGCATTGAATATTCTTTCGTTCCCCACGAGTGGGAACAAGGTAATGTGCTATGACGTAATAATCCATCGAAAACTATTTTAAACGGAAATCACCTCGAGGAAATTAATAAAGGTAATTTTTACCCTGCCGTATGTCTGACTTTCTTCCAAGTCAAAAAACTAAGTTACTTTTACCTTTGAAGCATAATAGCAACTTATGAGGTCGAAATAAATTAAATTTTCAACCTAATTTGAACTCCTCCAAATAAGGTCCCATTTAAAGTTATTAACAACTAAATTTTAACCTAACTTGACAACCAAACAATGCCTTCGACCCCCGAGACAAATTTGAGGTTATAATAAAGTAACATTTGACCTACTTTAAGTCCCTGTAGTCTTAATGCCTTCAATAGATTATCAGTAACTAGATTTTAACAATGCCACCTAACTCCAACGTTGCTACTTTTCAAAGGCATAATTTTAGGTTATTATTAACTAGTTTACGACTCATTTTTAGATTTCTCGCACTTTATACCCTACAAGAAATTTATTAAGTTAAATATAAGTAAAATTGAACCAAATAGTGGTTAATTTTCCGTGGTCAATGGTTTTTTCTCCTTCCTATGCTACTTGGGAGGTTCTAAAAAGAACAATGTTCGACTGCATGGTCTTCTACTAAACATTTTTATGCTTAAAGTATCATAACATTATTTATTTAAACCAAAAACTCGTAATACAAAACTAAAGTGTCAAAACGAATGAAAATATGAGGAAAGAAATAAATAAATGCGGCAACTTAATTTTTTTTACCGCAGAGCTACCACCTGAATCCCCAGCGGGAAATTTAAATTCGAGTTAGTCAGCACGGCGCCGAATATGTCCATGGTTGGCAACAATGAATTTAATTAAATATACATGGGTCATATGATTCCTATAGGCTTAACTAAAAAAACCAGACTTTTAAAAATGTATGCCCAAAAAATTTGCCATTTTTAAAATCGAAAAAACTGAATTAATCACTGTAACTATAGTCGGATAGAAAAATAAAACAAAAAATAAACATTTCCGTGTTTTCCGAATAAAAAAGCACTGTTTAGTTTTGATTTTAAAGCGAGATTCATTACTATGATTTATAAATTGAAAAATATTGGGGGGATATTGAATAATTGATGTTGTTTACAAAGCTTATTGTATTAACGAAATATATGTCTCAATTATTTCTTAATATAAAAAGCCACCTGTTAGAGTTTAATGCCCTTTGATTGTTTAAGTAATTTTTTGTGTCAATATTATTCAATATTAATTGTGTATACATTGTATCAAAAATGACCGTAGGTGTGATTACAGAGATTGAAAAGGTAACAAGGAAACTTGTTTCAGGTTATTGACAGGATAGTTTTGAATATCTTAATCTTGAACTTCGAAAATATTACGTGGGATCTATACAGGGTGTTACAGTTTTTACTGGAACTATTTAAACTAAAACAATTTTTAAAGAGAACTCGAGAAAATAACTATAAAATTGTTGACTGGTTTTTAGGAATGTGTTTTTTTAGTTTATTATTTTATCTGGATACATTGTTATGAAAAGCTAAAAAGACAATTAAAAAGCTGTGCTTGGAAGTTGTGAGTCCATTTTTTTACCGATGTAAGTGAAAAATAAATAAATCTTTCTCTCCAAAAAATGCTATATGGGTATTTCGCCACTGCAAGAAAATCTACAAAATAAAATAGTTATTTTTTGTAAACACTTCTGCGTTAATCCAAATGGAAAATACTTGGTGGAAGTTAGGTTTACAGATAGACAAATTTGCCTAATGAACGAAAAAATGCTTCGGAAAGTTTATCTCTTTCCGTCCTCGGCAGCAAAAAAAATACAAAGAATAAAGAAAAAACTGAAATATTTAAATTCGACTATTCGAGAACACTTTAGTTTTTTAAAACAGATACGTCTACAAAAACCATTGACATTCTGTTAAAAATCAAAGTTCTGTTTTGATTTTTAACAGTACGTCAACGAGAAAGATCGAGAACGTTTCTCGAGAAAGATTTGCATAAAAAATCGAAACGAAAAAAACAATCGAAACGTCGGCAAATAAATGATTTAAAAACATCTAGAAATCATTTAATTTTTAATATAAAAAACCTATACCCAAGAAAATTACAATTGAAATAATGTCTACAATATTAGTATCTTGAGGGTTGTTCGGATCTCACCAATCCCGAATTCAACAAACAAGCATCATTCTGGAATAAATCAAAGGAGACCACTTGGACATGCAAACCCTGTATGGACGAAACACTTTTACAATCTGGTAGAAAAACAAACACAAAAACAAAATCTCGTCGTTCCGTCGGCCCTGGGGCTGCTCTTCCCGAGGATGTTCCTGGGAACGACCAAATTTCACTTCGAAATATTATGAATAAATTATTACAGGTTGAATCTCAATATTCCGATCTCCTTTCCAAATATAAGGAACAAATTAAAATAAACGCTGAACTCAATACAGAAATCGCAGAAATCAAACATCAACTTTCCGCTTGTAACGGTTCTGCTGCCACGTCCTCGGTTTCGATGGCAACAGACGATTTGTTGAGAGAACTTCACGACCGGGAAAAGAGAAGAGGGAACTTTATTATATTTGGACAACCAGATTCTAACTCTGAATCCATAAGCACTGAATGTATTAAATTCTACACTACCAAACAACAGCGTTGATCCAGTCAGCATCAGAACCTTTCGTCTTGGAAAATTTGCCCAGAATAAATCACGCCCTATAAAGGTGATTTGTGGTTCTTCACAAATTTCTCAGAAGGTACTCTCAAATTCTAAGATTCTGAGGAACACATCCAACTTATCCAGTCTATCAATCAGCTCCAACAAGACACCCAAGCAACTCCAAGAATACAGAGAAACTAAACAACGCCTCATTGATAGACTAGCAGCCGGAGAATACAATTTAAAAATTAAATATGTTAATGGCAGTCCACGAATCGTTAGTGTGGACGTGAATCATTTAAACTTCCAGGGAACGCAAATAATCAGTCCGGCTTAAACATCGCCTACCAAAATGTTCGTGGGTTGAACACTAAGACTCATGAATTCTACAAGTCTATATATGTGTGTGAACACCACATTATAGCCATTTCTGAAACCTGGTTGCAGTCTGGTCTGAATGATGCTGAGCTCATTGTCACCAACTACAACTTGTATCGTAAGGATCGTAATCTGGAAGTCTTGAATGTTACCAGAGGCGGTGGAGGTTTGCTGGCAGTCCGAAGTTATCTCAATTCGACCGTATTGGACCTGTCCATTTTTGAAGATGCGCTGCCGGCTCTCGACATTGTTGGGGTGAGTGTTGCGGGTGATGGGGGTGTTCTGTATGTGTTTGCAGTTTACTTTCAGCCTAACACTTCAGTTGAGCATTTTCGTGTATTTTTTATGTTTTTGAGTCCTTAACATTTCTCTATGGACGCGACATAATCTTATTAGGCGATTTCAATATTCATTTTTCAGATTTACCTGCTGATACTTGTCCAAAACTTCAGCTTTTAAACGATTTTCTCGCTTTTTTTTTATTTTAAGCAATGTAATAGTATTCAAAATCAAAACAATACTATTCTTGACCTAGTTATTACTAACTTGCCTTCAGAAGTCCTTACCACTTTTCCATTTGTCAAGGAAGATGGTTATCATCCAACACTACTAATGATTCCTGATTTGCCAATGAAACCCCATTCACACTTTCCCTCTACTGTTCAGGCAAAAAACTATAACTTCAGTAAAGCCAACTACCCGCATCTTTATAATCTTATCTTTACCACTAACTGGGACTTTTTAGAAGACATGGAAGACGTTAACGCAGCAGTCGAGGCTTTCTATAATAAACTGTATGAACTTTTTGACCAATCCATCCCACTCTACAAACAGTACAAAAAATAGCAAAAAGTGTTCCTACCCATCATGTATACATCCGAAATCATCAGTAACATTAAGGAGAAATCTAGAATCTTTAAGAGATTGAAAATCAATCGATCTCCGGATCTCCGGGGCTTTTAAAACTCTTAGAGCAGTGATTAAGCAACAACTTGTTAGTGCTTATAGAACGTATATAATCGCTGCTCAGGACTCACTACGAGCTGAACCCAGAGAATTCTGGAAATATATTCAGCAGAAACAGAATAGATCTCGTATTCCTGGCACTCTTAGAAACAGTGATAATACTCCTCTTGACAATAGTCATCTATCATCAATCTTTTCAATAGTCCATTATGTCTAACGGCATTATACAGGAGCCTTGTGAAATCAAAAATCAATTATGCCTCTCAAATTTGGTCACCAATTCACCAGGTCCATATACGGAGATTAGAAAATGTATGCATAAATTCCTAAAATATCTCTCGTTCAAACTAGATGGTGTTTTCCCAGAGCGTGGTTATAACCACTTACAGCTGTTGCAAAGGTTTGATCTTTTATATATTGAGCAAACTCATAGACTTCACTCTTTATCTTTCCTTTATAAACTTTGTAACGGTCATGCGGACTGCGCTTCGCTATTAGCTCGGCTGAACTTTTCATCTCCGCTCGTCCGTACTAGAAATCAAAACACGTTCTACCTGTCAAACGTCAGGACTTGTTTAGCCAGTAAGGCACCCCTCTCCGGGCCTGTACTGATTTCAATGATGTTGAGAGCCTGGCATCTGTTGATATATTTGGCGACTCGCTGCGTCAATTCAGGAATGTTTTGGTCCGGCAAATGAAGAATCCTAGCATTCTTTATTGTAGTTCGTTAGAATTAGAGTTTTACTTTCACTTTTAAATTTATACTAGGTGTTATTTTTTTATATAGTTATTGATTACATATAGATTTGTTATATTTTGCATTGTACTTTTATTGTTGATTTGTGCTTATGTTAGCTTCATTTATTATGAATGTTCTGAATTTTTTAGTGTACACAGTTGTTTTTAATTTGGGATTTCCTGTTAGACAATAAACCATTATTTATTTATTTATCTTTGAAAATTTGTTACATCTTTAAAAATAATCTAAAACATGGGTATATTGATAAATGAGGTCTAAATTATAAGAAAATGCGTTTTCTACAAAAACTCTTGAACTGAGAAGTTCCAAATCTTATATATTAAAACATAAATTTTCTGTTATAGTCCAACAAATCCAAGATCATTAAAATAGGTCGTCTTTGATTTATTTATTTAGATATAATATCTCAAAAATAATTTGTGGATTTTATTATTTTTTTTTTACGATTATACAAGATACTGACAGGTACATTCCATTTAAAATTTAAATTGAAATCCTGTCTAAATCTTTGTAATTCTGTTACGTTTTCTTTTGCGCGGTATTATTGTCATTCTTGCTGGAGTATTAAATTATCTCCAGCCGCGAAAAAAAATAATTTAAAATACATAACGCCTTTAATCCGAGCCGGCGGTTGTAACGAGACTCTTTATCATGAATAAAATATGTAATCTTTAATCTCATTTATTTTCTTTTGTAAAAATATTTGCAAATAAGCGAACCAGCAGTCCATAATATCTTTTTTCTTCTTTTTTTTTCCGCGTCCTAAATTATTCAATTTTAAGATATTCTATTCAAAATATATGTACAGGGTGTCCCACTAAGAATAACTCTCGGCTGTATCTCGGAAAGTATTAGCCGTAGAGCCTACGGAAAAAAATATTTATAAGTAAAGGGGCTATGAGAAATTGCTGGAAATTATTTTCAAGTTTGTAAAACGGCCGCTAGAGGGCTAAACGGCCGCTACAACTGCTATTAAAAATAAGAAAATATAATTTCTACAGAATTTTGCCTAGATAATCTGTACTATAAATAATAGCTTCATAATCTTCAGTTAATTTAGGTTTTTTTTGTTCGAACCATTTTCCTCTATCTGCTAAAGTAATGTGGTGGGGGAAGGTTAGATCTATCTTTATTTAAATGTTAATAATTCCGGACTGAATACTCAGAATCCAACAAACAAGGGCTCGTTTAAAAGAGCTTTTCTTCTCTATATTATATCATAAAAATAATAATAATAAGGTTTTGAACGTAGACGCTAGGGGGCGCTTTCTTACAATTTAACAAACATAGCGCGTTTTTTCAAAAAAAAATAATATGTAATTTTAGCTGATAGAAAAGAGTAGTAAAAGTTTAAAAAGTCAGCGAAAACCGCATCTTGATATCTTCTTTCAAACCGAAGATATTAGCAAAATTATAATAAATACCAAAAAATAGGCCCTTAATTACCTTATTTTTACAACACGGTATCAGTGCCCTCTTGATTATGCACCCAATTCTGACAAAAAAATAAGATAGAAACAGTTAGTTTATTTTAAAATCGACGAAATACCAGAATACTATAATACCAGATGTATTAATATCTAATAATAATTAAGATATTAATAACAGTGAACAAGAAACGATGATTCAGTGAAGTCATGCGAAACAAAGCGAAAAACTCTTCTGCGCATCAATTCTCTCTTGTTATAATCATGTCAAGATTTAAACTAAGACCATTTGATTTTATGCCGGCGAAATAAAATTGACGTGGCGCGGTAAAGATTGGAGAGTCTCATCTGTTCCGGAGACACTGTTTTGCGAGAACATGTAAATTGCCAGCCAATAAGATCGAGATTGTTCTTCTTCAAGACGAGCGGAGTAAAGCAATTTATGACATTGAGTTTCGAATTGTAACAAGCAGCGATTTGGCTGAAACGGAGGGAAGGAACACGTAAACATATACGGAGACGACAAAGAGCATCTGTTTGAGCTGGTTTTATATGTATTGATGCCAAAGCAATCACATTAAATTGTATGCAAAGTGCGCAAAGGGGACTGTATGTTTCAAGTTAATGTCAAATCTATACTAATATATAAAATCCTTAAGTGACTGACTCACTGATTAAGCACGATCCTGCTCAAACCACTCAACGTAAGAAGCTCAATTTTGGCATACAGGTTGATTCTAGGGTATAGAGGTTTGATAAGAAGGGATTTTTCGAAAGTCCAGTTCTAAGGGGGTGAAATCACCCCTCAAATATTACAATATTTTTTATTTAAGAAACGTCAAGTTTCCGAAAAAACGCTTAAACACGTATATTTTGTTTTGTTTTTTTACATATAATCTTACATTTGTGAAAATCTCCCTTTCTTAAATAATCTTTATGTTCTTTAATTCGAACATTTATTAAATTAATTTATATATTTATACAAAAATTAATTAATTTTTATTTCAATTTTTATATTTTTTTTAACAAAATACTGCATAATAAATTGTACTGAAGCTGTGGTTGGTTCCTTGTGAAACATCGTTGAAATATTAGTATTTTAATAAAGCACGCTTTTAGATGTTAATAATAGTTATAACAATATAATAAGTTAGACCAGTCATCTCGTACATAAATGCTCCCTCTTATAAATTATGTCAAATACTAGCTAAAACACTTCCTTCCATGATCAATTTTCAATCAAAATTTGCCATAAAGAATTCTTTTGAGTTGCTAGATAATTTGAAAAATATTGAAGTTCCACATAATGCAACACTCGTTTCTTTCGATGTCAAAAGCCTGTTCACTTCTATCCCAACCCATGAATTGTCCTCTATTATTTATGAACTAATTGATAAATCTAATCTTAATATAATAGTAAAATCAGATTTAATAACAATTATTGAAACTTGTTTAGAACAAAACTATTTTCAGTATAACACTGAAATATTTAAACAGAAATTTGGGTTACCGATGGGTTCCCCAATTTCACCGTTATTCGCAGAAATATTTATGGCAGATTTTGAAAAGAAGCTATTTAAAAACAAGAGTAGTTTAATATCAAAAATAAATTATTGGGCAAGATATGTAGATGACATTTTTTGTATTTGGTCAGGCACCGAGAGAAATTTAAACAGTTTTTTAACATTATTAAATTCAATTAATCCGAGAATACAATTTACTATTGAAAAAGGTATTAATACCATCAATTTTCTTGATGTTGCAATTATAAAACGGTCTAATAGATTACAATTTGATATTTACAGAAAACCCACTACCTACCACAGACACTGTAATACATAGTCAATCACACCAATCCTGGCAAATCAAAATGTCACCCTTTCATAGTTTAATTCATAGATTAGTAATGTTTCCACTGAGCCCAGAGAATTTTAAAAAAGAGTTAAATATTATAAACAAATCGCCATCAACAATGGATATAAGTGTTCCCTTATTGATAATATGCTAAAGAAAAAACAAAAGAAAATATTAATGAAAAATTTTTATTCCGCTAATTCTAAAGACAATAACAATTATCGACTTTTAAACTACATTCCTAATTTGACTAACAAAATATCAAATAATCTCAATAAAATAGGATGTAAAACTATTAACGTAAATAAAAGAAATTTAGGTCAAATTTTATTAAATAATAAAGACAAAACTAATGTCAAAAATAAGTCGGGTGTATATAGGGTGGATTGCAATGATTGTGATGCCGTGTACATAGGCCAAACAGGTAGAAATTTAGATATAAGGACAAGGATTAAAGAACATGTAAAGTTTATTAATAATCTCCAGCATAGTTCTGGTCTTGCAACTCATTGTATAGTAAATAATCACAAAATTAATGAAAACTCAATTAAGTTACTACACAGAGAAACAAAAGGTAGACGCTTAAATTACATTGAACAGTTAGAAATACTAAAATCTGTTAAAAACGAAAAAATAATGTTAACGACCAACAAGGATTTCTAAACACATTTTTATTACCCCTATTGTAAACTCTCTGAACCCACCCCCATAGCAAATATATATATATAGTTACAGTGTAGTTAGACGATTAGTTCTTAAAAAACTCTTGAAAAAGGCCTAACAAGCCGAAACATATATGTAGAGTTAAAGTTACTCTTATTAAAAGTTTTTTGAAACATCTAAAAGCGTGCTTTATTAAAATACTAATATAAAATACTGCATATTTATTTCCGGAATATTTATACTGCATCCTCCCTTAATTTTTCTATTCAAAAATTACTACATACTTATTTTGTTTCTAGAGATGGCGTGCGATTGAGCTCGGCCAGAGCCTACGTCAGACCTCAACGCAACAACCCCAACTTCCACGTGATGCTCAACTCCACCGCCACCAAAATAACTCTAACTCAATCGGGAGTTCAAAAATCAGTGACAGGTGTCGAGTTTGAGTACGCTGGCGTCAAGCGCTTCGTCAGAGTGCGCAGGGAGGTAATCATGGCAGCTGGAGCACTGAACACTCCTCAATTATTGCTGCTTTCTGGAATAGGACCGCAGGATGAATTGCAGAAGGTGGGGATAAAGCAAGAGCACAATCTACCGGGAGTGGGCAGGAATTTACAGAACCACGTGGCTTTCTACATGGGGTATAAGCTAACAAAAGTCCCGGCTGTGAATGATTTGGATTGGTCTACTGCTTTGGAGTATATATTGAATAGAAAAGGACCTATGAGTTCAACTGGATTATCTCAGGTAATTTTTGAAACCAAATTTCTATTTGTATTATAGATTTAAATAATAGTTATTTTTTGTACAAGACGATAATGCAATTTTATCGTCGTGTATAAAACAATATTTTTTTCCATAGCGAGTTACGTTTTAAAAAATATTCGGATATTATTATTTCAAGGAATTTATTACGAGTAGAAAAAAATATTGTGCTGGGTTGGCGTTGGTTTCTATGTAATTTGACAAATAAATAAAGCTGTCTCTTTAGTTGTCAGTTTTGAGTCAATATTTTTTAATTCACTTTCGTGTCGATTGCTGTTTGAATTGGAGCCAGTAATGGCTCAAAACGAAATAAGTAAATTACCAACAGATATTCAGGCTGAGGCGACAAACGCCATATCCAAACTACTTTCATTTAAATCCCGAATAACTTCTGAAAAGGAATACAAAAATTTTCAAAAATGGAAGCAATTAAAAAACGTGCGAGAAGAAATAAAGTTTTTAACCTATCCTCGCTGTTAAAGTATCGTTTAATCTACCCTTGCTGTTAAAGTACTATTTTATCTACTATTTTTGATAGATATAAGGCAATTTTAACAGTTGCTATGGAAAAAAAATAAATTGATTTGATACACAATCATACAATAATGAGTTTTATCCACCCATATGAAGCGTCTAAGGGGATATTTTACTCTTATAAATTTATAAGCTTCAGCATTATTTATACATTCTAATTTAATTGAGGAAATTATTGCCACATCACTGCGGGTGCTAAAGACAATACTCTGCGATTAGAGACAATAGTAATTAATTTTAGTATCAATACTATCTGTGATAGATACAAGCTTGCTGTATCTATCAACAGACTATTGTCATCTTAACAATAGGCATTAGTTATTTTATTAAACTTAGCTCTGTTGGGATTTCTCAGAACATGTAGGTAGATACATGAACTATAATATGTTATGTATAAACATAATGTGGGTATTACTAGTTATTTGATATAAATAACATCAGCTTAAATTCTACAATAAAGGGAAATTGAAACAACTTTCGTTGCACGTCATCAATAATACCATGCATCGTCTTATGGAGTTTGCTGATGGTCGTATTTTGATGTGCAACCAAAGTTATTTTAATTTCCCTATATATGAATTTTCTTAAAACGTTACTTACTTACTTACTGCCATTACTCGCTGACGAGTATCTGACACGCATCAGAACATGGTTACGCAAGGCTTTTCTGTCATGAGCTTTTCTGTGACTGAAAAGCCCGATACGTGATGTTATCTCTCTTGCGCACTCCGGACATACAAAAATCTCATTACTTTGTTGCCTCTTTACTTTTTGGTTGTTGTTATTAACTGAATTTACAATTCTCCTCCATCTGCACTTCTACTCTATCTGCACTTATATTTTAAATTTACCCTGTAGATAGGTAATATATATTTTTTGTTAAAGGTTACAGCAAGAATAAACAGTCCGTATGCTAACCCTAGCGGAACAGATCCGGACTTGCAAATATTCTTCGCTGGGTACACAGCCCATTGCGCTTCTTCTGGATCGGTTGGCGATCCGGAAGATCCAGAGGATCCAGACGCCAAAAAGGAGTTTACATTTTCACCAGTTGTTCTACATCCAAAGAGTAAAGGGTAAGCATAGAATATACACACTGTTTCATAGAAGAATCCACACTAAATGTATCTGGTAAAACAGAAGAAATACAGAGATAATTAATTTAGAAAATAGTTCTAATGACGTCATGTTGTGACACCTAGCAATTTTCTGCAATTTGTGTTCTTGATGTTCCCGTTTCAGCAGTCACTGTTTCTAAATGCGAAGAAACAAAATACCTAACTAAAATAGTCTGCATGCGTATTTCAAAATGAAAACAACCATCAACAATGTCAACCTCCGCCATAATTTTTTTGTCTTGAAATCTTTGTTTTTATGTTTTTTTCGCACAAAAAACGTGTGAAAAAAGCTTCTTCTTTCTCTGCTGATCCATTAATGGATGTTTGCGACCACACTTTCCATGGCTTCCCTATCTCTGGCTGTGTGGATCCACGTCTGTATGTTACTAATGCCTGTCCACCGTCTTATGTTCCGCAGCCACGACATTTTTTTCCGTCCCAAACCTCTTCTGCCCTCGATCTTGCAAAAGCAAGTTCATCGTTTAATTTAATAATGCACTTCCATATTTTTAATGCCCCTCCTATAATATATCATTATTTGTTGCTACAAGATATTTTTATTTGAAATATAGGTTTTTATTTCTATATCATGGTTCTAAAAATAAAAATATATAAATCAATGTAAGTAGAACGCGTTCTTATGAGTTTAAAAGCTGAACAGCCGATAAAAACATATATTTTTAGTTAAAAACGCTATCACCAGCCAACATGACGGAATTTTAATTCATTATTTTATAAAATTGACATGGAGTCGGACACAAATCATCTACATTATATCATATTTGTGTCTAAAAAGAGAGAAACTCGTGTTTCGAAAATGAATCGGCAATAAATCGAAAACTTGTTTCTAAATGTTGCGATTTACCGCTATCTAGTAGGTAGTATTAGATTTAATTCCTAAAACAAATAATCTCTGTAATGCGTATAATAAATAATTATAAAATCGCATAAGAAAAATATCTGTATTTGTACTCACAATTTGTCCTTCTGCTTTTTTAATTATAGTACTATAAAAACTTTAAGAATGCTTAAATACAAAAAGTGCAGAATAAAATCCAAACAATAAAGTAAGGTTATGTTCTCATATTTGACAGAATATCAAATAAATTATGGAAAATTTTTAGGCACAAAACGGGTGCGAAATCTGTAAATGTGAGCCATATATGTTTCTTAAAAGTTTCGAAAATTTTGAGACACTAAGAAATTTATTGTTATAGCTTATGTAGCGAAACCATATTTTGGTAAAATTTTTCCAAACAAAAATGTTACGAAATATATGTATCAAAAATATGACGAAACTGTTTCGCAATGTTTCTCAGCAGAGATTTTGTGTTTAAAAATGCTACTTTGGGAACCAAAAAAAAGCAACCAAGAAAGGATGTACAGGGTGGGTCAAATTCGACGCTTTTAAAGGGAACACCCTTTTCTATAGGAGATAGACGAAAACTAATATCGGTGTCTGGAGCTTAATTTATATCAAAAACATGATGGTGAAAACCACACATCGATATCTGTTACCGTTTATGCGTTACAGGGTGTTTTTCAAAAAAGTGCATTTTTAATAAATCGCTGTAACTTTTTTGCTATAGAAAATTTTGTATTTTTGTAAAAACATTTCCAAGGCACTTTTTTACGTAGATGATAAATTTCCCAGCGAAAAACCAATTAGCCACTGTATTCTACGTGAAAATCTCTATAGGATACAGTTTTCACCTTTTCTATAAGTTATAATTCAAGTTAAAATTCGATAAGAAAATCAAAGAGGGGTCGAAAAATGGAACATTTTAAAATTCCTGTGTATTTCCGGTACTACCCCTTGTATATCAGGAACTACAAAAGTTCGGACAAAAACTGTCAAAAATCTGCAAAAAGTAAAACAATGACCACATCTTTTTAGCAAAATAACCACATCTTTTTAATTCTACTCATAAACGAGAAACCCCATAAAACACGCAAAAATTGGACACCCTGTACATTTATAATAAATCAATTTGAAAACTTTACCGACCACATCGTTATAAATATAACCTAGATAAATTAACTAGGCATTTTAAAGTTTCATGAATTCCGAGATTGCGATCTAATACATCTTCATAAACTGTTCCATTATGTAACAGAGCGCCGAGATAAAATTCCAGCATTTTCTTCATTATTGCTCCTGTATGTTATAATGTACTGCCTCGCTGCACTTTACAACTAGTGAGCCGTTAAATTTTCATATGCGGTCAGTTAGTACGGCACACTGCACTCCGTTTCGCTCAAATAATGTAAGAACTAATATTAAGCTCTGTGTTCGCAGCCATGTTGGACACTTGACATGTCAAACTGTTTGAAATTGGTCTATTATTAATATCTGGGGTGAACTGTGTTATTAGAAGTGTTTTTGTTATTTATTAGACATTCGGAACAAATTTGTTAATTTAGTAATAGATATTTACCTTATTTTTTGTTTTGTTTTTGTTTATTAGATTTGTATGTTTATAGATATTTACTTTATATTCCTAATATCCTGGTCCCATCTCAGATCTGGTCTTCTTCTAGGTGGGTACCATATTGTAATTTTTGTGGTTCATCTGTTGTCCGTTCTTCTTGCCAGGTGTCCTGTCCATTGGCACTTAAGGGATTTGATTCTGTGGATGACATCTATTACCTGGGCCTTTTGTATTATCCACTCTATTCTTTTACGTTTTTTTTTTTGGCTATTTTCAACTCTTTCTGCTTGTTTCCTCAGTCATGAGAGTCGTGACCTCTTTGGAATACCTCAATTCCCCTTTCTATTTTCTTCTACATTTTTACTACAAAAGTTCTGACAATGAGTTCTGCTGTTTAGTCCCAGTGAATATCGAATCTCTTCTGGAGCTTGAAAATGCGGCCAAATTGAGTCGCACAACACGTACCCCAGAATAAAAGGACACATCTGAGGTGTGGCTCAAATAGTGCATAATAAACAGTTCTAGCCACTGAGAAGTTAAGCTCCTTAGAAACAGATCTTAATGCAAAACAGGCAGAGCTTAATTTTTTCGACAAAGCGCTCGATATGCATGTCCCATTTTAGAGAATTGTCTACAACAAGCCCTAAGAATTTTACAGATTTTACAACGTCAATGGTGGTGTTGTTAAGTACAAAAGGCTGCAGCGAGTTTTTTTGGTTATGTATGAACTTTTTTATATTTTGGTAAGTCTCAGCATCTCACTCTTGGCCAAGGCTATTCTTCTTTTACCTTCCTCTACGCATCCGCTCATGTTGCTGATTATTGACCCCAGATATATAAAGCTGCTTACCCTTTCGAGATTGTCAAGCAGGTGAGTCCTGTTTACGAAGTTAGGCTTATCCACTATCATTAGTTTTGTTTTGGGTCTGTTTATTGTTAGACCAAACTTTCCACTCTCTAGCTCTATTCTGTTTAAGAGAACCACCATTTCCTCCTCTGTGGCAGCAAATATGGTGATGTCATCAGCATAGCGTACGTTGCTTATTTGATCTACCCCAACAAGAATTCCATATATACAGGGTATCTACATAAAACTTGCAAAAATAAAACAAAAAGTTCATATCAACTTGTAAGATTTGAAGCTCCCTTTTCGAGATACAGGGTGTTAAAGTTACTTAAAAAAGAAAAAAAAAAATTAAGATATTTGAAAAACTATTTAATCGATTTTGATATAACTTGACCCGTTTATAATACTTACTATGGGACTTAATTTGATGTAATTAGATTTAAGTTTAATGGCCAGGGGCGGCGGTGGGGCATCACTGTTAAATTATTTTAAAGGAAAAAATAGGCACGCCACTGCTTTTTTAGAAGTTTAATATTATTTTTGGATTTAGTAATTAAAAATATAATTTTTTCGTCTCCTGACTTTTTTGTCTATCTTGCTTACTTCTTGCGAAAAAAATTAAATTCTAATTGGTAATTAATATTATAATTGGGCTTCTAATGGTACCCTGTATCTCGAAAAGGAAGCTTCAAATCTTACAAGTTGATATGAACTTTTTGTTTTGTTTTGGCAAGTTCTATCGTCTATTAAATTTTCCCGATTAAAATCTGAGACACCCTGTATATTAGTCGGTTTAAAACGTTTTTTACGTTGTCCGATACCCAATTTCCAGCCTGTTCTATACGTGTAATCCTCTATTGACAGGTTTCTTTCACTCATCGCTTTGTGTACGCTTTTATGTCATTCCAGTTTCGGTCTTCCCTGTTTTCTTCTGCCCTTTGGTTGCCAATTGATTATTTTCTTGGGCCATCTTGTATTCTTCATTCGCTCTACATGTCCGTAGCAGATCAGCTGCTTTCTCTCTATATCCTGTGATATTGTTCCATCTATACCCATTTGTAATTTTATGGTATTATTTCTTATTCGTTGGTCTCTATCCTCTTCTTGTATTTCTTAGTTATTCTCCATGTTTCTGCTCCATATAGAAGGCTGCTCTTTTTCATGGTCTCATATAATATATGAGAAAAAAAAAATCAATATATTATATTGAATTTTCTTCGCTTTATTATTGATTTGCTCCATGATTGGGAGTCTCGACTCATCATATCTTCTATTTTGACTACAGCGGCATTTTTCCAACATAAAGATATAGAAATCAGAAGGTTGTATTTCTACTTTAACTGAATTTATTTTAAAATATTTTTTGTTTTTGGCTTGTAATATAATATGTATTTTTAGAACAATGTGATTATTTTTAGTTTTGATAAAGACCACTTTTATAATTTTAAAATTTCAATTATTTAAGGACGACATATAAATATTTAGTAAATGTTGATGTCTGTTTGCGACAAACAATTTAAAATAGCAATTTAGAGTTGTTCATTTCGAGTTTAATTTAGTAATAAACAAAAAGAGTTCATAAACTTGAGAATAATAATGAGCAAATTCGAAAACATTTATAAAATGTTCATACTATGACTAATAAATTATTTTTTTTACTGAAAACTGTGTTTTTTTTCAGTTGATTTTTATATTTACTCATAACTGTAATTTAATACTTTGTTACGAAGTGATCGAATGAAAACTGTAAATATAAAATATAGACTAACTATACTGTTTGGACTCAACATATACAAGCGAAATGTAAACAAATCGTTTGTTTATTACAGTTTCATTTGACCACTGACTTAATAATTAATAATCTTTTTACAAAATTATATTAAGTCATTAAGTTAAAAAGGACTGGATTCTCCATGTCAAAATGTACAACGAAGAACGTTAAAATTATTTTTTTTATCTAGATATGTTGGACTTCACTCAAATAACCCATTTGATCCCCCCAAAATGGTTGCCAACTACTTGACAGAACCCGAAGATGTCAGAGTGCTGATTGCTGGCATAAGGGTAATTCAGCAAATAGCAAACAGTACCATTATGGTGCAGAAGTACGGGATGCAAATAGACGAGACAGAATATGGAGACTGCGCAGTCAAAAATAGGTTGGTTTATAGTATCATTGCTATTCTACCTTGTGTCAAAGCTGAAATTATAGAGAAATAGGTAAACCAATTACCAGAGTTGGATGACGACTATGAAATACAACGTTTTAAATGTTTATACTATGTTTTTAATAAATGTTTATTCTATGGTGTTAATTTTTAATCATAAAATGTTTTATTTAACTGTGGCCAAAATGTTGTACCAAATTATCAATTGTCGATATTGTCGACGTTGACGTCACTTAGTAATTCGACGTCGCCATCATTTCTTAGTTAACCTATCAACAATTAACCTGTCGACGTGACATTCTCGATGGCACACAACTCTGTCAATTACCTTTGGGTGTAATTTTCGCTGTTAACGCTAGAACATACGAGTAATTTAAAAATATTCATATACTGTCGAATAATTATAGGCGCAATAACTTTTAATAATTTGTTTTAGATACGACTCTGATGAATTTTGGGACTGCGCTGTGAAATACTACACAGGGCCAGAGAACCACCAAGCTTGTTCTTGTCGTATGGGTCCTAAATCTGATCCAATGGCTGTGGTCGATAACAAATTATTAGTCCATGGTATGACGAATTTGCGGATTACGGATGCATCAGCTATGCCATTGTTGGTATCTGGAAACACCCACGCTACCATCGTAATGATGGCAGAAAGAGGAGTTGATTTTATTAAAGAGAAATGGTTGAATGGAGGTGGGATCGCTAATAGGTTTGGTGGAGAGAGTCAAGCGAGTAATCAAAGGGTACCTGCAGTTACATCACCTCCAGTAAGGTCAGTTTTATGTAAACCATTTTTTTTTTAATTTGTGTAGTCTAACAAACAAGAGGAATGTGACGTTTAAATATGTAGCTCTGTCTAATTGAAATATAAGATTCTATACAAGGTGTCCCAGAAATAAGTGCAAGTATTTTAACTGGTAGTATAGTTCAACCCCAGAAACACGCCTTTGAGGTTTTTTCGCCAAAAAAAAAATTGAAAATTCTGAATATTTTGAAAAAAGTTTGGGATTTTTTTTTAGTTTTTAGTTAAAAAACATAATTTCTTGATAATATGGCAACATAGGTAGTATATTAAATTTACGAGAAAGAAAATCCAGAAAAGATCCAGTGGTTCTCAAAA
Source organism: Sitophilus oryzae (assembly GCF_002938485.1). NCBI lineage: Eukaryota > Metazoa > Arthropoda > Insecta > Coleoptera > Curculionidae > Sitophilus > Sitophilus oryzae. The sequence goes on along the minus strand of NW_022147287.1, from coordinate 2,947,298 downwards.
TTTGAGGAAAATTTTTTTTTTTGGAAATTTTCAAAGTAAAATAACTCCGTTATTTTGGACTTATTTGGAAAACCATAAAGAGAAAATATGTTTCTTTTATCGACATATACCAACCCTTAAAATACTTGCACTTATTTCTGGGACACCCTGTATATACAAATGTAGATATCTTATACTGTGTTAAATTATAATATCCTTGGTAGTGATAGAAGTGTCTGTCGTTTTAATTTTAAAGTAGTTCGTATACAAGGCGGAAAATTAATAGATTTAAAATTTCATTGAAGGGGGGGGGGATGATTACTCTAAGTATTTTAATTATAATGAAAAAAACATTTGAAATAAATGATAAAATTGGTTATAGTTATTTTTAATTTATTTAAAAAATATACATTTCAACTTGTGTGTTAATTGTTGTGTGTAGTTCTACACAAAAAAAATATTATGTAGGTGTATAGAAAATCATTATTCCTTACTATCAAATTTCAAGAAACTTCCTACATTTACTATGATAAATAATTAAATTACAATAATAATAGTATATTGTTTTATTAGGAGTAAAAGTGTGGGGGTAGTTTTTACCCTTCCCATACATTTTCTTGATTTTTGTAACAGTCAAATTATTTAAGCGCTTAATAAAAAATTCGTGCTCCAAATCTCATTCAAATAGGAATAACAGTTGGATAAAGATATCTTAATAAATGTGTTTATTATTTTAAAGTTTTGTGCCCTCTAACGGACATACGAAGCTTTTTATATAGTGGTAAATTGTTTCCAATAAACTTATTTAGATTCCAAAAATACCTAGTAGTTCTATGTCCACCGAATTTTGGGACACCCTGTATATTGGCCAGAAAATTGCCAAATTTCGTCATAATTTAATCTTCTTCAATGGATATTGACGTTATATGGGATGAAATAAGTTAAGATATTCAATAGATTTAATTTCATTATGGATTTCTAGATATACCAGTGGTAAACTTTGATTTGGGACACCCTGTATAGAGTCGCCGATCTCTCACTTATATTTGTGATGTCTGTCATCAGATTTTCTCAATATCCGACACAAATTTTATAAGAGCTATACTAAGGGTGGCTGCAACGACGCGCGACGTCCCGTAATCCTGTTGTTAAAACATAATAATTGGTTTTTATACAGGGTGTGCCAGAAATAAGTGCAAGTATTTTAAGGGGTGATAGATCTCGATAAAAGAAACATATTTTCTTATTATCGTTTTTCAAATAAGTCCAAAATAACGAAGTTATTTTATTTTGAAAATTTCCAAAAAAAAATGATTTTTTATTAAAACTTTGAGAACCACTGGATCTTTTCTGGATTTTCTTTCTTGAAAAATTAATCTAATACCTATGTTGCCATATCAAAAAATAATGTTTTTTAAATAAAAACTAAAAAAAAAATCCAAGAAATTTTTCAAAAAATTTCGAATTTTCAACATTTTTTTTCGTGAAAAAAAACCTCATAGGCGTGTTTCTAGGGTTGAACTATACTACCAGTTAAAATACTTACACTTATTTCTGGGACACCCTGTATATAAAACCAGCTATTATGTTTTAACAGCAGGATGACAGGACGTCGTTACAGCCACCCTTAGGCATACAAAAAATTAACAAAAGTCATTATTGGAGAAACAAAAAAAAATGTGAGCTCTACTCTGTTCTTTTTTCTCAGGTAAGATTTCGACAGACGATGACAGAAGAAAAGCAGATGACGTCCATACTAATCCATTTATTTTATTAAAAAAAGTTTCTAATATTTTTTAAGTTAACTATAGATGGGTTTAAATATAAATCCGTCGTCTCTTATTGTTTTAAACCAGTTTTATTGGTTTATTTCAAAAATGAAAGATCATATTTCAATTTTATTGGTTTGACGGAACGATAAACGACAAACGGATGCGTATGAACTCGTCTTTAGATTTTTGAGGCTTGTCAAAGTCTTCCCAAATTATAGGTTATAATTATTTTTTTTGCAGACTTATGTCAATTTTAAATATATTAATTCCCTGCTATGCGTTCCAATTGTACCAACTTATTTCTTTGTAAAATAAAATGACTACTTTGAAATTAAAATGACAGACACATCCATCACTGTCAAGGACCTTGTCGTTGGACAGACTATAGTAAATATTGCTTTTCTATTCTGTTACTTCTTTTCTATTGTATTTATAACCCGTTAATACGGGATTTAATAAATACAACCCAACAAGCGATTCAACTATTCTTAATCTTTGGGATTTAACCGTTTTATACCTTCCGATCATTATCTGTTAATCGGCAGACACGCCGCGCTCTACTTCGCCCTCTAATGCCTCTAATTGTGCTAATAGTCGAAGTTAACTATAATAGTTATTGTAAAATACGGAGAAAATTCAGTATTTCGACGAGGAGATTATGCTAAGAGCCAAATTTACCGATCGATTTAATAGTAGGAGCCAGTTTTCTTTCTGCATAATTAACCACATCAGCTCTTCTCTGGCCTCGTGGCCAGTGGAAATAAGTCTTTAATATTACGTAAGCCGTGTGGAATTGTAATATTAACTCGTATTGGAACAGGAATTATAGTTTGGTTAGTTTCTAACTTCTAACAAAATCTCACTAATCGCCTTATTTTTTCTCATATTATGCCGATTAAAAGTTTTGTCTTGATATTTTCTGTATTTCGATCTCAAGTAATAAAATAAAATTAAAAATAAAATTAATATTAAAAATAAAATTAAAAATAAAATTAAAAATAAAATTAAAAATAAAATTAAAAATAAAATTAAAAATAAAATTAAAAATAAAATCAAAATAAAATTAAGGAATTATTTATGTAATGTAATTCATTATAAAATTTTATTAAAATTTATAATACCCATGTTCAGTGCTACCTACACCATATTCAAGAAAAAAAAATAGCAGTTACAAGCAATAGTTTAAATATACAAGCTTATTATTTCCTTTTCAGGCAAAATAACTTTTATAACCACAACAAGCAGATGGGTTTGCCAAGCAATTTCAACCACAACGAGATGTTCCACAAGCAACATCCCAACCTGCCCAATCCATACTTAGGTTACAACGGTAAATACGTCCCGATGTACAACTACTATCAGGGCTACAACTCTCAAGGTTATGAAAATACCGTATCGAATTATAATACGCAGAATAACCAGAATAATCGAAAGCAGTAGAGTATAATTTAGGTTAAATTTAGTATTTTAATAATATTTATAAAAAGTGTAATTGTTTTTAAGTTTTGTAAGGATTAATAAAATAAATATTTTTCTAATGATGTTTTAATTTGCTTTTTACAGAATACCCTGTATTTTATTGAATTTTTGACTTCCTTTTTGATCAATTTACATAATTCTAAGATATTTTTAAATATGTTTTGTTAGTTTCAGAGATATTAATAAATAAATAAAAAACAATTCAGGCTTTTTTAAAGAAAATATATTATTAAAAATACAAGAATTGTCCTGAAATCAAGACTATATTAGTTATTACAGAGTAAAAAACAAAGAACTCGACGCACTATTGCCGGACCCTGTATAATAATATCAGAGTTCTTATATACCCGTTTATATACAGGGTTGTTCACCACATACGACACGGAGTTTTGTAGCTAAACGATTAGATTTTTACAAATTTTAAGTTTTGGGTTCGTTGAAGGACTATTAGAGCTACAATTCAGAAATAATTTTACAAGATACAGAGTGTCCCAGATAAGTAAAAAATGCTATAGTTGTATTTTTTTAAATGGAACACCCTGTATATTATTCTATTTTTAGATACTACGATTGAAATAAAGGTAAATTTTATTAAGGTTTATCACACTTGAACCTTACCGTTTTTGAAATATTTTCAATTTTGTGAAATTGCAGTAAAAATTTTAAGGCTTCATTTCTCCAAGGGTATCAAAGTTTTTGATACTAAATGTTTACTGAAGTTTATTTATTGATCAGATATTGTGTTGCAGTAATAAAAATTATACTACCTTATACAGTGTGTCTAAAATTTTATTTTAAATAATTTATAGCTTTAAACGGCAATAACTTGTTTAATTTAAATAGAACGCCCTGTATATTTTAGGAGAATCAGATGCATAATTTAATTGTCTATTAAATTGTATCATACCACTTTTTATCTGTCCCTTCAAGTTTTCGTAGAAAATGCCTTTTCTTATAATTTAGACCTCATTTATCAATATACCCATGGAATATTGACATTTTAGATTGTTTTTAAAGCAACAAATGTACAAAATGTAGAGGCTAGTAATATTATCGTTTTTAACAAAATGATGATATTACTAGCCCATTTATATGCAAAAAGAAAACTATTTAAATTTTCATAAAAGAATACCTATACCATTAATTAAATATACCACCATTATTTCTGCCCAAATACCAAATACTAATTAATTACATACTTAATTATGTTCGTAAATAAATTATTCTAAATAAATGTGGATTTGAATCAGAAATCAATATAATAATAAGTTATAAAAATGAATGTCTCTGGTGTTACAATAAATTAATAAGCATTTGTCAAAAAATAAAATATCATTCTTAAGGTGTTACGTTTTATCACACTATCTAATACACATAAAAAATTCAGTATTTTAGTTTTTGGAGCAATTATTATTAATCAACGCAAACAGTCAATTAATGTAGTTTGAATACTGGAATCATATTAATTGGTCCTTTTTAACAAATATTTAAACAGTTTTTTTTATTTTTTAATGAAATAAATAAACTATATCGACAATATTAGTATCTGTACTCTTTAAAAATTTGGTACAACTTTAAAAATAATCTAAAATGTCAGTATTCCATGGGTATATTGATAAATGAATTTAAAATTACAAGAAAATGCATTTTCTAACTTGAAGGAAACTTGAAGCTATAGGTAAAAAATGGTATAATACAATTTGACAGACAATTAAATTGTGCATCTGATTCTCATAACATATACAGGGTGTTCCATTTAAATTAAACACGTTATTGCCATTTAAAGCTAGTAATTATATAAAATAAAATTTTAGACACTCTGTATAAGGTAGTATAATATTTATTATTGCAACACAATAAGTGATCAATAAATAAACTTCAGAAAATATTTAGTATTAAAAACTTTGATATCCTTGGGGAAATGAAGCCTTAAAATTTTGACTGCAATTTCACAAAATTAAAAATATTTCAAAAACGGTAAGGTCTAAGTATAATAAACCTTTATCAAATTTACCTTTATTTTAATTGTAGAAACTAAAAAATGTAATAATATACAGGGTGTTCCATTTAAAAAAATACAACTTTGATATTTTTTATTTATTTGGGACACTCTGTATCTTGTAAAAATATTTTTAAATTGTAGCTCTAATAGCTACAATATTCCGTGTCGTATGTGGTGAACAACCATGTATAGTTATTTTGTCTTAGAAATATATTTACTTTCAAGAATTACCCCCTTAAATATTAGCACGTCGTTAAGGAACATTCTGTATAGTAATAAGCTTATAGCATGATAGCTTATACATAAAATTAAAATAATCAAAATCACTTACATCGCTCCCGAGGGTTTCTGGTAAGAGATATACTGCGGTCTTACCTGAAATAAAGAAAAATATATAGTTAATAAATTAAAAAATAAAATAACAGAAACTCTTACATAAAACTCATATAAGTAACAATAGACAGTAAGAGCACGGCTAAAGACTAATTTGTCATATAATTATTTAACGAGTTGACTGTGATGAACTTTGTAAACGAGAGTAGGTAACTGAACACCCATATAACACACAATATCCGCAGGATATTCATATAATGTCGGAATGTCCCATTATAAGATCATCTTATAAAGTCATCTATAGGATATCCTCCAGATATCCTGAAATCCTGTAGATGTCTCAGAATAGAATATCCTATGGATATCTCTGTCGTATATCTAATGTACATCCAGCTGAGATATCCAAACATGCTCATGATAATAAAATATCCTAACAATATCGTCTAGATATTTAGGAAAAAAAATAATGTACTACTTTTTATATTACATAAAATGCAATAAACCATACAGATAGATATATATTACGTCAAGGCAACAAAATATCCTGTTGGTATCTTCTGGATAATCTGGATATTTATGAGCTTGGCCACTCCCAGTAATACAGAGAATTTAAAATGCCCGCGCAAAAAATTTCCCACAATCCATCTCGACAGTTGATTATTTTTTATGGTTTTTGCACCCTGTATTATTCAGTTCTTTGAGTCAGTGAAATTCGAGGTGAATTCGGTCGTTTGTCGATATTGAATAGGCTTAAAAATGACTGAAACTAACAAAACTGGTTGACTTAGTTTTTTCTTATACTCATAGTTCTAGCCTTGTTCTAGCAGAAATTCTATCCTAACCTCAACTAATGTCGAAAAGCGACGAACAACTCTGGGTCTCACTTCCGTTCGGTCAGTCGTCGTGGCAACATCGAATACTGTCTGAGGGTTGGTTGTTCGGGAGTCAATTTTTGTTTCTTGTTTTCTGTTAATATTCTTGTAATCGTTTTGTAAAAGCTTAATATTTTTTGATATAAAAGTTTTAAAGTGGATTCGTGTCCAATTCAGATACATATTTTTGTAAAACATTTTTAAAGTTCGCCTACTATAAGTGCCATGAACATTTTTATACAAGTTCGCCTACTTTGAAGTGCCATGAGAAAATTTACTTAAAGGACAACTCTTTTTTCACGTTGTCACGGGGGTAACCAGGCCCTATGTAGCCGGTTGCTACCAGCGTGGGAGAAGCTTTCGAAATGATCATATAAGGACCTTTTTTTTGTTTTGATTATTGTGGAATGGTAGATGGCCCCAATATGGCGTACAGCCAGACAACATTGAGGTCATCATGAAATTGAGCTGGCAATTGCCTAGTAGCAGAGCCAAAACCGAGACGAGAGAGAGAGAGAGAGAGAGAGAACTCTGGGTCTCGCAATGAAGAATTTGTGACAAAATTATAGGTGAAAATTTGTTGAAAATCGCTTGTTCTTTATCCCTAATCCCATTTTCGTGTCTGATCTATTCAAACAGAAATCCTATTTTTGGGTTTAAATTGTGAATTTCTGGAATGTGTGGTGTTTGAAATTATATCTATATCCTGTGTGCTAACTTTGATGTAAACTGTTGCTGCTAGACATAAACTGCTAGACTCCATAAAGGGTAGTATAATCTGGTATAATACCATACGATCGAAAAAAACGCCGTCAGAGGTGGCTTGGAAATGAAGATTGCTGTTAAATACGTACGTAAAATTATATGGGGAAAAGGTAAGTACGTAAAATTATATGGGGAATGTCATCGATCGTAATTTTCAAGCCAATTGAACGCCGTTTTTTTTCGATGGTACAGTATAAATTGAAAGCTCTTAACTCATACATATAAACTTCTAAATTTTGACGCAAAATTCATTGACATAATATGTAGGTATATTTTAGAGCTGTTAATAAAAATATCGAGTGAATAACGTCAAAATGTGGCTAAATAAAACTAAATCGCGAACGTTTTTACTATAAACTAAGGATGAAGTAAGTATTGTCAAATAACAGTCCTCATATAATGTCCTAAAAATATTCTATAATGCTCCCAACATCATCCTTGTATTATCCTAGAAATATCCCAAATAATCGTAAAAGGCTTGCCTAGGGATGTCTTGAAGATGACTTTTTTTGTCCCACTTGGATATCCCATAAATATCCTCTTCTGGTTTTTGGATATCTCTAAGATATTTACTATATCCTTGGTGGATATCCTCAAGATATCTATAGGATTTTGTTGTGTTATATGGGCATAAGTAGCCAGTTGGACACCTCTAGATTCTTAGAGGTTAAATTCCCGGAGGTGGCTTTCGGCCTCTTCTGGTTTTTGGATATCCCTAAGATATTTACTATATCCTTGGTGGATATCCTCAAGATATCTATAGGATTGTGTTGTGTTATTTGGGCATAAGTAGCCAGTTGGACACCTCTAGATTCTTAGAGGTTAAATTCCCGGAGGTGGCTTTCGGCCTGATCCACTACGACCTTCTCAGATCTATAGTGGTCTGGACACCTCTAAGAATGAGGTGACATGGTCAAATTTTCTTCTGCTAATAATAAATTTTAAGTAGGTATTTTGAAGATTTTGAAGGCTTGAGATATGCTTGTTGCTTAATCTTTATTCGTTTATCTCGTTCTTAATAATCGTTTATTTTTATCTCAAATATTATTTGTATCGAATTAATTAAATTCGATTTTCGATTCGATTTATTTCGATACAAGTAATATTTAAAATAAAAACCACTCGAAATTTGTTAATTCTTTTCAATTGACACACATATTTACGAACACTGAAAGGAAATGAAACAATAACAATAAATTATAGTTTTGGTCAATAATTGATCATAGATGGCGCAGTATTAGTTTTCCATATTAAAGTTAGTAAAGAAATATTGTTTTATTGAAAAAAGTATGGCTCCAGATCCTTTTTTAGTCAAAATAGAAAGGCGCAATTATAATTTGCAGTGAATGATTATTGATTATAAACTATGTGCATAACTTTGACCGCGAATATGTTTTAAAGGGATGTTTTTATGGAAAAAAACAAAGAGACCTTTTTTGTAGAGCGTAAAATTTTGTATTCGAATATGTCTTTGTTAAAGCTGTAGGTTCATTTTCTTTGGAGCAAAAAATGTTTACGTTGGATAATTTTTTTTAAACCAAAAACTAAAATTTCAGAGGGCGGCAGCAAAAAAAATCAACTTGGGAAATAACGGACACCCTATTAATCTTTCTGTTCAAAGTTTTTGATCTATCTCTTTCTCTGTTAGCTGGAATCGTTCATCAAGATACCACCGTAAAAGAAAAGGTAAAACAAACGAACGGTCCCGATGAATATCGTAATTATAACTCCGCCAAGTCCGCGAGACTAAATAAACGACTTAATTGGGCGGCAGGCACAATCAGAAACTAGCTCGTTATCTGGATAGCTATAAATCCGAAACGAGGCCTCTCTCCAACCCCAGCCTAGGGCTCGTGGCGTGTGCTGCGGGTGTATTTTTCGCGTCGTCAGTAAATCTTGCTTTTAATTTTGGGCCAGCTGCGGTGGGCCGCGAACTAACCGCGCGTTCTGCGGAATTTATCGGGGCAAGAAGGCGAGGCAAGGGTTCGAACTTCCTTTCCGACGTATCGACCGAGACCATCGAATAACGAACCACCTTACTTTCTGATTTAGAATAAATAAATACAAGAGTCTCTAGATTTACGCAGCATATTTCATTTTCTCTTCTTCTTCCTCAACCGCCATTCATCCAGTTTGGATATAGGTCTTTCCTATCGCTTTCCATGGGCACCTACCCAACATCCTTCAGGATATTGGTATACGTCTACACTATAAAAAAATGTGTACACTTATCTAATCTTTGATGGAAAATATCGGAAACAAGAAATAGCCATCTTATCCGATAATCAAGCAGCATACAAAGCGATCAACTCAGCAATTCGACCAACTGAACAAATTAGACAAACAAAATAAGTACTCCTATACCCTAAGTGCCAACCTAACTAACCAACCAAGGTATAGAAAGTAATAAAAAAAATAATCTAGCTAGCACAGCACACACTAACTGGACAAAGAACCGATCTGCTTCCCAAATGGATACCAAAGAAGAAGAAGAAGGGGAAGAAGAGGAAGAAGAAGAACGACGACAATCCATTCGTGCCATTAACTTTGGTACGACTGATATCGGATATGGAGAACTAACCTCTGTAAAATAGTCGCAGATACTAGAAGCTATGAGACTGTATGATGAGTTATATAACACAAGGGATCATACACACAATAGATCTATAAGGTCTCTGTGATTGCCTTCCCCTTCCCCTACAATCTACATCTATATTCGAGAAACAGACGATCCAAATCCACGACACCATCGAGTAATGATAAGTTCTATAAACATCTGAATACATAGATGTCTTCTTGTACAAACCCAAAATGGTATCAAAGAATTTGGTAGTTTACCAGACGGATAAAAGTAAAAATGCATTCCAGTGCATTTATTTATATACAACTAAGTTAAATTATTTGTTTGTTTTCCAACGTCACAAACGCTGTTCACTGGAAACAATAGGGGTTTCATCAAAGAAACTATTAATGTGGTTATACAGAGGTTATTCAGAACAGCATAGTTGGATTCTTTGGAACAGTGATCAAGGTTTTCTCTGCTGTGATGTTTTACCTGGGAATATCACGCAGAGTACGGCACTCGTTTCATTTCATTTAATATAATTAGTAGTGCTATTTACAAAGAGTTTGATTTACATAACCTTTTCTCCTCAAATTTCCCTAATGTCGCGACCGTACATGCAGCAGTCAGCGATTTCAGAGCGCTCGTCATCGAACTTCGCCTTTCCGTCCACACATGCGGGCATCGCCGAGCTCTGATAGCAACAACATAGCGACCATTCGCCGAATTCCAACTTCTCCATCTACACTCATGGTACAAAGAATACAAGGTATGATATTGCGCAGGTTGGTCGCTACGTCACAGGTGATAACAGGCGCTATTGGTCAGCACGCTCCGCGCGCCAGTTCAAATCGTCAAGATATTGTTATAAACCTGTTTTTTTGTTTATATACCGTCATTGAATTATCGCTAAGCAAGTTACTGTGGAGCAGTGCGTAAGGAGTTGGGCTAGGAAGCGAGAGACCGGAGTTCGAATCTCGGCCGGGACATAACTTTTTATTTATTTTTTTAAATACTGTTGTATTCTATAGTTTATTTTTGTAGTATAAAAAAAGAACTATTTATTCTGTTATTTTTTCATCTCCGGTATTAATATAAATTGACTGTTGGTACAATACCTCATTTAATATAAAATAATATTCTACTTTTTGAAATGTATCAGGCCCTAATTGTACCTAAAAGTAATATATTTTTAATGATATACCATATTGTAAACTATTTAATATTTCAGTCACTTAAAAAGTTAATTTGCATTGAATAATTGCCTACCATTAAAGGAAATTTGAGCTATATAATCTTTGATGGGCATATTCTGGGTATGCAAATACTTCCTCTAAATTTTGGGTGTCGTTCAACGGATTTATTCTCAAAACCAGAAACATCTACATATAAAAAGAAAAGCACAGGTCACTAATTATAATAAACTTCACCCTTGGAATTACTTCCACTAATTATAATAAACTTCACCCTTGGAATTACTTCTATCACAATTACAATACATTCATCTGCATTGGCATTTTCTATTTTCGATGGGAAACAATAAAATTCCCAACATTTTTTAAATGATGTAACAATTCCTCTTGTGGTTACTTTTCCATATATTATATCCTCATCTCTGTCCTTATGTGAAATCAGAGGCAATTAACATGAAAATTATTTACCATAAACATCGCAAACTAAAAACCTAATAAAAAATTTTATAGGTACCAAATATAGAAATAAATTTAGTATTCTTACCTATTTTGGTCCAAAGTCCAAATCCATGTTAATAGATAATTATTATTTTTAAATATATTTTTTTGGAACTGCTGGTTTTAGTAATTATTAAATTAAACGAACTAAAAAGTCTTAAAAATAAACAATTCTTAACCATAACCCCAAAAAATGCAGATCTCCTGTCAACTTTCTTTATTTTTTATTTATTCCTCATTTTCCCAGTGACGTCACAGGTGGTATGCGCGAACTGAACGAAATTGGAGCCGCTATCGATCATACCTTGTATTCTTTGTACCATGATCTACACTGATCGGAAATCGGCGACGAGCGCTCGGAAATCGCCAAATGCCGCATGTGCGGTCGCGGCATAATATTGCTTATGTCGAGCGCATCCGAGATAAGTCACAATAAAAAATATATATTTAACAGAACGTAGGTTCCTTTATTTCATTTAAATTGTTCGTTATACAGTTGGCCAAAATATTACCTCCTCAACTCTTAAAAATATATCAAGAAATAAATATATCAAGAAATCGTCTGTAATTTACTTTTGACGGAGTTGCAGCCAGGTGTAATGTTGTTCACTGATGACGCCAGCATTAGATTATCTTATACTCTGTAAGTGGTTGCGATATTGTTGGACATTTTCATATAAAGATTCCCTGAAAATAGACATTAAAAAACCTACCCTGTATGATTCAATCTTTTATTACATCCAGGTAAATAATCTCATATTAAATCACTCAAATTCAACAGGAAATCAGTCTGACCGCACAAACGGCAACGTAAACTAGCCTTTATCTGCGGAATGCGGATTCAATAAGGTCTCCTCTCGTTGACCCCACGTCCTTCCGACCCAATAGGCCGCGCAATCGAACCCAGGACCCAGGTAATCGCACTCCATTACTAATCGTTCATACAGAAATAGACCGCGTTCGGGACGAATTTGCAAAGAGAGGGAGGAAACGGTGCAGGGAGAAGGAAATCTTGGATTAACCGCAGGAAGAGTGATGGTTGGAGTGCCACAACCGGCCTGAATAGTTTGCGAAATATTAAACAGGGCCTGGAATTTACAGCGTCGGTGGAAATTAATTAGACAGATTTAAAATTCTTCCTGTCAGAACTGGGAAGAGAGCTTTGAAATACAGAGGCATTTTCTGAAATAATAAGAAGAATCTATATATACTTAAATTTGTTTTAGTTTCCGTATTCAAATACAATAGAATAATTGTAAATTGCATATTACTTTGAATGTATAGTCTATAAAATGAATAACTTTGAATTTTGACCGTTATTTTTTACCAACATGGCAAATATAAAATCCCTCTGTCAAAAAAGTTACTGATATTCTTTGAATTGAGTGCCTGAACGAATCAGATAGGTAACTCTTTTTACTTTCGTGAAATAGAAAAGGAAAACAATAAAACAAGTGACAGTTCTTCCTCTTCTTGCAAAATCAACACGAAATGTCATAATTGACAAAAGTAAAATGCTTAATCAGCTTTTGACATTTCTAAATATTAGACCAATGCCGTCTCTAATAGAATAGCGACGGAGTGAGGTTTATGACGTCACGCTAGTTAGATACTACGGATTAATAAATATGTTGTAGAATACATGGAAAACATAATTATTCCTCGTATTTTTGGTTTGTATTTTAAAAATGATATAGTTTACATGAAATATACATAATATACAGTTAATAAATACAATATAATATATACATATTTATAGTAATAAATACTTTGGCAAATAATTGAACATATATAAATAACATTTGGCAAATATGAACCATACAAATGCAGCAAATGTTTTACAATATACAAATAATGAATAGGTGGTACATAAGATAATGGGTAAAATGTAAAATATATTCTAAATTTTAGGGTTTGAAAATCGATCTAATTTAATAAAAAACATTCAACATCGATAGTGATGTATTATTATTTGCAATCACAAAATTTATTTATATATTATAATGTTTACTGCAATTAATAAACTAATATAAACTTGTCAAAAGATTACCACATATTTTTTTAAATTATTATTTTTAACACAAAAACTATCTACATTGACTATGGAGTACGATTTCAGCCATATTGTAAAACATTTGCTGCATTTGTATGGTTTATAGTTTATCTGCCAAAGTATTTATTACTATAAATAGGTATATATATATATATATATATTGTATTTATTAGCTGTATATTATGTATATTTCATGTAAACTATATCATTTTTAAAATACAAACCAAAAATACGAGGAATAATTATGTTTTCCATGTATTCTACAACATATTTATTAATCCGTAGTATCTAACTAGCGTGACGTCATAAATCTCGCTCTGAGGCTGTTCTATTAGAGACGGCATTGCGTCAGCATGGCCGCAAGTTGATAACCTAATAAAATTAACACTAGAAAAGCCCGCGGGAACTGTCAAATTCAAAGTTATTCGTTTTACAGACTATAGTAGATAGTGATTCAGTATTTAAACTAAAAAAATGTCGGACTTCCATTGTCATTATTTACTCTGAGAAGTCCGTAGACAAAATTATATAAAATTGTAAAACTGACTCATTGGTTCATCCACCTGAGGAGGATGCTCTCTCTAATATATTAGGCATTCTTTATTTCTAGGCATTTTTTAACCAACTTTGAATAGATGGTTACTGAGTTGATCGCTTTTAACGCTGCTTATGGAATGATATTTTAGCTGCTAAGCAAACATTCCTTTCTTCTGTTTGCTTTTATTGCTCAATATTACATTGAGGGGTTTCTCATAGTTCTACATTTTTGGTGTGTCATCGACTGGGTGTTGGAGAAGTAGACTTTTCTTTTTGGGGGCTTTTCAAGCTTCCAAACTCACTGAATTCTCCCAGTACTGTTTCCGCCAGTATCATTACCAGTCATGATTGGTAATATTATAAAAATGCATGTAATATTAACAAAATAGAATGTTTTGTTCTTAAATCTCCAGATTTTGCTATATCGATGTTGTGATATGTCGATGCTTTCGAACATCCCTATATCTAACGAAATTATTTGGGATATCGACTCAATCCCACGCATCTTTGCGTGAGCGCGTTGTGCTTTGCGACTGTGTTTGTAAAATGTTTGATAATCACGATTATTTGCCGATATATACGTACTAACAACCCGATCAATTTAGAACACATTTCAACTTTAATTAATAAGGGCGGTATTCCACTACAGCATACGTATAATGATGGAATAACAGTTCAATGTGGGTTTTACTCTGTCTATCATTAAAATTATGACAGTTTCGTATTTTTTGAATTATTTTGTAGTACATTATTAAGGTATAACGTGATAGTCGTTCATTTTAACTGAACGTTATATTTATAAATAACTGTGAATACAATAGAAGAATAAAAACACTATACAGGGTGATTCACGGCCATGGTACGGACGTTTATCGAGAACCAGTGATGGATTTTTTTTAAATCTGTATTTTTGCATAAATTAGTAATTCTATGTTCACAGAATATTGGGACACCCTGTAGTTATGCATTGAAAATATATTAATTTCTTTAATTTTACAGATATTATACTACAATTAATTCAACCAGTAGAGAAATTGCTTTACGAATATTTATCTCGTACAGATTTCTGAAAAATACGTATACTACAATGTTTTATTTATCATATTTCTGCTTCTTATTTTCTATCTCCTCAATTGCTAATTGCTTGTGTATTATTATCCGTTGATAAAAATAGCCCTCTATCTGTTGACATCCTAGTTATTTATTATTGCCTTGCCTTTGAAGTCAGATAGCGTGATGGCAAGCCGCTTATGGGCACAGAGACGTTGATAGAATACTTTTAACTTACCTTTAATGAATGAAACTCCCCGCAATTGAGCTATTTTCAGAAGCTATAGGGAAGGGCATATAAAAATATACTAGAAAAGGCTTTAATATTTAAAAAATTAGAAAATAAATATATAAATAACGTATGATCTAAAAAACGGCGTCACAGACGGTTGGGGAATGACAATCGATGATAATTTTGGCGACGTAGATATCTAGACGTCATAAAACTTGGCAAAATTAACACTAAGGAAGAATAAAAAAGTATAGAACTTATCCCAAACATACAAATCTATTTAAAAAATTTTACTGAATAGAAATATAAATTAAATTCTTCTTAAGGCCAACTGGCAGTAAGTCCCATTAAAAAATAAAGAAGAGCAAGGAAGGTTAAAATAGTATAGAACGTTTCCAGCCACACAAACCTATTTCCAAAAAATGATTTTTTCTCGAATTTGAAACTACACCATTTAAAAATCATGTTTACTCAATATAAAAATAATTTACAACTTTCTTAAGAGCTGTTAAAAATAAAGAAGAGTGCGAATAAAATTATTAAGATTTAAAACTGGGGTATTAAATACCTAAATAATAAAATTTAATAATTGTCCCACGTTGGGCGCCAATTTGTAAGAGGTACGTGTAACAGTGTCCTGTTAAAAACTTAGTGAGTATAGTTATAACTTTTAATATGACTTAAGACTTAATATTAATGAACTTAAGATTGAAAATGAGTTTTTATTAGAATTAGAGTCATAAAAATTATATTTCGACCAAAGTAAAGTAACATAACTGAGTAAATATAATTCATCGATTATTAAATTTTGACAAGCTATATAAAATGTCCAAAAATGCTGGTAAAATAAATAGGTAAACTTAACATCTTTGCTTATCTCAAAATATTCGTTATTATGACACCCCAAGGTCAAGTTTGCGCCATGTGGTTTGCAATAAAACGTAACAATTATAAAAGTCACACAGAGCCCCCGTGGCGTAAAAGGTTATCGTATTATCGATTTAAAACGATAGAATTAAATCTATTTAAATCATAATTTAACAATTGCCCCATGTTGGGCGCCAATTTGTTTCAATATGTGTAAAGTATCCAAAAATATACAAAACCGTGCTTTCATCAGTTTTACACAGTATATGAAATTTTGTAGTTACTTAGTTACTTATTATTATGTTGTTTGAGAAAATTTCAGATGCGTTAAAATATTATAAACAATTTAATAAATGGCTACAATAGTTTGTAGTCAAGAAAAAATATAAAGTCAAAGAAATAGCTATGATCTGAAAGATAGAAAGCTTGAGACCTGCAGTATGCAACCATTTAGAACAAGCAATTTTTTTCACGCAACGATATTTGAACCGTATATCAAAGATTCTTGTCTCTTTTGCTTTGTGACCTAAATATGTAAAAAACTGAAATGATAAAATTTACTTGTTTTGTCAATTTTTAAGGCAATATTTGGCATTCGTATGTATTAGTTAAAGACTATGTTAGAAACATGTTATGTAAAAAGTATCAGGAGTATAGCTCAACTATTCGAGTTAATTCAAAGTTAATTATCAAATTTCGACAAGGCTAGCCTGTAATTGGCTAAGCAAAAAAGATTTGTCAAACAGGTCTCACATTAATTTAAAATTAGAAAAAATATTGCTCCTCATAGAGTTAAAAAATACAGTTGCTCCTTAAAATAGATATCCATCAAAAGAATCAATCTAGCGCTTATCCCCGCTTTGAAATAGCCTACGTAAAACAATCTTTTATCTAGAGCAATTAAAAAGCTTTTATCTACGCTAGGTAATCGTTTCTTTTTTATTCTCCCTTTGACAAACACTATCTCGTTCGCCAAGACCTGAATAAGTTGAATAAGTTTTATCCCCCGATCTGTGTTTGCATCTCCCCTCAACGACACGCTTTTAATGCCTCCGAGCCGCCCTAACCTAAACATTATCAGAGGCATAATACACACTTGCCGATGAACAAACACTTTCCGCCATCAAATATTCATCGGCGTCTGATGGAATCTTAATGCTGTTAGTTGCTGCTGGTGTTTCGCTACTGAATAACTTTCGACTTTTTAATGAGGGCGCGATTTTTCTATAGCGTCATCAGAGGACGTTGTAACTCGTTATATTCTCTGGTTTCATTGATAAATTATATTCTACACTCGGATGCAAAAAAAACGTAACAGATTTATTTTTGGTCAAATATAAGTGTATCCCTATTTTCATAATTTTTTTAACAAGCGGTATACCGGATGCGTCTCAAAAGTAGCTCACCTTTATAACTATTTTATTTTTTCAGATTTGGTATGTTAGTGTAAAATGAGATTTGGTATGTTAGTGTATGACATAAATTACAATTGATTGACGTATTCAATTGTTTTCGGTCACTTCCTGTTTTACCGGAAATGACTACAAATTTTGATTTTTAAATGGCACCCTCGGTATTTTTTACTTTATTCAATAGAAAATGACATTGTGAATAGAATGACATATCATATGTCAACTTTTGACATTAATTAATAATTTGAATCGAATGACACATCATATGTCAACTTTTGACATATTCGCCCAAAAACAAATTGTATTTTAAATTGTAATCCAGAGTGCCATGGCTGTGTTAAAAACACTAATTTTTAAGCAAAGAGCCTTGGGAAAATAGATTTGATCGTCTAATGTTTTTAGTGTCTTGTCCTGGCCGGTTAAATGTGTTTCTAATCATATCTCAGTTTTTTCAAATGGAACGAGGGTGGCTCATTAGCATATTTGGAAAAAGTATTTTTTTACGTATAATTTGATACTATAAACTTGATATTTCGAGTCAAATTTTCGTTATAAACCGCAAGTTACAATTTCACATAAATGATATGCGAAAATGCCAAAAGTTGACATATGATATGTCATCCTATTCAGAGTGTCATTTTCTATCGAATAAAGTAAAAAAATACCGAGGAAGAAGAGGAAGTGACCGAAAACAATTCAATATGCCAATCAATCCTAATTTATGTCATATACTAACATTACAGTTGAGGGTTGGAACCTTTGGTGTTACACAGCAAAATAAAACACTAAATCACCACAATACACCAAAACACTTTTACTTTTACACTGGACCCGCGTTTCGCTAACCATGTTAGCATCATCAGCAGATGATTTTAACTAAGTTTATAATCATCTGCTATAAACTAAGTTTATAATCATCTGCTGATGATGCTAACATGGTTAGCGAAACGCGCGTCCAGTGTAGAAGTAAAAGTGTTTTGGTGTATTGTGGTGATTTAGTGTTTTATTTTGATATACTAACATACCAAATCTCGTTGTTTTATCTGAAAAAATTAAAAAGTTATAGGGGCGAGCCACTTTTGAGACGCACCCTGTATAATTATGTATATCAACTTTAATTCGTTAACTCAGTTTTTAAAACTTTAGTATTTAGCATATTATACTGGGTTAATCGAGGGGCTGTTTTTTTACCCTAACATGAAAACATCCTGTGCAATAATTTTGTGTGTAAATTTTCCTAAAATATATTTTTACGATCAAAATCGGGTCTCCCGAGCATTTTATTTTTTGGATCATGTCAATACATGCCTTGGTTAATTTTTGAGAGCGATAAACTTGCCCCCAACAGTTTGCAATTTTTTCAATTATCATTTCTTTTTGAAGTTATTTTTCAATATGGCAAGGTGGCTTTGGTGATTATTGTGAACTATATACTATTATGAAGTATCCGTTATGTTCGACGTTTGGGAAATGCTTGGCAGGAGGGTAGAGGTCGAGAAACAGTACCAGCTTCATTAAATAAACTTCGCTTGGTTCTCAAAGAATAATGAGAAAGCATAACGCAATATGATCTATGCAGCCCCAATGACAGTATGAACGGATGTATACGGGCAGTTGTAGCAGCCAAGGAAGGCAATACAAAGTATTAAGGAATTTTTTACAATGTTTTTTTAACATTGAAAATGTTTCTGTTATCCTATATAAGGGAGCCCAAATCGAATTAAAATGCTACATTTGCCACACCATGACGTCATCACGCGTATACGTATAGGAAATCTCGGCGCGGCGGCGGCAGTCGGACATCGCTAATTGTTTATTGATATATCTTTATTAGTTTAAAAGCAAAAAATATGGGGTTTGCTTTGTTACCTTGTCAAGACATAAGCGAAACTTTTAAATTGTTTCTTTTTTTCATTTAGGCCTTCGTTTTTCGTTAAATGAAAGTTATATTAAAAAAAATCTATTTTTAAACCAAATTTTCGCATGATTGAAATGAGGTATTCATGTTTAAAGTTTTTTTCGGTCATAAGCGCTAATGGAAATGTTTTTTTGTAAATAATTATAAAAAATTACTCCCTACGAAGACTTTATTTTGTACTGGTCCAAAATATAAGTATTTGTTTTCTCTAAACGGTGGTATTAATATATCGATTTTTGATGATAGTGCCGTTTTTCCCGGTCTAATTTTGAACTACTTTTGGAATAAGGGTCCCCATATCACGTACTTGTACTTCGTTCCCTGAAAAATTCAGCTTGTGACACCGAAGTGGGATGCATATATAAAAGATCAACGGGTTTTTTTTGTTACATCCATCCCGCCGAAACCGCCTCACCAGTCTTGATGATTCTTTTTTTAAATGAAAGGTATATATGTCTAGATTTGTTAAGAAGTATTATTATATCGTTTAATCGGTATTTCTTTATGTGAAACGAATAAATATTAAAACATACCTGAAAAACACCTACACAAAATACCTCCAGAAATCAATTATTTGTCATTGTCAGTGGTGTGTCAGTTAGATTATATATCAAGTTTTAAGATATTTTAGGGGTCAGTTCATACCACCAGCTTTAGATTCATCAATATTAGCACAAAGGTTCGTTTAAAGGACATTAGTGATTAGTGAATTAGTTATGCAAAGCGATTTTAGAAAATTCATCCTCTTAGAGTGTAAAATTATGTCGAACGATTTATTGTATGAAAATCATTTACCATCTGGTCTAGAAGAATGAAATTCTACAGAAAGGAGAATAAGAAGAGATTTTTGAAATGCATCAACCAAATGGGTAAAGTTAGTAAAAAATTATATAAACCTTCGTGACATCTGGATTATACACATAAAAATTTGCACCAAGGATCATTTAAAAAATATGAGTTAATTATTTGGACATAGGGATTTATGAAATTCATACTAAGGGTATGAATTGGGAATAGGGTAGAATAGGGAATGAAAGTTTGCTGTACGAAAATGCATTACTAAAACATCTAGAAGTATAACATATTATACAAGGGTTTATTTTAGTGACATCAATAATATGAACAAATATTTCTTCTTCAAATCATCCTTCTAGGAAAAAATAACATATAAAGAGAGTATTAGTGCTCTGGAAAAAATAAAATAAAATCAGGGCAGTATATCAAGAAGCGACAATTAAAAAACTTTATATGTAAAAGCTATTTATTTTAGTAATACAATTTATATGGGACCATAGGTAGGGTTTTATCCATAGAGGGTAAATGTCATTTCACTATTTATTATTTTCGAGAGATCTTTTTGAAATTTTGCAAAATCCTCGACTTTGAGTTAGGTTAGGTCAGTTCTAAACTACTTTTCTTTACTACTACACTTTTTTTCAGTGAATGTTTAAATCTGTTGTTTTTTGTTAAGTTCGTTATCTAAACATATGTATGTAATACACTCATATTAACACTAATCATATTTTTACGTTTTTTATTCATCATTTTCAATGCCCCCCCGGTTGCATCTGTGTAAAGGACTGTGAATTTTTTCTGTTTGTATACTTAAGTATTACAAATGTTTTCTTTAATATCGTTAGTTCTGTTATCGTTATTAATGTTTATTAAAACCAAGATTGTATCGTTAGTCATTAACGTTTTTTTTTTTAATTTGGTATAGAGTATCCAATGCAGCGTAATATGACGTTACGACAATAGTCTTTAAAACCATCTCGTCATATTAAAAAATTACATCAAAAAGTAATGATAAATGAAAATTTGCAAATTGATCGTGATCAGTTCATTTCGCTCTTAATTAAATTTAGTTTTTAATATTCGCTTCGTTTTCTTACTCGGGATTGGTCGCTTTATGAGAATTTTGCTCAAATTTTTACAAAAATACACATAGTATTTAATAGAGTAATTTATTTATTAACAGAGACATCCCTAGTTATTCATAAGATTGCATCGTCACAATTGAGCGATCACATCGCCTCAACCGACGGGCGGAATGAAAGGCAACGCCGCGTTATCACACCAATCACACGTGAAATGCCGGCCTGAATGGCGGCAATGAGTTGTAACTAATACAATAGGGCCCCCTTATCGGCCCAGATAAATCAAATCATCCGTAAAAATGGACCCTAGGGGTAGAAAGGGTGCGGAAAACGGTCCCAAAATACTCTTTAGTCTGACTTATCTCGCTTAACGGGAAAAGTTGTATTGGTATATTTTGCGATTTTTTTTTATTTACCTTCATACATTCTCACAATATTATATTGTTATTTTTTCTCAAATATTGACTATACAGGGTGTCCCATTATCGTGTGTTTTATGGGGTGCCTCGTTTATGAGTAGAGTTTCGAAGATGCGGTTTTCTCTGCACAATCACTGTGCTACTTTTTTATGAAAGTAAAGTTGCTACAAACAGATTCATCTTTTCCCCTTTGGTTTCAGAAATACAGGGCGAATTTGAAAATATTGCATTTTTCGAATCCCTTCGTCTCTTAGTTATGATGAAAACTGAGTCCCGTAGAGTATTTTACTTAGAAACCAGTGGCGTAACTAGTTTTTCGCTGAGAGCTGTTATTTCCGAAATATGACTCAAACTTATTTTTTTTTAAATGGGACAGACTATATATTTTTATTTTATTTTTATTTATTTTACATCATAAAGAGCTTTCTAAAAATATAATATATTTTATACTTGCATACCATTTAAACAAAACTTTTGACTAAGCAGCACTTTTGACTAAATTTTTTGCAAAAAAAATTGGTATACAACTTTAAGATCAGGTTTTTTGTTTTAAATAAACATGATAATAAAGAACAAATGACTATTGTGATTTATTTTTTTGTGAATTTTGTGTTCAGTAGTAAAATCACGTTTGTCCGGATACAGTACATTCCGGATTGTACAGAGATAGTAGGCGTTACCCAGGATCTTGTATCGAAAACATATGCAAGATACTAAGAACTAGAAACTCTCAAGAACAGGCCTAGACAAAGTTGTAAAGAGTCACAACTGAACAAGACCGCTTGGTGTGCCAAGTTGCTAGAAGAAATCCCAATGTTTCTCATCCAGAGTTATAAAGACAACTTCTGGCAGCTACAGGTGTGAACGTTTCAGTTGAAGAATAAAATTCATAAGAAAAAGGCTTCGTGCTCAAGGGTTGTACAATAGGAGAGAGTTACGGGTCTCCCAGACAAAAAAAAATGACCGGCTAAATTGGTGCCTTCAACATTAAAACTGGACAATTGAGAATTGGCAAAGTGTTCTTTTTTCGCATGAGACTACACTGATAAAAAAGATAGACTTGAACTAAAGTCGTCATCGTTCTTGAAAAAAAAAATTAGTGATAAGAGAATTTATTTTAGCGTAATAGAAAATATTTTGCCTGAAGAAAAACTCTCTTAACTCAAGAAAACTTGTTCTCTTGAAAAATTCGAAAATTTCTCTTGAATCTATTTTCATTCAACCAAGTGTAAGTTACTTTGTTTTAAGATAATAACAAAAATACGCTAGGAAGTACTTCATTCAAGAAACATGGCCATTTTTCCAAGAGCCAAACCAAACCAAACCAAATACTCTTTTGATGAAAAATAATAACGATACGCAAAGACGATGACGAAGGACGGTATATACAATCAGTCGGCAGTCCGATCAGTCTCACGTCGCATTTCATAGGTCGCACATCATAGTACGCACGGGTTTTGTTGCTTGGAATTTTACGTAATTTGCTTTTTAAACGCATATCGTATAACAAATTAGTGATCGTTATTAACATGCATTTGTCATTTTTTATGGATAAATTTTAGGATATATGGAGTTTCTGAAAAAATGCATTTATTTGCTTTATTTGAAGGTAAGAGACATTTTCCTAATGTATACCTGTTTAGATAATGCATGCCTAACTATAGATAGAATAAGAATATGGGTATCGATTTTTTTATGCAAATAATTACAAAAATTTTAGAATTTCAAGTCGTTGTATTAAAAAATTCAAAATGTGACCAAAGCTTATAATTTTAACAATTTGTTTGCTTTACTTTGATTAATCGTGATGTAACATTTTTTTGTCATTTGTAGAGTGATGAACCATCCCAAAAAATACCAAGGAGTGAAGAAGCAGAAATAACTACCTACTATCGAGGAAAATAATATCACTTTACTTACTACATACTAGGAAAACCTAAATTTATCAGAAAATAATATACCTCGTAATATGCTTGTATGCCTGTATATGATGTATATACTTCTCTTAGATCAAAATAAATTTTAATTGAGTCAATGGTATTCGCTATTGGTTTAAGAAAAGTGTCTCTTTAATCAAGAAATGTCCCTTTTCAATCAAGAATTTTTGCATAAATCAAAGAGACTATTGTTCTTGTAGCAAGAACTTCTTTGCATATTAATTTTGGGTCAAAAGTGAAATACTTTGGACAGATAGATTCTTCTATTCTCTAAAGTAATTTTTTAAAGCTTAAGAAAAGAGAGTTAATGCTTTGTGTAAAGAAACGTCGTTCTTGGCCCTATTGAAAAGCGCCAATCTTTTGGGTCAAAGTCACATTCATTTCGACTGAGAGATCCCCTTTTTCAGTGTAGAATTGGCTTAAGATCAGATGTCCATTGAATTCGGAAAATGAGGTCCAGGAAGACGACAACTCCAGGCTGCCAAATCTGTACCAAGATATAAAGGAGGAACTGTAATGTTCTTGGAAGATATTATCCTGGGAGCATAAACTCCATTGTTACAACTTCAACAAACTTTAAAGGGTCGGACGTATGTTGATTTAGTGCTAGAACCAATCATAGACTTTAGAGAGCTGCAATTGGGAATAATCTTAACTTCATGCATGATAATGCACCTCCCCAAACCAGCAAAGTGGCTAGAGAATGTCTTAAAACGGAAGGTGTAATAGTTTGGGAATGGCCTGCATGTTTACCAGATCTAAACCCCACTTGTTCGACAAGCTCAAAAGAAGGGTTAGAGCTCGTCGAAACAATCCAGGAAATTTCGCAGATCTTATTGATGCAGCATTAGCAGAATATGGAAGATATATTCTAAGGCAATGTTGGTAATTTAAAAAGAACCATGTCAGCGCCGATAGAAGCTTGCATAAAGGCTAGTTTTTTTGCTTTTTAACAATTAAAAATTTAAATCTCATTTCGTTTCAGAAACCAAAAATATACCATTGTATTTATTTTGGAAACTGATTATTTTTTTTGCTTTATGGATTATTTTTCATAAAAGTCTTTGGTAAGGATGTTAGATTTTAATAAATGTTAATAAATAGAAAAATAGACTAGCAATTTATCGATCCTCTTTTAATGTTAAATAAAATTACATTCAATTTTCACTAACATGAGATATTCTCTTACCGATTAACGATAAAATATCATCAACTCAGAATAATACTTTTCCCACTTTTTCAAGAGCTCTCAATTATTTTTTAGATGACAAAGAGACTGTGAAAATTACTTTTTAAAATTAATAGAAAATTAAAAGGATGTAATTTACGGCAAAATTTTCATCTATTTTCTTCAGGTTATTTGTCCTTTCAAGTAGAAACTTAATTTTGCAATTTTAAATTAAACCTTTGAAAATCGTGTTCAATTTTAACCTTCTCGAGTTCGAGGTGAAGTGTTTAATTTTATCGGTCTAAAGGTGATTTTTAGTACCTTTATATTGAACGATTGACGGGGTTTTAAGAAATGGTTGAAATATTCACTCAAAAAATAAACCGAAATGTTATAACGTATTATCGAAAAAAAAACGGCGTCCGCAGTTGGCTGGGAAATCAACATCGATGACATTCCCGATATCATTTTACATATACAGGGTGGTCCAAGCTGCAGCATATTCCACAGATAAAAATAAATAAAAAAGTTCGTATAAATGTATGTTCTAAAATGCTTAGTTTCGGAGATACCTACTGGGTGTATAAATTTCATTTTTATTTCGATTTTCTCCAAATAATTTCTGAAGTAACGTCAATATTCGGATGGAAATAGGTGTCTGGGGTTTTTTTGATATAAAAAATTTGATTTTAATGTCAATATGACTTCTACTTGTAGGGGGCGCCACCTACATATTTTTTAACTGATTTGAGGGGTAATAACTTTTCGTCCGTACCTGTATAAAACTACTGAGTAGAAAAATATACATTTACGAAAAATGAACGAAATGAATTAATTTAATTAATTAAGTAGAAGAAAATGAATTTACGAAATTGAAACACATGTAGGTGGCGCCTCCTACAAATAGGAGTCATATTGACATCAAAATTAAATTTCTAATGTCAAAAAATTCCGAGACACCAATTTTCATCCAAATATTGATGTTAGTTCAGAAATTATTTGGAAAAAATCGAAATAAAAATCAAACCTACACCCCGTATCTCCGAAACTAAACATCTTAGGACATACATTTATACGAACTTTTTAACTTATTTTTATCTGCAGAACACGCTGCCGAAGTTTCCAGAACACAGCTCGGACCACCCTGTATATTGGCCAGAGTTTCTTCCGCGCTTTTATTTTATGTGAGTTTATTTTAATTTAAATGTTTCTTTATTGCAACGTAACCTTGCACTGTCCAAAGATCCCAGTTTAAATTAACACGGATTTAGTTTCCCTAACAATCACCATTCCCTCCTTATCCCCTCCCCTTTCACCCCCATTCACCCCCCACACCATCAGAAGAAATAAAACAACAATAAAGACAGAAAACTACGTTATTAGCGACGAATAAAACAATTTTAATTAAAACTAGAGCCCGTTTGTCTCGTTGGTAGAGCGCGGGGCCGTAAAATAGAGCCACGACCCTTAATGAACTAATTAAGAATCACGTAGGCAAACGCCGCGCAGTTACAACGAGAAAGAGGGGGGAAAAGAGACAGATATAGGCGTTTAGCGTAACAAAACAGCCGTTATTTAGAGTAGGTTTTGAGGCTATTAAAAATATCTCAAACGCAAATGAGAATATTTTTTAAATTATGCAACCAGGTGTAAACATTAAATGGTAGGTTGTCGCTTGTTTATTAAAAAAGTTTTTATTAACGAAAATCATATACTGAGTCGGCATTTCTGGCCTCGGGTGCCAATTTTCTTGTGTACAAAAGGTAGGGTTAATATGCTCAGTACAATAATATACAGACCGGACCACCGTAGTAGTAGCAAACTTTGGTAGTAGTAACATAGGCAGAACCGGACGAATTAGCGTATACCCGTCCGCCGGATAAAAAGCAGGTGAAAAAATGCGATAAAATAAAAATAGGTAGATATGTGATAAGAATGTTTCAGAATTTGTATTTATTCGTGTTTTAATAGCCAAAACGAATACATAGATTCTCGCGACAGTTCTCGTGTAAAATTTATTTTTTAAGTAAAATAATGGATGTTTACGAAGTTCGTGAGAAAATTCAATGTGTAAAATGGTATTTCCAAAATAGGTCTTTACCGTTTTAGTCAAACCGTTTAATTAGTGGATATGGAACTATTTTGTGGCCCGCTAGATCACCAGATCTTTCTCCCAATGATTTGTTTTTGTGGTGTTCCATTGTGGTGTAAAATCCAAAGTGTATGGTCATAATAGGGCTAATAATCTGGATGAGCTTCAAGTAAAAATACGAGAGGCTTTCCAAACTATTAGCCCTAGTATGTTAGCCAATGTCAGACGAGGATTTTACGACCGCCTAGGCTTCTGTCTAGCACAAGAAGGTGGTATTTTTGAACACTTGTTATAACTTTTTTTATTTAGAGTAATATTTTAGTTTTTTTTTATTTTATTGATGTATTTTTTAACTTTGGAAGTGAGTTTTGGGTTTAGAGAATTTATTTATTTTTAGTTTTGGCTTGTAAACACACTCAAATAATAAATATTTAAGTATTTTTATTTTAAATGTTACCTATCTTAAGTGAAGGTAAACACTTAAAATGAAAATAATAAATACTCGGCACTCCTCGCGTCGTATTCCTAGTCTGTCACGACCGACCCGTCCAAGCACAACTGCAACTGCCTACTGCCTGACCAGCTGACTAGCCGGCAGTGAATGTCGAGTACGAACGCAAATCGGGTAAACGCAAATTCGTCCGGCAACTTGCTATGTTACTAGTAGCCTGGTCTTCTCTGTATATGAAATCTAGCGTCAGATTAAAGCTTCGTTCAGATTCAGAACCTCGCAATTAGTGGAATAAATTAGTGGTTTCAATTTTTTAATTAGTGGTTTCAATTACACTTTATATATTTTTTCCATAGCAACTGTTAAAATTGCCTTATATCTATCAAAAATAGTAGATAAAATAGTACTTTAACCGCAAGGGTAGATTAAATGATAATTTAACAGCGAGGATAGGTTAAAAGTTCCAGATTAATCAGCAATCGACACGAAAGAGAATTAAAAACTATTGACTCAAAACTGGCAACTAAAGAGACAGCTTTATTTATTTGTCAAATTACATAGAAACCAACGCTAACCCAGCACAATATTTTTTCTACTGGTAATAAATTCCTTGAAATAATAATTTCTGAATATTTTTCAGAACGTAATTCGCTATGGAAAAAATATTGTTTTATACGCGACGATAAAATTGCATTATCGTCTCCCATTTTACCAAATACCATTTTATCGTCTTGTATAAAAAATAACTATTAATCTGACAAAAAACATTTTTTAACTTCTACACAATTTCGAAATAAACAACTGTTTATGTAAATTTTCATTCCAAAAGCATAACCCGATTTTTGTCCATTGTTTCCTATCTCTGGCCCGCCTGTACCGGGCTAGTTACAAATAAGGCATGGCCCACAACTAAATCTCGGAGAAGCGTTAGCGAACAACAGCGAGAGGGTGCAATTAGCGTGGCGCTAGCGGGACGTGATCGGAATTAGGAAGAGGGTGGCCAGGGGGAAGAGGGTGGTAGCAAAAGACCTGCCTCGGTTAAGGGCCGCTCCGTTTCCGGATTACCAAATTAACCGTTTTATTTAGTATTTGTGGCCGTGGGAGGCACGCGTCGCGTTCTAACGAACTATTACGCTCGTGTTTTTCGTTGATTTTCTACGAGACTACAAGAGGAAACAGTTTTCAAATACTTAAATATGTTTATGTTTTTCTAGCGCTATCGAAAGATGAGTACAATTTATCTTAGATAGGAACTATCGAAAACAAGAAATTGCCATCCTATCCGATAGTCAAGCAGCACTTAACGCGATCAACTCAGTAACCATCAATTCGAAGTTGGTCAAAGAATGCCTAGAGAAGCTCAACAAATTAGGCAAAGAAAAGAAAGTCCTGCTACTTTGAACCACTGTTTATTTTGGGCGAATAGTCAATACGCTTAGACGTAATATTTGATGGCTTGACAAGTAGACGTCCACTTTTCTTTATCCCCCGCAATCCCACTTAATAGTTTTCAATTCGACGTTCAATTTTTTGACGTTTGATTTTCAATTTTCTTTCCAAAATTTTACTTTATTTCGATATATTTTGGATACGGGTTTGGCCAACAATTGTTTTTTTAACTGTTTAAGCCTTTTAAGAACTTATGACCGAGAAAAATCAAAGGTTTTCCTTGATTTAAGTAAAAACAATCTTCGGATTGTCACGGGGTTTCTAACAGGACACTGTCTCCTCAATGAACACCTAAGTAGGCTGAAACTGAGAAACAACGGCAAATGCAGATTTTGTGGGGAAAATGGGGAAACACCAGAACACCTTATCACTGAGTGCGCCGAGACGACGACCATTCGGGCCATGAACCTTGGTACGTCTGATGTCGAGGATGGAGAGCTGGCCTCTGTGGAGCCGTCTCAGATACTGGCTTTTATTAAAGCCCTGAGACTGTATGATGAGTTATAACTCGTTATAACTCAAGAAAGGGGAACACACAATAGATCTATAAGGTCGCGGTGATTAACTCCCCTCCTAAACATTCTACATTATGTTTTTCTAAGTTATCCTATTTTCTGTAGCGGAATTCAATTGCCTCGGCGCGGCGCGGCGCGGCGCGGCGCACAGAGGTCATTTCATTTTTTTAGGAACTAATAAATCGAAAAAATAAGGTATCAAAAAACCTACGATTGATGTTGAATATTGTTGTTTATTGATGTTGAATGATGTTGTTTATTGTTGACAACCGACGACCAATTGACAAACCGACGACCAATTTTTTTTTCGTAAAATGCTCTTTCCAGTATTTATTACATTTTTTGTCTTTTGTTAAAAACGCCACATACTTAAAAAAAAATTTCCGAAGCTGACTTAAAAAATATTTTTGTCACATCAAGCTATGGAGGCGCATAAAATCTAGCATGCTCTTAATCTATTTAGCAAAAATATGGTATTTTAGGTTAGTCCATATATATATTTTTTTTCTTTCTTGGGTATGAGGTTTTCTTTTATTAATTGAAAATGGAAACTTTTTATTTTTATTATGCGACGTTTCGCCTCATCATGGCGGGCTTTCTCAGGCTCTTTATTCTTGAAGCCGCAGCCGCCTTGCTACCACCAGTCTATATAGAAGAATGGAGGTTAATTTTAGGTTAGGTTAGGTTAGGTTGCTGGGGTTTGGGATCATAGTTGATCCCTCACTCGGAGGCCTTGGGCCCATTGCGATACCCCTGTATTGTTTTACCAAACCTTCCTCTCATTCTTTCTTTGCGTTAAAGCACTTCCAGCTCTTTGCAAAGTTCCCGATGTCGCTGATGTTGGCTTCTGTTGCTTCATCTAGTCCCTCCAAAAAACCTTGCCCTAAAGTTATAAAGCGTCGGTATTCTAGTGCCGGACAGTAGCACAGCAGGTGCTCTGTGGTTTCTTCTTCCTCTCCGCATTCTCTGCAGTAGTCGTCGTCGGAAATTTTCCATCTCACGAGGTTTATCCCCGTGGGACAGTTTCCAGTGACGACACCTACAATTATGCGTACTAGGTCTTTATTGTGCTCTAGTAGTTGTTTTGTCTTTTTGCTATCTACCACTAGCCATAGTCTTCGAGCTGTAGCGCAATCATCACGGTGTTGCCACGTCTCTTGCTGCTTGGCTTTGATGGAAGTTCCTATAGCCTCCTGCAGTGTGTTGATCGTCACAAGTGGTGGGTCATCTGCCACGGCCTCTCCCCTGGCCCCGTCTTTGGCGAGTCTGTCTGCTTCCTGATTGCCCACCACATTGCTGTGGCCTGGCACCCAGCACAGAGTAGCCCCGCCCCGACGCATCCAGGACAGTGCTTCTCGGCATTCCATCACAGTTTTTGATCTCACTGATTGCTTGGTGATGCTTCGTAAAGCGGTCAAGCTGTCAGAGTATATCACTATATCCCCTATTGATCTATCAGCAATTTTCTCCCGTATACAACTAGCCGCTTCCTTTATGGCGTAAACCTCTGCTTGTAGAACATTACAGCCATTCGATAGCCTTAAAGATCTTCGGATGTCTAGTACCTCTGAGAAGATGCCTATACCTGTGCCCTATGAATTCGCGGAAGCATCTGTGTAGACTGCTATCTCTTGAGTGTTCATTACTCGGTTGCTTTCCTATTCTTCTCTTGTCGGGATGCGAATCCTCATCTTTTCTCCAAAATCATGTTTGGTGAGTATGTAATCCGTTTTCTGGTCTAGCAGATGTGGACTCGTGTTCACCATGATTTTCCCTATCACTGGCAATATCCTCGAGTGACCGTAGTTGGTCTGGTTCCACAGATTGGATTCCCTTAATCTTAGGGCACCCTTAGCGGCCAGATCCTTCACGAGCCAGTGGATTGATTGCAAGTCCAGAATTGCTTCTAGCGCAGCTTCCGCTGTGTTGTTCCTTGCTTCAATTGTACCTAGAGCTGCTA
This sequence comes from Sitophilus oryzae, assembly GCF_002938485.1. Lineage (NCBI taxonomy): Eukaryota > Metazoa > Arthropoda > Insecta > Coleoptera > Curculionidae > Sitophilus > Sitophilus oryzae. The sequence goes on along the minus strand of NW_022147287.1, from coordinate 2,915,905 downwards.
ATCGCTGTACATTTGTGAGGCTTTTTCTATTAGTCTCTTTAAGTACCGCTTCCCACCATAGTAGTGCTCCATAAGTGATGATTGGTCTAACTATAGTAGTGTACATCCAGTGTATAATGTACGGCTGCAGACCCCATCTCTTTCCAAATAGTTTTTTACATGCATAGAATGCAATAGAATTTTAAGTTAGTATCAAAAATTATATTTGACAATAAGCTTCATGGAAGTTTGAAAAAATTAATAACTTTTAAATTAATTAACGTTTGTTTTTGATTAATGTCATCTACTTAACGGACAAACAAAGCAGTTTTGTATAGAGTTAAATTGTGTCGAATGAACTTATTTTGATTCCAAAAAGACATAGTAGTTCTATTTCCACAGAATATTGGGACACCCTGTATAAATAAAGAATCAAAAAGACAGTTTGCCTTATTGTATATATTTTAGTGTTAATTTACCTAATTGTCTATGATCCAATACATTCCAATTATCCAATATATCCATACAAAACCCTATAGAGCGTGACAAAAAAATCCCGTCCAATAGTAAACCTCGAAAATATCTAATTTAAACTGGCGGGCCGGGCCTTTGAAAGACGCGCTCCCCGGGGAAACGGAAACCTTTTTATCGCGGCGCAGTCGAACGGATAATAATACGAAGAAAAATCATATTCAAGAAGCCAGCAGCAACTCGACCAAAACTCCCAGACTACGTTCGCCATACTTTAATCAAAGTCCCTTTCTCCACCCGATCCTGCCTCCCACTCCCTATATAAAAATCCCCCTCCCCTCTACGTTTTCTACTCAATTCCAGGTCGTTGTCGAACGTATATTTCCGGTCGGGCAAGTAATGAACTCGCAAGGAAAAAAGGGAAAAATGTATTTCGGGCAAAAGAGGAACCTCGGCTAATGCCGTTCGAATAATAATCCCAAATCATATGTTTGGTGGTGAATGTGTGTGTTTATATGTTGGGGATGAACACGAAGAGCCATATTTTTGACAAGATTTAGCGTTTTCTAAGGTGCCCGGTGGCGTAGAGGTACAGGCTCTCGTCTACCAATCTCAAGGTGTGGGTTCGATTCCCACACCCGGCATTTCATCAGCCGACTATTTTTAAAATAAAAATAGTTTGGGTACCTAGGTCGACTCAGCCTTAAATGAGTACTTGGGATTCACAATCCTGAGGTAATAATAGGCGGTTGAAGCGTAATGCTAGCCACATTACCTTCCTTGTATACCGAACGGCTCTAGTATAGCAAGCTGTACCTTGCTACTCCCAAGGCGTTAATCGCTATATACGGAAGCTATTATTATTATTTGGTTACTAAATATAGTTAAAAAATACACACTTAGACATAAATATACAGGGTGGCCCATCGAAAACGTTCCGCAAGGCATAGCGGCCAGAGTAATTTTTTTTTTAGAAAATTCAAAAATACGTCAATTTTGTTTGTGAGGGGGACAACTTTTACCCCAAAAATTATTGCAAAATCTTCAACCCTCTAAGCGGGCATGTCATCCCCCAATTTTTTTCAAATGGGAAGGGGGGTCAAGTTGTACCGCAATGAAAAGAGCTTTCTATTCTCTATATTTTCCCGCTTCGTTTTTGAAAATCTCATTTTATCAGAGTAAATGATAAGGATAAATTCCTTCGACCAATTTGCTGTTTTTTCTTATTATTTCTAGATGTTTACGCATTCTTTCACTTGCCACAAGGTTGAACGATCAGGTGCGGTAATTGTTAGATAGCTGTTCTGTGACTTATACGTTGAAGTTCTTCTCAAAATCGTTAATTTTTTTAACAGTTATTATGGTATACTCACTTGCAGAAATAGTGGAAATAATCGAACTTTATTTTTAGAATAATGAATGTAGCAATCGGGTTGCGCAGATATTCAATGAACGCCATCCTGACAGACACCTTTATGGTAAAATTGTTCGCGAGTTAGTAGCAAAATTTCGCGAAACTGGTTCCGTTATGAATAAAAAGAGGCAGAGGGAAAATCCTGTAGTAAATGAAGCTATGGAGGTATTCGTATTGGGCCAAGTTGCCATGGATAGTACGCTGAGTATAAGAAAATTAGCCAATGAGACCGGCGTGAATCGTACAAATGTCCAAAGGATATTAAAAAAACACAAGTTCCACTCGTACAAAATTCAGTTGGTACAAGAACTCAACGAAGACAATTTTGATCGTCGCTTGCAATTTTGTGAAACTATGAGTGAACGAGTGGCGAATGATTATAATTTCCTATTTAATGTGTGTATTTTGGATGAGTGTACTTTCTTTTTGAACGGTGTAGAACAACTGTTGGTACTGGGCTGAAGAAAACCCAGTGTTTTTTACGAGGTGCACACACAAAACCCTCAGAAATTGAACGTGTGGGCTGGTATTTTTGGAAATTCTATTGTAGGTCAGTTTAACGAGATTGAGAAGAACGTCAACTCACAAGTCACAGAACAGCTATCTAGCAACTACCGCACCTGATCGGTCCACCTCGTGGCAAGTAAAAAAATGCGTAAACATCTAGAAATAATAAGAAAAAACCTCAAATTTGTCGAAGAAATTTATCCTTATAATTTTCTCTGATAAATGTTTAAATAAACTTGTAAAATTTCAATCCTTCGTATTTCCTCAATGAATCGACCGATTTTCAAAAACGAGGCGGGGAAATATAGAGAATAGAAAGCTCTTTTCATTGCGGCGCTACTTGATCCCCCTTCCCATTTGAAAAAAGTTGGAATACCCTAGCCGTTATGCCTTGCGGAACGTTTTCGATGGGCCACCCTGTATATTCTTGTACAGAATTGAACGCTCTACAAAAAAGGTCTCACAATTTTTCGATAAACCTACTCCTTCAAAAGTTATTCACGGTTAAATTTAACCACTCGGTAAATTCCTAAATTCTTCAACTTTTTTGACAAAATTATGATTATTTTTGAAAAATTTAATCTATTACTGCAAAAATATACAATTATGATGGTGTTAAGGTTGGGAATTAAGAAATTTTCAAGTCTAATGAAGTTTAAACCATTTATAAGTATAGCTGATTTATTTTAATAAACATTTTTTATTTGGATTTTGATATTTCTTCTTATACTCGCTTACAATCTGAATCATCATTGTTTTTCATCTTCACTTCTAGATAAAATATTAATGTATTCTTCTGACAATTTAACAGCTCTTTCTGCAGTATCATTAACTGCTCTTAAATGTTTCACAATTTCTAAGCCTCTCATATATCCAGGATCCTTTCAAGCATTCCGTATTGTCTAACTTGTATCAGTACAAAACCGTGTAAAAAAGTAAGTAATTTGAATTTATGAAATAATCATTGTTTTTGTTTATAAACCATTTAAAATCATCCTAATTAAAAAATGAAGCGTTTAGAAATATTGAACACTGCGTCATTATTCACTTTTGATGCTTCAACTATTTTCTGCCTGGTACTATAATAAGTATTAAAATTAACTGCCTGTCATGCATTTAATTGTTTTTCATGATTCATAATTGTTTATCATGGTATCATGAAAATTGCTTTTTTTTCAAATAATAGATTAAATTTTTCAAAAATAATCAGTATTTTGTCAAAAAAGTTGAAAAATTTAGGAATTTACCGAGTGGTTAACTTTAACCGTGAATAACTTTTGAAGTAGTAGGTTAATCGAAAAATTGTAAGAGTCCTTTTTTGTAAAGCTTTCAATTTTGTACAATATGTGATTGTCATAGCTGCGAGAGAACAAGATCGAGAGAAAAAAAATATTTGCACAAGTGGCAAATTCCTATGTAATTTAAATGTGAAATGAATCGTCTTTGGGGCAAGGTTTATTGTGATCTGTTTTTTAGACAGTAAACTAAAAATTTAGAGGGCGTCGTGGGAGAAATGATCAACTTTGCAAATAACGGACACCATATTTTTGACAAGATTTTACGATTATTTGAACACTAAACTTAAAATAAAAAATAGAAAATCTTTAATTTTGTCTGTATACTTCTTGAGTTGGTGTTTCACATTTAGGACCGGTTGTTTATACTCGTTTCGGGATGAGTTCAAATTTAAACTAAATACAAATTTAATGGGTTGTCCCATGACTTGGCCATTAACTACAGTAGCTAAGGTATAAGTTAAATTATATTACAGTAAACTAGTCAATAATATAGAAATTATTATTGCTTTTTCAATTTCAATTTTGAAAATTTATTTTCATTTTTTTATCACTTCTATATAAATATTAAGATTTTAAGTTTCTTAGAAATGTTATTTATTTCTCTGTGTGTAAGGGATATATGTATACCTATTTAAGATATATCCGTACCTAAATATAGATATTTAAGTACATATAGATAACAAGCATAATATGTAGTGGAAATGATCCGGTAAGTTGAAAACCGTGTAAAGTCAAATGAAGTGCGGAGGAAAATACTTTGGAGGGAGCCGTTAACAGATTCCGGAATATGTACCTTCGGATTCTTTTTGTATTCAATTTATTCTTTTATGTGCTTTTCTGGGTTATTCTTCGACTTTTCTTTTCTTTTATTGTTAAGGTTTTGTTTTTTATGTGTGCGTAGCCAGTAAGTAAGTAGAATTTTTGTTATGCTTTTCTTTTACTGAATTGTCTATATTAGTATTATTAACCAATAATAAATATTGGGTAGTTAAAATATTCAATAAACTAAATATTATTTAATAGCAAAGAATTCTCTAGAATGGTACAGAAACTCACCAGGGTAGAGATTCGTATAGTTGGCAGAAAAAGTTGGTAGTAGAACATTTGCCAAATTTTACAGAAGACCATTTTACCAGCTCACTATGGTTTCTAGAAGCTAATTTTTTGGCCAAAATACATATTTTAGACTCACTGTATATTGACTTTTTTTGTAAGCAAGCAGATAAGGAAATGAAGAAGACCACATGCATATATTTTTGTTTAGTTTTCATTTTTAATCCTGATCAGCATTTATATTTAGACGTTCTAGTGAAGTATTTGTGCCTATTCAGTTGTTGTTTATTTTTGGAAGAGTTTTGGTGAATACTAAGTGATATATTTCAGTGGGATAAAAAACGGATTACTGTTATTTTTATACTTTATGGTATGTATTTTTAAGAAATCACTAACAATTGCACATAGGAATCAGCGTTCATTATTTTTTAATTAATTAAAAATAATTATTTTAAGACAGAATATAAATAAAAAGTTAAAAGTTTAGTTTGACTTATAAAAAATTCTCCATGTTTCTCCATGATACATGTTATTGTAAAATATCAAAGAAAAAATTGGCTGCTACTAGCTGCAACTTTTTTTTAAGAATTTTTTTTTCAGCTATGTACTTCGTGTACCTGACTTTATCGCAAAGAAGTTAAATAAAGAACAATTTAAAGAGAAGCATCGAAAAGAAGAGGAATACGAGGAGGAAGAGCAAGAAGAAGAAGAAATGCAAGAAGAAGAAGAGCAAGAAGATATTTCTAAAGAAGATTGTTTTTGGACAGTTGTAGGTATACATGGCATTAATAAGTACAATTTTTTATTTTATTTCAAAATATACAATATTCCTAAACACTATTAGTTTTAATTGAGAAGCATATTGAAAATTGCAGTCTTTGCTTCCTATTTCTTGAAGACAAGCCAAAATTCATTTACCAACATTAAAACAAGTAATTTACGTATCTCACGACACCTTTTAATTACCAGTGTTGTCATTGGTTGCCGAATATTTGTCGTAAATATACGGAATTACTAATGTCGTACCCAGAAGAACTTTGTTACCGAACCGACCCGTTTGGGACAGACAGAATAAGATAGTTCACTACCGATACCATTGAATAACAAAGTGTTATGGCGGAGAATACGTCACTGGAGAGACTCGACAAAGCTTTTATCGATTTAGCGAGAAGTCTGATTATTTATTTATGTCGTACATTTCAGGTGGTTGCAACTGCAGCACCAGAATAGCATCTAGTATTAGGCATATTGCATCTTTATATGTATAAGGGAGTAGCCTAAGCCGTAGCTCTTTGCACATGGGTGGTTGTGATTATTATTAATAATTAGTTTTATTTTTTTCACATCTTATAATTTTTTCATATTTGTATTAGAATTATTTCAACAGAAATATTAATTTTTCAGAAGCCTCGTGAATGGTACGATTCAGGAAACCGGTTGCCGAAGTAGTGCTACTAGGCTTCCCCTATCTTTGAAAAATATCCAAGTCATATCTAAATATTGATACTTAATCATAATTCTATAGTGGTTTAAAAAAAATCAACATCAGGATTCAACTTGTTAACATATATCATAAACTCTACTGTCAGTTCAGTTTGCAGGTCATCTTACCACAAATCAGTATCTGACCACAGATTAGGTATCCTATAAGTATACAGATAAAAATCTTGTCCCTAATTCGTGGTACGAAAAAAAAAAATTTATGACGATGTGCAAACGATTAAAATTTCCTGTGCGCAAAAATAAACTCGCGTAAAATAACAATAAACAGCGTAATAGAGAGATATCGCTAAACCGAATAGCGTGCATGGACGTTAATAAGGCCAGGTGTTATTTCCTTTACGTGAGGTGCTATTAACTCTCTTCATTTATAGTTATCGGATCGGAAAGGATTCTGTTCGCCTCGCGTCCGCTATTTAAACTTAACCTAACTTTCAAATTGTTTTGTTTACTAGGTATTTTAAAACTAAAGGGCTAAAGTGCTTATTTCCAGTGCTTTATTGTTCAACGTCTGCCAGTGGGTTTAGGGCAACAAGCAACAGATTCTCTTAGAAAAAAAAACTCCGGATTAGATAATCGGAATCAAAGGAGCTAAGGCTCATTTGAAAAAGCGTTCCTTACTCTATACCGGGTGCGTCTCAAAATTGGCTCACACCTATAACTTTTGTATTTTTTCAGATACAATACCGATATTTGGTATCTTAGTATATGACATAAATTTGGACTAATTAACGTATTCAGTTGTTTTTGGTAACTTCCTGTTTCACCGGAAATGACCACAACATTTGATTTTTAAATGGAACTCGGTATATATTTATTTTATTCGATAGAAATTGACACTTTGAATATTGTAATAGCAAAACATTTTTCGATGTACGTCATCAATCATATCGACATTGACAGTAAAGTCTATCAACCTGACTAAATGAAATTTGGGCAAAAATGTTTAAATTTGTTGAATAATTTAAGATACCGAGCAGCTCTTCATTTGATTTTATAGAGACTGCAACAGATATTTTATTTAAATTAAAGCTGCAAGAATTAGTTTAAACCGAATTGGTATTATCGCTATGTTGGTCACATTGCGCCGTTTTCAGCAAGGTTGTCGTTTATTATTTGACGATTATCCTATTATGTCAGTCATTATTTTGTATATCGTGTTGTTGTTGAATCTTTGTGAGTAATTCTCGTATTTTTGCCTATTTTCATTGTCTTTTTTTAAAAATTGTACTTTTGAAGCACAAAAAGTTCCTTGAAATTGTTGTTTTGAAAAAAAAAACAGTCGAAGCAAAGAGCTTGTAACTTCCCTGATAAACTATTTTGAACAAGAACGTGACAATAAATGTCTTTTATTACCCTTGACTGCAGTCAGAGAATTAAGTTTGACTGATAAGCACATTACACCACTTTCAAAGTTATCTCTACCTTAGTTTTTATTAAATTCTGTGATTATTAGTTTGTGCATAAATAGCACCCTCTTACTTGTTATTACCACTTATAGTGTTGTAAGATGTATATCAATAAATAAATAAATAACCCTAAATAATGCTTACAATAATCTTCATAATGGACTAGTTTTTGCTAATATGTAATAAGTAAAATAAGCTATAAAACAAATAAATCAATCAATTACTAAAATACTAGTTATTAAATTAAAAATAAAACGTAAAAATCTTTAAAAATTATATAATAAATATATTGTTTGTCACTGTTAAATTAACATTTATCTCATAAATCCATCACAATCTGGCAGCGCTGTCGCCATCACTTGTCACTCAAAGATGATCACGTGCATCGGCAATTATCTGTAGTAATTAATAGTATATATTATTAGTAGAAATTAATAGTATTTTGTATATCTTTTTTTTTGTTCCTCCTTATTGCTTGATTATCCTCCGTTCGTTTATGTATTCCTATTGCCCTCTCTTTAGCCCACGCCAAAATCAGAAAAAGATAAAAGCGACGAAGATAAATTTAGATTAATTTCCATTTAAATACTTTAATCGTCGCCCGCGTCGCCAAAGACGATTTTTTCCCGCTCCGGTTTTGTTAATACAAGCGAGACGGCGAAATGATTCACGGCCTCGCCATAATTTATAATCCTCCTCCTCCTCCTCATTCCTCTCCAACCTTCTCCCCGGGCCTCACATAATTTATCTGAGAGAGATTAGCTAAATAAAGTGGCAGACAGCGGAGGCCGAGCGCTGTGCCCGTTCCGTCACGTCTCGTCGCCAACACGTGTTGCAACTTGTTTCGTCAAGATTAAACCGGCACCGCAAGACGAAGGCCGGCGCGGCGATAAGCGGTTACTCTGTGAAAGGTTTGTTGGGCGAACATAGTTTCGGATAAAGTTTCCGACTTGTTTTGGGTTTCTATAGGTTTTACAGAAATAGCAGCTGAGAAATTTTGAGTTAATTATTTTGTCAATTTTAAATGTGAAAAGGTGTCTTTAAAGTTTTTAGAGCTATAGAGTGTATAAATACGTTCATTTTGTGTTGTGGATTGTGACAAAGTGCATACTAAGTGCCCACGATTTTGTTTATTAATTATTTTAAAGCAAAATATGGAAGTACTCTAAAAAGAATGCTTGCAAAAGAAATTAAAGATAAAGGATTATGCTATATCCGTATTGTAGCACATTTTGAACAACTTCCTTATTTTTAAGATGTTGGTGGTCAAACATCAACAAAATATTCCTTATGTATGGATTAAATTTTCTCACAAATAAAGTGTAACAGTTAAATTTAGCTCATAAATTATCGCAAATAACTATTATTTTTGCATCATGTTTACTATAATTTTATTGTTAAATATTATTTTATTTAGTATTTTACCATTATGCAACCGAATATACACCGCGATATTATCCAAGCTACAGCTCAACTACCTCTACACTCCATAAGCTCAACAATATTGTCACTGGAAACGGCCGACCAGCAGTAGGCTTTTTTGTCCATTTCTCTATATCTTTGATCATCACTTTTGTCCGTCACTTGTCACTGTCAGATCAAATCAGATGTTTTGGATTTATTCAAGAACGGTAAACTAATAGGATTGCTCATCCTCATAGACGTACGTTCGCCTCTTCCCGCCCTTCGGCTGACAGTTGGCCTTGTCATGATAGTGTGTATTATTAGTTGCCTATGGTAAACTTATAAAAATAACAGCTGAGAAATTTTGAGTTAATTATTTTGTCAATTTTAAATGTGAAAAGGGTGTCTTTAAAGTTTTTAGAGCTATAGAGTGTATAAATACGTTCATTTTGTATTGTGAATTGTGACAAAGTGCATACTAAGTGCCCACGATTTTGTTTATTAATTATTTTAAAGCAAAATATGGAAGTACTCTAAAAAGAATGCTTGCAAAAGGTGACGCTGGGACCTGCTGTTCATAAAAATGCATTATCCGAGTATTTAATACGATTTATACAGTTAATTTTCTATACTGCATACATATAAGGTGTTTAAATAAATAAACTAAATAATGAACGTTTTGCATTCGGTAACCAATAATGCACGTGTGTGTATTATTGGTTGCCCGATAAGAACTAATAACTATAACAAGGGCTACAATGACGTCACAAAGCGAGTAGTTTTCGCATGCACCTGGCGCATCACTTGTCACTTGTCACTGTCAGATCAAATCAGATGTTTTTGGATTTATTTATCCTTTGTTTTGGTTATTGAAATTTTATAATTATCAGATAAAATTTCGTAGTTAAATTGGTTATTTTTGATGTGGATCGCAGTGTGCAATTCGTTCATTTAATTGTGGAATTTCTGAGTTTAGTTTGTTCATTGACCGGATATGAAATATGGCTGTCGAAAAATATTGTAGAACATCGTTTTTTATTTATGCCTTTTAAAAAACCAAAAGAAGCAACGCTCCTTCATCAGTTTTTCTGTCTTCCTATAGATATAAATACAAACAGCTATACAGCAGGAATTCTAAAACAATCTCCCAATGGAAATTCCAAGAGCACATTTTTTTTCGGAGAACCAACATTGGAAGAAGACGGTCGTAACGAAGGTTAAAACATTTGGGGCCATTTTTATTCATTTAAAAAGATCTTTGACCGACCGTCGGCGTTTTATCTGCCGCAGCAGCACCAACCCATATCAAACGTTTCATGGCATACATCACGTCACGAGGGAGTTCCAGCTTTCCGCTCCTACACAGTTTTGCTCCAATGTTTATTCCCCTAATAATACCTCTTCTCATGGGCTTTTTTTTACTTAGCAAATTAAATTTTAAATTACCGCTTAATTTATCATGAATCTATATTAAAGAAACACTTTAACTGACATCTAATCAGTGTTCAAAATTAGCAGAAAACAGACAAGTACGAGTCGGATTCGCTCACCGAGCCCTCCGTACAAATTTGTAGGTGCATATTATATATAGTTCAGAAATCGAGTTAACTGTGATAAAGAAAAACACTAAATCACTACACACAAACAGAACATTTATATAGCCCAAGTAGCAAAAAGAAATTCTAAAAGGATTGAATTATTTTATAACAGTCGAATAGCGTTGTCTTAAGGACTGCTTGATTTTATTAAGCATTTGGTTTCGACCATTCTGTTTTTTAATAAAAGTTGTCATATTAAACTATTTTCTAGTGAACTTCTAGTGATTACAACGTATCCTATAACGCATTAAACGATCATTTCTTATTTATTTTTTAGTATGATATAACACTTAATAAGACAATGCTATATGATAACAAACATATTATTTTATTAGACTCTTATACCCACCATGTAAGAGTTCTATAATATTCATATAACTAGTAGTCACAAGATCATATAATAGTTACTTAAACTTGTCTTATTAAAGTTGTATTACGTTGTATGATAGAACGTTTTATTGCGTTAAACTACGGTGCTGTATACAACACAGTTATATAGCCTTATATGATAAAATTGTGATTAACACAATAAATTCGCTGTAATATCTGCATTATAAAACTGGTAATGTATAATATAACCTCATTTTAATTTAAATGGTATACCTAGTTATTTATTTTGTTATTGTTGTTGTTGTAAAAGTAATATCAACGTACGAGTATAATCAATCACAGCTATTATGAATTGTGGACAAAGTTGGAAAAAACTTAACACACGCAGTGGTAGTTATAAAGAGTATGTAAGAAAAAACTCTTCGAAATTACGGCAAATAATCCCGAGAATTCCCTTGGTTCTCATAAGCCAAAATCTCTCGGGTTGTCTGGCTTCTTCAAAGCATTGTTGGCACGTTGGTGTGAAAGTTTTACTGTAGTAATGTTTGTATTGTTTTATTGTTGTTTTTCCAAGTCCTTAGGTTGCCGCTCACTCGTCGGGCACGCATGAAATGCATTGCGTGCATGAATGAATGAAAATCTGATCATGTTTGTTTGTTTAAATACTAATCAAATGAGATTTGGCAACATCTATTTGTCACAAATCTCAATATGTCCAAAATAGTTCTATAGTGCCTGAAAATTCTGCGTAATGATAGATATTTATCCTATAGCGGTTTATTTTACAACAAGGACTTATTTAAGGGATTCATTTATAATAAAATGGTTGCATTATAATACGCCATGTTTAAGGCAGAATTTTTGTATGGCCTATGGCCGCCATTATATGAAGCAAAATTAAAAGCATCAAAATACATTGTAAAATGTTATTTTTGAGAACTATTTTGTGATAAGATTCCCACATAACAGTAATAAAGTGTTTAATTAAATTAAAAACAAGAATTTTTTAAAATTTTATTTTATTTTATTGTTTAAATTTATATGTAAACCTTAATCGAAATTAAAGCGCTTTAATTTTTTGCCAAATACATACCTATAATCTACCAGTAAAATTTTCGGCGCAACAAAATTGTCCCTACTTTTCAAACCCTATTAATGATTTTTATATTACATATTTGTTGTACCTTCTGGCTCTACCCGCCATTTTCATTGTCGAGTAAAGTCTCCTTTTTAACAATCCACATCCTCTAGATTCATTTTACGACACGCTTAAAATATAATTTGCTACTAATATTCTTCGGTAAAAAATAAAATACTCTTGTACCTCGCTAAATGATCAAATGTTTTTATTGTTCTGTTTCTTAGATGTGACCATGTAATACACACTAAAACTAGTTTTATAATAGTCATATAATGCTGTGTAAAATAGTGGCATTAGAGTTGTATACCCTTTTTATAGAACTTCTATACTACTAAACGGTTGTATAAAAATGGGCCTTTTTTGGTTGTAAAGCTATCATATTACGGTCATATAGCACGTTATATGAATTGAGGTATCCTATAAAAATTATCACATAGCTGTTTATACAACCTTTATAAAATAAAATTTGTTACTTGGGAGAGCTTCCGAATGATAAAACAATAATGGCTGCTAACACATACCACTCCTAGAAAGGCGAAAGGAGAGAGGACACATAAGATACATTTGGTCGGTGTATCTACGCTGAGGCTTTCCGCGCATGCGCACACCTTCATTTCATGCTAGAATGTACACAACAGTACACTATTACAAAGTGTCTATATAGATATTTATATTATGTGTATACGTCACATTTTTACAAGGTGTGTATTATAGGCATAACTATGATACGAAGTACCACACATACATATGAGTTATACATTGTATGTCTCATATACCGACGTCAGATTTCATCATTTTAATAATTATTTGTCACGTTATAAAAAACTCTTTAGAATCTTGAGTGCATACGGTATACAACTAGTAAACACTGTATCACACAATTCTATTAATATAAACCTGCGTGTATCTCATATGTATATGTTAGAACTAGATGAACACTTAGGTTCACTTTAACATATGTCGTTTCTCATGTGTCTCCCGTGTAGAAATGTAATTTCATTTGGACGTGCTATATGGGATGTTGGGTAAGGGATATAGAAGGGGATTAGGGAGGGTGTAACTGTGGTAATTCGACTTAATCATAGAATTTGGAATGGAATCTTAATTTCTCGTGGATGTTATCCACGAGGAATTAAGAGACCTGGAAGAAGACCGAACCTGAAATGAGACGATAATATTAGGAAATCAGCAGGCATAAATTGGGTGCGCATAGTCAATAATAGACAACAATGGGCCCAACTACAAAGAGAGTATGTCATGGAAGCTACATCATAATTGGAAATGGTTGAAAAAGCTAAAAATGATGATGGTGATTTAATAGATCCAATAATAGCGTAAGATGTTAATAGGTTCCATTTTTTTTAATTCTCTCTCAAATAGTCGAAAGTAAACCAATGAATTAAAGTAAATTCAATCGCACTAAAGCCCAGAAAGAAACTAAAAAAAATGGCTCGCTTAAAACTTAATTCGGTAAGTGAATAGCTGCTCGTTAGGTCAGACTGTTTAGGGTCGTCAAAAGTTAAAGCTCGAAATAGCTGCAGCTTGAAATTCCTCCTCATCGTGATATATCGGAGGTTTTGATAAGGGTCGGATAGGATACTGCAGATAAAACTACGGTCAAAGAACTTTTTAAATGAATACAACTGGCCCTAAAACCGTCTGTATGGTCATTTCTGAGAATACTGCTAAAGAAAATAGTGTTTTAGAATGTTTATTAGGAGAATTTTCTGGAATTGCTGTGTAAACAAGGGATTCACAGCCTTTTTATTGTTATTATCTTTTCTAGAACCTTAGATGTGAAATGTTTAACATTCCTTTTATTTAAATATCCAACGCCTTATGTCATTAAACAAATTAATAAAATTAATAATAATAATGTAATAGTAAGTAAATGTTTAAATATTTGTTTTTTTGATCACCAGGACGGATAGCGTTTGTGGATTTATGAACCATACTGTATATAAGTAGAATTTGATATGTTCATTTGTTTTGAAGGACTATGGTAACAAATAACTCTTAGACAAGCTTAGTATGGTTTATTTTTATTTTTAGAACTGTTATGATAGTCTAAAACTGAAAAATACTTTTAATATTAAAAATTATTTGCTGATAAAATTGTGTTAAATATTTTTTCGATTTGCATGGAGACGTTGAAGTTTTTTTTGTTGGTACAAACAGCAAATGGTTTTTTGTAGGATCGACGGGTAAAAACCGTTTTTTTTACTGTAAGGAATCTTGATGGGAGGTAGGACGATGGTAACCGAACGTGGTTCGTGGTTCCCGACGGGAAAGATTATTTAAGCGACGGAAAGAAGAAGAGCGCGAAAACGGGGTTCTTCCTGTTGAGACTAAGTACCGGTGAACTTTTCTAAGTAAACCTCGCGAGTCTGATCCGTTTTTTTTATCAGCGCTGCTGTAAAAACCGAATTCTTGAGTTTTAAAGTAAAAGTACCGTATCTCCGTCTTTGATTAAAAATAAGTATAAATCGTGGTCGCAGAGATTTGATTTAAAAAAAATAAGTCTCAACCGTATTTCTGATTTCTGAGTTTAGATAGTTAAAAACCGAGCATTTAAGTTTTTTTATACCTGACCGTGAATAGACAACCAGACCGTTTCGTTTTGATCCGACGCCGATTTTCTTAAGTTTTCTTTATACCTGACTGTGAATAATTAGTGTCCCTGGATTCCGGGCTGCTGTAGGCGATTCAGAAAACCGACCGTTTCGTTTGATCCGACGCCGATTTACTTAAAAAAAAAGAGGTAATCACATTCTTTCTTTTTTTTTGTAACCGCCAGATACCCCATCAGAGTTGTAGTAATCACAAATTTTAGTTTCAGCACAGTAGAGTTTTTTTATTTTATTTTTATGGTATAAAATTCCTTTACGGAGGAGGAGTTAATTAAGGTTCCTCTTTTATTTTACCATAATAATAATATTTCTTATATATCTGATTTATTTAAACATGTGAATATGTATTGCTAGTATTTTTCTATTTTATTTATTTGAAGATATTGAATTTAAATCATATGAACTTAATTATTTGCTATTGTAATTAACTGATTTAATTTCTCTATGTTAGATTTTGATATTTCATGTTTTAGTATTTTCTTCATATTTTATTTATTTGAAGAGATTGGATTCATAATTAATTTAATTTATTAATTAATTATTTAATTATTTGATATTGTAATTAACTGATATAATTTCTCTGTGTTAGATTTTGCAATATTTCATGTTTTAGTACTTTCTTCATATTTTATTTATTTGAAGATATTGGATTCATAATTAATTTATTTAAATAAACCTCGTTATGGAATATATTCGACTTTAACTGGCTTTTACCCCATTTCCCTGGATTCTCCACTGTAGAAAAGCTACCCGTATTGGTCGAGGTGGTCTCTCAAACACTTTAAACTTTGGGGGTGGCGCCCGAGAACAAAAAGACCGACTGTTAGGCGTTAGTAATAGCTCTCTAGAAAAAAAGACGGTTACAAAATAAAGGCTATATTTTTTTGTGATTTAATGATAAATGTATAGTTATTAGATTTTCTCCTCTACTTATAGCATAAGACTAGAATTAGTAGAAGAATATATATAGAATAATCATATTCAAATCTTGAATGCCACTTTATCTAAAGAAGAGAACATTCAACCAATGTGTAGGTACTACCAGTCATGACCTATGCATGTAAAACCTGGACACTTAAAACGGACATTATAAGGAAACTGCAGATCGCACAACGCTCAATGGAACTAAATATGCCGGGAAGAACCAAGAGAGACCGTAAAAGAATAGAGTGGATATGACAAAAGACCCAGGTAATAGAATAGATGTCATCCACAGAATCAAATCCCTTAAGTGGCAATGGGCAGGACATCTGGCAAGAACGACAAACAATAGATGAACCACAAAAATTACAGCATGGTACCCAGGAGGAATCAAGAGACCTAGAAGAAGACCAAACTTGAGATGGTACCTTGATATTACGAAATTAGCAGGGATAACTTTTGCACGCATAGCCAACAATAGATAATAATGGACCCAACAACAAAGAGAGTATCTAAATATGAGAGAGAGGCTACACCATAATTGGAAATGGTTGAATAAGCTGAAAATGATGATGATGATAACGATACGATTACGTTAACTTAGAAGTTTGACTTTTTCACAGCTTCAAGGAACTGCAGACCTCAGTATATGGTTTTAATTTCAACTCGATACGTCCACATGTTCTAGAGATAAAGGGTTTTGACACATGGACTGACGGACATCAGAGTGATTCATAAGGGTTTTGTTTTTTTCCTTTTGAAACACGCATCCCTAAAAAATAAAATTGAATAAAAAATATCAAAAAATAATTAATAACTAAAACAAGTTTATTTAAATCAAAAATTGTCTAATGAAAGAATAAAGAACTCAAGAACATCTGTCTGGGCGTTATTGAAGTCTATTTTGTATAATAGCGCTGTCTTTCCATTAGACCAGTTGACATTAATCTTGTTTCTGTTTAAAGCAGAAAGAAAATTATATAGCGAACAATATAAAAAGTAAAAAAAAAGTCAATATAAAATAGGGAAAGAAATTGTATGAAACTTTTGTATAGTGAGTAGGAATAATTGATTACAATTGTTATTCTTTTGTATGCACTTCTCTTTTATATTTCGTCGTAGATAAATTATCATTTATTTTACTTAATATAATGTTTCATTATGAAGTGTGGTAGTTTAGAGTTTGTTAGGATTTATTAAGGCTGTTAAAAAAAGAATGTGGTCTGTGATTATGGCAGATTTCTAATATATATATTTTTTTTAACCAAGTTATATAAGTGCGAATATTTTGATAATAACTATACAGGGTGAATCATAAATAACTGCAATATTTTTTGGGGTACAGTCTGTCCAACGACAAAATCTTTGACAGTGATAGATGGGTCTGTCATTTTATTAGTAGTTTATTTTATTTTACAAGAAATAAGTTGGTACAACTGGAACAGCAGAACTGGCAGAAAATTAATATATTTAAAATTTGAGTGACAAGTGATTACTTCAAAATATTGTGAAAAAAACTGTATAAAACTGAAAACACCTAATCGAGTTATTAAACGGTTTTATTTAGCTCGACCCGTACGGTATTTATTTGTTTGGGTCAAAATTAGAAATTGAAATTTAAGTACCATCCTGTTGTCAGATTGATCTGAAATTTGGTACACATCTTTAGTTCCGATGACAATACAATATAGTAATATCAATAACATTGTAAATCTAAGATAGCCGCCTGTACAAAATGGCGGATTTCATATTTTTCCACAACCCCCTCAATATGGGTATCAAATGAAAGGGCTACACTAGTAGAATACTGTGATTATGACAAAATTTAAAATCCAAGATGGACGTCGTTACAAAATGGCGTATTATGTGAGGGCATGAGTAGTCGTGTCCAGAACAGTTGTGACCAAGATTGTGTGACATTAGATGGACAGATAAAAAAAAATAGGTGATCAGATGTACCTACGTAGTTAGCGGTAGCTTTACCACCCAAGTTAAGGTAATAGGTTAACGTGCTCTGTGAGGACTGTATGGCATTAGGGTGGCTAAAAAAGTAATGTCGCAAGCGTTTTCCCCTCAAGATTAGGCGCCTCTTGTTGTATATTATAGCCTTGCTCCTCTACTGGACCTCTGGGGGGGGTCGACCGTTAAAATGTCCATTACTCGTGGGAACAACATGGAAACAATAAATAAAAAAACAAACAAAAATAAAAACGAAACTGCTACACAACGAAAAAGAAGGCTCGAAAAGGCGAAAGAAAAGTATAGAAAGACACGTGCAAAAGAAAGTAAAAATGAAACCTATAGTCGACTACAGAAACGAAGAGAACGGTTAGCAACAGAAACACCTGAGCAACATGATGCCAGGTTAATAGCACAACGTGAAAGACAAAGGCAGCTGGTAGAGTCAGAAACACCTGAGCGTCATGAGTCCAGGCTAGCATCACAACGTGACAGACAGAGAGAGTTGTTAGCGTCAGAAACACCTGAGCGTCATGAGTCTAGGCTAGCATCAGAACGCGACAGACAGAGAGAGTTGTTAGCGTCAGAAACACCTGAGCGTCAGATTGTAATAAATTATCAGGTAAAAAACCATGTAATAATGATGCACTAAATGAATTAAATAGAATGAGGAATATTCGGTAGGCATTTTCGTTAAATACTAAAAACTAGAAAATAAAAAATCGGTAAAAAAACTTTTAAGTTAAACGGTTTTATCTTATGTGCACTGAAAACTAGAAAATAATAATAACAATTAGGTATTTTGAACTTCTAGTTCAGAAATATTTTAGTACTAGGCAGAATAGCTTTTAGGCATATTAGACTAAAATAAAAACGTGGGGCCCCTCTGAAATCCTACCTATGGCAAAGCATATCTTTATACTTTGGTAGATCATGAGCTCGGCGTTCGCTGGTGAAGCCGCCACGGCTGGTTATTGATTGTCAAAATCTCCAGTTACGATTATAGTAAGTCGATGCAATCCACACTTAGTATAGAAGAAAGTATTACAACAATAGTTAATGGGCCCCACGTTTTTATTTTAGTCTAATATGCCTAAAAGCTATTCTGCCTATTACTAAAATATTTCTGAACTAGAAGTTCAAAATACCTAATTGTTATTATTATTTTCTAGTTTTCAGTGCCTATAAGATAATACCGTTTAACTTAAAAGTTTTTTTACCGATTTTTTATTTTATTAAAAACAATTACAGTATGTGTTAATACAAAACAAGCAAGGGTGTATTTTTAAAAACACCACATATCAAAAAAGATATAAAAAATATTTCCTGCTTTGAAGCCGTGTTTCAAGCTCAAGCAACTTCCTGCATTTATTGTTACATTTATCAATCAAATCGTGTGCTGCTATTTTACAAGTACTCTAGTTTTTGGTATCATATACAAGACAGTATACAAACTGTATTTGTGGCTAATAAAACTCTCTGGCAAACTGTTTCTGGCGGTCTTTGGGCACCGAATATTAACTGTAAACTATGGTCTGTGTCAACACTTAATTTTCCCAAGAGTTTTCCTCCACTTAATTTAAAAAAAAAACACACGAAACACACGTAATAACACAGTCCAAAATGCAAAATAGTTATCATTTCTATTTGACATAATTTGACACAAAATTATAACCTATAATTTGGCAAGAGTTTGACAACTCTCAAAAATCTTAAGTCGAGTTCATACGCATCGGCGTCCGTTTGCCGTCCATCGTTCCGTCAAACCAATAATATTGAAATATGATCTGTCGTTTTTGAAATAAGCCAATAAAACTGGTTAAAAACAACATAAGATGACGCATGACGGATTTATATATAAACCCATCCATAGTTAACTTAAAAAATATTGGAAACTTTTTTTAGTTAAATGAATGGATTGGTATGGACGTCATCTGCTTTTTTTCTATCATCGTCTGTCGAAATATTACCCGAGAAAAAAGGGAATAGTATATTTCAACCCCAGAAACATGTCTATGAGTTTTTTTTAATTCGAACAAAAAAAAACATTATATCTTTATCACATTACAGTTGAGGGTTGGAACCTTTGGTGTTACACAGCAAAATAAAAACACTAAATCACCACAATACACCAAAACACTTTTACTTTTACACTAGACGCGCGTTTCGCTAACCATGTTAGCATCATCAGCAGATGATTATAAACTAAAGTACAATCTACAAGTTGAGCGTTTATGTACTTGCTCAGTGGACACCGAGTGGGCGTGGCAAAATCTAGCCAACCGAGTCAGAGCCCACTGAGCGTAACAGTTAGATTTCCGCCAGTAGAGTAGTAGGAACAAAGAACTTGAAGGAATTGGACCGTTGTCTCTGTTCATACTATCTCTACATTTATTAATTCTGATGCTTTCATATGCATCTACTTGTTTAATTAATTTTAAATTATTAAGATCTATACAATGTTCTATATCAACAATATGTTCGGCAACACAAGATTTATCCGGTCTACTATATCTTATCTGAGCTAAATGTTCTTTAAATCTAGTTAATATTGATCTTCTAGTTTGCCCAACATTTCTGATTACAATCTTTACAAGAAATTTCATAAATACCCGACCTTTCCAGGTTTTACCTAATAATTGTTGTAATTTATTATTAGCACTATACACAAGTTTATAATTGACATTCTTAAAAATTATTTTTAGACCACGGGATAACCACTTGATCGTAACCAACTTACCTCTTTTTGTTTCCTAGCCTACTACTATAATTTTTAGACCATATAATCCTAAGCGGCAACCTAACATAATTTCTTCTCTTAATATCTCCGGTTAGAGAGAAGGTAGAAAATTGCGGTTTACGCTGATATTTTGGAAATTTTGTGCTCTATTTAACTGTAAGAGAGTAAAGAGAAATATAGCCTCCCATTTAATTTTTTTATGCAAAAGCGCAATATCTGTTATGATGTCAAATAGCGCCCTCTAGCTACCACGAAAAAAATGGTGGAAACACAATTTATACTGGAAGATTTATATCATTAAGGAAGAAAAGCTCTTTTTAACGAGCCCTAGTTTGTTTAAATCGGATAACCCAAACCAGAGTTATCCTTATTTTAATAAAAGCAAGTTTAACCTTCCCCCACCACTTTATTTTATGAGGCAGAGCAAAATACTCTGCATCAAAAAAATTACAAATTTCTCGATGTTTACAATAGTAATATTTAAAATACCTGTTCACCTGCATATTTTTGAGAAAAACCCTGTTTTCTGATTGGCTATCGGAGAAGCGCCCCCTAGCGGTCATTTTTCGAACTTGAAAATAATTTCCAGCCATTTCTCTTGGCCGATTTACTTATTAGAATTTTTTTTCCAAAGTTATACGATAAGTAGTTTCTGAGATACAGCCGGCGGCGTCCATTCTTAGTTGGCCACCCGGTACAAACGAGTGGGAGTAGTGAAGGACACAGATTTACGAATATTTTTTAGATTTTTAGTTTGGTATGTAAAAAAGAGGACTTTTTCAATGCGTAAGAAAAAAGAGGACTGTCCTCTGGAATAGAGGATGGTTGGCAACCCTTCTGATAAATAGGACCAAAATCAAAGATATGGGTTTAATGCATAAAATTAGTGTCTTCTTAAAAAACGAATATCTCCAAAAAAATAAAGCTATTGAGAAAAGATACACCCAGACAATAAAATAATTTTTAAATTTCTTGCTTTGTTAACGTAGTCCACGGGGCGTTTCAAACTTTCACCAAAATATCAACATTTTGTTTTTCCTCGTAGGTAGAATTGACAGATGGCAACTTTAATTTTAAATTTAGAAAGAGACACTAAAAAGTCAAATAACATAATAGTTAATATATGCAAAATTAAGACAAAACAAAAAAAAAATAAAATATAAAATTATACTAAAAATATTTCTATTTAAATGTCTCTATGCAAAATGTTTGAGTAAATACGAAAATTTAGCGATCTTAGCTTATACAAATTAGACGTTTTTACAGCGACGAAGCCCGAACAGCCTCGTCCTAACACAACACCAAAACCGAACTAGTTAAAACCCTTAATTACGGCGGTCGAATTAGGGCGGCACTCCGCAAAGCAACAGCGGCGACTGCACCACCCGCAAGATTAAGCCTCCCTCACCCCCTTTACCACCCCCTTTTTATCTGCACCCCACCGAGTCCCCCCATACGACGGCGAGGATGTCTACGACTCCCCAGTTAGTAGTTGTTTTGGGGGCTGGCGCGACTAATGAACTAAAACTCGAACAAAGCCACAAACTAAACACAATACGGATCTGCTTATCCGGCGGCTAAGGAACGGCCATTATCCGCGAATCAATGGGCCGAAGGATTAGACATCACCCCACTCCCACCCTTTTCTCAATAGTCCAATTAAGGGTGGGATTAAGGTCGACGATGCCCTCGCTCGACTCTTGTCTCTGACCGTCCTGCTGCAATGTCAGTGTGTTGTACGTATGTCTGTGATCAATAGCCATTTAGGGGATGATGGTTTTTAGAGGGAGAGGGAGTTAGATATGTAGGGGATTGAGGTCTTGGATCGTTTAATTTATTTGAAGAAATGTTGGGTAAGGGATATATAGGGGAATTAAGGGAGGGTGTAATTGTGGTAATTTGACTTAATCATGGATTTAGTTTGAGTAAATTTGATACCTTCTAAATGAAAGTTGTCGAACTGTTGTGCGAGCGGTATACTGGGTTCGATTCCCAACCAGTACGGTCGCTTTAATTATTTTAATAATAGTATATTCTTTTATTAGGAGTAAAAATTTTAATTTCTGTGGCGGGACTATACGTTTGAAATTACAGGCGAGGTTCAAAAAGTCATTTTTACTCCGAATAGAACATGCTATTTTTTTCCAAACGCCACAAATAATTTTTTAAACAATTTTAAACGTTCCAAATAATATAAAAATTATTTCAAAGTAATACCATTTAAGTAATTATCTTTGGTAATTATATATCGTGAAACTCTGGTTACACTCGTTGAATTTGACAGTTTATGTTAGTATAATAATATATTTTCTCGTACTTTTATGCTTAGGAGTAAAAGTGCTTCATTTTTATGCCTAGGCGTTAAAATGACTTGTTTAAATTGTCAATCACGTCGCAAAAAATAATATTTTTGTGAGGTTTGAAAAGAAAGAAATTTAAATTAATACTAATATCAGCATGCTTCCAAATGTTGCAACTGTTCAATCTGCTAAATGCTGCAACAGCTCCTGACGTTTTCCGACCATCCAAGGGAAACCTGTCACTTGTCACCAGCAGATCATGCAACAAGAGTTAACAATTTTCTTCCTTTGATTTTATTAAAGCCAATGTAATTATATCATTTTCTTATGTTAATATTAATAAAAACTACCCCAACAACTTGTAAGTAATTATAATATATGTATACCGTGCTGGCAACTGTTACTTTTGGGTTGGTATTTACATGTGTGGAAGTAAATCGCATAGGGATCTTACTAAGTTGGAGTGAGAGATATGCGACGGAGTGCTGTTGCGGCGTTGCCGGTACGCCTTTCCCTATCAAGTAAAGTAAAATCACGATCGCAAACCGCTTATTTTTAAAAGACTATTTTTTCAAGAGATAACTAGATAAAATCATTAGACATGTTTCTGAGCATCTGAAATGGAATTATAAGGATATCGTTAAGGTGTCATTTTTTTATAACGAGAAAACGTCAGTAATCGCGATAATTTAAAAACTCAACTTTTTAACACATAACAGGCCATAATTCAAGAACCACTTTAGATATTGAAACTTTTTTTATTTTCAAGATTGGATATTTTACAATATGTTTACATAAGAAAAATTCGATAAGGTTGTTTTTTCCATTCAAAAATTGTAAACAATCCATCCATTTACTTTTAGAGCATATCAATTTTCAGCAATCGAGTAATTTTTTTATTGACAAAGATTTTCACATACTGTCTACAAAGAAAATACAGCAGAAATATTAACAAAGTTCTTGAAAAAACTACAATCTATTATTTGTAATAGATTCCGAGATATCGATTTTTGAATTCAGAGTTCTAATAGCGCGACCACTATCGAACACCCACTCAATTCCACTTATTTGTACTAAAAATGCAAGTGTTTCTAGCTTGCACTTAAAAAAATTCAAGCTATAGGGAAAATTACAACGATTCGTTAATAAATGAACAAATTAAGTATCACGAGACGTAATTAAATCGTGAAGCTAAACGCATGACGTACACCTTTCCCTAGAACTTTAAGTACTGACAGAGGTATTGATTGGGTCGACCGGTCAGCTACGACAAATCTGCTATATCCTCTTCCATGTCTCTTACCGATGTGCACCGTTTCTCGGTTTATTTCATATGTTTGGCAACGTGTTTACTATCCTCTCTTTGTTCAGTACATTATAAACGCATTTTACTCTTCTTACATAGGGAAATCTCGACCCAAGACTAACCTTTGCCAGCCCTTAGTATATCAAGTAACAATGGGTGCTTTACTTTTATGCCTAGGCATTAAAATCACGTTTTTATATTGTCAATCACATCGTAAAAATTAAAGCTCTTATGACGTTTGAAAAAAAAAAATCAGCGATGAGTAAAAGCAATGGCAAATTTTCTTGAGTTATAACTCATCATACAGTATCAGGGTTTTGGCAAAAGTCAGTATCTGAGACAGTTTTAAAGAAGTTAGAACTCCATCTCCGATATTAGTCGTACCAAATTTTATGGCACGAATGTTTATCGCTTTGGTGTGACACACGGCCTTGAATGACGGCTGCGTGATGCACGAGCTAGAGAGAGGAAAAGTGATAGCGGCAGTGTTGCCACAGCCACCCCATTCAGGGTAGATCTATCCCTGTATAAAACAATTTAACCCCACTATCTCGTGACAATCTACACCGATGAAAAATAAGCTTGTGGAAACACTGAGTAACGATTTGTGCCATACGCGGCTAAGAAAATTACTACAGTATGATCGAAAAAAAAAACCGCGTCAGCGATGGCTATGAAATGAAGATCGCTGTCATTTTATATGTAAAATTATATGGGGAATGTCATCGATGTTCATTTCCAAGCCAACTGGTCGCCGTTTTTATTCGATTATACGGTATAATAAACTTGATACTGTACCAACCTTGAAGTACAACCTATTGGTAGACAACCAATATCATCTGGTTGTGTGCTAGGAAGTAAAGCATCTAGCTCATTTACCAGCTGAGTAAGCTCAGAATTAGAATTTAGAGTTACTAACTCGCATTTTCATTGAAGGACACTGTCATATTTATTTCAAACCAATAATCAACGAGAATATTCGTATAATTTAATAAAATTACTGTAAATCATTATAAATAAAATGAATTGTTTGTAATTGAACTGTAATTTCTGTATTATTAATCTGGTAAATAATGGAGATAAACAACTGTGATTGATTAAAATTTTATTCTAAGATTAAACTTTTGTTAACAACATTCTGAGAATTCGAATAATGAATTGAATAATGACAAGACAAATGACATCTGTCTAAAAAAGATAGCAATTTAGAGTGACAAATTGATTTTATAAAATTTAGAGTAACAATCTTGATTATGCAAAAGAAATACATATTCTATGAGTTTACTGGTTGCCTAACGATTAACATTAATTTAAAAATAAATCCCCAACATGAATAATGAATAAAATATTTAAACAAAAACAGACTACACAAAACAAATTGTTGATTAGTAGCAGTTAGTAGTAGTCAGAGATATAGATGTAGTAGTATTTTGGTTTAATGGCCACAGCTGCCAGGCTATCCGGCCGAGTAATAGAATTATCGTTTTTTAATAAAGATTCGAAAAACATTATAAAAGAAGAATATTATACGGTTTTATATTTACTCAATTTTTTTAAGTTATTATTCATAAAACAATATATCTCAAATATGCGCACATAGAGCACACACAATTTTTTTTCAAACATCACAAATAATTTTTTGAACAATTTTAATAATTAAAAAAAAATTAAAGTGATACCTTGTATGTAATTATATATCGAGAAACTATGGTTACGATCGTTGAATTTGACACTTTATGTCAGTTTAATAATATATTTTCAGAATGCTTAGACGTAAAAGTGCTTTACTTTTATTCCTAGGCGTTAAAATGACTTTTTTATATTCTCGGTCACATCGCAAATATTAATACTTTTGTGAGGTTTGAGGAAAACAGGTTCATGGACACCATGGTTCAAACAATATAAATCTTTGACAAAGCAACAAATAACCACCATTTGTCGACTCAGATCAAACCATTGCTTATCTCCGCCACATCTCTATAAAATCAGAATTAATAGAGATAATTTGTGTCAGTGTGGAGAGGTTGCTGATATCTTTCATTTGATAATTGCTTGTCCACATAATTATAATCACCAAAAAATCTTATATTCCTATTTCGACAATGAGATAGAGCAAAAACCGATTTCCCTTCATGACATCCTTTTCAAATTCAACAAGACAGAACACATAAAACAAATCGCTTTGTTTTTGAATGTTAGTAATTTAAAACTCTAAATATTTACTAATAACAAGCCTAACATTAACTTTATAATCAAGAAAAAAAAACTAGCCGTAAATTTGAAATGTCATAATCACATTTTCTAAAAATGCACAGTAATTATTGGGACTTAGAGCTGCTTATTACTCGTAGAATGCATGCATAACTGAATAGTTGCAGAGCTTAAAGCAACCTGTTTAATAGCCTCAATAATTGTTAGTCGTTAAGAAAGATAAATCGGTGAAAGTTCATAAAACGTGACCACCAAAAAAAAAAGAAAAAAGAAAAGCAGAAAAGTACTTTGCCAGAATGGCCCTGGCAGCCTAGGCAACGCAACTTTCTCGTGAAAAGGAGAGTTTGAGAAGAAAGATAAAGGAAAAGAAATTTAGCTTTTTGGAAGTCTCCAAAGCAGGAAAGTGACAAAAAATAAAAAAATAAATTTTTCTTAAATTTTGACAACTACTGCATTTTCTCTGGTGTTTCCAAACTCCATGTTTCTTTTCTCCAAATTTAATGTTATACATAATATGCTGCCATATGATCAAAATATAATGTTTTTAATTGAATCAAAATTTTCAAAATGTTTTCTTCGCGAAAAAAACCTTATAAACTTGTTTCTGAGATCGAAATATACCAACCCTAAAAATATTTCACATATTTAACACTCACCCTGTATACTTTTGAACCGAATAAAACTTATCTTAGCCGACTATTTTTTGTTAACAAAAAGACGGCAAAATAAAAACACACACGAATATCATTTACAACTAACCGGTTATCTAGAAAATGGTATTTTCTGCAGTTGGCGCTATATTTTCGGATAAATAATGGCTACGTCAAGGGAAGAATGGGAGAAATTTTAGCTTCCATTTCGGGAAACGAGCGGCAGAATGTTTTTAGATATTTTATTTTTTTAAATGCATTCATTCTCGTGTTACTTTGCACGTAAGCTAGGAACGTACCATTATTTATATGTCCTTTTTTTATTTCGAGCGTTTGTGATGGAGTTAACTCGCGCGCTTCTTACATTGAATAATAAAACAGACAATGATTATTCTACAAAATTGTCTCATCATCATCATTTTCAGCTTCAACGAACTTTGTGAACCTGCGTCGAGTAGTACTCTAGCAGTGATATCAGATTTATTTGATGTTTAAATTTCTATTAGTGCTGTTGTTAATAAAACTCCATGATTTCTCTTAGATGAGAGAAAATTTAATGATTCCGCCTTATCACTGAATGCAGCGGTTGTTGATTCTGTATTAGAAAGTGTTTCGGCCGCTTGAACAATATTGTTAGTTGTTTCAATATTATTTTTATAAAAATGTAAAAGAGTATCATGATATCTATTGCATTTTTTGCATTGGGTCGATTTACATTGTTTCGTAGAATGATTAGTCCTTAGAAAATTTAAACAGAGTTTTCTTTTTTGAACCTCAATTCGTCGAATATCTGGACTGAGGTTTAAGAATAATTCACAATTATAGAACAGATAATTTGACTTACAATAATTACATGAGACAGTATTGAAATATGATTTAGCTTGAAAAGAATTAAATTTTGACTTTTCTTTAGGTAAAACCTTTTGTTTCTTTGCGGAGTTAGAATTTAAAGATTCTAAAAATTTACTACGCTTTTTCAAAAATGCTGTTACGTTTTTAGTTCGTTACATGTCTTTTTTATATATGATATATATGATGTCTGGCGTATCGTCATCGGATTCCGTATCGTTCAGGCCTGATAATTTATTTGGCACGCTTGGCGTAATTTTTACGTTCCCTAGTCGCCAATCCTGTTATTGTTTGACACAACCCTGTTATCGCTCTGAGGAGGCGCTGTCAACATCGCTTCTGTCAACTCTCTCCATGCTTAACCTCACTTTGTTTTGCCGCTCTGTTGTATCCTGGCTTTTAGAAATGGTGATTATTTAAATCTTGC
Organism: Sitophilus oryzae; assembly: GCF_002938485.1. Taxonomy (NCBI): domain Eukaryota; kingdom Metazoa; phylum Arthropoda; class Insecta; order Coleoptera; family Curculionidae; genus Sitophilus; species Sitophilus oryzae. The sequence goes on along the minus strand of NW_022147287.1, from coordinate 2,887,808 downwards.
TGTATAATTTGAATCAGCTGCTATTTCAAACCAACAGGTAAAGATGAGATATTATCCTTTTAGATTCGATATTATTACTGCATATTTTTAGGGTAGAGTTTTGGATGTCCCAACTTAACTTGTATTTGTATTTTGCTGGCACGTTGGCGTCCCTTTTCTTTTGTCCTCCAGAATGTTACATGGAAGAAAGGACAGTTTCTTTGTTTATTATTGAGCCCTCGGAAGTAATTCGAGGTAGGTTTATTTTGTTTATTAGACCTTGTTTCGTTTTAAACAAGAGTTTAATATTTTTAGGGTCCAAAGTACGGACTATTTACAAGGTACAGGCATTATCCAAGGTCCTAGTAGTATCCAAGGTACGGGTAGTGTTCCCCTGTACCGTTGTCTTATGGACGGACTGTGTCCAAGGTTATGGTCCAGGGTACGGACATTATCCAAGGTTCTAGTAGTGTTCCAAGGTACGGGTAGTGTCCCCATATTGCCACAGTATGGATACAGCGTAAGCCCCATGCTGCTTCGCTCCCATTTCTAAGCCTAGTCAGTAGCTACGGCTGTATTGATTCATGGTGTCCTCATTCTGGCCCCTTTTGTTGTTTTGGCCAACAGGATCGCCGACAGACAATACAGAGATCTGAGCCCACCTCACGCTGTTACTGTTTGAAGCAAGATTACATAAAGAACAGCTAAGTTTAAATTTAAGTTTTAGCTTACATTTAACATTAAACACATTTTCAGTCTTAAACAATAACGTACATCTTAAGTAATATCGTACAGACTATGTTTAGTGGTTAGATTGTTAAGAACATTCATGTCGATTTAATATTTAAAATATAATTTAGATCTTAGGTTTCATTGCATTACGTCTTGTAATGGTATTACTTTTATAGATATTATTATTGCACTATTTTAACAGATGAATAACCAAACATAGATTCTAGAATCTACGGGTTGCAACCTCTTCGATTTAACATCATATAAAATATATCAAATTAATTAAAGTAATACTACATTTCATACATTCTCTCAAACTTTACATGTCTTGTATTTTATCATAGTTGTTTTCATAGATATTTAGTACAACTCTTAACACCACTTTCTTTGACATATAACCACTATATATTTACTAGAACTTTACAATGTCATGTACCAGCAAAGAACATCATGAATGAATATAGTCACTAGTTTTAAGTAATAAACAACTGTGTTTTCTTTCTCTGTTCATGCATGGCGCCCAATATTTATAATTTCGAGTTATTATTGTTAATTAGTTCTTTCCAGTGAAATACCTTATCCACGACTGCTCTACCAACGAAAAGCTGCCGTTTGCAGTGGTAATGTTTATAAAAAACGCTACAATGCCGTAAAATCTTCTAAAGTTAGTAATCCCGATTTCAGACACTCTTTAATTCCTCAGGATTCAGGTGGTAGCCCTGCTGTAAAAAATGTCAAGTTGCCTCATTTATTTATTTATTTCCAGACATTGTCATTCCTTTAGACACTTTAGTTTTGTATTACGACTTTTAATAAACAGTGGTGTGATAGTTTAAGCATAAAACATTGTTCTTTTCAGAACCTCTTTTAGTCCGAAGTTTACAAGATAGCTTAATAGCCGTAAAAAAACTCATCGCAACTTTATTAGAATATTAATAATATGTCCCTTAAGTGCTGTTAAGAAGGTGAGTTTTGTTGATGCCAATAATAACTGTTTATATATTTATAATTAATTTATTTTGTTTCCTAAAATATTTTGATTAAAAGAAAATTTGTAAAATTAGGCAACACTGTGCCGGTCGATCTTAATAACGTGACTAAAAGTTTATTTGGTATGAACTTTAAATACCGATCCAAGCCTCTCTGTTGCAGACAGGCTCTATACAATAAATTCTATTTTTCTTTGAACTTTATCACTGTATCTGTTTTACGGCTATTATAACAACAAACGTCATTGTTTATACAATTTGCTTTAAGTATAGAATTAATTTAATTCGTATCTCGAAACCATAGACGTTTGGAGGAAAAGCGGAGCAAAGTTCTCAGTAATTGAATAGATTTTCGGTTGTTTTTCCCATTTGCGCAAAACTGGCGGCTCTCCTCATAATTACTTTAATGGAATCGTTTCTCGGCTGACATTGCGGTGCGGAGCAATATACGTAATGAATATTACGCAGAACTAACGGCGAAGTAACGGGAATACAAGTCTTTTGTTGAGAGGAGCAAAAAGAAGATGAAAATTTCTTGGTTATAAAGGTTAAGAGTCTATTACGCTGTACTGTTCGGGTCGCTCTCAGGGGTCGGGTATAGCGGGTGTGTGGCCGAAGGAAATATATATTACATTTCAGAAATCTGCCTCAGACTTAGCCCGATCCTGTCGTGTTAAGCCACATCTGAAGTTCCAAACACACGTGCTTTGATTAAGGCTTGATTAAAGTTTGCATAGCTTCAGCGTTTACCATAAAATAGCGAGCAATTTGTTATAAAACCACATAAAATATATATCACTGTAATCACAAAACTACAATCTATTTCCGTATTGTAACGGAATTTTGAATAATGTCTTTATTTTCGAGAAAATTTAGTCCAAACATAGGGAATATTTTGTTGATGTTTGACCATCAAAATCTTAAAAACAAAGAAGTTGTCTAAAATTGTGCTACAATACGGATATAGTATAATCATTTAGCTAATAAAATCATCTAGCTTAACTACATAGTGTCCAGTTTCCCAGTGCTGGCCCAAAGTTGGGTGAATTAAGAGATGGCCAAGACTCGATTTTCCAATACTGGGCCAAGTCTAAATCACCAAAAAATGGCCCAGGCTTGGTTGACGAACACTGGTTCAATGCTGGGTCGCCGTAGCATGGCCAGAGCTGAGATCCCCAGTGTTGGGCCTAAGTTGGGTAAATTAAGAGATGGCCAAGATTCGATTTTCCAGTATTGGGCCAAGTCTAAATCACCAAAAAATGGCCCAGGCTTGGTTGACCAACTCTGGTTTACTGCTGGGTTGCCGTAGCATGGCCAGAGCTGAGATCCCCAGTGTTGGGCCAAAGTTGGGTAAATTAATAGATGGCCAAGACTCGATTTTCCAGTATTGGGCCAAGTCTAAATCACCAAAAAATGGCTCAGGCTTGGTTGACCAACTCTGGTTCAAAGCTGGGTCACCGTAGCATGGCCGGAACTGAGATTCCCAGTGTTGGACGAAAGATGGGTGAATTAAGAGACGGGTAAGATTTGATTTTCCAGCCGTGGCCCAAGATAGGGTGAAAATAGAATTGGCCAAGTCTGAATTACCCAGCTTTGGACCAATCTTGGTGCGCCGAAGTCCGGTTTTCCGCGACTGGGCCACTCTTGGCCCCGTTGTCAAATTACGCTGACTCTTCAGGGTTCTTCCCAATAATTACTGAAGTAACGTCAATATTTAGATGAAAATTGGTGTCTGGCAGTTTTTTGACAACATGTTTAATTTATGTCAATGATGACACGTATTGATAATTTCGATTCCAAATATCTGGAGAACCATTACTCGTTGCAATTTTTATCAAAAAGAAAAAATTTTTGCCATTTTTACCACCTTTTTTATGTAAAAAAATTCAGTAGTTTTATGCAGGTACGGAAGAAAAGTTATCACTCTTCAAATCAATTAAAAAGTATGTAGATGGCGCCCTCTACAAGTAGAAGTCATATTGACATCAAAATCAAAGTTCTCATGTTAAAAAACTCCCAACACCAATTTTCATCCAAATATTGTCGTTATTTCAGAAATTATTTGGAAAAAAATCGAAAAAAAAATGAAACTTCTACACCTTGTATTTCAGAAACTAAGCATTTGGGACATATATATCTGCAGAATGTGCTGCGGATCACCCTGTATACCGGGTGTGTTTCAAAAGTGGCTCACCCCTATAACTTTTTTAGTCTTTCAGGCAAAAACGAGTTTTGGTATGTTAAATTTTGATTTTTACATAGTACCTTCGGTATTTAACTAACATTCTGAGTTAAATGATATATGTTTTTTTAATTAAGAGAAATAGTACGGTATATTGGGTACCTTTACTTTAGCAAAATAACTTTTTTATCTATGATGTTCAGAGTCATAATTACTTTTTATATAAATATATTATTATGATTGGTAGTTCTTTTATATTAATGCTGTCCTAACGTTTCCTAGGATGTGTAACACAGCATAAAAAGCAACAACAAATAAAAAGTATACGAAATGAAAAAGTGGAAAACAAAAGAAGTCAACGAGCATAATGCTGCACATATTTTTCGAAACAATTCCTTGTATTTCTCTATACCTCGTTAATGTCAGTTGGGAAACGCTACGTTTTTTCTCAGGCTTATATTTCCTGGCGAAACCGAAAAAGGAAAAATGCGAATTTATTTTTATTGTTGGACTAGTGTTTAGGGAAGTCGCAGTTACGGCTATAGCGAAAGATAATTATGCAGTCCAGAAAATTGCGTTTTGGGTTCTAATTTTCTTTTATTTATTAACAAAATAATAATAAATAAATCTAATTTAAATATCATTACAAATATATTTTCTTCATCTCTATAAAACTCTCCTACCAAATTTTAATAGTTCAGCTTCAGAAACAATGGCATCACTGACAATTTTTTAACACACTGAAATTTAACATTTGTTTAAACAAATTAAAATATTACAAAAACTATAAAAAATGTATATACCTATGTGGCGGATTCATCTCTCCAATAAATCCTATATGGGTATTTCGCCACTGCACTGCAAAAAAATCTACAAAATAAAATAGTTATTTTTTGTAAACACTTCTGCGTTAAACCTAAACGGAAACTACTTGTCAGAAGTTATGTTTACAGTTATACAAATTTGCCTAACAAAGAAAAAAACGCTTAACGTTTCGGAAAGTCTATCTCTTTCCGTCGTCGGAAGCAAAAAAATACAAAGAATAAAGAAAAAAACTATTTAAAATATTTAAATTCAAACTATGATGAAAACACTTTAGTTTTTTTAAAGGAGATACCTCTACAAGAAACCGTTGACGTTCTGTTAAAATGACATTATATCAAGTTAAACTTCAAAATTAACAATTACTACCTGATAACAGTTACTTAATAAGGTAAAACCCAAAAGCTCCAAACTTTCTGTATGATTATTTTTAAATTTTACATATGTTATGTTTATTTATGTTATGTTCTTTAAAATCAAAGAAGCGTTTGCCATACATTACTAACATCTACAGATGCATGAGCGATACATTTATTTTTATTAGATTGTATCAAAAAAGCCTCTTATTTTTCTTTTAGAGGCTATCGCTTCATTCATTAAAATTTTGGCGTTATCAAAATCTTCTCTGTGCCCTGTGTCCCTTGAATGGTGAATCTTAGATTTGTGAAAATCTCTATTTCTTAAATAATGTTTATGTTCTTTAATTCTAACATTTAAGGGTCTAGATGTTTCACCAATGTAAAATTTATCGCATTCACATGGTATTTGGTATATTACATTTTCTGTTTGTTGTTCTGTATTCATTGGTTTAGTATGTGATAAAATGGATCTAAGTGTATTTTGTGTTTTGAAAGATGTTCGTATGTTATATTGTTTTCCTATCCTTCTTATTTTACAAAAACGATTAATTCTAGGTATATTATATATAAAAGATTTATAGAATTTTACGCAGAATCTAGAAATAAAATAAAAAATAGGGTGTTGCATTAAAAAAACATATGTTATATCCGCAAACTTTTCTGAAACACCCTGTATACTTTATAATAATTTTAAAATGTGTACTTAACCTTCCTTATAACTTTTATATTTGACATTTTTTTGTAAACCTCGAAACAAATAAGATGTACTTTACCCTATCGTTGACTCACACTGTACAGGGTGGTCCGGATTGGTCTATTTTAACAGAGAAACCCTATTTCCTGACTAGATAGAGCAAAACCGACATAGATGTCATGTGCTCAATTTCTGAGACACGTTTAGTGCTAACTGAGATACGGGATCTTTTTGAATTTTTTACCATTTGGAAAATTGCCCATAACTTTTGTATTTCGCGGAATAATAGAATTCTGTAAAAACGTTCTTAAGGCACTTTTTTAAGCACAATCCAGTGGCGTAGTCAGTTTTTTTCTATGCTTGCTCTTTTTGTCAGAAATAATGAGAAATATAATTTTTTAAATGGAAATCATAGTTGGCTATGAACTTAAAAAAATGCTGGCGTTTAATCCTTTCCAACGATATAAAGTTGTGGATACCTATTTCTAACAATGAGAGAAATATTAAGTTTTTTATCTTTATATCGAAGCGGGCCTTGATTTTGTGTTGGCCTATTTGACTAATTATTTTTTATCACAATTTAATATTCTATGTTATTATTTATCTGCATAATTAAAGACTTTTGAGAAGGTAAATTAACATTATATATATATATATATATATATATATATATATATATATATATATATATATATATATATATATATAAGTATTAGTAATTACAATTGAAATCTATACAATTACAAAACTAAAAAGTATTTTTGAGTGACGAATATAGTTTTGTAAAAATAGTCATTGAAATCGTCAAGAGTTAGAACGATTTATTAGGCGAACTGGTGTAATAAGTCCAAAAGTTTGCCTAGTAACCTTCTGCAATTCTTCTCTCGTCCCAATGGTCCCTTCAAAAAGACCCCCTAACTCAGTTGGCAGTGAAAATATCAACAGGTGGGTTACGCAATTAAAAGTGTCTCAGAAATCGAGCCCATGACATCTATGTCGGTTTTGCTCTATCTAGTCAGGAAATAGGTTTTCTCTGTTAAAACAGACCAATTTCGACCACCCTGTACAACACAGTATCACAAAAAAATATAAACCACGGTTGAAATTTTTAGGCAGTAAAATATTGAAATTAAAAATTCAACTTTACATAGCTAAATCATATTTATACCATTATTTCGCAAACATAGTAATCGAGTATCTCGCCCGCTATTAAATTTCTCCATCCCTCATATTGCTGGCTTTTTAATTTTAAATGTACGCCGCTCCAGTTGTATTTTTGCCCGCCGTGGCGTAATAATAAGAGATAAATCTAGACGGAAATACAAGTACCGCAAGGAGGGCGGAATTTTTTTCCGTTCCCCACGCGAAACCGGATACTCGACATTAGGGACCTGTAATAAATTCTCTTTATTATAACAGCCTGTGGAAAAATATTGAAAATTAAATTTAAATAATTTTATTTCTCATTGCGTCCCCCGTCATAAAAAATAAGAATAAACGCATAAATTCCATAAAATCAGTTTCTTATCTAGTGTGATTTTGCCTTCTTATTCAGAAATTGGTTCGTCAAAATTGGTGCTAAATATGGCAAATTTTAGATGGCGTTTAAATACCGAAGAAGTCAAAAAATATCCATACCTATGTGGCGGATTCATCTCTCCAAAAAAATCCTATATGGGTATTTCGCCACTGCACTGCAAGAAAATCTACAAAATAAAATAATTATTTTTTGTAAACAAACACTGCTGCATTAATCCAGATACACAAATTTGCCTAACGAACAAAAAATGCTTAACGTTTCGAAAAGTTTATCTCTTTCCGTCGTCGGAAGAAAAAAAAAATAGAAAGAAGAATAAAGAAAAAACTATTTAAAATATTTAAATTCAACTATTCGAGAACACTTTAGTTTTTTAAAACAGATACGTCTACAAAAACCGTTGTTTTATTTTGTAGATTTTCTTGCAGTGGCGAAATACCCATATAGGATTTTTTTGGAAGGACTGAAGAAGTCATCAGAGCCACAACCTTATTGCAGGAGGTTCGGTCGCAACGATACGTGTCTCAATTTTTTCATGTTACACAATAGCTCATTTCAAGACTATGGAATCGACACAGAGAATATGGTTTTGTTATAATAATTATTGTTGGATTAGTGTTTCTGGAAGTCACAGTTACGGCTATAGCGAAAGATAATTATGCAGTCTAGAAAATTGCATTTTGGGTTCTAATTTTCTTTAATTTAATAAAAAAATAGAATCTAAACTTAAGTAGAGTATTTAGGAAGGAAGATTAAGAGCAACAAATCGCAAATTGCGATTCGATCGCAGCGATTTCAAAATCGCAATTGCAACCTGCGATTGGCTCTCATAGGAAACTGCGACTGCGATTTCTTCTATTTGAGGGGGCTAGAGGGGAGCTTGAGGAGGGCTAGCGGTTGGCTGGGGGGCTTAAAATATTAAAATATTAAAATATTAAAATATTAAAATATTAAAATATTAAAATATTAAAATATTAAAATATTAAAATATTAAAATATTAAAATATTAAAATATTAAAATATTAAAATATTAAAATATTAAAAATATTAAAATATTAAAATATTAAAATATTAAAATATTAAAATATTAAAATATTAAAATATTAAAATATTAAAATATTAAAATATTAAAATATTAAAATATTAAAATATTAAAATATTAAAATATTAAAATATTAAAATATTAAAATATTAAAATATTAAAATATTAAAATATTAAAAATATTAAAATATTAAAATATTAAAATATTAAAATATTAAAATATTAAAATATTAAAATATTAAAATATTAAAATATTAAAATATTAAAATATTAAAATATTAAAATATTAAAATATTAAAATATTAAAATATTAAAATATTAAAATATTAAAATATTAAAATATTAAAATATTAAAATATTAAAATATTAAAATATTAAAATATTAAAATATTAAAATATTAAAATATTAAAATATTAAAATATTAAAATATTAAAATATTAAAATATTAAAATATTAAAATATTAAAATTTACTAAGATAGCTAATTGGCTCTTCTAAAAACTGTCGTCCCCGGATTTTTTGTTTTTCATTTAATTAAAAAAAAATAAAAAGTATTTTTTTCCTGATGTCATGTCATGTCGTGGCGGATGCGCCAGGCTTCAACTAGTTAAAATATAAAAATATAATAACAATGCGACTTTCTGATGAAAAAATGTAAACTTTCTGATGTCAGTATGACAATTCTTTTTAGTTCCTTAATGTCCAACTACACGTCTAATCTTCTCCATAGCTTTTTTGAACACTTTTATTAGAAATACTGACCCAGTAAATAGTAAATTACGGTAAAGTCAGTGGAAGTTTGAAATAATTCATTTAGCGATTCGGTTCCTTGTTACTTACTAAAAAGATAAATCTCTACCTCTAAAACTCACAACCCTCTCCAAAGCTCCTGCTCTTTTTTTTATCCGGCATGTTCTACGAATATGCGACCTGCGAGACCTCCAATAAATTTCTCGCCTGTTATAAGCGTCGCGTAGGTGCAGCGCTCCGCGGCCTATCTCTGCGAATATATTCGGCACGGAATTGAAATACGCTCATTGTTATCTTCCTATACACTCTGCTGCATTAATAGGAATATATATTTGGCGGTCTGTATTTTTGGAACGGCAGCGAAAGGGTGCGGAACAATTGTGGTGGAGAATATTTCATCCAGAAATGGCCGAGTGTCCAGCCATCCTGTCCAGAAAAATGTATAATATCGTGCCAGAGGGTCCAGTTTAGACTTTTTACTAATTTTGTGTCTCGCTTTGTCTTTTTTTGGGGACGGGATGACAGAGCTCTGTGCTGTTATCGGCCAACCGTTTGAACCAGGGGCGTAGATAGGTATATGCTATGGGGGTGGTACTATGATTAAGTCGCAAAAAAAATCGCCGTCGGAATTTTTTTGTCGAATTAAAACGACGGCGATTTTTTTGTCTTCAAAAAGATATAAAAACATAACACAAAAATTAAAATATAGATTTGTAAATAACATAAACAAAAATGAAACAACGACGTTTATTAGTTAATTTTCTATAAACTATAAATAAAAAACTCTAAACTATCAAAAAAAAACTATAAAAACTATAAACTATAAATAAAACTACAAAACAAAATCAAGTTTTCTAGTACGCTGTTTGGAAAACCTATCAATAACAGCATCAACATTTATTTCAATATCTTTATGGATATTGATTAGAGTTAACCCCACTAATCTGTCCTGGCCAATAAGAACACTTTGTGTGCTTTTAATTAGGTCGAACATATTATAAACGATAAATCAACATAATTAAGAGCATACAAAGTGTTCTTATATGTCGGATATTAATTAAAAAAATCCTTTCATAGTCAATGACTATTTCAATTCTCGTATCTCGTCAAGCGTCAGGGGGGGTACTGTCCCCCAGTACCCCCCCTTATCTACGCCCTTGGTTTGAACTCATTGAATTTTCTCTAATTTATCTTTATGCGTATTTTTTCTTTTTATGAAGACAGTTTATTGGAGAACAAAAGAATAGGACAATGTTACAACTGGAGCATTTGTTTGAACACGGGGGGCTACAGGGTGTTAAAATCTTAATATTTTTCCGATTTATAATAATTTCCTTCAAAGCACTTTTAGCGTTTTGAATGAAATTTTGAGGGTAAAAGTTACTATAAATGGGACATATTTTAAAGATAAAATAGTGTCAACATTTTCACCAGGGATATGCATATGGGTTATCTCTGGAATATTTTTCAAAAAAAAAGAATGTACGCCACTTACTTGTTTTTCCCTTGTTAGCGAGTGTTAGTATAAGCAGTTTAATGCCGATTAAAAGTTGTTTCGATATTTTGTCGATTTCGGCCTCCTTTATGAGATAAACGCATTTTTATTAATTTGCCTTGATCCAAGTCTAATAGCAACTTTTAAAAATTTTATTATCATTAACTTTGCAAAAGTTTTAAATAAATACTTATTGATTCCTCATCAAAAAATATGAAAAAAATTGTTATAAACATGTACATGGAAATGCATAGTTTTAAAGTTACAAGGATGTTAAAACTTTTTAATATTAGGTTTCTTGTAATTATCTTAAATATTACTTACTTTCTATTTAAAATTGCTGTAGGTTGGACTAATACTAAAAATAACTAATTGTAATAATATTTAATAATAAATTAGGTGAAATATGTACATATATAATTTATTAATTTTATTTTTATTATTTGTAAATTAATAAAATTGCGTTTATCTCAAAATATCATGAGATAACTTTTAATTGGCGTTAGACGGCCTACACAATTTTGATATCAAAAGAAAAAAAAAAGTCAGTGGCACACACGTTTTTTTTTGAAAAATATTCGAATGATAACCCATATGCACGTCATGTGCACATATGCATTTTTAGTGTGCCAAACCTTTCAAGACTTTGTCCGTTATTATGGTAGTGTGGCCTTTATATAATTATTATAATTAAAATAATTTATTGAGCGGTAGGCAGAACTTGGATTAATGAGAGCACCGTCTTTCCAGAGCGTAAATATAGTTTATCGTTTATATATAAAAAAACAAAATATAACCAGCTAGAAATAGAAGTTATAAGGTATCCAATTTTATGGTAAGGGCTCTTTCTAAATTCAGTTACTATAAACTCTATTGCCACTTACCTTATTACGTCAACATCCATCAGCAATACATCAACAACAAGAACCTGTCGAAGATTTCATTGATCCCCTTGTAGATCTACCTCTTCGGTCTTGGACTCATACTTTGGATTGAACCACTCGACCGGTTATCACAGTGTTCTTTTAAATAACTTAATATTTTAGTGATTAGGTGAAATAAAGAAATAAAATGCCGATTTTTCACAACACCTAACTATATTTAATATAAAGAAATAAATAAATAAAAAAATAAAGAAAAGATTTAACAACAAAACATTTATAATTAATGAAAAAGAAAGAAATTGAATCAAAAATAATTAATGACAACTAGAGAATTGAAATTAAAACTCAGAGATAATAAAGTTAAAAAAAATACAAAATATTCTTCTTATTAGTCCAATTTAAATTATCTACAATTAGCATACACTTTCAAATTTCTCTTGGAATTATCGTTGGCAAAAAATTAATATGTTAAAAAAATATTCACTGAACAATTAAATTTAAATTAGAATTTAATAAAAAGAACAATTGCAAAATAATCACTTATGTAATGACATCTAAATTTTAATAAAGCCTTTAGAACAAACAGAAAGTCTTAAATCATTAATAAAGAAAAGTATTAGAGAAAATCCAAAAACAACAATTAAAATACTTTAAGCATGAATAGTTTAGAATTTCATAATTTGAGAATTTATTTGAGACAATCTTTAGATAGAGAACTTACTGAAACAATTAAAAAGACCACTGGATAAAATAAGATCTACACGGAGTAAATTCGACCGTCTAATTTAAAAGCCAGTACCGAACTAATTTTTAAGATGAAAATACTGATGCTGGTACTATCTCGGAAAGGCGTTACTACATCTTCGGCACGCCCCTGTTTGAGGAACCTTCGAATACCCATCCAAGTGCATATTTCGCACCTTTTTAATTGGCCGAAGGGCTCCTTCCCCGAAAGATCCCTAGACTTCTTTCACCCTTGTTTCTGGTCCTTGTCCCGAGAGGGCACCAGCATGTCCTATTTATTTATTAAATGTAATTTTTAAACCCTTCCGTGTAAATCTTACTCTTTTACCAATTTGCTGAATAATATTCATAATCTAAGCCTTAACTAATACAAATGATATCGTGCCATAGGATTACCTTAAAAAAAACCGCCTAGAAATTATCTCTTTATTTCTTCACATTTTTGTCTATTTCTATTTAACTCTAAGAACGGAAAAAAAGATAATCCTATTTCTATCATTTTCAGACATTCATCTCGTGAACATTTGGATTCTGATTAAAACATATATTTAATACTCTTAATTTTCAATGTAAAACCTCTAGCGAAGGGATGATTTAATTTTACTTATTTCCTTAAGCATGCCTACGTGCTTTTTCTGCGTTGTTTATTTTGAGATATCCCTAGGGTACACAACTGGTACCACTCTGTCAAATAGAGTTTTGATAATAAGGGATGAATGTTCTACTTTACCCTCGTTTATGTGACTTTAAATTATTTAGAAGATTGTATTATTTGCTTAGTTAGTTTCTCAGGATATATGCGTACTTTTAGAGAGTTTATGTGTCTTGAATATCATTAGATTATTTGCTTAGGCCTTTTAAAATTCATTTGCCTATGTCAACTGATAACTTCGTAAACTGAAATGGTCCCATCTTAGAATAACAAACCAAAAGATAACATTTTACCAAGCTTGATATTATTCTATTACATTAGCGTTAAAATATGTAGCACTTATAGTAACTTTTACCCTCAAAATTTCATTCGGATCGCTAAAAGTACTTGGAAGAAATTTCTAATAAATCTAAAGATTATTAATACTTTAACACCCTGTAGCTATATTATTAATATTAATTTTTTATGTAAAATCCAATGATAAAATTATTTTTCGCTAAGAGCTACAAACAATAATCACTATCTTTTAAAAAAAAACCCAAGTGTATTTTCCTTCTAACCAACAGGCAAATAAAAATTAAGAATTTCTGACTGTACAACGCAAACATAAAAATTCAATAGCCTTATCTGGTTCGTCGATAACCGAGAGTTCTTTCTCACAAAAATAGAGCCCCAAAAAAGAGCAAAACGATAGAGGAAAAATTGGCAGAAACGTCTGAATTGGACCCGCAGGCACGATATTATATGTTTTTCTGCAATGGAACGCGATACTCGGTCATATTCTCGATGAAATATGAGCTGGTAGAGACTCGTTCTGCCTCTTTCCTGTCCAAAAATAGAGACGCTCAAATTTATATTCGTATTAATGCGTTACGGCCTGTGTGAATATACGTATTGAAGGATAACAGCAAACGTATTTTTTATGTACAGGGTGAGTCTTAAATAAGTGAAAGAGAGAAAAAAGAATCTATCAGAAAAAAAGGATGATATAAAGAGCGTACCACTTAAAAAATTTGATATTTTTAATTTCATGTAGTTGAGATTCATAAATATATTTTAAACCCCCTCTAGTATCTAACTAAAATATCTTTACATATGTATATATTTTTCTTCATCTCTATAAAACTCTCCTATCGAATTTCAATAGTCCAACTTCAGAAACAATCTAACATTTGTTTAAAAAAAAACATTTGTTTAAAGAAATTAAAATATTACAAAAGTAGTAATTTTAGGTATATAAAATTTTACTTAGAATCTAAAAGTAAAATAAAAAAGAAGGTCTTGGTTATATCCGCCACACTTTTTGAAGCACCCTGTATACTCTATAATAATTTTAAAATGTGTATATTAACCTTCCCTACAACTTTTTTATTTAACATTTTTTTGTAAACCTCGAAACAAATGAGATAATGGACTTTACCGTTGACTCACACTGTACAATAAAGAAATTAAAAAGATTCATCTTCTAAGTTTATTTTCGAAGGTTTTTTTATCTATATTCTTGTTATTAAGACGCTATAAGCTTCTGTCGAAAAAAGTCACCTGATATTTTATTAAAGCGCCCGTTACAAGGACCTAATTCCTTTAATTCCTCCCTAGGGAACGATGGGAGAAACAATTCCGGTTTTATAAATATTTATTAGATTTCTACCCCACATTTTCCGTCTGGAAAATATCAAATTGCGGTATATTTGTATCTCTCTGCTTCAAGAAATTCTTGCTGCCTTTTTATTTTAAAAATACTCTACAGTATAGTATGTCGTGTCATTAAAATGAAGGAATTTGTTTTAATTAAAAACATGAAATACTTAAATGTATTGCGTAATTTTGTAATACGTTATACAAGGTGAGTCAATCATCTTGTTTGTTTTAATGAGCAGTGCAACTATGAAACTATGAACCCTTCCCGGACACAAACGGTACATTGTGAGACAGGAAATTGTAGAGAGAAACAAGCCCTATAACATAGATACAATATTTTAATGAACAGTGGCTTTCCATAAAATCAATAAAATGAAAAATATACGAAATAATATACGTGTACTGATTTCTTTCGAAAATCGACAACTATGAAACTATGAACCTTTCCCGGACACAAATGGTACATTGTGAGACAGGAAATTGTAGAGAGAAACAAGCCCTATAATATAGGATACAATATTTTAATGAACAGTGCTTTCCATAAAATCAATAAAATGAAAAATATACGAAATAAAATAAATGTACCGATTTCTTTCGAAAATCGACATTTATGAAAATATGAACCCTTCCTGGACACAAACGGTACAGTGTGAGACAGGAAATTGTAGAGAGAAACAAGCCTATAACATAGGATACAAAATTTTAATGAACAGTGCTTTCCATAAAATCAATAAAATTAAAAATATACGAAATAAATTAAATGTAGTGATTTCTTTCGAAAATCGACAATTATGAAAATATGAACCCTTCCTGGACACAAACGGTACATTGTGAGACAAAAAATTGTAGAGAGAAACAAGCCCTATAACATAGGATACAACATTTTAATGAACAGTGCTTTAAAATCAATAAATTGAAAAATATACGAAATAAAATAAATGATAATATAACTGATTTCTCTCAAAAATCGACATCTATGAAAATATGAACCCTTCCTGGACACAAACGGTACATTGTGAGACAGGAAATTGTAGAAAGAAACAAGCCCTATAACATCGGATACAACATTTTAATGAACAGTGCTTTCCATAAAATCAATAAAATGAAAAATATACGAAATAAAATAAATGTACCGATTTCATTCGAAAATCGACATCTATGAAAATATGAACCCTTACTGGGACACAAACGGTACATTGTGACACAGGAAATTGTAGAGAAAAACAAGCCCTATAAGATAGGATACAACATTTTAATGAACAGTGCTTTCCATAAAATCAATAAAATGAAAAATATACGAAATAAAATAAATGTACCGATTTCTTTCGAAAATCGACAACTATGAAAATATGAACCCTTCCTGTAAATTGTAGAGAGAAACAAGCCCTATAACATAGGATACAACATTTTAATGAACAGTGCTTTCAATAAAATCAATAAAATGAAGAATATACGAAATAATATACATGTTCTGATTTCTTTCGAAAATCGACAACTATGAAAATATGAACCCTTTCTGACACAAACGGTACATTGTGAGACAGAAAATTGTAGAGAGAAACAAGCCCTATAACATAAATAAATAAATAATAAATAAATGCCTTTATTGTCAAAAAAATTTTCAATTTGTAGACAAAGGTAAACTAAACAAACAAAGTAAACAAACAAGGTACACAAACAAACAAAAGATAATAACAAAACATTCTACAAATAATATTGTCAGTCTTATTGTTTAAAATAAACATTTATAAATGTTTACAATGTCAAAGAACAAAAAAATAAAAACAACATTCAAAAATATTTAGCTAGTTTATAGTAAATATCAATGACCTCTATATATAGGATAAGAGAGAGAACGACAATCTGTGACGAAAGTTTCAAACTTCGCAAATTAAACAGTCCATCGCATTAAATTAAAATAATCGCGGACGAATCTTGACCCGGTGAAACAAAATTGATTACAAAAAAATCTCCACGTTTATAGGTCACACTTCAAAGAAAACATCCATTTTGCCACGTCGTGCCTTACGCCATTGAGCCCTCGATGGAGAAGCGTGACGAAAAAAGGCCGATATAAACCCGGACGTGCCTAAATATGTAAATAGCGATCCCTTCGAGATTTTCGGTGACACTATTTGTTTGACATTTATTGTTATGTTTAAAGGGGCCTCTCGGGGTCGAGCCCACGAGCAAATACGTATCCGCTACGTCAGCCATCGGTAACTTCATACACAGTGGCGTGTTCAATATTTTTATACGTATGTTGCCTTTTAAGTTTTTACAATCGCTTGTTTCTTCGGTTGTATATATACCGCCATTACTCGCTGACGAGTATTTGACACACATCAGAAGATGGTCACGCAAGGCGTTTTCTTTCATGAGCTTTTCTGTGACTGAAAAGCCCGATACGTGATGTTATCTGTCTACCGCACTCCAGACATTCAAAAATCTCATCGCTTTGTTGCCTTTTTACTTTTTGGTTGTCGCTCTTAACTGACTTTACAATTTTTCTCCATTCCGTTCTATTGTGAGCTGCCTCTTCCCACTCATTCTGCTTGTTAATTCCCTTTAAGTTTTCGTGGAAAATATCCTTGAAACTTTTGAGTTGTCGCTCTTAACTGACTTTACAATTTTTCTCCATTTCGTTCTATTGTGAGCTGCCTCTTCCCACTCATTCTGCTTGTTAATTCCCTTTAAGTTTTCGTGGAAAATATCCTTGAACCTTTTGAGTTGTCCACCAGGCTTACTCTTACCGTCTACAAGCTCACCGTAAAGCAGAGATTTTGGTATGCGGTTTTCTTGCATATATTACCGACCCAAAAGTAAGAGTTGCCAACACGGTATAACACTACTCGTGTCTTGTATTTTTAATGATTATTCATACACTCCATTCATACCCGCCACTGGTCCAACATCTCCCGACCACTGTAAATAAAAACAAAAGTAGGGACGATAGAGATACACGAAGAGGAGTGGGAGAATGAAAAACGCCAATTTTTGACCGATAACAATACATATAGAGAGACAGAAGAGAGGAGATTACTGCTAGGCTATATCGAAAAGGTGAGATATCTCCTTTTTGATGTGGGGATCCCAGCGGTAAATATCTGTTACGAGGCGATCTTTTATCGATTAAATGTTGGGAAACGGGAAGTGGAGAATTAGAGTGGACGTGTTGTTGGTTGTACGAAGGGATTTTCTACAAATAATATCATAAAAATAGAAATTCTTACAATGTCTCTATAAATTCCAGGCTTTATACATGTTTAGATATTATAGAGACAATAAAGAATGTCAATTCTATTATTCATCATCATCATCATCATTTTCAGCTTATTCAACCATTTCAAATTATGGTGTAGCCTCTCTCGCATAGTTCGAAAATCTCATTGTAATTATTAGGCCCATTGTTGCATATTTCCAAGTTATCTCTGCTAATTTCTTAATATCATGGTCCCATCTCAGATCTGGTCTTCTTCAAGATCTCTTAATTCCTCGTACCATTCTGTAATTTTTGTTGTCCATCTGTTGTCAGGATTATAAAAATTTAACTAGGATTTACAAGCTCTACAAATAAAATATCTATGTAGAGAAAAATAATAATGTCGGGATAAGCATAGCATGTCTTATACAAAAAATGTAAAGGTCAGACTGTTTCTTCGTTAACATTAGAAATTTATGAAAATTAAGTTATCCTAAAAACTAAAATTAGAAAAAGTGTATCATACCCCAATCAAATATGAAAGAAATTGAATTTTGATGTATTTATATTTTGGAGTGGCACAATATCGCTGGACAAAGTATTTCATCCACATGATGGTTATAAACATCGCTAAGCTGATGTACTGTTAAACCCCTAGATCATATATACTGACGTGGATAAGTAAATAACTATGAAAACTGTCGCAAACATATCAACGACTTTCATATATCTTCTTTTTTTGTTGCACACGCGGTGCCTCTAATCTATCTATCCTTGTCGAGGACCTATCGTTCGCGCGCCAAATTTGAGCATTAATTTTAAAAAAATAATTTGTAAAATGCTTATATTTGAACAATAAATTAAATGTTTACTGTCACAAAAACTAAATTATATAAAAAATACATTTAGCCACTCCGTACGAATATCAATATTTTTAGGAAATCTAACCAGAAAGTATGCATGTGGCTTAATATAAATAAAAGGACAACTGAATACTTTACTTGCCTATGAAAAGATAATTCGGGGACCTTTATATTAGAACTTTCACTCAGTAAACACTTTCTAGTCATTTTTACGAGTATTTAGAAAGTTCAACGAAAAAAAAATAGAAATATAATTGCACAAACTTAAAATTAACTTCTCACTGAACACGCTTGCATCCTCGGCTATATAAAAGCTGTCAATTAAAAAGTAATTTATTCAATTTTTAAACTAAAAAACGCAAAAAACAAGCGTTGTTACACAATAGAAATAAGATTATGACATATGATTATGACATATGATTATGACAATATTATGACAATAAAAAGTTGGTTTCCATAACAATGTATAATTTGTACTTTCTAAACCATATAAAATTATGATTATTTTGGAAATACGTGCAACTTTTAATGCGCATGCGGAAAGTAAGGTCGTCGAGAAAAACAAACCTATTGAACGATTCATAAGTGCAATAAAGAAGGTTTGAAAATTGCATGTCGTGATGTTGGAGACATATTTTTAATGCTAAAAGTTATCTCTGCTAATTTCTTAATATCGTGGTCCCATCTCAGATTTACTATTGGCAGAGAGAGGATACTATTGGAGAGAGAGATACTATTGGCAGATTATGAAGCAGAATGTAGTCCAAGTATCAAATCGGAAGTGGAAAAAGCCATATAACAGGCAAAAACAAACAAGACTCCCGGACCAGACGAAATACCCGCGGAACTAATAAAACTTCTCGACAACGACAGTATATCTGTCTTGACAGCATTCTTTAACCAGGTTTACCAAAGTGGAAAATTACCTAGCGACTGGCAGAGATCGATATTTATTGCTTTACCCAAGAATACCAAAGCGAGTAAATGTGATGACTTCAGGCTTATTAGTCTGATGAGCCACATGTTAAAAATACTTTTAAAAATACTCCTCAACCGAATATATGCTAAATGTGAACAGAGCATCGGAAAAGAGCAGTTTGGATTTCGTAGCGGACTAGGCACGTGTGGCTAGGCCCTGTTTTGCATGAGGCTATTGTTGCAAAAGTGCAGCGAATTTCGCAAGAACATCTATGTGTGCTTCATCGACTTTGAAAAAGCATTCGATCGGGTCAGACATACAGAGCTCTTTCGGCATCTGAAATTGTATAACGTAAAGAAGAGGCATTCAGAGCCAATTCTGGATTGCTTCCAGCAAGATCAAAAGAGAAGTATGAATATACATACTCTAAGTATAAAAAATGATGCACCGAAAAAAAAGAACACAACTATGGAAATGAAAAGGTACTCATAACATATTTTTCCAATTTATCCGCTACTTCTAAGCCTTCGTCTCTTTGGGCTTTCTATTCAATAATATGTACTATGATATCTATTAAAATGAATATATTATGCTTTATCAGGCATTTACTTGAAAGACTGTTCAAACTG
The DNA here is from genome assembly GCF_002938485.1 of Sitophilus oryzae. Lineage (NCBI taxonomy): Eukaryota > Metazoa > Arthropoda > Insecta > Coleoptera > Curculionidae > Sitophilus > Sitophilus oryzae. The sequence goes on along the minus strand of NW_022147287.1, from coordinate 2,867,693 downwards.
TATCATTAACATTTATAATAAATAAGTTTTCATGTTTTTATAATTATTATCAATAGAACAGTTTATTTGTATTTAGTAGGTATTTAGTGCAAAATAAATGTTTTACAAAATATTTTTTTCTCTTTGGTAGTCATTTAAACAAGGAGTGCGGTAAGGAAAATGCGTACGTTAAGAAGCTCTTAACTCACTTAAAATGTGTGAGTTAAGAGCTTCTTAACTCACTGACGGAGATAAAATAAGTTAATTGGTATTTTTAGAAGGTAACAACCACCAAAGTTCTTCTAAAAATCCAAAACTTTTTACGCTCCTCAGAATCTATAAAAACTGTGTTTTAATGTACTTAATTTACAATACTTTTTCACTAAAAAAACACATCACTATTCACCTAGGTGCATACATTTAATTAATCAGCGACGTCACGAAGTACAGAGAAATTTCTAAGCCACGTGAGCACAATAGCATTAAACAGTCCATTTGCTATTTAAAGACAAAGATGGTTGTATATTTAGATAAAGGGTTTATCCTGTATAAACCGGCTTTGTTACCTAACATGATAACGTTAAGTTAAATTTGTTCCGGCCCAACGAGCCAGAACAAAATTGACGCGTATCAATAGGTAATATCTTGGTTGCGGAATTTCTAGCTAATGCCAGAACTTAACGCCATTAGAATAGAAACTATAGTTCGAACTACGGTAAATTATTATTATATATTAATACAAAAAGAATTGTTTACCATTGGTGAAACATCTAGACCCTTATATCTTCGAATTAAACAACATAAAGATTACACTAGTTTACATGGTTTTCATACCCCAGCTGGAAGTTGTTATTTTATTATTTATTTAGGTAGAATTATCCAGAAAAAAATAATAGAAAATTCTGACACATCTGGTTTAAGAAATATTTATATACTTATCTGAAATACATAATGTTGGTATTAATACTAAAAAAAATAAAAATGACAGATATTTACCTTCTTTTTATAGCTATTTGAATCAGTTTCTCTTATAAAGAACCAACAGTAATCCCCTAACATGTTTTCATCCCAAAATCCTTGATGTCGTTCTTCAAAAACCTTTAAATCTTGGTGGAAACGTTCCCCTTGTTCGTCACTCATACTTCCTAAGTTGTCAGGGAAAAAGCTCAGATGCGAGTGCAAAAAATGAATCTTTAATGACATGTTTACTCCCATCTGTTGAAAATTTTCCAATAAATCGGTAACAATTTCTTTGTAATTTTCACTTTTTTTATTTCCCACAAAAAGATTCTTCCACAACCATTTGGAATGACTTTCAAGCAGATTTTTCATTGACAGATAAAAGGCTTTCAAACTGAGAATCTTTCATAATTTTACGGATTTCTGGGCCAACAGTGGGACAACATATCCCAATGTCTTCGTAACACAAAAGTAACAATCATTTTCATGATTACTAGGTTCTCTCCATAGCATTGGTGAACCAAATGGAAGGTGTACTTTTTGTCCTGATGACCACTGGAGTAAGACGAATCTACAGTTTTCGCAAAACACATGAGGCACCCACTTTTTATCTTGGTTTGCAACAGGAAATCCAAAATTATGAAGATATGCAAATTTTAATGAATCTAAAACAATGGGTCTTCTCTTCTTTGATAATATATATTTTCCACAAACATACCAAAAACGATCAGAACTTTGTTTACATATTCTACTCGACATTTTAAATCAAGCCGAAACAAGATAATTCTTATCGTTTGAAGCGAACGAATAACACTAAACTGTCCTCACCATGTCAGGCATTCGAAAAAAAAAACATTTGACTGCAGCAAGAAATTTTGACGTGATAGAATATTTCTTCTAACACTTTTAGGTTTAAGGAAGGTAGATTAACATATTTATGTGCATTTACTTCGGGGTATATAAAAAAAGTTAAACTTTGTAAACTAGTGTTATTTAAGAAAAGGAGATTTTCACAAATCTAAGATTTGTCAGCATTCATGGGACACAGGGCATAGAATAAATTTTAACAACGCTAAAATTATAATGAAAGAATTAATAGCCTTTAAAATAAAAATAAAAGAGGCTTTTTTACAACAATAATAATACAATCTAATAAAAATAAATGCATTGCTCATGCATCTGTAGATGTTAGTAATGTATGGCAATCGCTTCTTTGATTTTATAGAACAATATACGATTTTTTAGAGAGATGAATCCGCCACATAGGTATGGACATTTTTTAAAAAGAATATGCTGTCTCTTCAGCTGTAGTTCAGCTCTTAGATAAATTTCGTCACTTAAGCTATGCCATATGTATATTACACACGACTTTGTTTAAGGAACTTTCACATGCATTTTTCTATTTATTTCTTTCTAGAACAAGATTATCGTATAAGCCTATCCTTCTCTCTGAATACGCTACTGAGCATGCGATAACGATATTAAACGCGAACTCTAACTTGGATCGTTTCTTCCCTGCGTTGAAAACAGTTACTAAAAACATAAACCATTAAAATTTTTTAATCAAGATATAACTGATACACGTATCAGTTATATCAGTTATAAACTGATACACGTATCAGTTTATTATTTTGAAAATATTTGTTATATTATTTCAATATACTTTTATATAAATTTTGAACTAAAATTAAATCATATAAATTCTTTTTTAAAAATGTTTTACAATACTACTTTGAAAAAAAGCCTATGATGAGTGGGCAACACATAGAATGAGTAGTGAGTAGTCTGGGAGACATGAAAATTTGTTTTGACATTGAAAGGTCAAAACATATTATAAAAAAAAATAATTAATGGATTTTTTTTTTAATTTTGATATACTGTATGGTATATTATTTGACCCATGATAATAAATAGGATTTCTGACGATATTTTACACAAATCTCATTACTTTGTTGCCTCTTTAATTTTTGATTGTCGTTGTGACATCCTGTATACGTCACCAGTAAGCGCGATTTAGTAATCATGACTTCAGCACTCTGGTAACTAGCTTTTTTAGCCGATACATTTGAGACATAGTGAAACCATTTTATTCTTAGCAGTTTTCTAAGGTATCTCTGTAATGGAGTAATTCCTATTACTTTAATTCCCTACAAATTTTATTTAAACTGGGCAGATATTTTGAATTTTTTTGTGTTTAATATTTAAAAACCTATAAGTTTCCTCTAAAACACTAATTTTTATTTATCTGATATACCAGCATTTGAAACAAACACCACAGTTCCTCACTAATAATATATTTCGTTGTCGATGGCAGCAGACAGTAACGACCTCGATCGACGATTGCATATTTAATCTAAATTAATTTCGAATGTTTATCGACTATTGTTTCTATTGAATTAATTCGCTTTGTGCGGGAATTTATAACCTAAAATGCAGATACATATGTTTCACGATTTGCGACGTTATACGCTATTTTGTCATAGCTTTGTAGTCGGGGCTAATTTCACATATCGTTATCGGTACTATGTTAAACTGGGGGCAAATGAGGTTGAACAATTTGGATGTGTTAGTTACAATATACAATGTAAGTAATATACAGGTTGGTTTGAATTATATTCGGAATATTTCGGTGGTTTATTCAACAGCCGTCATTCCGCCGAATCCGTCATTCAATTTTTACCTAAAAAAGTCTCTTGGTGAAAATATCTACGAGTAGTGATTCTCAAGATATTTGGAATCGATATAGTCTGTATACATGTCATAACTGACCAAAATTCTACATGTTAACTGGATTAAATTAATCTGAAATAATAAATTTTAAATGTTTTTTACCAAAGACTCAACAGAAACTGTTTTATCGTATTTTTTTAGAAAAATTTATGATAAATTTAAAATATAAAGGTTCCCACATTTATAATTTCAATCAAATTACTATCTTGTCAACATGTTTATTTTTTATCAATAATGATATGTATTGATTCTATTTCCGTATCAAATATCTTGAGAACCATTACTCGTAGCGACTTTTACCAAAAGACATTTTTTACGTAGAAAATTACAGAAATGTATATTTTTTCACTAGGTGGTTTTATACAGGTACAAATAAAACGTTATTTTTTTTCAAACCAATTAATAATATGTAGGTGGCTCCTTCTACAAGTAAAATTCATATTGAAATCAAAATTAAATTTCTCATCAAAAAACTCCTATACGCCAATATTCAACCAAATATTGACGTTACTTGAAATTATTTAAAATAAATTGAAATAAAAATAAAATTTCTAAACCTTGTATCTCAGAAACTACGTATTTTGAATGAGAATGTGCTGCCGAAGTTTTCGGAATACAGTTTGAAACACCCTGTATAATAAGTCTCTCATAAAACTGAATTTGTCTCATAATTGATTAGGGCATGATTAACGTTTTTCTAATTTCAATTTTTACAAATAACTTTTAAAAATGTCTAATGTAAATTGAAGTAACAATTTTTCCTTTAAATACTAAAGAACAATTTTATTATACAATTACGTATGTATTTTTTACTTTTTGTATAAGAAATAATATATGCTTATCGAGATTTTCTTCTCTGCATCTACCTAGATATTTTATTTGTGGAGCTTGTAAAGCCTAGTTAAAATTTTATAAATGTACTTTACCAATAATAAAAAACCTGGATTATTTTAATATAGTCGTAGAAGAATAATTTTGCTTCAATTTTAAATTCTCCTTGTACTATTGGAAAAGTTCGAATAAAGCAACTTTGCGACAAAGCACAAAAAGCAATTTAAGCCAAACCGAAGACGGGCATTTAAAATTTAAACACCGCCCGGTCTTTTACTCGAACCTGATGCGTAACGAATACGATTTTAATATTAAAATATCCGCGACTACAAGTGGGCGGCTTCAAAACTTTTCCCGAATTCTTTTCGGGCAAACTTTCCGCGATCCTAATTAAATTTCCAGATTTTCCAGAACGGCGGGGCTTTAGCCAAAGCTTTAATCCGGCGGGAGCTTCCGACAATAACTTTTACTAAATATTTAATTTATCGTTCCGCTCGATTGCAGCTAGAGGAACGGCTGGTTTGGGAAGAGCCCGTGACCTAATCCCCAGACTGCAACATTACTAAGCGCGGTATTATTTAACACCTCGTTAGATGTTCGCTCGGAACCGCCAGCGAAGAGCTCATATTTTAATTTAATACTTGCAAAGTCGAGAAGGAAATCGGTTTTTCTTTTATAAATTTATTTCTTTTATATCGTGCGCTGCCATCGCCAGCAAAATCTATTATTTGGGGGGAAGTGTTTGTTTCAAATGTTGATATGTGAGATACATAAAAATTTGAGTTCCATAGGAAAGCCTTTAGATATTAAGCCTCAAAAATATAAAATATTTGCTTAATTCATATAAAACTGTGCTAACCGGTAATTTAAAAAAAAAAAACGCTGCCTTCATCCCTCACCTATACCGGATGTTTTTCAAAAGTGGCTTACCCCTAAAATGTTTATTTTTTCAGATAAAAAAACGAGATTTGGTATGTAAGTATATGAAATAAATTAGGATTGATTGAAGTGTTCAATTGTCTTGGGTCATTTTCTGTTTCACCGGAAATGACTGCAACTTTTGATTTTTAAATGACATCCTCGATATTTTTGTACTTTATTTGATAGAAAATGACAATTCTAATTCAAAAAATAGCATTTTAAATTTCAATTTAGAGTTCCATGACCATAAATGTAACGTCAATTTGACTTGAAATACCAAGGGTGTGGTACCAAATTATTCGTAAAAAATACTTTTTCCAAATATACTAATGAGCCACCCTCGTTCCATTTGAAAAAAAGATGAATTATGATTAAAATTACGATTTGGACATCTTCTAACCGGCCAGGACAAGACAATAAAAACATTAGACGATCAAATCTATTTTTCCCAGGTTCCTTGGTTAAAAATTTGTATTTTTAACACACTAGATTTTTTGGCACTCTAGATTGAATTTTAAAATACCTTTTTAGCGAGAATGTTAAAAGTTGACATATGATATGAGCTTGAGATTATGATTGACAGTATCATTTTTTATCGAATAAAGTAGAATATTACCGAGGGTGCCATTTATAAATCAAAAGTTATAGTAATTTCCGGTGAAACAGGAAGTGACCGAAAACAATTGAATACGTCAATCAATCCTAATTGAAGAGTGGAAATACCAAAGGAGGTAAGTGCCAAAATTATTTTTTCGAGATAAATGAGAAAATCATAGAAGAACTGTGAAACTAATAAATTTTTAAAATATTTTTTAAAATACATATAATAGACTCTTTTGCTTGGCACTTGTAACTTTTGTTAGGGCATGCAGCATAGTATTTATTACGTTTCTGATTTAATAACTTACGAGATAACTTAATATTGAAAAATTTCGCACCTACCCCATTTGATATTTCCCCTCTTCAATTTATATCATATACTAAGATACCAAATCTCGTTTTTTTATCAGAAAAAATAAAAAAGTTATAGGGGTGAGCCACCTTTGAGAAACACCCAGTATAATACTACAACAAACTTGCTTCTCAATAGTTATTCTGAGATCTCCCCCAATAAAGCTCTATAAGAAATTGAAAAAATTATAGGAATTTAAACATTGCAAAAATTGCATACGACGCGTAAAAATAAACCTAAAATCAAAATTAAGAAAATGGTAATCATGTACTATCAAATTGTGAAACGAAATATCATTTTGTTTGATGTTGGCTGGGTTTTAACAATAAAACCCAAAGTAATGAGGTCTCTAAGTACACAATTGACATAAGCCAAATTGTTTAGCATCAAACAACAATCAAACAAACAAGCCCCAGACGCACAAATGCGAATGTTTACGCCGACAGATGGATTAGTTTTTGTTTCAAATTAATTTAGATACGAATGCATCAAGTTATTCTAAAAGTGCGACTGTATTTCCAGTTTTTTATATTATGTGCTAAAGAACAGAGAGCTATAGAATGTTTGCCTATTTTTATCCTTAGATACTTTTTTAGAAAAATTAATTCCTACGTTTTGTATTAGTTGTTTAATAAAAGGATAGTGAGAACCTAAAAACATATTTTTGGTGTGTTTTAATAATACAAAGGTTATAATAATAGCTGTAAAAATATTGTTTAATTTATTTTATAAATAGAAATAATAATACAAATGTACCCATAAATAAACTATAACGATTGACTTGACTATAAAAATTAGTAGATAAAGATTGGTAATGAAGCTTAACAAAACAAACTTTTAATAAATGAATAGTTATAAATAAAGGCATATTTTTAGTCTGTCTATTAAATGTTAGATTTGTTATCTGTTGGTTATTAAGAAAAAACGTATTTATACAGAATACCGCATAACGATAAAACATAAATCACAATCGCCATTGTGTCATTTCTGTAAATAAACAATAATAAGAGAACTAAGTAAATTATACAATTAATGCAATCGATATAGATTGCATTCATAAGCTGCTTGCATTAATAAATCTTAAAAAATAAATAGAATTTTTTAAGTTTTACGACCAGTTTAAATTAGAAACGAATTAAGTATAATACATAAATCTTTATATAAATTTTAATTAAGTTTAACATGTTTTTCTATAACTCAATATGTATATAGGACACAATTATAATGTCTAAGTATTTAGCTACAATGACTATTTAGTATTGAAACTAAAAGAATTTCCGACTTCCATTGTCTTTATTTATTTTAACCCACAAAAACAAACACGTCGTGTAATATAAAATAAATAAAGAAAATAGAATATTTTTAGTTTCAAATAGTTTAATGTTTATTACCGACTCAAAATGAGAACAGAGTATTTTGGGTTATTTATAACTTTAATTATTTTCGATATTTTAAAGATATATTTCCCACTTGCTTTAAAAAATATAAAAAAAAACGTAAATTATTATTTAAATTATACGAAAACTAATTTATAAGCTACAAGAAGTACAGTAAAATAATATATGTATGATAAAGAATTATATTTTTTTTATATACAGTCCAATTGTTTGATATATTAATAACAAAATGGTTTTAATACTAAAAAGCCTTTATATAGCAGTTTAAATTGAATTAGTATAATATTTAAGCAAAGATAGAGAATAAAACTCAGCCAAGTGTTAGTTATAATTAGAATTAAATAAAACCATTAGTTTGTTATTTGTCTAATATTTAAATGCTAGATGACCTATTCTTGAGTTAATAACAGAAAAAAAAATATTAAAAAAAGTGTATCATATTCCACTCAATTATGAGACAAATTATGTTTTGATGTCTTTTATATTTTGCACTGACAAAAGAACCTAACTTATAAATCAGCAGCTGTGGTGGTCTGAAATTAATTTTTGAAACCTAATACCCCATGTATATCATTTTTCAATTTTAAGTAATGTTATGAATTATTGACACCGAATAAATAATCATTATATCTCAATTAATTGATAAAAATATTTAAATAAAAATATATGGTGAAAAAATAATTATAATTTAATAAAATAATCATTAATTATTATAAATAATTTACAGGGTGTGTCTTAAATAACTGTCAATATTTTCAGGGCTGGTAGATCTGGATAAAAGAAACATATTTTCTCTTTGCCATTTTTCAAATAAGTTCAAAATAACCGATTTATTTTACTTTGAAATTAAAAAAGATATATTTTTAAATAAACAAAAATACGAGTAGCAGAAAAAGGGGCCAAAAAACCCTACATATATGCTTATTCTTCGCATTAAGTTCATCAGACTGAAGGGAACAGCCATTCGACGACCGGGTTCGGAGATTTTTCTCCATCGTCAGGCCGACTTTGCTGTAACCCTCGATCTGATCAACAAAAAGCAGAGAATAGCATTTGAGTACAAAACGTACTACTATGGCAAGAGTGCTAGACGCTCTACGCCATCTAGCGGTAGCTGTGACAATCACAGATCGTACCGCCAAAATTAAAACCAGCGGCCTACTGGACAAACATGCTTGCTTCATCCACGTTACCGTAGATGGAGCAAAAAAGGCTAAGGTGGGGTATATAATAAATAAACAAAAATACGAGTAGCAGAAAAAAGTGATGAACTTAATGCAGAGAATAAGCATATATGTAGGGTTTTTTGGCCCCTTTTTCTGCTACTCGTATTTTTGTTTATCTTCTTAGCTCCATCTACGGTAACGTGGATGAAGCAAGCACAGATATATTTTTGCTTAAATTTTGAGAACTACTAGATCTTTTCTAGGTTTTCTTTCTAGTAAATTTAATCTACTACCTATGTAGTCATATAATCAATCAAAATAATTTTTAACAATTTCTTTTTCGCGAAAAAACCTTATAGAAATATACTACCCCTAAAATAATTACACTTACGGCCCATTTTGTGTACAATCTTTTTCAAAAGATATATTAACTGAGAGGCAACCTAGGTTTGTATATTTTGAGTATATTCGTTTTATCCAAAAAAGTCTTATGGGTATTTCGCCACTAGAAGAAAATCTACAAAATAAAATAGTTTTTTTTGTAAACACTAGTGCGTTAATCCAACGGAGACTAATTATCACCAGTGGCTTAATAATGAACAAATTTGCCTAACGCACAAAAAAATGCTTAACGTTTTGGAAAGTATATCTCTTTCCCTCGTCGGAAGCAAACAAATACAAAGAACAAAGAAAAAAACTATTTAAAATATCTAAATGCAACTATTCGAGAACACTTTAGTTTTTTAAAAAGATACGTCTACAAAAACCGTTAACGTTCTGTTAAAATGACATTATTTCAAGTTAAACTTCAAAATTAACAATTGTTACCTGATAACAATTACTTAATAAAGTAAAACCAAAAAGCTTTAAAACTTTCTGTATGATTATTTTTAATTTCTTTTTAATTTTTACGTATGTTATGTTTATTTATGTTATGTTCTTTAAAACCAAAGAAGACGATTGCCATACATTACTAACATCCACATATGCATGAGCAATACATTTATTTTTTTTAGATTGTATTAAAAAACCTCTTTTATTTTTAGGCTATCGCTTGTTTTATTATATTTTTTGCATTGTGAAAAATCTACTTGTGCCCTGTGTCAAAATTAATTCGTCTTGTACACTGAGATTGTTTGTTATTTATACTTCATACTATTTATTGCATTATAAAAAATCAAAATCAAACAAAAATACGTCCATTCCACTGAATCAAACCTATGGATTCAAGCTCCAGAAAAATAAATACAAAACGACCCATCCAACCGATTTTATTTGGGAACATCAATTAGGGTCGAACGAATTAAGTTACTGTGCCGTCCGTTCCCACTATAATCTTCTCCTTTCTGAATGATTTACGCCAGAATTAAAAGTTGATGGAGCTTTAAAATTAAATCCGACTTGGCTCTTTTGTAATCTTTAAAAATGCCCGCACTGCCGCGCCAGAACCTAAAAGGGTGAAATGAAAATAATTAAAAGGCTTCCCATACCCGCTCGGGGGTAAAAGCGGGCGAGGATGGGGATAAATTGAGCATGGTGGGATGGTGGGTGGTAAAATCAACGGGGAAACCCCTCCCTTACCACTATTTTTACCCTGCCAAAACGAATAAAAATAGACGGTGTATTTAAAAATGACAAATTGGAGCACTTGTATGTTAATTAATTGGCGTCGGAAATCACACGCGATGGGTATGGAAATAGAAGGGGTGGGGTATGGCACAGTGGTACAAATTTTCATTATTGGTCAAAATAACGTAAAGAAGTTGTATTTTACGAAACTCGTTCATTAGAACTGTTATAGGATATAATTTTCAAGGAGATCCATTATGACTATTTATTCTTAATATAACCTAGGACAAAATAATAAAACAAATGCGCCATGAGCGATCGTAATATATTACAATTCTGGTGTTATGCCGAAGACGCTGTTCTAGTCGCAGAAAATGATGACAACCTTCTTTGTTAAGACTACATCCAGAGCTGATGGGGTTCAAAGCGCCATTTTTTTCAAAATTATTTTTTTTACAGAAATCTATTCTATAGAGAATTATCTTTAATTTGCTGTAAAAAGTTTTTTAATACGTTGACAGATTATTACTATTATTAAAATTACAATAATTTCCAAATTCTACATTAGCTTTTTTTTACACAACCAGATTTCTTTTTTTTAATAGAACCATAGAGTTTCAAGTAAAGCGCTGAGTTTCAAGCACAGTGCCACATTGTTCCAAGTACAGTAACAGCGTTTCAATTTGATTTCTGTTATCATAATGAATTTATCGAGTATGAAACTTTAAAATTCATTTTTCTACGAAAAAGTGGACTCTATGGTTGTCAGCCCTCGACATATATACCGGGTGTTTCTTAAAAGTATCTCAATCCTACAACTTTTTATTTTTTCAGATAAAATAACGAGATTTGATATGTTAGTATGTAACATAAATTAGGATTGATTGACGTATTCAATTGCTATCAGTCACTTCCTGTTTCACCGAAAGTTACTGCAATTTTTGATTTTCAACTTGGCACTCTCGGTATTTTTTTACTTTATTCGATAGAAAATACATTCTGAATAGAATGATATATCATATGTCAACCTTTGATAATTTCGCTTAAAAAGTCGAATTTTAATCATTCTAGAGTGCGATGGCTGTGTTAAAAACATTAATTTTTAATCAAAGGGCCTTGGAAAAATAGATTTGATCGTTGATTATTAACTTTATTTGATTTATATCTTATCTCAATTTTTTTTAAATGGAACGAGGGTTGCTCATCAGCATATTTGGAAAAAATACATTTTTTTAGAGTTATAGAAATACATTATTATAGAGTTATTTTATTTTAAAAATTTCAAAAAAGGAATATTTTGCTTACATTTTGAGAACCACGGGATCCTTTTCTGGATTTTCTTTCTTGTAAATTTAATCTGTTACCTATGTTGCCATGTTACCAAGAAATTATGGTTTTTAACTAAAAACTAAAAAAATTTCCAAAAAATTTTCAAATTCTCGTAAAAAAATCTAATAATCGTGATTCCGGGGTGAAATACTAGTACTTCCCTTAAAATTATTTGCACATATTTAAGACTCACCCTGTAGAATAGATACTCAACAAAACATAGTAGAAAATAGCATACTGAAATTACGATCCTGCTCAAACCACTCAACGTAAGAAGCTCAATTTTGGCATACAGGTTGATTCTAGGGTGTAGAGGTTCGATAAGGAGGGATTTTTCGAAATTTCAGTTTAAAGAGGGTGAAACCACCCCTCAAATATTACAATATTTTTTATTTAAAAAACGGTCAAGTTTCCGAAAAAACATTTTATTTTGTTTTTTTACATATTTTAAGATTTTTTAAAAATGTATACAGGGTGTTTCGAAAAATCTGGTCATTGATTAATCACGATCCTACGTAAAGCGCTTGACGTAAAAAGCTGATTTTTGGAAAACAGATTGACTTTAGGGTGTAGAGGTTCGATAAGAAGGGATTTTTCGAAACTCGAATTCCAAGGAGGTGAAACTGTCCCTCAAATATTAAAATCTTTTTTTATTTAAAAAAACCAGTGAGTTTTTCGGAAAAACTCTTAAACACGTATATTTTATTTTGTTGTTTTACATATTTTAAGATTTTTTATAAATTTATACAGGGTGTTTCATAAAATATGACCATTGAGTAATCACGATAAACTGCTTGACGTTTATAGCTGATTTTTGGCAAACGGATTGACTGTGGGGTGTAGAGGTTCGATAAGGAGGGGTTTCTCGAATCTCAAATTCCAAGAGGGTGAAAACGCCCCTCAAATATTACAATATTTGTTATTTAAAAAACGGTTAGTCTTTCGGGAAAACGCTTGGACAAGCATAATTTATTTGTTTTTTTTTTGCATATTTCGAAATTTTTTAAAAAATCATACAGGGTGTTCCAAAAAGTTGGGTAATTTCTTAACCACGATTCTGCTTAAACTGCTTGACGCAAAAAGGATTTTTCGAAAGTCAAATTCCAACGAGATGAAACTACCCCTCAAATATTACCAAGTTATATAATAATATCGCCATATTGTTTTTTCTCATGCTGACATAAATGTGAGAAAATTTTATCCAGTTTGTATGTTAATGGAAATTGTTGCTTTGCTTTATCATTCGACGCGAACGAAGTCGCTGGTACACGCTAGTACTTTAAAAATGTAAACAAAAATTAGTTTAGTTAATTGAGACAAGATAGCTAATGCAGTCTGACGGTATCATCACAAAACTTCATTAAGCGCATAATTTGACTTTTCTTTTGCCTCCCAAATCGATCTGCAGCGGCATTAGTGCAGTCCGTACGCTACAGTTCGGCAAACAACTTAAGCACCGAGACGAAGATATTACTTTACAGATAAATTATCAAACTGCTTGCCAAACTATATTAACTGAATTGAGTATTGGCGTAAATGAAATTCCGGAATGTTCTGTAGAATTGCAGACGCAGGGTAAGATAAGATAGAAAGGGAGAGAGAGATGAGAGTACTGGAATAGCTTAAGGAGCCCATAGACTGCGCTGTTGTTTGCCCGTGTTGTTTGACAAACAAGTTTGTTGGAGGAAAAATGACGCAAATCGATGTGTGGGGTGGCTGGAAAACAGGCCGTTAGAATTTAATCTAAGGACAAAGGGTATTAAGAGTTGCTGGTAATATTAGTATACTGTAGGCAACATAAAGTACGTCTGCTGGATCTGTGTCTATGAAAGGAATGCGGACAAAAACATTTAAATAACTTGACGAGTACGTCACCGCAAATCGCTCCGCCCACTCATTTTATTGGCTAGTGGCAAATTTGTCGAATTTTTATTGATGGGACGCGTCGTCTAATTTTTTACGAAAAACATCGAGAGAATATCGTTTCCCCTCTCACGGATACCCCGTAGATACAGAACGGACAGACGTACTGTACAGCGTTGTTCACCACATACGACACGGAGTATTGTAGCTAAACGATTAGATTTTTACAAATTGTAAGTTTTGGGTTCGTTGAAGGACTATTAGAGCTACAGTTTCAAAATAAATTTACAAGACACAGAGTGTTCCAAATAAGTAAAAAAATATTATAGTTGAATTTATTTTGGAGCTGTGTATTATTCTATTTTTAGATTCTACGATTGAAATAAAGGTAAATTTGATTAAGGTTTATCATACTTAAACATTACCGTTTTTGAAATATTTTCAATTTTGTGAAATTGACGTAAACAATTTAAGGCTTTATTTCCCCAAGGGTATCACAGGTTTTAATACTAAATATTTACTGAATATTATTTATTGATCAGATATTGCGTTGCAATAATAAAAATTATACTACCTTATACAGAGTGTCCAATAATTTATGTTAAATAATTACTAGCTCTAAAGGGAAATAACTTGTTTAATTTAAATAGAACACCCCGTATATTTTACGAGAATCAGATGCACAATTTAATTGTCTATCAAATTATTTTACCATTTTTTACCTATCTCTTCAAGTTTTTGTAGAAAATGCATTTTCTTGTTATTTAGACCTCATTTATCACTATACCCATGGAATATTGACATTTTAGATTTTTCTAAAGCAATATATGTATAAAATGTACAGGTGGCATGTACAAAATGTACATATATTGACATTTTAAATTTTTCTAAAGCAATATATGTACAAAATGTACAGGTGGAATGTACAAAATGTACAGGTATTGACATTTTAGATTTTTCTAAAGCAATATATGTACAAAATGTACAGGTGGTAATAGTAATAGTATTGCAAGCTCATTTGTTTATAAAAAGAGAACTATTTAAATCTTTGTAAAAGAGTATATCAATTATACAGGGTGTCTCAGATTTTAATCGGGAAAATTTAATAGACGATAGAACTTGCAAAAATAAAAAAAAGTTCATATCAACTTGTAAGATTTAAAGCTTCCTTTTCGAGATACAGGGTGTTAAAGTTACTTAATAAAGAAAAAAAAATAAAATATTTGAAAAACCATTTAATCGATTTTGATATAACTTGACCCGTTTATAATACTTACTATAGGACTTAATTTGATGTAATTAGATTTAAGGTTAATGGCCAGGGGCGGCGGTGGGGCATCACTGTTAAATTATTTTAAAGGAAAAAATAGGCACGCCACTGCTTTTTTAGAAGTTTAATATTATTTTTGGATTTAGCAATTAAAAATATTATTTTTTTGTCTCCTGACTTTTTTGTCTATCTTGCTTACTTCTTGCGAAAAAAATTAAATTCTAATTGGTAATTAATATTATAATTGGTATTCTAATGGTACCCTGTATCACGAAAAGAAAGCTTTAAATCTTACAAGTTGATATGGGCTTTTTGTTTTATTTTTGCAAGTTCTATCGTCTATTAAATTTTCCCGATTAAAATCTGAGACACCCTGTATATACCACCATTATTTCGGCCCAAAAATTAGTTAATTACATATACTTAATTGTTTTAATTAATAAATTATTCTAAATAAAGGGGGATATGACTCAGGAATCAATATAAAAATAAGTTATAAAAATGAACGTCTCTGTTGTTATAAACAAGCATTCCTCAAAAAATGAAATAAAATTTATAAGGTGTTACTTTTTACCACACTAATACGTCTAATACACATACAAAATCCAGTTTTTTAGTATTTGGAGCAATTATTATTAATCAACGTAAACAGTCAATTAATGTAGTTTGAATACTGGGATCATATTAATTGGTTCTCTTTAACAAAAAATATTTAAACGTTTTTTTTTTATTTTTTAATAAAATAAGCGAACTATATTGACAATATTTAGTATCTGTACTCTTTGAAAACTTACGTTATATTTTTAAAAATAATCTCAAATGTCAATATTCCATGAGTATAGTGATAAATGAGGTCTAAATTATAAGAAAATGCGTTTTATACTAAAACCTGAAGAGATAGGTAAAAAATGGTATAATAAAATTTAATATACAATTAAATTGTGCATCAGATTCTCGTAAAATATACAGGGTGTTCTATTTAAATTTAACAAGTTATTGCTGTTTAAAGCTAGTAAATATTTAATATAAATTTTTAGACACTCTGTATAATGTGGTATTTTGCTTATTATTGCAACACAATATCTGATCAATAAATAAACTTCAGTAAATACTTAGTAGTAAAAACTTTGATACCCTTAGAGAAATGAAGCCTTAAAAAATTTTATTGCAATTTCATACATTTTTTTAATTTCATAAATTTGAAAATATTTCAAAAACGGTAAGGTTTAAATGTGATAAACGTTAATAAAATTTACCTCTATTTCAATCGTAGAATCTAAAAATACAATAATATACAAGGTGTTCCATTTAAAAAATACAACTATAATATTTTTTACTTATTTGGGACTCTGTATCTTGTAAAAATATTTTTAAATTATAGCCCTAATAGTTATTCAATGAACCCAAAATTTACAATTTGTAAAAATCTAATCGTTTAGCTACAATACTCCGTTTCGTATATGTTGAACAACTCTGTATAGTAATCAGCCGTTACTGCGCACAAAAAAATAATACCATATATATTCATGACTAGATGCGTACTTATATGGCCAGGGTAAATAAAACCAAAGCCTAGTCGATCTTAGTCGACAGTTACCAACAGCGTATGTAGTCTGTGGGCTCCTTTACTTCTTGGTCTTGGTCTCGACTATGTCGAAATTATTGGCGCAAAAGGCAGACCGAATACACTAGCAGTAAGCACTGTTTGTCCGACCCTTCACTTTACTTAAACGCCTCGTTTCAACTAATTTTCACCTGCTAGATGCGCACACAGTTACAATTGGTGCCACATACCGCCGTGGGTTTTCTTTAGTAAATAATCGAATTATTTTCACCATCGAATAATTAGTAATAATTCATATTTCACAATCGAATTAATAATTCGAATTATTTAGTAGTATTATAAATTTAACCTAAAAATAAATTCGTCCCAGCTAGTGCTCGTCTAGGGGCTATTTTAAACAAATTCTGAACCATTGCCATACCTATATTCTATCACTGAATAAAAAATAAAAAAAAATTCTTTATTCAATGTATTCTATTAACTGTGCGGCAGCCGTTTAATAAATTAAACCATAATTTAAAGTTTTAAATTTAAAAGTGCCGAGTTTATGATTGTTTCAATTCCTATTGAAAAGCTCATATCTAAAATAAAAGCTTCTTCTAAAACGATATAAGTATGTCCTTGTTTACGTGCGGTTCGTATTTCTTTTTATTTTATCAGTTGCAATCAATAATTATTTAGATAAAAGAAGAAAATTAATTTTAGTGTTCGGCAGGTGAAATTTGGGTGGAGATGGTGGAGAACCAAATAATAGTAGTATTCTTTCGTTCTGAACGAAATGAAAATTTTCACTTAAACTGATTTATTCCTATGTGGTATAGGAAATAACAATGATTTCTGGATTTTTCTATATCGGATCGTTCATTTCTTTGTCGATTCCCCTTATTAATCAGTTTAAGTGAAAATTTTCAGTTCGTTAAGAACGAAAGAATACTACTATTCGTCCATAAGAGGTTATGTTTTATGTTCATTTGTAATTCGGTTACCACAGATATAATATAAAATACTACTAATTTTTATCTCGATTATATTGAAAAAGATAATTCGAATTAGTTAGTTTTAATTAACTATCGAATTAGTCGTATTATTTAATTCGAATTTTCCCATCACTAGTTTTCTTTACAAAGTTCCCTCGTACGATTCTGTTCCTGCTGTAATATAATTGGTATCCAAAATGTTTCAATTTAAGTTATTGCAGTTTTCTAATACAATAAACAGTACTAATTATTATTGTAATTCCCACTAACTTAAAATAAATGTGTTATGGCTAAAATGGATACTTGGCTAGTTTCAAAACTAACCAGCTATTTTACAAACTAACTAAAAGCGCTTAATTGTCCTGCTAAAGAGACTTGATTCTCCTACTACATACATACTGCCACTACTCGCTGACGAGTATTTAACACGCATCAGAAGATGATCACGCAAGACGTTTTCTTTTATGAGCTATTCTGTGACTGCAAAGCCCGATACGTGATGTTATCTGCCTACCGCACTCCGGACATTCAACAATCTCATTGCTTTGTTGTCTCTTTACTTTTTGGTTGTCGCGGTTAACTGAGTTTACAATTCTTCTCCATTCTTCTGTTCTAAATTGTGAGCTACTTCTTGCCACTCATTCTGCATGTTAATCCCCTTTAAGTTTTCATTCTTGTATCATTTGAGTTGTCCACCCGGCCTCCTCTTACCCTCTACAAGCTAACCGTAAAGCAGAGATTTTGGTATGCGGTTTTCTTGCATTCTGCATACGTGACCAGCCCATCTTAAGCGGGATTTTGTAACCATGGCTTGAATACTCTCGCAGTTAGCTTTTTCAAGGACCGATACGTTTGAGACATGATGGAACCATCGGATTCTTAAGAGTTGCCTAAGGTGTCTCTGTTGCAACTTGTTTAATGCCTTCATGTGTCGGCGGTACGGCACCCAGGTTTCGCTTCAAGTACACTGCTTTAATTCTCCTACTACTATGATGATTAACATGATGTCTCAAGTTGAATTATTGTTAATTTTGATATTATATTCCCCATGAACTTGTGAAGCTACCGCGATATCATAATAGTTGTCCCTGTAGTAACACAAGCAACATAATTAGTTTCTTAAGAAACTGCAAAATAGTAAATAAAACGTACACGCCACGTAAACAGAAACACGCCATTTCCAAATTCGAAATTTTTTTAAAATTTTTTGGAGTTTTTTTAGTTTTTAGTTAAAAAACATAATTTCTTGATAATTTGGCAACATATGTATTAGATTAAATTTACAAGAAAGAAAATCCAGAAAAGATCCAGTGGTTCTCAAAATTTTAGCCAAAAATCATTTTTTTTGGAAATTTTCAAAGTAAAATAACTCTAGATAGAGATGTACCACCCCTTAAAATACTTGCACTTATTTCTGGGACACCCTGTATAAAGATATACGTTTTTTATATAAGAATTATAAAAAATTACAATTTTTTTTGGAAAGATACCAAAGGTTCAAAAAAAAATCGCGAAGAGACCTCAGACGTCTTTCTGTGGTCGAACTATATCATCCCTAAAAATATTTGCAGTTATTTAAAACTCATCCTGTATAGTTTTCTGGCATTAATTACATATTTCTTACCCTGACATTGATTGGTCTAAAATAGTTGAAGTTGAGAAAAACTCACCTGAAACAAAAATAGACATAATTAGACATAATTTAATTATTTTTTTATTAATATTTATTTATATTTAATCCTGTGTTAAAGGTAAAATAAAAAAAAGTGCTGTAAAGTGATTTTATACGGGGCAGATAACACGTGTTACTCCTAAAACTATGCAAATATATGTAACATGTTTTGAATAACCTTGATTTTACAGTATAATTTTCAGTACACACATTTTCATCCTGTAGTGCATCTCACGTACGAAATTAACGTAATATAAACTTTTCCAACAAATTTAACATCTAAAATCATACCAAAATAGTTTCTATAGTATTAGCATATAGAATAATATATTTAAATAATATATTATTCTATTTTGACAGTTTGTAAAGTTATTTATGGAATTCTGCGAGTATTAAATTTGTTTCATTAAGTTCAATTCTCCACGTATTTGGTTCCAAATGTATATGTTGCCGACAAAGTTTGAAATCAGACATTGCATAGAATTCCTAGGTATTATACAGGGTAAATAGTAAGTAAGTGCAAAAATTTTAGGGGTTATGTTTTGAGCATTTCTGGCAAAAAAAAAGAAAAAGTTTAAAAAAAGTTTAAAAACGTGAATCCGGTAAGGTAAATTGTCGTATAACATACATTGTATAAACGTTGATAAAACAGAATTAAAATTTGGCGTAAGACTGTTCCATATTTTTGCTTTAAGAACGTTCTTACGACTAACTTATAAAGCAAAATCATTTTAAAAATTAAAATATTTCACTTGCAATTTTAATACAACAAAATGGTTTTGGAAGAGAAGTAATAAAGTAATTATAGAACAGAATAGTACCGAAAATTAAAAATTATAAAATAAGTGTTCTAGTTGGGTGTCGCCATCGATAATCACTCAAAGTTGATCACGTACATCGGAAATTGTTTTGCGATTACCATATACTCATATCATGACGTGTCTAGGTAAAGTATATAATAAAATTCGAATTTCATAAATTGACTGAAATTATTAGTAATTTTATAGAATACCTAAGTTTTATACCGAATAACTTATACTATGCCGTTAAGGTATACTATATACACCACCTAAAGCAAACCTCCAAAATGATAAAGAAGTAATTGAAATTTAAATTCTTATCTCACTTGCAACATTACATTTTCAAAGTCACTTATAAAGTTTCGCTCTAAACTTTTGACAGTTTTGATAGTTAGCATAAATGCAATTTGAATGTAGATACCGGATTAAATTTTCTGTTTGGTTTCGTTGTTGAGCGAAGAAAAAAACAGCGACAAACTTTAATGGAGACGTTGAGAATGGTTAAAATGCAAATTCTAATGATTGTCGGAACATCGTAGAGATCTTAAGTGAGGCAAAAAGTTTTAAATAAGTTAGTAAGTCGGTTAAATGAGTGGAGTTTTCTTTGTTTACCGAGACTTTGTGACTGGAAATTAACATTCAATATCTCTTTTTTAGTAGAAAAAGAGTTTGCTTTTATCACAAACTTCGCTTATATTACACAGAGTATACCGGGTGCGTCTCGAAAGTGTCTCAGCCCTACAACTTTTTTATTTTTTCAGATAAGAAAACGAGATTAGGTACGTTAGTATATGACATAAATTAGGATTAATTGACGTATTCAATTGTTTTTTGTCACTTCCTGTTTAATTGAATGGAAATGACTACAACTTTTGATTTTTAAATGGCACTCTCAGCTAATTTTTACTTTATTCGATAAAAAATGACACTCTCAATAGAATGACATATCATATGTCAACTTTTGACAATTTCAAATATAGTTTAATTGAAATTGTAACATGCGGTTCAAAACAACAATTTGACACGAAATACCAAGCGTGTCGTATCAAATTACTCGTAAAAAAATGCTTTTCCAAAATATGCTAATGAGCCACCCTTGTTCTATTTAAAAAAAATGAGATATTATTAAAAATACGATTTGGCCATCTTTTAGCCGGCCAGGACAAGACACGAAAAACATTAGATTGTTATTATATCAAATTTATTTTTCCCAGGCTCCTTGACTAAGCATAAGAATTAGAGTTTTTAACGCGGCCATGGCATTCTAGATTGAAATCTAAATACAATTTTTTTAAACAAAAATGTCAAAAGTTGACATATGATATGTCTTTCTACTCAGAGTGTCATTTTCTATCGATGAACCGAGGGTGGCATTTCTGATGTTCCTTTAGATATGGAATAGCCAAGAGATAGAAAAGGAGCACCTTCCACAGACTGGTGAACCAATGAGTCAGTTTTAATATCCGATATAATTTCATCTAGGGACTTCTTAGTGTAACAATCCTGAAGCAAATGTCTTTTAATATTATCTAATTCAGCATTAAGTGACGCATTTATCTATGCAGGATATAGTGTTAAGGCTCGATAATCTAAAGTTCTAACTACTCCTTTCTTAGTTGCTTCAGAATCGTTTGACTGAAAGCTTAAATACTGTTCCGTCTGTGTTGGTCTTCTCTCTAAATAAGTGTCATTAGATCCGTTGTTTCTACTAACAAGCACATTTAGTGGTCAATACAGAATTCTTCTTGACCGTTCAATACAGAATTATTGTCTAACACAGACAAAAAAACATCAATAAAATATAATATAGTACAGTTTAGATTTTAAGTATGGAGCAGACGGAAGAGATAGTGAAGGACTTATTTCCTCTTCATGGTATGTCAATACAAAATAGTGAGAGAAGTATCTGTGATATATATAAATGCCTTTTTGTCAAAAAATTTTTCAATTTGTAGACAAAGGTAAACTAACAAGCAAAGTAAAAAAACAAGGTACACAAACAAACAAACAAAAGATAATACAAGACATTATACCAATAATATTGTCAGTCTTATTGTTAAAATAAACATTTATAAATGTTTATAATGTCAAAGAACAAAAAAATAAAAATAATATTCAAAAATATTTAGCTAGTTTATAGTAAAATATCAATGACCTCTAAATAAATTCATTTCGATGTCATTAGTAAATATAGCAATAGCAAACATTAGACCAGTGTTTACAAGATCAAGTTTGATTTTCAAAATATAATTCATTTACGGCGTAGAAAGCCATGTCTAGTAAATAAAAGTTCAATGCTTTGCGAAATGAAAAAAATGATGTTATGGATTTGATTTCAAATGGCAGGTGATTGTGCATTTTTTTCGAGTTGTATAATATTGAACTTTTAACTAACTCTGAGCGTGGGGTAGGTAGATAAAGAGCTTGCTCCGCGTTCCTGAGTGGATAAGTGTGAGATGGCCTTCCTCTTGAGAAGCTGATACATGTTTACGTATTAGGCAAACGGATTCAAATATAAATAAGGAAGGAAGAGTCAATATTTTTTACCGATATACCGGGTGCGTCTCAAAAGTGGATCATCCCTATATCTTTTTTATTTTTTCAGATAAAATAACGCGACTTGGTACGTTAGTATATGACATAAATCAGGATTGAATGATGTATTCAGTTGTTTTTGGTCACCTCCTGTTTTACCGAAAATGACTACAACTTTTGTAAAACTTGGAAAATAAGTTTGTTATAATAATGCTTTTATTTATTCACTATTCTAATAAAAAATATGCTTTCCTTCAGAAACTATCTATTTATTTATCTAGTAATGCTAAAACACTGAAAATAGTATGATTCATTGGCAAGCGATGTAAATATTTATGATCAGGTAAAATTGTGATGTAAGAGGAGGCTTAGCTTGCCGGCGAGTCAGTAGTAGATGAGCCGGCCGGCTGTAGTGTTGTGTTTTGTCACAGAGCTGACATTTGGAAGTAGCGAGTCTTTTGACTATGGGAGTAGAAAACCTCTTGTGACGTCGTTCCTTCGAGGATGGTCTTGAGAGTTTGAGGTCTCTCTTGCTTCTCGATTGACACCGCTGGGGCGTTGCGTGAGGACCCATCCATCGATTGGGATGCGAATCTGTTTAGCGGCAGATTGGCGTCCGGGGGAAGCCCCTATACTATTTCAGGTGACACTAGCTAGTTGTTGAAGATTATTAACCAATAGATCCGAATAATATTTGAATTAGATGGAATGGGATATATTGATAGAATGTCAGTGATGTCAGTAGCTAGGGGGCGGAGTACCCCCGGGTGAGTTTTACTATTTAACAATCAATTTTATCCAGATCAGTAAATGTTTGTTTCGTTATTTTCATGTACAATGAGAGAGTGCTTGCCAATGACCAACTAAAGGGATATTTGAGGTGAATTTGCATTGTGAGATCCGGTTGAGTAAGCCCCAAAAATAGCGATTTTACACTTTTGATTTTTAAATGGCGCCCTCGGAATTTTTTTACTTTATTCGATAGAAAATGACATTCTGAATAGAAACACATATCATATGTCATATGTCCTAAGAACAACAAAAATGCGAACACTTAGATCGATTACAGAATATATGACCGGAAAAGAAGTGAGGATATAAGAGAAACATGTGAAGCACAGGATGTAGTAAGATGGGCCGGAAACAGAGAGCGGAGAGACTATGTGGACAGGATGCCAAACGACCGGTTAGCGATTATTGCTAAGAAGAAAAGATCCAACACGCCTAGACCGCCGCGCCGGGACGACCACCTATAAGATGGTATGAAAGCTGGTCTTCATAATCCCAACTGTTCTTAGGGAACCATTGAAGAAAACACAGGACTTGGTCCTAACGTACGAAGAAGAAGAAGATAGTACAGTTTGGATTTAATACAAACCTTTAAATACACTATGGATATCTACGATCAATATAGCAATAAAATAAAATTTAAAACTGTAAACTTGGAATATTTCAGGACAATATATTCCGCTCTAAAACTCGCGGCGAATCTCACTCGAGAGAGCGATTTTTCAGCGGACTGAACTTTGTCCCGCACCACCTCGGACACATAATTTAAATATATATGAAAAGGCGGCGTATTCTCACGTTTGCAATATAAAAATGGCACGTCGGTCGCCCCGAAAACGTTTGCTATTTTCCGAGAATTTAAAGCTATTGTCGGAGGATGTGTTTGAGGTCGTTCCGGATAGACCCGATCGATGTCGCATCATTTTTAAATTTTCGGACAATTTAAGGTAAACATTTTCGTGGTATCCGGAAAAGGATTCGGTATTTTTCCATTGAAAAAAATATTGTGTGTGTACTATGTGCACATATTCGGGGAGAAACTTCTTCCTAACAGCTATTAAATTGAAGGATTTGAGTTCGTATAAATGTATATCCTAAAATGCTTAGTTTCGGAGATACAGGGTGTACAAGTTTCATTTTTCCAAATAATTTCTAAAGTAACGGCAATATTTCGATGAAAAATGGTGTCTGGGAGTTTTTTGACATGAGAAATTATATTTTGATGTCAATATGACTCCTATTTGTAGAGGGCGGCACCTATATATGTATTATCATTACTTTTTTATGTAATTTTTTAATAAATAAATAAATACTAACTTTATTGTCTGACAGGATTCCAATTAATAGACAGTTATAAAAAAAAACAATTCATAGTAAATAGTTTAAACAAAAAAAAATTACTAACCATACACGGCCAAGTTGGTCTTGCTGCAATCTATCGACATACCAAATTTCATTTAAAGGCGCACCCTCACGAATCGTCTACTTGGCAAGGACGCCAATAGCTTTGTTCAGGTTCTTGTTATTACCGATTCTGAACCGTCCTAGAACTCTGCAGCGCATGCGCAAATGAAATAATGTCTTCATATTTCCTTCTGCGCATACGCATCACAGGACATCTAGGACGGTTCAGAATCGGTTATAAGAGTAACCCGTAGTAAGCTACACCTCTCCCCACTTTGTAAACAACATCGGCAAGTGTGGCGATCACACAACATGTCCATTTCAACAAATACGCCAGCACAAACATTGTTTAAATCCTTGGCAAGTAAACAGTATAGTCGCATCGATGGATACCGGTCGTCCCGAAATTGTCGTTACTAATGATTCTTTTTTCTTTTTAAGTTCTTTTACTGTACACTGCAATACGATTTCTATGTTCTTTATGTTTGTTTGGCCATCCATATGAAGGGCTCATTTTCTTATTAATCCATAATATCCAAAACAACATCATTTGAAGACTACACGGGACACCCCAGTTTTGTCCATTTTAATTGGAGTCGAAAAAAATGCAATTTAGTGTTTTTAAAGAAATATTATTTTCGGTTGAATAATTAGAAAAATATATATTACTACCAATTCTGAATTATTAATAGTGTGAATCTAACTATCGCCATATTTTCTGAAATATCGAAATAAAAATGTCAAAATGCAAAACAAAACAGGGGAAACCCAGGGATGTCCAATTAAAGGTTGTATAAAACCTAAATCTAAACTATTATTTTTTTGTTGTAGGAAGAAAATTAATATTTAAGTAGCGTAAGTACATCTTTGGTTTTTGCCATTTACGCGTGGACTACTCTGGTTTTTCCTTTGTACGGCAAAATAACCAAGTTGTAATATCTTTGGGACTAAGCGTATTATTACTTTCTTTTTTCTCGAATGACGTTAGCATTCGTCTATAAAGTTGTATCGATATCTTAATTTCTATGAAAATGTGACATATCTGGTTTTCCCGTGTAGTCTTCATTTCTCCACTCCATTTATAGTCTGTCCAACGAGAAGATCCTTGACAGTGATAGATGTGTCTGTCATTTTAATTTCAAAGTAGTTTATTTTATTTTACAAAGAAAAAAGTTGGTACAACTGGAACGCATAGCAGGAAATTAATATATGTATTTAAAATTTGACTGACAAGTAACTTCAAAATATTGTGATAAAAACTGTATAAAACTGAAAAAATGTAATCGAGTTATTTAATTTAATAAAAAACAGTGTGTTAATACAGGTTTAATACAAAACAAACAAAAACAAGACACCACATACCAAAAAATATAAAAAAGAACTATTTCTTACTTTCAAGCTTTATGAAACTTCCCGCATTTATCATTATATTTATCAATATAACTTATGTATGTACAAATACAAATTTATAATATTCCGCAGGAATAAATAAAACAACATAATTAAAATAAACTATTTTATTAATAATAACACTTACCAAATTTTATACCTCACAGGTTGATTAATTAACTTTAATCTTAATTTTTTTAAACCAGTACCTTTTGACATTATTTTTCTGCAGTATTAAAATCCATTATTTACCTATCGTGTGATGTCGATATTTTACAGCTACTCCAGTTTTTAGTATGGTCCTTCTACCATATTCGAGATGCACTTATCTACGACGAGATGGTATACGAACTTTATTGATAGTAACTTTATTGTTGTATCTGTATAAGACTTTCTGCCTGGGCAGCTAGTATTAACCATAAACAGTGCTCGGGGTTCTACAGTTAATTTTGACTCGATTTTTCCTCCACTTGACTTCAAAAGACACAAAACACACGTAATAACACGAATCAAAATGCATCATCTTCCAAAACGCAGGGTATTTGTCAAAAGTTGTCACAAACTTATAACCTATAATTTGGCAAGACTTTGACAAACGTCAAAAATCTAAAGGCGAGTTCATACGTATCGGCGTCCGTTTGTCGTTCATCGTTCCGTTAAACCAATAAAATTGAAATACGATCTGTCATTTTTGAAATAAACCAATAAAACTGGTTAAAAACAACAAGTGACAACGCATGACGAATTTATATTTAAACCCATCCATAGTTAACTTAAAAATTATTAGAAACTTTTGTTAGTAAAATAAATAGATTGGTATGGGATGTCATCTGCTTTTCTTCTGTCATCGTCTGTCGAAATCTTACCTGAGAAAAAGACAGAATATATTGCTGTGAGAACGATTTAGGTATGTCGCCAATACTGAAGTTATTAACGTAGATTTGATATTAAAATCTATTATTGTGGTAACGTTTTAAATTATCCGCAATTAACTCCAAAAACACTACAATCCGGAAATAAATGGGATATATAACAGTAAAATTATTTGCGCAGTCGTTTTTTTGCGCCTCGGAAAGTACAGACAAGGCTGGCCCAGTACACTTGGCAAGTGTACGAATAATTATTGTAATCCTTTGACTCGGGCTATGTTTACCGACAGAGACTGGGGACGCGACGAGTGACCAAGGAAACCGTTCTCAGGACATGGCAAGCATATTCCAATAACAAAGGTTTGTAAAGTACACCAGTCGTGAGAATGCGCCTTAATATCTTATTCTAACAAAATTGTGCGATAAACGTCTCAACTGTGTCCTACTGTGCGATAAACGTCTCAACATCCATATAAAAGACAACTTCGTCAAGTGCTACGTACTTTCCACACTTCTCTACGGGGTTGAATCGTGGACACTCAAAATAAGCGCAATGAATAAGTTAGAAGCATTTGAGATGTGGGTATATCGCAGAATGCTGAGAATACCATGGACTGACCGTGTCTCGAATGAACGAGTTCTAAACCAAATGAACAAGGACCGAGAACTCCTCGACATAATAAAAAAGAGGAAAGCAGCCTATTTGGGCCATATCATGAGACATAGCAAGTACGAATTCCTTCAGCTCATCATCGAGGGTAAAATTGAGGGAAAGCGCGGACCCGGACGACGGCAATGCTCCTGGCTGAAGAACATCAGAGATTGGACAGGCCTGGACTCACATACTTTGCTGAGAAGAGCGAAAAATAAAGAGGAATTTGCCATGGTTGTTGCCGATCTTCACTGAATGGAGAAGGCACTTTAAGAAGAACAACAAAATTGTAGAACCAAATAAAATATGAAATAGAATCGTTATGAAAAAATTGAGTCATTTAAAAACGTTTTTTTTTATTATCCAATAAAACTTTTACTGCTCGCTTTCAAAATATACATTTTATACCTTTTTAAACGTTCATATTTTTTTAAAGATGCATAATTTAAAGAATAAAAACGTTACGATGTCGGGATGGAAATATAAAAGTCTGTCAATTTCCACGCTTTCCACTTGCAACTTTGTCGCCACCCCGAAATTATAGAGTTTTCCTAAGAGCTCAATCATTTTAGGGTCGGGTTTTTCCTTCGCTTCTTCATTTCATCCTTCGCGACGTTCTCATCTTTGCCCCGCTATTCTGCCATTTTTCATACTGCTGCCAGTAATATTTCTCGAATCGTTAAATCACATTTGGCTTGCAGAATGTTTTAACTGTATTTTTCATATCTGTAAAAAGGCTTTAATATATCTAGATCTCAGAATAATTTATTCATTTTAGTTATTGTTTTTTTTTCATCTTAATAAAATGTGTAAATAGGTATAAATTATTTGAAACAAAATCGAAATAAAAATGAAACTTCTACACCCTGTATCTCCGAAACTAAGCATTTTAGGACATACATTTATACGAACTTTTTTACTTATTTTTATCTGCAGAATATTCTGCCGAAGTTTCCGGAATACAATTCGGATCACTCTGTATATCATAGCACTATACCCTTAATATAAAAGAATACGATGCTAAAATTTTGATTTTATATAAATTAGGATAAAAAATACACAGAAAAGTTCAAAGTACAGCATTTAGCATCAACTGTTCTCTAACTATGGAATATATTAGGGAAGTCGTGCTTTCTGGCTAATGACTTTCCAAGAAGTAACCTGTCTGTAGGAGGTCCAGAGGGGCACTGGCTCAACCTGCGGGACCTATTTGACTAATAGTTTTATAAGTATTTCCTGTCAGACGCTTCCGGGGTAGCCGGCGCCACGTATGCACACTAGCCTCCTTTGTTGGAAGAGAGGGGACGAGAAATTTGACGAAAACATGGGGCAAGATTTTCGATTAGGTTGAAGTATCTCTCTAATTAAAACTGCCTTGAGAAACGTTGATTTTAGCTCGTCTCTGTATTTCTTTTTGGGTGACAATGTTATATTGATACTGTCTTTTGTATTATCAAATAAAAATACGATTTACAATTTTTTTATAAAAAATAAAATCTTAGTTTTAAGTACATCTACAACATAATAGAAGTATACAGGGTGTCCTAGGCTGAGCGTTCTAGAAAAATAAAATATCTAGATCGGAGATTTGTTGCATATCGTTTCAACAAGATCTGTCGATTAAAAATATTTTTAACATGACAGCAATTGACACCTTCGGTTGACAGCATCTTACTTATTTTAAATAGATACCCCCATTTTTTTACTTACGTACATGATATCAAACACTCTACCGTGTGTGTCTCAAAAGTGGCTCACCCCTATATCTTTTTAATTTTTTCAAATAAAAAAATGATATTTCATATCTTACATAAATTAGGATTGATTGACGTATTCAATTGTTTTTGGTCATTTCCTGTTTCACCGGAAATGACTACAACTTTTGATTTTTATATGGCAGCAAATTTTCACATTGTTCTTTTATTCTTTGATTAGTTGTGTTTCATTGTTTGATTAGTGTTTCAATTTAAAGCATACATCACCGGAAAAAGCCGCCCAAGTAATCGCTTTAATCGAAAATGGACTTAAACAGAGAGCTGTAGCTCGGCAACTATATATGACACGCGGGGCGTTTCGAAGAGTGTGTGAACGGTATGAGGAAACTCGATCCTTTCGTAGTCGACCTGGAACTGGTAGAAAGAGATATACAACGGATCGTAATGACCGCTTTATTGCGTCAACAACGTTAAGAAATCGGCGTCTTAATGCTATTCAGGTGCAACAACAGCTCCGTGAAATACGAGGAGTGACTATTAGTCAGTGGACAGTAAGACGAAGATTGAAGGAAAGTAACATGACCACCAAAACACCCGCAATTGGTCCAAAACTTACCCCAGCTCATCGTCAAGCACGTCTGCGTTTTGCACTGGAACATCTGAATTGGACACTAGAACAATGGGAATCTGTTTTATTCTCAGATGAGACCAGGATATGCCTCTATGGTAGTGACCAAAGAAGAAAAGTGTACCGGAGGCCAGGTGAGCGATTCGCAGAATGCTGCATTGAGGAGCGGATTGCTTATGGAGATGGTTCCTGCATGATCTGGGATGCAATTTCTATGACTGCGCGAACCGACCCAGTTTTCATCCGTTGGGGCGACCGTCGGCACGGGAGAGGAGGTTTAACTGGTGCTAGGTATATTGAGGAGATTTTAGCAGTTCATGTGGTACCTTACGTCGACTACATTGGAAACGAATTCACTTTTATGCATGACAATGCGAAGGCACACACATCAAGAATTGTACACGATTACATTTCAGAAGTCGGATTTCGGGTTATGGAATGGCCAGCATGCAGTCCAGACTTAAACCCGATAGAACATTTATGGGATGAGCTAAAACGAAGAATTCGTACTAGTCGAAGAGCCCCAACTTCTATCCCAGAGTTCATTGTTGCAGTAGAGGAAGAGTGGCTTAACATCCCGCAAGAAACAATATCAAATTTGATCGAATCTATGCCAAATCGTATGAGAGATGTTGTTAGAGCAAGAGGGGGTCATACCCATTATTGAAAATTTAGTTCAGTTAATTGTCCATAAATAAATACATAAATAATACCTCTCTTAGTAATAAAAAGCGATAATTTGTTTCATGCATTAATTTAATAATTTTAATTCAAAGACACCAAAATACAAATTAATATCTCTAAACTCTTTTCAAAGAATATGAAATTGTCTTTCAAAGAGCATGTATTTTTTCTTAATATGACAAATAGATTCTAAAAAATATATAGTTAACTTTAAAATTTTGCCTTGGGCCGATTTCTATGCACGCAAGTGTGTATCTTCCCGACATCCCTAGTAAAAAAACATAAAGAACAAAGAAAAAAACTATTTAAAATATCCAAATACAACTGCTCAAGAACACTTTAGTTTTTTTTCAACAGATACGTCTACAAAAACCGTTGACATTCTGATAAAATTACATTATATCAAGTTAAACTTCAAAATTAACTTGATTACTAACTGACAACAATTGAAGGGTCCAGAGGAAAAACATGATAAGCGCCATTTTGCTAACTTTACAAGAGAGCTTCGGACGGCTGGTGTGGTTTGGTTGTACTCAAAGGTTGTACTAGATAAAATCTAGGCAGGTTGTACTTCGTTTTTTACTAGGCATACATTATAGATTAAATCGTGATTAAACAACTTATTGTTATAAACAGGGTATCCCAGAAATAAGTGCAAGTATTTTAAGTGGTGGTAGATCTCGATAAAAGAAACATATTTTCTCTTCATCGTTTTTCAAATAAGTTCAAAATAACGGAATTATTTTACTTTGAAAATATCCAAAAAAAAAAGATTTTTTGCTAAAATTTTGAGAACCACTAGATTTTTTTGGATTTTCTTTCTTGTAAATTTAATCTACTACCTGTGTTGCCATATTAACAAGAATTTTTGTTTTAAATAAAAACTAAAAAAATTTCCAAAAGAAATTTCAAAAAATTCGGAATTTTCAAAGTTTTTTTTGCGAAAAAAACCTCATAGGCGTGTTTCTGGGGTGGAATATATACTACCAGTTAAAATACTTGCATTTTTTTCTGGGACACCCTGTATATCGGATGAATATGTCATATTTTAAAAAGTTATGTTTTTGGCAACAGGGCTAGGAAAGGAATACAAATTGCTCGAGCTGGAGATCAGAAATCACAGCCAAGGAAAAAAATACTTCATATTTTCATGGAACTAAATATCTCTCTTTCTCCACAAAACAACTGTATATCCTGTTCTAAAAATCTCTTTAACTTTTCCATATTACACTTCGAATAAATCCGTCCAATTTTAAGCCGAGAGAAAGAAGTCCAAACGAAAAGTTACCGTTTTGGCAACGCCGCGACCGCCGTAAATCGCTCGAGGCGCAGAGCAGAGCAGAAGTCCCAGTCAGATTAAGAGCCAGCCCCGTTTCTTCTCTTCTTCTCCGTTCGTGCCAGTTGTAGATTTATTTTAAAAGGTTGTAAAATCGAGTTAATTTAACGCTATAAACGTCCGACCTGCGCTTATATTTGTTTTATTCCTTTCCGCGCGATAAATAGCCAATTTAAAGTTCAAGAAGTTCCTGATTTAAATTGGCCAAGAATTTATTTCTTTGTTTCTTTTTCGTCTGGTTTTCATTTTCTGCGCCTTTCTGGAAGGTGGCGAGTGGGGAATTGGGTGAAAGGTAAATGGGATAAGTAATCCAACAAACATTTGAAGTTAAAATTACGTTAAATTAACCACTTGGACTATTATTGACCAACTGGAAATTGGTCGAAATGTCCAAGAATTGACGTTAAAATTCCCAAAGTGGGGAATAAAACTAAAGTAATTTGGAAGTTAAAAACAGGTTAACAGGTTATAATGTCTTGTAGGAAATATGGACTATGAAGTCCAAAATAACCGACCAGAGGTCATAACTAGTAGTGGGAACTATCGAATGAATACTATCGAAACATTCGATAGTTGCAATTCATTCGAATAATTCGATAGTTAGTAAGAAAACATTCGTTGAAAACTATTCGAATAAAAATTATCGAATAGATCCGTCATCTGCCTTGAAATATTGTATTCTAGTAATTCGGCAGCAAAATCCATTCATTTATAAAATTCATTCATTTATGAAATTCATTTATTCGTCAGGATCGATTATAATAAAATATTAACTAAATTTTAGTTGTCGCCCGGCGACGTAGGTTTCTTTTCGAGAAACCTGACAGCGGTCGGTGGCAATGCTATGAAAGAAGCCGGCATCTTTGATTTTTTGCGGAGTCAGATATAGATAAGGACACATTATTTTTTTTATTGAGGTTCTAGTATTTACACAGAAAATACATTATGAAGGGTGCTGTTGCCATATTTTGGTATTAGTTGATATTAGCAAAGAATATTATTGTTTGGCTTTAGTTAGTTAGGGTTAGTATGTGTATATATTCTGCATTTTTTTTATTAATATTCTGTTGTTACACTGCAATAATACTTGTTATTTTGGATGTAGGAAAATTATTTTTAATGTTTTTAAGCAAAGACTGGTTTAATAAATAATAATAACAGTAATCATTTGTTATACCTATTAACAACAAAATTTAAAATCATTTAATATAAATATTTTTTTAAGTAGTAGCAAAATATAAACAACAAATTAGATGTCAAAATTATTTATATTAGATCCTATTTAAAAATAATATAGTCTTAAATTTTTTGTGTGTGGCAACGTTGGTTTATTAAATAGAACTAATTTGTTATATTAACAACAAATTTTAAAATCATGAAATATAAACATTTATTAATTTTCTAAGCATGCAATGTGTAATGGAAGGAAAATATAAATAAAAAATTAGAAATCAAAATTATTTATATTAGGTGCTTTATATTACTATTTAAAAATTATATTTACTTTTACTGGCATTTACTTTAAAAAATAAATGAAATATTTCTTCGCAAAAAACTACATGTAAGAGAATTAGCATAAACAAAATACAAACATCGTTAACTTTTTTTTTAAATTGGGACGTGTAAAACTTTCATTTTAATTTTCTCACCCCATAGTTTGAGTTCGATAACCATTTACTTAACTACATTACTTAAATATGATTATTAAGTTCAACTAATTAATATTATTAAAACATCTAAAATACAAATATGTATTTTTAAAATTAATTGTAAGTTCATCTCATCTCTCTTAAAAATTGCTACCTCTCAAAATTTCCCATTAAAAAATAGCCATATACCATATAAAATTAAATAATTGAAAGATCGGACTACGGAAAACCACACAAATTTTCGGAAAACTTTTGACCACCTGCACATGCACACAATCGTCAATAAATAAAATTAAAAAATAACTACTATTTTAGTATTTTAACTATTTTAATAAACGCAAAAATAGCACAGTATTTATACGGCGAAATTATAAAAATTTGGAAGAACTAATAATGCACTGACGCATACAAAAATCAAACGAATACTAAATTTCATTTATCAAAAGCATTCGATACTCGTGGCTCAACGATAACCATTTAGTCGCACGGCCAGGTTGTCACATATGCTTTAGTATACAAATGAATGAATGATTTTATTCGAATAAAACCATTCGATAGTTGAAATCATTCATTCATTAACCATTCGATAGTCTAATTCATTCGATAGTTCCCATCGCTAGTTATAATATGGTAAAATAGAGGTAAATTTTACTAAAAATAGTCTTAATTTATACTACCTACATTTTAACATGGGAAAGAAAGAGAAAGAATAAGGTAAAGTATTTTTCTTTTTAATATGTGTATGTAATTGAATTTCCCAATAATGAACCAGGAAGACAAAAAAGTGTAATAACTGGCATGGCCGTTTGAACATTAATTCAATATGGATGAAATACCTACATATACGCACTTCCTAGTAAATGTAAATAAGTTATTGGTAAGAAGTGGATTACTGGATTCCCAAGATAATTATGTCTGCGGAGAAAATTTTTCTGTGAGATGTAAATATGATAGGCTCTAAAAAAATATGCGCCATTAAAATTTTATGCATTTCCAACAATTAATTTTAGAATAACTCGCTATTTTCAAGGTTCTAACCTAACTTTTTTTCGGCTAACTTCCTTGATACACTTTTAAAGTTCTTAATTAGTTAATTTAATTTGTGGTAGATATTATTATTCATAAACGTCTGATTATTTTTCTCAATAGTTTAGAACAATATCACAAAAAAATATTTTTTGAAAACAAATTGGATAAGAAAATGGCCGCTAATGGTGTTTTTAACTATTCGTCTATGAAGTTAGGTTTTCCATAATTTTAAAACCTTAAAGTTCTCTTTCTTTTTATGAGGTTAAGATTTATTTAAATTAATAACCTCAAAGGTTAAGATTTCTTGCTTAAGGTATTTTTCCTTCGACGTGCAGGTTAAAAAATGGACTATATTAGGTCGAATTATCGCCGATAAAACAGAAAACTTTTATTTTCTTTGAGTGACAGTGACAGTTGACAATGATATTTTATGCTAAGTTCGGTAATTACATCTTCGAGCAATCCGATTAACTTTTCACAGTAATAATTTGTCTTAAAATGAGAATCTTTATTGAGAGTCACGTGATATGTCAAATTTTTATCCTTTTGCTGGCCGATGCAATTACCGAACTGGCCTAAACTAGAACACTAACTAACTAGAAAACTAAATTAGTTTTCTTTGCTTATTATTTTTAAAAGTTTTTGGGATTGTGAGTGTTATTACAGAGGACTTTTTGTTTTTATTGCACATAATGGACACGTTTAAGATTGTGGCGGTAATAAAAAAGAAACGCATTGAATATTCTTTCGTTCCCAACCAGTGGGAACAAGGTAATGTGCTATGACGTAATAATCCCTCGAAAACTTTTTTAAACGGAAATCACCCCGAGGAAATTAAAAAAGGTAATTTTTAACCTGCCGTATGTTTGACTTTCTTCCAAGTCAAAAAACTAAGTTACTTTTACCTTTGAAGGATAATAGCGACTTATGAGGTCGAAATAAATTAAATTTTCAACCTAATTTGAACTCCTCCAAATAAGGTCTAATTTAAAGTTATTAAGAACTAAATTTTAACCTAACTTGAAAACCAAACAATGCCTTCGACCCCCGAGACAAATTTGAGGTTATAATAAAGTAACATTTCACCTACTTTAAGTCCCTGTAGTCTTAATGCCCTCAATACGTTCTCAGTAACTACATTTTAAAAATGCCAGCTAACTCCGACGTTGCCACGTTTCAAAGGCATAATTTTAGGTTAATATTAACTAGTTTACGACCTCATTTTTAGATTTCTCGCACTTTATTCCCTACAAGAAATTTATTAAGTTAAGTATAAGTAAAATTCAACCAAATAGTGGTTAATTTTCCGTGGTCAATGTTTTTTCTCCTTCCTACTTATTACACTTGCCGCTTTTTATTACGCCACTTATATTTACACTTGCCGCTTTTTTACTTCCAAAATGATGACGTTATGCCGCTTTTTCAAATTTCAAAAATCGTAGAAAAAAAATATTTTTCAAAAATATTTTTGTATATTTAGCTAGAGTAGGGTCACATTAGTCTAAAAATGCAAAAATCTCAAAATTGAAAAAAATTCACTTGCCGCCTTTTAACTGCCGACGCACAGTGGGGTATTTGACACAGATAGTTGATCGAAATTTTTTATGTAGGCCTTATATAAATTCCTATTTTATATATATCATTCGGCTATTTTCAATTAAAGAGGAAATAATATGAACAAAATAAAGGCTAATTTGTCGATTCTAAAAAAAGAAAGAAAAATCACTGTTCTAGTGTTTCCACGGTCAATGCCACTAATGCCAGTAATAATATCGCAACTAATACTACTAATGCTACGACTGATCCGCGAGCAATGTCCATACCACTAAAGTCGCTACTAATGCCAAATTGTGCTATACTGCTAATGGCACTAATGCGATCGCTTTGTACACAACAATGCCATCGCGGTTTACACCTCGCATTAGTATATCACTGATTGGCAAATCAAGAGAGGAAACCAAGAATCTTTTTGTCATTTTATTAGCAAAGTCGCAAAAAGTCGCAGTATTTTATTTTACTGTATGAAAGCCCAATGTTTACTAAGTAAAACGTATATAGACAATATGCTGAATTCTTCGAAATGCGCAACTAAATCTCTAAGTATAATAAAAATGTCACAAATTTAATCAAATTTTCTGAACGCCTAACTTTTAGTTGCAAAAAAAATCGTTACTATAGAGAATATCAAAATAAATAATACGTTTTTGTAGAATACATACCTGCAGCTTGCTGAGCCATTTTCAATCAAAACAATAATATAAACGTAAAAAGAGCACAGCAACAACAACAATTTATAATTTTAAACATAAAATTTAGCCATTTACCTCTTATCTGTGAGAAGTAACAACTTTGACGTTTCGTTGATACAAATGAATGCAACTAAACAGACCCATAGCAACGCCATTCATGGCAGACATGATTTAACTTATCATTTATCTTTTTTTGGGAAATCTTTTGCTTTTTCGAATTTCGATCACCTTTTTCATGCTAATACCCCACCGTGCGACGGCAGAATAGACCTCATAGGTTA
This sequence comes from Sitophilus oryzae, assembly GCF_002938485.1. Lineage (NCBI taxonomy): Eukaryota > Metazoa > Arthropoda > Insecta > Coleoptera > Curculionidae > Sitophilus > Sitophilus oryzae. The sequence continues at coordinate 2,830,504 of NW_022147287.1, read as the reverse complement.
CAGTGTTTCCGGCATTATAGTAAGACCCATAATTACTTATGGAGCACTTACCCAGGGTCATTCAAAATAGGAAAGGTTGCTAGACAAAAAAAACGCGATCCTTACCAGTTTTTTCTTCTCGCTAGCTCAAAAAAATTAAAAAATATATTAAAATCAAATTCTGTATTTATTGTACTTATTATATTAAAATGTTTATAATAAATTATAAAAAGAAACCTCTATAGAAATCTGCGTAAAGAAATATCGCGTTCATAAAAGTTTTGAATAATATTTTGTCATCATCGGCGAAGATTAGAAGCGAAAAACGCAAAGTTTCTAGCCAACAACTTTGATGTTTGCAATTACTTTCGAAGTTGGCAAATTGATTTTGGGAAAAGTTCTCTTAACTTCGCGATGGCGCCCGTTAAAAACATTAAATACGGCTTTATTCCCATCGGCCTCGTCGCTTTATCGGTGAGAATAGCGCTATTGGCTTTATTGCAATTCAAGAAAAACTCGGAAATGAGTTACAGCTAGCAATGCGGATAAGCGATCCACTTTACTGTGAAATTACACCACTGTTTATTGATGAATCGAATCCAGACCATGATATTTTTATTTGTGTTGTTCTTACCTTTCACATACATGTGTTTATAAGTTGTGAAATAAGTTATTTCGAAGAGCCTGAAAATAGGAAAGTTCCTTTCTAAGATAAGTTGTACTTTGGATATGTTACCAGGAATGACTGATGGTATAGGGAAAGGTAGAAAAAACTAAACCCTAGGAAAACCAAAATCTTAGTGGGCTACAACCCACCTGAGGCCATACATATGGCGCAGAGTCGAGTAACTTGAACCATGTAAGCCAGGTGTTACCATACTCTTACGTAGGGTGAAGGTCCGAAGAAAGCCACAATCACCTGCCATTTGAAATCAAATCCCTAACATCATTTTCTTCATTTCGCAAAGCATTGACATTTTATTTACTAGACAAGGCTTTCTCCGCCGTAAATGACTTATATTTTGATAATCGAATTTGATCTTGTAAACACTGGTCTAATATTTGCTATTACTATATTTACTAAATATTTTTGAATATTATTTTTATTTTTTTATTCTTTGACATTGTCAACATTTATAAATGTTTATTTTAAACAATAAGACTGACAATGTAATTTGTATACTTGTTTTGTATTCTCTTTTGTTTGTTTACTTTACCTTTGCCTACAAATTGTAAAATTTTTTGACAATAAAGGCATTTATTTATTTAAAGTGATCGCCCTACAGCAAATATTTAAGTTGTTTATTTTCAAAATAGATACAAAAAATTATAATAATAATAATAATAGCTCCCCTATATAGCGTTTAACGCCTTGGGAGTAGCAAGGTACAACTTGCTATACTAGAGCCGTTCGGTATACAAGGAAGGTAATGTGGCTAGCATTACACTTCAACCGCCTATTATTACCTCAGGATTGTGAATCCCGAGTACTCATTTAAGGCTGAGTCGACGTAGGTACCCAAACTATTTTTATTTTATTAAAAATAGTCGGCTGATGAAATGCCGGCTATAGGATTCGAGCCCACAACCTTTGAATTGGTATACGAGAGCTGTAACTCTACGCCACCAGACACCATCCACCACCACCACAAAAAAATAATACTCACCGGCAAGAAAAAAACGGCCACTAAAGACCCAATTTCAAAGTTGGATTTCTCGCGAACCACTCATTAGATGTTGATTTTTTTATTATAAATTAGTTCCTTTTTAACGGATGCTTTGAAGTCAGAAATTTTTATTCCGAATTTATTTTGAGCATATACAGGACACAACAATAAGACGAAGTTTTTTGCCCGAACTTTGTAACACCCTGTAGGGTGCAGCAGCGGTAGTAGCTATTGCTAAATTAAATTGCATCATTGTAGCCTCATCTATTGTGAGAATTTTGTTTTTTTAATCACCACATTATCTCTTTTTGTATTGGAGATATGCTGTTTTAAAACGAACGTCTCGGAAAAATGCTTCGCAGGCAAAAAGTTTTATGTATAAATAAACAAAACTGTTACAGAGTTCGGGCAAAAAACTTCGTCTTATTGTTGTGCCCTGTATATGCTCAAAATAAATTCGTTAAGAAGAAATTAATTTACAATTTAAAAAAAAATCATTAAAATCTAATGAGTGGTTGGCGAGAAATCCATCATTGAAATTGGGACTAGTTTTTAGAGACCGGTTTTTTTTGCCGGTGAGTGTTTATATAAAAACAATTTACAGGACGATACATTTCCAGAAACATATCGAACAGTTTTAGATGTATTCTGAAAAACACAACTATCAATTTGCTCCTTTGGTAAACCAAAGAGGTTTTCTTCCTACTTTTTCCCAATTCTCCCCATTCCCTCGTTTCCATTTTCGCATTTTCAGTAAACGTAACTGACTGGGGCAGCAGCCAAATCGTTTGAGAACTAAAATCAGCCAAGATTTCTGAATGAAGAGATAATTTACTTTTTTTTTCCTTTGGCTTTCCTTCCTTTCTGTATTTTTTTTTGTAAAAAAGGAAACGAGTTGCTTTTTGATAATTGAAAGAAATAAGTTTGGACAAATTTCAATTGTGTGGCGGTTTCAATCATTGTGGCGGATTCATCTCCAAAAAAATCCTTTATGGGTATTTCGCCACTGCACTGCAAGAAAACTGCAAGGAACGTCAACGGTTTCTTGTAGATGTATCTGTTTTAAAAAAGTAAAGTGTTTTCGAATAGTTGAATTTTAAATATTTTAAATAGTTTTTTTTCTTTGTTCTTTGTATTTTTTGCTTCCGACGACGGAAAGAGATAACTTTCCGAAACGTTAAGCATTTTTTTCTTTGTTAGGCAAATTTGTATTACTGTAAACATAACTTCTGACAAGCAGCGTCCGTTTAGGTTTAACGCCAGAAGTGTTTACAAAAAATAACTATTTTTTGTAGATTTTCTTGCAGTGCAGTGCCGAAATACCCATAAAGAATTTTTTTGTAGTTAATGCTTCTTTTAATTTTGACACCCACTTCACAACTAATTATTTTAAAATAAATTATACACTTACTGCACTGATCTGCACTTACACTATCGGGTTTATGTAGTTAAATATAACTGCATATATCGAGAAACAAAAAGATACCTCATTATTACATTACGGCCCTGTTTGCACAAGACTGTACTGATTTTTCTGATTATTATATGGGTCTGCCACAATCCAAAATACATTCTTTATTATCGAGTGAAAAAAAGTGTAAAGATGTAAAATAGAAGACTGTGTGATTTATGGTAAGTAAAGTTACAACAATAATCATTTCATTCAGCCAAAAAATGTACCAACTATTGCATTTTTTTCAAAGCTTAATTTAAACTACTGACTTTAAAAATAGTTTCCTAGTTGTTCGTATTTGAAGTATTTTTATTTCTATATCTTTACGTCAATCTAAACGACAAAAACCGGCGGTATTAGATTTATTCTGTAAAACGCGACTATCAATTCGCCCTCTTGGCAAGCCGAAATGGTATTTTCCTCCACTTTTTCCCAATTCTCTCAATTCCCGTTTTTTTCTCTTTTCCATTTCCGCGTTTTCAGCAAGCGTAACTGACTGGGGCAACAGCCAGACCGTTTAAGATCCAAAGTCAGCCCAGAGATGATTTATTTTTTTTATTTTGTCTTTCGTTTTCACGTCTTCACTCTGTTTCTTTTTTTTTTTGGAGAAACTAGTTGCTTTTGGGTAACTGAAAAAACTGCGATTGAAGAAATTTTAACTCTTCTTCCTGTGATTCGTACAGATTATTATTTTTATTTCGGTTGAAATTATTTGTTCTATACAGGTTGCAGCATGTTCTGCAGGTAAAAATCAGTAAAAAAGTTCGTATAAATGTATGTCCTAAAATGCTTAGTTTCGGAGATACAGGGCGTAGAAGTTTCATATTTATTTCGATTTTTTTCAAATAATTTTTGAAGTCACGTCAATATTTGGATGATAATTGGGGTTTGGTAGTTTTTTTACATGATAAATTTGATTTTGATGTCAATATGACTCCTACTGTAGAGGGCGCCACCTACGTATTTTTTAACTGATAATTAGAGTATAAAACATTTATTGATTAAAGAAAACAAACAAAACCACAAAAATATTTAATAACAAAAATAGTACTCTAAAGAAAAAAACGGACCCATTTTATATGAAATACATAAAAACAATAAACTAAAAATCGGAAATAATATGCATGTACTGATTTCTTTCGAAAATCGATAATTATGATACTATGAACCCTTCCCCGACACAAACGGTACATTGTGAGACAGAAAATTGTAGAGAGAAACAAGCCCTATAACATAGGATACAACATTTTAATGAACAGTGCTTTCCATAAAATCAATAAAATGAAAAATATACGAAATAATATACATGTACTGATTTCTGTCGAAAATCGACAACTATGAAACTATGATCCCTTCCCCGACACAAACGGTACATTGTGAGACAGAAAATTGTAGACTGAAACAAGCCCTATAACATAGGATACAACATTTTAATGAACAGTGCTTTCCATAAAATCAATACGAAATAATATACATGTACTGATTTCTGTCGAAAATCGACAACTATGAAACAATGATCTCTTCCCCGACACAAACGGTACATTGTGAGACAGGAAATTGTAGAGAGAAACAAGCCCTATAACATAGGATACAACATTTTAATGAACAGTGCTTTCCACAAAATGAATAAAATGAAAAATAAATAGATGAGATCAATGTGTTGCCGACAGATTGCCCTAGTCTTGTTTATTCGGTGCGGCCAACGCAAAAACGACGCTAAGCAAAGTTTATCCTATGATGTATGTTTAAGTATTTGTTTACTAACAAGAAAGCGTATCGGTTTTTTGTTACAAAGTACTGATTGACACTTCGATTTTGCGCCCCCAAAATGTTGCACCTACGTGCGTGCACGCACTGCACGTTCGCCAGGAACGGCCATGGCCATACATATGGAGCAGAGTCGAGTAACTTATGCGCAGAGTCGTATAACTTGAACTATGTAAGCCAGGTGTTATTAGGATTTACTCTTACGTAGGGTGAAGGACTGAAGAAAGTGATCGCCCTACAGCAAATATTTAAGTTGTTTATTTTCAAAATAGATACAAAAAATTATAATAATAATAATAGCTCCCGTATATAGCGTTTAATGCCTTGCGAGCCGTTCGGTATACAAGGAAGGTAATGTGGCTAGCATTACGCTTCAACCGCCTATTATTACCTCAGGATTGTGAATCCCGAGTACTCATTTAAGGCTGAATCGACCTAGGTACCCAAGCTATTTTTATTTTATTAAAAATAGTCGGCTGATGAAATGCCGGCAATTCGCCCTCTTGGCAAGCCGAAACCGTATTTCCCTCCACTTTTTCCCAATTCTCTCAATTCCCGTTTTTTTCTCTTTTCCATTTCCGCGTTTTCAGCAAGCGTAACTGACTGGGGCAACAGCCAGACCGTTTAAGATCCAAAGTCAGCCCAGAGATGATTTATTTTTTTATTTTGTCTTTCGTTTTCACGTCTTCACTCTGTTTCTTTTTTTTTGGAGAAACTAATTGCTTTTGGGTAACTGAAAGAACTGCGATTGAAGAAATTTTAACTCTTCTTCCTGTGATTCGTACAGATTATTATTTTTATTTCGGTTGAAATTATTTGTTCTATACAGGTTGCAGATAAAAATAAGTAAAAAAGTTCGTATAAATGTATGTCCTAAAATGCTTAGTTTCGGAGACACAGGGTGTAGAAGTTTCATATTTATTTCGATTTTTTTCAAATAATTTTTGAAGTCACGTCAATATTTGGATGACAATTGGGGTTTGGTAGTTTTTTGACATGATAAATTTGATTTTGATGTCAATATGACTCCTACTGTAGAGGGCGCCACCTACATATTTTTTAACTGATTTGCAGAGTAATAACGTTTTGTACATATCTGTGTAAAACTACTGAGCAAAAAAATATACATTTACGACGTTTTTTACGTAAAAAATGTCTCTTGGTAAAAATCGCTACGAGTAATGGTTCTCGAGGTATTTGGAATCGAAATTATCAATATCTATCATTGACATAACTTAAACATATGTTGACTAAAGAGTTAATAGACTGAAATCATAAACTTGGAATGTTTTTGGGCCAAAAGTTCAACAGAACCTGTTTTATCATCGTTTTTTCGCAAAAAAATTATGATTAATTTAAATAATAATAAAAAAAATTCCCAAATTTATTATTTCAGTCAAACTATCTATTCAACGTGTTTATTTTTTGTCAATAATGACATATATTGAATATTTCTAACTACTAGTAGACATTAATTACGTAAAAAATCACGAACATGTATATTTTTTATTCAGTAGTTTTATACAGGTACGGACGAAAAGTGATTACTCTTCAAAACACTTAAAACACATGTAGGTAGCGCCCCCTACAAAGAGGAGTCATATTGACATCAAACTCAAATTTCTCATGTCAAAAAACTTTCAGGCACTAATTTTTATCGTAATATTGACGTTACTTCAGAAATTATTTGGAAAAAATCGAAACAAAAGTGAAACTTCTACACCCTGTATCTCTGAGACTAAGCAATTTCGACATACATTTATACGAACTTTTTTACTTATTTTTACCTGCAGAATATGCTGCCGAAGTTTCCGGAACACAGTTCGGACCACCCTGTATCATCTATAACAAATTACACCAAATATTAATAACAACCTAATCATATATTTTATTTTCTTACCACTAAAAGACATAAATGAAATAAACGCTTTACCAACTTAAAACCAAATATTTATTCGCTTTAAACGAAACAAATATAAGTGTCTGCAACGAGCCCGCGACGTTTATGGCGTTAAATTAACTCGATTTTACAACCTTTTAAAATAAATCTACAACCAACACGAATCCCTTCTTAATCCGGCCGGGACTTTTGCCCACACCGCCTCCCTAGTCTGATTTACTTTTCTTACAATGTTGCCAAATAATTCCGGTTTTATTGGAGCCGTTCGCGCTCTCGAAGAGCACATCTAATTGTTATTATCGCACCCAAACATTCTGGTTTTGTTTTATCGGTTGCTTTGTTACCTACTAGTTAACGTACATACAGTGGTAAAACGAGTCTGTATTACATAGGTGTGAACATAGCGAAATAATGTAAATTAATCAAACAAAAAAAAGATGGAAAAATTATAACTTGTCCAACGAGAGAATTCCTGAAAGTGACAGTTGCGTCTGTCATAGATATTAATTAAAAAATGTTAGGTTGCCTCGTTTTGCCTTTATTTTTATTCAACACTAGATCCTGAGACTATGCCAAGAAGATAGCCAAATCATAAAAAAAGGATTATTTTAAGTCTGTGATCAAATAAAACTGTAAATAAATAAATGGTTTGCTTACATTTTGACTGCATATTTTGAGTCAAAACACATCGACGTATAGTCTGCCCAACGACAAAATCCTTGGCAGCGATAGATCTCTCTGTTATTTTAATTTCATAGTAGTCTATGTTATTTTACAAAGAAATAAGTTGGTACAATTGGTGGCTGGTACAGTGGTTAACATCATCAACATAATTTTCAGCTTATTCAACCATTTCCAATTATGGTGTAGCATCTCTCACATATTTAGATACTGTCTTCGTAATTGGGCCCATTGTTGTCTATTGTTAGCTATTCGGGCCCAAGTTATCCCTGCTAATTTCCTAATGTCAATTCATCTTAAGTACCATTCTGTAATTTTTGTAGTCCATCTGTTATCCGTCTTTCTTGCCAGGTACCCTGCCTATTGCCACTTGACGATTTTGATTATGTTGATGACATCTATTATCTGAGTCTTCTGTCGTATCTACTCTATTCTTTTACGGTCTATCTTGGTGATTCCCAGAATATTTCGTTTCACTGAGCGTTGTACGATCTGTTGTTTCCTTATAATGTCCATTTTAAATGTCTAAGTTTTGCATGCATAGGTCGTACTGGTACTACACACTCGAATGTTTTCTCCTTTAGATAAAGTGACAGTCTAGATTTGAATGTGATTGAGTTTCTTCCATGAGTACTCTTGCAGAAAAATGTAAAAAGTAAGAAACTATAAAAGTGACTTAATCACTTACTTTGAAACTTCAAGAAACTTCCTGCTGTAACGTTTTTAGTTCGTTACATGTCTTTTTTATATATAATATATGATGTCTGGCCTATCATTACCGGATATCGTTCAGGCCGGATAGTTTATTTGACGCGTAATTTTTACGTTCCCTAGTCGCCAAACACACTTTAGGGTTCAAGGTACGGACTGTGTCCAAGGTACGGACTGTGTCCAAGGTACGGACTGTGTCCAAGGTACGGACTATTTCCAAGGTACGGACTGTGTCCAAGGTACGGACTGTGTCCAAGGTACGGACTGTGTCCAAGGTACGGGTAATGTCTTATGTACAGACATTATCTTATGTACAGATGTCCTGTGGACGAGTGTCCCCAGTAAGAATGATTTTCTTCTTACATATAAGTGCCACAGCGTGGATGTAGCTTGAGTCCCATGCTGCTTCACTCCCATTTCTAAGTCTAGTCAGTAGCTATGGCTGTAGTGATTCACGGTGTCCTCAATCTGGCCCCTTTTGTTGTTTTGGCCAACAGGATGGCCGACAGACAGTACAGAGATGCTGGACCACCTCACGCTGCTACTGTTTGAAGCAAGGTTACATTTTTATGTAACCTTGCTAAGTGTATATTTAAGTTCTAGTTTTACATTTAACATCTAAAATATTTTCAGTCTTACACAGTAACGGACATTTTAAATAATATCGTACAACTATATTTAGTGGTTAGATTATTAAGAACATTTATGTCGATGCAGTAGTTACAATGTGATTTAGATTTTAGGTTTCATTATATTACGCCGTGTAATAGTATTACTTTCTATAGATATTATTATTGCGCTATATTAACAGATGAATAACGAGACATAGATTCTAGAATCTACAGGTTGCAACACATCAGATTTAACACCGCATAAAATTTAACAATTTAAATAAAGTAATGCTACTTTTCTTATATTTTCTATAACGTTACACGCATTGTATTTTTCATAGTCTTTTCATAGACATATTTAATATTATTTACATACATAGTTTTACTTAACAAATAACCACTATAATAATTATTAAAATTGTACAATGCTATTTACCATCAGAATTCATCATGAATAAATATAGTCATTAGTTTTAAGTATTATACAACTGTGTTTTCTTTCTCTGTACATGCCTGGCGCCCAATATCTATATATCTTTTGTTAATTATCACTGATTAAATTTCTCTCTAGTGAAATACCTTACCCACGACTGCTCTCCGATGAAAAGCTGCCGTTCGCAGTGGTAGTGGTTTAAAAAACGCTACAAACTTCTACACCCTGTATCTCCGAAACTAAGCATTTTAGGACATACATTTATAAAAACATTTTTACTTATATTTTTATCTGCAGAATATGCTGCCGAAGTTTCCGGAATACATTTCGCACAACCCTGTATATCATAGCACTATATCCTTAATATAAAAGAATACGGTGCTAAAATTTTGATATATCTTTTGTTAATTATTACTGATTAATTTTCTCTCTAGTGAAATACCTTATCCACGACTGCTCTCCGATGAAAAGCTGCCGTTCGCAGTGGTAGTGGTTTAAAAAACGCTACACTGCATTTATTATTATATTTATCAATTTATATTATGTACAAATAAGCAAAGTTCTGATATTGCACAGGAATAAATAAAACACAACATAAATAAAAAAAATAATAATAACTTCAATAATTTATAAACACAATTGAAATTTGTACCTTAAAAATTGGTAAATTAACTTTAATCTTCTTCTTCTTCCTGTGACTTGTGCCTAGCCGCACAATGGCGATTGTCTGTACTCTTCATACAATGTGTAGAGTGCCGTTTTCGGCTCTTCTAAACATGGTGGCTGCGTCGCTGATGTTACACCAATCCCGTATGTTTCTTAGCGAGGGATGTTGTTTTCTTCCTGGGCCTCGCCGTCCCTATATTTTTCCTTGTAGAATCAGCTTAGGAATGTAATATTTGTCTCCTCTAAGGATATGGCCGAGGTATGAAACTTTTCTTTCTTTAACTATATTAAGCATTTCTCGTTCATAACCTGCAGTTCTTAAAACTTCTTCGTTGGTGGCATGTGCGGTCCATGGTACACGTAAGAGTCTCCGGAGAGTCCACATTTCGAAAGCCTCGATGCGGTTCAGGGTTCTAGTAATTCTAGTATAGTAAGATGGGCCATATGTAGCAATTTACTACCCGTAGTCTAAGTGCTAGAGGGAGACTGCGTGCTAATAGGAAGTTTTTAAGTTTACAAAATGTTGATTTTGCATAATTCGCTCTAAGTTTAACTTCCTCATCGCAGTCCCATCGTTCATTGATCATAGCGCCTAGATATTTAAATCGTGGTACTCGCTCTATAATATTTCCATCCAGCGTCAATGCGGTGTTGATTATAGGCTGGCGTCGTATTACCATAAGTTTGATCTTGGTACCGTTGACTTTAAGACCGAAACGATTTCCCATGTCCTCTATCTTATTTATTATTTGCTGGAGATCCTCTAAAGTTGGTGCTAGGATTGCTGTATCATATCTTGTATTGTTAGTTAGTTAGTCTTAATTCCTCCACTTTCTCGTTCCAGGGCCATTTGAAGTATCTTTTCGAAGTATCTGGCGGACTCCTTTACACACAGTGAAGGTGTCTGTGGATAAATTTTTGTTAACTCCTATCTCCGTGGTTTGGTTCCAATATAGTTCCTGCATGATTCTAATGTCTTTGGCATTTATTCCTATTTCGAGCAGTCTGTTTAGGAGAATATCATGTTTAAAGTTGTCGAAAGCCTTCTGATAATCTATGAAACTTACAAAGACATCTTAACGTTGATCATAACATTTCAGGATCAGTAGCTTGATTGAAAACAAAGCCTCTCTCGTACCCAGCCCCTTGATGAAGCCGAACTGTGTCCCTCCGCTTCATATTTCGAGTATATACAAGCATGCATGACTCGAAGAAAAAGTTTCAGAGCATGATTCATTAGACTTATCAGTCTGTAGTTACTACAGTCTTTTGGAAATGCCTTTTTCGGAATTGTTATAAAAGTTGATTTTAGCCAGTCGTTTGGAATTTTACCCGTATCGTATATTCGATTGAACAGATATGTGAGATGCTTTGAGTCAAATATTTTAAGAACTTGTGCATGCACGTTGTCATGACCGGGGCTTTTTCGATTTTTCATTGCTTTCATAGCATGCTGAACTTCAGATTCAATAATCTTAACTTTAATCTTAAGTTTTTTTTAACCAGTACCTTTTGGACCTTATTTCTCTACATTACTAAAAACTATTATTATTTACCTATCGTGTGATGTCTTTATTTTACATCTACAGTATTTTTGGTGGCTAATACAACTCTCTGGGTCTACACTTATTTTTCCCTTAATTTTTCCTCCACTTAAGCTTAAAAAACACAAATCACACGTAATAACACAAACCAAAATGCAAAAGGAATTCGCAAATATTCATAATCTTCCTGAACGTTAGTTATTTGACATAATTTCACACAAATTATAACCTTTAATTTGACAAGAACTTGACAAGTTTCAAAAATCTTTAGTAGAGTTACACATCTGCATCGCAACTCCAATCATATGAAAATATGATCTGTCATTTTTGACACACAAACCTAAATAAACCAATAAAATTGGTTAAAGACAACAAGAAAACCTGACCTTTAAGACCACCATTTTTTTAAATGCGTGTAGAAATGAGAAAAGATATAGCCACAGACTGAAGATTACATTTAAATCAGTATAGTTTTATGTCTGATAAGTATTTTCTGTGAAATTGTCCATATAATTTATTACTTTTTTTTTGTAAAAGAGTATTACCCTGTGATACCTACACCTTTTTTGTAATGTTATTATAAATAATACAAAATTAATTTATGTCCAGAAATATTCAATTTAAACCACTGTAGACCCATCCCCATCAATGAAATAAAGTGGTAGTATGGGGTAAGGTCGCTATCTAAGCAACTTTACTGTTCAACGGATCCCGAAAACCGTCAAAATAAGACTTTAATTTGGCAGTTAGGCGAATGTAATTAAATTCCGCAGAGTTGTTAGATAAAATTAGGTGCGTGGGTCTTATTACAGGGCCGGCGTTAAATGATACTTTCTTGTAATTTATATTAATACCATAATTATATAAACGTTTTTTTTTGTTTCGTATAACAAGCAAAATTATTTTTTATTCAGATTCGTAAAAGTTTCAAGTTTTTAGGCAGATATTTTTTTAGATCAAGCGAAGAACAGGGCGGATATACAGGGTGTCCTAGAAATAAGTACAGATATTTAAAGGGGTCGAGTGGTAGAAAAGTAAAGAAAGCAAAGATTTCGATTCTTTTTGCTGCCAGGGCTAATCTGGACGGGGCCTACTTTGTTTACGCGGAATCCTCGGCCTTCCTCGGCCTTATCATGGTCAATGGCTTACCGACTTGACAAGTGTCTAAATCGACTCTTACTCACGAGATATCCGATCTCATCCGGCCTCGAACTGGCTCGGCGTGAATGAGCAGTGTGTGTCAATAGATTCTACACTATTGCCTTTTTTGGGAAACAGCACGATACAGAGTTTCTAACCGGTCACCCGTCCATCCACTAGTATCGCCTTACGTCGCTTAACTTCGCTATTCTAATGGGAACCGATGTTTCGACGTAGCTGGGTCGTTACCCTCGGGTGGTAAATCTCAATGAAAGAAATATATTTTTTCTTTACCGTTTTTCAAGTAAGTCCACAATAACCGAGTTTATTATTTTGAAAATTTCAAAAAAAAGAATTTACTTAAACGTTGACTGGATCTTTTCTGTTTTTTTTTTGTAAATTTAATCTACTACCAATGTTGCCATACTATCAAGAAAGAATGTTTTTTTAACTAAAAACTAAAAAAAATCCAATCCATGAAATTCATTTTTTTTATCTCTTCCTTCGCGACAAAACCCCCATAGGCGTGTCGAAATGTACTACCAGTTAAAATATCTGTACTTATTTCTGGGACACCCTGTATAACAGCACCGAGTATATCCCAGGCATGCTCGATAGGATTTAGATATAGGCTGTGTGGTGGTCAATCTTAATTTTGAACTCTACCATCTTCAATTAAAGCAACTATAACGGATACAACTTCTGGACATAAAACCCTCTCTGCTCAAGTAACTGGGCAACATTATATTATTACATTAATCATAAACACTACTTTATAGGCTTGTTGTCCAAACCAAAAAGAGGCATGTAAAAATCGATTGTTGTAAAAACCAAATGTAACTGTAAACCAAAAGCAAAGGCATGTTTTTAATGCAAAAATTACGAAAAAATCTCGTCTTCAAAAGCGAATATATCCAACAAAAATAAGGCTATTGAGATGAACCAATAAACAAACTATCGGGAAAGGATGGAGTTAGATGATAAAATTATTTTTAAATTCCTTGCCTTATTAACATATTTCACAGGGCATTTCAAACTTTCACCAAAATATCAACATTTTGTTTTCCCTCGTATAATTGACAGATGGAAGCTTTTTTTAATGTAAAAAAAGTAACTAAAAAGTCAAATAATTTAGCTACAAATTGCTTAAAAAATGACCAAAATCAGCCCAACAGAATATATAAAACTTGTCTGTATATTATAACATTTTTAGTTTCGACGATTAAAATAAAGGTTCACCGCAATTTAACCTTACCGTTTTTGAAATATTTGCGATTTTGTGAAAATGCAGTAACAATTTTAATGCTTAAATTAATTTTTCCTCGATTTTTCCTCCACTTGACTTCAAAAGACACAAAACACACGTAATAACACGAATCAAAATGCATCATCTTCCAAAACTCAGGGTATTTGACATAAGTTGACACGAAATTATAACCATTGCCTGGAAACTTATATGGTGAAATTGTGATAAAATAATTTAGTACTCACTAAAAACACGGTATGTCGCTAGTGGTAGGAAAAATAATTTTTAGAGGTTACTAGTTTATTTGGTTGCCTGTGATATGCATATAGGGTGTTTCCTAATTAATCTAAAAAATAAAAAATCGTTAGAAAACGTCTTAAGGCGGGCTCTTAATAAATATATTTATTTTTTTCTCGGCAACCGTTTGATGAACAAGAAAAACTCAAAAGATCAATTTTGTTGAAAAAGGATGGCCAGTCAAGAAAAAAATATATTTTCTTTAAAAAAGCAGTAGTGTACCATTTATGTTAAGCAAAATATCGATTTTTTTTAATTTTTAACACCCTGTAGATCAGAAAGGAAGTAATTTAGACCCAATGGTTATATAAGAAGTGTTTTAAGAACACATGAGGAATCACACCACAATTTTTTAGACTAATTAGAAAACACCCTGTATATTGTCAACTTGACAATGATTGTTGATAAATCAAAAAATACCTTTTCTGTGAAAAAAGCCCGATTTTCGCAGAAAAAATTTTGATTTTTATTGAATTTGGGCTTGCGTCTGCAAATACCCGGTATGTTTTTTAATATTCTATCTATCTAAATTTTAAATATCATAGTCAGAACTAGTTTTATTATTTATTAACTGTAAAAATGGTATACTTATAGGTTTTATCAAATATTGTGATTTACTTTCTACCTTGTAGTCAAAATTTATATTTAATAAACTGTAAAATATATATATTCTTATGTTTTACTAAAGTTACTCTGATATACTAATATATCAATGTAACTTTAAAACTAAATTCTTTGAAATCAAATATAAACATAAAAAATATTTACAGCAGAACATGCGAAGGCGCTGGGTTAAACGTAGTCTTTACTAAGAACACGGAGGGGCGCTTTGACCAAAATTTTACTATTAAGTTTCATATCTATCTTAATAGAAGATTATTTTCTTTTATCTATGATTATAACGCATAATTTGACAAAACTTTGACAAGCCTCAAAAATCTAAAGGCGAGTTTATACACATCGGCGTCCGTTTGTCTTTCTGTCAAACCAATAAAATTGAAATATGATCTGTAATTTTTGAAATAAAGCAATAAAATTGGTTAAAAACTTTGAATAAGAAGACTAAGGAAGGAGCATAATGCTATCCATGTATTGATGCATGGTGAGCGGAAAAAGGACTCTAGGGTGGGGATCCTTGACAGTTCTGTTTGACGATTCATTTGACACATTTGAATTTGATTTGAAATTTTGTGGATTTGTCAGTCTTTGCGGAGCTTATTTTATATTATTTATTATTTATTCTACTACTTATAGTTGTATAAAGGTAGTAAATCTAGATGGAAATTGTGGCAGAACTTAAATTAACAATGACACTATCGCGATTTATCGAAAAAAAACTCTAAAATAGTTGGTTGTGTAGCGTGCGGTAGATCTCGGCAAAAATCGAGTGAAATAATGGAACAACTTTTCGCTAGTAAGTGACTATATAATATACATACGTGTAGTAAACCGATCATTTATGAAATTCACTTAAATTAACTAATTATATTTTTTTCTTGCATTTTTTGCTTTTATTTATTACTTGTCAAAGATTAGATGTCAAAGAATTTAGATACGTCAATTTGACTTACCTGCTTCAGTAGCGTATCGGATGTTTGTGTTAATAAATAATTATTAAAACTTATCTATTTTTATTATAATAATATGTTTTTATAACAATTTTAATAGCTACCAACATTTATTCACAACGTAATATAAAAAAAAAGTATTGAGTCTACCACACGTCTACCCTATATCATAGTTTTACATCTTTTAAATAATATTAGAACGGCACTGATAAACCGGAATTTAAGTCGGCCATATTTGAGTCCCATCGCGGTGGACCTAAGATTTTTGATATGCTCCTTCCTTAGTCTTCTTATTCAAAGGTTAAAAACAACAACAGACGACGCATGACGGATTTATATTTAAACGCATCCATAGCTAACTTAAAAATTAGTAGAAACTTTTTTTAGTAAAATAAAAAGATCGGTATGAACGTCATCTGCTTTTCTTCTGTCGTCTGTCGAAATCTTACCTGAGAAAAAAAAATAGAGTATATTATCATTTTACCAATTAATAATAATGCGTCAGCATACTTAACAACAATTCGATCCGCTTATTAAACTCAGGTCGCCGACACAAATCAACCGAATAATTTCCACTCGTTCCCAAGACAGAGATTTATCGCGCTCGACACACACAATCGCATCTACACCAGCCCTACGAACTAGTAGTGGTTCTGCCACGCAGCGGGAGTCCCACCCCACGAACCCTCCCCGTATACCCCCCTTTAGGCCGGCCCTGCATTCGCTTCATCAGCGAACTATCTGATTAGGGCGAATGCATCGTATCGTCGAACACAGCGCCGGGCTTGTGTATGTGTTGGTGCGTATATAAGGCTTCCCCGCCTATTAATTTAAGGGATTTATCGCCGTCCCGTGTCATTGTCTATTTCTATTTAGCCGACTATAGACGCCGCGCGGTAGAGCAATTCAATAGAGTCGATTGTGTTCCATTTATTTACCGTTTTGCGCTTGTTCCCCGTCTCTGGTCGAGTATCGTTTCGTGTTTGCCGATTGGATTTTGAGCCGGTCCGGAATAATTTAATATTTACTAGATGGTCGGACAAATATGAACTTGGAATTCGTTCTACCTGTGGAGTAGGTAATTAAATAGGAAATTTAATATAGTGTTGTGTGCCAGAATGTCAATTCAGGAGGTTTTGAGAGGGTGACAAATAAAATTCTCCTTGGTACATTCTAGATGTATGGTGTAACGTTTTTAGTTCGTTACATGTCTTTTTTATATAATATATGATGTCTGGCCTATCATCACCGGATTCCCTCTAGTTCAGGCCGGATAGTTTATTTGACGCGTAATTTTTACGTTCTCTAGTCGGCAGCCCTGCTATCGTTTCACTGTTCTGTGGAGGCGCTGTCAACATCGCTTCTGTCAACTCTCTCCGTGCTTAACTTCACTTGGCTTTGACCGTCCGACTGTCACTATCAAAAAATCCTTGCTTTGAGAAACTGCAATTATAAAAATCTTGCTGTATAATTTGAATCAGCTGCTATTTCGAAGTTACAGGTAAAAATAAGATATTATCTTTTTTGATTCGTTATTATTACTGCGTATTTTTAGGGTAGAGTTTTGGATGTCCCAACCTAACTTGTATTTGTATTTTGCTGGCACGTTGGCGTCCTTTTTCTTTTGTCCTCCAGAATGTTACATGGAAGAAAGGACATGTTCTTTATTATTTAGTGAGCCCTCGGAAGTAATTCGAGGTAGGTTCATTTTGTTTATTAGACCTTGTTTGATTTTGAACAAGAGTTTCATATTTTTAGGGTCCAAGGTACGGACTATTTCCAAGGTACAGACATTATCCAAGGTCCTAGTAGTGTTCCAAGGTACGGGTAGTGTTCCCTTGTACCATTATCTTATGGAGGGATGTCCCGTGGACGAGTGTCCCCAGTAGGAGTGATTTATCTTACATATAAAGTACCTCAGCGTGGATGTAGCTTGAGCCCCATGCTGCTTCGTTCCCATCTATAAGCCAGTTAGTAGTTACGGCTGTATCAATTCATCGTGTCCTCATTCTGGCCCCTTTTGTTGTATTGGATGTCCGAGTGCAGAGATATGAGCCCACCTCACGCTGCTACTCTTCGAAACAGTATTGCCTCAAGAACAGCTAAGTGTAGATTTAGGTTCTGGTTTTCAGTCGATTTTCAGTCTTAACTTTTTAACTAACGTACATTTTAAACGATATCGTACAGACATGTTTGGTGGTTGGATCGTTAAGAAGATTTATGTCGATTTAGTAGTTACAATATGATTTTAGGTTTCATTATATTACGCCTTGTAATAGTATTACTTTTTTGTAATATTATTATTGCACTAACATCATATAAAATATATCAAGTTAGTTAAAGTAATGCTACATTTCATATATTCTCTTAAACTTTACATGTCTTGTATTTTATCATAGTTTTTTTTTATAGATATTTAGTACAATTCTTTCGTTGATATATAACCACTATAATGATTATTAAAATTGTACAATGCTATTTACCATCACAGTCCATCTTGAATAAATATAGTCATTAGTTTTAAGTAATATACAACTGTGTTTTCTTTCTCTGTACATGCCTGGCGCCCAATATCTATATTTTTTTGTTTATTGTTATTGATTAGTTTTCTCTCTAGTGAAATACCTTACCCACGACTGCTCTCCGATGAAAAGCTGCCGTTCGCAGTGGTAATGTTTATAAAAAAACGCTACAATGGTGGTCCCGAGGTAGTAAAATATCTAAGATTGTTATTTAACAAGATTCTTGAAACATCAGAAAGTCCTCAAGAATAGCACAAAAGCGTCACAATTCCTATATTTAAAAAAATTGGCCCCGGGAGGCACGTATAGCTGCTCATACTAAAATATGTTAATAAAAAGTTGGTAGGCAGTTCTTTTAGTTTCAAAGTAAAGGAATTTTTCCAATTTTGGTCCGCGGTTATTTCTCCTATCCGCCACCTGGGGTCGCGTCCGATGGGAGTTTGGAGTTCTCCAAACGTATTTTCTCAAAAAGTGCGACTTTGACAGATTTTGATGTTACTACAAATTTTTAGAAAAAAGAAGACATTTTAAAGTTTATTTTAAATAACTACTAGTTTTAAACGGCAAGAAGTTGTTTAATTTAAATGGAACACCATATATTTTAGGAGAATCAGATGCACAATTTAATTGTCTATCAACTTGTATTATAATACATATTTCTTACCTATCTTACTTTATTCGTAGAAACCGTATTTCCTTATAATTTATACCTCAGTTACCAATATACCCATGGATTATTGACATTTTAGATTATTTTTAAATATGTAATAAATTTTCAAAGAGTACAGATACTAATATTGTCTAATAATTTTAATTATTTCTCTCTAATTTTATAAAGATAATAAAACTGTAAAAATATTTGTGAAAGAGGACCAAATAATATGATCCCAGTATTCGAACTACATAATTGACTTGATTAATAATGCTCCAAATATAAAAAAAATGAATTTGTGCGTCTTACCGGCTCTTTAGAGAAAGTAATCTACAACTGTGTTTTCTTTCTCTGTACATGCCTGGCGCCCAATATCTATATTTTTTTGTTTGTTGTTATTGATTAGTTTTCTCTCTAGTGAAATACCTTACCCACGACTGCTCTCCGATGAAAAGCTGCCGTTCGCAATGGTAATGTTTATAAAAAAAACGCTACAATGGTGGTCCCGAGGTAGTAGAATATCTAAGATTGTTATTTAACAAGATTCTTGAAACATCAGAAAGTCCTCAAGAATAGCACAAAAGCGTCACAATTCCTATATTTAAAAAAATTGGCCCCGGGAGGCACGTATAGCTGCCCATACTAAAATATGTTAATAAAAAGTTGGTAGGCAGTTCTTTTAGTTTCAAAGTAAAGGAATTTTTCCAATTTTGGTCCGCGGTTATTTCTCCTATCCGCCACCTGGGGTCGCGTCCGATGGGAGTTTGGAGTTCTCCAAACGTATTTTCTCAAAAAGTGCGACTTTGACAGATTTTGATGTTACTACAAATTTTGTTGCAAATATTATTCCTAATCTTAAATTGAAAACCGCGTTTCGCTAGCTACTGTAGTTTTGGAGTTACGATTTTTTTAAATTTTTAACCCCCTCCCATACCCCCTTAACAACCTCCCACCCCCACCAAAAATTAATAGCCAGATTCTCGGGTGCCACAGTATTTTTGTGCCAAATTTGGTTAAAATCGGTTTAGCATCATAGTAAAGGTGACCTCGATAAATATCGGTTATCGAATGGGACACAACAGAGTTAGCATGGTGTATTACGCTGATTATCGCGGAGACAGAGGGCGATATGCAGAGACAGCTTCATAAATTCTATCGAGTAAGCCGAGTATTAAATATGATTATCTCCACAGAAAAAACTAAATGCCTAACTTTCTCTAAAGAGCCGGTAAGATGCAACCTGGTAGTAGAAAACATAATTATTGAGCAAGTATCACAGTTCAGATACCTAGGAATAGATATGTCGCACTACCATAATCCAGAAAAAGATCTGAGAAGCCAGGTAAACAGAGCAACGGCCATGTCAGGATGCTTGAGGCAAATAGTGTGGACCAACCCCTTCATGCGAACAGACAGCGAAATTAAAATTTATAAGACCTGCATCAAACCAATAATGACATAAAAATGGCATAGAAATCCGAGAGGAAAGAAACAAGACCAAAAGCATGTTAAGAGTCGCTGAAATGAAGAACCTAAGAACCATAATGGGGAAGACTAGAAGAGACAGAATTAGAAACACAAATACCAGACAACAATGTGGAATATAGGAAGTAGTGAGATGGGGTAGGCAAAGAAAAAGACAATGGTTCGCACACGTAAAAGCATGGAAGAAAACAGGCTACCGCGCATAGATCTTGAAGGAAAGCCCATGGGTAAGAGACAGCCGGGAAGACCTCAAAAAAATGGAAAGACAGTTGGCAGTCCATCTCCCGAGAACTCCTACAGAGGCAACCTTAAAATTAACAGATCGAAAGATCTCAAATAAGTAAAAGATGAAGAAAAAGAAGACATTTTAAAGTTTATTTTAAATAACTACTAGTTTTAAACGGCAATAAGTTGTTTAGTTTAAATGGAACACCATATATTTTAGGAGAATCAGATGCACAATTTAATTGTCTATCAACTTGTATTATAATACATATTTCTTACCTATCCTACTTTATTCGTAGAAACCGTATTTCTTTATAATTTATACCCCAGTTACCAATATACCCATGGATTATTGACATTTTAGATTATTTTTAAATATGTAATAAATTTTCAAAGAGTACAGATACTAATATTGTCTAATAATTTTAATTATTTCTCTCTAATTTTATAAAGATAATAAAACTGTAAAAGTGTTTGTGAAAGAGGACCAAATAATATGATCCCAGTATTCGAACTACATAATTGACTTGATTAATAATGCTCCAAATATAAAAAAAACTGAATTTGTGCGTGTATTAAATACTGTGTTAAAAAGTAATATCTTACAAATTTTATTTCATTTTTTGAGGAATGCTTATGTATAACAACGGAGACGTTCACATTCATAACTTATTATTATATTGATTTTTGATTGAAATTCAAATTTATTTAGAATAATTGTTGTATGTTGCAATAATATAAATTATACTACTTTATACAGAGCGTCTAAAACTTATATTAACTATTAATTATGACAATTAAGTACGTAATTAATATTTGGGCGGAAATTATGGTGGTGTATTTAATCGGTATACTCTTTTACAAATATTAAAATAGTTTTCTTTATGTATACAAATAGGCTAGATATTTTATGTACATTTGTTGCTTTAAAAAATTAAAATGTCAATATTCCACGGGTAGAAAAACTTCAGTTCAATATTTGGCTTTAAAAACTTAAAGACGCCTAGAGAAAAGAAGCATCAAAACTGTCACTGCATTTTCACAATATCGTAAATATTTCAAAAACGGTAATATTATAGTGCGGTAAACCTAAATCAAATTTGCCTTTATTATAATCGAAGAAACTAAAAATGTAATAACTTACAGGGTATTCCATTTAAAAAAATACAATTTTGAGATTTTTTCTTTAATTGGAACACTATGTATATATAAATTCGGGTCAGAACGTCCTACGACGTTGTCCGATGCCTAACTTCCACCCTGTGCGATTTTCCCATTGATCTTCGGTCAGATTTTTCTCGCTCATCGACCTTCTTATTCGCTCATCGACCTTCAT
This sequence comes from Sitophilus oryzae, assembly GCF_002938485.1. Taxonomy (NCBI): domain Eukaryota; kingdom Metazoa; phylum Arthropoda; class Insecta; order Coleoptera; family Curculionidae; genus Sitophilus; species Sitophilus oryzae. The sequence goes on along the minus strand of NW_022147287.1, from coordinate 2,808,621 downwards.
CCATGTTTTCTCGGGACGTCCTCTCTTTCGTTTATCAGGTGGTATCCAATGAATGACTTGTTTTGGAATTATTTCATTGTGCATTCTCTGAACGTGGCCATACCATATTAATTGTTTTTGTTCTATATCATTTACTATTGTTCCCTCTATTCCCATCTGTTGTCTAATGTCTTCATTTCTGATCTTATCCCTCCGTGAAATTCTCATTGCTCTTCTAATCGCGTCCATTTCTGTTGTCTCTAATTTCCTTTTATTCCTTTCAGTGAGTCGCCATGTTTCACATCCATAGAGTAATATGCTTTTAACTAGTGTCTCGTATATATTATATTTCCTGTTTTTTGTAATTTCAGTGCTCCATAGAATGCCATTTATGCATCTGAAAACTCTTCGTGCCTGTATTACTCTGTTGTTTATTTCTCTATCGTCCGTTCCATCCCCTGTAAATATCGATCCCAAATATCGATCCCAGTAATCTTCACATGCCCTAATTTCCATATTATTGTCTAAAATAAGATTTTCTGTATTAGCTCCAATTGGAAGGTATTTTGTTTTTTTTTCTGTATTTACTGTGAGACCCCATTAAGCATATTCTTCAATTATTTTCCGCACCATATATTCCATGTCATCTTTGTCATTTGCAATTATGGCCTGGTCGTCTGCAAATTGCAAGGTGTTACACTATGTACCTTTTGAAAATAATTTTAAATTGTAGATTTATAGTAAAAATCTAATCAATTGTGAATAACCCTGTATATTATATCCAGCTAACTCTTAATTAAACGAAAAAATCTGGATGGTAAACTGGATATAATAGAAGACTGATAGACTTTGGATGAATTAAGTTTCAATTATTAAGATTTTACTTCAAGTATACGTGATCTCATAAAAAAATTCTACCTTGAATTCTGTGCCTATTTTTCAGGTCATTTATGAATCTAAAATCGTAACCCCCGGTTTAATGGACCTTTCAAAAACCTGGCGCATTGTTTTCGAATTAGCGAGAGATTTAATTTCGTCAGCTGTGCTTTTAAGAACTTTTTCAGCCCACGAAGGCTGGCTCTCTTTAAAATTCGCCGCCAGTGCTTCAGCGACCGGTATCCTTCACTGAATAAATTCCGTTTCGAGTGTACTCACGAATTAATTTGCATTTGGAAAACGAGTTGCTTTTATGATTCTTTGCGTGATGAGGGTAAATGAGAGTGTACGTATTTTTTTTTTAATAAAACTGTCAAATGGGAAAGATCTACTTAAAAGAAGAAATATTATATTTCAGACGAAAATACACGTCAAAACGGTATTCCAAATAAAAGGTTGTTTATTTCCTGGCCCTTAACCTGCGAAAGTCATTTCATACATAACATAAGGACGCAAATCTACCAAAAAACAGGGTGTTCCATTTAAAAAAAACATATGTTATATCCGCCACGATTTTTTGGAACACCCGGTATATTTTGGAATAATTTTAAAATGTGCATATGAACTTTCCCTATAACTCAGGGGTCGGGTAAAGCAGGTGTGTGGCCGAAGGAAATATATATTATATTTCAGAAATCTGCCTAAGGCTTAGCCCGATCCTGTTGTGTTAAGCCACACCCAAAATTCCAAACACACGTGCTTTGATAACAGCTTGATTAAGGTTTGCAGAGCTTCAACATTTGCCATAAAATAGCGAGCAATTTGTTACAAAACCATATAAATTATATATCGCTGTAATCACAAAATTTCAATGTATTTCCGTATTGTAACGGAATTTTAAATTGTCTTTACTTTAGAGAAAATTTAGTCTAAATAAGGAATATTTTGTTGATGTTTGACCATCAAAATCTTAAAAATAAAGAAGTTGTCTAAAAATGTGTGTAAAAATACTATAATCCTCTTTTATCTTTAATTTCCTTCTTCATTTGCCTAAAAATACCTAGCCAGGTTTACATAAAACGTTAAATGTCGAACACTTATTTTGCTACTTTTTCTCGGACTAGTGAATGGACTGTTAACATTTTTTTGTAAATCTCAAAACAAATAAGATAATGGACTTTACTCTATCGATGATTCACCCTGTAGAGAAATTCTTACCTTGGCTAACTATTGCTAAATCATCGGCGTAGATTTTTGATCTGTTGACTTAGCGGGTGGTGATTTGTGTAGATTTGAAGGAAGTTGAATGGTGTTGGGGCTAAAACACTCTCCCTTGGTAGGCCATTCTTTTGAATCCTCCATCGGCTCCGGTCGCTACCCAACTCCACAAAAATGCTCGAAAGGAGAGTGCTCAGTACGGATGTCTTGTACAACTTGATAGTATTTCATAATGGTGAAAGACTATTTTGAATGAAAATCCTTCAACGATCAAAGGCACTCGGAGAAATTCTCAGGAGTTACGACCGAGAAAAATCAAAGTTTTTTATTGATTTATGAAAAATTCTTGGATTAACATGGGGTTTTTAACTTACCTTGAATAGTGTAGAATTTTTCTTCATGGAGTTGGTTGTTCATAACTACAAAATATATGATACGCATATATTTGGTAGTTATAATACTACAAATATTATTTAAAAAAATAAAAATCTAAAATGGTAGAATGTATCATTATTCAATTTTTTTAAAAAACAACGGCGCATGCAGATGCTGTGTCTAAAATAAGGAAACACTAGAACATCTCTCATTGAGTGCCCAGAGACGATAATCACTCGTGCCATATATTTTGGTATGACTGATATCGGATATGGAGAATTAACATCTGTAAAACCGTTACAGATACTGGCTTTAGTCAAAGCCCTGAGACTGTATGATGAGTTATAACTCAGGAATGGGGGAGATAATAGATGTATAATATCACAGTGACCCTCTTAACTTTCCCCCTACCATACAATCTACAAATATTTTAATTTTTTGACTCTTATTATTAAGCTTTATTAACATAAATATAATAAATATACAAACGTTGAATTCTTCCTTTTAAGCCATTATACAAATTAGAATAACCATAATCCTTTCGAAAGGGTCCATTTTTAAAGCCCAAAATTACTTCGGCGTAATAAGACCCATAGAGAAATGATTTTATCAAAATTTAATAAGAAAATCCGCAAGGATTTCGCCCAAGCCGACCAAACATCCATTAATTTCCACGGAGAAGAGGTTAGTGGAAGCAAAATGACCATGATTTTCAAAATAAGGCGGTTGATGAGTGCGCAAAGGGTCCCTGCGGGCGTTTAATTATACTTGACGGCGCCCTTTAATTTAGGGAACTTTTTATAAGACCGGCCCGGCCGTCGCTCTCCGCTCTCTGACTAATTGTGAGCGTATTCGGAGTCGGGCTTTAATATTTTATCTGCAAAATTGTGTTTTAGAGTCTGGTTTTTTCTTTATACCTCGAAAAACGAGTGAGAAAATTAAAGATAAAAATAGATTCGTGATTTATTGAGATTTTTTTTGGGATTTGTAATAAACTTACTAAAACCGAAAGTTGATTTAAACTATTAATATTTTTATCTGGAAAAGTATATTTAAGTGAGGCTAATTCTGAAAAATGATTGAAGCGATACAGATACTAGACATTATCTACCAACATAAAAAATCTACTAAATTAATTTTCCTTCAAAAGAAAATATTCCATTCTAAAAAAATACAAATTATATCTTGTACAGCTAACGTTATTTAAAATATAAAATTAGAAATTATTTTTAAACTTGTTATAAAATTTCTAGTAATTAAGTCTCTTAAGAAAAAGTCTCGGAAAAAGTGAACATTAATTAATTAAAAATTTCTTTGACGTTGAAATATTGGTAATTACATTTTGAACAGCAAAAACTATGTAATAAAAACATAAATTAACAAAAAAAAATGTTAAAATAATCTGTAGGTTAAATGTTATACCATGCGTCTAATAATATAGGATATAATTTTAAACTTTAGTAATAATATAGAGTAATTCCTATTAACATGTCAAAATAGCGAAATGTCAAGATGTCAATGGTACAGATGGTAGAAATGGTCAAATGTGGCATATACGGTGTAATTTTTTATTTCGTAAAACATTTTTTTCTTTCAGAGTGGCAAAAAAATCGCATACTCACTCTGTATACAAAACAGGTCACAATGCACTTATTCCAAACGGCTTCTCAGCTTTTCTCGCATAAAATGCAGCTCTCGTCTTGTGCAGTCTCGATAGCATCCGGCGAAATACGTGGAAATTCGCTTTCTTTGCCGTTTCCGGCTATTTTTCCCCCTAGTTCCAAGTCCCTCCTCGAAAGAAAGAACTAAAGTTTTCAGAAACCATTCACAATAACCGAATAAAACGTTCCCAGGCGCACAGGCCGTATTTTGTGTTCGAGTTGACTACAGAAATATGTTTAATTCCTTAGAAAAGAAGGAGGGCATTAGAGTCAGGAAAATGTTCTAAGAATGAACAATATAGAGGTAGTAGTAGATTTAAAATAAAATAAAAATATATTTCTAATGATTTAAGTCTACAAATGTTGCACAGTTTTCTAAAAGCTTTTATGAATATTTATTTTCCTTGTTTTTTTACATATTCATAGACAGTTTTTGTGCATAAATTTCAAATATATGACGAATCTACTTTGAAATAAAATGAATTAATGAAAGGATGATACAATTTAAATTACTTTTTTGCCTTTGACCATACTTTGACGCACGAGCTAGTGAGAAAAAAAGTGGTAAGGATCGCGCAAACATCAAAAACATTTGATTTAAAGCTAAGAAAAGCATTATAATAAGCTTGATACTCTATCTGGGTAAAAATATCATCTGGTTGTGTGCTAGGAAGTAAATTTTCACTAGTAATACCACTAGAGGTCAAATTATTTCCGGAAATTTTTTCTCGTCTTCGACTCGGGATAATTTTCAAAATATTCATGAGCGAGAAAAAATTTCCGGATTTAATTTGACCTCGTGTGGTATTCGGTAAGAAAATTCCATACCAAATTGTGTTTAAAAATCAAATAATTAAAATGTATTTTTCGATTTTTGGTCGATGGTCGAGTTCATTATTTAGTTACTATGGTAACTAAGTGAGACCCAAACCAAAGAATATACCTAGCTAGAAAAAGAATGGACTCTGCCATACTGAAAAATGGTCCTACAGAAGTGGCGCCATCTATTGAGTAGGGCTTGTTTTAAATGGATCGAAGCGCGGGCTTTTTAAATGAGCGTATTTATTGAATTTTACTCTAAAATAATTAAATTTGATATTAAATCTTATTTTTTACACAAATTCAACAATACTAATAACAAGTATCGTTGTTATGTGTAAAAAATAAGATTTAACAGTATAATTTATACAATTATTAAATAAAATTAAAGCCAAACATGTGAAATATTATTTATTATTTAAAGTTTTTATTTATAAGTCAAATATTTAAACAACATTTATTATAATAAAACAAGACCAACGTAATACGCCCAAAGTTTTGTAAATGGAGTAAATATAAATAGGTACTTAAATGATGGCAAAAATAAAAGACTTACATTATATTTTTAGGACCACAAACAAAAGGAATTGTCTAATTAAAACACATACACAACACATATAACAAATTATAGTTTGAAAAACGTTTTGATAATCATTTATTTGATAATATTATGCTTGGCGCTATGACAACGACAATATTTTTTGAGAATTTGACAATAATATGACAATGGCCGTTGGAAACTACAAATAAAATCTGATTTACGCCATCTGCCAATAACTAGTAGCAACTTCTTAACCTAAAAATTAATTGCACTACCACCTAGTGGCTAGGGCTGGAACTATTTTATTTGAGATTTCCGTGGAAACGGTGGAACCGCTTTTTTTTTTTTTCACTTTATCGCCCCTGACCCAAACCTAAAAACTATTTCAGTTTTGAAGCTGTCAAGCGGCACGACTTAAAAAAAAGTTTCGCTTCGGTCAAGAAAGCAAAGAAAATATTCGCCAGGAGCTTAAGCAGTTGAAACCCGCGAATACTAGGAAATCGAAGTCAAGCGTATGAAAGCAGTTTACAAACTTTTGCACAGAAAAATCGTATGATTTAGACAGAACGGATACACCTGTGGAAGAACTGGCGCTTATTCTTGAAGACTATGGGTTCAACATGCGAATAAAGAACTCTGAAGACTACAAGGAAAGTGTTATCAAAGCTTTATGGAACTCCACAGCCAAGCATAATAATAAAACTCAAAAATCAAAGTGCTAAATGGAAAAAAAGGAATAAAATAGTGTCTAAATATTATATATATTTTATTGGACATAGACATTTAATTCAGTCCATTCCAAGTCCTACATTTCGCCATTAAGAAGAAAGGAGGTGTTCAAAGAATATAGAAAACATCTCAGCTTTGTAATTGAAATGTATCAAAATTATCATGTAAACAAATAAAAACCAGACTCCCAAAAAGATATTCTGTCATTATAAACGTTAAAAAATTTCCAGTATAACTCGCTGTTGGGTGCCCACAAGGAAATAATTTTCACTAAAATTTATCCGTTGCCATGGTGATTTGTCAAAAAAATACGTTTTGATTGGTTAAAAATTACAGGTGTGGAATTTTCATGCATATTTTCATCGGTAGGTTTGTAGCTTCTGAATAGCGGTCTAGGTAAAGCATTTGGCTCATTTCCTAGCTCAGAATTAGAATTATTAGAGTTAAGCAACTCGTATTTCCGTTAGTGGACATCGTCATATTTATTTCAAATTTAAAAAAGGATTCAATTCGTTCACTTCAATTGATCCAAAAGAGATCTGGTTTGTAATACAAAAGCCAACAATAAGACTCTAAGTCTCGGTCTCAACATTTAATATGACGAAATTAAATTGTTACACGTGTTTCGCTCATACGAGCATTATTAGACAAATTTACAGATAAGGTCACACCACACACGTTTAAATCTCACATTGTAGCGTTTTTTATAAACATTACCACTGCGAACGGCAGCTTTTCGTTGGTAGAGCAGTCGTGGAAAAGGTATTTCACTGGAAAGAACTAATTAACAATAATAACTCGAAATTATAAATATTGGGCGCCAGGCATGAACAGAGAAAGAAAACACAGTTGTTTATTACTTACAACTAGTGACTATATTCATTCATGATGTTCTTTGCTGGTACATGACATTGTAAAGTTCTAGTAAATATATAGTAGTTATATGTCAAAGAAAGTGGTGTTAAGAGTTGTACTAAATCTTGAAAACAACTATGATAAAATACAAGACATGTAAAGTTTAAGAGAATGTATGAAATGTAGTATTACTTTAATTAATTTGATATATTTTATGTGATGTTAAATCGAAGATGTTGCAACCTTTAGATTCTAGAATCTATGTTTGGTTATTCATCTGTTAAAATAGTGCAATAATAATATCTATAAAAGTAATACCATTACAAGACGTAATGCAATGAAACCTAAGATCTAAATTATATTTTAAATATTAAATCGACATGAATGTTCTTAACAATCTAACCACTAAACATAGTCTGTACGATATTACTTAAGATGTACGTTATTGTTTAAGACTGAAAATGTGTTAAATGTTAAATGTAAGCTAAAACTTAAATCTAAACTTAGCTGTTCTTTATGTAATCTTGCTTCAAACAGTAACAGCGTGAGGTGGGCTCGCATCTCTGGACTCGGCCATCCAAATACAATAAAAGGGGCCAGAATGAGGACACCATGAATTAGAACAGCCGTAACTACTAACTAGCTTAGGGATGGGAACGAAGCAGCTTGGGGCTCAAGCTACATCCACGCTGGAGCACTTTATATGCAAGAAAAAAACATTCCTACTGGGAACACTCGTCCACAGGACATCCGTACATAGGATAATGGTACAAGGGAACACTATCCGTACCTTGGACCATAACCTAGGACTATAACCTTGGAAATAGTCCGTACCTTGGACCCTAAAATACGAAACTCTTGTTTAAAATCAAACAAGATCTAATAAACAAAATGAACCTACCTCGAATTACTTCCGAGGGCTCACTAAATAATAAAGAACATGTCCTTTCTTCCATGTGACATTCTGTAGGACAAAAGAAAAGGGACGCCAACGTGCCAGCAAAATACAAATACAAGTTAGGTTGGGACATCCAAAACTCTACCCTAAAAATACGCAGTAATAATAACGAATCAAAAAAGATAATATCTCATTTTTACCTGTTGGTTTGAAATAGCAGCTGATTCAAATTATACAGCAAGATTTAAATAATCACCATTTCTAAAAGCAGGATTTGCAACCGTGGCCAAAAACAAAGTGAGGTTAAAACGCAGAGAGGCGCCTTGACATATGACAAGGATCTTGACAGCGCGCGCCTCCACAGAACAGTGAAACGATAGCAGGGTTGGCGACTAGGGAACGTAAAAATTACGCCAAGCTTGCCAAATAACTATCCGGCCTGAACGAGAGGGAATCCGGTGATGATAGGCCAGACATCATATATTATATATAAAAAAGACATGTAACGAACTAAAAACGTTACAACATATTAAAACAACACTGTTGTTTTAATATTGACAAAAAATGTTGAGACCGAGACTTAGAGTCTTATTGCTTTGGCTTTTGTATATTTATTTCAAACTAATAATCAACGAGAATATTCGTATAATTAAGCATTCAAAATGATTTCTCTTCTTAAATATATATAAACTTTAACATTATAAGGAATTTGCATAAAAGTGTGTATTTTCTGTGGTACTCCACAAAATTTGCAGGCTATATTAGGGAAATAAAAAATGTAGAGATTACAGAAATAAATTAAAAATAACATTTATATTAAATCAGCATTATATTATGTCACTTTTTGAAAGACGTCCTACAAATCCTCCAATTTAATAGCTGTCAGTAAGAAATTTCACTTTAAATATGCGCACATAGTGTACACTTTTTAATTTATAAGCTACAGTAATACATACTTTACTTATTTATCCTTCAAGCCTATTAGCTTGATTATTAAAGATATTATTTATTTATATTTAGTTACCCTTTATTTAATGTATTAAATATTTTGTTAATATAAATCGATTAATGAACGGTACCTTTTTTGTAATTAAATATAACAAGATTAAATGTTAATATTAATCCCAGGATTCAGTAATTTAAATGTAAACAAATACGACTATGGTATTCCAAAATACCATATTAATTGGATTATTTATTAATATCATTTTAGTAGTACTGATTTTTACTGCTCAGTTTGTAATTCCTAATTCCTCATAATAAAGGTAACATAAATTATCAAATTGTGTACAATTTATTGAATTATCTGAAAGGAGAAATATCCATCTTATCCGATAGTCAAGCAGCTTTAAAAGCGATCAACACAGTAACAATCAATTCGAAGTTGCCGAAAAACGCTTGCTTGTGAACTGCAAGCAAATCTATAAAATAAAATAGTTATTTTTTGTAAATACTGCTGGCGTTAATAAAAACGGAAATTAATTGTTAGCAGTTGGGTTAGGTTACCACACTGAAACCTAATATTTTTTTAAGCAAATCGAAATATTATAAAAAATGTTAATTTTAGATATACCGGGTGCGTTTCAAAAGTGGCTCACCCCTATGACTTTTTTATTTTTTCAGATAAAAAAACGAGATTTGGTATATTAGTATATAACATAAATTGGAATTGATTGACCGGAAATAACTACAACTTTTGATTTTTAAATGGCACCCTCGGTATTTTTTTTACTTTATTCGATATGAAAATGACATTCTGAATAGAATGACGTATAACATGCCAACTTTTGACATTCTCGCTTAATTAAAAATTGTTCTTTGAATTTCAATCTAGAGTGTAATGGCTATGTTAAAAACACTAATTTTTAATAAAGGAGTCTGGGAAAAATAGATTTTATCGCCTAATGTTTTTATAGTCTTGTACTGGCCGGTGAAAAATGTCCAAATCGTATTTTTAATAATCTCTCTCTCTCTCTCTCTCTCTCTCTCTCTGTCTATATTCCTACAAGAGGAGTGTACTGGTTAGGTAATGTGTGAGGTTTGTCTCCATAATTCCCTGTCTTGTATGTACAAGCACTTTTAATCATAGTATCTGAATTTTTTCAAATGGAACGAGGGTGGCTCATTAGCATATTTGGAAAAGCATTTTTTTACGAATAATTTGATACTACACACTTGGTATTTCGTGTCAAATTTTCGTTATGAACCGCACGTTATAATTTCAAATTAACCATATGCGAAAATGTCAAAAATTGACATATTATATGTCATTTTATTGAGAATGTCATTATCAATCAAATAAAATAGAAATATAACTACCAAGGGTGCCATTTAAAAATCAAAAGTTGTAGTCATTTCCGGTAAAACAGGAAGTGACAGAAAACAATTGAATACGTCAATCAATCCTAATTTATGTCATATACTAACATACGAAATCTATTTTTTTTTAACTGAAAAAAATAAAAAAGTTATAAGGGTGGGCCACTTTTGAGACACACCCGGTATAACATTATACACAAAAAGTTATAGAATTTTAAGCAGAATCTAAAATAAAATAAAAAAAATAGGCTGTTCCATTAAAAAAAAAACATGTTATATCCAACATTTTTTTGAATCACCCTGTATACTCTAAAATACTTTTATAATGTGTATGTTAACATTTTTAACATTCACAACCTATAACTTTAATATTTAATTTATTTTTGTAAACCTCCAAACAAATGAGATAATGGACTTTTACCCTATCGTTGACTCACCTAGTACAGCATTTTTAGTTTTAGCATTGTGAAAATCGCATCTTTGTATCTTTACTCATAAACGAGAAAACTTATAAAACACACTAAAATTGAACACCCTGTACAGGGTGGCTCGAATTCGACGCTCATCATTGGGATTTCGGAAACCGTAAGAGATACAGGATCGGTTAAATGGAGGCAAAGTTGCCGTATTGCATTTTTTTGCCTAAAATATTCTGGTGATGGAATTTTCTGTACGAAACGTCGGCAAATATCAAAGTGACTATATATAGTGTTTTAAGAGTGATGAAAGGATATAATTAAATTGAAAAAAAAATCAGGTCCGTATTTAAAAAAATTAAGTTGATGATGATCGCCAGAAGCCGAAACGTCTGAGTCAATATTTAATCACACAGCGTCATAGAGCAGAAAAAGTGGCCATGAAAATGTGTTTTTCATTTTAAGCTATATATAAAGCCAGGAAACAGTAGAAAACAAAATTGAAAATTCCGTTTTTTTTTTCGAATATATTCGGCAGTATTCGGAATTTTTCAAAATGCAATAAGGCATTTTATTGAGCATAAAATTGCGCAACTCTGCCTCCATTTAACCGATCCTGTATCTCTTACTGTTTCCGAAATCCCAACGATGAGCGTCGAATTCGAGCCACCCTGTACACTCCCATTCTTACAAAATGACCAACCACAGTTTCCAATAAACTCGAGAAAGATTTAAATCAGTCGGCAGTGAGAAAATTCGAACCCAACCCGCAAACGGACAGCCGGAAACATCCCTACTAAACTAGAAAATGGGAAACAGAAGGGTGACATCCGGGATTCGAGACGAATGGAAGGCGGCGAGGGGTCCCTTTCTGTTGTAACAGGGTTAATTTCCGAAGCGGCCGGCAGGCAGGCAGGGCCCCATTTTGATTACAAAACGCCGGAGACTGTTCGCCACTGTTGTTGTTGCCTAATATCGGTCCGAATTCAAATTTGCCACAGTAATCGCGACGAGGCCGGGACAGCTGCGCTGCTACATCAGCGGCACGCTCTCCGACGCCCTGGATTACAAATGAATCCGTGTTTCGCGTTTACGTTATCGATTGGATGCGACGAGGAGGACGATGGGGAAGTGGAGAATGCCAGACGATCTTTTCTAGAGACAATCCTCACCAAAAATTATTTATTCTAATAGAAAGATGCAATAGCTAAGGTTCGATACCGCTACGATAGTTCCTTTCCACGTATGGGGTAAAATGTAACACATTTTTAGCTAAAATACAGGGTGGTCCAAACTGTATTACGGAAAATTCGGCAGTATATTCTGCAGATAAAAATAAGTAAAAAAGTTCGTATAAATGTATGTCCTAAAATGCTTAGTTTCGGAGATATAGCGTGTAGAAGTTTCATTTTTATTTCGATTTTTCCAAATAATTTCTGAACTAACGTCAATATCTGTATGAAAATTGGTATCTGGAAGTTTTTTGATATGAGAAATTTGATTCTCATGTCAATATGACTCCTATTTGTAGACAAAAATATACACTTCCGTGATTTTTTACGTAAAAATCGTTTCTTGGTAAAAATCGCTACGAGCAACCGTTCTCCAGATATTTAGAATGGAAATAGGCAATACATGTCATTATTGACAGAAAATAAACACGTTGAGTAGATAGTTATTTTACCTGAAAGAATAAATTTGGGAAGTTTTTATTTTTCTAAATTTATCATAAACTTTTTGCACAAAAACATTTCAAATCTATGATTTCAGTCTAATAACTTATTTAGTCAACATGTCAATTTATGTCAATAATGATAGGTATTGGTAATTTCGATTCCAAATATATCTCGAGAACCATTACTCGTAGCGATTTTTACTAAGAGACCTTTTTTAAGTAAAAAACGTTCTTAATGTACATTTTTTACTCAGTAGTTTTATACAGGTACGGACGAAAAGTTATTACTATTCAAACCAGTTAAAAAATATGTAGATGGCGCCCTCTACAACTAGGAGTCATATTTACATCAAAATCCCAAATTTCTCATGGCAAAAAACTTCCAGACACCAATTTTATACAAATATTGACGTTACTTCAGAAATTATTTAGAAAAAATCGAAATAAAAATGAAACTTCTACACCCTGTATCTCTGAAACTAAGCATTTTAGGACATACATTTATACGAGCTGTCGAAGTTTCGGGAATACAGTTTAAACCACTCTGTAGAGCGATTTTTTTTAAATCAACTGAAATGCACCAAGATTGTCTGCATTCTAGAGCTATCAGACACAAACTAAATGACACAGCATATTTAAAATTTAGCAGTCTATCAATAGATAGCATTTGACAGAAGCAGTATAGCATTTAAAATTACTGCGTGGGATATTCAAACAGTTATTGGCAAATAAACGTCCGATTTAACTGTCATTAATTATTAGAAATAGTCGTTCCATAATACGGACAGACAAAAAACGAAAAAAAAACGGTTTTGCGTCAAACGGACATAAAAATAAAAAGTCTCCATTTTCCATTTTCTAGTTTACTACGTATAGCAATACATAGCTATGTGCATTTGGAGCGGAGCTGTCGTTTTGGTTCGGGCCGCATTAAAAATTGCTGGGAATCACTCGCGCTTATCGTAATGGACTTTTATTGAAAAATATTTTTGGGCGTAGCGTAGAACAATATCGGCGGCATCGCGGTTGTTTTTTCTCTTCATTAGAGGTTGTTTTACGTAGACTTTAATTCGGGAAATAATTGAAACAGATGAAATTACATGGTTACTAGTTATGTTTGTTATCGTATGTTCATTATGATTTAAAAACGCAAGTATTAGTGTTTTAATAAAACACGCTTTTAGATGTTTCAATTTAAATGAGAGAAATTTTATCTCTAACATATACAGGGTAAGTCTTAAATAAGTGCAAATATTTTTAGGGGGAGTATATTTTGACCCCAGAAACACGATTATGAGGGTTTTTTTTTTCACAAAAAAAATTGAAAATTTGGATTTAGTAAAAAACTATAATTTTTTGATAATATGGCAACATAGGTAGCAAGTCAAATTTACAAGAAAGACAATCCAAAAAGTTCCAGTGGTTCTCAAAATTGAAGGGAAATATTTTTTTTGCAATTTTCAGAGGAAAACAACTCGGTTATTTTAGACTAATTTGAAAAACGGTAAAGAGAAAATATGTTTCTTTTATCAAGATCTACCAACTCTCAAAATGTTTGCAATTATTTAAGACTCGCCTTGTATAATTATCTCTGATCTTAACTAATAATTTAAGATTTGCTGATGGTATAGTCTTAATTGCCAATAGTCTTGAAGAGCTACAAGCACAAATTAACGAACTAAATACGGCCAGGAATAAAATAGATCTCAAAATGAATTCAGCAACAAAACTAAAGTAATGTAGAACGAACTGGTAGACAGAAAAGGCATTCTAGTAAATAACGCAACACTGGAAATAGTAGAAGAATATATATATATATATATATATATATATATATATATATATATATATATATATATATATATATATATATATATATATATATATATATATATATATATATATATATATATATATATATATATATATATATATATATATATATATATATATATATATATATATATACACTGGAAAAGTCTAGAGATATTACAATTTTATCCAGCCATCGTCAGTAATTTTATTTTTTGCATTTCTGATATAGTAAAATTAAAATAAATAAATGGTTTAGAGGACGTTTTGAAAAAAAAAATATAAAAATTGTAATTGCAATGTAAATTTTCAAATCTACATTGATTTTTAATGAACTCAGACAAATACACAAAATATTGTTTATTCTAAACTGTGAATTAAAAAAAAAGAAGATAAAACCATTTTTACTTAATAAAGGGTATGGCTTCCTCTACTGTTCATTACAGCCCTACATCGTCTCTCCATGCTCTTGATCAGGTTGTCGATCTCTTCTTGAGGTACAGCCTGTCACGCTGCATTCACGGCCCGAACCAGATCCCTACGAGTTTCACGAGGCATACCCATTCTCAAAATTCTTCTTTGGACCGCGTCCCATAGGTGCTCGATGGTGTTGAGGTCAGGAGATTGTGCCGGCCAGGGTAAGATGTTTAATTGATGAGCATTGATAAACTCGCTTACCACTCTGGCTATATGATGCCGTGCATTGTCATGCATGAGAATGAAGTTTCTCCCAAAATCATTGGTATATGGTAACAGGACAGGCTCAACAATTAAATCACGGTATGTGATTCCTGTTAGAAACCTTTCAAGAAAAACGAGATCGTTTTTCGGCCTAACTGGACTCCTCTCCAGACCATAATTGTTCCACCTTGATAAGGGTGCACTTCCTGAACATGATCCAACCGAATAAAATTTCCTGGTTCTCTCCATACCCTAAGCCTTCTCGAATCCGGATGAATTCCAAAGCGTGACTCATCTGTGAAGAGAACATTGGCCCATTGTTCATTCGACCACTGAACATGATCTTGAGCCCACAAATATCGTACCTCTCGATTTCCTCTCGTTAAGGGTTGTCCTCTCGGTAGTATCATTGAAACGGATATTGAGTTATAATACCTCCTAAGTTTAAATAAAAAACAAAAGAATAAAAAGTAAGTAGTTTTTTTTTGGTTTTTTCGCGATTTTCTTGGAGAATTTCTTTTAATAAATAGCAGAGAAAAGAAGTTTTTAAAAGTTTTAAGATTATTACTTATTCTTTTATGAAAGCGCCGAATTCTTTCTTAAGTTTATTTTAGGGAATAGTTTTTCAGATTAATATTTAGCTGGAGTATTGAGTTTTAACCCAAATAGTTTTTCCGGTAGAGAATTTCTCTAAAATACCGGAAAGAATAGCGCAGGAAGATTTTTATAGAAATAAAACAATATCTTTTTTATAGTGTTTAAAGTAACATTTGTATTGATACCGTGCTGGCAACTGTTACTTTTGGGTCGGCATTTACATGTGTGGAAGTAAATCGCATAAGGATCTTATTAAGTCGGAGTGAGAGAAATGCGACCGACAGACGCGACGCGCGATGGTGTGCTGTTGCGGCGTTGCCGATACGCCTTTCCCCATCAAGTAAAGTAAAATCACGATCGCAAACCGCTTATTTTTAAAAGACCTTTTTTTTCAAGAGATAACTAGATAAAATCATTAGACATGTTTCTGAGCATCTGAAATGGAATTATAAGGATATCGTTAAGGTGTCATTTTTTTTATAACGAGAAAACGTCAGTAATCGCGATAATTTAAAAACTCAACTTTTAACACATAACAAGCCATTACTCAAGAACCACTTGAGATATTAAAACTTTTTTTATTTTCAAGATCAGATATTTTACAATATGTTTACATAAGAAAAATTCGATAAGGTTGTTTTTTCCATTCAAAAATTGTAAACAATCCATCCATTTACTTTTAGAGCATAGCAATTTTCAGCAATCGTGTAATTTTTTTATTGATAAAGATTTTCACATACTGTCTACAAAGAAAATACAGCAGAAATATTAACAAAGTTCTTGAAAAAACGTCAATCTATTATTTCTAATAGATTTCGAGATATCGATTTTTGAATTCAGAGTTCTTATAGCGCGACCACTATCGAACACCCACTCAATTCCACTTATTTTTACCAAAAATGCAAGTGTTTCTAGCTTGCACTTAAAAAAATTCAAGCTATAGGGAAAAGTACAACGACTCGTTAATAAATAAACAAATCAAGTATACGTAATTAAATCGTGAAGCTGAACGCATCACGTACACCTTTCTCTAGAACTTTAAGTACTGACAGAGGTATTGATTGGGTCGACCGGTCAACTGCGACAAATCTGCTATATCCCCTTCCACGTCTCTTAGCGATGTGAACAGTTTCTCGGTTTATTTCATACGTTTGGCAACGTGTTTACTGTCCTCTCTTTGTTCAGTACATTATAAACGCATTATACTCTTCTTATATACGGAAATCTCGACCCAAGACTAACCTTTGCCAGCCCTTAGTATAATAATATATACAGCCTTTCTACGCTATGAAAATCAATCGTTTGAAAGCTAAGTTTTCGAAACTAACTATAGCTTTTTCATATAAAAATTATTTTTGATAGATATTATTAATTTACTTATAAAATGCAATATTTTACTAAAAGGATTTTTACTTTTTTTTTACTATGCCCTATGGCCTGGTGAAATAAATTAATATGACAGGAGTATGCAAAATGCCAGATATTTTTATTTGAAAAATGTTTACGTTTTTATATTTGTGAGTCTTTTTATTTATTAATTAAATTTTATTACATTAAATAATATTTAGATAGAATAAAAAGAATTGACACATTTAAAAACAGTTGGGATTTATTTAATTTTATTTTGATAACTTTTCTTCTCCAGTATTGACAAACTATGCATTTTAAAATATATTTTCGATGATCGTTTGAAAGTGTAGATACTTATGTAAATATGACAATAACATTGCAAAATAAAATTACTATACAATTAAATAACTTTAGTTTATAAACTAACTTTAGTTTATAAACTAACTTTAGTCTATAATCATCTGCTGATGATGCTAACATGGTTAGCGAAACGCGCGTCCAGTGTAAAAGTAAAAGTGTTTTGGTGTATTGTGGTAATTTAGTGTAATTTTATTTTGCTGTGTAACACCAAAGGTTCCAACCCTCAACTGTAATAACATTGCACTAACACTGTCTTTAATTTTTTACATTTTAAACGTTTCGGTTAAATGAATTCATCTTTTTCAAGTGTGAACTAATGTAAATAAATAAAAATAGTGTGAACTAATGTAAATAATAATACGCCAAGCGCTTTTAGACGCTCAGCGTATAATATGACGTTAATTTTCGCTTAGCGCGCACTTAACTACCGATTTGGGTATTATCATCTGACGCGCTTAGCGTCTTTACTGATTGCGCTAAGCGATTCGAAAACGGCAACATTAAAGGATGATTTTGCTTGTCGAACTCTCAGTGAAAATAGAAAAAAATTGTGATTTTGTGCGTTCTCTTGCTTTTTAGTAAAAATTACTTCTTCTATAAATTCCCCAATAAGTAATTGATAATTTACGACTTGACAGCTATGAATATTGTTCAAAACATGAAAAATGCTAAGGAGCGTTTTCAACATTTCCCAAGGTATATTAAGAATATACATACATACATATACTGCCATTACTCGCTGACGAGTATTCGATACGCATCAAAAGATGGTCACGCAAGGCGTTTTCTTTCATGAGCTTTTCTGTGACTAAAAAGCCCGATACGTGATGTTATTTGCCTACCGCACTCCGGACATTCAAAAATCTCATTGCTTTGTTGCCTCTTTACTTTTTGGTTGTCGCTGTTAACTGAGTTTACAATTCTTCTCCATTCTTCTGTTCTAAATTGTGAGCTGCTTCTTCCCAATGATTCTGCATGTTAATCCCCTTTAAGTTTTCATGGAAAATGTCCTTGTACCTTTTGAGTGGTCCACCCGGCCTCCTCTTACCGTCTAGAAGCTCACCGTAAAGCAGAGATTTTGGTATGCGGTTTTCTGGCATTCTGCATACGTGACCAGCCCATCTTAAGAGGGATTTTGTAACCATGACTTCAATACTCTCGCAGTTAGCTTTTTCAAGGACCAGTTGTCTAAGGTGTCTCTGTTGCAACTTGTTTAATGCGTTCATGTGTCGGCGGTACGGCACCCAGGTTTCGCTCCCATATAACATGGTGGGGATTATAATTGCTCGGTACACTGCAAGTTTCGTTTTTGTACTCAAGTCATGATTGTAGAAAACCCTGTCTTTTAATTTCCAGAATGCTCTTGAGGCGCTGTTAATCCTGTGCTGAATTTCAGAGTCGATATTGGCCTTTTCCGAAATCAGACTGCCGAGGTAATTAAATTCCGCTACATATTCCAACAGTTCTTCTCCGATTTTTATAGCATTATTATGATCTTGTGGGGGAGTGCACATGATTTTGGTTTTGTCGATGTTTAGCTCAAGGTCCAAAGCCTCGTATGCCCAGGTATATGTGTACAACATTTCTTGTAATGGTTGTATCGTGTTTGCAACTAGAGCGCAGTCATCAGCGTATTGAAGTTCTGTGATGAATTTTGTACGTGCTTTTGCCCTGAGTCTTTTTATGTTGAACAGACCGCCGTCATATCTGTATCTAATGCTCAAAATAAAAAGAATAATGACATATCCATAGAAAAATAGGTTGACGAAACTAAACAATAGGTTATGAAATTCACGTAACATTAACATTTTTCATTATTTTATCACATTTGACTATTCAATACCTGATAAATTGCGATGCTGTCAATATTTGCCTAACTCGAATCCAAAAAACGATACGCACGTCAACAAGAATACCAAAATCGACTGCTTGGCGTTCCGCTAATCGCATATTTTCGCTCACCGCTTTAACAGCATATCGTTTTTATCAGAACGTCATTCAATAATTGTTTCATATTTCTGAGTTTAAAAACAAAACACAACGGTTCTGAATTCCTTTAAAACCTTTATTTAAAAGTATAAATATAAAGCAAACAGTAATTACACTAAATTAGCGACGTTTTAAAGAAAAGCCACGCTCCGCTGCTCTCAGCGTTCTCCGAATTAATCCGGAACTGCACGAGAAAAATTAACCCGAAGGAGCCGGGATCCATCTTCATTAGTTTGATGGATAAAAGTTTCCATTATGGCCGCGAAAACGCTTCGGAAATTATTGCCGTACAAGCGACGAAAGAAGGCAACATCGCTGAATTATGATAATGGTGCGGAATATTTATAATAACGTGTCAAATATAATTTTATTTATGACGTAAATCTGTTAAAGTACGCGCACACTGACCAGAGTCGCACGCGCCTCATCGACCGAAGAAAAATATTGTTTGTGTTATACTTTCAATGAAGGTGCGTACACTAGTCAGAGCCGCATCGCTTCATTTAATCTATGTTATCTTCGGTCGATGCGGCGCGAATGGCGCGTGCGGCTCTGGTCAGTATGCTCGTACCTTTAGACCTTTTATCAGCTTTGTTGTTTGAGAATTATAAAATGCAAAATCAAGACTTAGTTCCGAACGAAATGAATAGAATAACTCGGCAGAAGCAGAACGGCTCTAGCTAGGAAAAGAACGATCCCATCAAAAACATAGAATGTCAAAGAGTGGCAGGTCTCGCAACACAATTCTTTCACTATTAAAAGTTGTGAAATCTCATGGAAAACCAAGTCAGTTTATTTTATTTAGTCTCTTTTAAGCACCTATTTAACATTTTTTTTTATAAATTATTAGTATCAGTATTAGTCATCTTTACTTCTGTAATAATTATAAGGTTCGTTCCAACCTGCATAGAAAACAGATTTGCAACAATTTGCAAATCTTGTCCAATGCGCATGTCTGGAAAATTAATTGTTTTCTGACCAATTTGAAACTAGAGTAGGAACACCTGCTTAACATTTTGTCTGTCAAGTGTCAATTTTAAATAAAATAACATAACCTAAAATTCGTCTAAGGCAATATTGAGTAAACAAGGTTGTTGCTGTGGTTGTTGTCTCTGAAAAAACTAGGAAAATGGCTCAACAAGGTAATTATCTTTAAAGAAAATACCAATTTCAGCAAATGATTATTTTATATTTTACTGGATGCAAAGTACGAATATTGCCATATTGGCCAACTTGGCTATTAAAATGCTTGCTTATTTCAAACCTTTCAGCTATGTACGTTATTAGCACTTTGTCTTGTAAGCCTAAAATATTCAAAGAAAACTTCATTGGAATATTGAGGCACGGTTTCCTCTGAAAATATTAACACAATAAGAGATTAGATACATTTATGTGCAGAAATGTCGATTTTACCTAAATAATTTTGATTATAAATTCTGTGCTCATCTAGTAGCAATTCTAAATCCTCCTCATCACTACTTTCCATGGTCGACACGTCACTAATCTCACTACTATACTCTTCGTCACTCATGATATCTATTCACAAGTCTTTAATTAGTTAAACAGCCCGTGGTTATAACGGTAATACGCATGCGTCGGATAAATGATACGAGAAAATTTTGCAAACCGTTCTGACAGTTTTCAAACAGTTTTCAATTTAAGATGGAACACAAAATTTGGAACGCTTTTCAACTTCAGCGCAAACTCCTTACTGTAAGAAACCGTTTTTTACGCGGGTTGGAACGAACCTATAATGACTTGGCAATTGCGCACCACCATAGTCATAAAAGAATAATCTACCTTCTCGATAACTAAACAGTGCCTTTAAAAATAAAGTTTTTTAATTAGAATAGAATATCATATGGTGCAATTGCCAAGTCAATATAATTATTACAGAAATAAAAATGCCCAACAAACATTTGAAGTTAAAATTACGTTGAATTAACCACCTAGACTATTATTAACCAACTGGAAATTGATCGAAATCGGGGAATAAAAGTAAAGTAATTTTGAAGTTAAAAACAGGTTAACAGGTTATGATGTCTGGTAAGAAATATGGGCTATGAAGTCAAAAATAACCGACCTGAGGTCATAACATGGTAAAATATAGGTAAATTTTACTAAAAATAGACCTAATTTATACTACCTACATTTTAACATGGCAAAGAAAGAGAAAGAATAAGGTAAAGTATTTTTCTTTTTAATATGTGTATGTAAATGAATTTCCCAATAATGAACCAGGAAGACAAAAAAGTATAATAACTGGCATGGCCGTTTGAACATTAATCCAATATGGATGAAATACCTACATAATATATGCACTTCCTAGTAGATGTAAATAAGTTATCCAAACCAAACCTGCATCCTGCATGACATCGCACACTTTACCGCCACAGACCAGCAACATAAGCGAGAGTTTCGAAAAAAGTACAGTTGTCAAGGCTCAACTACTAGAGCGTGCAACATAGAAGTATTGAAAATGAGTAGTTCAGAGGAAGAAATTATTATTTTAGCCATGTTGTGTGAAGAAGAGGAGGAAGAGAAGGAAGCTAAGAAAAAAAGAAGATTTTGGGTTCACCCTATAAATCAAAAGAGAAAGCAATATGGCGAATTTCATTATTTGTTTCCTGAATTAAAAAGATTCGAAGAAAAGTTTTTCCAATATTTTCGAATGTCACAAATCAAATTTAATTATTTTTTTTTGCTATCGACTCCCATATTGCATCTTTTCTTTCTTGGTCTCTATATATAAAATGCTTGGCTCGTATCGCACAGCTCTGAATACTTTTGTACCAGTAAAATAAGCTTTTTTTCATTCATATTTAAAACGATTTAAAGGTTCGAACAAAAATAAACGAAATCTAACCTACATCATGCAACTTGAGCCAGCTAGCGTACTCGAAATACTGACAAACCCTTCAATATTTGCATGTTTGTGGAGGTGTGCTGGTTCGCCGGTGCGCACATTAGGTCGGACCAGCACGACCAGGCATAAATATTGCCGGTCATATTTGTCCCTGACCGACACGACCTGTTTTGACGGTCGTGGCTTGTGGCGGTACGTGCTGGTACTGGTCTAGTGTGCTCTACTCTATTAAATAACACGGTCACCTTCACCGGTAGATTTTACTGGTCTGGTCCGTGCCGGTCCGTGCAGGTATAGTGTGCGCGATCTTTAAGAAGTGGATTACTGGATTCCCAAGATAATTGTCAGCGGAGAAAACTTTTCTGTGAGATGTAAATATGATAGGCCCTAAAAAATTATGCGCCATTAAAATTTTATGTGTTTTCAACAAGTAATTTTAGAATAAATCGTTATTTTCAAGGTTCTAACCTAACTTTTTTCAGCTAACCTCCTTGGTACACTTTTAAAGTTCTTAATTAGTTAATTTAACTTTTGGTAGGTTAATATTATTCATAAACGTCTGTTTATTTTTCTCAATAGTTTAGAACCATATCACAAAAAATATTTTTTGAATAAGATTGGATAAGAAAATGGCCGCTAATGGTGTTTTTAACTATTCGTCTAAGAAGTTAGGTTTTCCATAATTTTAAAACCTTAGAGACCGCTTTCTTTGTATGAGGTTAAGATTTCTTTAAATTAATAACCTCAAAGGTTAAAATTTCTTGCTTAAGGTATTTTTCCTTCGAGGTGCAAGTTAAAAAATGGACTATATTAGGTCGAAGCTCATTTCTCGAAGTCCTGACTACATTGTTGGAGTATCGCCGGTAAAACAGAAATCTTTTATTTTCTTTGAGTTACAGTGACAGTTGACAATGCTATTTTATGCTAAGTTCGGTAATTACATCTTCGAGCAATCGGATTAACTTTTCACAGTAATTACAGAGAAGAACAATATAATCATGTGTCCTAAAATGAGAATCTTTATTGAGAGTCACGTGACATGTCAAATTTTTATCCTTTTGCTGGTCGATGCAATTACCGAACTGGCCGAAACTAGAAAACTAAATCATTTTCTTTGCTTATTATTTTTAAAAGTTTTGTGTTTTGGGATTGTGAGTGATATTACAGAGGACTTTTTGTTTTTATTGCACATAATGGCCACCTTTAAGATTGTGGCGGTAATAAAAAAGAAACGCATGGAATATTCTTTCGTTCCCAACCAGTGGGAACAAGGTAATGTGCTATGACGTAATAATCCCTCAAAAACTTTTTTAAACGGAAATCACCCCGAGGAAATTAAAAAGGTAATTTTTAACCTGCCGTAATTCCGACTTTCTTCGAAGTCAAAAAACTAAGTTACTTTTACCTTTGAAGCATAATAGCGACTTATAAGGTCGAAATAAATTAAATTTTCAACCTAATTTGAACTCCTCCAAATAAGGTCTAATTTAAAGTTATTAACAACTAAATTTTAACCTAACTTGAAAACGAAACAATGCCTTCGACCCCCGAAACAAATTTGAGGTTATAATAAAGTAGTTCCTGTAGTTTTAATGCCCTCAATAGGTTATCAGTAACTAGATTTTAACAATGCCGGCTAACTCAACGTTGCTACTTTTCAAAGGCATAATTTTAGGTTATTATTAACTAGTTTACGACCTCATTTTTAGATTTATCGCACTTTATTCCCTACAAGAAATTTATTAAGTTAAGTATAAGTAAAATTCAACTAAATAGTGGTTAAGTTTCCGTGGTCAATGGTTTTTTCTCCTTCCTATGCTACTTGGGAGGGTGGTGAAAAGTGTCGCTAATACTTTCGAGAAAAGGATGGCACGCTCAAACAGCATTTGGACGTCGGGACAACGTTGTGTCACGCGACCAAACGTCGGGGCGCAACGTCGGCACAACCTCGTGCCAACCCTAGTCTGCACTAGTTTGGAGAATAATTTTTGGGTCGAAACGACGTTGGATACCGACGTTTGCTAGAAGCCTAATTTAGTACAAACTGCAACGTTGTTTAAAATCCTAATTCACAGAAATACAAAACTAATATGGCGTCTAAGTCGCGTTTTATCCTAAATTGGGATAATTATAGTAAAAATATTATATTTATAATTTAGTTAGAGACATATGTCAGATGGCAGTGAAGGAAAACAAAACAAAAGTATTTAAGTGTGGAGGATGTTTGAAGATCATAATTATTGAAACACTTTAACCGACTCTGTAACTCGTTACCCAAGGTAAAAAGTTAAACGCAAACAACTTTATTGATAAATGTATTGTTTCTACTTTAAAAAATACTAATGGGCCTTGAAATTAAAGAAGTTTTAAAAATTTTCTTGAATTTTTTTTTTAGTAAAATGAGAATAATTTATTCGCATTCGAAAAAATTGTTTCCGCGTATTTTTTAGGGTCAAATATTTCAAGTTAATGTATTCAAAAAGCAGGAATTGCTATTTTAAGAACGAAACATTTTCTTATTTAACAACATGGCGGCTTTAACTTTGTTGTTTTGGAGATTAAGATGGAGTAGTTCGAGTAGTCGCATACTGGACTAATAAAGTCGCAGTTCGGCCTTAACAGGTAGTATACTAGTCGCAAGATTGCCTAATTTAGTCATTCTAGAGTCTAGCTTGTGCCGCCCTCTATAATCTAAATAAACGAGGAAGTGTCGGTAATATATGTCGATGTATATTTAAATTTAGTTTTATATGTACCTTTCTTATGTCCCATTTTAATTAAGTTTTTTTTTTATAAAAACAAAAACAGCACTGAACTGTCTGACTGAACAGAACAATGAATTGAAAATTTAAGATTTAAGGTTATGGTTCAATACAGTTGCAAAAAGGTAGTGACTCTACGTCCTACCAACGTAAGAATAAGGAAATCTAAACAACGTTGGAATTAGTAAAACAGACGACGTTTGCATAACGTTGGAATAGGTCCTGAAACTGACGTCGGAAAACTCTATATTATCCAACGTTGTAACTACGTTGTCCAAATCACCTAAAGATCACTTAAGCAAAAAAGGTTACAAGACAACGTTTATTCGACGTCGCAGAAGCTTCTACTTTGCTGTAGTACTAGTCCAACGTCGGCACAACGTTATAAAAACGTTTAAATTTATTTTAATACCCAAGGTAGGGAGCTAACTATTTTTTGTAACTAATCCAACGTTGTGTTTAGTAAACATGTGGTCGCAAGTCGTGAAAATGCTACTTGGGCGGCTGTGCTCGACTTGGCGGGGGCACTGTCGTGCCTCCAGATCACTATTTAAGGTCTCTTGGTGTTGTATTGTAAATAACGCAATGCCAAATTCCTGCAATAGTTATCAACGTTTAGAAGGTAGATGACAATAAGCGCAGTTTTTAGTTTATAAATTTTTATAGTGTTGAGAGCTAGGCAGCTGTATGTTACTAGCACTCACATAACATCTTCAAAAAATTTTCTTTCTTAAAGTAATTACTGAAAAACAAACCCAGTTAAAAATCAAACCCAAATCCAAATCACCTAACTATTTTGAACACTGCTGGTTCAGACTAAAGAAAACGAAATTCAAAGAAAACTTATATTCGCTCGCATTTCTTCCTCAACCCCATAATCGAAACTCGCTTTACAAAACCGTACGAATAATTACTTGGCGTTCTCTACGCTCTAACATAAAAATCTAACGTTTACCTTATGCAGCTTTTACGGCCCCGCTCCGACGAAAATCGCTTTTTCTCCGCCACTTTTCTCCTCCCCAAAGAGTCGCTCGGTGTGAGAGCTGCCTGCAACTTCGCCGCCGAACGCCGTATGCAAAGCAGACTTTAACCGAATCGGGATTTTGCATTTATTATAAACTCGACATTTCGTTATGGATATTAGAAGCTTCGAGCTTGTTTACTGCTAACGTTCGACCTCCCGACGTTATTTTAACCTCGACAGTGCCATAGAGAGCGTCTTTGTTAAATATTTTAGAATAATACTTAGTCTTCTTTCCATTTCTTCAAATAACTGATAAAATAAGTAGGAAGTAGCTCCATTAAATAGTTAGTATAATCTTCTGATCTGTGTATTATTACAGGGTGGTCCAAATTGTATTCCGGAAACTTCGGCAGCATATTTTACAGATAAAAATAAGTAAAAAAGTTCGTATAAATGTATGTTCTAAAATACTTAGTTTCGGAGATACAGGGTGTAGAAGTTTCATTTTTATTTCGATTTTTTCCAGATAATTTCTGAAGTAGTTTCGATATTTGGATGAAAATTGGTGTCTTGGAGTTTTTTGATATGAGAAATTTGATATTGATGTCAATATGACGCTTATTTGTAGGGGGCGCTACCTACATATGTTTTAACTGTTTTGAAGAGGAATACCTTTTGGTCTGTACCTGTATAAAATTACTAAGTGAAAAAATATTCATTTTTGTGATTTTTTACGTAAAAAATGTCTCTTGGTAAAAATCGCTACGAGCAACCGTTCTCTAGATATTTAGAATAGAAATAGTCAATTCATGTCATTATTGACAAAAGATAAACACTTTGAGTAAATAGTTGTTTGTCTGAAATAATAAATTTCGGAAATTTTTATTTTTTTTAATTGATCATAAATTTTTCTGCGAAAAAATAATGATAAAACAGTTTCTGTTAAACTTTTGGCACAAAAATCTTTCAAATTTATTATTTATCTAATAACTGTTTAGTCAACATGTTTAATTTATGTCAATCATGACAAGTTTTGATAATTTCGATTCCAAATATCTCGAGAACCATTACTGGTAGCGATTTTTACCAAGAGACCTTTTTTACGTAAAAAACGTCGTAAATGTCTATTTTTTTATTCGGTAGTTTTATACAGATACGGACGAAAAGTTATTACTCTTCAAACCAGTTAAAAAAATATGTAGGTGGCGCCCTCTACAACTAGAAGTCATATTCATGTCAAAATCAATTTTCTCATGTCAAAAAACTCCCAGACACCAATTTCTATCCAAATATTTACGTTACTTCACAAATTATTTGGAAAAAATCGAAATAAAAATAAAACTTCTACACCCTGTATCTCCGAAACTAAGCAAATGCTAATCTAAAATAGAATAAATGCTAATCTAAAATAGAATAAACATTAATAGGAACTTTTTTACTTACTTTACAAATCTATAATGCCACTTTATCTAAAGAAGAAAACATTCGACAAATGTGTGTGTACTACGTCATGACCTATACATGCGAAACTTGGACACTTACAATGAATATTATAAGGAAACTGCAGGTCGCACAATAGTGAATAGAACGAAATATGAAGGGAATAACTAAGAGACACAGTAGAAGAATAGAGTGGATACAACAAAAGACCCAGGTAGATGTCATCCACAAAAGCAAATCCCTAAAGAGGCAAAGGGCAGGACACCTGGCAAGAAAAACGGACAACAGATGAACCAAAAAAATTACAGAATGTACCCACGAAGTGTTCAGAGACCTAGAAGAAGACCAAACCTGAGATGTGACCATTTTACTAGAAAATTAGCAGGGATAACTTGGGCCTGTATAGCTGACAATAGAGAACAAAAATAGTATTGTTGTTTCCTGTAAAATGCATTAAAAGATTTAAAAAATTATTGAAGCATAATTATTAAATATCATTTTACAAACAAACCTAGTAAATCAATAGAATAAAGCCTAATAAAATAATAATTACCCCATAAAGCGCCAGAAACCTACATGTTTTATACATTCAACAGAATCATTGTTTTTGTAATTCTATTTATGGATGATATTATAATAAATGTTTACTTACTACTGTACGTGCTTTTAGTTACAAATGGTGTGTGTTTACCTGAAAAAAAATAGATAAATTAGTATTATATTTTACAGACAAAACGTGTATTGGCATTTAACAGGTAGTAAAAGATTTATGGACATGACAGCTTTTATGATGCATTGTACTGTTATTTTTAGCAGTATGTACATTGGAATAACAATGAATTGATATATTGAAAATCTAGATTAATTGCTTATATTTTTCTACCAACTGACCTGACCGACTTACCGCCTTACAGTGAAGTAAAATGAAGTTTTTTGTCAAAAAACGTATTTTGTTCACGTTCGAGTAAACACTTTAAAATGAAGGAAATATTAAAAAAGCTGAAGAAGAACGACAAAACAGTGGTTAAACTGTCGCAGCTATCGACGACTTTACAACCACAACTGCGCAAAATAAGATACTAGGTATAATATAATTTACTATAATAAAAGTCGGCCTGGTCAGCATCTAGTCAAGTTGTGTTGTCGTTGTCGCGTCGTCGGAAAAACGCCCGTATGAGTTGAATTCACTACTGGCCGGCGACAATTCTATGGACGGTATCGACCACGCACGGCGACAGTCGCCGAAATCGACTGCAGTTTGTCGCCCGTGTGAGCGCTTCAACGGATTTCCATTTAAAAGCGTTACTCTTATAGCGTTTTTTTTAAACATTACCACTGCGAACGGCAGCTTTTCGTTGGTAGAGCAGTCGTGGATAAGGCATTTCACTGGAAAGAAACTAACTAACAATAATAAATCAAAAATACAAATATTGGGCGCCAGGCATGAACAGAGAAAGAAAACACAGTTGTTTATTACTTAAAACTAGTGACTATATTCATTCATGATGTATTCTGATGGTAAATAGCATTGTACAATTTTAATAATTATTATAGTGGTTATATGTCGAGTAAAAGCTATATTAGAAATAATATTAAATATATTCAATGAAAAGACTATAAAAATATCATATATGTAAAGTTATAGAAAATGTATGAAAGGTAACATTACTTTAATTAATTTGATATATTTTATATGATGTTAAATCGAAGATGTTGCAACCCGTAGATTATAGAATCTATGTTTGGTTATTCACCTGTTAAAATAGCGCAATAATAATATCTATGAAAGTAATACTATTACAAGACGTAATGTAATGAAACCTAAGATCTTAATCATATTTTAAATACTAAATCAACATGAATGTTCTTAACGATCTAACCACTAAACATAGTCTGTACGATATTATTTAAGATATACGTTATTATGTTAAGACTGAAGATGTTTTAAATGTAAAATGAAAACTAGAACTTAAATCTACACTTAGCTGTTCTTTATGTAATCATGCCTCAAACAGTAACAGCGTGAGGTGGGCTCGCATCTCTGTACTGTCTCTCGGCCATCCTGTTGCCAAACAAAAGGGGCCAGAATGAGGACACAATGAATCAATACAGCCGTAACTACTGACTAGGCTTAGAAATGGGAACGAAGCAGCATGGGGCTTACGCTACATCCATACTGTGGCAATATGGGAGCACTACCCGTACCTTGGATACTGTCCGTAACTTGGACTCTAACCTACCCTAAAAAAATGCAGTAATAATATCGAATCTAAAAGGATAATATCTCATCTTTACCTGTTGCTTTGAAATAGGAGCTCATTCAGATTATACAGCAAGATTTAAATAATTACCATTACTAAAAGCTGGGATGATGTGTTGGTGATGGCTACAGAGTGGCAAAAGCAAAAGTGAGTCCACAGCGCAGAGGAGAAACCTTTGAAGCGATGTTGACAGCGCCTCCACAGAGCAGTGAAAAAATAACAGTGTTGTGGACTAGAGAACGTAAAAATTACGCCAAGCGTGCCAAATATTATCAGGCCTGAGCGATACGGAATCCGGTGGTGATACGCCAGACATCATATATCATATATATAAAAAGACATGTAAGAAACTAAAAACGTTATACTCTCCAGAGGCGACAACATTTTTGTGTTCTAAAAGTCGCTGTAAAGTCGTCCGTGGGGTGTACCCTTAAACTTAAAAGTGAACCCATTTACCAAAGGAATATAATACCCCTGCTACAAAAATATTGTCAGGGGATGTCGACGATAGTGATGTTGATTTTCATTACTTTAGATTACTCATTACTAATCATTACTCGAATACTAGGTAATCATATAAAATATTCGTTACTTTGATTACTATGATTACTTTGTACTGATTTGGTACTGCTGTCAATTATGTTAACTGCTCTCAAGCTTTGTGTCTAATTTATTATTTATTAATGTACCTCTGTGTGTAAATTAATTACTTATAGAACCGTTACAATTTTTTCTACAAATATTCAAAAGTTCACTTGTACAAAATTTTACCCCTAATATCACCTTATTAGGGGATGAATTTCAAAAAATCGTTTCTGAGTACTTACATTCTTCACTTAAAGGCACAATATTCTGTGCAAATTTTCATGCTCCTAAAAAAGTTTTTTTTCTGAATATTCACCCCTCATCTTACACCCCAATTAGGCCACTGTGCAAAAGTTCATACTGCTAGGAGAGATTTAAATTTTTCTGTATGCAGCATTCAAATTAAAAATTCATCCCCTAAAGGGGATGAATTTTTCGCTTCTAAGTACTCATTTTCATCACTTAAGGAACCTCTGTACAAAATTTCAACCTCCTAGAACTAATTTTAAAGAACATTATACAAAATTTCACTCCCATTTTCATCCCCTCAGGAGATACATTTTTACTAAGTGCGAAAACTACAAGGGAATATCAGTAACAGCCACCGTGAGTAGAATATATGGAAAAATTGTGAGAAATAGAATCGAAAACGAATACCAAGAAATAGAAGACGAAGAACAAGCAGGATTTAGAGCCGGAAGATCGACAGTGGACCACTTATTTACAGTTACTCAGGTAATAAGTAAAAAGAGCAATCTAAACCAAGAGCTGCATCTTATGTACGTGGACCTGCAGAAGGCGTACGACAGCGTTCCTGAAACAAGGGTGCTGTATTTCACCAACACTGTTCAAGATCTATCTCGAACAAGTTCTCAAAGGTTAGAAGCAAAAATGTAGAAATATGGGAGTACCCATAGGGGATAACATGCTCTACACACTTTGCTTCGCGGACGATCAGGTGCTCATAGCACAAGATTACGATGACGTAAATTATATGACACGTAAGCTTATAGATGAATATCAGACAGAAATGGGGACTCAATACTAACAAAATAGAATATATGTGTATCAAAGGAGAACAACAAGACCTAATACTAGAAGAAGGGAAGAAAATTAAGTGCTGCGCAAAATACAAATATTTGGGTATGCAAATCACAAATGATGGACTGTTGGATACAGCGATAAAAGAACGAAACCAACTTGGAAAGAATGCTCTCACGGTATTAAATGGGATACTGTGAGACAGAAGTATAAACAACAAGAGCAAAGCACTAATATATAATACTATCATCAAGAGTATAACCACGTACAGCTGTGAAGTGTGGCCAATTAAGGAAACAACAAAACTAATGCTGGAAGCTACAGAGATGGATTTTTGGAGATCAGCAGGCAAATCACGACTCGAATGAGTGACTAATGAACGCATAAGAGAGATTATGGAAGTTAAACATACAATAGTGGAAGAGACAAAGAACAGTCAACTCATATGGTACGAGCATGTCCAAAGAATGGCAGAAATAAGAATCCAACGGCAAATTATGGACTGGAAACCTGCAGGAAGAAGAAAACCGGGTAGACCGAGAAGAAGTTGGCAGGAAAGAATTGACACGTTTATGGAGGAAAGATATCTGGGAGACGGTGCATGGAGAGACAGACAGGCATGGAGAGATGGCATGGGAAGACGTAGAACGTTTTAAACCGATTAATATATATAGTAGATGAATTTCCGAAAATAGCTTCTAACTGTTCAACTTCGTCATAGGAGACCTCTGTACAAAATTTTATACTGCTAGGACAGTTTTAATTATTTTTTTTAAATTTAAGTTTTTAATTATTGTATTTCATGGTTGTTCCCTATAAAAGGCAGAGGGAATTATGACATCTTAATTCCCGTTAATAATGCCCTAAGGAAGTTATGACGCTATTTATGGTTAGCCTATAACCAAGACGATATAAGTCTATATTAAAACAGTAAGAAATAAATAAAACAATGTCCCAACAACACAATTAAATTAAATAGAAAGAACAATTACAAAAATGTAAAACTAACACTAAAAATATCTATTTACATGAGGGTCAAAGCTTCAACAAAATCTCTAAAGTAAATCTTAAGTATTTGCATGTTGGAAAAACTAAAGGAAATTACTTCGGTCCTAAATATTTTTCCTGTACGACTCGGGTAAGGGTCAATTAGCCCTTTTTTACTAGTCAGGCGATCATTTTTTAAAACCCAGCCTCGTAAAACTAGAGTCGTATATAAGTCGAGCACAAGTAAGTTATATTTTAACGTCAAAATGTCAGATTGTTATCACCATTTCGAGTAACATTATTTTTTAGTAAAAGGAGTATCAATAAAATTGTACCTCATTTTAATTTAAACATAAATTAAAAGCATTATAAAAGATATCTCACAACCCAAAATAATAACGTAAGTAGATCTTAACAAATACGATAAAAAAAAACGGCGTCGAAGGCTGCTGGTGATCGCTGTGGCAATCGATGATAATTTTCGCAAAGTCAAGCTCTAGACGCCATTTACTTTACTGTACTCTTCGTTATTTTTACTGACGTTTACAGCCAGTTGGTCTTAAGAAGACTGTGGATTTGCCTTTTGTATGGAGTAAAAATGATTTTTAAATTGTGTAGTTTAAAATTCGAGAAAAAACATTTTTTGGAGATAGATTTGTGTGTCTGGGAACGTTCTGTCCTTTTTTAATCTGTCTATAATTAGTGTTATTCTTTCAAGTTTTATGTCAATTTTTAGTAAATGTCATCTAGAGATTGACCTCGCCAAAATTATCATCGATTTCTTTGAGTCAGTTTTTTTGATCATACGGTATTATAACAATCGAAAAATAATATAGGCGTTATAATACAATAGGGCAAATATAAATAAATGTATTACTCAGTCATTTTTGGAGGTGAGGAATATATGGATATGGCATTTTTGATTTTCAAGAGCCCACACAGACATTGTCAAAAAAAGAAGGCTTGGAAAAGCCTTTAGGCCTTACAACATTAGGTAGTCATTGTTATTTGCAGATTAATTTTATATAAGGTCAGTTACCAGAATGCAAACAGTTTTAATAGACATATCTGTGTAAAAACAGTGTTTACGTAGTGTAGGCTGTCCAACGAATGAACGAAAATTTAGACATCCAAAAGATGAAGAACAATTTCCCTGTGAATTAAAATGAAAGACACAACTTTCGCTGTCAAGGATCCTGTCGTTGGACATACTGTAGTCACATAGAGACATTTTAAATAAAATTTTTCGTTATTTTTTTACTTTGACGAATGGTGGAGATATACCCCTAAAATGCTAGGCATCTTTTGTTGGTTAGATAAATTTGTATATGAGAAAAAAACCACTGACAAGCTGACCTCCATTTTGATACTACTCAGTGGCAATTTACGAAAAAGAAACACTTTTTACTAAATAGATTTATTTTTCAGTGGGGAAATACCGAGGATTTTTTCAGAAATATATTTTTTATTTTATATTTGGGCGTTTATTGATATATTGATAATATATTTAATTAATTCGAAATTTATTTATTAATTTTATCTTTGCTCATACTAACTAAATAAAACCTTTAAAAATGTGGTTCAATAACGTGATAAAGTAAACTGATTTGTAAGTTTAATATTTACATAGTTTATATATCAATTTATCTGTATTTAATATTTGCAATAATTGCAACATTTATGTATTAATTTTAGTGCCTTATAGAACGTAAAAATTTAGACTGATTTATATGCTACTAAATTATTAGTTTTAAAGCTATCCCAGGCATATATAATTTAGGTAAGCTATGTAAATATGGAGGTTTACTCTAACGATGTTCTTTGTTAATCTGTTAAATTATGTTTCTATTTGTATAGAGTTCTCGTGTTTAAATATTTTATTTTTGTTTTTGTTTTTTTTGCTTAGTTTAAGCAAATTTGTTCTACTAGTAAAGTAGTTGTTCTACTATTCGGTGTAAAAACACATATGTTGCCAAACGTACAACGTTGCCATGAAAAGATTCTTCTTTTTGCCATAAAAAGTTCTTTGTTTCTTCTTTTTATTAACGACATTGCTAACATAAACATCAGTGGTAAAATATGTCTTTTTGCGGACGACACTAGCATCACTTGGAGCAACAAGGACGTCACTGCACTTCATAGGATTATATCAAATGACTTAATCACCATTAAATCTTGGTGCGATTCGAACCTCCTGAGTCTCAACATTTCTAAAACTGAAGCTTTGTCGTATAAAAACTCGTTGCAGCCTTTTGTACTTAACAACACCACCATTAACGTCGTAAAATCTGTAAAATCCTTAGGGCTTGTGGTAGATAATTCTCTGAAATGGGACTTGGATTATTGATTTGATCTTTATCGAAAAAATTAAGCTCTGCCTGTTTTGCATTAAGATCTGTATTTAAGGAGATTAACTTGTCAGTGGCTAGGACTGTTTATTATGCACTTTTTGAGTCGCGCCTCAGATATGCCTTTCCATTCTAGGGTACGTGTTGTGCGACTCAATTTGACCGCATTTTCAAGCTCCAGAAGAGAGCTGTTCGATATTCACCGGGACTAAACAGCAAAACTCATTATTAAAAATATTAACTCTTCCTTTCTTATTTATATGTGAATCCGTTTGCCTAATATGTAAGCATGTATTAGCTTCTCAAGAAAGGCCATCTCACACTTATCCACTTAGGAACGCGGTAGTAAGTAAGATCTTTATCTACCTACCCCACGCTCAGAGTTAGTTAAAAGTTCAACATTATACAACTCGAAAAAAATGCACAATCACCTGCCATTTGAAATCAAATCCATAACATGATTTTCTTCATTTTGCAAAGCATTGAAATCTTATTTACTAGACAAGGAATTCTACGCCGTAAATTACTTATATTTTGATAATAGAATTTGATCTGGTAAACACTGGTCTAATATTTGCTATTACTATATTTACCAATGACATCGAAATAAATTTATTTAGAGGTCATTGATATTTACTATAAACTTACTAAATATTTTTGAATCTTATTTTTAATTTTTTATTCTTTGACAATGTAAACATTTATAAATGTTGATTTTAAACAATAAGTCTGACAATGTAATTTGTATGATGTTTTGTATTCACGTTTGTTTGTTTAGTTTGTTTGTTTACTTTACCTTTGTCTACAAATTGTAATTTTTTTTTGACAATAAAGGCATTTATTTAAAGTAGGTATCACTTTTACTCCTAATAAAACAATATTCTATTCTGTAGATTTTTTTCTAGCGCCGAAAAATCCAGACTTGTCCTCAAATATTCTCAGAAAAAATTCGGTAAATTTTTCCAAATATCATCAAAAGTAACCGCAGTTTTATTTTTATTTATTTCATAACCTGCCATTTTACAGTCCAGCAATGAGCAACCTTTCTCTAATTTAATCATCTTTATATCTCTTCTGGCTTATATTAGTATGATCCCTCTAGTTCGGCATTTTATATATATATCACACTGTATATTATGGCAATTTTATATCTAATTTTGATTTTATTTTATAACATCTGATGTGCCAGCTTCTTTAATAAACGCTTCAAAAAAAATTCCTTAAAATTATTTTAAATTTATAAGAATTCTCTTGCCAAAAACTCACAGAGATTATTAACTATAAATCATACATTTCTGTCAATAGTAACGCCAAAGTTTCTGGCTCTATCTGTAAAGTTCAGTTTTATCCGTTAACAGATTTAATAACTTGATCGATCTCTGCAGAAGTTCAGCAAGGATTTGTCTCTAAATCGTATTACCTGTTACTCATGACTGTTACATTTAGGATTAGAGACATTCGTTAAAGGTTTGACTGGGATTTATATCTTCAAGCTCTCAATACTTACAGTAATTAAATATAATTTATCTACGTCAGTGAGTTAAGAAGCTCTTAACTCACGCATTTTAAGTGGGTTAAGAGCTTCTTAACTCACGCTTTTTCATTACCGCACTCCTTGTTTAGTTGACTACCAAAGAGAAAAAAATATTTAATATTTTTTTTATGTACTTTTTTCAAAATAAAATTACACTAAATCACCACAATACACCAAAACACTTTTACTTTTTATTATATAGAGGGTGTTTCAAAACAAATGCGAAAAACTTTAGGAGGTGATTTTTTGTTCAAAATAAAGGGTAGTTTGCTTTATAAACGTTGGGTCAAAAGTCAACCATTAGGGAGATATCGCGGTACAAAGATGGCGGAAAAATAATGTTTTTATTTTTTATCTTGAAAACGAAAAGAGATAGACTAATGAAATTTTATGGAAGCATTACTGTTATGAAAACACACTTTCAGGTAATTTTTTTACTTTTCTAAAATGAGTGGAAGGGGTTGAAATAAACTACCCCTATCATTCTTGTTAACGAAATTTAAAGAAAAATCTTATCAAACACATGCAAATGCTTTAATTTGGATAGTTTAGTTTGTTTAGTAACTTTTTTACCTCTTGTGTTTTTTTGATAAAACTCACCGATTGGAAATTAAAAAATAAAATGTAAAGCACTACATGTCAGGACAGAAAACATTTTTAGATTAAGAATCTAGTGATAATAACGATAATAATAATCATCTAGATAATAACGTATTGCAGTAGAGTAATGTCAAATAAAATAATATTAGGAACATCCTAAAAAGTAACAGCGGCCGACTAGATTTCTTCCTAAAAAAATTACAGCAGCCCACTAGATTCTTTATCAGAAAATGTTTTTTGTCCTGACATGTAATGCTTTACATTTTATTTTTTAATTTCAAATCGGTGAGTTTTATAAAAAAAATACAAGAGATAAAAAAGTTTCTAAACAAACTAAACTATCCAAATTAAAAATTATTTTTTTGCATGTATTTGATAAGATTTTTCTTTAAATTTCGTTAACAAGAATGATAGGAGTAGTTTATTTCAACCTCTTCCACTCATTTTAAAAAAGTGAAAAAATTACCAGAAAGTGTGTTTTCATAACAGTAATGCTTCCATAAAATTTTATTAGTCTATCTCTTTTCGTTTTCAAGATAAAAAATAAAAACATTATTTTTCCCTAATGGTTGACTTTTGACCCAACGTTTATGAAGCAAATTACCCTTTATTTTGAACAAGAAATCACCCCCTGAAGTTTTTCGCATTTGTTTTGAAGCACCCTGTATATTTATTACGAAATATCTAGTAACCTCTAAAATTTTTAAAAAATCCGAAAGGCGCATAATTTATATTTTATAAAACTGCAATTCTTGTCGTGTCAAAAATAATAGTAATCCGAATATTTCAGTATCATGTACAAAATATCGGGCATTTAAAAAAAACATTTAAGTTTTAGTCCTATTTAGAAAAGACAGCTTCCAACATCACAGCATTCTACGTGAAAAACTGTACGGGACACCGTTTTCATCTTTTCGATAAGTTATAAGATAACCGAGATACAAAGGGGACCGCAAAATGCATTAATTTCAGATTCGCCCTCTATTTTAGGAAGTAAGAGAGCTAAGATATATATGTATGTAGCATCTTTAGTTTCATAGAAAAGTAACATCGTAATGTGAAAACCGCATCTTTGTATCTCGAGTCGTAAACGAGAAACCCTGTAAACACACGAAAATGAGACAATGACGAATGAAATCCAAGATTTATATATTTTATATATTTTAATATTTTTTTGTGTTCATGATAATTCTTTTGCTACTTCGTCCGAAACCCGACAGTACGGTAAAGGAGCGTTTTGACGAAGTAAACGGACGAAGGAGCGAAGGGACGAAGGAACGAAGGAACACACAGTCGCATAAAATCGACAATTTTCCATAGTAAATATAAGGTTTTTGGATGAAGGCACGAGAGAAGGAATGAAGTGAAGTGGCGAAGTGTGAGTATAGCAAAAAAATAAAGCTATTATTGAGATTAATCCAAAAACATACTATTGAGAAAAGACGTATCTAGTTGATGAAATGATTTTTAAATTCCTTGCTTTTTAAATATGTTCTACAGGGTGTTTTAAACTTTCACCAAAATATCAACATTTTGTTTTCCGTCGTATAATTGTTAAATGGTAGCTTTCAATTATAATTAAGAAACATAAACTAAAAACTAAAATAATTTAGCTACAAATTTCTTAAAATATCATTAAAACAGCCCACTAGAAAATACCCAATTAACATCAAAATTGTATATCTAAAATCACATTTTCTAATACAATTCCCACTTAATTTTAAAAACTTTCGAAACAAACTCCTTCCGCGCATATTAAACGAATCCCTGTGTTTTAAAATCTCGGAAATGTAGCGCATATATCGTATTTTTTCTCGTGGCGGTCGGTCGGCGTATAACGAGATTACGTCTCTCCCGTTTAATTTTTCTGAAAGTGTCACTCGTCTGTCACGTACAAAAACGGTTTCACCTAAATTAAAAATGGACTCTGTGTGTCGGCCGCGGTTTAGCTGAATACAAAAAGCTTTTTTCGTCGAGTCATTTGGGAGCCATTAAAAATAGTGCATTTAACTAATTATGTATGTAAACATTAGCCGTACAAGTAAACGTAATAATTTATATAAGATTGTAGCGTTTTTTAAACAACTACCACTGCGAACGGCAGTTTTTCATCGGAGAGCAGTCGTGGATAAGGTATTTCACTGGAAAGAAAACTAATAACAGTAAACAAAAAAAAAATAGATATTGGGCGCCAGGCATGTACAGAGAAAGAAAACACAGCTGTATATTACTTAAAACTAATGGCTATATTTATTCAAGATGGACTGTGATGGTAAATAGCATTGTACAATTTTAATAAATGTTATAGTGGTTATATGTCAACGAAAGTGGTGTTAAGAATTGTACTAAATATATATGAAAACAATATTATTACAAGACGTAATGTAATGAAACCTAAAATCTAAATCACATTGTAACTATTAAATGGACATAAATGTTCTTAATAATCTAACCACTAAATATAGTCTGTACGATATTATTTAAAATGTACGTTACTGTTTAAGACTGAAAATGTTTTAGATGTTAAATGTAAAACTAGAACTTAAATCTACACTTAGCTGTTCTTTACGTAACCTTGCTTCAAACAGTAGCAGCGTGAGGTGGGCTCATATCTCTGTACTGTCTGTCGGCGATCCTGTTGGCCAAAACAACAAAAGGGGCCAGAATGAGGACACCATAAATCAATACAGTCGTAACTACTGACTAGGCTTAGAAATGGGAGTGAAGCAGCATGGGGCTTACGCTGTATCCATACTGTGGCAATAAGGGGACACTACCCGTACCTTGGAACACTACTAGGACCTTGGATAATGTCCGTAACCTGGGCCATAAACTTGGACCATAACCTAAGACAATGGTACAGGGGAACACTACCCGTACCTTGGATACTACTAGGACCTTGGATAATGCCCGTACCTTGTAAATAGTCCGTACCTTGGACCCTAAAAATACGAAACTCTTGTTTAAAATCAAACAAGGTCTAATAAACAAAATGAACCTACCTCGAATTACTTCCGAGGGCTCACTAAATAATAAAGAACATGTCCTTTCTTCCATGTGACATTCTGGAGGACAAAAAGAAAAGGGACGCCAACGTGCCAGCAAAATACAAATACAAGTTAGGTTGGGACATCCAAAACTCTACCCTAAAAATACGCAGTAATAATAACGAATCAACAAAGATAATATCTCATTTTTACCTGTAACTTCGAAATAGCAGCTGATTCAAATTATACAGCAAGATTTTTATAATTGCAGTTTCTCGAAGCAAGGATTTTTTTGACGGTGACAGTCGGACGGTCAAACCAAACCAAACCAAGCCAAGTGAAGTTAAGCACGGAGTGAGTTGACAGAAGCGATGTTGACAGCGCCTCCACAGAACAGTGAAACGATAGCAAGGTTGGCACGTTTTACGTTGGAACGTAAAAATTACGCCAAGCGTGCCAAATAACTATCCGGCCTAAACGAGAGGGAATCCGGTGATGATAGGCCCCCCCCCCAGACATAATATAATATATATAAAAAAGACATGTAACGAACTAAAAACGTTACAAGATAGTTCTTTTGCAAAATTTACATAAATTTATATTTAAATAGGTATAAAATCCATAAAAAATGTTCTTGTTTAATACACATTCTTTTAATACATATAAAGTATATCCAACGAGACAGGCAAGTTTTCGACATTACCCAGTAAAATTGTATCGCCGTATAGAGAGTGAAAAAAAAATTACGGGCAAGGCTGACTTTCTCAGAGTTTGTCAGCGACTGTCTTCTGAGTGTAAACTTAACCTTAACAAAATCGGAAATTTTCCCCTTGCGGTTTTTGAGCAATAGGGGTCTTTTTTTAAAACTGTACTCCAACAAAACAATTAGACGCAAATTGTACATAAGAACATTCTCTATAAGTTCGCCTAATGATTTTTTATAAGTTTATTATTTCCGGACTTAGCGGCCGTTTCATGAGCCCTTTGGGGTGGTTTGAATTAACAAAAATAAATTAATTATAAATATATAAACAGTTATTATTTGTTACGCACAATACCCGAATTCGGGTAATACCCGAAAAAAATGCACAGAACTACGTTTGAGCAAAAAATATTTCCCAAACCTGAAATTGTACATTTAAACGGGTATTGCGCATTACAAAATAGCAAAAACTAGTAATGTGCATTTTAAATTGTGCAAAATTAGTTTGGTGCATTTCAAAATGACCAATACTAGTTTTGCTCGTTTTTTTTTTAAATAAGACGGCAAAAAGTAGGGTTAGCAGTTTGTTTAGGTTTTAAAGAATTCTTATTTTGATTTTGTTGTGAGTGGAAATGCGCAATACCTGGTAAAATACAATATAAAAATGCAAGAAAAAATGGAAGCCGAGTTCGAAATTCAAGTAAGTCGATTGATGATGGCTAAAACACAGAAACATAACCTTATGTCGAAAAACCAATACCTAACGATATTGACTGAAGTTAAGGAGGCAAATTTTCTTAAAACTGATTTAAAACCTCTGTGTACGAAACAATATAGAAGGATAAAGCGTTTTGATATAATAACTGGGGGTGGTCTGGAAAAATTGACCAAGAAGCGCCAAGGAGATTCCGATGTCATTCTGTATTTTGTGGCGACTTAGGAAATGTTTTCTTTCAAACATTCATAAACAATCCATCCTTTGTGTTAGGGCCTTATTGATCAAATACAGGGTGGCCTATCGAAAACGTTCCGCAAGGCAAAACGGCCAGTGTATTCTTTTTTTCAAAAAATCCAAAAACACGTCAATTTTGTTTGTGAGGGGGACAACTTTTGCCCCAAAAATGATTGCGAAATCTTCAACCCTCAAAGCGGGGCAACCCTCATCTCCTAACTTTTTTCAAATAGGAAGGGGGGTCAAGTGGCACCGCAATGAAAAGACCTTTCTATTCTTTATATTTCCCCGCCTCGTTTTTGAAAATCCGTCGAGTCATTCAGAAAATATGAAGGATTGAAATTTGAAAAGTTAATTGAAACATTTATCAGAGTAAAGGATAAGGATAAATTCTTTCGACCAATTTGAGGTTTTTTCTTATTATTTCTAGATGTTTACGCATTTTTCACTTGCCACAAGGTTGAACGATCAGGTGCGGTAGTTGCTAGATATCTGTTCTGTGACTTGTGCGTTGAAGTTCTCCTCAATATCGTTAAACTGACTCACAATAGAATTTCCAAAAATACCAGCCCAACCGTTCAATTTATGAGGGTTTTGTGTGTGCACCTCGTGAAAAACCCTGGGGTTGTCTTCAGCCCAGTACCGACAATTGCGCCGATTAACTACACCGTTCAAAAAGAAAGTACACTCATCCAAAAAACACACATTAAATAGAAAATGATTATCATCCGCCACTCGTTCACTCATAGTTTCACAAAATTGCAAGCGACGATCAAAATCGTCTTCGTTGAGTTCTTGTACCAACTGAATTTTGTACGGGTGGAACTTCCGTTTTTTTAATATCCTTTGGACACTTTGCTTCTAACTCGCGAACAATTTTGCCATAAAGGTGGTTGTCAGGATGGCGTTTATTGAATATCTGTGCAACCCTATTGCCACATTCATTATTTTTAAAATAAAGTTCAATTATTTCTACTTTTTCTGCAAGTCAGTACACCATAATAATTGTTAAAAAATTTAACGATATTGAGAAGAACTTCAACGCCATAAGTCACAGAACAGCTATCTAGCAACTACCGCACCTGATCGTTCAACCTTGTGACAAGTGAATACGTAAACATCTAGAAATAATAAGAAAAAACAGCAAATTGGTCGAAGGAATTTATCCTTATCATTTACTTTGATAAATGTTTAAATAAACTTTTCAAATTTCAGTCCTTCATATTTTCTCAATGACTCGACCGATTTTCAAAAACGAAGCCGGAAAGTATAGAGAATAGAAAGCCCTTTTCATTGCGGTACCACTTGACCCCCCTTCCCATTTGGAAAAAATTGGGGTATGACGCCCCCGCTTAAAGGGTTGAAGATTTTGCAATCATTTTTGGGGCAAAAGTTGTCCCCCTCACAAACAAAATTGACGTGTTTTTGAATTTTCTGAAAAAAATATTACTCTGGTCGTTCTGCCTTGCGGAACGTTTTCGATGGGCCACCCTGTATATAGGACAAGCAAAACTAGTATTGGACATTTTGAAATGCACCAAACTAGTTTTGCTCAATTCAAAATGCACAATACTAGTTTTGACTATTTTGTAATGCGCAGTACCCGTTTAAATGTACAATTTCGGGTTTGGGAAATATGTTTTACTCAAAACTAGTTCTGTGCCTTTTTTTCGGGCATTACCCGAATTCGAGAATTGTGTGTAACATTTACATCAACAAAACTAACCTTCTTAACAGCACTTAAGCGACGTAAAGGGCCATTACTACCGTTTTCCCGCTCAAAATATTTTAATAAGGTTGCGATGAGTTTTTTGAAACGGCTATTAAGCTATCTTGTACACTTCGCTCTAAAAGAGGTTCTAAAACAAACAATGTTCGACTGCAAGGTTTCTTAGTAAAAAAATTTAAGCTTAAAGTATGACAACACAATTCATTTAAACAAAAAA
Organism: Sitophilus oryzae; assembly: GCF_002938485.1. NCBI lineage: Eukaryota > Metazoa > Arthropoda > Insecta > Coleoptera > Curculionidae > Sitophilus > Sitophilus oryzae. The sequence continues at coordinate 2,765,495 of NW_022147287.1, read as the reverse complement.
CTCGTAATACAAAACTAAAGTGTCAAAACGAATGACAATGTAAGGAAATAAATAAATGCAACTTGGCAATTTTCCAGCAGCCGCCATCTGAATCCCCAGCGGGAAATTTAAATTCTAGTTAGTCAATCCGACGCCGAATATGTCAATGGTTGTCAGAAATAAGTCAATAGTCACCTCAAAAAGATTAATCTAATCTAACTATAATAAATGTCAAATTGCTAATAGCAAATTTGACCTAACTAGACTAAATAAACCCTAACTAAAATTGGAATAATCTGTCTGTAAGTGAAAATTTCAGTTAATCGATTTATTTTCAAGTTGGTTTATTATTCCAAGTATAGTTTAAATGAATTATTCAGCAGCCAGTCGGGGATTAAAGAGCATATTGAATGTGTGTCAAATTTCGATTTTATGGAAATTTTCATCGGTGTTCGGAATTTATAAACTGATTTTAATTCCGTTAGGGCAACATGATATACAAGCATCTCGTTGCTTATGGATTTACGAAAAGCATGCCACTTTTTTCAAAATAGTTTGTGCAAAAGATCATACTCAGTAAAGTATCTTAAGAAACTTAAAATATTTTTATGAGATATATTTTTTGTGATATTTTTATATAATTTAGATTAACTTTTTTATAACTAACAAAAACAACGAAAATTGAATAGTACGACAAATTATAGTCAAAACTATACATTATGTCTCCGGATTTTCTTTACAAGAGGAAATACTTTTCTATTATCGATATTTTGAGAAAGACGCATTCTTCATAAAAATTAGTGATGGGAAAAGCCGATTAATTTCAATAATCGTGTACTCGAGTCTCCAGCGATATCAATAATCGAGCGAAAGCTCGAGCAAAATTTCGCTCGTATTTAAAAATACGGTTTTCGCCCATCGCCTGTTGTACTCGCTGTTGTAAAGCCAAGCAGTAAGTTGCGTGTGCAGAGCACATATTCTTTTGGTGATGAATGGCAAGTAGCAAGCGACGAGCGACCAGTAGTTCGCTTGATTTAGTTTCTTTAAAGCATTGTCGATGTAGGTCGTAAAATTCAGAACTCAGATACGCAACGAATAAGGTCGTATAAATTTGCTACCTGCAATGCACCGTAAAACGGGGTAACTTCGACAGGTTTCAGCTGTATTTCGTGCTCTGTAAAGAAAACTATTGTCTTGAGAACCGTGACTTATATGTCGTCGTAAGAATTGAAGCCTTTGTTCTTCATAGCCGAACAAACAACTCCCCACCCCACCCCTCTTACTACTTTTTTATTTTATTTTTTTGGTGTCGAAATTACTCCCCATCTGGGGTAACTTCGAGACCATACTTAATTCTACATGAAGTCGAAGTTGGACATCTCCGGTGCAACTTCGACATAAAAAAAAGAAGATTCATTATGAATTATGAACTAGAAACATTAGCGAAGAGTTTATAGGCCTAAATTAGACAAACGAAACAAAAAAATACAGTCATCTATTTTCAGAAACTTTGGTATACCTACTTAGCACATTTTGCATCTGAACTAACAGAACTTAAAATACTTTATTTTAACTTAACTAAAACTCATTGAACAAAGTAAAAAAACATAAATACACAACATTTAAAACAAGTTTAAAAGATAAAAAACAAAGCAAACACTAGGAACGAAATTCTAATCATCGTCGAAACATGGAGGACATTCGTATCTCACTTGTTTGGAACCACCGTTGCAATATCCACAAACTCACTTTCCACAGATGACACACTTGATCCACTTTTTGACGTAGGTGCACGGCATCTTCAACAAAGATTAACTAACCTGAACCAAAGAAAAAAACTAAAGCAAACTAAAAAAATAATAAAAGTAAATAAATAAAACAAAATTATAATACAAAAAAATTATTAAAGAAAACAAAAACAATAGAAAAAACTTTAGATAACCTGAAAAACAATAAAAACATTTGAAAAACAACAAAAACCTGAAAAAAATCATTGTAATATACATGTCGAAGTTACCACCGCTGTCGAAGTTACCCCGTTTTACGGTATGCAGTCTGCTCGTTCATAATCGAGCGATGTCAATTATTTCATTAATCGAGTACTCGAGCGAATTTTCACTCGTGTTATCCCATCACTAATAAAAAATTTTACTTATTCTAAAATGATTAATCCCCTTTGTACTTTTCCAAATTTCCATACCGTTTTAGAGAAAATGAAGAAAAACATAAAAATATGGTTGAAGTCCTAAAAATTAAAACGCGTTTCTATGGTAATATAATTTCGTTTTCATCCTTTTATAGATTTAATTGATGGAATTTTAATTAACGTAAATTTTTTGCTGATTTAAAATATTAAAGAAGCACAAAATTTATTTAGTGTTATGCTACGGAAAGGGTGATAGTAGTTATCGAAAAAGTTGATCAACAGCAAAAAATATGACTTTAATCAAAATTAATAATAACCATCTTCGTGTTTTTGAATCAACAGTGTTAAATCTAAAATAATTATTAAAATAAATAAATAATTAATAACTAAATTATTTGTCAATTAATATATTAAAATTGCCAACTTTAAGCAAGAAATTGCGTATCATATATAAAATAATTATGAAATAAAATGTAAAACTTAGTTCTTTTAGGCAATACCACAAAAGATAAATCTTGGTAAAAAACTATACCGAGTGCGTCTAAAAAGTGGCTCACCATTATAACTCTTTTATTGTTTGAGATAAAAAAAAACGAGAAATGGTGTGTTAATGTAGGACATAAATTAGAATTGATTGACGTATTCAATTGTTTGGGGTTACTTTCTGTTTCACCGGAAACGACTACAACTTTTCATTTTTAAATAGCACCCTCACCTTTTTTTACTTTATTCGATAGAAAATGATACACTAAATAGAATGACATATCATATGTCAACTTTTGACATATTCAATTAAAAAAACCTTATTTAAATTTCAATCTAGAGTGCCACTGCTGTGTTAAAAACACTTATTTTTAGTCAAGAAACCTTGGAAAATACATTTGATCGTCTAATATTTTTAGTGTTTTGTCCTGGCCGGTTAAAACATACCCAAATCATATTTTTAATCATATCTCAATTTTTTCGAATGGAACGAGGGTGGCTCATTAGCATATTTAGAAAAAGACGTCAATCAATCCTAATTTATGTCATATACTAACATACCAAATCTCGTTTTTTAACTAAAAAAATAAAATAGTTATAGGGATGATCCACATTTGAGACGCATCCTGTATATTCTATATACAAACATTTAACTGTCATAAGGTAGCAATTATTAATTTAACAGAAATAAGTTTGGCATTTCAAACTTATTATTTTTATTATTTTCATATTGATTGAAACTTCTCATCCAGTTGAAACAATTCTTTTTATACAATCAATATAAAAATAATAATAGCAGCAATTTGCACTCACTATAATAAATAATAAAATTTATATCTCCGGACACCGTTTCTCAAACGACATATAAACGGAAGATGGGATCACACAGGATATAAAGATAGTGACAATATATATCAGTCATAAACATTTTATTGAGTTAGGAAGTAGTAAAGAAGATAATGGACAAGAAAAGATACAGTTATAGAAAGTGAAATTATTATTAGTACCGTTCTCCACGATCCGTCCTTATCTCTAAGGGAAAAGGGTCTTAATCAGATAAGCTTCGCAGTAAAGAAGATGCCGTAAAGTTAAGTTTATCTGGTCGTGCAATAAAACAACGTTGCCGATAAAATATTTCTACGCTTACCAACAATATTGTTATATTTATCGTATACAGTAAGTACAGAGTGATTTATTAAACACAATATTATCGAAGTGAAACTTCTTTACGCGCGATGGGAGTAAAAATTCAAAAACGTGACGCGACACGGCCTTGATACACGAGCTAGCGAGAAAAAAGTGATGAGTCAATGAGGAAGTTGATGGATCTGTAGCGTCGTAACTCGGGCCCTATGTGAGTTGGGAGGCTGATACTGGGAATGTAGATAGAGCTCGAAGAACTGTGTCATTCACGGTTCATTTTAAAATTGTTAACAACTACTGTGAACTGTTACTTTTATTTCACCCTTCTTCTTCTTCTTCTCAGAGTGCCGTCTTCATTGTTCATTGAAGGTTGGCAACAATCTCGGCAAACAACTGACGATCTTGGGCAGCTCGAAATAACGAGTGTGCATCCATACCCGTCCAATCTCTGATGTTTTTCAACCATGAATGCTTCTTCCTACCGATACCCCGCTTGCCCTCAATTTTTCCCTCCATTATCAATTTTAACAGCTCATATCTACTTCCACGCATTATATGACACAGATAGACTGTCTTACGTATCTTGGCTATGTGCACTAATTCTCTTTCGCATTGGGCTCGCATCAGCACCTCTTCGTTTGTGACATGTGCCGTCCAAGGTATTTTGAGAAGTCTACGAAGAATCCACATCTCAAGGGCTTCTATTCTGTTATTTCACTCTAAAATTTTCAAATGTACAGGGTGGCGCCTCTCATACGACGCGCAACATGAAGGCTTTAGGGAGAATGACAGTTTGTGTTAAAATGAAATTTTGTGAGATGTAGGTTAATTCAGATAACTTTTTAAAAATATAGAGAGATCTACAAGTTGTCCCCAAAAAAAGTTACATATTAAAGTTGTGTTTTTTGTAATGTAAGCCCCTATATATTAATTGATTTTCGGATTCCTATAGTATTTTAAATCAAATTAAAACTTGACCTAAAAAGTTATACAAGGTGAGACAAAATTAATGTTGAACATTGGTCATCTCTAAAACAAGTTACTCTTTAATTTTAAATGGAACACCCAGTATATTATTTCGATATTCAATGGGAAATGGATGTCTCTTCAAAAATACTATTAAGGGTGCTTACCCCTCAAACAAAGGTTTTCCTAGATATTTTCATATTTATGATTTAGTGTTAGTAGATCTTTATTATATTTGATAAAATCTAAGTGACTGTGATATGTCTAACGTTACTTCAACATAGCATTTAGTCCAACTTTAATAACTAGTTATCATCTTGTGTAAGTTAAATGAAAAAACATTCTCAGAAATTTGCCGAAAATGCTAACTAATCTGACATCAGAGAGAATTCATATGATTCTATTAATTGTAGTGTGCATTCACCAACTGGAATTAATAGAATACCTGCTAGAATACCATTTTGAGCATTTGATTTCATCTAACTAATTTTTGTCACATAATCATAGGCTTATATTTATTTTTAATTCTGTAAAATAATTAAAATATGTTGTAAACGTGTATCTTTTTATTACTGTTGAGTATTTTCCTCTACATCCTTTAATTTTTGTTAAATTAACAAAAGGTATATCACAGCCACTTAGATTTTTTCAAATAATAAAGATCTACTGACGCAAAATCATAAAAATTAAAATATCTAGGAGAATCTTGGGCTCAGAGTTAGGCAATCTTAACAATATCTTGAAGATATATGAATTCCCCGTTGAACACAAAAATAATATATTAGGTCTTCCATTTAAAATAAAGGAGTAACTTGTTTCAAACCAAACCAAACCAAACCGACCAATGTAGTGATGTGTCGGTATTTGACTAACGCGATTTTGGAGCGGTATTTTTTTGTAACCCGTGTCGCGCTCCACAACGAATGGGGAACCTGTTACTGAAGAACGACGATCATAATGACGACAAAATTATAAATTATTTATAATTTGCAAATAAATTATTTATAATCGCTCTTGAAGTTAGCTTGAACCGTAGTAACCGCACAGCAACGTGTTTAGCTCCAGCCGTCGCGATTTCGTCGGTCGCCTATAATAGTTACTGGAACTGTACGTAGCGTCGGGCGATCTCGATAGCGATGACGACGTGTTTGCTCCAGCCGTCGCGCTCCTAGAGTTGTACTTCCCTGTCGCGTAACTGCTGTAACTGGGCATCGACGCTCGACCTCGGCGGCGGCTTACTTCGTTCCAGCAGTCGCTGGAGCGCTTCTTGGATTTCGTTTTCGCCTGTAGCGATTGGGTCGGTTACTATTGGCGTTGGTGCTCCCGTCGCTACGTTACTTTTGAAAGAGCGATTTTAGGTATGGTATAAAATAGCGTTGTTTGAAAGATGAAACGTAAAAGCAAATAAAATAAAATGAAAATCTTATTTGCTTTTATACATTTATATAAGTTTTATTGTTTATATCTATTTTTAAGGTCTGATGATGGAAGAATTTTTTTTGACAGTGGTTTGTGGGACTAGGTAGGTAGTATAAAATAAAAGTAGGTACCAATGCCAGAAATACTACATAAGCGAGGACCGCGACACTTAGGAAGTTGGAACCTCGACTACAAAATCGCGGAATTTTGTCGCGGTATTTTTCTGGAACGGTTGCTATTGTAACGCGACTCATGTGAAACCGGTATTCCCGTTACTAGACCAATGTTCCATAATAATTTTTTCTCACCCTGTAAAACTTTTGGGGTCAAATTTTAATTTGGTTTAACATACAATGGTGATTGTAATTAAATATCAGGTTATACAGGGTAAATTAAGGTTTAGGTAGCTGTCATTGAAATTTCAAATGTAGGTACTTTTCATTTTCACAAAATGTGAAATATGTCGATATCCTTACAGTTTAGGTGTTTACACCTTTATTTTTTTTAATATATAGGGTGTTCCATTACAAAAAAAAAACATAAATTTGATATGTAACTTTTTTTGGGGGTAGTCGATTTCATTTCGATATTAACTTCCGTTCTCCTTGAAGCCTCCGCGTCGTATAAGAGGCGCCACCCTGTAGATATTTTTCCCATCTCATTTCATTGTTTTACATCTGCCATTGAAGAAAGTCGAATTTTGCATTATCATTTAATTTTTACAGTAACATAGTCGAACAAAAAACAATATTCCAAATCCACAGAAGTCCGCGCACTTCAAAAAACTTGCTGCCGGACCGTAACATAAATCTTAAACCGCGGCGTTATAAAAGTAGTTTTCGTTAGATAAATTCCGAAAGGCCGACGACTATTTCGAAAAACGAAAAGGAAAAAATTCCCTCCTTGTTTCACCGGACGAGAGGAAAATATCCCTTTCATCGTTCCCCCCCTTCGCATTCCATTGTTCTTTGGGCCGATGCGAATTCAAACCGTTGGACTTTTATTAGTGAAATATTTTGTCCCCGACGGCCGGCCGTTAAAAACAGGAGCGCCGCGACGCTGCCGCCCATAAATTTAATTTCATTGTTCGACGTCCATCGCGGCGGCGATAAAAAAGTGTATGTATATAAAAAGAGCCGGACGGATGACGACGCGACGGCGTAATGATTTCGTTTGTCATTGTGCGGGAACGCGGCTCGGCTCCGCTCGGCGGGCAATATAATAAACAAGTACGATTCCGGACGGCTGGTTGTTTTATCACCCGGTTCCGGTACGGCAAAAAACGCCGCGGGGACTGTTATGAATCGTCAGTGAAAATATAGTAGTTAAAGTCTTTTTGGCTTTGTCAAAATACGGCGTGTTTCAAACAGCGTTGAAGAAACTTCGATGACACCTTAATTCCTACATGCTCTGAGGAACATGTTCAAATAATGAGAAAAGGTTGAGTAAGATCAGTGCGGAACGTAGCCTTATGCTGAACAAAAGGAAATTACTAGTCATGATAATAGTAGGAGATTGATGGTTCTGAGCTGGTTGAAAAGTTCAATTACCTTGGGTCCCTCATAACAAACGAGGGAGGCTGTGACGAGGAAATCAAACGCAGACTAGCAATAGTTCGTAACTCGACTATAAAAAAGACTCTGCAATATCCCAGCGCAACAAATTAAAATTAGTAAATACATTGATCTTTCCAATCGCTACTTATGCATCAGAGACCTGGACATCAGAGAATGTGGACCTACAGAAGAATGCTGCGAATTTCATACACAAAACATCGGACCAACGTATCAATTCTAAGGCAGTTGAAAGTTAACACAAGTGTTTCAACCAAAATAAACCAGTCATACCTTAGGTACTTCAGGCACATTTCGAGAAGAAAAGATGGACTGGAAAAAATCATAATCGACGGGAAGATTAATGGAAAACGACCAAGAGGAAGATCTCCGAAGCGCTGGGTAGACCAAACCAAATAAATTATTAGTCACAGCCTGCAAGAGGCTTCTATAGCCGCTCAAGATAGAGCGGGATGGAGAACAACGTTCCTAGCAATTGAGACATGATATCCACCATACTCTTTCGAGAGTTAACGGACGAGAAAAAGAGAAGAAACTTAACATTTGTTCGTTGATTGAAAAGAACTGCAAATTCGTGACAAGGCTGATTTGATTTCCCTTTACGTCTCAAGTGTTGTACTCGTACTCGGTGGAGCCTGTACTCGTTCTGCGGCC